>NW_027362911.1:2991710-4487565 GCF_046119375.1 Phyllobates terribilis
CTTTGGTGATGTCATAATGGTCGTCATGGCGACGATGATGTCATAATGGTCGTCATGGGGACGATGATGTCAATATGGTTGTCATGGCTTTGGTGATGTCATAATGGTCGTCATGGCGACGGTGATGTCATAATGGTCGTCATGGCGACGATGATGTCATAATGGTCGTCACGGCGACGATGATGTTATAATGGTCGTCACGGCGACGGTGATGTCATAAGGGTCGTCATGGCAACGATGATGTCATACTGGTCGTCATGGCGACGGTGTTGCCATAATGGTCGTCATGGCGACGATGATGTCATAATGGTCGTCATGGCGACGATGATGTCATAATGGTCGTCATGGCGACGATAACGTCATAATGGTCGTCATGGCGACGATGATGTCATAATGGTCGTCATGGCGACGATGATGTCATACTGGTCGTCATGGCGACGGTATTGCCATAATTGTCGTCATGGCGACAATGATGTCATAATGGTCGTCATGCCGACGATGATGTCATAATGGTCGTCATGGCGACGGTGTTGCCATAATGGTCGTCATGTCGACGATGATGTCATAATGGTCGTCATGGCGACGGTGATGTCATAATGGTCGTCATGGCGACGATGTTGTAATAATGGTCGTCATGGCGACGATGATGTCATAATGGTCGTCATGGCGACGATGATGTCATAATGGTCGTCATGGCGACTATGATGTCATAATGGTCGTCATGGCGACGATGATGTCATAATGGTCGTCATGGCGACGGTGATGTCATAATGGTCGTCATGGCGACGGTGATGTCAGTATGGTGGTCATGGCTTTGGTGATGTCATAATGGTCGTCATGGCGACAGTGTTGCCATAATGGTCGTCATGGCGACGGTGATGTCATAATGGTCGTCATGTCAATGGTGATGTCAGAATGGTCGTCATGGCGACGATGATGTCAGTATGGTGGTCATGGCTTTGGTGATGTCATAATGGTCGTCATGGCGACGATGATGTCATAATGGTCGTCATGGCGCGACGATGATGTCAATATGGTTGTCATGGCTTTGGTGATGTCATAATGGTCGTCATGGCGACGGTGATGTCATAATGGTCGTCATGGCGACGATGATGTCATAATGGTCGTCACGGCGACGATGATGTCATAATGTTCGTCACGGCGGCGGTAATGTCATAATGGTCGTCATGGCGACGATGATGTCATACTGTCGTCATGGCGACGGTGTTGCCATAATGGTCGTCATGGCGACGATGATGTCATAATGGTCATCATGGCGACGATGACGTCATAATGGTCGTCATGGCGACGATGACGTCATAATGGTCGTCATGGCGACGATGATGTCATAATGGTCGTCATGGCGACGATGATGTCATACTGGTCGTCATGGCGACGGTGTTGCCATAATGGTCGTCATGGCGACGATAATGTCATAATGGTCGTCATGCCGACGATGATGTCATGATGGTCGTCATGGCGACGGTGTTGCCATAATGGTCGTCATGGCGACGATGATGTCATAATGGTCGTCATGGCGACGTTGATGTCATAATGGTCGTCATGGCGACGTTGATGTCAGTATGGTGGTCATGGCTTTGGTGATGTCATAATGGTCGTCATGGCGACGGTGATGTCATAATGGCCGTCATGGCAATGGTGATGTCAGAATGGTCGTCATGGCGACGATGATGTCAGTATGGTGGTCATGGCTTTGGTGATGTCATAATGGTCGTCATGGCGACGATGATGTCATAATGGTCGTCATGGCGACGATGATGTCAATATGGTTGTCATGGCTTTGGTGATGTCATAATGGTCGTCATGGCGACGGTGATGTCATAATGGTCGTCATGGCGACGATGATGTCATAATGGTCGTCACGGCGACGATGATGTCATAATGTTCGTCACGGCGGCGGTAATGTCATAATAGTCGTCATGGCGACGATGATGTCATACTGTCGTCATGGCGACGGTGTTGCCATAATGGTCGTCATGGCGACGATGATGTCATAATGGTCATCATGGTGACGATGACGTCATAATGGTCGTCATGGCGACGATGACGTCATAATGGTCGTCATGGCGACGATGATGTCATATTGGTCGTCATGGCGACGATGATGTCATACTGGTCGTCATGGCGACGGTGTTGCCATAATGGTCGTCATGGCGACGATAATGTCATAATGGTCGTCATGCCGACGATGATGTCATGATGGTCGTCATGGCGACGGTGTTGCCATAATGGTCGTCATGGCGACGATGATGTCATAATGGTCGTCATGGCGACGATGATGTCATAATGGTCGTCATGGCGACGATGATGTCAGTATGGTGGTCATGGCTTTGGTGATGTCATAATGGTCGTCATGGCGACGGTGATGTCATAATGGCCGTCATGGCAATGGTGATGTCAGAATGGTCGTCATGGCGACGATGATGTCAGTATGGTGGTCATGGCTTTGGTGATGTCATAATGGTCGTCATGGCGACGATGATGTCATAATGGTCGTCATGGCGACGATGATGTCAATATGGTTGTCATGGCTTTGGTGATGTCATAATGGTCGTCATGGCGACGGTGATGTCATAATGGTCGTCATGGCGACGATGATGTCATAATGGTCGTCACGGCGCCGATGACGTCATAATGGTCGTCATAGCGACGATGATGTCATAATGGTCGTCATGGCGACGATGACGTCATAATGGTCGTCATGGCGACGATGATGTCATAATGTTCGTCATGGCGACGATGATGTCATAATGGTCGTCATGGCGACGGTGATGTCATAATGGTCGTCATGCCGACGATGATGTCAGTATGGTGGTCATGGCTTTGGTGATGTCATAATGGTCGTCATGGCAACGATGATGTCATAATGGTCGTCATGGCGACGATGATGTCATAATGGTCGTCATGGCGACGATGATGTCAGTATGGTGGTCATGGCTTTGGTGATGTCATAATGGTCGTCATGGCAACGGTGATGTCAAAATGGTCGTCATGGCAATGGTGATGTCAGAATGGTCGTCATGGCGACGATGATGTCATACTGGTCGTCAAGGCGACGGTGTTGCCATAATGGTCGTCATGGCGACAATGATGTCATAATGGTCGTCATGGCGACGATGATGTCATACTGGTCGTCAAGGAGACAGTGTTGCCATAATGGTCGTCATGGCGACGATGATGTCATAATGGTCGTCATGGCGACGATGACGTCATAATGGTCGTCATGGCGACGATGATGTCATAATGGTCGTCATGGCGACGATGATGTCATACTGGTCGTCATGGCGACGGTATTGCCATAATGGTCGTCATGGCGACGATGATGTCATAACGGTCGTCATGCCGACAATGATGTCATAATGGTCGTCATGGCGACGGTGTTGCCATAATGGTCGTCATGTCGACGATGATGTCATAATGGTCGTCATGGCGACGATGATGTCATAATAGTCGTCATGGCGACGATGATGTCAGTATGGTGGTCATGGCTTTGGTGATGTCATAATGGTCGTCATGGCGACAGTGTTGCCATAATGGTCGTCATGGCGACGGTGATGTCATAATGGTCGTCATGTCAATGGTGATGTCAGAATGGTCGTCATGGCGACGATGATGTCAGTATGGTGGTCATGGCTTTGGTGATGTCATAATGGTCGTCATGGCGACGATGATGTCATAATGGTCGTCATGGCGCGACGATGATGTCAATATGGTTGTCATGGCTTTGGTGATGTCATAATGGTCGTCATGGCGACGGTGATGTCATAATGGTCGTCATGGCGACGATGATGTCATAATGGTCGTCACGGCGACGATGATGTCATAATGTTCGTCACGGCGGCGGTAATGTCATAATGGTCGTCATGGCGACGATGATGTCATACTGTCGTCATGGCGACGGTGTTGCCATAATGGTCGTCATGGCGACGATGATGTCATAATGGTCATCGTGGCAACGATGACGTCATAATGGTCGTCATGGCGACGATGACGTCATAATGGTCGTCATGGCGACGATGATGTCATAATGGTCGTCATGGCGACGATGATGTCATACTGGTCGTCATGGCGACGGTGTTGCCATAATGGTCGTCATGGCGACGATAATGTCATAATGGTCGTCATGCCGACGATGATGTCATGATGGTCGTCATGGCGACGGTGTTGCCATAATGGTCGTCAAGGCGACGATGATGTCATAATGGTCGTCATGGCGACGTTGATGTCATAATGGTCGTCATGGCGACGATGATGTCAGTATGGTGGTCATGGCTTTGGTGATGTCATAATGGTCGTCATGGCGACGGTGATGTCATAATGGCCGTCATGGCAATGGTGATGTCAGAATGGTCGTCATGGCGACGATGATGTCAGTATGGTGGTCATGGCTTTGGTGATGTCATAATGGTCGTCATGGCGACGATGATGTCATAATGGTCGTCATGGCGACGATGATGTCAATATGGTTGTCATGGCTTTGGTGATGTCATAATGGTCGTCATGGCGACGGTGATGTCATAATGGTCGTCATGGCGACGATGATGTCATAATGGTCGTCACGGCGACGATGATGTCATAATGTTCGTCACGGCGGCGGTAATGTCATAATGGTCGCCATGGCGACGATGATGTCATACTGTCGTCATGGCGACGGTGTTGCCATAATGGTCGTCATGGCGACGATGATGTCATAATGGTCATCATGGTGACGATGACGTCATAATGGTCGTCATGGCGACGATGACGTCATAATGGTCGTCATGGCGACGATGATGTCATATTGGTCGTCATGGCGACGATGATGTCATACTGGTAGTCATGGCGACGGTGTTGCCATAATGGTCGTCATGGCGACGATAATGTCATAATGGTCGTCATGCCGACGATGATGTCATGATGGTCGTCATGGCGACGGTGTTGCCATAATGGTCGTCATGGCGACGATGATGTCATAATGGTCGTCATGGCGACGATGATGTCATAATGGTCGTCATGGCGACGATGATGTCAGTATGGTGGTCATGGCTTTGGTGATGTCATAATGGTCGTCATGGCGACGGTGATGTCATAATGGCCGTCATGGCAATGGTGATGTCAGAATGGTCGTCATGGCGACGATGATGTCAGTATGGTGGTCATGGCTTTGGTGATGTCATAATGGTCGTCATGGCGACGATGATGTCATAATGGTCGTCATGGCGACGATGATGTCAATATGGTTGTCATGGCTTTGGTGATGTCATAATGGTCGTCATGGCGACGGTGATGTCATAATGGTCGTCATGGCGACGATGATGTCATAATGGTCGTCACGGCGCCGATGACGTCATAATGGTCGTCATAGCGACGATGATGTCATAATGGTCGTCATGGCGACGATGACGTCATAATGGTCGTCATGGCGACGATGATGTCATAATGTTCGTCATGGCGACGATGATGTCATAATGGTCGTCATGGCGACGGTGATGTCATAATGGTCGTCATGCCGACGATGATGTCAGTATGGTGGTCATGGCTTTGGTGATGTCATAATGGTCGTCATGGCAACGATGATGTCATAATGGTCGTCATGGCGACGATGTTGTCATAATGGTCGTCATGGCGACGATGATGTCAGTATGGTGGTCATGGCTTTGGTGATGTCATAATGGTCGTCATGGCAACGGTGATGTCAAAATGGTCGTCATGGCAATGGTGATGTCAGAATGGTCGTCATGGCGACGATGATGTCATACTGGTCGTCAAGGCGACGGTGTTGCCATAATGGTCGTCATGGCGACAATGATGTCATAATGGTCGTCATGGCGACGATGATGTCATACTGGTCGTCAAGGAGACAGTGTTGCCATAATGGTCGTCATGGCGACGATGATGTCATAATGGTCGTCATGGCGACGATGACGTCATAATGGTCGTCATGGCGACGATGATGTCATAATGGTCGTCATGGCGACGATGATGTCATACTGGTCGTCATGGCGACGGTATTGCCATAATGGTCGTCATGGCGACGATGATGTCATAACGGTCGTCATAACGACAATGATGTCATAATGGTCGTCATGGCGACGGTGTTGCCATAATGGTCGTCATGTCGACGATGATGTCATAATGGTCGTCATGGCGACGATGATGTCATAATAGTCGTCATGGCGACGATGATGTCAGTATGGTGGTCATGGCTTTGGTGATGTCATAATGGTCGTCATGGCGACAGTGTTGCCATAATGGTCGTCATGGCGACGGTGATGTCATAATGGTCGTCATGTCAATGGTGATGTCAGAATGGTCGTCATGGCGACGATGATGTCAGTATGGTGGTCATGGCTTTTGTGATGTCATAATGGTCGTCATGGCGACGATGATGTCATAATGGTCGTCATGGCGCGACGATGATGTCAATATGGTTGTCATGGCTTTGGTGATGTCATAATGGTCGTCATGGCGACGGTGATGTCATAATGGTCGTCATGGCGACGATGATGTCATAATGGTCGTCACGGCGACGATGATGTCATAATGTTCGTCACGGCGGCGGTAATGTCATAATGGTCGTCATGGCGACGATGATGTCATACTGTCGTCATGGCGACGGTGTTGCCATAATGGTCGTCATGGCGACGATGATGTCATAATGGTCATCGTGGCAACGATGACGTCATAATGGTCGTCATGGCGACGATGACGTCATAATGGTCGTCATGGCGACGATGATGTCATAATGGTCGTCATGGCGACGATGATGTCATACTGGTCGTCATGGCGACGGTGTTGCCATAATGGTCGTCATGGCGACGATAATGTCATAATGGTCGTCATGCCGACGATGATGTCATGATGGTCGTCATGGCGACGGTGTTGCCATAATGGTCGTCAAGGCGACGATGATGTCATAATGGTCGTCATGGCGACGTTGATGTCATAATGGTCGTCATGGCGACGATGATGTCAGTATGGTGGTCATGGCTTTGGTGATGTCATAATGGTCGTCATGGCGACGGTGATGTCATAATGGCCGTCATGGCAATGGTGATGTCAGAATGGTCGTCATGGCGACGATGATGTCAGTATGGTGGTCATGGCTTTGGTGATGTCATAATGGTCGTCATGGCGACGATGATGTCATAATGGTCGTCATGGCGACGATGATGTCAATATGGTTGTCATGGCTTTGGTGATGTCATAATGGTCGTCATGGCGACGGTGATGTCATAATGGTCGTCATGGCGACGATGATGTCATAATGGTCGTCACGGCGCCGATGACGTCATAATGGTCGTCATAGCGACGATGATGTCATAATGGTCGTCATGGCGACGATGACGTCATAATGGTCGTCATGGCGACGATGATGTCATAATGGTCGTCATGGCGACGGTGATGTCATAATGGTCGTCATGCCGACGATGATGTCAGTATGGTGGTCATGGCTTTGGTGATGTCATAATGGTCGTCATGGCAACGATGATGTCATAATGGTCGTCATGGCGACGATGATGTCATAATGGTCGTCATGGCGACGATGATGTCAGTATGGTGGTCATGGCTTTGGTGATGTGATAATGGTCGTCATGGCAACGGTGATGTCAAAATGGTCGTCATGGCAATGGTGATGTCAGAATGGTCGTCATGGCGACGATGATGTCATACTGGTCGTCAAGGCGACGGTGTTGCCATAATGGTCGTCATGGCGACGATGATGTCATAATGGTCGTCATGGCGACGATGATGTCATACTGGTCGTCAAGGCGACGGTGTTGCCATAATGGTCGTCATGGCGACGATGATGTCATAATGGTCGTCATGGCGACGATGACGTCATAATGGTCGTCATGGCGACGATGATGTCATAATGGTCATCATGGCGACGATGATGTCATACTGGTCGTCATGGCGACGGTATTGCCATAATGGTCGTCATGGCGACGATGATGTCATAACGGTCGTCATGCCGACAATGATGTCATAATGGTCGTCATGGCGACGGTGTTGCCATAATGGTCGTCATGTCGACGATGATGTAATAATGGTCGTCATGGCGACGATGATGTCATAATGGTCGTCATGGCGACGATGATGTCAGTATGGTGGTCATGGCTTTGGTGATGTCATAATGGTCGTCATGGCGACGTTGATGTCATAATGGTCGTCATGGCAATGGTGATGTCAGAATGGTCGTCATGGCGACGATGATGTCAGTATGGTGGTCATGGCTTTGGTGATGTCATAATGGTCGTCATGGCGACGATGATGTCATAATGGTCGTCATGGCGACGATGATGTCAGTATGGTTGTCATGGCTTTGGTGATGTCATAATGGTCGTCTTGGCGACGATGATGTCATACTGGTCGTCATGGCGACGGTGTTGCCATAATGGTCGTCATGGCGACGGTGTTGCCATAATGGTCGTCATGGCGACGATGATGTCATAATGGTAGTCATGGCGACGATGATGTCATACTGGTCGTCATGGCGACGGTGTTGCCATAATGGTAGTCATGGCGACGATGATGTCATACTGGTCGTCATGGCGACGGTGTTGCCATAATGGTCGTCATGGCGACGATGATGTCATAATGATCGTCATGGCGACGGTGATGTCATAATGGTCGTCATGCCGACGATGATGTCATAATGGTCGTCATGGCGAAGATGATGTCATAATGGTCGTCATGGCGACGGTGATGTCATAATAGTCTTCATGGCAACGATGATGTCATAATGGTCGTCATGCCGACTATGATGTCAATATGGTTGTCATGGCTTTGGTGATGTCATAATGGTCGTCATGGCGACGGTGATGTCATAATGGTCGTCATGGCGACGATGATGTCATGATGGTCGTCACGGCGACGATGACGTCATAATGGTCGTCATGGCGACGATGATGTCATAATGGTCGTCATGGCGACGATGATGTCATACTGGTCGTCATGGTGACGGTGTTGCCATAATGGTCGTCATGGCGACGATGATGTCATAATGGTCGTCATGGCGACGATGATGTCAAAATGGTCGTCATACCGACGATGATGTCATAATGGTCGTCATGGCGACGATGATGTCATAATGGTCGTCATGGCGAGGTGATGTCATAATAGTCGTCATGGCGACGATGATGTCATAATGGTCGTCATGGCGACGATGATGTCAGTATGGTGGTCATGGCTTTGGTGATGTCATAATGGTCGTCATGGCAATGGTGATGTCAGAATGGTCGTCATGGCGACGATGATGTCAGTTTGGTGGTCATGGCTTTGGTGATGTCATAATGGTCGTCATGGCGACGATGATGTCATAATGGTCGTCATGGCGACGATGATGTCATAATGGTCGTCATGGCGACGATGATGTCAGTATGGTGGTCATGGCTTTGGTGATGTCATAATGGTCATCATGGCGACGATGATGTCATAATGGTCGTCATGCCGACGATGATGTCAGTATGGTGGTCATGGCTTTGGTGATGTCATAATGGTCGTCATGGCGACGGTGATGTCATAATGGTCGTCATGGCAATGGTGATGTCAGAATGGTCGTCATGGCGACGGTGATATCAGTATGGTGGTCATGGCTTTGGTGATGTCATAATGGTCGTCATGGCGACGATGATGTCATAATGGTCGTCACGGCGACGGTGATGTCATAATTGTCGTCATGGCGACGATGATGTCATACTGTTCGTCATGGCGACGGTGTTGCCATAATGGTCGTCATGGCGACGATGACGTCATATTGGTCGTCATGGCGACGATGATGTCATAATGGTCGTCATGGCGACGATGACGTCATAATGGTCGTCATGGCGACGATGATGTCATAATGGTAGTCATGGCGACGATGATGTCATACTGGTCGTCATGGCGACGGTGTTGCCATAATGGTCGTCATGGCGACGGTGATGTCATAATGGTCGTCATGCCGACGATGATGTCATAATGGTCGTCATGCCGACGATGATGTCATAATGGTCGTCATGGCGACGATGACGTCATAATGGTCGTCATGGCGACGATGACGTCATAATGGTCGTCATGGCGACGATGATGTCATAATGGTCGTCATGGCGACGGTGATGTCATAATAGTCGTCATGGCGACGGTGATGTCATAATGGTCGTCATGGCGACTATGATGTCATAATGGTCATCACGGCGACGATGATGTCATAATGGTCGTCATGGCGACGATAATGTCATAATGGTCGTCATGCCGACGATGATGTCATGATGGTCGTCATGGCGACAGTGTTGCCATAATGGTCGTCATGGCGACGATGATGTCATAATGGTCGTCATGGCGACGATGATGTCAGTATGGTGGTCATGGCTTTGTTGATGTCATAATGGTCGTCATGGCGACGGTGATGTCATAATGGTCGTCATGGCGACGGTGATGTCATAATGGCCGTCATGGCAATGGTGATGTCAGAATGGTCGTCATGGCGACGATGATGTCAGTATGGTGGTCATGGCTTTGGTGATGTCATAATGGTCGTCATGGCGACGATGATGTCATAATGGTCGTCATGGCGACGATGATGTCAATATGGTTGTCATGGCTTTGGTGATGTCATAATGGTCGTCATGGCGACGGTGATGTCATAATGGTCGTCATGGCGACGATGATGTCATAATGGTCGTCACGGCGCCGATGACGTCATAATGGTCGTCATAGCGACGATGATGTCATAATGGTCGTCATGGCGACGATGACGTCATAATGGTCGTCATGGCGACGATGATGTCATAATGTTCGTCATGGCGACGATGATGTCATAATGGTCGTCATGGCGACGGTGATGTCATAATGGTCGTCATGCCGACGATGATGTCAGTATGGTGGTCATGGCTTTGGTGATGTCATAATGGTCGTCATGGCAACGATGATGTCATAATAGTCGTCATGGCGACGATGATGTCATAATGGTCGTCATGGCGACGATGATGTCAGTATGGTGGTCATGGCTTTGGTGATGTCATAATGGTCGTCATGGCAACGGTGATGTCAAAATGGTCGTCATGGCAATGGTGATGTCAGAATGGTCGTCATGGCGACGATGATGTCATACTGGTCGTCAAGGCGACGGTGTTGCCATAATGGTCGTCATGGCGACAATGATGTCATAATGGTCGTCATGGCGACGATGATGTCATACTGGTCGTCAAGGCGACAGTGTTGCCATAATGGTCGTCATGGCGACGATGATGTCATAATGGTCGTCATGGCGACGATGACGTCATAATGGTCGTCATGGCGACGATGATGTCATAATGGTCGTCATGGCGACGATGATGTCATACTGGTCGTCATGGCGACGGTATTGCCATAATGGTCGTCATGGCGACGATGATGTCATAACGGTCGTCATGCCGACAATGATGTCATAATGGTCGTCATGGCGACGGTGTTGCCATAATGGTCGTCATGTCGACGATGATGTCATAATGGTCGTCATGGCGACGATGATGTCATAATAGTCGTCATGGCGACGATGATGTCAGTATGGTGGTCATGGCTTTGGTGATGTCATAATGGTCGTCATGGCGACAGTGTTGCCATAATGGTCGTCATGGCGACGGTGATGTCATAATGGTCGTCATGTCAATGGTGATGTCAGAATGGTCGTCATGGCGACGATGATGTCAGTATGGTGGTCATGGCTTTGGTGATGTCATAATGGTCGTCATGGCGACGATGATGTCATAATGGTCGTCATGGCGCGACGATGATGTCAATATGGTTGTCATGGCTTTGGTGATGTCATAATGGTCGTCATGGCGACGGTGATGTCATAATGGTCGTCATGGCGACGATGATGTCATAATGGTCGTCACGGCGACGATGATGTCATAATGTTCGTCACGGCGGCGGTAATGTCATAATGGTCGTCATGGCGACGATGATGTCATACTGTCGTCATGGCGACGGTGTTGCCATAATGGTCGTCATGGCGACGATGATGTCATAATGGTCATCGTGGTAACGATGACGTCATAATGGTCGTCATGGCGACGATGACGTCATAATGGTCGTCATGGCGACGATGATGTCATAATGGTCGTCATGGCGACGATGATGTCATACTGGTCGTCATGGCGACGGTGTTGCCATAATGGTCGTCATGGCGACGATAATGTCATAATGGTCGTCATGCCGACGATGATGTCATGATGGTCGTCATGGCGACGGTGTTGCCATAATGGTCGTCAAGGCGACGATGATGTCATAATGGTCGTCATGGCGACGTTGATGTCATAATGGTCGTCATGGCGACGATGATGTCAGTATGGTGGTCATGGCTTTGGTGATGTCATAATGGTCGTCATGGCGACGGTGATGTCATAATGGCCGTCATGGCAATGGTGATGTCAGAATGGTCGTCATGGCGACGATGATGTCAGTATGGTGGTCATGGCTTTGGTGATGTCATAATGGTCGTCATGGCGACGATGATGTCATAATGGTCGTCATGGCGACGATGATGTCAATATGGTTGTCATGGCTTTGGTGATGTCATAATGGTCGTCATGGCGACGGTGATGTCATAATGGTCGTCATGGCGACGATGATGTCATAATGGTCGTCACGGCGACGATGATGTCATAATGTTCGTCACGGCGGCGGTAATGTCATAATGGTCGCCATGGCGACGATGATGTCATACTGTCGTCATGGCGACGGTGTTGCCATAATGGTCGTCATGGCGACGATGATGTCATAATGGTCATCATGGTGACGATGACGTCATAATGGTCGTCATGGCGACGATGACGTCATAATGGTCGTCATGGCGACGATGATGTCATATTGGTCGTCATGGCGACGATGATGTCATACTGGTCGTCATGGCGACGGTGTTGCCATAATGGTCGTCATGGCGACGATAATGTCATAATGGTCGTCATGCCGACGATGATGTCATGATGGTCGTCATGGCGACGGTGTTGCCATAATGGTCGTCATGGCGACGATGATGTCATAATGGTCGTCATGGCGACGATGATGTCATAATGGTCGTCATGGCGACGATGATGTCAGTATGGTGGTCATGGCTTTGGTGATGTCATAATGGTCGTCATGGCGACGGTGATGTCATAATGGCCGTCATGGCAATGGTGATGTCAGAATGGTCGTCATGGCGACGATGATGTCAGTATGGTGGTCATGGCTTTGGTGATGTCATAATGGTCGTCATGGCGACGATGATGTCATAATGGTCGTCATGGCGACGATGATGTCAATATAGTTGTCATGGCTTTGGTGATGTCATAATGGTCGTCATGGCGACGGTGATGTCATAATGGTCGTCATGGCGACGATGATGTCATAATGGTCGTCACGGCGCCGATGACGTCATAATGGTCGTCATAGCGACGATGATGTCATAATGGTCGTCATGGCGACGATGATGTCATAATGGTCGTCATGGCGACGGTGATGTCATAATGGTCGTCATGCCGACGATGATGTCAGTATGGTGGTCATGGCTTTGGTGATGTCATAATGGTCGTCATGGCAACGATGATGTCATAATGGTCGTCATGGCGACGATGATGTCATAATGGTCGTCATGGCGACGATGATGTCAGTATGGTGGTCATGGCTTTGGTGATGTGATAATGGTCGTCATGGCAACGGTGATGTCAAAATGGTCGTCATGGCAATGGTGATGTCAGAATGGTCGTCATGGCGACGATGATGTCATACTGGTCGTCAAGGCGACGGTGTTGCCATAATGGTCGTCATGGCGACGATGATGTCATAATGGTCGTCATGGCGACGATGATGTCATACTGGTCGTCAAGGCGACGGTGTTGCCATAATGGTCGTCATGGCGACGATGATGTCATAATGGTCGTCATGGCGACGATGACGTCATAATGGTCGTCATGGCGACGATGATGTCATAATGGTCATCATGGCGACGATGATGTCATACTGGTCGTCATGGCGACGGTATTGCCATAATGGTCGTCATGGCGACGATGATGTCATAACGGTCGTCATGCCGACAATGATGTCATAATGGTCGTCATGGCGACGGTGTTGCCATAATGGTCGTCATGTCGACGATGATGTAATAATGGTGGTCATGGCGACGATGATGTCATAATGGTCGTCATGGCGACGATGATGTCAGTATGGTGGTCATGGCTTTGGTGATGTCATAATGGTCGTCATGGCGACGTTGATGTCATAATGGTCGTCATGGCAATGGTGATGTCAGAATGGTCGTCATGGCGACGATGATGTCAGTATGGTGGTCATGGCTTTGGTGATGTCATAATGGTCGTCATGGCGACGATGATGTCATAATGGTCGTCATGGCGACGATGATGTCAGTATGGTTGTCATGGCTTTGGTGATGTCATAATGGTCGTCTTGGCGACGATGATGTCATACTGGTCGTCATGGCGACGGTGTTGCCATAATGGTCGTCATGGCGACGGTGTTGCCATAATGGTCGTCATGGCGACGATGATGTCATAATGGTAGTCATGGCGACGATGATGTCATACTGGTCGTCATGGCGACGGTGTTGCCATAATGGTAGTCATGGCGACGATGATGTCATACTGGTCGTCATGGCGACGGTGTTGCCATAATGGTCGTCATGGCGACGATGATGTCATAATGATCGTCATGGCGACGGTGATGTCATAATGGTCGTCATGCCGAAGATGATGTCATAATGGTCGTCATGGCGAAGATGATGTCATAATGGTCGTCATGGCGACGGTGATGTCATAATAGTCTTCATGGCAACGATGATGTCATAATGGTCGTCATGCCGACTATGATGTCAATATGGTTGTCATGGCTTTGGTGATGTCATAATGGTCGTCATGGCGACGGTGATGTCATAATGGTCGTCATGGCGACGATGATGTCATGATGGTCGTCACGGCGACGATGACGTCATAATGGTCGTCATGGCGACGATGATGTCATAATGGTCGTCATGGCGACGATGATGTCATACTGGTCGTCATGGTGACGGTGTTGCCATAATGGTCGTCATGGCGACGATGATGTCATAATGGTCGTCATGGCGACGATGATGTCAAAATGGTCGTCATACCGACGATGATGTCATAATGGTCGTCATGGCGACGATGATGTCATAATGGTCGTCATGGCGAGGTGATGTCATAATAGTCGTCATGGCGACGATGATGTCATAATGGTCGTCATGGCGACGATGATGTCAGTATGGTGGTCATGGCTTTGGTGATGTCACAATGGTCGTCATGGCGACGATGATGTCATAATGGTCGTCATGGCGACGATGATGTCATAATGGTCGTCATGGCGACGATGATGTCAGTATGGTGGTCATGGCTTTGGTGATGTCATAATGGTCATCATGGCGACGATGATGTCATAATGGTCGTCATGCCGACGATGATGTCAGTATGGTGGTCATGGCTTTGGTGATGTCATAATGGTCGTCATGGCGACGGTGATGTCATAATGGTCGTCATGGCAATGGTGATGTCAGAATGTTCGTCATGGCGACGGTGATATCAGTATGGTGGTCATGGCTTTGGTGATGTCATAATGGTCGTCATGGCGACGATGATGTCATAATGGTCGTCACGGCGACGGTGATGTCATAATTGTCGTCATGGCGACGATGATGTCATACTGTTCGTCATGGCGACGGTGTTGCCATAATGGTCGTCATGGCGACGATGACGTCATATTGGTCGTCATGGCGACGATGATGTCATAATGGTCGTCATGGCGACGATGACGTCATAATGGTCGTCATGGCGACGATGATGTCATAATGGTAGTCATGGCGACGATGATGTCATACTGGTCGTCATGGCGACGGTGTTGCCATAATGGTCGTCATGGCGACGGTGATGTCATAATGGTCGTCATGCCGACGATGATGTCATAATGGTCGTCATGCCGACGATGATGTCATAATGGTCGTCATGGCGACGATGACGTCATAATGGTCGTCATGGCGACGATGACGTCATAATGGTCGTCATGGCGACGATGATGTCATAATGGTCGTCATGGCGACGGTGATGTCATAATAGTCGTCATGGCGACGGTGATGTCATAATGGTCGTCATGGCGACTATGATGTCATAATGGTCATCACGGCGACGATGATGTCATAATGGTCGTCATGGCGACGATAATGTCATAATGGTCGTCATGCCGACGATGATGTCATGATGGTCGTCATGGCGACAGTGTTGCCATAATGGTCGTCATGGCGACGATGATGTCATAATGGTCGTCATGGCGACGATGATGTCAGTATGGTGGTCATGGCTTTGGTGATGTCATAATGGTCGTTATGGCGACGGTGATGTCATAATGGTCGTCATGGCGACGGTGATGTCATAATGGCCGTCATGGCAATGGTGATGTCAGAATGGTCGTCATGGCGACGATGATGTCAGTATGGTGGTCATGGCTTTGGTGATGTCATAATGGTCGTCATGGCGACGATGATGTCATAATGGTCGTCATGGCGACGATGATGTCAATATGGTTGTCATGGCTTTGGTGATGTCATAATGGTCGTCATGGCGACGGTGATGTCATAATGGTCGTCATGGCGACGATGATGTCATAATGGTCGTCACGGCGACGATGATGTCATAATGGTCGTCATGGCGACGATGATGTCATACTGGTCGTCATAGCGACGATGATGTCATAATGGTCGTCATGGCGACGATGACGTCATAATGGTCGTCATGGCAACGATGATGTCATACTGGTCGTCATGGCGACGATGATGTCATAATGGTCGTCATGGCGACGATGATGTCATACTGGTCGTCATGGCGACGGTGTTGCCATAATGGTCGTCATGGCGATGGTGATGTCATAATGGTCGTCATGCCGACGATGATGTCAGTATGGTGGTCATGGCTTTGGTGATGTCATAATGGTCGTCATGGCAACGATGATGTCATAATAGTCGTCATGGCGACGATGATGTCATAATGGTCGTCATGGCGACGATGATGTCAGTATGGTGGTCATGGCTTTGGTGATGTCATAATGGTCGTCATGGCGACGGTGATGTCAAAATGGTCGTCATGGCAATGGTGATGTCAGAATGGTCGTCATGGCGACGATGATGTCATACTGGTCGTCATGGCGACGGTGTTGCCATAATGGTCGTCATGGCGACGATGATGTCATAATGGTCGTCATGGCAATGGTGATGTCAGAATGGTCGTCATGGCGACGATGATGTCATAATGGTCGTCATGGCGACGGTGATGTCATAATGGTCATCATGGCGACGGTGATGTCATAATAGTCGTCATGGCGACGATGATGTCATAATGGTCGTCATGCCGACGATGATGTCATAATGGTCGTCATGGCAACGATGATGTCAGTATGGTGGTCATGGCTTTGGTGATGTCATAATGGTCGTCATGGCGACGGTGATGTCATAATGGTCGTCATGGCAATGGTGATGTCAGAATGGTCGTCATGGCGACGATGATGTCAGTGTGGTGGTCATGGCTTTATTGATGTCATAATGGTCGTCATGGCGACGATGATGTCATAATGGTCGTTTTGGCGACGATGATGTCAATATGGTTGTCATGGCTTTGGTGATGTCATAAAGGTCGTCATGGCGACGGTGATGTCATAATGGTCGTCATGGCGACGATGATGTCATAATGGTCGTCACGGCGACGGTGATGTCATAATGATCGTCACGGCGACGGTGATGTCATAATGGTCGTCATGGCGACGATGATGTCATACTGGTCGTCATGGCGACGGTGTTACCATAATGGTCGTCATGGCGACGATGATGTCATAATGGTCGTCATGGCGACGATGATGTCATAATGGTCGTCATGGCGACGATGACGTCATAATGGTCGTCATGGCGACGATGATGTCATAATGGTCGTCATGGCGACGATGATGTCATACTGGTCGTCATGGCGACGGTATTGCCATAATGGTCGTCATGGCGACGATGATGTCATAATGGTCGTCATGCCGACAATGATGTCATAATGGTCGTCATGGCGACGGTGTTGCCATAATGGTCGTCATGTCGACGATGATGTCATAATGGTCGTCATGGCGACGATGATGTCATAATGGTCGTCATGGCGACGATGATGTCAGTATGGTCGTCATGGCTTTGGTGATGTCATAATGGTCGTCATGGCGACGTTGATGTCATAATTGTCGTCATGGCAATGGTGATGTCAGAATGGTCGTCATGGCGACGATGATGTCAGTATGGTGGTCATGGCTTTGGTGATGTCATAATGGTCGTCATGGCGACGATGATGTCAATATGGTTGTCATGGCTTTGGTGATGTCATAATGGTCGTCATGGCGACGGTGATGTCATAATGGTTGTCATGGCGACGATGATGTCATAATGGTCGTCACGGCGACGGTGATGTCATAATTGTCGTCATGGCGACGATGATGTCATACTGGTCGTCATGGCGACGGTGTTGCCATAATGGTCGTCATGGCGACGATGATATCATAATGGTAGTCATGGCGACGATGATGTCATACTGGTCGTCATGGCGACGGTGTTGCCATAATGGTAGTCATGGCGACGATGATATCATACTGGTCGTCATGGCGACGGTGTTGCCATAATGGTCGTCATGGCGATGATGATGTCATAATGATCGTCATGGCGACGATGATGTCATAATGGTCGTCATGGCGACGATGATGTCATAATGGTCGTCAAACCGACGATGATGTCATAATGGTCGTCATGGCGAAGATGATGTCATAATGGTCGTCATGGCAACGGTGATGTCAGAATGGTCGTCATGGCGACGATGATGTCAGTATGGTCGTCATGGCTTTGGTGATGTCATAATGGTCGTCATGGCGACGATGATGTCATAATGGTCGTCATGGCGACGATGATGTCATAATGGTCGTCATGGCGACGATGATGTCATACTGGTCGTCATGGCGACGGTATTGCCATAATGGTCATCATGGCGACGATGATGTCATCATGGTCGTCATGCCGACGATGATGTCATAATGGTCGTCATGGCGACGATGATGTCAGTATGGTGGTCATGGCTTTGGTGATGTCATAATGGTCGTCATGGCGACGGTGATGTCATAATGGTCGTCATGGCAATGGTGATGTCAGAATGGTCGTCATGGCGACGGTGATGTCAGTATGGTGGTCATGGCTTTGGTGATGTCATAATGGTCGTCATGGCGACGATGATGTCATAATGGTCGTCATGGCGACGATGATGTCAATATGGTTGTCATGGCTTTGGTGATGTCATAATGGTCGTCAAGGCGACGGTGATGTCATAATGGTCATCATGGCGACGATGATGTCATAATGGTCGTCACGGCGACGGTGATGTCATAATTGTCGTCATGGCGACGATGATGTCATACTGGTCGTCATGGCGACGGTGTTGCCATAATGGTCGTCATGGCGACGATGACGTCATATTGGTCGTCATGGCGACGATGATGTCATAATGGTCGTCATGGCAACGATGACGTCATAATGGTCGTCATGGCGACGATGATGTCATAATGGTAGTCATGGCGACGATGATGTCATACTGGTCGTCATGGCGACGGTGTTGCCATAATGGTCGTCATGGCGACGATGATGTCATAATGATCGTCATGGCGACGGTGATGTCATAATAGTCGTCATGGCGACGATGATGTGATAATGGTCGTCATGCCGACGATGATGTCATAATGGTCGTCATGGCGACGGTGTTGCCATAATGGTCGTCATGGCGACGATGATATCATAATGGTCGTCATGGCGACGATGATGTCAGTATGGTGGTCATGGCTTTGGTGATGTCTTAATGGTCGTCATGGCGACGATGATGTCATAATGATCGTCATGGCGACGGTGATGTCATAATGGTCGTCATGCCGACGATGATGTCATAATGGTCGTCATGCCGACGATGATGTCATAATGGTCGTCATGGCGACGATGACGTCATAATGGTCGTCATGGAGACGATGACGTCATAATGGTCGTCATGGCGACGATGATGTCATAATGGTCGTCATGGCGACGGTGATGTCATAATAGTCGTCATGGCGACGGTGATGTCATAATGGTCGTCATGGCGACTATGATGTCATAATGGTCGTCACGGCGACGATGATGTCATAATGGTCGTCATGGTGACGATAATGTCATAATGGTCGTCATGCCGACGAAGATGTCATGATGGTCGTCATGGCGACAGTGTTGCCATAATGGTCGTCATGGCGACGATGATGTCATAATGGTCGTCATGGCGACGATGATGTCAGTATGGTGGTCATGGCTTTGGTGATGTCATAATGGTCGTCATGGCGACGGTGATGTCATAATGGTCGTCATGGCGACGGTGATGTCATAATGGCCGTCATGGCAATGGTGATGTCAGAATGGTCGTCATGGCGACGATGATGTCAGTATGGTGGTCATGTCTTTGGTGATGTCATAATGGTCGTCATGGCGACGATGATGTCATAATGGTCGTCATGGCGACGATGATGTCAATATGTTTGTCATGGCTTTGGTGATGTCATAATGGTCGTCATGGCGACGGTGATGTCATAATGGTCGTCATGGCGACGGTGATGTCATAATGGTCGTCACGGCGACGATGATGTCATAATGGTCGTCACGGCGACGATGATGTCATAATGGTCGTCATAGCGACGATGATGTCATAATGGTCGTCATGGCGACGATGACGTCATGATGGTCGTCATGGCGACGATGATGTCATAATGGTCGTCATGGCGACGATGATGTCATACTGGTCGTCATGGCGACGATGATGTCATAATGGTCGTCATGGCGACGATGATGACATACTGGTCGTCATGGCGACGGTGTTGCTATAATGGTCGTCATGGCGATGATGATGTCATAATGGTCGTCATTTCAACGGTGATGTCATAATGGTCGTCATGCCGACGATGATGTCAGTATGGTGGTCATGGCTTTGTTGATGTCATAATGGTCGTCATGGCAACGATGATGTCATAATGGTCGTCATGGCGACGATGATGTCATAATGGTCGTCATGGCGACGATGATGTCAGTATGGTGGTCATGGCTTTGGTGATGTCATAATGGTCGTCATGGCGACGGTGATGTCAAAATGGTCGTCATGGCAATGGTGATGTCAGAATGGTTGTCATGGCGACGATGATGTCATACTGGTCGTCATGGCGACGGTGTTGCCATAATGGTCGTCATGGCGACGATGATGTCATAATGGTCGTCATGGCAATGGTGATGTCAGAATGGTCGTCATGGCGACGATGATGTCATAATGGTCGTCATGGCGACGGTGATGTCATAATGGTCGTCATGGCGACGGTGATGTCATAATAGTCGTCATGGCGACGATGATGTCATAATGGTCGTCATGCCGACGATGATGTCATAATGGTCGTCATGGCGACGATGATGTCAGTATGGTGGTTATGGCTTTGGTGATGTCATAATGGTCGTCATGGCGACGGTGATGTCATAATGGTCGTCATGGCAATGGTGATGTCAGAATGGTCGTCATGGCGACGATGATGTCAGTGTGGTGGTCATGGCTTTATTGATGTCATAATGGTCGTCATGGCGACGATGATGTCATAATGGTCGTTTTGGCGACGATGATGTCAATATGGTTGTCATGGCTTTGGTGATGTCATAAAGGTCGTCATGGCGACGGTGATGTCATAATGGTCGTCATGGCGACGATGATGTCATAATGGTCGTCACGGCGACGGTGATGTCATAATGATCGTCACGGCGAAGGTGATGTCATAATGGTCGTCA
This sequence comes from Phyllobates terribilis, assembly GCF_046119375.1. Lineage (NCBI taxonomy): Eukaryota > Metazoa > Chordata > Amphibia > Anura > Dendrobatidae > Phyllobates > Phyllobates terribilis. The sequence continues at coordinate 3,013,573 of NW_027362911.1, forward strand.
TGGCGACGATGATGTCATACTGGTCGTCATGGCGATGGTGTTACCATAATGGTCGTCATGGCGACGATGATGTCATAATGGTCGTCATGGCGACGATGATGTCATAATGGTCGTCATGGCGACGATGACGTCATAATGGTCGTCATGGCGACGATGATGTCATAATGGTCGTCATGGCGACGATGATGTCATACTGGTCGTCATGGCGACGGTATTGCCATAATGGTCGTCATGGCGACGATGATGTCATAATGGTCGTCATGCCGACAATGATGTCATAATGGTCGTCATGGCGACGGTGTTGCCATAATGGTCGTCATGTCGACGATGATGTCATAATGGTCGTCATGGCGACGATGATGTCATAATGGTCGTCATGGCGACGATGATATCAGTATGGTGGTCATGGCTTTGGTGATGTCATAATGGTCGTCATGGCGACGTTGATGTCATAATTGTCGTCATGGCTTTGATGATGTCATAATGGTCGTCATGGCGACGGTGATGTCATAATGGTTGTCATGGCGACGATGATGTCATAATGGTCGTCACGGCGACGGTGATGTCATAATTGTCGTCATGGCGACGATGATGTCATACTGGTCGTCATGGCGACGGTGTTGCCATAATGGTAGTCATGGCGACGATGATGTCATACTGGTCGTCATGGCGACGGTGTTGCCATAATGGTCGTCATGGCGATGATGATGTCATAATGATCGTCATGGCGACGGTGATGTCATAATGGTCGTCATGCCGACGATGATGTCATAATGGTCGTCATGGCGAAGATGATGTCATAATGGTCGTCATGGCGACGGTGATGTCATAATAGTCTTCATGGCGACGATGATGTCATAATGGCCGTCATGCCGACGATGATGTCATAATGGTCGTCATGGCGACGGTGTTGCCATAATGGTCGTCATGGCGACGATGATATCATAATGGTCGTCATGGCGACGATGATGTCAGTAAGTGGTCATGGCTTTGGTGATGTCATAATGGTCGTCATGGCGACGGTGATGTCATAATGGTCGTCATGGCCATGGTGATGTCAGAATGGTCGTCATGGCGACGATGATGTCAGTATGGTGGTCATGGCTTTGGTGATGTCATAATGGTCGTCAAGGCGACGATGATGTCATAATGGTCGTCATGGCGACGATGATGTCAATATGGTTGTAATGGCTTTGGTGATGTCATAATGGTCGTCATGGCGACGGTGATGTCATAATGGTCGTCATGGCGACGATGATGTCATGATGGTCGTCACGGCGACGATGATGTCATAATGGTCGTCACCGCGACGGTGATGTCATAATGGTCGTCATGGCGACGATGATGTCATACTGGTCGTCATGGCGACGGTGTTGCCATAATGGTCGTCATGGCGACGATGATGTCATATGGTCGTCATGGCGACGATGATGTCATAATGGTCGTCATGGCGACGATGACGTCATAATGGTCGTCACGGCGACGATGATGTCATAATGGTCGTCATGGCGACGATGACGTCATAATGGTCGTCATGGCGACGATGATGTCATAATGGTCGTCATGGCGACGATGATGTCATACTGGTCGTCATGGCGACGGTGTTGCCATAATGGTCGTCATGGCGACGATGATGTCATAATGGTCGTCATGGCGACGATGATGTCATAATGGTCGTCATGGCGAAGATGATGTCATAATGGTCGTCATGGCAATGGTGATGTCAGAATGGTCGTCATGGCGACGATGATGTCAGTATGGTCGTCATGGCTTTGGTGATGTCATAATGGTCGTCATGGCGACGATGATGTCATAATGGTCGTCATGGCGACGATGATGTCATAATGGTCGTCATGGCGACGATGATGTCATACTGGTCGTCATGGCGACGGTATTGCCATAATGGTCATCATGGCGACGATGATGTCATCATGGTCGTCATGCCGACGATGATGTCATAATGGTCGTCATGGCGACGATGATGTCAGTATGGTGGTCATGGCTTTGGTGATGTCATAATGGTCGTCATGGCGACGGTGATGTCATAATGGTCGTCATGGCAATGGTGATGTCAGAATGGTCGTCATGGCGACAGTGATGTCAGTATGGTGGTCATGGCTTTGGTGATGTCATAATGGTCGTCATGGCGACGATGATGTCATAATGGTCGTCATGGCGACGATGATGTCAATATGGTTGTCATGGCTTTGGTGATGTCATAATGGTCGTCAAGGCGACGGTGATGTCATAATGGTCGTCATGGCGACGATGATGTCATAATGGTCGTCACGGCGACGGTGATGTCATAATTGTCGTCATGGCGACGATGATGTCATACTGGTCGTCATGGCGACGGTGTTGCCATAATGGTCGTCATGGCGACGATGACGTCATATTGGTCGTCATGGCGACGATGATGTCATAATGGTCGTCATGGCAACGATGACGTCATAATGGTCGTCATGGCGACGATGATGTCATAATGATCGTCATGGCGACGGTGATGTCATAATGGTCGTCATGCCAACGATGATGTCATAATGGTCGTCATGGCGAAGATGATGTCATAATGGTCGTCATGGCGACGATGACGTCATAATGGTCGTCATGGCGACGGTGATGTCATAATAGTCGTCATGGCGACGATGATGTCATAATGGTCATCATGCCGACGATGATGTCATAATGGTCGTCATGGCGACGGTGTTGCCATAATGGTCGTCATGGCGACGATGATATCATAATGGTCGTCATGGCGACGATGATGTCAGTATGGTGGTCATGGCTTTGGTGATGTCTTAATGGTCGTCATGGCGACGGTGATGTCATAATGGTCGTCATGGCAATGGTGATGTCATAATGGTCGTCATGGCGACGATGATGTCATAATGGTCGTCATGGCGACGATGATGTCAATATGGTTGTAATGGCTTTGGTGATGTCATAATGTTCGTCATGGCGACGGTGATGTCATAATGGTCGTCATGGCGACGATGATGTCATAATGGTCGTCACGGCGATGATGATGTCATAATGGTCGTCACCGCGACGGTGATGTCATAATGGTCGTCACCGCGACGGTGATGTCATAATGGTCGTCATGGCGACGATGATGTCATACTGGTCGTCATGGCGACGGTGTTGCCATAATGGTCGTCATGGCGACGATGATGTCATATGGTCGTCACGGCGACGATGATGTCATAATGGTCGTCATGGCGACGAAGACGTCATAATGGTCGTCACGGCGACGATGATGTCATAATGGTCGTCATGGCGAAGATGATGTCATAATGGTCGTCATGGCGACGATGACGTCATAATGGTCGTCATGGCGACGATGATGTCATAATGGTCGTCATGGCGACGATGATGTCATACTGGTCGTCATGGCGACGGTGTTGCCATAATGGTCATCATGGCGACGATGATGTCATAATGGTCGTCATGGCGACGATGATGTCATAATGGTCGTCATACCGACGATGATGTCATAATGGTCGTCATGGCGAAGATGATGTCATAATGGTCGTCATGGCGACGATGACGTCATAATGGTCGTCATGGCGACGATTATGTCATAATGGTCGTCATGGTGACGATGATGTCATAATGGTCGTCATGGCGACGATGATGTCATAATTGTCGTCATGGCGACGATGACGTCATTATGGTCGTCATGGCGACGATGATGTCATAATGGTCATCATGGCGACGGTGATGTCATAATAGTCGTCATCGCGACGATGATGTCATAATGGTCGTCTTGCCAACGATGATGTCATAATGGTCGTCATGGCGACGATGATGTCATAATGGTCGTCATGGCGACGATGATGTCAATATGGTTGTCATGGCTTTGGTGATGTCATAATGGTCGTCATGGCGACGGTGATGTCATAATGGTCGTCATGGCGACGATGATGTCATAATGGTCGTCACGGCGACGATGATGTCATAATGGTCATCACGGCGACTGTGATGTCATAATGGTCGTCATGGCGACAATGATGTCATACTTATCGTCATGGCGACGGTGTTGCCATAATGGTCGTCATGGCGACGATGATGTCATAATCGTCGTCATGGTGACGATGATGTCAGTATGGTGGTCATGGCTTTGGTGATGTCATAATGGTCGTCATGGCGACGGTGATGTCATAATGGTCGTCATGGCAATGGTGATGTCAGAATGGTTGTCATGGCGACGATGATGTCAGTATGGTCGTCACGGCGACGGTGATGTCATAATGGTCGCCATGGCGACGATGATGTCATAATGGTCGTCATGGCGACGATGATGTCATAATGGTCGTCATGGCGACGATGATGTCATACTGGTCGTCATGGCGACGGTGTTGCCATAATGGTCGTCATGGCGACGATGATGTCATAATGGTCGTCATGGCGACGGTGATGTCATAATGGTCGTCAAGCCGACGATGATGTCAGTATGGTGGTCATGGCTTTGGTGATGTCATAATGGTCGTCATGGCGACGATGATGTCATAATGGTCGTCATAGCGACGATGATGTCATAATGGTCGTTATGGCGACGATGATGTCAGTATGGTGGTCATGGCTTTGGTGATGTCATAATGGTCGTCATGGCGACGATGATGTCATAATGGTCGTCATGGCGACGATGATGTCAATATTGTTGTCATGGCTTTGGTGATGTCATAATGGTCGACATGGCGATGGTGATGTCATAATGGTCGTCATGGCGACGATGATGTCATAATGGTCGTCATGGCGACGATGATGTCATAATGGTCGTCACGGCGACGGTGATGTCATAATGGTCGTCATGGCGACGATGATGTCATACTGGTCGTCATGGCGACGGTGTTGCCATAATGGTCGTCATGGCGACGATGATGTCATAATGGTCGTCATGGCGACGATGATGTCATACTGGTCGTCATGGCGACGGTGTTGCCATAATGGTAGTCATGGCGACGAAGATGTCATACTGGTCGTTATGTCGACGGTGTTGCCATAATGGTCGTCATGGCGACGATGATGTCATAATGATCGTCATGGCGACGGTGATGTCATAATGGTCGTCATGCCGACGATGATGTCATAATGGTCGTCATGGCGAAGATGATGTCATAATGGTCGTCATGGCGAAGATGATGTCATAATGGTCGTCATGCCGACGATGATGTCATAATGGTCGTCATGGCGACGATGATATCATAATGGTCGTCATGGCAACGATGATGTCATAATGGTCGTCATGGCGACGATGATGTCATAATGGTCGTCATGGCGACGATGATGTCATAATGGTCGTCACGGCGACGGTGATGTCATAATGGTCGTCATGGCGACGATGATGTCATACTGGTCGTCATGGCGACGGTGTTGCCATAATGGTCGTCATGCCGACGATGATGTCATAATGGTCGTCATGGCGAAGATGATGTCATAATGGTCGTCATGGCGACGATGATGTCATAATGGTCGTCTTGCCGACGATGATGTCATAATGGTCGTCATGACGACGGTGATGTCATAATAGTCGTCATGGCGACGATGATGTCATAATGGTCGTCTTGCCGACGATGATGTCATAATGGTCGTCATGGCGACGGTGTTGCCATAATGGTCGTCATGGCGACGATGATGTCATAATGGTCGTCATGGCGACGATGATGTCATAATGGTCGTCATGGCGACGATGATGTCAGTATGGTGGTCATGGCTTTGGTGATGTCATAATGGTCGTCATGGCAATGGTGATGTCAGAATGGTCGTCATGGCGACGATGATGTCAGTATGGTGGTCATGGCTTTGGTGATGTCATAATGGTCGTCATGGCGACGATGATGTCATAATGGTCGTCATGGCGACGATGATGTCATAATGGTCGTCATGGCGACGATGATGTCATACTGGTCGTCATGGCGACGATGATGTCATACTGGTCGTCATGGCGACGGTATTGCCATAATGGTCATCATGGCGACGATGATGTCATAATGGTCGTCATGCCGACGATGATGTCATAATGGTCGTCATGGCGACGATGATGTCAGTATGGTGGTCATGGCTTTGGTGATGTCATAATGGTCGTCATGGCGACGGTGATGTCATAATGGTCGTCATGGCAATGGTGATGTCAGAATGGTCGTCATGGCGACGGTGATGTCAGTATGGTGGTCATGGCTTTGGTGATGTCATAATGGTCGTCATGGCGACGATGATGTCATAATGGTCGTCATGGCGACGATGATGTCAATATGGTTGTCATGGCTTTGGTGATGTCATAATGGTCGTCAAGGCGACGGTGATGTCATAATGGTCGTCATGGCGACGATGATGTCATAATGGTCGTCACGGCGACGGTGATGTCATAATGGTCGTCATGGCAATGGTGATGTCAGAATGGTCGTCATGGCGACGGTGATGTCAGTATGGTGGTCATGGCTTTGGTGATGTCATAATGGTCGTCATGGCGACGATGATGTCATAATGGTCGTCATGGCGACGATGATGTCAATATGGTTGTCATGGCTTTGGTGATGTCATAATGGTCGTCACGGCGACGATGACGTCATATTGGTCGTCATGGCGACGATGATGTCATAATGGTCGTCATGGCAATGATGACGTCATAATGGTCGTCATGGCGACGATGATGTCATAATGGTAGTCATGGCGACGATGATGTCATACTGGTCGTCATGGCGACGGTGTTGCCATAATGGTCGTCATGGCGACGATGATGTCATAATGATCGTCATGGCGACGGTGATGTCATAATGGTCGTCATGCCGACGATGATGTCATAATGGTCGTCATGGCGAAGATGATGTCATAATGGTCGTCATGGCGACGATGACGTCATAATGGTCGTCATGGCGACGATGACGTCATAATGGTCGTCATGGCGACGATGATGTCATAATGGTCGTCATGGCGACAGTGATGTCATAATAGTCGTCATGGCGACGATGATGTCATAATGGTCGTCATGCCGACGATGATGTCATAATGGTCGTCATGGCGACGGTGTTGCCATAATGGTCGTCATGGCGACGATGATATCATAATGGTCGTCATGGCGACGATGATGTCAGTATGGTCGTCATGGCTTTGGTGATGTCTTAATGGTCGTCATGGCAATGGTGATGTCAGAATGGTCGTCATGGCGACGATGATGTCAGTATGGTGGTCATGGCTTTGGTGATGTCATAATGGTCGTCATGGCGACGATGATGTCATAATGGTCGTCATGGCGACGATGATGTCAATATGGTTGTAATGGCTTTGGTGATGTCATAATGTTCGTCATGGCGACGGTGATGTCATAATGGTCGTCATGGCGACGATGATGTCATAATGGTCGTCACGGCGACGATGATGTCATAATGGTCGTCACCGCGACGGTGATGTCATAATGGTCGTCACCGCGACGGTGATGTCATAATGGTCGTCATGGCGACGATGATGTCATACTGGTCGTCATGGCGACGGTGTTGCCATAATGGTCGTCATGGCGACGATGATGTCATATGGTCGTCATGGCGACGATGATGTCATAATGGTCGTCATGGCGACGGTGACGTCATAATGGTCGTCACGGTGACGATGATGTCATAATGGTCATCATGGCGACGATGACGTCATAATTGTCGTCATGGCGACGATGATGTCATAATGGTCGTCATGGCGACGATGATGTCATACTGGTCATCATGGCGACGGTGTTGCCATAATGGTCGTCATGGCGACGATGATGTCATAATGGTCGTCATGGCGACGATGATGTCATAATGGTCTTCATACCGACGATGATGTCATAATGGTCGTCATGGCGAAGATGATGTCATAATGGTCGTCATGGCGACGATGATGTCATAATGGTCGTCATGGCGACGGTGATGTCATAATGGTCGTCATGGCAATGGTGATGTCAGAATGGTCGTCATGGCGACGATGATGTCAGTATGGTGGTCATGGCTTTGGTGATGTCATAATGGTCGTCATGGCGACGATGATGTCATAATGGTCGTCATGGCGACGATGATGTCAATATGGTTGTAATGGCTTTGGTGATGTCATAATGTTCGTCATGGCGACGGTGATGTCATAATGGTCGTCATGGCGACGATGATGTCATAATGGTCGTCACCGCGACGGTGATGTCATAATGGTCGTCACCGCGACGGTGATGTCATAATGGTCGTCATGGCGACGATGATGTCATACTGGTCGTCATGGCGACGGAGTTGCCATAATGGTCGTCATGGCGACGATGATGTCATATGGTCGTCATGGCGACGATGATGTCATAATGGTCGTCATGGCGACGATGACGTCATAATGGTCGTCACGGCGACGATGATGTCATAATGGTCGTCATGGTGACGATGACGTCATAATTGTCGTCATGGCGACGATGATGTCATAATGGTCGTCATGGCGACGATGATGTCATACTGGTCGTCATGGCGACGGTGTTGCCATAATGGTCGTCATGGCGACGATGATGTCATAATGGTCGTCATACCGACGATGATGTCATAATTGTCGTCATGGCGAAGATGATGTCATAATAGTCGTCATCGCGACGATGATGTCATAATGGTCGTCTTGCCAACGATGATGTCATAATGGTCGTCATGGCGACGGTGTTGCCATAATGGTCGTCATGGCGACGATGATGTCATAATGGTCGTCATGGCGACGATGATGTCATAATGGTCGTCATGGCGACGATGATGTCAGTATGGTGGTCATGGCTTTGGTGATGTCATAATGGTCGTCATGGCAATGGTGATGTCAGAATGGTCGTCATGGCGACGATGATGTCAGTATGGTGGTCATGGCTTTGGTGATGTCATAATGGTCGTCATGGCGACGATGATGCCATAATGGTCGTCATGGCGACGATGATGTCAATATGGTTGTCATGGCTTTGGTGATGTCATAATGGTCGTCATGGCGACGGTGATGTCATAATGGTCGTCATGGCGACGATGATGTCATAATGGTCGTCACGGCGACGATGATGTCATAATGATCGTCACGGCGACGGTGATGTCATAATGGTCGTCATGGCGACGATGATGTCATACTGGTCGTCATGGCGACGGTGTTGCCATAATGGTCATCATGGCGACGATGATGTCATAATGGTCGTCATGGCGACGATGATGTCAGTATGGTGGTCATGGCTTTGGTGATGCCATAATGGTCGTCATGGCGACGATGATGTCATAATGATCGTCATGGCGACGGTGATGTCATAATGGTCGTCATGCCGACGATGATGTCATAATGGTCGTCATGGCGATGATGATGTCATAATGGTCGTCATGGCGAAGATGATGTCATAATGGTCGTCATGCCGACGATGATGTCATAATGGTCGTCATGGCGACGATGATATCATAATGGTCGTCATGGAACGATGATGTCAGTATGGTGGTCATGGCTTTGGTGATGTCATAATGGTCGTCATGGCGACGGTGATGTCATAATGGTCGTCATGGCAATGGTGATGTCAGAATGGTCGTCATGGCGACGATGATGTCAGTATGGTGGTCATGGCTTTGCTGATGTCATAATGGTCGTCATGGCGACGATGATGTCATAATGGTCGTCATGGCGACGATGATGTCAATATGGTTGTAATGGCTTTGGTGATGTCATAATGGTCGTCATGGCGACGGTGATGTCATAATGGTCGTCATGGCGACGATGATGTCATGATGGTCGTCACGGCGACGATGATGTCATAATGGTCGTCACCGCGACGGTGATGTCATAATGGTCGTCATAGCGACGATGATGTCATAATGGTCGTCATGGCGACGATGATGTCAGTATGGTGGTCATGGCTTTGGTGATGTCATAATGGTCGTCATGGCGACGATGATGTCATAATGGTCGTCATGGCGACGATGATGTCAATATTGTTGTCATGGCGATGGTGATGTCATAATGGTCGTCATGGCGACGGTGATGTCATAATGGTCGTCATGGCGACGATGATGTCATAATGGTCGTCATGGCGACGATGATGTCATAATGGTCGTCACGGCGACGGTGATGTCATAATGGTCGTCATGGCGACGATGATGTCATACTGGTCGTCATGGCGACGGTGTTGCCATAATGGTCGTCATGGCGACGATGATGTCATAATGGTCGTCATGGCGACGATGATGTCATACTGGTCGTCATGGCGACGGTGTTGCCATAATGGTAGTCATGGCGACGAAGATGTCATACTGGTCGTTATGGCGACGGTGTTGCCATAATGGTCGTCATGGCGACGATGATGTCATAATGATCGTCATGGCGACGGTGATGTCATAATGGTCGTCATGCCGACGATGATGTCATAATGGTCGTCATGGCGAAGATGATGTCATAATGGTCGTCATGGCGAAGATGATGTCATAATGGTCGTCATGCCGACGATGATGTCATAATGGTCGTCATGGCGACGATGATATCATAATGGTCGTCATGGCAACGATGATGTCAGTATGGTGGTCATGGCTTTGGTGATGTCATAATGGTCGTCATGGCGACGGTGATGTCATAATGGTCGTCATGGCAATGGTGATGTCAGAATGGTCGTCATGGCGACGATGATGTCAGTATGGTGGTCATGGCTTTGGTGATGTCATAATGGTCGTCATGGCGACGATGATGTCATAATGGTCGTCATGGCGACGATGATGTCAATATGGTTGTAATGGCTTTGGTGATGTCATAATGGTCGTCATGGCGACGGTGATGTCATAATGGTCGTCACCGCGACGGTGATGTCATAATGGTCGTCATGGCGACGATGATGTCATACTGGTCGTCATGGCGACGGTGTTGCCATAATGGTCGTCATGGCGACGATGATATCATAATGGTCGTCATGGCGACGATGACGTCATAATGGTCGTCACGGCGACGATGATGTCATAATGGTCGTCATGGCGACGATGACGTCATAATGGTCGTCATGGCGACGATGATGTCATAATGGTTGTCATGGCGACGATGATGTCATACTGGTCGTCATGGCGACGGTGTTGCCATAATGGTCGTCATGGCGACGATGATGTCATAATGGTCGTCATGGCGACGATGATGTCATAATGGTCGTCATACCGACGATGATGTCATAATGGTCGTCATGGCGAAGATGATGTCATAATGGTCGTCATGGCGACGATGATGTCATAATGGTCGTCTTGCCGACGATGATGTCATAATGGTCGTCATGACGACGGTGATGTCATAATAGTCGTCATGGCGACGATGATGTCATTATGGTCGTCATGGCGACGGTGTTGCCATAATGGTCGTCATGGCGACGATGATGTCATAATGGTCGTCATGGCGACAATGATGTCATAATGGTCGTCATGGCGACGATGATGTCAGTATGGTGGTCATGGCTTTGGTGATGTCATAATGGTCGTCATGGCAATGGTGATGTCAGAATGGTCGTCATGGCGACGATGATGTCAGTATGGTGGTCATGGCTTTGGTGATGTCATAATGGTCGTCATGGCGACGATGATGTCATAATGGTCGTCATGGCGACGATGATGTCATAATGGTCGTCATGGCGACGATGATGTCATACTGGTCGTCATGGCGACGATGATGTCATACTGGTCGTCATGGCGACGGTATTGCCATAATGGTCATCATGGCGACGATGATGTCATAATGGTCGTCATGCCGACGATGATGTCATAATGGTCGTCATGGCGACGATGATGTCAGTATGGTGGTCATGGCTTTGGTGATGTCATAATGGTCGTCATGGCGACGGTGATGTCATAATGGTCGTCATGGCGACGGTGATGTCATAATGGTCGTCATGGCAATGGTGATGTCAGAATGGTCGTCATGGCGACGGTGATGTCAGTATGGTGGTCATGGCTTTGGTGATGTCATAATGGTCGTCATGGCGACGATGATGTCATAATGGTCGTCATGGCGACGATGATGTCATAATGGTCGTCATGGCGACGATGATGTCATAATGGTCATCAAGGCGACGGTGATGTCATAATGGTCGTCATGGCGACGATGATGTCATAATGGTCGTCACGGCGACGGTGATGTCATAATGGTCGTCATGGCAATGGTGATGTCAGAATGGTCGTCATGGCGACGGTGATGTCAGTATGGTGGTCATGGCTTTGGTGATGTCATAATGGTCGTCATGGCGACGATGATGTCATAATGGTCGTCATGGCGACGATGATGTCAATATGGTTGTCATGGCTTTGGTGATGTCATAATGGTCGTCACGGCGACGATGACGTCATATTGGTCGTCATGGCGACGATGATGTCATAATGGTCGTCATGGCAATGATGACGTCATAATGGTCGTCATGGCGACGATGATGTCATAATGGTAGTCATGGCGACGATGATGTCATACTGGTCGTCATGGCGACGGTGTTGCCATAATGGTCGTCATGGCGACGATGATGTCATAATGATCGTCATGGCGACGGTGATGTCATAATGGTCGTCATGCCGACGATGATGTCATAATGGTCGTCATGGCGAAGATGATGTCATAATGGTCGTCATGGCGACGATGACGTCATAATGGTCGTCATGGCGACGATGACGTCATAATGGTCGTCATGGCGACGATGATGTCATAATGGTCGTCATGGCGACGGTGATGTCATAATAGTCGTCATGGCGACGATGATGTCATAATGGTCGTCATGCCGACGATGATGTCATAATGGTCGTCATGGCGACGGTGTTGCCATAATGGTCTTCATGGCGACGATGATATCATAATGGTCGTCATGGCGACGATGATGTCAGTATGGTCGTCATGGCTTTGGTGATGTCTTAATGGTCGTCATGGCAATGGTGATGTCAGAATGGTCGTCATGGCGACGATGATGTCAGTATGGTGGTCATGGCTTTGGTGATGTCATAATGGTCGTCATGGCGACGATGATGTCATAATGGTCGTCATGGCGACGATGATGTCAATATGGTTGTAATGGCTTTGGTGATGTCATAATGTTCGTCATGGCGACGGTGATGTCATAATGGTCGTCATGGCGACGATGATGTCATAATGGTCGTCACGGCGACGATGATGTCATAATGGTCGTCACCGCGACGGTGATGTCATAATGGTCGTCACCGCGACGGTGATGTCATAATGGTCGTCATGGCGACGATGATGTCATACTGGTCGTCATGGCGACGGTGTTGCCATAATGGTCGTCATGGCGACGATGATGTCATATGGTCGTCATGGCGACGATGATGTCATAATGGTCGTCATGGCGACGGTGACGTCATAATGGTCGTCACGGCGACGATGATGTCATAATGGTCGTCATGTCGACGATGACGTCATAATTGTCGTCATGGCGACGATGATGTCATAATGGTCGTCATGGCGACGATGATGTCATACTGGTCATCATGGCGACGGTGTTGCCATAATGGTCGTCATGGCGACGATGATGTCATAATGGTCGTCATGGCGACGATGATGTCATAATGGTCTTCATACCGACGATGATGTCATAATGGTCGTCATGGCGAAGATGATGTCATAATGGTCGTCATGGCGACGATGATGTCATAATGGTCGTCATGGCGACGGTGATGTCATAATGGTCGTCATGGCAATGGTGATGTCAGAATGGTCGTCATGGCGACGATGATGTCAGTATGGTGGTCATGGCTTTGGTGATGTCATAATGGTCGTCATGGCGACGATGATGTCATAATGGTCGTCATGGCGACGATGATGTCAATATGGTTGTAATGGCTTTGGTGATGTCATAATGTTCGTCATGGCGACGGTGATGTCATAATGGTCGTCATGGCGACGATGATGTCATACTGGTCGTCATGGCGACGGAGTTGCCATAATGGTCGTCATGGCGACGATGATGTCATATGGTCGTCATGGCGACGATGATGTCATAATGGTCGTCATGGCGACGATGACGTCATAATGGTCGTCACGGCGACGATGATGTCATAATGGTCGTCATGGTGACGATGACGTCATAATGGTCGTCATGGCGACGATGATGTCATAATGGTCGTCATGGCGACGATGATGTCATACTGGTCGTCATGGCGACGGTGTTGCCATAATGGTCGTCATGGCGACGATGATGTCATAATGGTCGTCATACCGACGATGATGTCATAATGGTCGTCATGGCGAAGATGATGTCATAATAGTCGTCATCGCGACGATGATGTCATAATGGTCGTCTTGCCAACGATGATGTCATAATGGTCGTCATGGCGACGGTGTTGCCATAATGGTCGTCATGGCGACGATGATGTCATAATGGTCGTCATGGCGACGATGATGTCATAATGGTCGTCATGGCGACGATGATGTCAGTATGGTGGTCATGGCTTTGGTGATGTCATAATGGTCGTCATGGCAATGGTGATGTCAGAATGGTCGTCATGGCGACGATGATGTCAGTATGGTGGTCATGGCTTTGGTGATGTCATAATGGTCGTCATGGCGACGATGATGCCATAATGGTCGTCATGGCGACGATGATGTCAATATGGTTGTCATGGCTTTGGTGATGTCATAATGGTCGTCATGGCGACGGTGATGTCATAATGGTCGTCATGGCGACGATGATGTCATAATGGTCGTCACGGCGACGATGATGTCATAATGATCGTCACGGCGACGGTGATGTCATAATGGTCGTCATGGCGACGATGATGTCATACTGGTCGTCATGGCGACGGTGTTGCCATAATGGTCATCATGGCGACGATGATGTCATAATGGTCGTCATGGCGACGATGATGTCAGTATGGTGGTCATGGCTTTGGTGATGCCATAATGGTCGTCATGGCGACGATGATGTCATAATGATCGTCATGGCGACGGTGATGTCATAATGGTCGTCATGCCGACGATGATGTCATAATGGTCGTCATGGCGAAGATGATGTCATAATGGTCGTCATGGCGAAGATGATGTCATAATGGTCGTCATGCCGACGATGATGTCATAATGGTCGTCATGGCGACGATGATATCATAATGGTCGTCATGGCAACGATGATGTCAGTATGGTGGTCATGGCTTTGGTGATGTCATAATGGTCGTCATGGCGACGGTGATGTCATAATGGTCGTCATGGCAATGGTGATGTCAGAATGGTCGTCATGGCGACGATGATGTCAGTATGGTGGTCATGGCTTTGCTGATGTCATAATGGTCGTCATGGCGACGATGATGTCATAATGGTCGTCATGGCGACGATGATGTCAATATGGTTGTAATGGCTTTGGTGATGTCATAATGGTCGTCATGGCGACGGTGATGTCATAATGGTCGTCATGGCGACGATGATGTCATGATGGTCGTCACGGCGACGATGATGTCATAATGGTCGTCACCGCGACGGTGATGTCATAATGGTCGTCATAGCGACGATGATGTCATAATGGTCGTCATGGCGACGATGATGTCAGTATGGTGGTCATGGCTTTGGTGATGTCATAATGGTCGTCATGGCGACGATGATGTCATAATGGTCGTCATGGCGACGATGATGTCAATATTGTTGTCATGGCGATGGTGATGTCATAATGGTCGTCATGGCGACGGTGATGTCATAATGGTCGTCATGGCGACGATGATGTCATAATGGTCGTCATGGCGACGATGATGTCATAATGGTCGTCACGGCGACGGTGATGTCATAATGGTCGTCATGGCGACGATGATGTCATACTGGTCGTCATGGCGACGGTGTTGCCATAATGGTCGTCATGGCGACGATGATGTCATAATGGTCGTCATGGCGACGATGATGTCATACTGGTCGTCATGGCGACGGTGTTGCCATAATGGTAGTCATGGCGACGAAGATGTCATACTGGTCGTTATGGCGACGGTGTTGCCATAATGGTCGTCATGGCGACGATGATGTCATAATAATCGTCATGGCGACGGTGATGTCATAATGGTCGTCATGCCGACGATGATGTCATAATGGTCGTCATGGCGAAGATGATGTCATAATGGTCGTCATGGCGAAGATGATGTCATAATGGTCGTCATGCCGACGATGATGTCATAATGGTCGTCATGGCGACGATGATATCATAATGGTCGTCATGGCAACGATGATGTCAGTATGGTGGTCATGGCTTTGGTGATGTCATAATGGTCGTCATGGCGACGGTGATGTCATAATGGTCGTCATGGCAATGGTGATGTCAGAATGGTCGTCATGGCGACGATGATGTCAGTATGGTGGTCATGGCTTTGGTGATGTCATAATGGTCGTCATGGCGACGATGATGTCATAATGGTCGTCATGGCGACGATGATGTCAATATGGTTGTAATGGCTTTGGTGATGTCATAATGGTCGTCATGGCGACGGTGATGTCATAATGGTCGTCACCGCGACGGTGATGTCATAATGGTCGTCATGGCGACGATGATGTCATACTGGTCGTCATGGCGACGGTGTTGCCATAATGGTCGTCATGGCGACGATGATATCATAATGGTCGTCATGGCGACGATGACGTCATAATGGTCGTCACGGCGACGATGATGTCATAATGGTCGTCATGGCGACGATGACGTCATAATGGTCGTCATGGCGACGATGATGTCATAATGGTTGTCATGGCGACGATGATGTCATACTGGTCGTCATGGCGACGGTGTTGCCATAATGGTCGTCATGGCGACGATGATGTCATAATGGTCGTCATGGCGACGATGATGTCATAATGGTCGTCATACCGACGATGATGTCATAATGGTCGTCATGGCGAAGATGATGTCATAATGGTCGTCATGGCGACGATGATGTCATAATGGTCGTCTTGCCGACGATGATGTCATAATGGTCGTCATGACGACGGTGATGTCATAATAGTCGTCATGGCGACGATGATGTCATAATGGTCGTCATGGCGACGGTGTTGCCATAATGGTCGTCATGGCGACGATGATGTCATAATGGTCGTCATGGCGACAATGATGTCATAATGGTCGTCATGGCGACGATGATGTCAGTATGGTGGTCATGGCTTTGGTGATGTCATAATGGTCGTCATGGCAATGGTGATGTCAGAATGGTCGTCATGGCGACGATGATGTCAGTATGGTGGTCATGGCTTTGGTGATGTCATAATGGTCGTCATGGCGACGATGATGTCATAATGGTCGTCATGGCGACGATGATGTCATAATGGTCGTCATGGCGACGATGATGTCATACTGGTCGTCATGGCGACGATGATGTCATACTGGTCGTCATGGCGACGGTATTGCCATAATGGTCATCATGGCGACGATGATGTCATAATGGTCGTCATGCCGACGATGATGTCATAATGGTCGTCATGGCGACGATGATGTCAGTATGGTGGTCATGGCTTTGGTGATGTCATAATGGTCGTCATGGCGACGGTGATGTCATAATGGTCGTCATGGCGACGGTGATGTCATAATGGTCGTCATGGCAATGGTGATGTCAGAATGGTCGTCATGGCGACGGTGATGTCAGTATGGTGGTCATGGCTTTGGTGATGTCATAATGGTCGTCATGGCGACGATGATGTCATAATGGTCGTCATGGCGACGATGATGTCATAATGGTCGTCATGGCGACGATGATGTCATAATGGTCATCAAGGCGACGGTGATGTCATAATGGTCGTCATGGCGACGATGATGTCATAATGGTCGTCACGGCGACGGTGATGTCATAATGGTCGTCATGGCAATGGTGATGTCAGAATGGTCGTCATGGCGACGGTGATGTCAGTATGGTGGTCATGGCTTTGGTGATGTCATAATGGTCGTCATGGCGACGATGATGTCATAATGGTCGTCATGGCGACGATGATGTCAATATGGTTGTCATGGCTTTGGTGATGTCATAATGGTCGTCACGGCGACGATGACGTCATATTGGTCGTCATGGCGACGATGATGTCATAATGGTCGTCATGGCCATGATGACGTCATAATGGTCGTCATGGCGACGATGATGTCATAATGGTAGTCATGGCGACGATGATGTCATACTGGTCGTCATGGCGACGGTGTTGCCATAATGGTCGTCATGGCGACGATGATGTCATAATGATCGTCATGGCGACGGTGATGTCATAATGGTCGTCATGCCGACGATGATGTCATAATGGTCGTCATGGCGAAGATGATGTCATAATGGTCGTCATGGCGACGATGACGTCATAATGGTCGTCATGGCGACGATGACGTCATAATGGTCGTCATGGCGACGATGATGTCATAATGGTCGTCATGGCGACGGTGATGTCATAATAGTCGTCATGGCGACGATGATGTCATAATGGTCGTCATGCCGACGATGATGTCATAATGGTCGTCATGGCGACGGTGTTGCCATAATGGTCTTCATGGCGACGATGATATCATAATGGTCGTCATGGCGACGATGATGTCAGTATGGTCGTCATGGCTTTGGTGATGTCTTAATGGTCGTCATGGCAATGGTGATGTCAGAATGGTCGTCATGGCGACGATGATGTCAGTATGGTGGTCATGGCTTTGGTGATGTCATAATGGTCGTCATGGCGACGATGATGTCATAATGGTCGTCATGGCGACGATGATGTCAATATGGTTGTAATGGCTTTGGTGATGTCATAATGTTCGTCATGGCGACGGTGATGTCATAATGGTCGTCATGGCGACGATGATGTCATAATGGTCGTCACGGCGACGATGATGTCATAATGGTCGTCACCGCGACGGTGATGTCATAATGGTCGTCACCGCGACGGTGATGTCATAATGGTCGTCATGGCGACGATGATGTCATACTGGTCGTCATGGCGACGGTGTTGCCATAATGGTCGTCATGGCGACGATGATGTCATATGGTCGTCATGGCGACGATGATGTCATAATGGTCGTCATGGCGACGGTGACGTCATAATGGTCGTCACGGCGACGATGATGTCATAATGGTCGTCATGTCGACGATGACGTCATAATTGTCGTCATGGCGACGATGATGTCATAATGGTCGTCATGGCGACGATGATGTCATACTGGTCATCATGGCGACGGTGTTGCCATAATGGTCGTCATGGCGACGATGATGTCATAATGGTCGTCATGGCGACGATGATGTCATAATGGTCTTCATACCGACGATGATGTCATAATGGTCGTCATGGCGAAGATGATGTCATAATGGTCGTCATGGCGACGATGATGTCATAATGGTCGTCATGGCGACGGTGATGTCATAATGGTCGTCATGGCAATGGTGATGTCAGAATGGTCGTCATGGCGACGATGATGTCAGTATGGTGGTCATGGCTTTGGTGATGTCATAATGGTCGTCATGGCGACGATGATGTCATAATGGTCGTCATGGCGACGATGATGTCAATATGGTTGTAATGGCTTTGGTGATGTCATAATGTTCGTCATGGCGACGGTGATGTCATAATGGTCGTCATGGCGACGATGATGTCATACTGGTCGTCATGGCGACGGAGTTGCCATAATGGTCGTCATGGCGACGATGATGTCATATGGTCGTCATGGCGACGATGATGTCATAATGGTCGTCATGGCGACGATGACGTCATAATGGTCGTCACGGCGACGATGATGTCATAATGGTCGTCATGGTGACGATGACGTCATAATGGTCGTCATGGCGACGATGATGTCATAATGGTCGTCATGGCGACGATGATGTCATACTGGTCGTCATGGCGACGGTGTTGCCATAATGGTCGTCATGGCGACGATGATGTCATAATGGTCGTCATACCGACGATGATGTCATAATGGTCGTCATGGCGAAGATGATGTCATAATAGTCGTCATCGCGACGATGATGTCATAATGGTCGTCTTGCCAACGATGATGTCATAATGGTCGTCATGGCGACGGTGTTGCCATAATGGTCGTCATGGCGACGATGATGTCATAATGGTCGTCATGGCGACGATGATGTCAGTATGGTGGTCATGGCTTTGGTGATGTCATAATGGTCGTCATGGCAATGGTGATGTCAGAATGGTCGTCATGGCGACGATGATGTCAGTATGGTGGTCATGGCTTTGGTGATGTCATAATGGTCGTCATGGCGACGATGATGCCATAATGGTCGTCATGGCGACGATGATGTCAATGTGGTTGTCATGGCTTTGGTGATGTCATAATGGTCGTCATGGCGACGGTGATGTCATAATGGTCGTCATGGCGACGATGATGTCATAATGGTCGTCACGGCGACGATGATGTCATAATGGTCGTCACGGCGACGGTGATGTCATAATGGTCGTCATGGCGACGATGATGTCATACTGGTCGTCATGGCGACGGTGTTGCCATAATGGTCGTCATGGCGACGATGATGTCATAATGGTCGTCATGGCGACGATGATGTCAGTATGGTGGTCATGGCTTTGGTGATGCCATAATGGTCGTCATGGCGACGATGATGTCATAATGATCGTCATGGCGACGGTGATGTCATAATGGTCGTCATGCCGACGATGATGTCATAATGGTCGTCATGGCGAAGATGATGTCATAATGGTCGTCATGGCGAAGATGATGTCATAATGGTCGTCATGTCGACGATGATGTCATAATGGTCGTCATGGCGACGATGATATCATAATGGTCGTCATGGCAACGATGATGTCAGTATGGTGGTCATGGCTTTGGTGATGTCATAATGGTCGTCATGGCGACGGTGATGTCATAATGGTCGTCATGGCAATGGTGATGTCAGAATGGTCGTCATGGTGACGATGATGTCAGTATGGTGGTCATGGCTTTGCTGATGTCATAATGGTCGTCATGGCGACGATGATGTCATAATGGTCGTCATGGCGACGATGATGTCAATATGGTTGTAATGGCTTTGGTGATGTCATAATGGTCGTCATGGCGACGGTGATGTCATAATGGTCGTCATGGCGACGATGATGTCATGATGGTCGTCACGGCGACGATGATGTCATAATGGTCGTCACCGCGACGGTGATGTCATAATGGTCGTCATGGCGACGATGATGTCATACTGGTCGTCATGGCGACGGTGTTGCCATAATGGTCGTCATGGCGACGATGATGTCATATGGTCGTCATGGCGACGATGACGTCATAATGGTCGTCACGGCGACGATGATGTCATAATGGTCGTCATGGCGACGATGACGTCATAATGGTCGTCATGGCGACGATGACGTCATAATGGTCGTCATGGCGACGATGATGTCATAATGGTCGTCATGGCGACGATGATGTCATACTGGTCGTCATGGCGACGGTGTTGCCATAATGGTCGTCATGGCGACGATGATGTCATAATGGTCGTCATGGCGACGATGATGTCATAATGGTCGTCATACCGACGATGATGTCATAATGGTCGTCATGGCGAAGATGATGTCATAATGGTCGTCATGGCGACGATGATGTCATAATGGTCGTCTTGCCGACGATGATGTCATAATGGTCGTCATGACGACGGTGATGTCATAATAGTCGTCATGGCGACGATGATGTCATAATGGTCGTCTTGCCGACGATGATGTCATAATGGTCGTCATGGCGACGATGATGTCATATTGGTCGTCATGGCGACGATGATGTCAGTATGGTGGTCATGGCTTTGGTGATGTCATAATGGTCGTCATGGCAATGGTGATGTCAGAATGGTCGTCATGGCGACGATGATGTCAGTATGGTGGTCATGGCTTTGGTGATGTCATAATGGTCGTCATGGCGACGATGATGTCATAATGGTCGTCATGGCGACGATGATGTCATAATGGTCGTCATGGCGACGATGATGTCATACTGGTCGTCATGGCGACGATGATGTCATACTGGTCGTCATGGCGACGGTATTGCCATAATGGTCATCATGGCGACTATGATGTCATAATGGTCGTCATGCCGACGATGATGTCATAATGGTCGTCATGGCGACGATGATGTCAGTATGGTGGTCATGGCTTTGGTGATGTCATAATGGTCGTCATGGCGACGGTGATGTCATAATGGTCGTCATGGCAATGGTGATGTCAGAATGGTCGTCATGGCGACGGTGAAGTCAGTATGGTGGTCATGGCTTTGGTGATGTCATAATGGTCGTCATGGCGACGATGATGTCATAATGGTCGTCATGGCGACGATGATGTCAATATGGTTGTCATGGCTTTGGTGATGTCACAATGGTCGTCAAGGCGACGGTGATGTCATAATGGTCGTCATGGCGACGATGATGTCATAATGGTCGTCACGGCGACGGTGATGTCATAATGGTCGTCATGGCAATGGTGATGTCAGAATGGTCGTCATGGCGACGGTGATGTCAGTATGGTGGTCATGGCTTTGGTGATGTCATAATGGTCGTCATGGCGACGATGATGTCATAATGGTCGTCATGGCAACGATGATGTCAATATGGTTGTCATGGCTTTGGTGATGTCATAATGGTCGTCACGGCGACAATGACGTCATATTGGTCGTCATGGCGACGATGATGTCATAATGGTCGTCATGGCAATGATGACGTCATAATGGTCGTCATGGCGACGATGATGTCATAATGGTAGTCATGGCGACGATGATGTCATACTGGTCGTCATGGCGACGGTGTTGCCATAATGGTCGTCATGGCGACGATGATGTCATAATGATCGTCATGGCGACGGTGATTTCATAATGGTCGTCATGCCGACGATGATGTCATAATGGTCGTCATGGCGAAGATGATGTCATAATGGTCGTCATGGCGACGATGACGTCATAATGGTCGTCATGGCGACGATGATGTCATAATGGTCGTCATGGCGACGGTGATGTCATAATAGTCGTCATGGCGACGATGATGTCATAATGGTCGTCATGCCGACGATGATGTCATAATGGTCGTCATGGCGACGGTGTTGCCATAATGGTCGTCATGGCGACGATGATATCATAATGGTCGTCATGGCGACGATGATGTCAGTATGGTCGTCATGGCTTTGGTGATGTCATAATGGTCGTCATGGCAATGGTGATGTCAGAAAGGTCGTCATGGCGACGATTATGTCAGTATGGTGGTCATGGCTTTGGTGATGTCATAATGGTCGTCATGGCGACGATGATGTCATAATGGTCGTCATGGCGACGATGATGTCAATATGGTTGTAATGGCTTTGGTGATGTCATAATGTTCGTCATGGCGACGGTGATGTCATAATGGTCGTCATGGCGACGATGATGTCATAATGGTCGTCACGGCGACGATGATGTCATAATGGTCGTCACCGCGACGGTGATGTCATACTGGTCATCATGGCGACGATGATGTCATAATGGTCGTCATGGCGACGATGACGTCATAATTGTCGTCATGGCGACGATGATGTCATAATGGTCGTCATGGCGACGATGATGTCATACTGGTCATCATGGCGACGGTGTTGCCATAATGGTCGTCATGGCGACGATGATGTCATAATGGTCGTCATGGCGACGATGATGTCATAATGGTCTTCATACCGACGATAATGTCATAATGGTCGTCATGGCGTAGATGATGTCATAATGGTCGTCATGGCGACGATGATGTCATAATGGCCGTCATGGCGACGGTGATGTCATAATGGTCGTCATGGCAATGGTGATGTCAGAATGGTCGTCATGGCGACGATTATGTCAGTATGGTGGTCATGGCTTTGGTGATGTCATAATGGTCGTCATGGCGACGATGATGTCATAATGGTCGTCATGGCGACGATGATGTCAATATGGTTGTAATGGCTTTGGTGATGTCATAATGTTCGTCATGGCGACGGTGATGTCATAATGGTCGTCATGGCGACGATGATGTCATAATGGTCGTCACGGCGACGATGATGTCATAATGGTCGTCACCGCGACGGTGATGTCATAATGGTCGTCACCGCGACGGTGATGTCATAATGGTCGTCATGGCGACGATGATGTCATACTGGTCGTCATGGCGACGGAGTTGCCATAATGGTCGTCATGGCGACGATGATGTCATATGGTCGTCATGGCGACTATGATGTCATAATGGTCGTCATGGCGACGATGACGTCATAATGGTCGTCACGGCGACGATGATGTCATAATGGTCGTCATGGTGACGATGACGTCATAATTGTCGTCATGGCGACGATGATGTCATAATGGTCGTCATGGCGACGATGATGTCATACTGGTCGTCATGGCGAAGATGATGTCATAATAGTCGTCATCGCGACGATGATGTCATAATGGTCGTCATACCTACGATGATGTCATAATGGTCGTCATGGCGAAGATGATGTCATAATAGTCGTCATCGCGGCGATGATGTCATAATGGTCGTCTTGCCAACGATGATGTCATAATGGTCGTCATGGCGACGGAGTTGCCATAATGGTCGTCATGGCGACGATGATGTCATAATAGTCGTCATGGCGACGATGATGTCATAATGGTCGTCATGGCGACGATGATGTCAGTATGGTGGTCATGGCTTTGGTGATGTCATAATGGTCGTCATGGCAATGGTGATGTCAGAATGGTCGTCATGGCGATGATGATGTCAGTATGGTGGTCATGGCTTTGGTGATGTCATAATGGTCGTCATGGCGACGATGATGCCATAATGGTCGTCATGGCGACGATGATGTCAATATGGTTGTCATGGCTTTGGTGATGTCATAATGGTCGTCATGGCGACGGTGATGTCATAATGGTCGTCATGGCGATGATGATGTCATAATGGTCGTCACGGCGACGATGATGTCATAATGGTCGTCACGGCGACGGTGATGTCATAATGGTCGTCATGGCGACGATGATGTCATACTGGTCGTCATGGCGACGGTGTTGCCATAATGGTCGTCATGGCGACGATGATGTCATAATGGTCGTCATGGCGACGATGATGTCAGTATGGTGGTCATGGCTTTGGTGATGTCATAATGGTCGTCATGGCGACGGTGATGTCATAATGGTCGTCATGGCAATGGTGATGTCAGAATGGTTGTCATGGCGACGATGATGTCAGTATGGTGGCCATGGCTTTGGTGATGTCATAATGGTCGTCATGGCGACGATGATGTCATAATGGTCGTCATGGCGACGATGATGTCAATATGGTTGTCATGGCTTTGGTGATGTCATAATGGTCGTCATGGCGACGGTGATGTCATAATGGTCGTCATGCCGACGATGATGCCATAATGGTCGTCATGGCGACGGTGTTGACATAATGGTCGTCATGGCGACGATGATGTCATAATGGTCGTCATGGCGACGATGATGTCAATATGGTCGTCATGGCTTTGGTGATGTCATAATGGTCGTCATGGCGACGGTGATGTCATAATGGTCGTCATGGCGACGATGCTGTCATAATGGTCGTCACGGCGACGATGATGTCATAATGGTCGTCACGGCGACGGTGATGTCATAATGGTCGCCATGGCGACGATGATGTCATACTGGTCGTCATGGCGACGGTGTTGCCATAATGGTCGTCATGGCGACGGTGATGTCATAATAGTCGTCATGGCGACGATGATGTCAGTATGGTGGTCATGGCTTTGGTGATGTCATAATGGTCGTCATGGCGACGGTGTTGCCATAATGGTCGTCATGGCGACTATGATGTCATAATGGTCGTCATGGCGACGATGATGTCAGTATGGTGGTCATGGCTTTGGTGATGTCATAATGGTCGTCATGGCGACAATGATGTCAGTATGGTGCTCATGGCTTTGGTGATGTCATAATGGTCGTCATGGCGACGGTGATGTCATAATGGTCGTCATGGCAATGGTGATGTCAGAATGGTCGTCATGGAGACGATGATGTCAGTATGGTGGTCATGGCTTTGGTGATGTCATAATGGTCGTCATGGCGACGATGATGTCATAATGGTCGTCATGGCGACGATGATGTCAATATGGTTGTCATGGCTTTGGTGATGTCATAATGGTCGTCATGGCGACGGTGATGTCATAATGGTCGTCATGGCGACGGTGATGTCATAATGGTCGTCATGGCGACGATGATGTCATAATGGTCGTCACGGCGACGATGATGTCATAATGGTCGTCACGGCGGCGGTAATGTCATAATTGTCGTCATGGCGACGATGATGTCATACTGTCGTCATGGCGACGGTGTTGCCATAATGGTCGTCATGGCGACGATGATGTCATAATGGTCATCATGGCGACGATGACGTCATAATGGTCGTCATGGCGACGATGACGTCGTCATGGCGACAATGATGTCATAATGGTCGTCATGGCGACGATGATGTCATACTGGTCGTCATGGCGACAGTGTTGCCATAATGGTCGTCATGGCGACGATGATGTCATAATGGTCGTCATGCCGACGATGATGTCATAATTGTCGTCATGGCGACGGTGTTGCCATAATGGTCGTCATGGCGACGATGATGTCATAATGGTCGTCATGGCGACGGTGATGTCATAATGGTCGTCATGGCGACGATGATGTCATAATGGTCGTCACGGCGACGGTGATGTCATAATTGTCGTCATGGCAACGATGATGTCATGCTGGTCGTCATGGCGACGGTGTTGCCATAATGGTCGTCATGGCGACGATGACGTCATATTGGTCGTCATGGCGACGATGATGTCATAATAGTCGTCATGGCAACGATGACGTCATAATGGTCGTCATGGCGACGATGATGTCATAATGGTAGTCATGGCGACGATAATGTCATACTGGTCGTCATGGCGACGGTGTTGCCATAATGGTCGTCATGGCGACGATGATGTCATAATGATCGTCATGGCGACGGTGATGTCATAATGGTCGTCATGCCGACGATGATGTCATAATGGTCGTCATGGCGACGATGACGTCATAATGGTCGTCATGGTGACGATGACGTCATAATGGTCGTCATACCGACGATGATGTCATAATGGTCGTCATGGCGAAGATGATGTCATAATAGTCGTCGTCGCGACGATGATGTCATAATGGTCGTCTTGCCAACGATGATGTCATAATGGTCGTCATGGCGACGGTGTTGCCATAATGGTCGTCATGGCGACGATGATGTCATAATGGTCGTCATGGCGACGATGATGTCATAATGGTCGTCATGGCGACGATGATGTCAGTATGGTGGTCATGGCTTTGGTGATGTCATAATGGTCGTCATGGCAATGGTGATGTCAGAATGGTCGTCATGGCGACGATGATGTCAGTATGGTGGTCATGGCTTTGGTGATGTCATAATGGTCGTCATGGCGACGATGATGCCATAATGGTCGTCATGGCGACGATGATGTCAATATGGTTGTCATGGCTTTGGTGATGTCATAATGGTCGTCATGGCGACGGTGATGTCATAATGGTCGTCATGGCGACGATGATGTCATAATGGTCGTCACGGCGACGATGATGTCATAATGGTCGTCACGGCGACGGTGATATCATAATGGTCGTCATGGCGACGATGATGTCATACTGGTCGTCATGGCGACGGTGTTGCCATAATGGTCGTCATGGCGACGATGATGTCATAATGGTCGTCATGGCGACGATGATGTCAGTATGGTGGTCATGGCTTTGGTGATGTCATAATGGTCGTCATGGCGACGGTGATGTCATAATGGTCGTCATGGCAATGGTGATGTCAGAATGGTTGTCATGGCAACGATGATGTCAGTATGGTGGCCATGGCTTTGGTGATGTCATAATGGTCGTCATGGCGACGATGATGTCATAATGGTCGTCATGGCGACGATGATGTCATAATGGTCGTCATGGCGACGATGATGTCAATATGGTTGTAATGGCTTTGGTGATGTCATAATGTTCGTCATGGCGACGGTGATGTCATAATGGTCGTCATGGCGACGATGATGTCATAATGGTCGTCACGGCGACGATGATGTCATAATGGTCGTCACCGCGACGGTGATGTCATAATGGTCGTCACCGCGACGGTGATGTCATAATGGTCGTCATGGCGACGATGATGTCATACTGGTCGTCATGGCGACGATGATGTCATATGGTCGTCATGGCGACGATGATGTCATAATGGTCGTCATGGCGACGATGACGTCATAATGGTCGTCACGGCGACGATGATGTCATAATGGTCGTCATGGTGACGATGACGCCATAATTGTCGTCATGGCGACGATGATGTCATAATGGTCGTCATGGCGACGATGATGTCATACTGGTCGTCATGGCGACGGTGTTGCCATAATGGTCGTCATGGCGACGATGATGTCATAATGGTCGTCATACCGACGATGATGTCATAATGGTCGTCATGGCGAAGATGATGTCATAATAGTCGTCATCGCGACGATGATGTCATAATGGTCGTCTTGCCAACGATGATGTCATAATGGTCGTCATGGCGACGGTGTTGCCATAATGGTCGTCATGGCGACGATGATGTCATAATGGTCGTCATGGCGACGATGATGTCATAATGGTCGTCATGGCGACGATGATGTCAGTATGGTGGTCATGGCTTTGGTGATGTCATAATGGTCGTCATGGCAATGGTGATGTCAGAATGGTCGTCATGGCGACGATGATGTCAGTATGGTGGTCATGGCTTTGGTGATGTCATAATGGTCGTCATGGCGACGATGATGCCATAATGGTCGTCATGGCGACGATGATGTCAATATGGTTGTCATGGCTTTGGTGATGTCATAATGGTCGTCATGGCGACGGTGATGTCATAATGGTCGTCATGGCGACGATGATGTCATAATGGTCGTCACGGCGACGATGATGTCATAATGGTCGTCACGGCGTTGGTGATGTCATAATGGTCGTCATGGCGACGATGATGTCATACTGGTCGTCATGGCGACGGTGTTGCCATAATGGTCGTCATGGCGACGATGATGTCATAATGGTCGTCATGGCGACGATGATGTCAGTATGGTGGTCATGGCTTTGGTGATGTCATAATGGTCGTCATGGCGACGGTGATGTCATAATGGTCGTCATGGCAATGGTGATGTCAGAATGGTTGTCATGGCGACGATGATGTCAGTATGGTGGCCATGGCTTTGGTGATGTCATAATGGTCGTCATGGCGACGATGATGTCATAATGGTCGTCATGGCGACGATGATGTCAATAATGTTGTCATGGCTTTGGTGATGTCATAATGGTCGTCATGGCGACGGTGATGTCATAATGGTCGTCATGCCGACGATGATGCCATAATGGTCGTCATGGCGACGGTGTTGACATAATGGTCGTCATGGCGACGATGATGTTATAATGGTCGTCATGGCGACGATGATGTCAATATGGTCGTCATGGCTTTGGTGATGTCATAATGGTCGTCATGGCGACGGTGATGTCATAATGGTCGTCATGGCGACGATGCTGTCATAATGGTCGTCACGGCGACGATGATGTCATAATGGTCGTCACGGCGACGATGATGTCATAATGGTCGCCATGGCGACGATGATGTCATACTGGTCGTCATGGCGACGGTGTTGCCATAATGGTCGTCATGGCGACGGTGATGTCATAATAGTCGTCATGGCGACGATGATGTCAGTATGGTGGTCATGGCTTTGGTGATGTCATAATGGTCGTCATGGCGACGGTGTTGCCATAATGGTCGTCATGGCGACTATGATGTCATAATGGTCGTCATGGCGACGATGATGTCAGTTTGGTGGTCATGGCTTTGGTGATGTCATAATGGTCGTCATGGCGACAATGATGTCAGTATGGTGCTCATGGCTTTGGTGATGTCATAATGGTCGTCATGGCGACGGTGATGTCATAATGGTCGTCATGGCAATGGTGATGTCAGAATGGTCGTCATGGAGACGATGATGTCAGTATGGTGGTCATGGCTTTGGTGATGTCATAATGGTCGTCATGGCGACGATGATGTCATAATGGTCGTCATGGCGACGATGATGTCAATATGGTTGTCATGGCTTTGGTGATGTCATAATGGTCGTCATGGCGACGGTGATGTCATAATGGTCGTCATGGCGACGGTGATGTCATAATGGTCGTCATGGCGACGATGATGTCATAATGGTCGTCACGGCGACGATGATGTCATAATGGTCGTCACGGCGGCGGTAATGTCATAATTGTCGTCATGGCGACGATGATGTCATACTGTCGTCATGGCGACGGTGTTGCCATAATGGTCGTCATGGCGACGATGATGTCATAATGGTCATCATGGCGACGATGACGTCATAATGGTCATCATGGCGACGATGACGTCATAATGGTCGTCATGGCGACAATGATGTCATAATGGTCGTCATGGCGACGATGATGTCATACTGGTCGTCATGGCGACAGTGTTGCCATAATGGTCGTCATGGCGACGATGATGTCATAATGGTCGTCATGCCGACGATGATGTCATAATTGTCGTCATGGCGACGGTGTTGCCATAATGGTCGTCATGGCGACGATGATGTCATAATGGTCGTCATGGCGACGGTGATGTCATAATGGTCGTCATGGCGACGATGATGTCATAATGGTCGTCACGGCGACGGTGATGTCATAATTGTCGTCATGGCGACGATGATGTCATGCTGGTCGTCATGGCGACGGTGTTGCCATAATGGTCGTCATGGCGACGATGACGTCATATTGGTCATCATGGCGACGATGCTGTCATAATAGTCGTTATGGCAACGATGACGTCATAATGGTCGTCATGGCGACGATGATGTCATAATGGTAGTCATGGCGACGATAATGTCATACTGGTCGTCATGGCGACGGTGTTGCCATAATGGTCGTCATGGCGACGATGATGTCATAATGATCGTCATGGCGACGGTGATGTCATAATGGTCGTCATGCCGACGATGATGTCATAATGGTCGTCATGGCGACGATGACGTCATAATGGTCGTCATGGTGACGATGACGTCATAATGGTCGTCATACCGACGATGATGTCATAATGGTCGTCATGGCGAAGATGATGTCATAATAGTCGTCATCGCGACGATGATGTCATAATGGTCGTCTTGCCAACGATGATGTCATAATGGTCGTCATGGCGACGGTGTTGCCATAATGGTCGTCATGGCGACGATGATGTCATAATGGTCGTCATGGCGACGATGATGTCATAATGGTCGTCATGGCGACGATGATGTCAGTATGGTGGTCATGGCTTTGGTGATGTCATAATGGTCGTCATGGCAATGGTGATGTCAGAATGGTCGTCATGGCGACGATGATGTCAGTATGGTGGTCATGGCTTTGGTGATGTCATAATGGTCGTCATGGCGACGATGATGCCATAATGGTCGTCATGGCGACGATGATGTCAATATGGTTGTCATGGCTTTGGTGATGTCATAATGGTCGTCATGGCGACGGTGATGTCATAATGGTCGTCATGGCGACGATGATGTCATAATGGTCGTCACGGCGACGATGATGTCATAATGGACGTCACGGCGACGGTGATGTCATAATGGTCGTCATGGCGACGATGATGTCATACTGGTCGTCATGGCGACGGTGTTGCCATAATGGTCGTCATGGCGACGATGATGTCATAATGGTCGTCATGGCGACGATGATGTCAGTATGGTGGTCATGGCTTTGGTGATGTCATAATGGTCGTCATGGCGACGGTGATGTCATAATGGTCGTCATGGCGACGGTGATGTCATAATGGTCGTCATGGCAATGGTGATGTCAGAATGGTTGTCATGGCGACGATGATGTCAGTATGGTGGCCATGGCTTTGGTGATGTCATAATGGTCGTCATGGCGACGATGATGTCATAATGGTCGTCATGGCGACGATGATGTCAATATGGTTGTCATGGCTTTGGTGATGTCATAATGGTCGTCATGGCGACGGTGATGTCATAATGGTCGTCATGCCGACGATGATGCCATAATGGTCGTCATGGCGACGGTGTTGACATAATGGTCGTCATGGCGACAATTATGTCATAATGGTCGTCATGGCGACGATGATGTCAATATGGTCGTCATGGCTTTGGTGATGTCATAATGGTCGTCATGGCGACGGAGATGTCATAATGGTCGTCACGGCGACGATGCTGTCATAATGGTCGTCACGGCGACGATGATGTCATAATGGTCGTCACGGCGACGGTGATGTCATAATGGTCGCCATGGCGACGATGATGTCATACTGGTCGTCATGGCGACGGTGTTGCCATAATGGTCGTCATGGCGACGGTGATGTCATAATAGTCGTCATGGCGACGATGATGTCAGTATGGTGGTCATGGCTTTGGTGATGTCATAATGGTCGTCATGGCGACGGTGTTGCCATAATGGTCGTCATGGCGACTATGATGTCATAATGGTCGTCATGGCGACGATGATGTCAGTATGGTGGTCATGGCTTTGGTGATGTCATAATGGTCGTCATGGCGACGATGATGTCATAATGGTCGTCATGGCGACGATGATGTCAATATGGTTGTCATGGCTTTGGTGATGTCATAATGGTCGTCAAGGCGACGGTGATGTCATAATGGTCGTCACGGCGACGATGATGTCATAATGGTCGTCACGGCGACGGTGATGTCATAATGGTCGTCATGGCAATGGTGATGTCAGACTGGTCGTCATGGCGACGGTGATGTCAGTATGGTGGTCATGGCTTTGGTGATGTCATAATGGTCGTCATGGCGACGATGATGTCATAATGGTCGTCATGGCGACGATGATGTCAATATGGTTGTCATGGCTTTGGTGATGTCATAATGGTCGTCACGGCGACAATGACGTCATATTGGTCGTCATGGCGACGATGATGTCATAATGGTCGTCATGGCAATGATGACGTCATAATGGTCGTCATGGCGACGATGATGTCATAATGGTAGTCATGGCGACGATGATGTCATACTGGTCGTCATGGCGACGGTGTTGCCATAATGGTCGTCATGGCGACGATGATGTCATAATGATCGTCATGGCGACGGTGATGTCATAATGGTCGTCATGCCGACGATGATGTCATAATGGTCGTCATGGCGAAGATGATGTCATAATGGTCGTCATGGCGACGATGACGTCATAATGGTCGTCATGGCGACGATGACGTCATAATGGTCGTCATGGCGACGATGATGTCATAATGGTCGTCATGGCGACGGTGATGTCATAATAGTCGTCATGGCGACGATGATGTCATAATGGTCGTCATGCCGACGATGATGTCATAATGGTCGTCATGGCGACGGTGTTGCCATAATGGTCGTCATGGCGATGATGATATCATAATGGTCGTCATGGCGACGATGATGTCAGTATGGTCGTCATGGCTTTGGTGATGTCTTAATGGTCGTCATGGCGACGGTGATGTCATAATGGTCGTCATGGCAATGGTGATGTCAGAATGGTCGTCATGGCGACGATGATGTCAGTATGGTGGTCATGGCTTTGGTGATGTCATAATGGTCGTCATGGCGACGATGATGTCATAATGGTCGTCATGGCGACGATGATGTCAATATGGTTGTAATGGCTTTGGTGATGTCATAATGTTCGTCATGGCGA
Source organism: Phyllobates terribilis (assembly GCF_046119375.1). NCBI lineage: Eukaryota > Metazoa > Chordata > Amphibia > Anura > Dendrobatidae > Phyllobates > Phyllobates terribilis. Next base: position 3,047,195 of record NW_027362911.1, read on the forward strand.
CGGTGATCTCATAATGGTCGTCATGGCGACGATGATGTCATAATGGTCGTCACGGCGACGATGATGTCATAATGGTCGTCACCGCGACGGTGATGTCATAATGGTCGTCACCGCGACGGTGATGTCATAATGGTCGTCATGGCGACGATGATGTCATACTGGTCGTCATGGCGACGGTGTTGCCATAATGGTCGTCACGGCGACGATGATGTCATATGGTCGTCATGGCGACGATGATGTCATAATGGTCGTCATGGCGACGGTGACGTCATAATGGTCGTCACGGCGACGATGATGTCATAATGGTTGTCATGGCGACGATGACGTCATAATTGTCGTCATGGCGACGATGATGTCATAATGGTCGTCATGGCGACGATGATGTCATACTGGTCATCATGGCGACGGTGTTGCCATAATGGTCGTCATGGCGACGATGATGTCATAATGGTCGTCATGGCGACGATGATGTCATAATGGTCTTCATACCGACGATGATGTCATAATGGTCGTCATGGCGAAGATGATGTCATAATGGTCGTCATGGCGACGATGATGTCATAATGGTCGTCATGGCGACGGTGATGTCATAATGGTCGTCATGGCAATGGTGATGTCAGAATGGTCGTCATGGCGACGATTATGTCAGTATGGTGGTCATGGCTTTGGTGATGTCATAATGGTCGTCATGGCGACGATGATGTCATAATGGTCGTCATGGCGACGATGATGTCAATATGGTTGTAATGGCTTTGGTGATGTCATAATGTTCGTCATGGCGACGGTGATGTCATAATGGTCATCATGGCGACGATGATGTCATAATGGTCGTCACGGCGACGATGATGTCATAATGGTCGTCACCGCGACGGTGATGTCATAATGGTCGTCACCGCGACGGTGATGTCATAATGGTCGTCATGGCGACGATGATGTCATACTGGTCGTCATGGCGACGGAGTTGCCATAATGGTCGTCATGGCGACGATGATGTCATATGGTCGTCATGGCGACGATGACGTCATAATGGTCGTCACGGCGACGATGATGTCATAATGGTCGTCATGGTGACGATGACGTCATAATTGTCGTCATGGCGACGATGATGTCATAATGGTCGTCATGGCGACGATGATGTCATACTGGTCGTCATGGCGAAGATGATGTCATAATAGTCGTCATCGCGACGATGATGTCATAATGGTCGTCATACCTACGATAATGTCATAATGGTCGTCATGGCGAAGATGATGTCATAATAGTCGTCATCGCGACGATGATGTCATAATGGTCGTCTTGCCAACGATGATGTCATAATGGTCGTCATGGCGACGGAGTTGCCATAATGGTCGTCATGGCGACGATGATGTCATAATGGTCGTCATGGCGACGATGATGTCATAATGGTCGTCATGGCGACGATGATGTCAGTATGGTGGTCATGGCTTTGGTGATGTCATAATGGTCGTCATGGCAATGGTGATGTCAGAATGGTCGTCATGGCGACGATGATGTCAGTATGGTGGTCATGGCTTTGGTGATGTCATAATGGTCGTCATGGCGACGATGATGCCATAATGGTCGTCATGGCGACGATGATGTCAATATGGTTGTCATGGCTTTGGTGATGTCATAATGGTCGTCATGGCGACGGTGATGTCATAATGGTCGTCATGGCGATGATGATGTCATAATGGTCGTCACGGCGACGATGATGTCATAATGGTCGTCACGGCGACGGTGATGTCATAATGGTCGTCATGGCGACGATGATGTCATACTGGTCGTCATGGCGATGGTGTTGCCATAATGGTCGTCATGGCGACGATGATGTCATAATGGTCGTCATGGCGACGATGATGTCAGTATGGTGGTCATGGCTTTGGTGATGTCATAATGGTCGTCATGGCGACGGTGATGTCATAATGGTCGTCATGGCAATGGTGATGTCAGAATGGTTGTCATGGCGACGATGATGTCAGTATGGTGGCCATGGCTTTGGTGATGTCATAATGGTCGTCATGGCGACGATGATGTCATAATGGTCGTCATGGCGACGATGATGTCAATATGGTTGTCATGGCGACGGTGATGTCATAATGGTCGTCATGCCGACGATGATGCCATAATGGTCGTCATGGCGACGGTGTTGACATAATGGTCGTCATGGCGACGATGATGTCATAATGGTCGTCATGGCGACGATGATGTCAATATGGTCGTCATGGCTTTGGTGATGTCATAATGGTCGTCATGGCGACGGTGATGTCATAATGGTCGTCATGGCGACGATGCTGTCATAATGGTCGTCACGGCGACGATGATGTCATAATGGTCGTCACGGCGACGGTGATGTCATAATGGTCGCCATGGCGACGATGATGTCATACTGGTCGTCATGGCGACGGTGTTGCCATAATGGTCGTCATGGCGACGGTGATGTCATAATAGTCGTCATGGCGACGATGATGTCAGTATGGTGGTCATGGCTTTGGTGATGTCATAATGGTCGTCATGGCGACGGTGTTGCCATAATGGTCGTCATGGCGACTATGATGTCATAATGGTCGTCATGGCGACGATGATGTCAGTATGGTGGTCATGGCTTTGGTGATGTCATAATGGTCGTCATGGCGACAATGATGTCAGTATGGTGCTCATGGCTTTGGTGATGTCATAATGGTCGTCATGGCGACGGTGATGTCATAATGGTCGTCATGGCAATGGTGATGTCAGAATGGTCGTCATGGAGACGATGATGTCAGTATGGTGGTCATGGCTTTGGTGATGTCATAATGGTCGTCATGGCGACGATGATGTCATAATGGTCGTCATGGCGACGATGATGTCAATATGGTTGTCATGGCTTTGGTGATGTCATAATGGTCGTCATGGCGACGGTGATGTCATAATGGTCGTCATGGCGACGGTGATGTCATAATGGTCGTCATGGCGACGATGATGTCATAATGGTCGTCACGGCGACGATGATGTCATAATGGTCGTCACGGCGGCGGTAATGTCATAATTGTCGTCATGGCGACGATGATGTCATACTGTCGTCATGGCGACGGTGTTGCCATAATGGTCGTCATGGCGACGATGATGTCATAATGGTCGTCATGGCGACGATGATGTCAGTATGGTGGTCATGGCTTTGGTGATGTCATAATGGTCGTCATGGCGACGGTGATGTCATAATGGTCGTCATGGCGACGGTGATGTCATAATGGTCGTCATGGCAATGGTGATGTCAGAATGGTTGTCATGGCGACGATGATGTCAGTATGGTGGCCATGGCTTTGGTGATGTCATAATGGTCGTCATGGCGACGATGATGTCATAATGGTCGTCATGGCGACGATGATGTCAATATGGTTGTCATGGCTTTGGTGATGTCATAATGGTCGTCATGGCGACGGTGATGTCATAATGGTCATCATGCCGACGATGATGCCATAATGGTCGTCATGGCGACGGTGTTGACATAATGGTCGTCATGGCGACGATTATGTCATAATGGTCGTCATGGCGACGATGATGTCAATATGGTCGTCATGGCTTTGGTGATGTCATAATGGTCGTCATGGCGACGGAGATGTCATAATGGTCGTCACGGCGACGATGCTGTCATAATGGTCGTCACGGCGACGATGATGTCATAATGGTCGTCACGGCGACGGTGATGTCATAATGGTCGCCATGGCGACGATGATGTCATACTGGTCGTCATGGCGACGGTGTTGCCATAATGGTCGTCATGGCGACGGTGATGTCATAATAGTCGTCATGGCGACGATGATGTCAGTATGGTGGTCATGGCTTTGGTGATGTCATAATGGTCGTCATGGCGACGGTGTTGCCATAATGGTCGTCATGGCGACTATGATGTCATAATGGTCGTCATGGCGACGATGATGTCAGTATGGTGGTCATGGCTTTGGTGATGTCATAATGGTCGTCATGGCGACGATGATGTCAACATGGTTGTCATGGCTTTGGTGATGTCATAATGGTCGTCAAGGCGACGGTGATGTCATAATGGTCGTCATGGCGACGATGGTGTCATAATGGTCGTCACGGCGACGGTGATGTCATAATGGTCGTCATGGCAATGGTGATGTCAGAATGGTCGTCATGGCGACGGTGATGTCAGTATGGTGGTCATGGCTTTGGTGATGTCATAATGGTCGTCATGGCGACGATGATGTCATAATGGTCGTCATGGCGACGATGATGTCAATATGGTTGTCATGGCTTTGGTGATGTCATAATGGTCGTCACGGCGACGATGACGTCATATTGGTCGTCATGGCGACGATGATGTCATAATGGTCGTCATGGCAATGATGACGTCATAATGGTCGTCATGGCGACGATGATGTCATAATGGTAGTCATGGCGACGATGATGTCATACTGGTCGTCATGGCGACGGTGTTGCCATAATGGTCGTCATGGCGACGATGATGTCATAATGATCGTCATGGCGACGGTGATGTCATAATGGTCGTCATGCCGACGATGATGTCATAATGGTCGTCATGGCGAAGATGATGTCATAATGGTCGTCATGGCGACGATGACGTCATAATGGTCGTCATGGCGACGATGACGTCATAATGGTCGTCATGGCGACGATGATGTCATAATGGTCGTCATGGCGACGGTGATGTCATAATAGTCGTCATGGCGACGATGATGTCATAATGGTCGTCATGCCGACGATGATGTCATAATGGTCGTCATGGCGACGGTGTTGCCATAATGGTCGTCATGGCGACGATGATATCATAATGGTCGTCATGGCGACGATGATGTCAGTATGGTCGTCATGGCTTTGGTGATGTCTTAATGGTCGTCATGGCGACGGTGATGTCATAATGGTCGTCATGGCAATGGTGATGTCAGAATGGTCGTCATGGCGACGATGATGTCAGTATGGTGGTCATGGCTTTGGTGATGTCATAATGGTCGTCATGGCGACGATGATGTCATAATGGTCGTCATGGCGACGATGATGTCAATATGGTTGTAATGGCTTTGGTGATGTCATAATGTTCGTCATGGCGACGGTGATCTCATAATGGTCGTCATGGCGACGATGATGTCATAATGGTCGTCACGGCGACGATGATGTCATAATGGTCGTCACCGCGACGGTGATGTCATAATGGTCGTCACCGCGACGGTGATGTCATAATGGTCGTCATGGCGACGATGATGTCATACTGGTCGTCATGGCGACGGTGTTGCCATAATGGTCGTCATGGCGACGATGATGTCATATGGTCGTCATGGCGACGATGATGTCATAATGGTCGTCATGGCGACGGTGACGTCATAATGGTCGTCACGGCGACGATGATGTCATAATGGTCGTCATGGCGACGATGACGTCATAATTGTCGTCATGGCGACGATGATGTCATAATGGTCGTCATGGCGACGATGATGTCATACTGGTCATCATGGCGACGGTGTTGCCATAATGGTCGTCATGGCGACGATGATGTCATAATGGTCGTCATGGCGACGATGATGTCATAATGGTCTTCATACCGACGATGATGTCATAATGGTCGTCATGGCGAAGATGATGTCATAATGGTCGTCATGGCGACGATGATGTCATAATGGTCGTCATGGCGACGGTGATGTCATAATGGTCGTCATGGCAATGGTGATGTCAGAATGGTCGTCATGGCGACGATTATGTCAGTATGGTGGTCATGGCTTTGGTGATGTCATAATGGTCGTCATGGCGACGATGATGTCATAATGGTCGTCATGGCAACGATGATGTCAATATGGTTGTAATGGCTTTGGTGATGTCATAATGTTCGTCATGGCGACGGTGATGTCATAATGGTCATCATGGCGACGATGATGTCATAATGGTCGTCACGGCGACGATGATGTCATAATGGTCGTCACCGCGACGGTGATGTCATAATGGTCGTCACCGCGACGGTGATGTCATAATGGTCGTCATGGCGACGATGATGTCATACTGGTCGTCATGGCGACGGAGTTGCCATAATGGTCGTCATGGCGACGATGATGTCATATGGTCGTCATGGCGACGATGACGTCATAATGGTCGTCACGGCGACGATGATGTCATAATGGTCGTCATGGTGACGATGACGTCATAATTGTCGTCATGGCGACGATGATGTCATAATGGTCGTCATGGCGACGATGATGTCATACTGGTCGTCATGGCGAAGATGATGTCATAATAGTCGTCATCGCGACGATGATGTCATAATGGTCGTCATACCTACGATGATGTCATAATGGTCGTCATGGCGAAGATGATGTCATAATAGTCGTCATCGCGACGATGATGTCATAATGGTCGTCTTGCCAACGATGATGTCATAATGGTCGTCATGGCGACGGAGTTGCCATAATGGTCGTCATGGCGACGATGATGTCATAATGGTCGTCATGGCGACGATGATGTCATAATGGTCGTCATGGCGACGATGATGTCAGTATGGTGGTCATGGCTTTGGTGATGTCATAATGGTCGTCATGGCAATGGTGATGTCAGAATGGTCGTCATGGCGACGATGATGTCAGTATGGTGGTCATGGCTTTGGTGATGTCATAATGGTCGTCATGGCGACGATGATGCCATAATGGTCGTCATGGCGACGATGATGTCAATATGGTTGTCATGGCTTTGGTGATGTCATAATGGTCGTCATGGCGACGGTGATGTCATAATGGTCGTCATGGCGATGATGATGTCATAATGGTCGTCACGGCGACGATGATGTCATAATGGTCGTCACGGCGACGGTGATGTCATAATGGTCGTCATGGCGACGATGATGTCATACTGGTCGTCATGGCGACGGTGTTGCCATAATGGTCGTCATGGCGACGATGATGTCATAATGGTCGTCATGGCGACGATGATGTCAGTATGGTGGTCATGGCTTTGGTGATGTCATAATGGTCGTCATGGCGACGGTGATGTCATAATGGTCGTCATGGCAATGGTGATGTCAGAATGGTTGTCATGGCGACGATGATGTCAGTATGGTGGCCATGGCTTTGGTGATGTCATAATGGTCGTCATGGCGACGATGATGTCATAATGGTCGTCATGGCGACGATGATGTCAATATGGTTGTCATGGCGACGGTGATGTCATAATGGTCGTCATGCCGACGATGATGCCATAATGGTCGTCATGGCGACGGTGTTGACATAATGGTCGTCATGGCGACGATGATGTCATAATGGTCGTCATGGCGACGATGATGTCAATATGGTCGTCATGGCTTTGGTGATGTCATAATGGTCGTCATGGCGACGGTGATGTCATAATGGTCGTCATGGCGACGATGCTGTCATAATGGTCGTCACGGCGACGATGATGTCATAATGGTCGTCACGGCGACGGTGATGTCATAATGGTCGCCATGGCGACGATGATGTCATACTGGTCGTCATGGCGACGGTGTTGCCATAATGGTCGTCATGGCGACGGTGATGTCATAATAGTCGTCATGGCGACGATGATGTCAGTATGGTGGTCATGGCTTTGGTGATGTCATAATGGTCGTCATGGCGACGGTGTTGCCATAATGGTCGTCATGGCGACTATGATGTCATAATGGTCGTCATGGCGACGATGATGTCAGTATGGTGGTCATGGCTTTGGTGATGTCATAATGGTCGTCATGGCGACAATGATGTCAGTATGGTGCTCATGGCTTTGGTGATGTCATAATGGTCGTCATGGCGACGGTGATGTCATAATGGTCGTCATGGCAATGGTGATGTCAGAATGGTCGTCATGGAGACGATGATGTCAGTATGGTGGTCATGGCTTTGGTGATGTCATAATGGTCGTCATGGCGACGATGATGTCATAATGGTCGTCATGGCGACGATGATGTCAATATGGTTGTCATGGCTTTGGTGATGTCATAATGGTCGTCATGGCGACGGTGATGTCATAATGGTCGTCATGGCGACGGTGATGTCATAATGGTCGTCATGGCGACGATGATGTCATAATGGTCGTCACGGCGACGATGATGTCATAATGGTCGTCACGGCGGCGGTAATGTCATAATTGTCGTCATGGCGACGATGATGTCATACTGTCGTCATGGCGACGGTGTTGCCATAATGGTCGTCATGGCGACGATGATGTCATAATGGTCATCATGGCGACGATGACGTCATAATGGTCGTCATGGCGACGATGACGTCATAATGGTCGTCATGGCGACAATGATGTCATAATGGTCGTCATGGCGACGATGATGTCATACTGGTCGTCATGGCGACAGTGTTGCCATAATGGTCGTCATGGCGACGATGATGTCATAATGGTCGTCATGCCGACGATGATGTCATAATTGTCGTCATGGCGACGGTGTTGCCATAATGGTCGTCATGGCGACGATGATGTCATAATGGTCGTCACGGCGACGGTGATGTCATAATGGTCGTCATGGCGACGATGATGTCATAATGGTCGTCACGGCGACGGTGATGTCATAATTGTCGTCATGGCGACGATGATGTCATGCTGGTCGTCATGGCGACGGTGTTGCCATAATGGTCGTCATGGCGACGATGACGTCATATTGGTCGTCATGGCGACGATGATGTCATAATGGTCGTCATGCCGACGATGATGTCATAATGGTCGTCATGGCGACGATGACGTCATAATGGTCGTCATGGTGACGATGACGTCATAATGGTCGTCATACCGACGTTGATGTCATAATGGTCGTCATGGCGAAGATGATGTCATAATAGTCGTCATCGCGACGATGATGTCATAATGGTCGTCTTGCCAACGATGATGTCATAATGGTCGTCATGGCGACGGTGTTGCCATAATGGTCGTCATGGCGACGATGATGTCATAATGGTCGTCATGGCGACGATGATGTCATAATGGTCGTCATGGCGACGATGATGTCAGTATGGTGGTCATGGCTTTGGTGATGTCATAATGGTCGTCATGGCAATGGTGATGTCAGAATGGTCGTCATGGCGACGATGATGTCAGTATGGTGGTCATGGCTTTGGTGATGTCATAATGGTCGTCATGGCGACGATGATGCCATAATGGTCGTCATGGCGACGATGATGTCAATATGGTTGTCATGGCTTTGGTGATGTCATAATGGTCGTCATGGCGACGGTGATGTCATAATGGTCGTCATGGCGACGATGATGTCATAATGGTCGTCACGGCGACGATGATGTCATAATGGTCGTCACGGCGACGGTGATGTCATAATGGTCGTCATGGCGACGATGATGTCATACTGGTCGTCATGGCGACGGTGTTGCCATAATGGTCGTCATGGCGACGATGATGTCATAATGGTCGTCATGGCGACGATGATGTCAGTATGGTGGTCATGGCTTTGGTGATGTCATAATGGTCGTCATGGCGACGGTGATGTCATAATGGTCGTCATGGCAATGGTGATGTCAGAATGGTTGTCATGGCGACGATGATGTCAGTATGGTGGCCATGGCTTTGGTGATGTCATAATGGTCGTCATGGCGACGATGATGTCATAATGGTCGTCATGGCGACGATGATGTCATAATGGTCGTCATGGCGACGATGATGTCAATATGGTTGTAATGGCTTTGGTGATGTCATAATGTTCGTCATGGCGACGGTGATGTCATAATGGTCGTCACGGCGACGATGATGTCATAATGGTCGTCACGGCGACGATGATGTCATAATGGTCGTCACCGCGACGGTGATGTCATAATGGTCGTCACCGCGACGGTGATGTCATAATGGTCGTCATGGCGACGATGATGTCATACTGGTCGTCATGGCGACGATGATGTCATATGGTCGTCATGGCGACGATGATGTCATAATGGTCGTCATGGCGACGATGACGTCATAATGGTCGTCACGGCGACGATGATGTCATAATGGTCGTCATGGTGACGATGACGTCATAATTGTCGTCATGGCGACGATGATGTCATAATGGTCGTCATGGCGACGATGATGTCATACTGGTCGTCATGGCGACGGTGTTGCCATAATGGTCGTCATGGCGACGATGATGTCATAATGGTCGTCATACCGACGATGATGTCATAATGGTCGTCATGGCGAAGATGATGTCATAATAGTCGTCATCGCGACGATGATGTCATAATGGTCGTCTTGCCAACGATGATGTCATAATGGTCGTCATGGCGACGGTGTTGCCATAATGGTCGTCATGGCGACGATGATGTCATAATGGTCGTCATGGCGACGATGATGTCATAATGGTCGTCATGGCGACGATGATGTCAGTATGGTGGTCATGGCTTTGGTGATGTCATAATGGTCGTCATGGCAATGGTGATGTCAGAATGGTCGTCATGGCGACGATGATGTCAGTATGGTGGTCATGGCTTTGGTGATGTCATAATGGTCGTCATGGCGACGATGATGCCATAATGGTCGTCATGGCGACGATGATGTCAATATGGTTGTCATGGCTTTGGTGATGTCATAATGGTCGTCATGGCGACGGTGATGTCATAATGGTCGTCATGGCGACGATGATGTCATAATGGTCGTCACGGCGACGATGATGTCATAATGGTCGTCACGGCGTTGGTGATGTCATAATGGTCGTCATGGCGACGATGATGTCATACTGGTCGTCATGGCGACGGTGTTGCCATAATGGTCGTCATGGCGACGATGATGTCATAATGGTCGTCATGGCGACGATGATGTCAGTATGGTGGTCATGGCTTTGGTGATGTCATAATGGTCGTCATGGCGACGGTGATGTCATAATGGTCGTCATGGCAATGGTGATGTCAGAATGGTTGTCATGGCGACGATGATGTCAGTATGGTGGCCATGGCTTTGGTGATGTCATAATGGTCGTCATGGCGACGATGATGTCATAATGGTCGTCATGGCGACGATGATGTCAATATGGTTGTCATGGCTTTGGTGATGTCATAATGGTCGTCATGGCGACGGTGATGTCATAATGGTCGTCATGCCGACGATGATGCCATAATGGTCGTCATGGCGACGGTGTTGACATAATGGTCGTCATGGCGACGATGATGTCATAATGGTCGTCATGGCGACGATGATGTCAATATGGTCGTCATGGCTTTGGTGATGTCATAATGGTCGTCATGGCGACGGTGATGTCATAATGGTCGTCATGGCGACGATGCTGTCATAATGTTCGTCACGGCGACGATGATGTCATAATGGTCGTCACGGCGACGATGATGTCATAATGGTCGTCACGGCGACGGTGATGTCATAATGGTCGCCATGGCGACGATGATGTCATACTGGTCGTCATGGCGACGGTGTTGCCATAATGGTCGTCATGGCGACGGTGATGTCATAATAGTCGTCATGGCGACGATGATGTCAGTATGGTGGTCATGGCTTTGGTGATGTCATAATGGTCGTCATGGTGACGGTGTTGCCATAATGGTCGTCATGGCGACTATGATGTCATAATGGTCGTCATGGCGACGATGATGTCAGTTTGGTGGTCATGGCTTTGGTGATGTCATAATGGTCGTCATGGCGACAATGATGTCAGTATGGTGCTCATGGCTTTGGTGATGTCATAATGGTCGTCATGGCGACGGTGATGTCATAATGGTCGTCATGGCAATGGTGATGTCAGAATGGTCGTCATGGAGACGATGATGTCAGTATGGTGCTCATGGCTTTGGTGATGTCATAATGGTCGTCATGGCGACGATGATGTCATAATGGTCGTCATGGCGACGATGATGTCAATATGGTTGTCATGGCTTTGGTGATGTCATAATGGTCGTCATGGCGACGGTGATGTCATAATGGTCGTCATGGCGACGGTGATGTCATAATGGTCGTCATGGCGACGATGATGTCATAATGGTCGTCACGGCGACGATGATGTCATAATGGTCGTCACGGAGGCGGTAATGTCATAATTGTCGTCATGGCGACGATGATGTCATACTGTCGTCATGGCGACGGTGTTGCCATAATGGTCGTCATGGCGACGATGATGTCATAATGGTCATCATGGCGACGATGACGTCATAATGGTCATCATGGCGACGATGACGTCATAATGGTCGTCATGGCGACGATGACGTCATAATGGTCGTCATGGCGACGGTGATGTCATAATGGTCGTCACGGCGACGATGATGTCATAATGGTCGTCACGGCGACGATGATGTCATAATGGTCGTCACGGCGGCGGTAATGTCATAATTGTCGTCATGGCGACGATGATGTCATACTGTCGTCATGGCGACGGTGTTGCCATAATGGTCGTCATGGCGACGATGATGTCATAATGGTCATCATGGCGACGATGACGTCATAATGGTCATCATGGCGACGATGACGTCATAATGGTCGTCATGGCGACAATGATGTCATAATGGTCGTCATGGCGACGATGATGTCATACTGGTCGTCATGGCGACAGTGTTGCCATAATGGTCGTCATGGCGACGATGATGTCATAATGGTCGTCATGCCGACGATGATGTCATAATTGTCGTCATGGCGACGGTGTTGCCATAATGGTCGTCATGGCGACGATGATGTCATAATGGTCGTCATGGCGACGGTGATGTCATAATGGTCGTCATGGCGACGATGATGTCATAATGGTCGTCACGGCGACGGTGATGTCATAATTGTCGTCATGGCGACGATGATGTCATGCTGGTCGTCATGGCGACGGTGTTGCCATAATGGTCGTCATGGCGACGATGACGTCATATTGGTCTTCATGGCGACGATGATGTCATAATAGTCGTCATGGCAACGATGACGTCATAATGGTCGTCATGGCGACGATGATGTCATAATGGTCATCATGGCGACGATGACGTCATAATGGTCATCATGGCGACGATGACGTCATAATGGTCGTCATGGCGACAATGATGTCATAATGGTCGTCATGGCGACGATGATGTCATACTGGTCGTCATGGCGACAGTGTTGCCATAATGGTCGTCATGGCGACGATGATGTCATAATGGTCGTCATGCCGACGATGATGTCATAATTGTCGTCATGGCGACGGTGTTGCCATAATGGTCGTCATGGCGACGGTGATGTCATAATGGTCGTCATGGCGACGATGATGTCATAATGGTCGTCACGGCGACGGTGATGTCATAATTGTCGTCATGGCGACGATGATGTCATGCTGGTCGTCATGGCGACGGTGTTGCCATAATGGTCGTCATGGCGACGATGACGTCATATTGGTCTTCATGGCGACGATGATGTCATAATAGTCGTCATGGCAACGATGACGTCATAATGGTCGTCATGGCGACGATGATGTCATAATGGTAGTCATGGCGACGATAATGTCATACTGGTCGTCATGGCGACGGTGTTGCCATAATGGTCGTCATGGCGACGATGATGTCATAATGATCGTCATGGCGACGGTGATGTCATAATGGTCGTCATGCCTACGATGATGTCATAATGGTCATCATGGCGACGATGACGTCATAATGGTCGTCATGGTGACGATGACGTCATAATGGTCGTCATACCGACGATGATGTCATAATGGTCGTCATGGCGAAGATGATGTCATAATAGTCGTCATCGCGACGATGATGTCATAATGGTCGTCTTGCCAACGATGATGTCATAATGGTCGTCATGGCGACGGTGTTGCCATAATGGTCGTCATGGCGACGATGATGTCATAATGGTCGTCATGGCGACGATGATGTCATAATGGTCGTCATGGCGACGATGATGTCAGTATGGTGGTCATGGCTTTGGTGATGTCATAATGGTCGTCATGGCAATGGTGATGTCAGAATGGTCGTCATGGCGACGATGATGTCAGTATGGTGGTCATGGCTTTGGTGATGTCATAATGGTCGTCATGGCGACGATGATGCCATAATGGTCGTCATGGCGACGATGATGTCAATATGGTTGTCATGGCTTTGGTGATGTCATAATGGTCGTCATGGCGACGGTGATGTCATAATGGTCGTCATGGCGACGATGATGTCATAATGGTCGTCACGGCGACGATGATGTCATAATGGTCGTCACGGCGACGGTGATGTCATAATGGTCGTCATGGCGACGATGATGTCATACTGGTCGTCATGGCGACGGTGTTGCCATAATGGTCGTCATGGCGACGATGATGTCATAATGGTCGTCATGGCGACGATGATGTCAGTATGGTGGTCATGGCTTTGGTGATGTCATAATGGTCGTCATGGCGACGGTGATGTCATAATGGTCGTCATGGCGACGGTGATGTCATAATGGTCGTCATGGCAATGGTGATGTCAGAATGGTTGTCATGGCGACGATGATGTCAGTATGGTGGCCATGGCTTTGGTGATGTCATAATGGTCGTCATGGCGACGATGATGTCATAATGGTCGTCATGGCGACGATGATGTCAATATGGTTGTCATGGCTTTGGTGATGTCATAATGGTCGTCATGGCGACGGTGATGTCATAATGGTCGTCATGCCGACGATGATGCCATAATGGTCGTCATGGCGACGGTGTTGACATAATGGTCGTCATGGCGACGATTATGTCATAATGGTCGTCATGGCGACGATGATGTCAATATGGTCGTCATGGCTTTGGTGATGTCATAATGGTCGTCATGGCGACGGAGATGTCATAATGGTCGTCATGGCGACGATGCTGTCATAATGGTCGTCACGGCGACGATGATGTCATAATGGTCGTCACGGCGACGGTGATGTCATAATGGTCGCCATGGCGACGATGATGTCATACTGGTCGTCATGGCGACGGTGTTGCCATAATGGTCGTCATGGCGACGGTGATGTCATAATAGTCGTCATGGCGACGATGATGTCAGTATGGTGGTCATGGCTTTGGTGATGTCATAATGGTCGTCATGGCGACGGTGTTGCCATAATGGTCGTCATGGCGACGATGATGTCAGTATGGTGGTCATGGCTTTGGTGATGTCATAATGGTCGTCATGGCGACAATGATGTCAGTATGGTGCTCATGGCTTTGGTGATGTCATAATGGTCGTCATGGCAATGGTGATGTCAGAATGGTCGTCATGGAGACGATGATGTCAGTATGGTGGTCATGGCTTTGGTGATGTCATAATGGTCGTCATGGCGACGATGATGTCATAATGGCCGTCATGGCGACGATGATGTCAATATGGTTGTCATGGCTTTGGTGATGTCATTATGGTCGTCATGGCGACGGTGATGTCATAATGGTCGTCATGGCGACGGTGATGTCATAATGGTCGTCATGGCGACGATGATGTCATAATGGTCGTCACGGCGACGATGATGTCATAATGGTCGTCACGGCGGCGGTAATGTCATAATTGTCGTCATGGCGACGATGATGTCATACTGTCGTCATGGCGACGGTGTTGCCATAATGGTCGTCATGGCGACGATGATGTCATAATGGTCATCATGGCGACGATGACGTCATAATGGTCGTCATGGCGACGATGACGTCATAATGGTCGTCATGGCGACAATGATGTCATAATGGTCGTCATGGCGACGATGATGTCATACTGGTCGTCATGGCGACAGTGTTGCCATAATGGTCGTCATGGCGACGATGATGTCATAATGGTCGTCATGCCGACGATGATGTCATAATGGTCGTCATGGCGACGGTGTTGCCATAATGGTCGTCATGGCGACGATGATGTCATAATGGTCGTCATGGCGACGGTGATGTCATAATGGTCGTCATGGCGACGATGATGTCATAATGGTCGTCACGGCGACGATGATGTCATAATGGTCGTCACGGCGACGGTGATGTCATAATTGTCGTCATGGCGACGATGATGTCATGCTGGTCGTCATGGCGACGGGGTTGCCATAATGGTCGTCATGGCGACGATGACGTCATATTGGTCGTCATGGCGACGATGATGTCATAATAGTCGTCATGGCAACGATGACGTCATAATGGTCGTCATGGCGACGATGATGTCATAATGGTAGTCATGGCGACGATAATGTCATACTGGTCGTCATGGCGACGGTGTTGCCATAATGGTCGTCATGGCGACGATGATGTCATAATGATCGTCATGGCGACGGTGATGTCATAATGGTCGTCATGCCGACGATGATGTCATAATGGTCGTCATGGCGACGATGACGTCATAATGGTCGTCATGGTGACGATGACGTCATAATGGTCGTCATGGCGACGATGATGTCATAATGGTCGTCATGGCGACGGTGATGTCATAATAGTCGTCATGGCGACGATGATGTCATAATGGTCGTCATGCCGACGATGATGTCATAATGGTCGTCATGGCGACGGTGTTGCCATAATGGTCGTCATGGCGACGATGATATCATAATGGTCGTCATGGCGACGATGATGTCAGTATGGTGGTCATGGCTTTGGTTATGTCTTAATGGTCGTCATGGCGACGGTGATGTCATAATGGTCGTCATGGCAATGGTGATGTCAGAATGGTCGTCATGGCGACGATGATGTCAGTATGGTGGTCATGGCTTTGGTGATGTCATAATGGTCGTCATGGCGACGATGATGTCATAATGGTCGTCATGGCGACGATGATGTCATAATGGTCATCATGGCGACGATGACGTCATAATGGTCATCATGGCGACGATGACGTCATAATGGTCGTCATGGCGACAATGATGTCATAATGGTCGTCATGGCGACGATGATGTCATACTGGTCGTCATGGCGACAGTGTTGCCATAATGGTCGTCATGGCGACGATGATGTCATAATGGTCGTCATGCCGACGATGATGTCATAATTGTCGTCATGGCGACGGTGTTGCCATAATGGTCGTCATGGCGACGATGATGTCATAATGGTCGTCATGGCGACGGTGATGTCATAATGGTCGTCATGGCGACGATGATGTCATAATGGTCGTCACGGCGACGGTGATGTCATAATTGTCGTCATGGCGACGATGATGTCATGCTGGTCGTCATGGCGACGGTGTTGCCATAATGGTCGTCATGGCGACGATGACGTCATATTGGTCTTCATGGCGACGATGATGTCATAATAGTCGTCATGGCAACGATGACGTCATAATGGTCGTCATGGCGACGATGACGTCATATTGGTCTTCATGGCGACGATGATGTCATAATAGTCGTCATGGCAACGATGACGTCATAATGGTCGTCATGGCGACGATGATGTCATAATGGTCATCATGGCGACGATGACGTCATAATGGTCATCATGGCGACGATGACGTCATAATGGTCGTCATGGCGACAATGATGTCATAATGGTCGTCATGGCGACGATGATGTCATACTGGTCGTCATGGCGACAGTGTTGCCATAATGGTCGTCATGGCGACGATGATGTCATAATGGTCGTCATGCCGACGATGATGTCATAATTGTCGTCATGGCGACGGTGTTGCCATAATGGTCGTCATGGCGACGGTGATGTCATAATGGTCGTCATGGCGACGATGATGTCATAATGGTCGTCACGGCGACGGTGATGTCATAATTGTCGTCATGGCGACGATGATGTCATGCTGGTCGTCATGGCGACGGTGTTGCCATAATGGTCGTCATGGCGACGATGACGTCATATTGGTCTTCATGGCGACGATGATGTCATAATAGTCGTCATGGCAACGATGACGTCATAATGGTCGTCATGGCGACGATGATGTCATAATGGTAGTCATGGCGACGATAATGTCATACTGGTCGTCATGGCGACGGTGTTGCCATAATGGTCGTCATGGCGACGATGATGTCATAATGATCGTCATGGCGACGGTGATGTCATAATGGTCGTCATGCCTACGATGATGTCATAATGGTCATCATGGCGACGATGACGTCATAATGGTCGTCATGGTGACGATGACGTCATAATGGTCGTCATACCGACGATGATGTCATAATGGTCGTCATGGCGAAGATGATGTCATAATAGTCGTCATCGCGACGATGATGTCATAATGGTCGTCTTGCCAACGATGATGTCATAATGGTCGTCATGGCGACGGTGTTGCCATAATGGTCGTCATGGCGACGATGATGTCATAATGGTCGTCATGGCGACGATGATGTCATAATGGTCGTCATGGCGACGATGATGTCAGTATGGTGGTCATGGCTTTGGTGATGTCATAATGGTCGTCATGGCAATGGTGATGTCAGAATGGTCGTCATGGCGACGATGATGTCAGTATGGTGGTCATGGCTTTGGTGATGTCATAATGGTCGTCATGGCGACGATGATGCCATAATGGTCGTCATGGCGACGATGATGTCAATATGGTTGTCATGGCTTTGGTGATGTCATAATGGTCGTCATGGCGACGGTGATGTCATAATGGTCGTCATGGCGACGATGATGTCATAATGGTCGTCACGGCGACGATGATGTCATAATGGTCGTCACGGCGACGGTGATGTCATAATGGTCGTCATGGCGACGATGATGTCATACTGGTCGTCATGGCGACGGTGTTGCCATAATGGTCGTCATGGCGACGATGATGTCATAATGGTCGTCATGGCGACGATGATGTCAGTATGGTGGTCATGGCTTTGGTGATGTCATAATGGTCGTCATGGCGACGGTGATGTCATAATGGTCGTCATGGCGACGGTGATGTCATAATGGTCGTCATGGCAATGGTGATGTCAGAATGGTTGTCATGGCGACGATGATGTCAGTATGGTGGCCATGGCTTTGGTGATGTCATAATGGTCGTCATGGCGACGATGATGTCATAATGGTCGTCATGGCGACGATGATGTCAATATGGTTGTCATGGCTTTGGTGATGTCATAATGGTCGTCATGGCGACGGTGATGTCATAATGGTCGTCATGCCGACGATGATGCCATAATGGTCGTCATGGCGACGGTGTTGACATAATGGTCGTCATGGCGACGATTATGTCATAATGGTCGTCATGGCGACGATGATGTCAATATGGTCGTCATGGCTTTGGTGATGTCATAATGGTCGTCATGGCGACGGAGATGTCATAATGGTCGTCATGGCGACGATGCTGTCATAATGGTCGTCACGGCGACGATGATGTCATAATGGTCGTCACGGCGACGGTGATGTCATAATGGTCGCCATGGCGACGATGATGTCATACTGGTCGTCATGGCGACGGTGTTGCCATAATGGTCGTCATGGCGACGGTGATGTCATAATAGTCGTCATGGCGACGATGATGTCAGTATGGTGGTCATGGCTTTGGTGATGTCATAATGGTCGTCATGGCGACGGTGTTGCCATAATGGTCGTCATGGCGACGATGATGTCAGTATGGTGGTCATGGCTTTGGTGATGTCATAATGGTCGTCATGGCGACAATGATGTCAGTATGGTGCTCATGGCTTTGGTGATGTCATAATGGTCGTCATGGCAATGGTGATGTCAGAATGGTCGTCATGGAGACGATGATGTCAGTATGGTGGTCATGGCTTTGGTGATGTCATAATGGTCGTCATGGCGACGATGATGTCATAATGGCCGTCATGGCGACGATGATGTCAATATGGTTGTCATGGCTTTGGTGATGTCATTATGGTCGTCATGGCGACGGTCATGTCATAATGGTCGTCATGGCGACGGTGATGTCATAATGGTCGTCATGGCGACGATGATGTCATAATGGTCGTCACGGCGACGATGATGTCATAATGGTCGTCACGGCGGCGGTAATGTCATAATTGTCGTCATGGCGACGATGATGTCATACTGTCGTCATGGCGACGGTGTTGCCATAATGGTCGTCATGGCGACGATGATGTCATAATGGTCATCATGGCGACGATGACGTCATAATGGTCGTCATGGCGACGATGACGTCATAATGGTCGTCATGGCGACAATGATGTCATAATGGTCGTCATGGCGACGATGATGTCATACTGGTCGTCATGGCGACAGTGTTGCCATAATGGTCGTCATGGCGACGATGATGTCATAATGGTCGTCATGCCGACGATGATGTCATAATGGTCGTCATGGCGACGGTGTTGCCATAATGGTCGTCATGGCGACGATGATGTCATAATGGTCGTCATGGCGACGGTGATGTCATAATGGTCGTCATGGCGACGATGATGTCATAATGGTCGTCACGGCGACGATGATGTCATAATGGTCGTCACGGCGACGGTGATGTCATAATTGTCGTCATGGCGACGATGATGTCATGCTGGTCGTCATGGCGACGGGGTTGCCATAATGGTCGTCATGGCGACGATGACGTCATATTGGTCGTCATGGCGACGATGATGTCATAATAGTCGTCATGGCAACGATGACGTCATAATGGTCGTCATGGCGACGATGATGTCATAATGGTAGTCATGGCGACGATAATGTCATACTGGTCGTCATGGCGACGGTGTTGCCATAATGGTCGTCATGGCGACGATGATGTCATAATGATCGTCATGGCGACGGTGATGTCATAATGGTCGTCATGCCGACGATGATGTCATAATGGTCGTCATGGCGACGATGACGTCATAATGGTCGTCATGGTGACGATGACGTCATAATGGTCGTCATGGCGACGATGATGTCATAATGGTCGTCATGGCGACGGTGATGTCATAATAGTCGTCATGGCGACGATGATGTCATAATGGTCGTCATGCCGACGATGATGTCATAATGGTCGTCATGGCGACGGTGTTGCCATAATGGTCGTCATGGCGACGATGATATCATAATGGTCGTCATGGCGACGATGATGTCAGTATGGTGGTCATGGCTTTGGTTATGTCTTAATGGTCGTCATGGCGACGGTGATGTCATAATGGTCGTCATGGCAATGGTGATGTCAGAATGGTCGTCATGGCGACGATGATGTCAGTATGGTGGTCATGGCTTTGGTGATGTCATAATGGTCGTCATGGCGACGATGATGTCATAATGGTCGTCATGGCGACGATGATGTCAATATGGTTGTAATGGCTTTGGTGATGTCATAATGTTCGTTATGGCGACGGTGATGTCATAATGGTCGTCATGGCGACGATGATGTCATAATGGTCGTCACGGCGACGATGATGTCATAATGGTCGTCACCGCGACGGTGATGTCATAATGGTCGTCACCGCGACGGTGATGTCATAATGGTCGTCATGGCGACGATGATGTCATACTGGTCGTCATGGCGACGGTGTTGCCATAATGGTCGTCATGGCGACGATGATGTCATATGGTCGTCATGGCGACGATGATGTCATAATGGTCGTCATGGCGACGATGACGTCATAATTGTCGTCATGGCGACGATGATGTCATAATGGTCGTCATGGCGACGATGATGTCATACTGGTCGTCATGGCGACGGTGTTGCCATAATGGTCGTCATGGCGACGATGATGTCATAATGGTCGTCATACCAACGATGATGTCATAATGGTCGTCATGGCGAAGATGATGTCATAATAGTCGTCATCGCGACGATGATGTCATAATGGTCGTCTTGCCAACGATGATGTCATAATGGTCGTCA
Organism: Phyllobates terribilis; assembly: GCF_046119375.1. Classification (NCBI taxonomy): domain Eukaryota; kingdom Metazoa; phylum Chordata; class Amphibia; order Anura; family Dendrobatidae; genus Phyllobates; species Phyllobates terribilis. The sequence goes on from NW_027362911.1 coordinate 3,068,782, forward strand.
TGGCGACGGTGTTGCCATAATGGTCGTCATGGCGACGATGATGTCATAATGGTCGTCATGGCGACGATGATGTCATAATGGTCATCATGGCGACGATGACGTCATAATGGTCGTCATGGCGACGATGACGTCATAATGGTCGTCATGGCGACAATGATGTCATAATGGTCGTCATGGCGACGATGATGTCATACTGGTCGTCATGGCGACAGTGTTGCCATAATGGTCGTCATGGCGACGATGATGTCATAATGGTCGTCATGCCGACGATGATGTCATAATGGTCGTCATGGCGACGGTGTTGCCATAATGGTCGTCATGGCGACGATGATGTCATAATGGTCGTCATGGCGACGGTGATGTCATAATGGTCGTCATGGCGACGATGATGTCATAATGGTCGTCACGGCGACGGTGATGTCATAATTGTCGTCATGGCGACGATGATGTCATGCTGGTCGTCATGGCGACGGTGTTGCCATAATGGTCGTCATGGCGACGATGACGTCATATTGGTCGTCATGGCGACGATGATGTCATAATAGTCGTCATGGCAACGATGACGTCATAATGGTCGTCATGGCGACGATGATGTCATAATGGTAGTCATGGCGACGATAATGTCATACTGGTCGTCATGGCGACGGTGTTGCCATAATGGTCGTCATGGCGACGATGATGTCATAATGATCGTCATGGCGACGGTGATGTCATAATGGTCGTCATGCCGACGATGATGTCATAATGGTCGTCATGGCGACGATGACGTCATAATGGTCGTCATGGTGACGATGACGTCATAATGGTCGTCATGGCGACGATGATGTCATAATGGTCGTCATGGTGACGGTGATGTCATAATAGTCGTCATGGCGACGATGATGTCATTATGGTCGTCATGCCGACGATGATGTCATAATGGTCGTCATGGCGACGGTGTTGCCATAATGGTCGTCATGGCGACGATGATATCATAATGGTCGTCATGGCGACGATGATGTCAGTATGGTGGTCATGGCTTTGGTGATGTCTTAATGGTCGTCATGGCGACGGTGATGTCATAATGGTCGTCATGGCAATGGTGATGTCAGAATGGTCGTCATGGCGACGATGATGTCAGTATGGTGGTCATGGCTTTGGTGATGTCATAATGGTCGTCATGGCGACGATGATGTCATAATGGTCGTCATGGCGACGATTATGTCAATATGGTTGTAATGGCTTTGGTGATGTCATAATGTTCGTTATGGCGACGGTGATGTCATAATGGTCGTCATGGCGACGATGATGTCATAATGGTCGTCACGGCGACGATGATGTCATAATGGTCGTCACCGCGACGGTGATGTCATAATGGTCGTCACCGCGACGGTGATGTCATAATGGTCGTCACGGCGACGATGATGTCATACTGGTCGTCATGGCGACGGTGTTGCCAGAATGGTCGTCATGGCGACGATGATGTCATATGGTCGTCATGGCGACGATGATGTCATAATGGTCGTCATGGCGACGATGACGTCATAATGGTCGTCACGGCGACGATGATGTCATAATGGTCGTCATGGTGACGATGACGTCATAATTGTCGTCATGGCGACGATGATGTCATAATGGTCGTCATGGCGACGATGATGTCATACTGGTCGTCATGGCGACGGTGTTGCCATAATGGTCGTCATGGCGACGATGATGTCATAATGGTCGTCATACCGACGATGATGTCATAATGGTCGTCATGGCGAAGACGATGTCATAATAGTCGTCATCGCGACGATGATGTCATAATGGTCGTCTTGCCAACGATGATGTCATAATGGTCGTCATGGCGACGGTGTTGCCATAATGGTCGTCATGGCGACGATGATGTCACAATGGTCGTCATGGCGACGATGATGTCATAATGGTCGTCATGGCGACGATGATGTCAGTATGGTGGTCATGGCTTTGGTGATGTCATAATGGTCGTCATGGCAATGGTGATGTCAGAATGGTCGTCATGGCGACGATGATGTCAGTATGGTGGTCATGGCTTTGGTGATGTCATAATGGTCGTCATGGCGACGATGATGTCATAATGGTCGTCATGGCGACGATGATGTCAATATGGTTGTCATGGCTTTGGTGATGTCATAATGGTCGTCATGGCGACGGTGATGTCATAATGGTCGTCATGGCGACGATGATGTCATAATGGTCGTCACGGCGACGATGATGTCATAATGGTCGTCACGGCGACGGTGATGTCATAATGGTCGTCATGGCGACGATGATGTCATACTGGTCGTCATGGCGACGGTGTTGCCATAATGGTCGTCATGGCGACGATGATGTCATAATGGTCGTCATGACGACGATGATGTCAGTATGGTGGTCATGGCTTTGGTGATGTCATAATGGTCGTCATGGCGACGGTGATGTCATAATGGTCGTCATGGCAATGGTGATGTCAGAATGGTTGTCATGGCGACGATGATGTCAGTATGGTGGCCATGGCTTTGGTGATGTCATAATGGTCGTCATGGCGACGATGATGTCATAATGGTCGTCATGGCGACGATGATGTCAATATGATTGTCATGGCTTTGGTGATGTCATAATGGTCGTCATGGCGACGGTGATGTCATAATGGTCGTCATGCCGACGATGATGCCATAATGGTCGTCATGGCGACGGTGTTGACATAATGGTCGTCATGGCGACGATTATGTCATAATGGTCGTCATGGCGACGATGATGTCAATATGGTCGTCATGGCTTTGGTGATGTCATAATGGTCGTCATGGCGACGGTGATGTCATAATGGTCGTCATGGCGACGGTGATGTCATAATGGTCGTCATGGCGACGATGCTGTCATAATGGTCGTCACGGCGACGATGATGTCATAATGGTCGTCACGGCGACGGTGATGTCATAATGGTCGCCATGGCGACGATGATGTCATACTGGTCGTCATGGCGACGGTGTTGCCATAATGGTCGTCATGGCGACGGTGATGTCATAATAGTCGTCATGGCGACGATGATGTCAGTATGGTGATCATGGCTTTGGTGATGTCATAATGGTCGTCATGGCGACGGTGTTGCCATAATGGTCGTCATGGCGACTATGATGTCATAATGGTCGTCATGGCGACGATGATGTCAGTATGGTGGTCATGGCTTTGGTGATGTCATAATGGTCGTCATGGCGACAATGATGTCAGTATGGTGGTCATGGCTTTGGTGATGTCATAATGGTCGTCATGGCGACGGTGATGTCATAATGGTCGTCATGGCAATGGTGATGTCAGAATGGTCGTCATGGAGACGATGATGTCAGTATGGTGGTCATGGCTTTGGTGATGTCATAATGGTCGTCATGGCGACGATGATGTCATAATGGTCGTCATGGCGACGATGATGTCAATATGGTTGTCATGGCTTTGGTGATGTCATAATGGTCGTCATGGCGACGGTGATGTCATAATGGTCGTCATGGCGACGGTGATGTCATAATGGTCGTCACGGCGACGATGATGTCATAATGGTCGTCACGGCGGCGGTAATGTCATAATTGTCGTCATGGCGACGATGATGTCATACTGTCGTCATGGCGACGGTGTTGCCATAATGGTCGTCATGGCGACGATGATGTCATAATGGTCGTCATGGCGACGATGACGTCATAATGGTCGGCATGGCGACGATGACGTCATAATGGTCGTCATGGCGACAATGATGTCATAATGGTCGTCATGGCGACGATGATGTCATACTGGTCGTCATGGCGACAGTGTTGCCATAATGGTCGTCATGGCGACGATGATGTCATAATGGTCGTCATGGCGACGATGATGTCATAATGGTCGTCATGGCGACGATGATGTCAGTATGGTGGTCATGGCTTTGGTGATGTCATAATGGTCGTCATGGCGACGGCGCTGTCATAATAGTCGTCATGGCAATGGTGATGTCATACTGGTCGTCATGGCGACGGTGTTGCCATAAAGGTCGTCATTTCGACGGTGATGTCATAATGGTCGTCATGCCGACGATGATGTCATAATGGTCGTCATGTCGACGATGATGTCATAATGGTCGTCATGGCGACGGTGTTGTCATAATGGTCGTCATGGCGACGATGATGTCATAATGGTCATCATGGCGACGATGATGTCATAATGGTCGTCATGGCGACGATGATGTCAGTATGGTGGTCATGGCTTTGGTGATGTCATAATGGTCGTCATGGCAATGGTGATGTCAGAATGGTCGTCATGGTGACGATGATGTCAGTATGGTGGTCATGGCTTTGGTGATGTCATAATGGTCGTCATGGTGACGATGATGCCATAATGGTCGTCATGGCGACGATGATGTCAATATGGTTGTCATGGCTTTGGTGATGTCATAATGGTCGTCATGGCGACGGTGATGTCATAATGGTCGTCATGGCGACGATGATGTCATAATGGTCGTCACGGCGACGATGATGTCATAATGGTCGTCACGGCGACGGTGATGTCATAATGGTCGTCATGGCGACGATGATGTCATACTGGTCGTCATGGCGACGGTGTTGCCATAATGGTCGTCATGGCGACGATGATGTCATAATGGTCGTCATGGCGACGATGATGTCAGTATGGTGGTCATGGCTTTGGTGATGTCATAATGGTCGTCATGGCGACGGTGATGTCATAATGGTCGTCATGGCAATGGTGATGTCAGAATGGTTGTCATGGCGACGTTGATGTCAGTATGGTGGCCATGGCTTTGGTGATGTCATAATGGTCGTCATGGCGACGATGATGTCATAATGGTCGTCATGGCGACGATGATGTCAATATGGTTGTCATGGCTTTGGTGATGTCATAATGGTCGTCATGGCGACGGTGATGTCATAATGGTCGTCATGCCGACGATGATGCCATAATGGTCGTCATGGCGACGGTGTTGACATAATGGTCGTCATGGCGACGATTATGTCATAATGGTCGTCATGGCGACGATGATGTCAATATTGTCGTCATGGCTTTGGTGATGTCATAATGGTCGTCATGGCGACGGTGATGTCATAATGGTCGTCATGGCGACGATGCTGTCATAATGGTCGCCATGGCGACGATGATGTCATACTGGTCGTCATGGCGACGGTGTTGCCATAATGGTCATCATGGCGACGGTGATGTCATAATAGTCGTCATGGCGACGATGATGTCAGTATGGTGGTCATGGCTTTGGTGATGTCATAATGGTCGTCATGGCGACGGTGTTGCCATAATGGTCGTCATGGCGACTATGATGTCATAATGGTCGTCATGGCGACGATGATGTCAGTATGGTGGTCATGGCTTTGGTGATGTCATAATGGTCGTCATGGCGACAATGATGTCAGTATGGTGCTCATGGCTTTGGTGATGTCATAATGGTCGTCATGGCAATGGTGATGTCAGAATGGTCGTCATGGAGACGATGATGTCAGTATGGTGGTCATGGCTTTGGTGATGTCATAATGGTCGTCATGGCGACGATGATGTCATAATGGTCGTCATGGCGACGATGATGTCAATATGGTTGTCATGGCTTTGGTGATGTCATAATGGTCGTCATGGCGACGGTGATGTCATAATGGTCGTCATGGCGACGGTGATGTCATAATGGTCGTCATGGCGACGATGATGTCATAATGGTCGTCACGGCGACGATGATGTCATAATGGTCGTCACGGCGGCGGTAATGTCATAATTGTCGTCATGGCGACGATGATGTCATACTGTCGTCATGGCGACGGTGTTGCCATAATGGTCGTCATGGCGACGATGATGTCATAATGGTCATCATGGCGACGATGACGTCATAATGGTCGTCATGGCGACGATGGCGTCATAATGGTCGTCATGGCGACAATGATGTCATAATGGTCGTCATGGCGACGATGATGTCATACTGGTCGTCATGGCGACAGTGTTGCCATAATGGTCGTCATGGCGACGATGATGTCATAATGGTCGTCATGCCGACGATGATGTCATAATGGTCGTCATGGCGACGGTGTTGCCATAATGGTCGTCATGGCGACGATGATGTCATAATGGTCGTCATGGCGACGGTGATGTCATAATGGTCGTCATGGCGACGATGATGTCATAATGGTCGTCACGGCGACGGTGATGTCATAATTGTCGTCATGGCGACGATGATGTCATACTGGTCGTCATGGCGACGGTGTTGCCATAATGGTCGTCATGGCGACGATGACGTCATATTGGTCGTCATGGCGACGATGATGTCATAATAGTCGTCATGGCAACGATGACGTCATAATGGTCGTCATGGCGACGATGATGTCATAATGGTAGTCATGGCGACGATAATGTCATACTGGTCGTCATGGCGACGGTGTTGCCATAATGGTCGTCATGGCGACGATGATGTCATAATGGTCGTCATGGCAACGATGACGTCATAATGGTCGTCATGGCGACGATGATGTCATAATGGTCGTCATGGCGACGATGATGTCATAATGGTCGTCACGGCGACGATGATGTCATATGGTCGTCATAGCGACGATGATGTCATAATGGTCGTCATGGCGACGATGACGTCATAATGGTCGTCATGGCGACGATGATGTCATAATGGTCGTCATGGCGACGATGATGTCATACTGGTCGTCATGGCGACGATGATGTCATACTGGTCGTCATGGCGACGGTGTTGCCATAATGGTCGTCATGGCGATGATGATGTCATAATGGTCGTCATGGCGACTTTGATGTCATAATGGTCGTCATGCCGACGATGATGTCAGTATGGTGGTCATGGCTTTGGTGATGTCATAATGGTCGTCATGGCAACGATGATGTCATAATGGTCGTCATGGCGACGATGATGTCATAATGGTCGTCATGGCGACGATGATGTCAGTATGGTGGTCATGGCTTTGGTGATGTCATAATGGTCGTCATGTCGACGATGATGTCATAATGGTCGTCATGGCGACGGTGTTGTCATAATGGTCGTCATGGCGACGATGATGTCATAATGGTCATCATGGCGACGATGATGTCATAATGGTCGTCATGGCGACGATGATGTCATGGCTTTGGTGATGTCATAATGGTCGTCATGGCGACGATGATGTCATACTGGTCGTCATGGCGACAGTGTTGCCATAATGGTCGTCATGGCGACGATGATGTCATAATGGTCGTCATGGCGACGATGATGTCATAATGGTCGTCATGGCGACGGTGTTGCCATAATGTTCGTCATGGCGACGATGATGTCATAATGGTCGTCATGGCGACGGTGTTGCCATAATGGTCGTCATGGCGACGATGACGTCATATTGGTCGTCATGGCGACGATGATGTCATAATGGTCGTCATGGCGACGATGATGTCAGTATGGTGGTCATGGCTTTGGTGATGTCATAATGGTCGTCATGGCAATGGTGATGTCAGAATGGTCGTCATGGTGACGATGATGTCAGTATGGTGGTCATGGCTTTGGTGATGTCATAATGGTCGTCATGGTGACGATGATGCCATAATGGTCGTCATGGCGACGATGATGTCAATATGGTTGTCATGGCTTTGGTGATGTCATAATGGTCGTCATGGCGACGGTGATGTCATAATGGTCGTCATGGCGACGATGATGTCATAATGGTCGTCACGGCGACGATGATGTCATAATGGTCGTCACGGCGACGGTGATGTCATAATGGTCGTCATGGCGACGATGATGTCATACTGGTCGTCATGGCGACGGTGTTGCCATAATGGTCGTCATGGCGACGATGATGTCATAATGGTCGTCATGGCGACGATGATGTCAGTATGGTGGTCATGGCTTTGGTGATGTCATAATGGTCGTCATGGCGACGGTGATGTCATAATGGTCGTCATGGCAATGGTGATGTCAGAATGGTTGTCATGGCGACGATGATGTCAGTATGGTGGCCATGGCTTTGGTGATGTCATAATGGTCGTCATGGCGACGATGATGTCATAATGGTCGTCATGGCGACGATGATGTCAATATGGTTGTCATGGCTTTGGTGATGTCATAATGGTCGTCATGGCGACGGTGATGTCATAATGGTCGTCATGCCGACGATGATGCCATAATGGTCGTCATGGCGACGGTGTTGACATAATGGTCGTCATGGCGACGATTATGTCATAATGGTCGTCATGGCGACGATGATGTCAATATTGTCGTCATGGCTTTGGTGATGTCATAATGGTCGTCATGGCGACGGTGATGTCATAATGGTCGTCATGGCGACGATGCTGTCATAATGGTCGTCACGGCGACGATGATGTCATAATGGTCGTCACGGCGACGGTGATGTCATAATGGTCGCCATGGCGACGATGATGTCATACTGGTCGTCATGGCGACGGTGTTGCCATAATGGTCATCATGGCGACGGTGATGTCATAATAGTCGTCATGGCGACGATGATGTCAGTATGGTGGTCATGGCTTTGGTGATGTCATAATGGTCGTCATGGCGACGGTGTTGCCATAATGGTCGTCATGGCGACTATGATGTCATAATGGTCGTCATGGCGACGATGATGTCAGTATGGTGGTCATGGCTTTGGTGATGTCATAATGGTCGTCATGGCGACAATGATGTCAGTATGGTGCTCATGGCTTTGGTGATGTCATAATGGTCGTCATGGCAATGGTGATGTCAGAATGGTCGTCATGGAGACGATGATGTCAGTATGGTGGTCATGGCTTTGGTGATGTCATAATGGTCGTCATGGCGACGATGATGTCATAATGGTCGTCATGGCGACGATGATGTCAATATGGTTGTCATGGCTTTGGTGATGTCATAATGGTCGTCATGGCGACGGTGATGTCATAATGGTCGTCATGGCGACGGTGATGTCATAATGGTCGTCATGGCGACGATGATGTCATAATGGTCGTCACGGCGACGATGATGTCATAATGGTCGTCACGGCGGCGGTAATGTCATAATTGTCGTCATGGCGACGATGATGTCATACTGTCGTCATGGCGACGATGTTGCCATAATGGTCGTCATGGCGACGATGATGTCATAATGGTCATCATGGCGACGATGACGTCATAATGGTCGTCATGGCGACGATGGCGTCATAATGGTCGTCATGGCGACAATGATGTCATAATGGTCGTCATGGCGACGATGATGTCATACTGGTCGTCATGGCGACAGTGTTGCCATAATGGTCGTCATGGCGACGATGATGTCATAATGGTCGTCATGCCGACGATGATGTCATAATGGTCGTCATGGCGACGGTGTTGCCATAATGGTCGTCATGGCGACGATGATGTCATAATGGTCGTCATGGCGACGGTGATGTCATAATGGTCGTCATGGCGACGATGATGTCATAATGGTCGTCACGGCGACGGTGATGTCATAATTGTCGTCATGGCGACGATGATGTCATACTGGTCGTCATGGCGACGGTGTTGCCATAATGGTCGTCATGGCGACGATGACGTCATATTGGTCGTCATGGCGACGATGATGTCATAATAGTCGTCATGGCAACGATGACGTCATAATGGTCGTCATGGCGACGATGATGTCATAATGGTAGTCATGGCGACGATAATGTCATACTGGTCGTCATGGCGACGGTGTTGCCATAATGGTCGTCATGGCGACGATGATGTCATAATGGTCGTCATGGCAACGATGACGTCATAATGGTCGTCATGGCGACGATGATGTCATAATGGTCGTCATGGCGACGATGATGTCATAATGGTCGTCACGGCGACGATGATGTCATATGGTCGTCATAGCGACGATGATGTCATAATGGTCGTCATGGCGACGATGACGTCATAATGGTCGTCATGGCGACGATGATGTCATAATGGTCGTCATGGCGACGATGATGTCATACTGGTCGTCATGGCGACGATGATGTCATACTGGTCGTCATGGCGACGGTGTTGCCATAATGGTCGTCATGGCGATGATGATGTCATAATGGTCGTCATGGCGACTTTGATGTCATAATGGTCGTCATGCCGACGATGATGTCAGTATGGTGGTCATGGCTTTGGTGATGTCATAATGGTCGTCATGGCAACGATGATGTCATAATGGTCGTCATGGCGACGATGATGTCATAATGGTCGTCATGGCGACGATGATGTCAGTATGGTGGTCATGGCTTTGGTGATGTCATAATGGTCGTCATGTCGACGATGATGTCATAATGGTCGTCATGGCGACGGTGTTGTCATAATGGTCGTCATGGCGACGATGATGTCATAATGGTCATCATGGCGACGATGATGTCATAATGGTCGTCATGGCGACGATGATGTCATGGCTTTGGTGATGTCATAATGGTCGTCATGGCGACGATGATGTCATACTGGTCGTCATGGCGACAGTGTTGCCATAATGGTCGTCATGGCGACGATGATGTCATAATGGTCGTCATGGCGACGATGATGTCATAATGGTCGTCATGGCGACGGTGTTGCCATAATGTTCGTCATGGCGACGATGATGTCATAATGGTCGTCATGGCGACGGTGTTGCCATAATGGTCGTCATGGCGACGATGACGTCATATTGGTCGTCATGGCGACGATGATGTCATAATAGTCGTCATGGCTTCGATGACGTCATAATGGTCGTCATGGCGACGATGATGTCATAATGGTAGTCATGGCGACGATAATGTCATACTGGTCGTCATGGCGACGGTGTTGCCATAATGGTCGTCATGGCGACGATGATGTCATAATGATCGTCACGGCGACGGTGATGTCATAATGGTCGTCATGGCGACGATGATGTCATATGGTCGTCATAGCGACGATGATGTCATAATGGTCGTCATGGTGACGATGACGTCATACTGGTCGTCATGGCGACGATGATGTCATACTGGTCGTCATGGCGACGGTGTTGCCATAATGGTCGTCACCGCGACGGTGATGTCATAATGGTCGTCATGGCGACGATGATGTCATATGGCCGTCATGGCGACGATGATGTCATTATGGTCGTCATGGCGACGATGATGTCATATGGCCGTCATGGCGACGATGATGTCATTATGGTCGTCATGGCGACGATGACGTCATAATGGTCGTCACGGCGACGGTGATGTCATAATGGTCGTCATGGCGACGATGATGTCATAATGGTCGTCACGGCGACGATGATGTCATATGGTCGTCATAGCGACGATGATGTCATAATGGTCGTCATGGTGACGATGACGTCATAATGGTCGTCATGGCGACGATGATGTCATAATGGTCGTCATGGCGACGATGATGTCATACTGGTCGTCATGGCGACGATGATGTCATACTGGTCGTCATGGCGACGGTGTTGCCATAATGGTCGTCATGGCGATGATGATGTCATAATGGTCGTCATGGCGACGGTGATGTCATAATGGTCGTCATGCCGACGATGATGTCAGTATGGTGGTCATGGCTTTGGTGATGTCATAATGGTCGTCATGGCAACGATGATGTCATAATGGTCGTCATGGCGACGATGATGTCATAATGGTCGTCATGGCGACGATGATGTCAGTATGGTGTTCATGGCTTTGGTGATGTCATAATGGTCGTCATGTCGACGATGATGTCATAATGGTCGTCATGGCGACGGTGTTGTCATAATGGTCGTCATGGCGACGATGATGTCATAATGGTCATCATGGCGACGATGATGTCATAATGGTCGTCATGGCGACGATGATGTCATGGCTTTGGTGATGTCATAATGGTCGTCATGGCGACGATGATGTCATACTGGTCGTCATGGCGACAGTGTTGCCATAATGGTCGTCATGGCGACGATGATGTCATAATGGTCGTCATGGCGACGATGATGTCATAATGGTCGTCATGGCGACGATGATGTCATAATGGTCGTCATGGCGACGATGTTGCCATAATGGTCGTCATGGCGACGATGATGTCATAATGGTCGTCACGGCGACGGTGATGTCATAATGGTCGTCATGCCGACGATGATGTCATAATGGTCGTCATGGCGACGATGACGTCATAATGGTCGTCATGGTGACGATGACGTCATAATGGTCGTCATGGCGACGATGATGTCATAATGGTCGTCATGGTGACGGTGATGTCATAATAGTCGTCATGGCGACGATGATGTCATAATGGTCGTCATGCCGACGATGATGTCATAATGGTCGTCATGGCGACGGTGTTGCCATAATGGTCGTCATGGCGACGATGATATCATAATGGTCGTCATGGCGACGATGATGTCAGTATGGTGGTCATGGCTTTGGTGATGTCATAATGGTCGTCATGGCGACGGCGCTGTCATAATAGTCGTCATGGCAATGGTGATGTCATACTGGTCGTCATGGCGACGGTGTTGCCATAAAGGTCGTCATTTCGACGGTGATGTCATAATGGTCGTCATGCCGACGATGATGTCATAATGGTCGTCATGTCGACGATGATGTCATAATGGTCGTCATGGCGACGGTGTTGTCATAATGGTCGTCATGGCGACGATGATGTCATAATGGTCATCATGGCGACGATGATGTCATAATGGTCGTCATGGCGACGATGATGTCAGTATGGTGGTCATGGCTTTGGTGATGTCATAATGGTCGTCATGGCAATGGTGATGTCAGAATGGTCGTCATGGTGACGATGATGTCAGTATGGTGGTCATGGCTTTGGTGATGTCATAATGGTCGTCATGGTGACGATGATGCCATAATGGTCGTCATGGCGACGATGATGTCAATATGGTTGTCATGGCTTTGGTGATGTCATAATGGTCGTCATGGCGACGGTGATGTCATAATGGTCGTCATGGCGACGATGATGTCATAATGGTCGTCACGGCGACGATGATGTCATAATGGTCGTCACGGCGACGGTGATGTCATAATGGTCGTCATGGCGACGATGATGTCATACTGGTCGTCATGGCGACGGTGTTGCCATAATGGTCGTCATGGCGACGATGATGTCATAATGGTCGTCATGGCGACGATGATGTCAGTATGGTGGTCATGGCTTTGGTGATGTCATAATGGTCGTCATGGCGACGGTGATGTCATAATGGTCGTCATGGCAATGGTGATGTCAGAATGGTTGTCATGGCGACGATGATGTCAGTATGGTGGCCATGGCTTTGGTGATGTCATAATGGTCGTCATGGCGACGATGATGTCATAATGGTCGTCATGGCGACGATGATGTCAATATGGTTGTCATGGCTTTGGTGATGTCATAATGGTCGTCATGGCGACGGTGATGTCATAATGGTCGTCATGCCGACGATGATGCCATAATGGTCGTCATGGCGACGGTGTTGACATAATGGTCGTCATGGCGACGATTATGTCATAATGGTCGTCATGGCGACGATGATGTCAATATGGTCGTCATGGCTTTGGTGATGTCATAATGGTCGTCATGGCGACGGTGATGTCATAATGGTCGTCATGGCGACGATGCTGTCATAATGGTCGTCACGGCGACGATGATGTCATAATGGTCGTCACGGCGACGGTGATGTCATAATGGTCGCCATGGCGACGATGATGTCATACTGGTCGTCATGGCGACGGTGTTGCCATAATGGTCATCATGGCGACGGTGATGTCATAATAGTCGTCATGGCGACGATGATGTCAGTATGGTGGTCATGGCTTTGGTGATGTCATAATGGTCGTCATGGCGACGGTGTTGCCATAATGGTCGTCATGGCGACTATGATGTCATAATGGTCGTCATGGCGACGATGATGTCAGTATGGTGGTCATGGCTTTGGTGATGTCATAATGGTCGTCATGGCGACAATGATGTCAGTATGGTGCTCATGGCTTTGGTGATGTCATAATGGTCGTCATGGCAATGGTGATGTCAGAATGGTCGTCATGGAGACGATGATGTCAGTATGGTGGTCATGGCTTTGGTGATGTCATAATGGTCGTCATGGCGACGATGATGTCATAATGGTCGTCATGGCGACGATGATGTCAATATGGTTGTCATGGCTTTGGTGATGTCATAATGGTCGTCATGGCGACGGTGATGTCATAATGGTCGTCATGGCGACGGTGATGTCATAATGGTCGTCATGGCGACGATGATGTCATAATGGTCGTCACGGCGACGATGATGTCATAATGGTCGTCACGGCGGCGGTAATGTCATAATTGTCGTCATGGCGACGATGATGTCATACTGTCGTCATGGCGACGGTGTTGCCATAATGGTCGTCATGGCGACGATGATGTCATAATGGTCATCATGGCGACGATGACGTCATAATGGTCGTCATGGCGACGATGGCGTCATAATGGTCGTCATGGCGACAATGATGTCATAATGGTCGTCATGGCGACGATGATGTCATACTGGTCGTCATGGCGACAGTGTTGCCATAATGGTCGTCATGGCGACGATGATGTCATAATGGTCGTCATGCCGACGATGATGTCATAATGGTCGTCATGGCGACGGTGTTGCCATAATGGTCGTCATGGCGACGATGATGTCATAATGGTCGTCATGGCGACGGTGATGTCATAATGGTCGTCATGGCGACGATGATGTCATAATGGTCGTCACGGCGACGGTGATGTCATAATTGTCGTCATGGCAACGATGATGTCATACTGGTCGTCATGGCGACGGTGTTGCCATAATGGTCGTCATGGCGACGATGACGTCATATTGGTCGTCATGGCGACGATGATGTCATAATAGTCGTCATGGCAACGATGACGTCATAATGGTCGTCATGGCGACGATGATGTCATAATGGTAGTCATGGCGACGATAATGTCATACTGGTCGTCATGGCGACGGTGTTGCCATAATGGTCGTCATGGCGACGATGATGTCATAATGGTCGTCATGGCAACGATGACGTCATAATGGTCGTCATGGCGACGATGATGTCATAATGGTCGTCATGGCGACGATGATGTCATAATGGTCGTCACGGCGACGATGATGTCATATGGTCGTCATAGCGACGTTGATGTCATAATGGTCGTCATGGCGACGATGACGTCATAATGGTCGTCATGGCGACGATGATGTCATAATGGTCGTCATGGCGACGATGATGTCATACTGGTCGTCATGGCGACGATGATGTCATACTGGTCGTCATGGCGACGGTGTTGCCATAATGGTCGTCATGGCGATGATGATGTCATAATGGTCGTCATGGCGACGGTGATGTCATAATGGTCGTCATGCCGACGATGATGTCAGTATGGTGGTCATGGCTTTGGTGATGTCATAATGGTCGTCATGGCAACGATGATGTCATAATGGTCGTCATGGCGACGATGATGTCATAATGGTCGTCATGGCGACGATGATGTCAGTATGGTGGTCATGGCTTTGGTGATGTCATAATGGTCGTCATGTCGACGATGATGTCATAATGGTCGTCATGGCGACGGTGTTGTCATAATGGTCGTCATGGCGACGATGATGTCATAATGGTCATCATGGCGACGATGATGTCATAATGGTCGTCATGGCGACGATGATGTCATGGCTTTGGTGATGTCATAATGGTCGTCATGACGACGATGATGTCATACTGGTCGTCATGGCGACAGTGTTGCCATAATGGTCGTCATGGCGACGATGATGTCATAATGGTCGTCATGGCGACGATGATGTCATAATGGTCGTCATGGCGACGGTGTTTGCCATAATGGTCGTCATGGCGACGATGATGTCATAATGGTCGTCATGGCGACGGTGTTGCCATAATGGTCGTCATGGCGACGATGACGTCATATTGGTCGTCATGGCGACGATGATGTCATAATAGTCGTCATGGCTTCGATGACGTCATAATGGTCGTCATGGCGACGATGATGTCATAATGGTAGTCATGGCGACGATAATGTCATACTGGTCGTCATGGCGACGGTGTTGCAATAATGGTCGTCATGGCGACGATGATGTCATAATGATCGTCACGGCGACGGTGATGTCATAATGGTCGTCATGGCGACGGTGATGTCATAATGGTCGTCATGGCGACGATGATGTCATGATGTTCGTCACGGCGACGATGATGTCATAATGGTCGTCACCGCGACGGTGATGTCATAATGGTCGTCATGGCGACGATGATGTCATACTGGTCGTCATGGCGACGGTGTTGCCATAATGGTCGTCATGGCGACGATGATGTCATATGGCCGTCATGGCGACGATGATGTCATTATGGTCGTCATGGCGACGATGACGTCATAATGGTCGTCACGGCGACGGTGATGTCATAATGGTCGTCATGGCGACGATGATGTCATAATGGTCGTCACGGCGACGATGATGTCATATGGTCGTCATAGCGACGATGATGTCATAATGGTCGTCATGGTGACGATGACGTCATAATGGTCGTCATGGCGACGATGATGTCATAATGGTCGTCATGGCGACGATGATGTCATACTGGTCGTCATGGCGACGATGATGTCATACTGGTCGTCATGGCGACGGTGTTGCCATAATGGTCGTCATGGCGATGATGATGTCATAATGGTCGTCATGGCGACGGTGATGTCATAATGGTCGTCATGCCGACGATGATGTCAGTATGGTGGTCATGGCTTTGGTGATGTCATAATGGTCGTCATGGCAACGATGATGTCATAATGGTCGTCATGGCGACGATGATGTCATAATGGTCGTCATGGCGACGATGATGTCAGTATGGTGGTCATGGCTTTGGTGATGTCATAATGGTCGTCATGTCGACGATGATGTCATAATGGTCGTCATGGCGACGGTGTTGTCATAATGGTCGTCATGGCGACGATGATGTCATAATGGTCATCATGGCGACGATGATGTCATAATGGTCGTCATGGCGACGATGATGTCATGGCTTTGGTGATGTCATAATGGTCGTCATGGCGACGATGATGTCATACTGGTCGTCATGGCGACAGTGTTGCCATAATGGTCGTCATGGCGACGATGATGTCATAATGGTCGTCATGGCGACGATGATGTCATAATGGTCGTCATGGCGACGATGATGTCATAATGGTCGTCATGGCGACGGTGTTGCCATAATGGTCGTCATGGCGACGATGATGTCATAATGGTCGTCATGGCGACGGTGTTGCCATAATGGTCGTCATGGCGACGATGACGTCATATTGGTCGTCATGGCGACGATGATGTCATAATAGTCGTCATGGCTTCGATGACGTCATAATGGTCGTCATGGCGACGATGATGTCATAATGGTAGTCATGGCGACGATAATGTCATACTGGTCGTCATGGCGACGGTGTTGCCATAATGGTCGTCATGGCGACGATGATGTCATAATGATCGTCACGGCGACGGTGATGTCATAATGGTCGTCATGCCGACGATGATGTCATAATGGTCGTCATGGCGACGATGACGTCATAATGGTCGTCATGGTGACGATGACGTCATAATGGTCGTCATGGCGACGATGATGTCATAATGGTCGTCATGGTGACGGTGATGTCATAATAGTCGTCATGGCGACGATGATGTCATAATGGTCGTCATGCCGACGATGATGTCATAATGGTCGTCATGGCGACGGTGTTGCCATAATGGTCGTCATGGCGACGATGATATCATAATGGTCGTCATGGCGACGATGATGTCAGTATGGTGGTCATGGCTTTGGTGATGTCATAATGGTCGTCATGGCGACGATGACGTCATAATGGTCGTCACGGCGACGGTGATGTCATAATGGTCGTCATGGCGACGATGATGTCATAATGGTCGTCACGGCGACGATGATGTCATTTGGTCGTCATAGCGACGATGATGTCATAATGGTCGTCATGGCGACGATGACGTCATAATGGTCGTCATGGCGACGATGATGTCATAATGGTCGTCATGGCGACGATGATGTCATACTGGTCGTCATGGCGACGATGATGTCATACTGGTCGTCATGGCGACGGTGTTGCCATAATGGTCGTCATGGCGATGATGATGTCATAATGGTCGTCATGGCGACGGTGATGTCATAATGGTCGTCATGCCGACGATGATGTCAGTATGGTGGTCATGGCTTTGGTGATGTCATAATGGTCGTCATGGCAACGATGATGTCATAATGGTCGTCATGGTGACGATGATGTCATAATGGTCGTCATGGCGACGATGATGTCAGTATGGTGGTCATGGCTTTGGTGATGTCATAATGGTCGTCATGTCGACGATGATGTCATAATGGTCGTCATGGCGACGGTGTTGTCATAATGGTCGTCATGGCGACGATGATGTCATAATGGTCATCATGGCGACGATGATGTCATAATGGTCGTCATGGCGACGATGATGTCATGGCTTTGGTGATGTCATAATGGTCGTCATGGCGACGATGATGTCATACTGGTCGTCATGGCGACAGTGTTGCCATAATGGTCGTCATGGCGACGATGATGTCATAATGGTCGTCATGGCGACGATGATGTCATAATGGTCGTCATGGCGACGGTGTTGCCATAATGGTCGTCATGGCGACGATGATGTCATAATGGTCGTCATGGCGACAGTGTTGCCATAATGGTCGTCATGGCGACGATGACGTCATATTGGTCGTCATGGCGATGATGATGTCATAATAGTCGTCATGGCTTCGATGACGTCATAATGGTCGTCATGGCGACGATGATGTCATAATGGTAGTCATGGCGACGATAATGTCATACTGGTCGTCATGGCGACGGTGTTGCCATAATGGTCGTCATGGCGACGATGATGTCATAATGATCGTCACGGCGACGGTGATGTCATAATGGTCGTCATGGCGACGGTGATGTCATAATGGTCGTCATGGCGACGATGATGTCATGATGTTCGTCACGGCGACGATGATGTCATAATGGTCGTCACCGCGACGGTGATGTCATAATGGTCGTCATGGCGACGATGATGTCATACTGGTCGTCATGGCGACGGTGTTGCCATAATGGTCGTCATGGCGATGATGATGTCATATGGTCGTCATGGCGACGATGATGTCATTATGGTCGTCATGGCGACGATGACGTCATAATGGTCGTCACGGCGACGGTGATGTCATAATGGTCGTCATGGCGACGATGATGTCATAATGGTCGTCACGGCGACGATGATGTCATATGGTCGTCATAGCGACGATGATGTCATAATGGTCGTAATGGCGACGATGACGTCATAATGGTCGTCATGGCGACGATGATGTCATAATGGTCGTCATGGCGACGATGATGTCATACTGGTCGTCATGGCGACGATGATGTCATACTGGTCGTCATGGCGACGGTGTTGCCATAATGGTCGTCATGGCGATGATGATGTCATAATGGTCGTCATGGCGACGGTGATGTCATAATGGTCGTCATGCCGACGATGATGTCAGTATGGTGGTCATGGCTTTGGTGATGTCATAATGGTCGTCATGGCAACGATGATGTCATAATGGTCGTCATGGCGACGATGATGTCATAATGGTCGTCATGGCGACGATGATGTCAGTATGGTGGTCATGGCTTTGGTGATGTCATAATGGTCGTCATGTCGACGATGATGTCATAATGGTCGTCATGGCGACGGTGTTGTCATAATGGTCGTCATGGCGACGATGATGTCATAATGGTCATCATGGCGACGATGATGTCATAATGGTCGTCATGGCGACGATGATGTCATGGCTTTGGTGATGTCATAATGGTCGTCATGGCGACGATGATGTCATACTGGTCGTCATGGCGACAGTGTTGCCATAATGGTCGTCATGGCGACGATGATGTCATAATGGTCGTCATGGCGACGATGATGTCATAATGGTCGTCATGGCGACGGTGTTGCCATAATGGTCGTCATGGCGACGATGATGTCATAATGGTCGTCATGGCGACGGTGTTGCCATAATGGTCGTCATGGCGACGATGACGTCATATTGGTCGTCATGGCGACGATGATGTCATAATAGTCGTCATGGCTTCGATGACGTCATAATGGTCGTCATGGCGACGATGATGTCATAATGGTAGTCATGGCGACGATAATGTCATACTGGTCGTCATGGCGACGATGATGTCAGTATGGTGGTCATGGCTTTGGTGATGTCATAATGGTCGTCATGGCGACGATGATGTCATAATGGTCGTCATGGCGACGATGATGTCAATATGGTTGTAATGGCTTTGGTGATGTCATAATGTTCGTTATGGCGACGGTGATGTCATAATGGTCGTCATGGCGACAATGATGTCATAATGGTCGTCACGGCGACGATGATGTCATAATGGTCGTCACCGCGACGGTGATTTCATAATGGTCGTCACCGCGACGGTGATGTCATAATGGTCGTCATGGCGACGATGATGTCATACTGGCCGTCATGGCGACGGTGTTGCCAGAATGGTCGTCATGGCGACGATGATGTCATATGGTCGTCATGGCGACGATGATGTCATAATGGTCGTCATGGCGACGATGACGTCATAATGGTCGTCACGGCGACGATGATGTCATAATGGTCGTCATGGCGACGATGACGTCATAATTGTCGTCATGGCGACGATGATGTCATAATGGTCGTCATGGCGACGATGATGTCATACTGGTCGTCATGGCGACGGTGTTGCCATAATGGTCGTCATGGCGACGATGATGTCATAATGGTCGTCATACCAACGATGATGTCATAATGGTTGTCATGGCGAAGATGATGTCATAATAGTCGTCATCGCGACGATGATGTCATAATGGTCGTCTTGCCAACGATGATGTCATAATGGTCGTCATGGCGACGGTGTTGCCATAATGGTCGTCATGGCGACGATGATGTCATAATGGTAGTCATGGCGACGATGATGTCATACTGGTCGTCATGGCGACGGTGTTGCCATAATGGTAGTCATGGCGACGATGATGTCATACTGGTCGTCATGGCGACGGTGTTGCCATAATGGTCGTCATGGCGACGATGATGTCATAATGATCGTCATGGCGACGGTGATGTCATAATGGTCGTCATGCCGACGATGATGTCATAATGGTCGTCATGGCGAAGATGATGTCATAATGGTCGTCATGGCGACGGTGATGTCATAATGGTCGTCATGCCGACTATGATGTCAATATGGTTGTAATGGCTTTGGTGATGTCATAATGGTCGTCATGGCGACGGTGATGTCATAATGGTCGTCATGCCGACGATGATGTCATGATGGTCGTCACGGCGACGATGATGTCATAATGGTCGTCACCGCGACGGTGATGTCATAATGGTCGTCATGGCGACGATGATGTCATACTGGTCGTCATGGCGACGGTGTTGCCATAATGGTCGTCATGGCGACGATGATGTCATATGGTCGTCATGGCGACGATGATGTCATAATGGTCGTCATGGCGACGATGACGTCATAATGGTCGTCACGGCGACGATGTTGTCATAATGGTCGTCATGGCGACGATGACGTCATAATGGTTGTCATGGCGACGATGACGTCATAATGGTCGTCATGGCGACGATGATGTCATAATGGTCGTCATGGCGACGATGATGTCATACTGGTCGTCATGGCGACGGTGTTGCCATAATGGTCGTCATGGCGACGATGATGTCATAATGGTCGTCATGGCGACGATGATGTCAAAATGGTCGTCATACCGACGATGATGTCATAATGGTCGTCATGGCGAAGATGATGTCATAATGGTCGTCATGGCGACGATGATGTCATAATGGTCGTCTTGCCGACGATGATGTCATAATGGTCGTCATGGCGACGGTGATGTCATAATAGTCGTCATGGCGACGATGATGTCATAATGGTCGTCATGGCGACGATGATGTCAGTATGGTGGTCATGGCTTTGGTAATGTCATAATGGTCGTCATGGCAATGGTGATGTCAGAATGGTCGTCATGGCGACGATGATGTCAGTATGGTGGTCATGGCTTTGGTGATGTCATAATGGTCGTCATGGCGACGATGATGTCATAATGGTCGTCATGGCGACGATGATGTCATAATGGTCGTCATGGCGACGATGATGTCAGTATGGTGGTCATGGCTTTGGTGATGTCATAATGGTCATCATGGCGACGATGATGTCATAATGGTCGTCATGCCGACGATGATGTCAGTATGGTGGTCATGGCTTTGGTGATGTCATAATGGTCGTCATGGCGACGGTGATATCAGTATGGTGGTCATGGCTTTGGTGATGTCATAATGGTCGTCATGGCGACGATGATGTCATAATGGTCGTCATGGCGACGATGATGTCAATATGGTTGTCATGGCTTTGGTGATGTCATAATGGTCGTCAAGGCGACGGTGATGTCATAATGGTCGTCATGGCGACGATGATGTCATAATGGTCGTCACGGCGACGGTGATGTCATAATTGTCGTCATGGCGACGATGATGTCATACTGGTCGTCATGGCGACGGTGTTGCCATAATGGTCGTCATGGCGACGATGATGTCATAATGATCGTCATGGCGACGGTGATGTCATAATGGTCGTCATGCCGACGATGATGTCATAATGGTCGTCATGCCGACGATGATGTCATAATGGTCGTCATGGCGACGATGACGTCATAATGGTCGTCATGGCGACGATGACGTCATAATGGTCGTCATGGCGACGATGATGTCATAATGGTCGTCATGGCGACGGTGATGTCATAATAGTCGTCATGGCGACGGTGATGTCATAATGGTCGTCATGGCGACTATGATGTCATAATGGTCGTCACGGCGACGATGATGTCATAATGGTTGTCATGGCGACGATAATCTCATAATGGTCGTCATGCCGACGATGATGTCATGATGGTCGTCATGGCGACAGTGTTGCCATAATGGTCGTCATGGCGACGATGATGTCATAATGGTCGTCATGGCGACGATGATGTCAGTATGGTGGTCATGGCTTTGGTGATGTCATAATGGTCGTCATGGCGACGGTGATGTCATAATGGTCGTCATGGCGACGGTGATGTCATAATGGCCGTCATGGCAACGGTGATGTCAGAATGGTCGTCATGGCGACGATGATGTCAGTATGGTGGTCATGGCTTTGGTGATGTCATAATGGTCGTCATGGCGACGATGATGTCATAATGGTCGTCATGGCGACGATGATGTCAATATGGTTGTCATGGCTTTGGTGATGTCATAATGGTCGTCATGGCGACGGTGATGTCATAATGGTCGTCATGGCGACGATGATGTCATAATGGTCGTCACGGCGACGATGATGTCATAATGGTCGTCATAGCGACGATGATGTCATAATGGTCGTCATGGCGACGATGACGTCATAATGGTCGTCATGGCGACGATGATGTCATAATGGTCGTCATGGCGACGATGATGTCATACTGGTCGTCATGGCGACGATGATGTCATAATGGTCGTCATGGCGACGATGATGTCATACTGGTCGTCATGGCGACGGTGTTGCCATAATGGTCGTCATGGCGATGATGATGTCATAATGGTCGTCATTTCGACGGTGATGTCATAATGGTCGTCATGCCGACGATGATGTCAGTATGGTGGTCATGGCTTTGGTGATGTCATAATGGTCGTCATGGCAACGATGATGTCATAATGGTCGTCATGGCGACGATGATGTCATAATGGTCGTCATGGCGACGATGATGTCAGTATGGTGGTCATGGCTTTGTTGATGTCATAATGGTAGTCATGGCGACGGTGATGTCAAAATGGTCGTCATGGCAATGGTGATGTCAGAATGGTCGTCATGGCAACGATGATGTCATACTGGTCGTCATGGCGACGGTGTTGCCATAATGGTCGTCATGGCGACGATGATGTCATAATGGTCGTCATGGCAATGGTGATGTCAGAATGGTCGTCATGGCGACGATGATGTCATAATGGTCGTCATGGCGACGGTGATGTCATAATGGTCGTCATGGCGACGGTGATGTCATAATAGTCGTCATGGCGACGATGATGTCATAATGGTCGTCATGCCGACGATGATGTCATAATGGTCGTCATGGCGACGATGATGTCAGTATGGTGGTCATGGCTTTGGTGATGTCATAATGGTCGTCATGGCGACGGTGATGTCATAATGGTCGTCATGGCAATGGTGATGTCAGAATGGTCGTCATGGCGACGATGATGTCAGTGTGGTGGTCATGGCTTTATTGATGTCATAATGGTCGTCATGGCGACGATGATGTCATAATGGTCGTTTTGGCGACGATGATGTCAATATGGTTGTCATGGCTTTGGTGATGTCATAAAGGTCGTCATGGCGACGGTGATGTCATAATGGTCGTCATGGCGACGATGATGTCATAATGGTCGTCACGGCGACGGTGATGTCATAATGATCGTCACGGCGACGGTGATGTCATAATGGTCGTCATGGCGACGATGATGTCATACTGGTCGTCATGGCGACGGTGTTACCATAATGGTCGTCATGGCGACGATGATGTCATAATGGTCGTCATGGCGACGATGATGTCATAATGGTCGTCATGGCGACAATGACGTCATAATGGTCGTCATGGCGACGATGATGTCATAATGGTCGTCATGGCGACTATGATGTCATACTGGTCGTCATGGCGACGGTATTGCCATAATGGTCGTCATGGCGACGATGATGTCATAATGGTCGTCATGCCGACAATGATGTCATAATGGTCGTCATGGCGACGGTGTTGCCATAATGGTCGTCATGTCGACGATGATGTCATAATGGTCGTCATGGCGACGATGATGTCATAATGGTCGTCATGGCGACGATGATGTCAGTATGGTCGTCATGGCTTTGGTGATGTCATAATGGTCGTCATGGCGACGTTGATGTCATAATTGTCGTCATGGCAATGGTGATGTCAGAATGGTCGTCATGGCGACGATGATGTCAGTATGGTGGTCATGGCTTTGGTGATGTCATAATGGTCGTCATGGCGACGATGATGTCAATATGGTTGTCATGGCTTTGGTGATGTCATAATGGTCGTCATGGCGACGGTGATGTCATAATGGTTGTCATGGCGACGATGATGTCATAATGGTCGTCACGGCGACGGTGATGTCATAACTGTCGTCATGGCGACGATGATGTCATACTGGTCGTCATGGCGACGGTGTTGCCATAATGGTCGTCATGGCGACGATGATGTCATAATGGTAGTCATGGCGACGATGATGTCATACTGGTCGTCATGGCGACGGTGTTGCCATAATGGTAGTCATGGCGACGATGATGTCATACTGGTCGTCATGGCGACGGTGTTGCCATAATGGTCGTCATGGCGATGAAGATGTCATAATGATCGTCATGGCGACGGTGATGTCATAATGGTCGTCATGCCGACGATGATGTCATAATGGTCGTCATGGCGAAGATGATGTCATAATGGTCGTCATGGCGACGGTGATGTCATAATAGTCTTCATGGCGACGATGATGTCATAATGACCGTCATGCCGACGATGATGTCATAATGGTCGTCATGGCGACGGTGTTGCCATAATGGTCGTCATGGCGACGATGATATCATAATGGTCGTCATGGCGACGATGATGTCAGTATGGTGGTCATGGCTTTGGTGATGTCATAATGGTCGTCATGGCGACGGTGATGTCATAATGGTCGTCATGGCCATGGTGATGTCAGAATGGTCGTCATGGCGACGATGATGTCAGTATGGTGGTCATGGATTTGGTGATGTCATAATGGTCGTCATGGCGACGATGATGTCATAATGGTCGTCATGGCGACGATGATGTCAATATGGTTGTAATGGCTTTGGTGATGTCATAATGGTCGTCATGGCGACGGTGATGTCATAATGGTCGTCATGGCGACGATGATGTCATGATGGTCGTCACGGCGACGATGATGTCATAATGGTCGTCACCGCGACGGTGATGTCATAATGGTCGTCATGGCGACGATGATGTCATACTGGTCGTCATGGTGACGGTGTTGCCATAATGGTCGTCATGGCGACGATGATGTCATATGGTCGTCATGGCGACGATGATGTCATAATGGTCGTCATGGCGACGATGACGTCATAATGGTCGTCACGGCGACGATGATGTCATAATGGTCGTCATGGCGACGATGACGTCATAATGGTCGTCATGGCGACGATGATGTCATAATGGTCGTCATGGCCACGATGATGTCATACTGGTCGTCATGGCGACGGTGTTGCCATAATGGTCGTCATGGCGACGATGATGTCATAATGGTCGTCATGGCGACGATGATGTCATAATGGTCGTCATACCGACGATGATGTCATAATGGTCGTCATGGCGAAGATGATGTCATAATGGTCGTCATGGCAATGGTGATGTCAGAATGGTCGTCATGGCGACGATGATGTCAGTATGGTCGTCATGGCTTTGGTGATGTCATAATGGTCGTCATGGCGACGATGATGTCATAATGGTCGTCATGGCGACGATGATGTCATAATGGTTGTCATGGCGACGATGATGTCATACTGGTCGTCATGGCGACGGTATTGCCATAATGGTCATCATGGCGACGATGATGTCATCATAGTCGTCATGCCGACGATGATGTCATAATGGTCGTCATGGCGACGGTGTTACCATAATGGTCGTCATGGCGACGATGATGTCATAATGGTCGTCATGGCGACGATGATGTCATAATGGTCGTCATGGCGACAATGACGTCATAATGGTCGTCATGGCGACGATGATGTCATAATGGTCGTCATGGCGACTATGATGTCATACTGGTCGTCATGGCGACGGTATTGCCATAATGGTCGTCATGGCGACGATGATGTCATAATGGTCGTCATGCCGACAATGATGTCATAATGGTCGTCATGGCGACGGTGTTGCCATAATGGTCGTCATGGCGACGATGATGTCATAATGGTCGTCATGGCGACAATGACGTCATAATGGTCGTCATGGCGACGATGATGTCATAATGGTCGTCATGGCGACTATGATGTCATACTGGTCGTCATGGCGACGGTATTGCCATAATGGTCGTCATGGCGACGATGATGTCATAATGGTCGTCATGCCGACAATGATGTCATAATGGTCGTCATGGCGACGGTGTTGCCATAATGGTCGTCATGTCGACGATGATGTCATAATGGTCGTCATGGCGACGATGATGTCATAATGGTCGTCATGGCGACGATGATGTCAGTATGGTCGTCATGGCTTTGGTGATGTCATAATGGTCGTCATGGCGACGTTGATGTCATAATTGTCGTCATGGCAATGGTGATGTCAGAATGGTCGTCATGGCGACGATGATGTCAGTATGGTGGTCATGGCTTTGGTGATGTCATAATGGTCGTCATGGCGACGATGATGTCAATATGGTTGTCATGGCTTTGGTGATGTCATAATGGTCGTCATGGCGACGGTGATGTCATAATGGTTGTCATGGCGACGATGATGTCATAATGGTCGTCACGGCGACGGTGATGTCATAACTGTCGTCATGGCGACGATGATGTCATACTGGTCGTCATGGCGACGGTGTTGCCATAATGGTCGTCATGGCGACGATGATGTCATAATGGTAGTCATGGCGACGATGATGTCATACTGGTCGTCATGGCGACGGTGTTGCCATAATGGTAGTCATGGCGACGATGATGTCATACTGGTCGTCATGGCGACGGTGTTGCCATAATGGTCGTCATGGCGATGAAGATGTCATAATGATCGTCATGGCGACGGTGATGTCATAATGGTCGTCATGCCGACGATGATGTCATAATGGTCGTCATGGCGAAGATGATGTCATAATGGTCGTCATGGCGACGGTGATGTCATAATAGTCTTCATGGCGACGATGATGTCATAATGACCGTCATGCCGACGATGATGTCATAATGGTCGTCATGGCGACGGTGTTGCCATAATGGTCGTCATGGCGACGATGATATCATAATGGTCGTCATGGCGACGATGATGTCAGTATGGTGGTCATGGCTTTGGTGATGTCATAATGGTCGTCATGGCGACGGTGATGTCATAATGGTCGTCATGGCCATGGTGATGTCAGAATGGTCGTCATGGCGACGATGATGTCAGTATGGTGGTCATGGATTTGGTGATGTCATAATGGTCGTCATGGCGACGATGATGTCATAATGGTCGTCATGGCGAGGATGATGTCAATATGGTTGTAATGGCTTTGGTGATGTCATAATGGTCGTCATGGCGACGGTGATGTCATAATGGTCGTCATGGCGACGATGATGTCATGATGGTCGTCACGGCGACGATGATGTCATAATGGTCGTCACCGCGACGGTGATGTCATAATGGTCGTCATGGCGACGATGATGTCATACTGGTCGTCATGGCGACGGTGTTGCCATAATGGTCGTCATGGCGACGATGATGTCATATGGTCGTCATGGCGACGATGATGTCATAATGGTCGTCATGGCGACGATGACGTCATAATGGTCGTCACGGCGACGATGATGTCATAATGGTCGTCATGGCGACGATGACGTCATAATGGTCGTCATGGCGACGATGATGTCATAATGGTCGTCATGGCCACGATGATGTCATACTGGTCGTCATGGCGACGGTGTTGCCATAATGGTCGTCATGGCGACGATGATGTCATAATGGTCGTCATGGCGACGATGATGTCATAATGGTCGTCATACCGACGATGATGTCATAATGGTCGTCATGGCGAAGATGATGTCATAATGGTCGTCATGGCAATGGTGATGTCAGAATGGTCGTCATGGCGACGATGATGTCAGTATGGTCGTCATGGCTTTGGTGATGTCATAATGGTCGTCATGGCGACGATGATGTCATAATGGTCGTCATGGCGACGATGATGTCATAATGGTTGTCATGGCGACGATGATGTCATACTGGTCGTCATGGCGACGGTATTGCCATAATGGTCATCATGGCGACGATGATGTCATCATAGTCGTCATGCCGACGATGATGTCATAATGGTCGTCATGGCGACGATGATGTCAGTATGGTGGTCATGGCTTTGGTGATGTCATAATGGTCGTCATTGCGACGATGATGTCATAATGGTCGTCATGGCGACGATGATGTCAATATGGTTGTCATGGCTTTGGTGATGTCATAATGGTCGTCAAGGCGACGGTGATGTCATAATTGTCGTCATGGCAACGATGATGTCATACTGGTCGTCATGGCGACGGTGTTGCCATAATGGTCGTCATGGCGACGATGACGTCATATTGGTCGTCATGGTGACGATGATGTCATAATGGTCGTCATGGCAACGATGACGTCATAATGGTCGTCATGGCGACGATGATGTCATAATGGTAGTCATGGCGACGATGATGTCATACTGGTCGTCATGGCGACGGTGTTGCCATAATGGTCGTCATGGCGACGATGATGTCATAATGATCGTCATGGCGACGGTGATGTCATAATGGTCGTCATGCCGACGATGATGTCATAATGGTCGTCATGGCGAAGATGATGTCATAATGGTCGTCATGGCGACGATGACGTCATAATGGTCGTCATGGCGACGATGACGTCATAATGGTCGTCATGGCGACCGTGATGTCATAATAGTCGTCATGACGATGATGATGTCATAATGGTCGTCATGCCGACGATGATGTCATAATGGTCGTCATGGCGACGGTGTTGCCATAATGGCCGTCATGGCGACGATGATATCATAATGGTCGTCATGGCGACGATGATGTCAGTATGGTGGTCATGGCTTTGGTGATGTCTTAATGGTCGTCATGGCGACGATGATGTCATAATGATCGTCATGGCGACGGTGATGTCATAATGGTCGTCATGGCGACGATGACGTCATAATGGTCGTCATGGCGACGATGACGTCATAATGGTCGTCATGGCGACGATGATGTCATAATGGTCGTCATGGCGACGGTGATGTCATAATAGTCGTCATGGCGACGGTGATGTCATAATGGTCGTCATGGCGACTATGATGTCATAATGGTCGTCACGGCGACGATGATGTCATAATGGTCGTCATGGCGACGATAATGTCATAATGGTCGTCATGCCGACGATGATGTCATGATGGTCGTCATGGCGACAGTGTTGCCATAATGGTCATCATGGCGACGATGATGTCATAATGGTCGTCATGGCGACGATGATGTCAGTATGGTGGTCATGGCTTTGGTGATGTCATAATGGTCGTCATGGCGACGGTGATGTCATAATGGTCGTCATGGCGACGGTGATGTCATAATGGCCGTCATGGCAATGGTGATGTCAGAATGGTCGTCATGGCGACGATGATGTCAGTATGGTGGTCATGGCTTTGGTGATGTCATAATGGTCGTCATGGCGACGATGATGTCATAATGGTCGTCATAGCGACGATGATGTCAATATGGTTGTCATGGCTTTGGTGATGTCATAATGGTCGTCATGGCGACGGTGATGTCATAATGGTCGTCATGGCGACGATGATGTCATAATGGTCGTCACGGCGACGATGATGTCATAATGGTCGTCATAGCGACGATGATGTCATAATGGTCGTCATGGCGACGATGACGTCATAATGGTCGTCATGGCGACGATGATGTCATAATGGTCGTCATGGCGACGATGATGTCATACTGGTCGTCATGGCGACGATGATGTCATAATGGTCGTCATGGCGACGATGATGTCATACTGGTCGCCATGGCGACGGTGTTGCCATAATGGTCGTCATGGCGATGATGATGTCATAATGGTCGTCATTTCGACGGTGATGTCATAATGGTCGTCATGCCGACGATGATGTCAGTATGGTGGTCATGGCTTTGGTGATGTCATAATGGTCGTCATGGCAACGATGATGTCATAATGGTCGTCATGGCGACGATGATGTCATAATGGTCGTCATGGCGACGATGATGTCAGTATGGTGGTCATGGCTTTGGCGATGTCATAATGGTCGTCATGGCGACGGTGATGTCAAAATGGTCGTCATGGCAATGGTGATGTCAGAATGGTCGTCATGGCGACGATGATGTCATACTGGTCGTCATGGCGACGGTGTTGCCATAATGGTCGTCATGGCGACGATGATGTCATAATGGTCGTCATGGCAATGGTGATGTCAGAATGGTCGTCATGGCGACGATGATGTCATAATGGTCGTCATGGCGACGGTGATGTCATAATGGTCGTCATGGCGACGGTGAGGTCATAATAGTCGTCATGGCGACGATGATGTCATAATGGTCGTCATGCCGACGATGATGTCATAATGGTCGTCATGGCGACGATGATGTCAGTATGGTGGTCATGGCTTTGGTGATGTCATAATGGTCATCATGGCGACGGTGATGTCATAATGGTCGTCATGGCAATGGTGATGTCAGAATGGTCGTCATGGCGACGATGATGTCAGTGTGGTGGTCATGGCTTTATTGATGTCATAATGGTCGTCATGGCGACGATGATGTCATAATGGTCGTTTTGGCGACGATGATGTCAATATGGTTGTCATGGCTATGGTGATGTCATAAAGGTCGTCATGGCGACGGTGATGTCATAATGGTCGTCATGGCGACGATGATGTCATAATGGTCGTCACGGCGACGGTGATGTCATAATGATCGTCACGGCGACGGTGATGTCATAATGGTCGTCATGGCGACGATGATGTCATACTGGTCGTCATGGCGACGGTGTTACCATAATGGTCGTCATGGCGACGATGATGTCATAATGGTCGTCATGGCGACGATGATGTCATAATGGTCGTCATGGCGACGATGACGTCATAATGGTCGTCATGGCGACGATGATGTCATAATGGTCGTCATGGCGACGATGATGTCAGTATGGTGGTCATGGCTTTGGTGATGTCATAATGGTCGTCATGGCGACGTTGATGTCATAATTGTCGTCATGGCAATGGTGATGTCAGAATGGTCGTCATGGCGACGATGATGTCAGTATGGTGGTCATGGCTTTGGTGATGTCATAATGGTCGTCATGGCGACGATGATGTCAATATGGTTGTCATGGCTTTGGTGATGTCACAATGGTCGTCATGGCGATGGTGATGTCATAATGGTTGTCATGGCGACGATGATGTCATAATGGTCGTCACGGCGACGGTGATGTCATAATTGTCGTCATGGCGACGATGATGTCATACTGGTCGTCATGGCGACGGTGTTGCCACAATGGTCGTCATGGCGACGGTGATGTCATAATGGTCGTCATGGCGACGGTGATGTCATAATAGTCGTCATGGCAACGATGACGTCATAATGGTCGTCATGGCGACGATGATGTCATAATGGTATTCATGGCGACGATGATGTCATACTGGTCGTCATGGCGACGGTGTTGCCATAATGGTCGTCATGGCGACGATGATGTCATAATGATCGTCATGGTGACGGTGATGTCATAATGGTCGTCATGCCGACGATGATGTCATAATGGTCGTCATGGCGAAGATGATGTCATAATGTTCGTCATGGCGACGATGACGTCATAATGGTCGTCATGGCGACGGTGATGTCATAATAGTCGTCATGGCGACGATGATGTCATAATGGTCGTCATGCCGACGATGATGTCATAATGGTCGTCATGGCGACGGTGTTGCCATAATGGTCGTCATGGCGACGATGATATCATAATGGTCGTCATGGCGATGATGATGTCAGTATGGTGGTCATGGCTTTGGTGATGTCTTAATGGTCGTCATGGCGACGGTGATGTCATAATGGTCGTCATGGCAATGGTGATGTCATAATGGTCGTCATGGCGACGATGATGTCATAATGGTCGTCATGGCGACGATGATGTCAATATGGTTGTAATGGCTTTGGTGATGTCATAATGTTCGTCATGGCGACGGTGATGTCATAATGGTCGTCATGGCGACGATGATGTCATAATGGTCGTCACGGCGATGATGATGTCATAATGGTCGTCACCGCGACGGTGATGTCATAATGGTCGTCACCGCGACGGTGATGTCATAATTTTCGTCATGGCGACGATGATGTCATACTGGTCGTCATGGCGACGGTGTTGCCATAATGGTCGTCATGGCGACGATGATGTCATATGGTCGTCACGGCGACGATGATGTCATAATGGTCGTCATGGCGACGATGACGTCATAATGGTCGTCATGGCGACGATGATGTCATAATGGTCGTCATGGCGACGATGATGTCATTCTGGTCGTCATGGCGACGATGATGTCATTCTGGTCGTCATGGCGAAGATGATGTCATAATGGTCGTCATGGCGACGATGATGTCATAATGGTCGTCACGGCGATGATGATGTCATAATGGTCGTCACCGCGACGGTGATGTCATAATGGTCGTCACCGCGACGGTGATGTCATAATGGTCGTCATGGCGACGATGATGTCATAATGGTCGTCATGCCGACGATGATGTCATAATGGTCGTCATGGCGACGGTGTTGCCATAATGGTCGTCATGGCGACGATGATATCATAATGGTCGTCATGGCGATGATGATGTCAGTATGGTGGTCATGGCTTTGGTGATGTCTTAATGGTCGTCATGGCGACGGTGATGTCATAATGGTCGTCATGGCAATGGTGATGTCATAATGGTCGTCATGGCGACGATGATGTCATAATGGTCGTCATGGCGACGATGATGTCAATATGGTTGTAATGGCTTTGGTGATGTCATAATGTTCGTCATGGCGACGGTGATGTCATAATGGTCGTCATGGCGACGATGATGTCATAATGGTCGTCACGGCGATGATGATGTCATAATGGTCGTCACCGCGACGGTGATGTCATAATGGTCGTCACCGCGACGGTGATGTCATAATGGTCGTCATGGCGACGATGATGTCATACTGGTCGTCATGGCGACGGTGTTGCCATAATGGTCGTCATGGCGACGATGATGTCATATGGTCGTCACGGCGACGATGATGTCATAATGGTCGTCATGGCGACGATGACGTCATAATGGTCGTCATGGCGACGATGATGTCATAATGGTCGTCATGGCGACGATGATGTCATTCTGGTCGTCATGGCGACGATGATGTCATTCTGGTCGTCATGGCGAAGATGATGTCATAATGGTCGTCATGGCGACGATGATGTCATAATGGTCGTCACGGCGATGATGATGTCATAATGGTCGTCACCGCGACGGTGATGTCATAATGGTCGTCACCGCGACGGTGATGTCATAATGGTCGTCATGGCGACGATGATGTCATACTGGTCGTCATGGCGACGGTGTTGCCATAATGGTCGTCATGGCGACGATGATGTCATATGGTCGTCACGGCGACGATGATGTCATAATGGTCGTCATGGCGACGATGACGTCATAATGGTCGTCATGGCGACGATGACGTCATAATGGTCGTCATGGCGACGATGATGTCATAATGGTCGTCATGGCGACGATGATGTCATAATGGTCGTCATACCGACGATGATGTCATAATGGTCGTCATGGCGAAGATGATGTCATAATGGTCGTCATGGCGAAGATGATGTCATAATGGTCGTCATGGCGACGATGACGTCATAATGGTCGTCATGGCGACGATTATGTCATAATGGTCGTCATGGCGACGATGATGTCATAATGGTCGTCATGGCGACGATGATGTCATATTTGTCGTCATGGCGACGATGACGTCATAATGGTCGTCATGGCGACGATGATGTCATAATGGTCGTCATGGCGACGATGATGTCATAATGGTCATCATGGCGACGGTGATGTCATAATAGTCGTCATCGCGACGATGATGTCATAATGGTCGTCTTGCCAACGATGATGTCATAATGGTCGTCATGGCGACGATGATGTCATAATGGTCGTCATGGCGACGATGATGTCAATATGGTTGTCATGGCTTTGGTGATGTCATAATGGTCGTCATGGCGACGGTGATGTCATAATGGTCGTCATGGCGACGATGATGTCATAATGGTCGTCACGGCGACGATGATGTCATAATGGTCATCACGGCGACGGTGATGTCATAATGGTCGTCATGGCGACGATGATGTCATACTGGTCGTCATGGCGACGGTGTTGCCATAATGGTCGTCATGGCGACGATGATGTCATGATCGTCGTCATGGCGACGATGATGTCAGTATGGTGGTCATGGCTTTGGTGATGTCATAATGGTCGTCATGGCGACGGTGATGTCATAATGGTCGTCATGGCAATGGTGATGTCAGAATGGTTGTCATGGCGACGATGATGTCAGTATGGTGGCCATGGCTTTGGTGATGTCATAATGGTCGTCATGGCGACGATGATGTCATAATGGTCGTCATGGCGACGATGATGTCAATATGGTTGTCATGGCTTTGGTGATGTCATAATGGTCGTCATGGTGACCGTGATGTCATAATGGTCGTCATGCCGACGATGATGCCATAATGGTCGTCATGGCGACGGTGTTGACATAATGGTCGTCATGGCGACGATGATGTCATAATGGTCGTCATGGCGACGATGATGTCAATATGGTCGTCATGGCTTTGGTGATGTCATAATGGTCGTCATGGCGACGGTGATGTCATAATGGTCGTCATGGCGACGATGCTGTCATAATGGTCGTCATGGCGACGATGATGTCATAATGGTCGTCACGGCGACGGTGATGTCATAATGGTCGCCATGGCGACGATGATGTCATAATGGTCGTCATGGCGACGATGATGTCATAATGGTCGTCATGGCGACGATGATGTCATACTGGTCGTCATGGCGACGGTGTTGCCATAATGGTCGTCATGGCGACGATGATGTCATAATGGTCGTCATGGCGACGGTGATGTCATAATGGTCGTCAAGCCGACGATGATGTCAGTATGGTGGTCATGGCTTTGGTGATGTCATAATGGTCGTCATGGCGACGATGATGTCATAATGGTCGTCATAGCGACGATGATGTCATAATGGTCGTCATGGCGACGATGATGTCAGTATGGTGGTCATGGCTTTGGTGATGTCATAATGGTCGTCATGGCGACGATGATGTCATAATGGTCGTCATGGCGACGATGATGTCAATATGGTTGTCATGGCTTTGGTGATGTCATAATGGTCGACATGGCGATGGTGATGTCATAATGGTCGTCATGGCGACGATGATGTCATAATGGTCGTCATGGCGACGATGATGTCATAATGGTCGCCACGGCGACGGTGATGTCATAATGGTCGTCATGGCGACGATGATGTCATACTGGTCGTCATGGCGACGGTGTTCCCATAATGGTCGTCATGGCGACGATGATGTCATACTGGTCGTCATGGCGACGGTGTTGCCATAATGGTAGTCATGGCGACGAAGATGTCATACTGGACGTCATGGCGACGGTGTTGCCATAATGGTCGTCATGGCGACGATGATGTCATAATGATCGTCATGGCGACGGTGATGTCATAATGGTCGTCATGCCGACGATGATGTCATAATGGTCGTCATGGCGAAGATGATGTCATAATGGTCGTCATGGCGAAGATGATGTCATAATGGTCGTCATGCCGACGATGATGTCATAATGGTCGTCATGGCGACGATGATATCATAATGGTCGTCATGGCGACGATGATGTCAGTATGGTGGTCATGGCTTTGGTGATGTCATAATGGTCGTCATGGCGACGGTGATGTCATAATGGTCGTCATGGCAATGGTGATGTCAGAATGGTCGTCATGGCGACGATGATGTCAGTATGGTGGTCATGGCTTTGGTGATGTCATAATGGTCGTCATGGCGACGATGATGTCATAATGGTCGTCATGGCGACGATGATGTCAATATGGTTGTAATGGCTTTGGTGATGTCATAATGGTCGTCATGGCGACGGTGATGTCATAATGGTCGTCATGGCGACGATGATGTCATGATGGTCGTCACGGCGACGATGATGTCATAATGGTCGTCACAGCGACGGTGATGTCATAATGGTCGTCATGGCGACGATGATGTCATACTGGTCGTCATGGCGACGGTGTTGCCATAATGGTCGTCATGGCGACGATGATGTCATATGGTCGTCATGGCGACGATGATGTCATAATGGTCGTCACCGCGACGGTGATGTCATAATGGTCGTCATGGCGACGATGATGTCATAATGGTCGTCATGGCGACGATGACGTCATAATGGTCGTCACGGCGACGATGATGTCATAATGGTCGTCATGGCGACGATGACGTCATAATGGTCGTCATGGCGACGATGATGTCATCATGGTCGTCATGGCGACGATGATGTCATACTGGTCGTCATGGCGACGGAGTTGCCATAATGGTCGTCATGGCGACGATGATGTCATAATGGTCGTCATGGCGACGATGATGTCATAATGGTCGTCATACCGACGATGATGTCATAATGGTCGTCATGGCGAAGATGATGTCATAATGGTCGTCATGGCGACGATGATGTCATAATGGTCGTCTTGCCGACGATGATGTCATAATGGTCGTCATGACGACGGTGATGTCATAATAGTCGTCATGGCGACGATGATGTCATAATGGTCGTCTTGCCGACGATGATGTCATAATGGTCGTCATGGCGACGGTGTTGCCATAATGGTCGTCATGGCGACGATCATGTCATAATGGTCGTCATGGCGACGATGATGTCATAATGGTCGTCATGGCGACGATGATGTCAGTATGGTGGTCATGGCTTTGGTGATGTCATAATGGTCGTCATGGCAATGGTGATGTCAGAATGGTCGTCATGGCGACGATGATGTCAGTATGGTGGTGATGGCTTTGGTGATGTCATAATGGTCGTCATGGCGACGATGATGTCATAATGGTCGTCATGGCGACGATGATGTCATAATGGTCGTCATGGCGACGATGATGTCATACTGGTCGTCATGGCGACGGTATTGCCATAATGGTCATCATGGCGACGATGATGTCATAATGGTCGTCATGCCGACGATGATGTCATAATGGTCGTCATGGCGACGATGATGTCAGTATGGTGGTCATGGCTTTGGTGATGTCATAATGGTCGTCATGGCGACGGTGATGTCATAATGGTCGTCATGGCAATGGTGATGTCAGAATGGTCGTCATGGCGACGGTGATGTCAGTATGGTGGCCATGGCTTTGGTGATGTCATAATGGTCGTCATGGCGACGATGATGTCAATATGGTTGTCATGGCTTTGGTGATGTCATAATGGTCGTCAAGGCGACGGTGATGTCATAATGGTCGTCATGGCGACGATGATGTCATAATGGTCGTCACGGCGACGGTGATGTCATAATTGTCGTCATGGCGACGATGATGTCATACTGGTCGTCATGGCGACGGTGTTGCCATAATGGTCGTCATGGCGACGATGACGTCATATTGGTCGTCACGGCGACGATGATGTCATAATGGTCGTCATGGCAACGATGACGTCATAATGGTCGTCATGGCGACGATGATGTCATAATGGTAGTCATGGCGACGATGATGTCATACTGGTCGTCATGGCGACGGTGTTGCCATAATGGTCGTCATGGCGACGATGATGTCATAATGATCGTCATGGCGACGGTGATGTCATAATGGTCGTCATGCCGACGATGATGTCATAATGGTCGTCATGGCGAAGATGATGTCATAATGTTCGTCATGGCGACGATGACGTCATAATGGTCGTCATGGCGACGGTGATGTCATAATAGTCGTCATGGAGACGATGATGTCATAATGGTCGTCATGCCGACGATGATGTCATAATGGTCGTCATGGCGACGGTGTTGCCATAATGGTCGTCATGGCGACGATGATATCATAATGGTCGTCATGGCGACGATGATGTCAGTATGGTGGTCATGGCTTTGGTGATGTCTTAATGGTCGTCATGGCGACGGTGATGTCATAATGGTCGTCATGGCAATGGTGATGTCATAATGGTCGTCATGGCGACGATGATGTCATAATGGTCGTCATGGCGACGATGATGTCAATATGGTTGTAATGGCTTTGGTGATGTCATAATGTTCGTCATGGCGACGGTGATGTCATAATGGTCGTCATGGCGACGATGATGTCATAATGGTCGTCACGGCGATGATGATGTCATAATGGTCGTCACCGCGACGGTGATGTCATAATGGTCGTCACCGCGACGGTGATGTCATAATGGTCGTCATGGCGACGATGATGTCATACTGGTCGTCATGGCGACGGTGTTGCCATAATGGTCGTCATGGCGACGATGATGTCATATGGTCGTCACGGCGACGATGATGTCATAATGGTCGTCATGGCGACGATGACGTCATAATGGTCGTCACGGCGACGATGATGTCATAATGGTCGTCATGGCGAAGATGATGTCATAATGGTCGTCATGGCGACGATGACGTCATAATGGTCGTCATGGCGACGATGATGTCATAATGGTCGTCATGGCGACGATGATGTCATTCTGGTCGTCATGGCGACGGTGTTGCCATAATGGTCATCATGGCGACGATGATGTCATAATGGTCGTCATGGCGACGATGATGTCATAATGGTCGTCATACCGACGATGATGTCATAATGGTCGTCATGGCGAAGATGATGTCATAATGGTCGTCATGGCGAAGATGATGTCATAATGGTCGTCATGGCGACGATGACGTCATAATGGTCGTCATGGCGACGATTATGTCATAATGGTCGTCATGGTGACGATGATGTCATAATGGTCGTCATGGCGACGATGATGTCATAATTGTCGTCATGGCGACGATGACGTCATAATGGTCGTCATGGCGACGATGATGTCATAATGGTCGTCATGGCGACGATGATGTCATAATGGTCATCATGGCGACGGTGATGTCATAATAGTCGTCATCGCGACGATGATGTCATAATGGTCGTCTTGCCAACGATGATGTCATAATGGTCGTCATGGCGACGATGATGTCATAATGGTCGTCATGGCGACGATGATGTCAATATGGTTGTCATGGCTTTGGTGATGTCATAATGGTCGTCATGGCGACGGTGATGTCATAATGGTCGTCATGGCGACGATGATGTCATAATGGTCGTCACGGCGACGATGATGTCATAATGGTCATCACGGCGACGGTGATGTCATAATGGTCATCACGGCGACGGTGATGTCATAATGGTCGTCATGGCGACGATGATGTCATACTGGTCGTCATGGCGACGGTGTTGCCATAATGGTCGTCATGGCGACGATGATGTCATAATCGTCGTCATGGCGACGATGATGTCAGTATGGTGGTCATGGCTTTGGTGATGTCATAATGGTCGTCATGGCGACGGTGATGTCATAATGGTCGTCATGGCGACGATGCTGTCATAATGGTCGTCACGGCGACGATGATGTCATAATGGTCGTCACGGCGACGGTGATGTCATAATGGTCGCCATGGCGACGATGATGTCATAATGGTCGTCATGGCGACGATGATGTCATAATGGTCGTCATGGCGACGATGATGTCATACTGGTCGTCATGGCGACGGTGTTGCCATAAT
This sequence comes from Phyllobates terribilis, assembly GCF_046119375.1. NCBI lineage: Eukaryota > Metazoa > Chordata > Amphibia > Anura > Dendrobatidae > Phyllobates > Phyllobates terribilis. The sequence continues at coordinate 3,109,410 of NW_027362911.1, forward strand.
GGTCGTCATGGCGACGATGATGTCATAATGGTCGTCATGGCGACGGTGATGTCATAATGGTCGTCAAGCCGACGATGATGTCAGTATGGTGGTCATGGCTTTGGTGATGTCATAATGGTCGTCATGGCGACGATGATGTCATAATGGTCGTCATGGCGACGATGATGTCATACTGGTCGTCATGGCGACGGTGTTGCCATAATGGTCGTCATGGCGACGATGATGTCATAATGGTCGTCATGGCGACGATGATGTCATAATGGTCGTCATACCGACGATGATGTCATAATGGTCGTCATGGCGAAGATGATGTCATAATGGTCGTCATGGCGACGATGATGTCATAATGGTCGTCTTGCCGACGATGATGTCATAATGGTCGTCATGACGACGGTGATGTCATAATAGTCGTCATGGCGACGATGATGTCATAATGGTCGTCTTGCCGACGATGATGTCATAATGGTCGTCATGGCGACGGTGTTGCCATAATGGTCGTCATGGCGACGATCATGTCATAATGGTCGTCATGGCGACGATGATGTCATAATGGTCGTCATGGCGACGATGATGTCAGTATGGTGGCCATGGCTTGGGTGATGTCATAATGGTCGTCATGGCAATGGTGATGTCAGAATGGTCGTCATGGCGACGATGATGTCAGTATGGTGGTGATGGCTTTGGTGATGTCATAATGGTCGTCATGGCGACGATGATGTCATAATGGTCGTCATGGCGACGATGATGTCATAATGGTCGTCATGGCGACGATGATGTCATACTGGTCGTCATGGCGACGGTATTGCCATAATGGTCATCATGGCGACGATGATGTCATAATGGTCGTCATGCCGACGATGATGTCATAATGGTCGTCATGGCGACGATGATGTCAGTATGGTGGTCATGGCTTTGGTGATGTCATAATGGTCGTCATGGCGACGGTGATGTCATAATGGTCGTCATGGCAATGGTGATGTCAGAATGGTCGTCATGGCGACGGTGATGTCAGTATGGTGGCCATGGCTTTGGTGATGTCATAATGGTCGTCATGGCGACGATGATGTCAATATGGTTGTCATGGCTTTGGTGATGTCATAATGGTCGTCATGGCGACGATGCTGTCATAATGGTCGTCACGGCGACGATGATGTCATAATGGTCGTCACGGCGACGGTGATGTCATAATGGTCGCCACGGCGACGATGATGTCATAATGGTCGTCATGGCGACGATGATGTCATAATGGTCGTCATGGCGACGATGATGTCATAATGGTCGTCATGGCGACGATGATGTCATACTGGTCGTCATGGCGACGGTGTTGCCATAATGGTCGTCATGGCGACGATGATGTCATAATGGTCGTCATGGCGACGGTGATATCATAATGGTCGTCAAGCCGACGATGATGTCAGTATGGTGGTCATGGCTTTGGTGATGTCATAATGGTCGTCATGGCGACGATGATGTCATAATGGTCGTCATGGCGACGATGATGTCATACTGGTCGTCATGGCGACGATGATGTCAGTATGGTGGTCATGGCTTTGGTGATGTCATAATGGTCGTCATGGCGACGATGATGACATAATGGTCGTCATGGCGACGATGATGTCAATATGGTTGTCATGGCTTTGGTGATGTCATAATGGTCGACATGGCGATGGTGATGTCATAATGGTCGTCATGGCGACGATGATGTCATAATGGTCGTCATGACGACGGTGATGTCATAATAGTCGTCATGGCGACGATGATGTCATAATGGTCGTCTTGCCGACGATGATGTCATAATGGTCGTCTTGCCGACGATGATGCCATAATGGTCGTCATGGCGACGATCATGTCATAATGGTCGTCATGGCGACGATGATGTCATAATGGTCGTCATGCCGACGATGATGTCATAATGGTCGTCATGGCGACGATGATATCATAATGGTCGTCATGGCGACGATGATGTCAGTATGGTGGTCATGGCTTTGGTGATGTCATAATGGTCGTCATGGCGACGGTGATGTCATAATGGTCGTCATGGCAATGGTGATGTCAGAATGGTCGTCATGGCGACGATGATGTCAGTATGGTGGTCATGGCTTTGGTGATGTCATAATGGTCGTCATGGCGACGATGATGTCATAATGGTTGTAATGGCTTTGGTGATGTCATAATGGTCGTCATGGCGACGGTGATGTCATAATGGTCGTCATGGCGACGATGATGTCATGATGGTCGTCACGGCGACGATGATGTCATAATGGTCGTCACAGCGACGGTGATGTCATAATGGTCGTCATGGCGACGATGATGTCATACTGGTCGTCATGGCGACGGTGTTGCCATAATGGTCGTCATGGCGACGATGATGTCATATGGTCGTCATGGCGACGATGATGTCATAATGGTCGTCATGGCGACGATGACGTCATAATGGTCGTCACCGCGACGGTGATGTCATAATGGTCGTCATGGCGACGATGATGTCATAATGGTCGTCATGGCGACGATGACGTCATAATGGTCGTCACGGCGACGATGATGTCATAATGGTCGTCATGGCGACGATGACGTCATAATGGTCGTCATGGCGACGATGATGTCATAATGGTCGTCATGGCGACGATGATGTCATACTGGTCGTCATGGCGACGGTGTTGCCATAATGGTCGTCATGGCGACGATGATGTCATAATGGTCGTCATGGCGACGATGATGTCATAATGGTCGTCATACCGACGATGATGTCATAATGGTCGTCATGGCGAAGATGATGTCATAATGGTCGTCATGGCGACGATGATGTCATAATGGTCGTCTTGCCGACGATGATGTCATAATGGTCGTCATGACGACGGTGATGTCATAATAGTCGTCATGGCGACGATGATGTCATAATGGTCGTCTTGCCGACGATGATGTCATAATGGTCGTCATGGCGACGGTGTTGCCATAATGGTCGTCATGGCGACGATCATGTCATAATGGTCGTCATGGCGACGATGATGTCATAATGGTCGTCATGGCGACGATGATGTCAGTATGGTGGTCATGGCTTTGGTGATGTCATAATGGTCGTCATGGCAATGGTGATGTCAGAATGGTCGTCATGGCGACGATGATGTCAGTATGGTGGTGATGGCTTTGGTGATGTCATAATGGTCGTCATGGCGACGATGATGTCATAATGGTCGTCATGGCGACGATGATGTCATAATGGTCGTCATGGCGACGATGATGTCATACTGGTCGTCATGGCGACGGTATTGCCATAATGGTCATCATGGCGACGATGATGTCATAATGGTCGTCATGCCGACGATGATGTCATAATGGTCGTCATGGCAACGATGATGTCAGTATGGTGGTCATGGCTTTGGTGATGTCATAATGGTCGTCAAGGCGACGGTGATGTCATAATGGTCGTCATGGCGACGATGATGTCATAATGGTCGTCACGGCGACGGTGATGTCATAATTGTCGTCATGGCGACGATGATGTCATACTGGTCGTCATGGCGACGGTGTTGCCATAATGGTCGTCATGGCGACGATGACGTCATATTGGTCGTCATGGCGACGATGATGTCATAATGGTCGTCATGGCAACGATGACGTCATAATGGTCGTCATGGCGACGATGATGTCATAATGGTAGTCATGGCGACGATGATGTCATACTGGTCGTCATGGCGACGGTGTTGCCATAATGGTCGTCATGGCGACGATGATGTCATAATGATCGTCATGGCGACGGTGATGTCATAATGGTCGTCATGCCGACGATGATGTCATAATGGTCGTCATGGCGAAGATGATGTCATAATGGTCGTCATGGCGACGATGACGTCATAATGGTCGTCATGGCGACGATGACGTCATAATGGTCGTCATGGCAACGATGACGTCATAATGGTCGTCATGGCGACGATGACGTCATAATGGTCGTCATGGCGACGATGACGTCATAATGGTCGTCATGGCGACGATGATGTCATAATGGTCGTCACAGCGACGGTGATGTCATAATAGTCGTCATGGCGACGATGATGTCATACTGGTCATCATGGCGACGGTGTTGCCATAATGGTCGTCATGGCGACGATGATGTCATAATGGTCGTCATGGCGACGATGATGTCATACTGGTCGTCATGGCGACGGTGTTGCCATAATGGTAGTCATGGCGACGAAGATGTCATACTGGTCGTCATGGCGACGGTGTTGCCATAATGGTCGTCATGGCGACGATGATGTCATAATGATCGTCATGGCGACGGTGATGTCATAATGGTCGTCATGCCGACGATGATGTCATAATGGTCGTCATGGCGAAGATGATGTCATAATGGTCGTCATGCCGACGATGATGTCATAATGGTCGTCATGGCGACGATGATATCATAATGGTCGTCATGGCGACGATGATGTCAGTATGGTGGTCATGGCTTTGGTGATGTCATAATGGTCGTCATGGCGACGGTGATGTCATAATGGTCGTCATGGCAATGGTGATGTCAGAATGGTCGTCATGGCGACGATGATGTCAGTATGGTGGTCATGGCTTTGGTGATGTCATAATGGTCGTCATGGCGACGATGATGTCATAATGGTCGTCATGGCGACGATGATGTCAATATGGTTGTAATGGCTTTGGTGATGTCATAATGGTCGTCATGGCGACGGTGATGTCATAATGGTCGTCATGGCGACGATGATGTCATGATGGTCGTCACGGCGACGATGATGTCATAATGGTCGTCACAGCGACGGTGATGTCATAATGGTCGTCATGGCGACGATGATGTCATACTGGTCGTCATGGCGACGGTGTTGCCATAATGGTCGTCATGGCGACGATGATGTCATATGGTCGTCATGGCGACGATGATGTCATAATGGTCGTCATGGCGACGATGACGTCATAATGGTCGTCACCGCGACGGTGATGTCATAATGGTCGTCATGGCGACGATGATGTCATAATGGTCGTCATGGCGACGATGACGTCATAATGGTCGTCACGGCGACGATGATGTCATAATGGTCGTCATGGCGACGATGACGTCATAATGGTCGTCATGGCGACGATGATGTCATAATGGTCGTCATGGCGACGATGATGTCATACTGGTCGTCATGGCGACGGTGTTGCCATAATGGTCGTCATGGCGACGATGATGTCATAATGGTCGTCATGGCGACGATGATGTCATAATGGTCGTCATACCGACGATGATGTCATAATGGTCGTCATGGCGAAGATGATGTCATAATGGTCGTCATGGTGACGATGATGTCATAATGGTCGTCTTGCCGACGATGATGTCATAATGGTCGTCATGACGACGGTGATGTCATAATAGTCGTCATGGCGACGATGATGTCATAATGGTCGTCTTGCCGACGATGATGTCATAATGGTCGTCATGGCGACGGTGTTGCCATAATGGTCGTCATGGCGACGATCATGTCATAATGGTCGTCATGGCGACGATGATGTCATAATGGTCGTCATGGCGACGATGATGTCAGTATGGTGGTCATGGCTTTGGTGATGTCATAATGGTCGTCATGGCAATGGTGATGTCAGAATGGTCGTCATGGCGACGATGATGTCAGTATGGTGGTGATGGCTTTGGTGATGTCATAATGGTCGTCATGGCGACGATGATGTCATAATGGTCGTCATGGCGACGATGATGTCATAATGGTCGTCATGGCGACGATGATGTCATACTGGTCGTCATGGCGACGGTATTGCCATAATGGTCATCATGGCGACGATGATGTCATAATGGTCGTCATGCCGACGATGATGTCATAATGGTCGTCATGGCGACGATGATGTCATAATGGTCGTCACGGCGACGGTGATGTCATAATTGTCGTCATGGCGACGATGATGTCATACTGGTCGTCATGGCGACGGTGTTGCCATAATGGTCGTCATGGCGACGATGACGTCATATTGGTCGTCATGGCGACGATGATGTCATAATGGTCGTCATGGCAACGATGACGTCATAATGGTCGTCATGGCGACGATGATGTCATAATGGTAGTCATGGCGACGATGATGTCATACTGGTCGTCATGGCGACGGTGTTGCCATAATGGTCGTCATGGCGACGATGATGTCATAATGATCGTCATGGCGACGGTGATGTCATAATGGTCGTCATGCCGACGATGATGTCATAATGGTCGTCATGGCGAAGATGATGTCATAATGGTCGTCATGGCGACGATGACGTCATAATGGTCGTCATGGCGACGATGATGTCATAATGGTCGTCATGGCGACGATGACGTCATAATGGTCGTCATGGCGACGATGACGTCATAATGGTCGTCATGGCGACGATGATGTCATAATGGTCGTCACAGCGACGGTGATGTCATAATAGTCGTCATGGCGACGATGATGTCATACTGGTCATCATGGCGACGGTGTTGCCATAATGGTCGTCATGGCGACGATGATGTCATAATGGTCGTCATGGCGACGATGATGTCATACTGGCCGTCATGGCGACGGTGTTGCCATAATGGTAGTCATGGCGACGAAGATGTCATACTGGTCGTCATGGCGACGGTGTTGCCATAATGGTCGTCATGGCGACGATGATGTCATAATGATCGTCATGGCGACGGTGATGTCATAATGGTCGTCATGCCGACGATGATGTCATAATGGTCGTCATGGCGAAGATGATGTCATAATGGTCGTCATGCCGACGATGATGTCATAATGGTCGTCATGGCGACGATGATATCATAATGGTCGTCATGGCGACGATGATGTCAGTATGGTGGTCATGGCTTTGGTGATGTCATAATGGTCGTCATGGCGACGGTGATGTCATAATGGTCGTCATGGCAATGGTGATGTCAGAATGGTCGTCATGGCGACGATGATGTCAGTATGGTGGTCATGGCTTTGGTGATGTCATAATGGTCGTCATGGCGACGATGATGTCATAATGGTCGTCATGGCGACGATGATGTCAATATGGTTGTAATGGCTTTATTGATGTCATAATGGTCGTCATGGCGACGGTGATGTCATAATGGTCGTCATGGCGACGATGATGTCATGATGGTCGTCACGGCGACGATGATGTCATAATGGTCGTCACAGCGACGGTGATGTCATAATGGTCGTCATGGCGACGATGATGTCATACTGGTCGTCATGGCGACGGTGTTGCCATAATGGTCGTCATGGCGACGATGATGTCATATGGTCGTCATGGCGACGATGATGTCATAATGGTCGTCATGGCGACGATGACGTCATAATGGTCGTCACCGCGACGGTGATGTCATAATGGTCGTCATGGCGACGATGATGTCATAATGGTCGTCATGGCGACGATGACGTCATAATGGTCGTCACGGCGACGATGATGTCATAATGGTCGTCATGGCGACGATGACGTCATAATGGTCGTCATGGCGACGATGATGTCATAATGGTCGTCATGGCGACGATGATGTCATACTGGTCGTCATGGCGACGGTGTTGCCATAATGGTCGTCATGGCGACGATGATGTCATAATGGTCGTCATGGCGACGATGATGTCATAATGGTCGTCATACCGACGATGATGTCATAATGGTCGTCATGGCGAAGATGATGTCATAATGGTCGTCATGGTGACGATGATGTCATAATGGTCGTCTTGCCGACGATGATGTCATAATGGTCGTCATGACGACGGTGATGTCATAATAGTCGTCATGGCGACGATGATGTCATAATGGTCGTCTTGCCGACGATGATGTCATAATGGTCGTCATGGCGACGGTGTTGCCATAATGGTCGTCATGGCGACGATCATGTCATAATGGTCGTCATGGCGACGATGATGTCATAATGGTCGTCATGGCGACGATGATGTCAGTATGGTGGTCATGGCTTTGGTGATGTCATAATGGTCGTCATGGCAATGGTGATGTCAGAATGGTCGTCATGGCGACGATGATGTCAGTATGGTGGTGATGGCTTTGGTGATGTCATAATGGTCGTCATGGCGACGATGATGTCATAATGGTCGTCATGGCGACGATGATGTCATAATGGTCGTCATGGCGACGATGATGTCATACTGGTCGTCATGGCGACGGTATTGCCATAATGGTCATCATGGCGACGATGATGTCATAATGGTCGTCATGCCGACGATGATGTCATAATGGTCGTCATGGCGACGATGATGTCATAATGGTCGTCACGGCGACGGTGATGTCATAATTGTCGTCATGGCGACGATGATGTCATACTGGTCGTCATGGCGACGGTGTTGCCATAATGGTCGTCATGGCGACGATGACGTCATATTGGTCGTCATGGCGACGATGATGTCATAATGGTCGTCATGGCAACGATGACGTCATAATGGTCGTCATGGCGACGATGATGTCATAATGGTAGTCATGGCGACGATGATGTCATACTGGTCGTCATGGCGACGGTGTTGCCATAATGGTCGTCATGGCGACGATGATGTCATAATGATCGTCATGGCGACGGTGATGTCATAATGGTCGTCATGCCGACGATGATGTCATAATGGTCGTCATGGCGAAGATGATGTCATAATGGTCGTCATGGCGACGATGACGTCATAATGGTCGTCATGGCGACGATGATGTCATAATGGTCGTCATGGCGACGATGACGTCATAATGGTCGTCATGGCGACGATGACGTCATAATGGTCGTCATGGCGACGATGATGTCATAATGGTCGTCACAGCGACGGTGATGTCATAATAGTCGTCATGGCGACGATGATGTCATACTGGTCATCATGGCGACGGTGTTGCCATAATGGTCGTCATGGCGACGATGATGTCATAATGGTCGTCATGGCGACGATGATGTCATACTGGTCGTCATGGCGACGGTGTTGCCATAATGGTAGTCATGGCGACGAAGATGTCATACTGGTCGTCATGGCGACGGTGTTGCCATAATGGTCGTCATGGCGACGATGATGTCATAATGATCGTCATGGCGACGGTGATGTCATAATGGTCGTCATGCCGACGATGATGTCATAATGGTCGTCATGGCGAAGATGATGTCATAATGGTCGTCATGGCGAAGATGATGTCATAATGGTCGTCATGCCGACGATGATGTCATAATGGTCGTCATGGCGACGATGATATCATAATGGTCGTCATGGCGACGATGATGTCAGTATGGTGGTCATGGCTTTGGTGATGTCATAATGGTCGTCATGGCGACGGTGATGTCATAATGGTCGTCATGGCAATGGTGATGTCAGAATGGTCGTCATGGCGACGATGATGTCAGTATGGTGGTCATGGCTTTGGTGATGTCATAATGGTCGTCATGGCGACGATGATGTCATAATGGTCGTCATGGCGACGATGATGTCAATATGGTTGTAATGGCTTTGGTGATGTCATAATGGTCGTCATGGCGACGGTGATGTCATAATGGTCGTCATGGCGACGATGATGTCATGATGGTCGTCACGGCGACGATGATGTCATAATGGTCGTCACAGCGACGGTGATGTCATAATGGTCGTCATGGCGACGATGATGTCATACTGGTCGTCATGGCGACGGTGTTGCCATAATGGTCGTCATGGCGACGATGATGTCATATGGTCGTCATGGCGACGATGATGTCATAATGGTCGTCATGGCGACGATGACGTCATAATGGTCGTCACCGCGACGGTGATGTCATAATGGTCGTCATGGCGACGATGATGTCATAATGGTCGTCATGGCGACGATGACGTCATAATGGTCGTCACGGCGACGATGATGTCATAATGGTCGTCATGGCGACGATGACGTCATAATGGTCGTCATGGCGACGATGATGTCATAATGGTCGTCATGGCGACGATGATGTCATACTGGTCGTCATGGCGACGGTGTTGCCATAATGGTCGTCATGGCGACGATGATGTCATAATGGTCGTCATGGCGACGATGATGTCATAATGGTCGTCATACCGACGATGATGTCATAATGGTCGTCATGGCGAAGATGATGTCATAATGGTCGTCATGGTGACGATGATGTCATAATGGTCGTCTTGCCGACGATGATGTCATAATGGTCGTCATGACGACGGTGATGTCATAATAGTCGTCATGGCGACGATGATGTCATAATGGTCGTCTTGCCGACGATGATGTCATAATGGTCGTCATGGCGACGGTGTTGCCATAATGGTCGTCATGGCGACGATCATGTCATAATGGTCGTCATGGCGACGATGATGTCATAATGGTCGTCATGGCGACGATGATGTCAGTATGGTGGTCATGGCTTTGGTGATGTCATAATGGTCGTCATGGCAATGGTGATGTCAGAATGGTCGTCATGGCGACGATGATGTCATTATGGTGGTGATGGCTTTGGTGATGTCATAATGGTCGTCATGGCGACGATGATGTCATAATGGTCGTCATGGCGACGATGATGTCATAATGGTCGTCATGGCGACGATGATGTCATACTGGTCGTCATGGCGACGGTATTGCCATAATGGTCATCATGGCGACGATGATGTCATAATGGTCGTCATGCCGACGATGATGTCATAATGGTCGTCATGGCGACGATGATGTCAGTATGGTGGTCATGGCTTTGGTGATGTCATAATGGTCGTCATGGCGACGGTGATGTCATAATGGTCGTCATGGCAATGGTGATGTCAGAATGGTCGTCATGGCGACGGTGATGTCAGTATGGTGGCCATGGCTTTGGTGATGTCATAATGGTCGTCATGGCGACGCTGATGTCAATATGGTTGTCATGGCTTTGGTGATGTCATAATGGTCGTCAAGGCGACGGTGATGTCATAATGGTCGTCATGGCGACGATGATGTCATAATGGTCGTCACGGCGACGGTGATGTCATAATTGTCGTCATGGCGACGATGATGTCATACTGGTCGTCATGGCGACGGTGTTGCCATAATGGTCGTCATGGCGACGATGATGTCATAATGATCGTCATGGCGACGGTGATGTCATAATGGTTGTCATGCCGACGATGATGTCATAATGGTCGTCATGGCGAAGATGATGTCATAATGGTTGTCATGCCGACGATGATGTCATAATGGTCGTCATGGCGAAGATGATGTCATAATGGTCGTCATGGCGACGATGACGTCATAATGGTCGTAATGGCGACGATGATGTCATAATGGTCGTCATGGCGACGATGACGTCATAATGGTCGTCATGGCGACGATGACGTCATAATGGTCGTCATGGCGACGATGATGTCATAATGGTCGTCACAGCGACGGTGATGTCATAATAGTCGCCATGGCGACGATGATGTCATACTGGTCGTCATGGCGACGGTGTTGCCATAATGGTCGTCATGGCGACGATGATGTCATATGGTCATCATGGCGACGATGATGTCATAATGGTCGTCATGGCGACGATGACGTCATAATGGTCGTCACCGCGACGGTGATGTCATAATGGTCGTCATGGCGACGATGATGTCATAATGGTCGTCATGGCGACGATGACGTCATAATGGTCGTCACGGCGACGATGATGTCATAATGGTCGTCATGGCGACGATGACGTCATAATGGTCGTCATGGCGACGATGATGTCATAATGGTCGTCATGGCGACGATGATGTCATACTGGTCGTCATGGCGACGGTGTTGCCATAATGGTCGTCATGGCGACGATGATGTCATAATGGTCGTCATGGCGACGATGATGTCATAATGGTCGTCATACCGACGATGATGTCATAATGGTCGTAATGGCGAAGATGATGTCATAATGGTCGTCATGGCGACGATGATGTCATAATGGTCGTCTTGCCGACGATGATGTCATAATGGTCGTCATGACGACGGTGATGTCATAATAGTCGTCATGGCGACGATGATGTCATAATGGTCGTCTTGCCGACGATGATGTCATAATGGTCGTCATGGCGACGGTGTTGCCATAATGGTCGTCATGGCGACGATCATGTCATAATGGTCGTCATGGCGACGATGATGTCATAATGGTCGTCATGGCGACGATGATGTCAGTATGGTGGTCATGGCTTTGGTGATGTCATAATGGTCGTCATGGCAATGGTGATGTCAGAATGGTCGTCATGGCGACGATGATGTCAGTATGGTGGTGATGGCTTTGGTGATGTCATAATGGTCGTCATGGCGACGATGATGTCATAATGGTCGTCATGGCGACGATGATGTCATAATGGTCGTCATGGCGACGATGATGTCATACTGGTCGTCATGGCGACGGTATTGCCATAATGGTCATTATGGCGACGATGATGTCATAATGGTCGTCATGCCGACGATGATGTCATAATGGTCGTCATGGCGACGATGATGTCAGTATGGTGGTCATGGCTTTGGTGATGTCATAATGGTCGTCATGGCGACGGTGATGTCATAATGGTCGTCATGGCAATGGTGATGTCAGAATGGTCGTCATGGCGACGGTGATGTCAGTATGGTGGCCATGGCTTTGGTGATGTCATAATGGTCGTCATGGCGACGATGATGTCAATATGGTTGTCATGGCTTTGGTGATGTCATAATGGTCGTCAAGGCGACGGTGATGTCATAATGGTCGTCATGGCGACGATGATGTCATAATGGTCGTCACGGCGACGGTGATGTCATAATTGTCGTCATGGCGACGATGATGTCATACTGGTCGTCATGGCGACGGTGTTGCCATAATGGTCGTCATGGCGACGATGACGTCATATTGGTCGTCATGGCGACGATGATGTCATAATGGTCATCATGGCAACGATGACGTCATAATGGTCATCATGGCGACGATGATGTCATAATGGTAGTCATGGCGACGATGATGTCATACTGGTCGTCATGGCGACGGTGTTGCCATAATGGTCGTCATGGCGACGGTGATGTCATAATGATCGTCATGGCGACGGTGATGTCATAATGGTCGTCATGCCGACGATGATGTCATAATGGTCGTCATGGCGAAGATGATGTCATAATGGTCGTCATGGCGACGATGACGTCATAATGGTCGTCATGGCGACGGTGACGTCATAATGGTCGTCATGGCGACGATGATGTCATAATGGTCGTCATGGCGACGGTGATGTCATAATAGTCGTCATGGCGACGATGATGTCATAATGGTCGTCATGCCGACGATGATGTCATAATGGTCGTCATGGCGACGGTGTTGCCATAATGGTCGTCATGGCGACGATGATATCATAATGGTCGTCATGGCGACGATGATGTCAGTATGGTCGTCATGGCTTTGGTGATGTCTTAATGGTCGTCATGGCGACGGTGATGTCATAATGGTCGTCATGTCAATGGTGATGTCAGAATGGTCGTCATGGCGACGATGATGTCAGTATGGTGGTCATGGCTTTGGTGATGTCATAATGGTCGTCATGGCGACGATGATGTCATAATGGTCGTCATGGCGACGATGATGTCAATATGGTTGTAATGGCTTTGGTGATGTCATACTGGTCATCATGGCGACGGTGTTGCCATAATGGTCGTCATGGCGACGATGACGTCATAATGGTCGTCATGGCGACGATGATGTCATAATGGTCGTCATGGCGACGATGATGTCATACTGGTCGTCATGGCGACGGTGTTGCCATAATGGTCGTCATGGCGACGATGATGTCATAATGGTCGTCATGGCGACGATGATGTCATAATGGTCGTCATACCGACGATGATGTCATAATGGTCGTAATGGCGAAGATGATGTCATAATGGTCGTCATGGCGACGATGATGTCATAATGGTCGTCTTGCCGACGATGATGTCATAATGGTCGTCATGACGACGGTGATGTCATAATAGTCGTCATGGCGACGATGATGTCATAATGGTCGTCTTGCCGACGATGATGTCATAATGGTCGTCATGGCGACGGTGTTGCCATAATGGTCGTCATGGCGACGATCATGTCATAATGGTCGTCATGGCGACGATGATGTCATAATGGTCGTCATGGCGACGATGATGTCAGTATGGTGGTCATGGCTTTGGTGATGTCATAATGGTCGTCATGGCAATGGTGATGTCAGAATGGTCGTCATGGCGACGATGATGTCAGTATGGTGGTGATGGCTTTGGTGATGTCATAATGGTCGTCATGGCGACGATGATGTCATAATGGTCGTCATGGCGACGATGATGTCATAATGGTCGTCATGGCGACGATGATGTCATACTGGTCGTCATGGCGACGGTATTGCCATAATGGTCATTATGGCGACGATGATGTCATAATGGTCGTCATGCCGACGATGATGTCATAATGGTCGTCATGGCGACGATGATGTCAGTATGGTGGTCATGGCTTTGGTGATGTCATAATGGTCGTCATGGCGACGGTGATGTCATAATGGTCGTCATGGCAATGGTGATGTCAGAATGGTCGTCATGGCGACGGTGATGTCAGTATGGTGGCCATGGCTTTGGTGATGTCATAATGGTCGTCATGGCGACGATGATGTCAATATGGTTGTCATGGCTTTGGTGATGTCATAATGGTCGTCAAGGCGACGGTGATGTCATAATGGTCGTCATGGCGACGATGATGTCATAATGGTCGTCACGGCGACGGTGATGTCATAATTGTCGTCATGGCGACGATGATGTCATACTGGTCGTCATGGCGACGGTGTTGCCATAATGGTCGTCATGGCGACGATGACGTCATATTGGTCGTCATGGCGACGATGATGTCATAATGGTCATCATGGCAACGATGACGTCATAATGGTCATCATGGCGACGATGATGTCATAATGGTAGTCATGGCGACGATGATGTCATACTGGTCGTCATGGCGACGGTGTTGCCATAATGGTCGTCATGGCGACGGTGATGTCATAATGATCGTCATGGCGACGGTGATGTCATAATGGTCGTCATGCCGACGATGATGTCATAATGGTCGTCATGGCGAAGATGATGTCATAATGGTCGTCATGGCGACGATGACGTCATAATGGTCGTCATGGCGACGGTGACGTCATAATGGTCGTCATGGCGACGATGATGTCATAATGGTCGTCATGGCGACGGTGATGTCATAATAGTCGTCATGGCGACGATGATGTCATAATGGTCGTCATGCCGACGATGATGTCATAATGGTCGTCATGGCGACGGTGTTGCCATAATGGTCGTCATGGCGACGATGATATCATAATGGTCGTCATGGCGACGATGATGTCAGTATGGTCGTCATGGCTTTGGTGATGTCTTAATGGTCGTCATGGCGACGGTGATGTCATAATGGTCGTCATGTCAATGGTGATGTCAGAATGGTCGTCATGGCGACGATGATGTCAGTATGGTGGTCATGGCTTTGGTGATGTCATAATGGTCGTCATGGCGACGATGATGTCATAATGGTCGTCATGGCGACGATGATGTCAATATGGTTGTAATGGCTTTGGTGATGTCATACTGGTCATCATGGCGACGGTGTTGCCATAATGGTCGTCATGGTGACGATGATGTCATAATGGTCGTCATGGCGACGATGATGTCATAATGGTCTTCATACCGACGATGATGTCATAATGGTCGTCATGGCGAAGATGATGTCATAATAGTCGTCATGGCGACGATGATGTCATAATGGTCGTCATGGCGACGATGATGTCATAATGGTCGTCATGGCGACGATGACGTCATAATGGTCGTCACCGCGACGGTGATGTCATAATGGTCGTCATGGCGACGATGATGTCATAATGGTCGTCATGGCGACGATGACGTCATAATGGTCGTCACGGCGACGATGATGTCATAATGGTCGTCATGGCGACGATGACGTCATAATGGTCGTCACAGCGACGGTGATGTCATAATAGTCGCCATGGCGACGATGATGTCATACTGGTTGTCATGGCGACGGTGTTGCCATAATGGTCGTCATGGCGACGATGATGTCATATGGTCATCATGGCGACGATGATGTCATAATGGTCGTCATGGCGACGATGACGTCATAATGGTCGTCACCGCGACGGTGATGTCATAATGGTCGTCATGGCGACGATGATGTCATAATGGTCGTCATGGCGACGATGACGTCATAATGGTCGTCACGGCGACGATGATGTCATAATGGTCGTCATGGCGACGATGACGTCATAATGGTCGTCATGGCGACGATGATGTCATAATGGTCGTCATGGCGACGATGATGTCATACTGGTCGTCATGGCGACGGTGTTGCCATAATGGTCGTCATGGCGACGATGATGTCATAATGGTCGTCATGGCGACGATGATGTCATAATGGTCGTCATACCGACGATGATGTCATAATGGTCGTAATGGCGAAGATGATGTCATAATGGTCGTCATGGCGACGATGATGTCATAATGGTCGTCTTGCCGACGATAATGTCATAATGGTCGTCATGACGACGGTGATGTCATAATAGTCGTCATGGCGACGATGATGTCATAATGGTCGTCTTGCCGACGATGATGTCATAATGGTCGTCATGGCGACGGTGTTGCCATAATGGTCGTCATGGCGACGATCATGTCATAATGGTCGTCATGGCGACGATGATGTCATAATGGTCGTCATGGCGACGATGATGTCAGTATGGTGGTCATGGCTTTGGTGATGTCATAATGGTCGTCATGGCAATGGTGATGTCAGAATGGTCGTCATGGCGACGATGATGTCAGTATGGTGGTGATGGCTTTGGTGATGTCATAATGGTCGTCATGGCGACGATGATGTCATAATGGTCGTCATGGCGACGATGATGTCATAATGGTCGTCATGGCGACGATGATGTCATACTGGTCGTCATGGCGACGGTATTGCCATAATGGTCATCATGGCGACGATGATGTCATAATGGTCGTCATGCCGACGATGATGTCATAATGGTCGTCATGGCGACGATGATGTCAGTATGGTGGTCATGGCTTTGGTGATGTCATAATGGTCGTCATGGCGACGGTGATGTCATAATGGTCGTCATGGCAATGGTGATGTCAGAATGGTCGTCATGGCGACGGTGATGTCAGTATGGTGGCCATGGCTTTGGTGATGTCATAATGGTCGTCATGGCGACGATGATGTCAATATGGTTGTCATGGCTTTGGTGATGTCATAATGGTCGTCAAGGCGACGGTGATGTCATAATGGTCGTCATGGCGACGATGATGTCATAATGGTCGTCACGGCGACGGTGATGTCATAATTGTCGTCATGGCGACGATGATGTCATACTGGTCGTCATGGCGACGGTGTTGCCATAATGGTCGTCATGGCGACGATGACGTCATATTGGTCGTCATGGCGACGATGATGTCATAATGGTCATCATGGCAACGATGACGTCATAATGGTCATCATGGCGACGATGATGTCATAATGGTAGTCATGGCGACGATGATGTCATACTGGTCGTCATGGCGACGGTGTTGCCATAATGGTCGTCATGGCGACGATGATGTCATAATGATCGTCATGGCGACGGTGATGTCGTAATGGTCGTCATGCCGACGATGATGTCATAATGGTCGTCATGGCGAAGATGATGTCATAATGGTCGTCATGGCGACGATGACGTCATAATGGTCGTCATGGCGACGGTGACGTCATAATGGTCGTCATGGCGACGATGATGTCATAATGGTCGTCATGGCGACGGTGATGTCATAATAGTCGTCATGGCGACGATGATGTCATAATGGTCGTCATGCCGACGATGATGTCATAATGGTCGTCATGGCGACGGTGTTGCCATAATGGTCGTCATGGCGACGATGATATCATAATGGTCGTCATGGCGACGATAATGTCAGTATGGTCGTCATGGCTTTGGTGATGTCTTAATGGTCGTCATGGCGACGGTGATGTCATAATGGTCGTCATGTCAATGGTGATGTCAGAATGGTCGTCATGGCGACGATGATGTCAGTATGGTGGTCATGGCTTTGGTGATGTCATAATGGTCGTCATGGCGACGATGATGTCATAATGGTCGTCATGGCGACGATGATGTCAATATGGTTGTAATGGCTTTGGTGATGTCATACTGGTCATCATGGCGACGGTGTTGCCATAATGGTCGTCATGGCGACGATGATGTCATAATGGTCGTCATGGCGACGATGATGTCATAATGGTCTTCATACCGACGATGATGTCATAATGGTCGTCATGGCGAAGATGATGTCATAATGGTCGTCATGGCGACGATGATGTCATAATGGTCGTCATGGCGACGGTGATGTCATAATGGTCGTCATGGCAATGGTGATGTCAGAATGGTTGTCATGGCGACGATGATGTCAGTATGGTGGCCATGGCTTTGGTGATGTCATAATGGTCGTCATGGCGACGATGATGTCAATATGGTTGTCATGGCTTTGGTGATGTCATAATGGTCGTCATGGCGACCGTGATGTCATAATGGTCGTCATGCCGACGATGATGCCATAATGGTCGTCATGGAGACGGTGTTGACATAATGGTCGTCATGGCGACGATGATGTCATAATGGTCGTCATGGCGACGATGATGTCAATATGGTCGTCATGGCTTTGGTGATGTCATAATGGTCGTCATGGCGACGGTGATGTCATAATGGTCGTCATGGCGACGATGCTGTCATAATGGTCGTCACGACGACGATGATGTCATAATGGTCGTCACGGCGACGGTGATGTCATAATGGTCGCCATGGCGACGATGATGTCACAACGGTCGTCATGGCGACGATGATGTCATAATGGTCGTCATGGCGACGATGATGTCATACTGGTCGTCATGGCGACGGTGTTGCCATAATGGTCGTCATGGCGACGATGATGTCATAATGGTCGTCATGGCGACGGTGATGTCATAATGGTCGTCAAGCCGACGATGATGTCAGTATGGTGGTCATGGCTTTGGTGATGTCATAATGGTCGTCATGGCGACGATGATGTCATAATGGTCGTCATAGCGACGATGATGTCATAATGGTCGTCATGGCGACGATGGTGTCAGTATGGTGGTCATGGCTTTGGTGATGTCATAATGGTCGTCATGGCGACGATGATGTCATAATGGTCGTCATGGCGACGATGATGTCAATATGGTTGTCATGGCTTTGGTGATGTCATAATGGTCGACATGGCGATGGTGATGTCATAATGGTCGTCATGGCGACGATGATGTCATAATGGTCGTCATGGCGACGATGATGTCATACTGGTCGTCATGGCGACGGTGTTGCCATAATGGTAGTCATGGCGACGAAGATGTCATACTGGTCGTCATGGCGACGGTGTTGCCATAATGGTCGTCATGGCGACGATGATGTCATAATGATCGTCATGGCGACGGTGATGTCATAATGGTCGTCATGCCGACGATGATGTCATAATGGTCGTCATGGCAAAGATGATGTCATAATGGTCGTCATGGCGAAGATGATGTCATAATGGTCGTCATGCCGACGATGATGTCATAATGGTCGTCATGGCGACGATGATATCATAATGGTCGTCATGGCGACGATGATGTCAGTATGGTGGTCATGGCTTTGGTGATGTCATAATGGTCGTCATGGCGACGGTGATGTCATAATGGTCGTCATGGCAATGGTGATGTCAGAATGGTCGTCATGGCGACGATGATGTCAGTATGGTGGTCATGGCTTTGGTGATGTCATAATGGTCGTCATGGTGACGATGACGTCATAATGGTCGTCATGGCGACGATGATGTCATAATGGTCGTCATGGCGACGATGATGTCATACTGGTCGTCATGGCGACGGTGTTGCCATAATGGTCGTCATGGCGACGATGATGTCATAATGGTCGTCATGGCGACGATGATGTCATAATGGTCGTCATGGCGACGATGATGTCATAATGGTCGTCATGGCGACGATGATGTCATAATGGTCGTCTTGCCGACGATGATGTCATAATGGTCGTCATGACGACGGTGATGTCATAATAGTCGTCATGGCGACGATGATGTCATAATGGTCGTCTTGCCGACGATGATGTCATAATGGTCGTCATGGCGACGGTGTTGCCATAATGGTCGTCATGGCGACGATCATGTCATAATGGTCGTCATGGCGACGATGATGTCATAATGGTCGTCATGGCGACGATGATGTCAGTATGGTGGTCATGGCTTTGGTGATGTCATAATGGTCGTCATGGCAATGGTGATGTCAGAATGGTCGTCATGGCGACGATGATGTCAGTATGGTGGTGATGGCTTTGGTGATGTCATAATGGTCGTCATGGCGACGATGATGTCATAATGGTCGTCATGGCGACGATGATGTCATAATGGTCGTCATGGCGACGATGATGTCATACTGGTCGTCATGGCGACGGTATTGCCATAATGGTCATCATGGCGACGATGATGTCATAATGGTCGTCATGCCGACGATGATGTCATAATGGTCGTCATGGCGACGATGATGTCAGTATGGTGGTCATGGCTTTGGTGATGTCATAATGGTCGTCATGGCGACGGTGATGTCATAATGATCGTCATGGCAATGGTGATGTCAGAATGGTCGTCATGGCGACGGTGATGTCAGTATGGTGGCCATGGCTTTGGTGATGTCATAATGGTCGTCATGGCGACGATGATGTCATAATGGTCGTCATGGCGACGATGATGTCATAATGGTCGTCATGGCGACGATGATGTCAATATGGTTGTCATGGCTTTGGTGATGTCATAATGGTCGTCAAGGCGACGGTGATGTCATAATGGTCGTCATGGCGACGATGATGTCATAATGGTCGTCACGGCGACGGTGATGTCATAATTTTCGTCATGGCGACGATGATGTCATACTGGTCGTCATGGCGACGGTGTTGCCATAATGGTCGTCATGGCGACGATGACGTCATATTGGTCGTCATGGCGACGATGATGTCATAATGGTCGTCATGGCAACGATGACGTCATAATGGTCGTCATGGCGACGATGATGTCATACTGGTCGTCATGGCGACGGTGTTGCCATAATGGTCGTCATGGCGACGATGATGTCATAATGATCGTCATGGCGATGGTGATGTCATAATGGTCGTCATGCCGACGATGATGTCATAATGGTCGTCATGGCGAAGATGATATAATGGTCGTCATGGCGACGATGACGTCATAATGGTCGTCATGGCGACGATGACGTCATAATGGTCGTCATGGCGGCGATGATGTCATAATGGTCGTCATGGCGACGGTGATGTCATAATAGTCGTCATGGCGACGATGATGTCATAATGGTCGTCATGCCGACGATGATGTCATAATGGTCGTCATGGCGACGGTGTTGCCATAATGGTCGTCATGGCGACGATGATATCATAATGGTCGTCATGGCGACGATGATGTCAGTATGGTCGTCATGGCTTTGGTGATGTCTTAATGGTCGTCATGGCGACGGTGATGTCATAATGGTCGTCATGGCAATGGTGATGTCAGAATGGTCGTCATGGCGACGATGATGTCAGTATGGTGGTCATGGCTTTGGTGATGTCATAATGGTCGTCATGGCGACGATGATGTCATAATGGTCGTCATGGCGACGATGATGTCAATATGGTTGTAATGGCTTTGGTGATGTCATAATGTTCGTCATGGCGACGGTGATGTCATAATGGTCGTCATGGCGACGATGATGTCATAATGGTCGTCACGGCGACGATGATGTCATAATGGTCGTCACTGCGACGGTGATGTCATAATGGTCGTCATGGCGACGATGATGTCATAATGGTCGTCATAGCGACGATGATGTCATAATGGTCGTCATGGCGACGATGATGTCAGTATGGTGGTCATGGCTTTGGTGATGTCATAATGGTCGTCATGGCGACGATGATGTCATAATGGTCGTCATGGCGACGATGATGTCAATATGGTTGTCATGGCTTTGGTGATGTCATAATGGTCGACATGGCGATGGTGATGTCATAATGGTCGTCATGGCGACGATGATGTCATAATGGTCGTCATGGCGACGATGATGTCATAATGGTCGCCACGGCGACGGTGATGTCATAATGGTCGTCATGGCGACGATGATGTCATACTGGTCGTCATGGCGACGGTGTTGCCATAATGGTCGTCATGGCGACGATGATGTCATAATGGTCGTCATGGCGACGATGATGTCATACTGGTCGTCATGGCGACGGTGTTGCCATAATGGTAGTCATGGCGACGAAGATGTCATACTGGTCGTCATGGCGACGGTGTTGCCATAATGGTCGTCATGGCGACGATGATGTCATAATGATCGTCATGGCGACGGTGATGTCATAATGGTCGTCATGCCGACGATGATGTCATAATGGTCGTCATGGCGAAGATGATGTCATAATGGTCGTCATGGCGAAGATGATGTCATAATGGTCGTCATGCCGACGATGATGTCATAATGGTCGTCATGGCGACGATGATATCATAATGGTCGTCATGGCGACGATGATGTCAGTATGGTGGTCATGGCTTTGGTGATGTCATAATGGTCGTCATGGCGACGGTGATGTCATAATGGTCGTCATGGCAATGGTGATGTCAGAATGGTCGTCATGGCGACGATGATGTCAGTATGGTGGTCATGGCTTTGGTGATGTCATAATGGTCATCATGGCGACGATGACGTCATAATGGTCGTCATGTCGACGATGATGTCATAATGGTCGTCATGGCGACGATGATGTCATACTGGTCGTCATGGCGACGGTGTTGCCATAATGGTCGTCATGGCGACGATGATGTCATAATGGTCGTCATGGCGACGATGATGTCATAATGGTCGTCATACCGACGATGATGTCATAATGGTCGTCATGGCGAAGATGATGTCATAATGGTCGTCATGGCGACGATGATGTCATAATGGTCGTCTTGCCGACGATGATGTCATAATGGTCGTCATGACGACGGTGATGTCATAATAGTCGTCATGGCGACGATGATGTCATAATGGTCGTCTTGCCGACGATGATGTCATAATGGTCGTCATGGCGACGGTGTTGCCATAATGGTCGTCATGGCGACGATCATGTCATAATGGTCGTCATGGCGACGATGATGTCATAATGGTCGTCATGGCGACGATGATGTCAGTATGGTGGTCATGGCTTTGGTGATGTCATAATGGTCGTCATGGCAATGGTGATGTCAGAATGGTCGTCATGGCGACGATGATGTCAGTATGGTGGTGATGGCTTTGGTGATGTCATAATGGTCGTCATGGCGACGATGATGTCATAATGGTCGTCATGGCGACGATGATGTCATAATGGTCGTCATGGCGACGATGATGTCATACTGGTCGTCATGGCGACGGTATTGCCATAATGGTCATCATGGCGACGATGATGTCATAATGGTCGTCATGCCGACGATGATGTCATAATGGTCGTCATGGCGACGATGATGTCAGTATGGTGGTCATGGCTTTGGTGATGTCATAATGGTCGTCATGGCGACGGTGATGTCATAATGATCGTCATGGCAATGGTGATGTCAGAATGGTCGTCATGGCGACGGTGATGTCAGTATGGTGGCCATGACTTTGGTGATGTCATAATGGTCGTCATGGCGACGATGATGTCATAATGGTCGTCATGGCGACGATGATGTCATAAAGGTCGTCATGGCGACGATGATGTCAATATGGTCGTCATGGCTTTGGTGATGTCATAATGGTCGTCAAGGCGACGGTGATGTCATAATGGTCGTCATGGCGACGATGATGTCATAATGGTCGTCACGGCGACGGTGATGTCATAATTTTCGTCATGGCGACGATGATGTCATACTGGTCGTCATGGCGACGGTGTTGCCATAATGGTAGTCATGGCGACGATGACGTCATATTGGTCGTCATGGCGACGATGATGTCATAATGGTCGTCATGGCAACGATGACGTCATAATGGTCGTCATGGCGACGATGATGTCATACTGGTCGTCATGGCGACGGTGTTGCCATAATGGTCGTCATGGCGACGATGATGTCATAATGATCGTCATGGCGACGGTGATGTCATAATGGTCGTCATGCCGACGATGATGTCATAATGGTCGTCATGGCGAAGATGATATCATAATGGTCGTCATGGCGACGATGACGTCATAATGGTCGTCATGGCGACGATGACGTCATAATGGTCGTCATGGCGACGATGATGTCATAATGGTCGTCATGGCGACGGTGATGTCATAATAGTCGTCATGGCGACGATGATGTCATAATGGTCGTCATGCCGACGATGATGTCATAATGGTCGTCATGGCGACGGTGTTGCCATAATGGTCGTCATGGCGACGATGATATCATAATGGTCGTCATGGCGACGATGATGTCAGTATGGTCGTCATGGCTTTGGTGATGTCTTAATGGTCGTCATGGCGACGGTGATGTCATAATGGTCGTCATGGCAATGGTGATGTCAGAATGGTCGTCATGGCGACGATGATGTCAGTATGGTGGTCATGGCTTTGGTGATGTCATAATGGTCGTCATGGCGACGATGATGTCATAATGGTCGTCATGGCGACGATGATGTCAATATGGTTGTAATGGCTTTGGTGATGTCATAATGTTCGTCATGGCGACGGTGATGTCATAATGGTCGTCATGGCGACGATGATGTCATAATGGTCGTCACGGCGACGATGATGTCATAATGGTCGTCACCGCGACGGTGATGTCATAATGGTCGTCACCGCGACGGTGATGTCATAATGGTCGTCATGGCGACGATGATGTCTTACTGGTCGTCATGGCGACGGTGTTGCCATAATGGTCGTCATGGCGACGATGATGTCATATGGTCGTCATGGCGACGATGATGTCATAATGGTCGTCATGGCGACGGTGACGTCATAATGGTCGTCACGGCGACGATGATGTCATAATGGTCGTCATGGCGACGATGACGTCATAATTGTCGTCATGGCGACGATGATGTCATAATGGTCGTCATGGCGACGATGATGTCATACTGGTCATCATGGCGACGGTGTTGCCATAATGGTCGTCATGGCGACGATGATGTCATAATGGTCGTCATGGCGACGATGATGTCATAATGGTCTTCATACCGACGATGATGTCATAATGGTCGTCATGGCGAAGATGATGTCATAATGGTCGTCATGGCGACGATGATGTCATAATGGTCGTCATGGCGACGGTGATGTCATAATGGTCGTCATGGCAATGGTGATGTCAGAATGGTCGTCATGGCGACGATGATGTCAGTATGGTGGTCATGGCTTTGGTGATGTCATAATGGTCGTCATGGCGACGATGATGTCATAATGGTCGTCATGGCGACGATGATGTCAATATGGTTGTAATGGCTTTGGTGATGTCATAATGTTCGTCATGGCGCCGGTGATGTCATAATGGTCGTCATGGCGACGATGATGTCATAATGGTCGTCACGGCGACGATGATGTCATAATGGTCGTCACCGCGACGGTGATGTCATAATGGTCGTCACCGCGACGGTGATGTCATAATGGTCGTCATGGCGACGATGATGTCATACTGGTCGTCATGGCGACGGAGTTGCCATAATGGTCGTCATGGCGACGATGATGTCATATGGTCGTCATGGCGACGATGATGTCATAATGGTCGTCATGGCGACGATGACGTCATAATGGTCGTCACGGCGACGATGATGTCATAATGGTCGTCATGGTGACGATGACGTCATAATTGTCGTCATGGCGACGATGATGTCATAATGGTCGTCATGGCGACGATGATGTCATACTGGTCGTCATGGCGACGGTGTTGCCATAATGGTCGTCATGGCGACGATAATGTCATAATGGTCGTCATGGCGAAGATGATGTCATAATAGTCGTCATCGCGACGATGATGTCATAATGGTCGTCTTGCCAACGATGATGTCATAATGGTCGTCATGGCGACGGTGTTGCCATAATGGTCGTCATGGCGACGATGATGTCATAATGGTCGTCATGGCGACGATGATGTCATAATGGTCGTCATGGCGACGATGATGTCAGTATGGTGGTCATGGCTTTGGTGATGTCATAATGGTCGTCATGGCAATGGTGATGTCAGAATGGTCGTCATTGCGATGATGATGTCAGTATGGTGGTCATGGCTTTGGTGATGTCATAATGGTCGTCATGGCGACGATGATGCCATAATGGTCGTCATGGCGACGATGATGTCAATATGGTTGTCATGGCTTTGGTGATGTCATAATGGTCGTCATGGCGACGGTGATGTCATAATGGTCGTCATGGCGACGATGATGTCATAATGGTCGTCACGGCGACGATGAAGTCATAATGGTCGTCACGGCGACGGTGATGTCATAATGGTCGTCATGGCGACGATGATGTAATACTGGTCGTCATGGCGACGGTGTTGCCATAATGGTCGTCATGGCGACGATGATGTCATAATGGTCGTCATGGCGACGATGATGTCAGTATGGTGGTCATGGCTTTGGTGATGTCATAATGGTCGTCATGGCGACGGTGATGTCATAATGGTCGTCATGGCAATGGTGATGTCAGAATGGTTGTCATGGCGACGATGATGTCAGTATGGTGGCCATGGCTTTGGTGATGTCATAATGGTCGTCATGGCGACGATGATGTCATAATGGTCGTCATGGCGACGATGATGTCAATATGGTTGTCATGGCTTTGGTGATGTCATAATGGTCGTCATGGCGACGGTGATGTCATAATGGTAGTCATGGCGACGAAGATGTCATACTGGTCGTCATGGCGACGGTGTTGCCATAATGGTCGTCATGGCGACGATGATGTCATAATGATCGTCATGGCGACGGTGATGTCATAATGGTCGTCATGCCGACGATGATGTCATAATGGTCGTCATGGCAAAGATGATGTCATAATGGTCGTCATGGCGAAGATGATGTCATAATGGTCGTCATGCCGACGATGATGTCATAATGGTCGTCATGGCGACGATGATATCATAATGGTCGTCATGGCGACGATGATGTCAGTATGGTGGTCATGGCTTTGGTGATGTCATAATGGTCGTCATGGCGACGGTGATGTCATAATGGTCGTCATGGCAATGGTGATGTCAGAATGGTCGTCATGGCGACGATGATGTCAGTATGGTGGTCATGGCTTTGGTGATGTCATAATGGTCGTCATGGTGACGATGACGTCATAATGGTCGTCATGGCGACGATGATGTCATAATGGTCGTCATGGCGACGATGATGTCATACTGGTCGTCATGGCGACGGTGTTGCCATAATGGTCGTCATGGCGACGATGATGTCATAATGGTCGTCATGGCGACGATGATGTCATAATGGTCGTCATGGCGACGATGATGTCATAATGGTCGTCATGGCGACGATGATGTCATAATGGTCGTCTTGCCGACGATGATGTCATAATGGTCGTCATGACGACGGTGATGTCATAATAGTCGTCATGGCGACGATGATGTCATAATGGTCGTCTTGCCGACGATGATGTCATAATGGTCGTCATGGCGACGGTGTTGCCATAATGGTCGTCATGGCGACGATCATGTCATAATGGTCGTCATGGCGACGATGATGTCATAATGGTCGTCATGGCGACGATGATGTCAGTATGGTGGTCATGGCTTTGGTGATGTCATAATGGTCGTCATGGCAATGGTGATGTCAGAATGGTCGTCATGGCGACGATGATGTCAGTATGGTGGTGATGGCTTTGGTGATGTCATAATGGTCGTCATGGCGACGATGATGTCATAATGGTCGTCATGGCGACGATGATGTCATAATGGTCGTCATGGCGACGATGATGTCATACTGGTCGTCATGGCGACGGTATTGCCATAATGGTCATCATGGCGACGATGATGTCATAATGGTCGTCATGCCGACGATGATGTCATAATGGTCGTCATGGCGACGATGATGTCAGTATGGTGGTCATGGCTTTGGTGATGTCATAATGGTCGTCATGGCGACGGTGATGTCATAATGATCGTCATGGCAATGGTGATGTCAGAATGGTCGTCATGGCGACGGTGATGTCAGTATGGTGGCCATGGCTTTGGTGATGTCATAATGGTCGTCATGGCGACGATGATGTCATAATGGTCGTCATGGCGACGATGATGTCATAATGGTCGTCATGGCGACGATGATGTCAATATGGTTGTCATGGCTTTGGTGATGTCATAATGGTCGTCAAGGCGACGGTGATGTCATAATGGTCGTCATGGCGACGATGATGTCATAATGGTCGTCACGGCGACGGTGATGTCATAATTTTCGTCATGGCGACGATGATGTCATACTGGTCGTCATGGCGACGGTGTTGCCATAATGGTCGTCATGGCGACGATGACGTCATATTGGTCGTCATGGCGACGATGATGTCATAATGGTCGTCATGGCAACGATGACGTCATAATGGTCGTCATGGCGACGATGATGTCATACTGGTCGTCATGGCGACGGTGTTGCCATAATGGTCGTCATGGCGACGATGATGTCATAATGATCGTCATGGCGATGGTGATGTCATAATGGTCGTCATGCCGACGATGATGTCATAATGGTCGTCATGGCGAAGATGATATAATGGTCGTCATGGCGACGATGACGTCATAATGGTCGTCATGGCGACGATGACGTCATAATGGTCGTCATGGCGGCGATGATGTCATAATGGTCGTCATGGCGACGGTGATGTCATAATAGTCGTCATGGCGACGATGATGTCATAATGGTCGTCATGCCGACGATGATGTCATAATGGTCGTCATGGCGACGGTGTTGCCATAATGGTCGTCATGGCGACGATGATATCATAATGGTCGTCATGGCGACGATGATGTCAGTATGGTCGTCATGGCTTTGGTGATGTCTTAATGGTCGTCATGGCGACGGTGATGTCATAATGGTCGTCATGGCAATGGTGATGTCAGAATGGTCGTCATGGCGACGATGATGTCAGTATGGTGGTCATGGCTTTGGTGATGTCATAATGGTCGTCATGGCGACGATGATGTCATAATGGTCGTCATGGCGACGATGATGTCAATATGGTTGTAATGGCTTTGGTGATGTCATAATGTTCGTCATGGCGACGGTGATGTCATAATGGTCGTCATGGCGACGATGATGTCATAATGGTCGTCACGGCGACGATGATGTCATAATGGTCGTCACTGCGACGGTGATGTCATAATGGTCGTCATGGCGACGATGATGTCATAATGGTCGTCATAGCGACGATGATGTCATAATGGTCGTCATGGCGACGATGATGTCAGTATGGTGGTCATGGCTTTGGTGATGTCATAATGGTCGTCATGGCGACGATGATGTCATAATGGTCGTCATGGCGACGATGATGTCAATATGGTTGTCATGGCTTTGGTGATGTCATAATGGTCGACATGGCGATGGTGATGTCATAATGGTCGTCATGGCGACGATGATGTCATAATGGTCGTCATGGCGACGATGATGTCATAATGGTCGCCACGGCGACGGTGATGTCATAATGGTCGTCATGGCGACGATGATGTCATACTGGTCGTCATGGCGACGGTGTTGCCATAATGGTCGTCATGGCGACGATGATGTCATAATGGTCGTCATGGCGACGATGATGTCATACTGGTCGTCATGGCGACGGTGTTGCCATAATGGTAGTCATGGCGACGAAGATGTCATACTGGTCGTCATGGCGACGGTGTTGCCATAATGGTCGTCATGGCGACGATGATGTCATAATGATCGTCATGGCGACGGTGATGTCATAATGGTCGTCATGCCGACGATGATGTCATAATGGTCGTCATGGCGAAGATGATGTCATAATGGTCGTCATGGCGAAGATGATGTCATAATGGTCGTCATGCCGACGATGATGTCATAATGGTCGTCATGGCGACGATGATATCATAATGGTCGTCATGGCGACGATGATGTCAGTATGGTGGTCATGGCTTTGGTGATGTCATAATGGTCGTCATGGCGACGGTGATGTCATAATGGTCGTCATGGCAATGGTGATGTCAGAATGGTCGTCATGGCGACGATGATGTCAGTATGGTGGTCATGGCTTTGGTGATGTCATAATGGTCATCATGGCGACGATGACGTCATAATGGTCGTCATGTCGACGATGATGTCATAATGGTCGTCATGGCGACGATGATGTCATACTGGTCGTCATGGCGACGGTGTTGCCATAATGGTCGTCATGGCGACGATGATGTCATAATGGTCGTCATGGCGACGATGATGTCATAATGGTCGTCATACCGACGATGATGTCATAATGGTCGTCATGGCGAAGATGATGTCATAATGGTCGTCATGGCGACGATGATGTCATAATGGTCGTCTTGCCGACGATGATGTCATAATGGTCGTCATGACGACGGTGATGTCATAATAGTCGTCATGGCGACGATGATGTCATAATGGTCGTCTTGCCGACGATGATGTCATAATGGTCGTCATGGCGACGGTGTTGCCATAATGGTCGTCATGGCGACGATCATGTCATAATGGTCGTCATGGCGACGATGATGTCATAATGGTCGTCATGGCGACGATGATGTCAGTATGGTGGTCATGGCTTTGGTGATGTCATAATGGTCGTCATGGCAATGGTGATGTCAGAATGGTCGTCATGGCGACGATGATGTCAGTATGGTGGTGATGGCTTTGGTGATGTCATAATGGTCGTCATGGCGACGATGATGTCATAATGGTCGTCATGGCGACGATGATGTCATAATGGTCGTCATGGCGACGATGATGTCATACTGGTCGTCATGGCGACGGTATTGCCATAATGGTCATCATGGCGACGATGATGTCATAATGGTCGTCATGCCGACGATGATGTCATAATGGTCGTCATGGCGACGATGATGTCAGTATGGTGGTCATGGCTTTGGTGATGTCATAATGGTCGTCATGGCGACGGTGATGTCATAATGATCGTCATGGCAATGGTGATGTCAGAATGGTCGTCATGGCGACGGTGATGTCAGTATGGTGGCCATGACTTTGGTGATGTCATAATGGTCGTCATGGCGACGATGATGTCATAATGGTCGTCATGGCGACGATGATGTCATAAAGGTCGTCATGGCGACGATGATGTCAATATGGTCGTCATGGCTTTGGTGATGTCATAATGGTCGTCAAGGCGACGGTGATGTCATAATGGTCGTCATGGCGACGATGATGTCATAATGGTCGTCACGGCGACGGTGATGTCATAATTTTCGTCATGGCGACGATGATGTCATACTGGTCGTCATGGCGACGGTGTTGCCATAATGGTAGTCATGGCGACGATGACGTCATATTGGTCGTCATGGCGACGATGATGTCATAATGGTCGTCATGGCAACGATGACGTCATAATGGTCGTCATGGCGACGATGATGTCATACTGGTCGTCATGGCGACGGTGTTGCCATAATGGTCGTCATGGCGACGATGATGTCATAATGATCGTCATGGCGACGGTGATGTCATAATGGTCGTCATGCCGACGATGATGTCATAATGGTCGTCATGGCGAAGATGATATCATAATGGTCGTCATGGCGACGATGACGTCATAATGGTCGTCATGGCGACGATGACGTCATAATGGTCGTCATGGCGACGATGATGTCATAATGGTCGTCATGGCGACGGTGATGTCATAATAGTCGTCATGGCGACGATGATGTCATAATGGTCGTCATGCCGACGATGATGTCATAATGGTCGTCATGGCGACGGTGTTGCCATAATGGTCGTCATGGCGACGATGATATCATAATGGTCGTCATGGCGACGATGATGTCAGTATGGTCGTCATGGCTTTGGTGATGTCTTAATGGTCGTCATGGCGACGGTGATGTCATAATGGTCGTCATGGCAATGGTGATGTCAGAATGGTCGTCATGGCGACGATGATGTCAGTATGGTGGTCATGGCTTTGGTGATGTCATAATGGTCGTCATGGCGACGATGATGTCATAATGGTCGTCATGGCGACGATGATGTCAATATGGTTGTAATGGCTTTGGTGATGTCATAATGTTCGTCATGGCGACGGTGATGTCATAATGGTCGTCATGGCGACGATGATGTCATAATGGTCGTCACGGCGACGATGATGTCATAATGGTCGTCACCGCGACGGTGATGTCATAATGGTCGTCACCGCGACGGTGATGTCATAATGGTCGTCATGGCGACGATGATGTCTTACTGGTCGTCATGGCGACGGTGTTGCCATAATGGTCGTCATGGCGACGATGATGTCATATGGTCGTCATGGCGACGATGATGTCATAATGGTCGTCATGGCGACGGTGACGTCATAATGGTCGTCACGGCGACGATGATGTCATAATGGTCGTCATGGCGACGATGACGTCATAATTGTCGTCATGGCGACGATGATGTCATAATGGTCGTCATGGCGACGATGATGTCATACTGGTCATCATGGCGACGGTGTTGCCATAATGGTCGTCATGGCGACGATGATGTCATAATGGTCGTCATGGCGACGATGATGTCATAATGGTCTTCATACCGACGATGATGTCATAATGGTCGTCATGGCGAAGATGATGTCATAATGGTCGTCATGGCGACGATGATGTCATAATGGTCGTCATGGCGACGGTGATGTCATAATGGTCGTCATGGCAATGGTGATGTCAGAATGGTCGTCATGGCGACGATGATGTCAGTATGGTGGTCATGGCTTTGGTGATGTCATAATGGTCGTCATGGCGACGATGATGTCATAATGGTCGTCATGGCGACGATGATGTCAATATGGTTGTAATGGCTTTGGTGATGTCATAATGTTCGTCATGGCGCCGGTGATGTCATAATGGTCGTCATGGCGACGATGATGTCATAATGGTCGTCACGGCGACGATGATGTCATAATGGTCGTCACCGCGACGGTGATGTCATAATGGTCGTCACCGCGACGGTGATGTCATAATGGTCGTCATGGCGACGATGATGTCATACTGGTCGTCATGGCGACGGAGTTGCCATAATGGTCGTCATGGCGACGATGATGTCATATGGTCGTCATGGCGACGATGATGTCATAATGGTCGTCATGGCGACGATGACGTCATAATGGTCGTCACGGCGACGATGATGTCATAATGGTCGTCATGGTGACGATGACGTCATAATTGTCGTCATGGCGACGATGATGTCATAATGGTCGTCATGGCGACGATGATGTCATACTGGTCGTCATGGCGACGGTGTTGCCATAATGGTCGTCATGGCGACGATAATGTCATAATGGTCGTCATGGCGAAGATGATGTCATAATAGTCGTCATCGCGACGATGATGTCATAATGGTCGTCTTGCCAACGATGATGTCATAATGGTCGTCATGGCGACGGTGTTGCCATAATGGTCGTCATGGCGACGATGATGTCATAATGGTCGTCATGGCGACGATGATGTCATAATGGTCGTCATGGCGACGATGATGTCAGTATGGTGGTCATGGCTTTGGTGATGTCATAATGGTCGTCATGGCAATGGTGATGTCAGAATGGTCGTCATTGCGATGATGATGTCAGTATGGTGGTCATGGCTTTGGTGATGTCATAATGGTCGTCATGGCGACGATGATGCCATAATGGTCGTCATGGCGACGATGATGTCAATATGGTTGTCATGGCTTTGGTGATGTCATAATGGTCGTCATGGCGACGGTGATGTCATAATGGTCGTCATGGCGACGATGATGTCATAATGGTCGTCACGGCGACGATGAAGTCATAATGGTCGTCACGGCGACGGTGATGTCATAATGGTCGTCATGGCGACGATGATGTAATACTGGTCGTCATGGCGACGGTGTTGCCATAATGGTCGTCATGGCGACGATGATGTCATAATGGTCGTCATGGCGACGATGATGTCAGTATGGTGGTCATGGCTTTGGTGATGTCATAATGGTCGTCATGGCGACGGTGATGTCATAATGGTCGTCATGGCAATGGTGATGTCAGAATGGTTGTCATGGCGACGATGATGTCAGTATGGTGGCCATGGCTTTGGTGATGTCATAATGGTCGTCATGGCGACGATGATGTCATAATGGTCGTCATGGCGACGATGATGTCAATATGGTTGTCATGGCTTTGGTGATGTCATAATGGTCGTCATGGCGACGGTGATGTCATAATGGTCGTCATGCCGACGATGATGCCATAATGGTCGTCATGGCGACGGTGTTGACATAATGGTCGTCATGGCGACGATGATGTCATAATGGTCGTCATGGCGACGATGATGTCAATATGGTCGTCATGGCTTTGGTGATGTCATAATGGTCGTCATGGCGACGGTGATGTCATAATGGTTGTTATGGCGACGATGCTGTCATAATGGTCGTCACGGCGACGATGATGTCATAATGGTCGTCACGGCGACGGTAATGTCATAATGGTCGCCATGGCGACGATGATGTCATACTGGTCGTCATGGCGACGGTGTTGCCATAATGGTCGTCATGGCGACGGTGATGTCATAATAGTCGTCATGGCGACGATGATGTCAGTATGGTGGTCATGGCTTTGGTGATGTCATAATGGTCGTCATGGCGACGGTGTTGCCATAATGGTCGTCATGGCGACTATGATGTCATAATGGTCGTCATGGCGACGATGATGTCAGTATGGTGGTCAT
This sequence comes from Phyllobates terribilis, assembly GCF_046119375.1. Taxonomy (NCBI): domain Eukaryota; kingdom Metazoa; phylum Chordata; class Amphibia; order Anura; family Dendrobatidae; genus Phyllobates; species Phyllobates terribilis. Next base: position 3,144,232 of record NW_027362911.1, read on the forward strand.
GGCTTTGGTGATGTCATAATGGTCGTCATGGCGACAATGATGTCAGTATGGTGCTCATGGCTTTGGTGATGTCATAATGTTCGTCATGGCGACGGTGATGTCATAATGGTCGTCATGGCAATGGTGATGTCAGAATGGTCGTCATGGAGACGATGATGTCAGTATGGTGGTCATGGCTTTGGTGATGTCATAATGGTCGTCATGGCGACGATGATGTCATAATGGTCGTCACGGCGACGATGATGTCATAATGGTCGTCACGGCGGCGGTAATGTCATAATTGTCGTCATGGCGACGATGATGTCATACTGTCGTCATGGCGACGGTGTTGCCATAAAGGTCGTCATGGCGACGATGATGTCATAATGGTCATCATGGCGACGATGACGTCATAATGGTCGTCATGGCGACGATGACGTCATAATGGTCGTCATGGCGACAATGATGTCATAATGGTCGTCATGGCGACGATGATGTCATACTGGTCGTCATGGCGACAGTGTTGCCATAATGGTCGTCATGGCGACGATGATGTCATAATGGTCGTCATGCCGACGATGATGTCATAATGGTCGTCACGGCGACGATGATGTCATAATTGTCGTCATGGCGACGATGATGTCATGCTGGTCGTCATGGCGACGGTGTTGCCATAATGGTCGTCATGGCGACGATGACGTCATATTGGTCGTCATGGCGACGATGATGTCATAATGGTCGTCATGGCGACGATGACGTCATAATGGTCGTCATGGCGACGATGATGTCATAATGGTAGTCATGGCGACGATGATGTCATAATGGTCGTCATGGCGACGATGACGTCATAATGGTCGTCATGGTGACGATGACGTCATAATGGTCGTCATACCGATGATGATGTCATAATGTTCGTCATGGCGAAGATGATGTTATAATAGTCGTCATCGCGACGATGATGTCATAATGGTCGTCTTGCCAACGATGATGTCATAATGGTCGTCAAGGCGACGGTGTTGCCATAATGGTCGTCATGGCGACGATGATGTCATAATGGTCGTCATGGCGACGATGATGTCATAATGGTCGTCATGGCGACGATGATGTCAGTATGGTGGTCATGGCTTTGGTGATGTCATAATTTTCGTCATGGCAATGGTGATGTCAGAATGGTCGTCATGGCGACGATGATGTCAATATGGTGGTCATGGCTTTGGTGATGTCATAATGGTCGTCGTGGCGACGATGATGCCATAATGGTCGTCATGGCTACGATGATGTCAATATGGTTGTCATGGCTTTGGTGATGTCATAATGGTCGTCATGGCGACGGTGATGTCATAATGGTCGTCATGGCGACGATGATGTCATAATGGTCGTCACGGCGACGATGATGTCATAATGGTCGTCACGGCGACGGTGATGTCATAATGGTCGTCATGGCGACGATGATGTCATACTGGTCGTCATGGCGACGGTGTTGCCATAATGGTCGTCATGGCGTGGCGACGATGATGTCATAATGGTCGTCATGGCGACGATGATGTCAGTATGGTGGTCATGGCTTTGGTGATGTCATAATGGTCGTCATGGCGACGGTGATGTCATAATGGTCGTCATGGCAATGGTGATGTCAGAATGGTTGTCATGGCGACGATGATGTCATTATGGTGGCCATGGCTTTGGTGATGTCATAATGGTCGTCATGGCGACGATGATGTCATAATGGTCGTCATGGCGACGATGATGTCAATATGGTTGTCATGGCTTTGGTGATGTCATAATGGTCGTCATGGCGACGGTGATGTCATAATGGTCGTCATGCCGACGATGATGCCATAATGGTCGTCATGGCGACGGTGTTGACATAATGGTCGTCATGGCGACGATGATGTCATAATGGTCGTCATGGCGACGATGATGTCATAATGGTCGTCACGGCGACGGTGATGTCATAATTGTCGTCATGGCGACGATGATGTCATACTGGTCGTCATGGCGACGGTGTTGCCATAATGGTCGTCATGGCGACGATGACGTCATATTGGTCGTCATGGCGACGATGATGTCATAATGGTCGTCATGGCAACGATGACGTCATAATGGTAGTCATGGCGACGATGATGTCATACTGGTCGTCATGGCGACGGTGTTGCCATAATGGTCGTCATGGCGACGATGATGTCATAATGATCGTCATGGCGACGGTGATGTCATAATGGTCGTCATGCCGACGATGATGTCATAATGGTCGTCATGGCGAAGATGATGTCATAATGGTCGTCATGGCGACGATGACGTCATAATGGTCGTCATGGCGACGATGACGTCATAATGGTCGTCATGGCGACGATGATGTCATAATGGTCGTCATGGCGACGGTGATGTCATAATAGTCGTCATGGCGACGATGATGTCATAATGGTCGTCATGCCGACGATGATGTCAGTATGGTCGTCATGGCTTTGGTGATGTCTTAATGGTCGTCATGGCGACGGTGATGTCATAAAGGTCGTCATGTCAATGGTGATGTCAGAATGGTCGTCATGGCGACGATGATGTCAGTATGGTGGTCATGGCTTTGGTGATGTCATAATGGTCGTCATGGCGACGATGATGTCATAATGGTCGTCATGGCGACGATGATGTCAATATGGTTGTAATGGCTTTGGTGATGTCATAATGTTCGTCATGGCGACGGTGATGTCATAATGGTCGTCATGGCGTCGATGATGTCATAATGGTCGTCACGGCGACGATGATGTCATAATGGTCGTCACCGCGACGGTGATGTCATAATGGTCGTCACCGCGACGGTGATGTCATAATGGTCGTCATGGCGACGATGATGTCATACTGGTCGTCATGGCGACGGTGTTGCCATAATGGTCGTCATGGCGACGATGATGTCATATGGTCATCATGGCGACGGTGTTGCCATAATGGTCGTCATGGCGACGGTGACGTCATAATGGTCGTCACGGCGACGATGATGTCATAATGGTCGTCATGGCGACGATGACGTCATAATTGTCGTCATGGCGACGATGATGTCATAATGGTCGTCATGGCGACGATGATGTCATACTGGTCATCATGGCGACGGTGTTGCCATAATGGTCGTCATGGCGACGATGATGTCATAATGGTCGTCATGGCGACGATGATGTCATAATGGTCTTCATACCGACGATGATGTCATAATGGTCGTCATGGCGAAGATGATGTCATAATGGTCGTCATGGCGACGATGATGTCATAATGGTCGTCATGGCGACGGTGATGTCATAATGGTCGTCATGGCAATGGTGATGTCAGAATGGTTGTCATGGCGACGATGATGTCAGTATGGTGGCCATGGCTTTGGTGATGTCATAATGGTCGTCATGGCGACGATGATGTCAATATGGTTGTCATGGCTTTGGTGATGTCATAATGGTCGTCATGGCGACCGTGATGTCATAATGGTCGTCATGCCGACGATGATGCCATAATGGTCGTCATGGAGACGGTGTTGACATAATGGTCGTCATGGCGACGATGATGTCATAATGGTCGTCATGGCGACGATGATGTCAATATGGTCGTCATGGCTTTGGTGATGTCATAATGGTCGTCATGGCGACGGTGATGTCATAATGGTCGTCATGGCGACGATGCTGTCATAATGGTCGTCACGACGACGATGATGTCATAATGGTCGTCACGGCGACGGTGATGTCATAATGGTCGCCATGGCGACGATGATGTCATAACGGTCGTCATGGCGACGATGATGTCATAATGGTCGTCATGGCGACGATGATGTCATACTGGTCGTCATGGCGACGGTGTTGCCATAATGGTCGTCATGGCGACGATGATGTCATAATGGTCGTCATGGCGACGGTGATGTCATAATGGTCGTCAAGCCGACGATGATGTCAGTATGGTGGTCATGGCTTTGGTGATGTCATAATGGTCGTCATGGCGACGATGATGTCATAATGGTCGTCATAGCGACGATGATGTCATAATGGTCGTCATGGCGACGATGATGTCAGTATGGTGGTCATGGCTTTGGTGATGTCATAATGGTCGTCATGGCGACGATGATGTCATAATGGTCGTCATGGCGACGATGATGTCAATATGGTTGTCATGGCTTTGGTGATGTCATAATGGTCGACATGGCGATGGTGATGTCATAATGGTCGTCATGGCGACGATGATGTCATAATGGTCGTCATGGCGACGATGATGTCATAATGGTCGCCACGGCGACGGTGATGTCATAATGGTCGTCATGGCGACGATGATGTCATACTGGTCGTCATGGCGACGCTGTTGCCATAATGGTCGTCATGGCGATGATGATGTCATAATGGTCGTCATGGCGACGATGATGTCATACTGGTCGTCATGGCGACGGTGTTGCCATAATGATAGTCATGGCGACGAAGATGTCATACTGGTCGTCATGGCGACGGTGTTGCCATAATGGTCGTCATGGCGACGATGATGTCATAATGATCGTCATGGCGACGGTGATGTCATAATGGTCGTCATGCCGACGATGATGTCATAATGGTCGTCATGGCGAAGATGATGTCATAATGGTCGTCATGGCGAAGATGATGTCATAATGGTCGTCATGCCGACGATGATGTCATAATGATCGTCATGGCGACGATGATATCATAATGGTCGTCATGGCGACGATGATGTCAGTATGGTGGTCATGGCTTTGGTGATGTCATAATGGTCGTCATGGCGACGGTGATGTCATAATGGTCGTCATGGCAATGGTGATGTCATAATGGTCGTCATGGCGACGGTGTTGCCATAATGGTCGTCATGGCGACGATGATGTCATAATGGTCGTCATGGCGACGATGATGTCATAATGGTCGTCATGGCGACGATGATGTCATAATGGTCGTCTTGCCGACGATGATGTCATAATGGTCGTCATGACGACGGTGATGTCATAATAGTCGTCATGGCGACGATGATGTCATAATGGTCGTCTTGCCGACGATGATGTCATAATGGTCGTCATGGCGACGGTGATGTCATAATAGTCGTCATGGCGACGATGATGTCATAATGGTCGTCTTTCTGACGATGATGTCATAATGGTCGTCATGGCGACGGTGTTGCCATAATGGTCGTCATGGCGACGATCATGTCATAATGGTCGTCATGGCGACGATGATGTCATAATGGTCGTCATGGCGACGATGATGTCAGTATGGTGGTCATGGCTTTGGTGATGTCATAATGGTCGTCATGGCAATGGTGATGTCAGAATGGTCGTCATGGCGACGATGATGTCAGTATGGTGGTGATGGCTTTGGTGATGTCATAATGGTCGTCATGGCGACGATGATGTCATAATGGTCGTCATGGCGACGATGATGTCATAATGGTCGTCATGGCGACGATGATGTCATACTGGTCGTCATGGCGACGGTATTGCCATAATGGTCATCATGGCGACGATGATGTCATAATGGTCGTCATGCCGACGATGATGTCATAATGGTCGTCATGGCGACGATGATGTCAGTATGGTGGTCATGGCTTTGGTGATGTCATAATGGTCGTCATGGCGACGGTGATGTCATAATGATCGTCATGGCAATGGTGATGTCAGAATGGTCGTCATGGCGACGGTGATGTCAGTATGGTGGCCATGGCTTTGGTGATGTCATAATGGTCGTCATGGCGACGATGATGTCATAATGGTCGTCATGGCGACGATGATGTCATAATGGTCGTCATGGCGACGATGATGTCAATATGGTTGTCATGGCTTTGGTGATGTCATAATGGTCGTCAAGGCGACGGTGATGTCATAATGGTCGTCATGGCGACGATGATGTCATAATGGTCGTCACGGCGACGGTGATGTCATAATTTTCGTCATGGCGACGATGATGTCATACTGGTCGTCATGGCGACGGTGTTGCCATAATGGTCGTCATGGCGACGATGACGTCATATTGGTCGTCATGGCGACGATGATGTCATAATGGTCGTCATGGCAACGATGACGTCATAATGGTCGTCATGGCGACGATGATGTCATACTGGTCGTCATGGCGACGGTGTTGCCATAATGGTCGTCATGGCGACGATGATGTCATAATGATCGTCATGGCGACGGTGATGTCATAATGGTCGTCATGCCGACGATGATGTCATAATGGTCGTCATGGCGAAGATGATATCATAATGGTTGTCATGGCGACGATGACGTCATAATGGTCATCATGGCGACGATGACGTCATAATGGTCGTCATGGCGACGATGATGTCATAATGGTCGTCATGGCGACGGTGATGTCATAATAGTCGTCATGGCGACGATGATGTCATAATGGTCGTCATGCCGACGATGATGTCATAATGGTCGTCATGGCGACGGTGTTGCCATAATGGTCGTCATGGCGACGATGATATCATAATGGTCGTCATGGCGACGATGATGTCAGTATGGTCGTCATGGCTTTGGTGATGTCTTAATGGTCGTCATGGCGACGGTGATGTCATAATGGTCGTCATGGCAATGGTGATGTCAGAATGGTCGTCATGGCGACGATGATGTCAGTATGGTGGTCATGGCTTTGGTGATGTCATAATGGTCGTCATGGCGACGATGATGTCATAATGGTCGTCATGGCGACGATGATGTCAATATGGTTGTAATGGCTTTGGTGATGTCATAATGTTCGTCATGGCGACGGTGATGTCATAATGGTCGTCATGGCGACGATGATGTCATAATGGTCGTCACGGCGACGATGATGTCATAATGGTCGTCACCGCGACGGTGATGTCATAATGGTCGTCACCGCGACGGTGATGTCATAATGGTCGTCATGGCGACGATGATGTCATAATGGTCGTCATGGCGACGATGATGTCATAATGGTCTTCATACCGACGATGATGTCATAATGGTCGTCATGGCGAAGATGATGTCATAATGGTCGTCATGGCGACGATGATGTCATAATGGTCGTCATGGCGACGGTGATGTCATAATGGTCGTCATGGCGACGGTGATGTCATAATGGTCGTCATGGCGACGATGATGCCATAATGGTCGTCATGGCGACGATGATGTCAATATGGTTGTCATGGCTTTGGTGATGTCATAATGGTCGTCATGGCGACGGTGATGTCATAATGGTCGTCATGGCGACGATGATGTCATAATGGTCGTCACGGCGACGATGATGTCATAATGGTCGTCACCGCGACGGTGATGTCATAATGGTCGTCACCGCGACGGTGATGTCATAATGGTCGTCATGGCGACGATGATGTCATACTGGTCGTCATGGCGACGGAGTTGCCATAATGGTCGTCATGGCGACGATGATGTCATATGGTCGTCATGGCGACGATGATGTCATAATGGTCGTCATGGCGACGATGACGTCATAATGGTCGTCACGGCGACGATGATGTCATAATGGTCGTCATGGTGACGATGACGTCATAATTGTCGTCATGGCGACGATGATGTCATAATGGTCGTCATGGCGACGATGATGTCATACTGGTCGTCATGGCGACGGTGTTGCCATAATGGTCGTCATGGCGACGATAATGTCATAATGGTCGTCATGGCGAAGATGATGTCATAATAGTCGTCATCGCGACGATGATGTCATAATGGTCGTCTTGCCAACGATGATGTCATAATGGTCGTCATGGCGACGGTGTTGCCATAATGGTCGTCATGGCGACGATGATGTCATAATGGTCGTCATGGCGACGATGATGTCATAATGGTCGTCATGGCGACGATGATGTCAGTATGGTGGTCATGGCTTTGGTGATGTCATAATGGTCGTCATGGCGACGATGATGCCATAATGGTCGTCATGGCGACGATGATGTCAATATGGTTGTCATGGCTTTGGTGATGTCATAATGGTCGTCATGGCGACGGTGATGTCATAATGGTCGTCATGGCGACGATGATGTCATAATGGTCGTCACGGCGACGATGATGTCATAATGGTCGTCACGGCGACGGTGATGTCATAATGGTCGTCATGGCGACGATGATGTAATACTGGTCGTCATGGCGACGGTGTTGCCATAATGGTCGTCATGGCGACGATGATGTCATAATGGTCGTCATGGCGACGATGATGTCAGTATGGTGGTCATGGCTTTGGTGATGTCATAATGGTCGTCATGGCGACGGTGATGTCATAATGGTCGTCATGGCAATGGTGATGTCAGAATGGTTGTCATGGCGACGATGATGTCAGTATGGTGGCCATGGCTTTGGTGATGTCATAATGGTCGTCATGGCGACGATGATGTCATAATGGTCGTCATGGCGACGATGATGTCAATATGGTTGTCATGGCTTTGGTGATGTCATAATGGTCGTCATGGCGACGGTGATGTCATAATGGTCGTCATGCCGACGATGATGCCATAATGGTCGTCATGGCGACGGTGTTGACATAATGGTCGTCATGGCGACGATGATGTCATAATGGTCGTCATGGCGACGATGATGTCAATATGGTCGTCATGGCTTTGGTGATGTCATAATGGTCGTCATGGCGACGGTGATGTCATAATGGTCGTCATGGCGACGATGCTGTCATAATGGTCGTCACGGCGACGATGATGTCATAATGGTCGTCATGGCGACGGTGTTGCCATAATGGTCGTCATGGCGACGGTGATGTCATAATAGTCGTCATGGCGACGATGATGTCAGTATGGTGGTCATGGCTTTGGTGATGTCATAATGGTCGTCATGGCGACGGTGTTGCCATAATGGTCGTCATGGCGACTATGATGTCATAATGGTCGTCATGGCGACGATGATGTCAGTATGGTGGTCATGGCTTTGGTGATGTCATAATGGTCGTCATGGCGACAATGATGTCAGTATGGTGCTCATGGCTTTGGTGATGTCATAATGTTCGTCATGGCGACGGTGATGTCATAATGGTCGTCATGGCAATGGTGATGTCAGAATGGTCGTCATGGAGACGATGATGTCAGTATGGTGGTCATGGCTTTGGTGATGTCATAATGGTCGTCATGGCGACGATGATGTCATAATGGTCGTCACGGCGACGATGATGTCATAATGGTCGTCACGGCGGCGGTAATGTCATAATTGTCGTCATGTCGACGATGATGTCATACTGTCGTCATGGCGACGGTGTTGCCATAATGGTCGTCATGGCGACGATGATGTCATAATGGTCATCATGGCAACGATGACGTCATAATGGTCGTCATGGCGACGATGACGTCATAATGGTCGTCATGGCGACAATGATGTCATAATGGTCGTCATGGCGACGATGATGTCATACTGGTCGTCATGGCGACAGTGTTGCCATAATGGTCGTCATGGCGACGATGATGTCATAATGGTCGTCATGCCGACGATGATGTCATAATTGTCGTCATGGCGACGGTGTTGCCATAATGGTCGTCATGGCGACGATGATGTCATAATGGTCGTCATGGCGACGGTGATGTCATAATGGTCGTCATGGCGACGATGATGTCATAATGGTCGTCACGGCGACGGTGATGTCATAATTGTCGTCATGGCGACGATGATGTCATGCTGGTCGTCATGGCGACGGTGTTGCCATAATGGTCGTCATGGCGACGATGACGTCATATTGGTCGTCATGGCGACGATGATGTCATAATAGTCGTCATGGCAACGATGACGTCATAATGGTCGTCATGGCGACGATGATGTCATAATGGTAGTCATGGCGACGATAATGTCATACTGGTCGTCATGGCGACGGTGTTGCCATAATGGTCGTCATGGCGACGATGATGTCATAATGATCGTCATGGCGACGGTGATGTCATAATGGTCGTCATGCCGACGATGATGTCATAATGGTCGTCATGGCGACGATGAAGTCATAATGGTCGTCATGGTGACGATGACGTCATAATGGTCGTCATACCGACGATGATGTCATAATGGTCGTCATGGCGAAGATGATGTCATAATAGTCGTCATCGCGACGATGATGTCATAATGGTCGTCTTGCCAACGATGATGTCATAATGGTCGTCATGGCGACGGTGTTGCCATAATGGTCGTCATGGCGACGATGATGTCATAATGGTCGTCATGGCGACGATGATGTCATAATGGTCGTCATGGCGACGATGATGTCAGTATGGTGGTCATGGCTTTGGTGATGTCATAATGGTCGTCATGGCAATGGTGATGTCAGAATGGTCGTCATGGCGACGATGATGTCAATATGGTGGTCATGGCTTTGGTGATGTCATAATGGTCGTCATGGCGACGATGATGCCATAATGGTCGTCATGGCGACGATGATGTCAATATGGTTGTCATGGCTTTGGTGATGTCATAATGGTCGTCATGGCGACGGTGATGTCATAATGGTCGTCATGGCGACGATGATGTCATAATGGTCGTCACGGCGACGATGATGTCATAATGGTCGTCACGGCGACGGTGATGTCATAATGGTCGTCATGGCGACGATGATGTCATACTGGTCGTCATGGCGACGGTGTTGCCATAATGGTCGTCATGGCGACGATGATGTCATAATGGTCGTCATGGCGACGATGATGTCAGTATGGTGGTCATGGCTTTGGTGATGTCATAATGGTCGTCATGGCGACGGTGATGTCATAATGGTCGTCATGGCAATGGTGATGTCAGAATGGTTGTCATGGCGACGATGATGTCAGTATGGTGGCCATGGCTTTGGTGATGTCATAATGGTCGTCATGGCGACGATGATGTCATAATGGTCGTCATGGCGACGATGATGTCAATATGGTTGTCATGGCTTTGGTGATGTCATAATGGTCGTCATGGCGACGGTGATGTCATAATGGTCGTCATGCCGACGTTGATGCCATAATGGTCGTCATGGCGACGGTGTTGACATAATGGTCGTCATGGCGACGATGATGTCATAATGGTCGTCATGGCGACGATAATGTCAATATGGTCGTCATGGCTTTGGTGATGTCATAATGGTCGTCATGGCGACGGTGATGTCATAATGGTCGTCATGGCGACGATGCTGTCATAATGGTCGTCACGGCGACGATGATGTCATAATGGTCGTCACGGCGACGGTGATGTCATAATGGTCGCCATGGCGACGATGATGTCATACTGGTCGTCATGGCGACGGTGTTGCCATAATGGTCGTCATGGCGACGGTGATGTCATAATAGTCGTCATGGCGACGATGATGTCAGTATGGTGGTCATGGCTTTGGTGATGTCATAATGGTCGTCATGGCGACAATGATGTCAGTATGGTGCTCATGGCTTTGGTGATGTCATAATGGTCGTCATGGCGACGGTGATGTCATAATGGTCGTCATGGCAATGGTGATGTCAGAATGGTCGTCATGGAGACGATGATGTCAGTATGGTGGTCATGGCTTTGGTGATGTCATAATGGTCGTCATGGCGACGATGATGTCATAATGGTCGTCATGGCGACGATGATGTCAATATGGTTGTCATGGCTTTGGTGATGTCATAATGGTCGTCATGGCGACGGTGATGTCAATATGGTTGTCATGGCTTTGGTGATGTCATAATGGTCGTCATGGCGACGATGATGTCAATATGGTTGTAATGGCTTTGGTGATGTCATAATGTTCGTTATGGCGACGGTGATGTCATAATGGTCGTCATGGCGACGATGATGTCATAATGGTCGTCACGGCGACGATGATGTCAGTATGGTGGTCATGGCTTTGGTGATGTCATAATGGTCGTCATGGCAATGGTGATGTCAGAATGGTCGTCATGGCGACGATGATGTCAGTATGGTGGTCATGGCTTTGGTGATGTCAAAATGGTCGTCATGGCGACGATGATGTCATAATGGTCGTCATGGCGACGATGATGTCAATATGGTTGTCATGGCTTTGGTGATGTCATAATGGTCGTCATGGCGACGGTGATGTCATAATGGTCGTCATGGCGACGATGATGTCATAATGGTCGTCACGGCGACGATGATGTCATAATGGTCGTCACGGCGACGGTGATGTGATAATGGTCGTCATGGCGACGATGATGTCATACTGGTCGTCATGGCGACGGTGTTGCCATAATGGTCGTCATGGCGACGATGATGTCATAATGGTCGTCATGACGACGATGATGTCAGTATGGTGGTCATGGCTTTGGTGATGTCATAATGGTCGTCACGGCGACGGTGATGTCATAATGGTCGTCATGGCGACGATGATGTAATACTGGTCGTCATGGCGACGGTGTTGCCATAATGGTCGTCATGGCGACGATGATGTCATAATGGTCGTCATGGCGACGATGATGTCAGTATGGTGGTCATGGCTTTGGTGATGTCATAATGGTCGTCATGGCGACGGTGATGTCATAATGGTCGTCATGGCAATGGTGATGTCAGAATGGTTGTCATGGCGACGATGATGTCAGTATGGTGGCCATGGCTTTGGTGATGTCATAATGGTCGTCATGGCGACGATGATGTCATAATGGTCGTCATGGCGACGATGATGTCAATATGGTTGTCATGGCTTTGGTGATGTCATAATGGTCGTCATGGCGACGGTGATGTCATAATGGTCGTCATGCCGACGATGATGCCATAATGGTCGTCATGGCGACGGTGTTGACATAATGGTCGTCATGGCGACGATGATGTCATAATGGTCGTCATGGCGACGATGATGTCAATATGGTCGTCATGGCTTTGGTGATGTCATAATGGTCGTCATGGCGACGGTGATGTCATAATGGTCGTCATGGCGACGATGCTGTCATAATGGTCGTCACGGCGACGATGATGTCATAATGGTCGTCACGGCGACGGTAATGTCATAATGGTCGCCATGGCGACGATGATGTCATACTGGTCGTCATGGCGACGGTGTTGCCATAATGGTCGTCATGGCGACGGTGATGTCATAATAGTCGTCATGGCGACGATGATGTCAGTATGGTGGTCATGGCTTTGGTGATGTCATAATGGTCGTCATGGCGACGGTGTTGCCATAATGGTCGTCATGGCGACTATGATGTCATAATGGTCGTCATGGCGACGATGATGTCAGTATGGTGGTCATGGCTTTGGTGATGTCATAATGGTCGTCATGGCGACAATGATGTCAGTATGGTGCTCATGGCTTTGGTGATGTCATAATGTTCGTCATGGCGACGGTGATGTCATAATGGTCGTCATGGCAATGGTGATGTCAGAATGGTCGTCATGGAGACGATGATGTCAGTATGGTGGTCATGGCTTTGGTGATGTCATAATGGTCGTCATGGCGACGATGATGTCATAATGGTCGTCACGGCGACGATGATGTCATAATGGTCGTCACGGCGGCGGTAATGTCATAATTGTCGTCATGGCGACGATGATGTCATACTGTCGTCATGGCGACGGTGTTGCCATAATGGTCGTCATGGCGACGATGATGTCATAATGGTCATCATGGCAACGATGACGTCATAATGGTCGTCATGGCGACGATGACGTCATAATGGTCGTCATGGCGACAATGATGTCATAATGGTCGTCATGGCGACGATGATGTCATACTGGTCGTCATGGCGACAGTGTTGCCATAATGGTCGTCATGGCGACGATGATGTCATAATGGTCGTCATGCCGACGATGATGTCATAATTGTCGTCATGGCGACGGTGTTGCCATAATGGTCGTCATGGCGACGATGATGTCATAATGGTCGTCATGGCGACGGTGATGTCATAATGGTCGTCATGGCGACGATGATGTCATAATGGTCGTCACGGCGACGGTGATGTCATAATTGTCGTCATGGCGACGATGATGTCATGCTGGTCGTCATGGCGACGGTGTTGCCATAATGGTCGTCATGGCGACGATGACGTCATATTGGTCGTCATGGCGACGATGATGTCATAATAGTCGTCATGGCAACGATGACGTCATAATGGTCGTCATGGCGACGATGATGTCATAATGGTAGTCATGGCGACGATAATGTCATACTGGTCGTCATGGCGACGGTGTTGCCATAATGGTCGTCATGGCGACGATGATGTCATAATGATCGTCATGGCGACGGTGATGTCATAATGGTCGTCATGCCGACGATGATGTCATAATGGTCGTCATGGCGACGATGAAGTCATAATGGTCGTCATGGTGACGATGACGTCATAATGGTCGTCATACCGACGATGATGTCATAATGGTCGTCATGGCGAAGATGATGTCATAATAGTCGTCATCGCGACGATGATGTCATAATGGTCGTCTTGCCAACGATGATGTCATAATGGTCGTCATGGCGACGGTGTTGCCATAATGGTCGTCATGGCGACGATGATGTCATAATGGTCGTCATGGCGACGATGATGTCATAATGGTCGTCATGGCGACGATGATGTCAGTATGGTGGTCATCGCTTTGGTGATGTCATAATGGTCGTCATGGCAATGGTGATGTCAGAATGGTCGTCATGGCGACGATGATGTCAATATGGTGGTCATGGCTTTGGTGATGTCATAATGGTCGTCATGGCGACGATGATGCCATAATGGTCGTCATGGCGACGATGATGTCAATATGGTTGTCATGGCTTTGGTGATGTCATAATGGTCGTCATGGCGACGGTGATGTCATAATGGTCGTCATGGCGACGATGATGTCATAATGGTCGTCACGGCGACGATGATGTCATAATGGTCGTCACGGCGACGGTGATGTCATAATGGTCGTCATGGCGACGATGATGTCATACTGGTCGTCATGGCGACGGTGTTGCCATAATGGTCGTCATGGCGACGATGATGTCATAATGGTCGTCATGGCGACGATGATGTCAGTATGGTGGTCATGGCTTTGGTGATGTCATAATGGTCGTCATGGCGACGGTGATGTCATAATGGTCGTCATGGCAATGGTGATGTCAGAATGGTTGTCATGGCGACGATGATGTCAGTATGGTGGCCATGGCTTTGGTGATGTCATAATGGTCGTCATGGCGACGATGATGTCATAATGGTCGTCATGGCGACGATGATGTCAATATGGTTGTCATGGCTTTGGTGATGTCATAATGGTCGTCATGGCGACGGTGATGTCATAATGGTCGTCATGCCGACGTTGATGCCATAATGGTCGTCATGGCGACGGTGTTGACATAATGGTCGTCATGGCGACGATGATGTCATAATGGTCGTCATGGCGACGATAATGTCAATATGGTCGTCATGGCTTTGGTGATGTCATAATGGTCGTCATGGCGACGGTGATGTCATAATGGTCGTCATGGCGACGATGCTGTCATAATGGTCGTCACGGCGACGATGATGTCATAATGGTCGTCACGGCGACGGTGATGTCATAATGGTCGCCATGGCGACGATGATGTCATACTGGTCGTCATGGCGACGGTGTTGCCATAATGGTCGTCATGGCGACGGTGATGTCATAATAGTCGTCATGGCGACGATGATGTCAGTATGGTGGTCATGGCTTTGGTGATGTCATAATGGTCGTCATGGCGACAATGATGTCAGTATGGTGCTCATGGCTTTGGTGATGTCATAATGGTCGTCATGGCGACGGTGATGTCATAATGGTCGTCATGGCAATGGTGATGTCAGAATGGTCGTCATGGAGACGATGATGTCAGTATGGTGGTCATGGCTTTGGTGATGTCATAATGGTCGTCATGGCGACGATGATGTCATAATGGTCGTCATGGCGACGATGATGTCAATATGGTTGTCATGGCTTTGGTGATGTCATAATGGTCGTCATGGCGACGGTGATGTCAATATGGTTGTCATGGCTTTGGTGATGTCATAATGGTCGTCATGGCGACGATGATGTCAATATGGTTGTAATGGCTTTGGTGATGTCATAATGTTCGTTATGGCGACGGTGATGTCATAATGGTCGTCATGGCGACGATGATGTCATAATGGTCGTCACGGCGACGATGATGTCATAATGGTCGTCACCGCGACGGTGATGTCATAATGGTCGTCACCGCGACGGTGATGTCATAATGGTCGTCATGGCGACGATGATGTCATACTGGTCGTCATGGCGACGGTGTTGCCATAATGGTCGTCATGGCGACGATGATGTCATATGGTCGTCATGGCGACGATGATGTCATAATGGTCGTCATGGCGACGATGACGTCATAATGGTCGTCACGGCGACGATGATGTCATAATGGTCGTCATGGCGACGATGACGTCATAATTGTCGTCATGGCGACGATGATGTCATAATGGTCGTCATGGCGACGATGATGTCATACTGGTCGTCATGGCGACGGTGTTGCCATAATGGTCGTCATGGCGACGATGATGTCATAATGGTCGTCATACCGACGATGATGTCATAATGGTCGTCATGGCGAAGATGATGTCATAATAGTCGTCATCGCGACGATGATGTCATAATGGTCGTCTTGCCAACGATGATGTCATAATGGTCGTCATGGCGATGGTGTTGCCATAATGGTCGTCATGGCGACGATGATGTCATAATGGTCGTCATGGCGACGATGATGTCAGTATGGTGGTCATGGCTTTGGTGATGTCATAATGGTCGTCATGGCAATGGTGATGTCAGAATGGTCGTCATGGCGACGATGATGTCAGTATGGTGGTCATGGCTTTGGTGATGTCAAAATGGTCGTCATGGCGACGATGATGTCATAATGGTCGTCATGGCGACGATGATGTCAATATGGTTGTCATGGCTTTGGTGATGTCATAATGGTCGTCATGGCGACGGTGATGTCATAATGGTCGTCATGGCGACGATGATGTCATAATGGTCGTCACGGCGACGATGATGTCATAATGGTCGTCACGGCGACGGTGATGTCATAATGGTCGTCATGGCGACGATGATGTCATACTGGTCGTCATGGCGACGGTGTTGCCATAATGGTCGTCATGGCGACGATGATGTCATAATGGTCGTCATGACGACGATGATGTCAGTATGGTGGTCATGGCTTTGGTGATGTCATAATGGTCGTCATGGCGACGGTGATGTCATAATGGTCGTCATGGCAATGGTGATGTCAGAATGGTTGTCATGGCGACGATGATGTCAGTATGGTGGCCATGGCTTTGGTGATGTCATAATGGTCGTCATGGCGACGATGATGTCATAATGGTCGTCATGGCGACGATGATGTCAATATGGTTGTCATGGCTTTGGTGATGTCATAATGGTCGTCATGGCGACGGTGATGTCATAATGGTCGTCATGCCGACGATGATGCCATAATGGTCGTCATGGCGACGGTGTTGACATAATGGTCGTCATGGCGACGATGATGTCATAATGGTCGTCATGGCGACGATGATGTCAATATGGTCGTCATGGCTTTGGTGATGTCATAATGGTCGTCATGGCGACGGTGATGTCATAATGGTTGTCATGGCGACGGTGATGTCATAATGGTCGTCATGGCGACGATGCTGTCATAATGGTCATCAAGGCGACGATGATGTCATAATGGTCGTCACGGCGACGGTGATGTCATAATGGTCGCCATGGCGACGATGATGTCATACTGGTCATCATGGCGACGGTGTTGCCATAATGGTCGTCATGGCGACGGTGATGTCATAATAGTCGTCATGGCGACGATGATGTCAGTATGGTGGTCATGGCTTTGGTGATGTCATAATGGTCGTCATGGCGACGGTGTTGCCATAATGGTCGTCATGGCGACTATGATGTCATAATGGTCGTCATGGCGACGATGATGTCAGTATGGTGGTCATGGCTTTGGTGATGTCATAATGGTCGTCATGGCGACAATGATGTCAGTATGGTGGTCATGGCTTTGGTGATGTCATAATGGTCGTCATGGCGACGGTGATGTCATAATGGTCGTCATGGCAATGGTGATGTCAGAATGGTCGTCATGGAGACGATGATGTCAGTATGGTGGTCATGGCTTTGGTGATGTCATAATGGTCGTCATGGCGACGATGATGTCATAATGGTCGTCATGGCGACGATGATGTCAATATGGTTGTCATGGCTTTGGTGATGTCATAATGGTCGTCATGGCGACGGTGATGTCATAATGGTCGTCATGGCGACGGTGATGTCATAATGGTCGTCATGGCGACGATGATGTCATACTGGTCGTCACGGCGACGATGATGTCATAATAGTCGTCACGGCGGCGGTAATGTCATAATTGTCGTCATGGCGACGATGATGTCATACTGTCGTCATGGCGACGGTGTTGCCATAATGGTCGTCATGGCGACGATGATGTCATAATGGTCATCATGGCGACGATGACGTCATAATGGTCGTCATGGCGACGATGACGTCATAATGGTCGTCATGGCGACAATGATGTCATAATGGTCGTCATGGCAACGATGATGTCATACTGGTCGTCATGGCGACAGTGTTGCCATAATGGTCGTCATGGCGACGATGATGTCATAATGGTCGTCATGGCGACGATGATGTCATAATGGTCGTCATGGCGACGATGATGTCAGTATGGTGGTCATGGCTTTGGTGATGTCATAATGGTCGTCATGGCGACGGCGATGTCATAATAGTCGTCATGGCAATGGTGATGTCATACTGTTCGTCATGGCGACGGTGTTGCCATAAAGGTCGTCATTTCGACGATGATGTCATAATGGTCGTCATGCCGACGATGATGTCATAATGGTCGTCATGTCGACGATGATGTCATAATGGTCGTCATGGCGACGGTGGTGTCATAATGGTCGTCATGGCGACGATGATGTCATAATGGTCGTCATGGCGACGATGATGTCATAATGGTCGTCATGGCGACGATGATGTCATGGCTTTGGTGATGTCATAATGGTCGTCATGGCGACGGTGATGTCATAATGGTCGTCATGGAAATGGTGATGTCAGAATGGTCGTCATGGCGACAATGATGTCAGTATGGTGGTAATGGCTTTGGTGATGTCATAATGGTCGTCATGGCGACGAAGATGTCATAATGGTCGTCATGGCGACGATGATGTCAATATGGTTGTCATGGCTTTGGTGATGTCATAATGGTCGTCATGGCGACGGTGATGTCATAATGGTCGTCATGGCGACGATGATGTCATAATGGTCGTCACGGCGACGATGATGTTATAATGGTCGTCACGGCGACGGTGATGTCATAAGGGTCGTCATGGCGACGATGATGTCATACTGGTCGTCATGGCGACGGTGTTGCCATAATGGTCGTCATGGCGACGATGATGTCATAATGGTCGTCATGGCGACGGTGATGTCATAATGGTCGTCATGGCGACAATGTTGTAATAATGGTCATCATGGCGAAGATGATGTCATAATGGTCGTCATGGCGACGATGATGTCATAATGGTCGTCATGGCGACGATGATGTCATAATGGTCGTCATGGCGACGGTGATGTCATAATGGTCGTCATGGCGACGGTGATGTCAGTATGGTGGTCATGGCTTTGGTGATGTCATAATGGTCGTCATGGCGACGGTGTTGCCATAATGGTCATCATGGCGACGGTGATGTCATAATGGTCGTCATGTCAATGGTGATGTCAGAATGGTCGTCATGGCGACGATGATGTCAGTATGGTGGTCATGGCTTTGGTGATGTCATAATGGTCGTCATGGCGACGATGATGTCATAATGGTCGTCATGGCGACGATGATGTCAATATGGTTGTCATGGCTTTGGTGATGTCATAATTGTCGTCATGGCGACGGTGATGTCATAATGGTCGTCATGGCGACGATGATGTCATAATGGTCGTCACGGCGACGATGATGTCATAATGTTCGTCACGGCGGCGGTAATGTCATAATGGTCGTCATGGCGACGATGATGTCATACTGTCGTCATGGCGACGGTGTTGCCATAATGGTCGTCATGGCGACGATGATGTCATAATGGTTATCATGGCGACGATGACGTCATAATGGTCGTCATGGCGACGATGACGTCATAATGGTCGTCATGGCGACGATGATGTCATAATGGTCGTCATGGCGACGATGATGTCATACTGGTCGTCATGGCGACGGTGTTGCCATAATGGTTGTCATGGCGAAGATAATGTCATAATGGTCGTCATGCCGACGATGATGTCATGATGGTCGTCATGGCGACGATGATGTCATAATGGTCGTCATGGCGACGATGATGTCAGTATGGTGGTCATGGCTTTGGTGATGTCATAATGGTCGTCATGGCGACGGTGATGTCATAATGGCCGTCATGGCAATGGTGATGTCAGAATGGTCGTCATGGCGACGATGATGTCAGTATGGTGGTCATGGCTTTGGTGATGTCATAATGGTCGTCATGGCGACGATGATGTCATAATGGTCGTCATGGCGACGATGATGTCAATATGGTTGTCATGGCTTTGGTGATGTCATAATGGTCGTCATGGCGACGGTGATGTCATAATGGTCGTCACGGCGACGATGATGTCATAATGGTCGTCACGGCGACGATGATGTCATAATGGTCGTCATAGCGACGATGATGTCATAATGGTCGTCATGGCGACGATGACGTCATAATGGTCGTCATGGCGACGATGATGTCATAATGGTCGTCATGGCGACGATGATGTCATACTGGTCGTCATGGCGACGATGATGTCATACTGGTCGTCATGGCGACGATGACGTCATAATGGTCGTCATGGCGACGATGACGTCATAATGGTCGTCATGGCGACGATTATGTCAATATGGTTGTCATGGCTTTGGTGATGTCATAATGGTCGTCATGGCGACGATGATGTCATAATGGTCGTCACGGCGACGATGATGTCATAATGGTCGTCACGGCGGCGGTAATGTCATAATTGTCGTCATGGCGACGATGATGTCATATTGTCGTCATGGCGACGGTGTTGCCATAATGGTCGTCATGGCGACGATGATGTCATAATGGTCATCATGGCGACGATGACGTCATAATGGTCGTCATGGCGACGATGACGTCATAATGGTCGTCATGGCGACGATGATGTCATAATGGTCGTCATGGCGACGATGATGTCATACTGGTCGTCATGGCGACGGTGTTGCCATAATGGTCGTCATGGCGACGATGATGTCATAATGGTCGTCATGCCGACGATGATGTCATAATGGTCGTCATGGCGACGGTATTGCCATAATGGTCGTCATGGCGACGATGATGTCATAATGGTCGTCATGGCAACAATGATGTCATAATGGTCGTCATGGCGACGATGATGTCAGTATGGTGGTCATTGCTTTGGTGATGTCATAATAGTCGTCATTTCGACGATGATGTCATAATAGTCGTCATGCCGACGATGATGTCATAATGGTCGTCATGGCGACGGTGTTGTCATAATGGTCGTCATGGCGACGGTGATGTCATGATGGTCGTCATGCCGACGATGATGTCAACATGGTGGTCATGTCTTTGGTGATGTTATAATGGTCGTCATGGCGACGATGATGTCATAATGGTCGTCATAGCGACGATGATGTCATAATGGTCGTCATGGCGACGATGATGTCAGTATGGTGGTCATGGCTTTGGTGATGTCATAATGGTTGTCATGGCGACGGTGATGTCATAATGGTCGTCATGGCGACGATGATGTCATAATGGTCGTCATGGTGACGATGATGTCATAATGGTCGTCATGGCGACGATGACGTCATAATGGTCGTCATGGCGACGATGACGTCATAATGGTCGTCATGGCGACGATGTTGTCATAATGGTCGTCATGGCGACGATGATGTCATACTGGTCGTCATGGCGACGGTGTTGCCATAATGGTCGTCATGGCGACGATGATGTCATAATGGTCGTCATGGCGACGATGATGTCAATATGGTTGTCTTGGCTTTGGTGATGTCATAATGGTCGTCATGGCGACGGTGATGTCATAATGTTCGTCACGGCGATAATGATGTCATAATGATCGTCACGGCGACGATGATGTCATAATGGTCGTCACGGCGACGGTGATGTCATAATGGTTGTCATGGCGACGATAACGTCATAATGGTCGTCATGGCGACGATGATGTCATAATGGTCGTCATGGCGACGATGATGTCATAATGGTCGTCATGGCGACGATGACGACATAATGGTCGTCATGGCGACGATGACGTCATAATGGTCGTCATGGCGACGATGATGTCATAATGGTCGTCATGGCGACGATGATGTCATACTGGTCGTCATGGCGACGGTGTTGCCATAATGGTCGTCATGGCGACGATGATGTCATAATGGTCGTCATGGCGACGATGATATCATACTGGTCGTCATGGCGACGGTGTTGCCATAATGGTCGTCATGGCGACGATGATGTCATAATGGTCGTCATGGCGACGATGATGTCATAATGGTCGTCATGGCGACGATGACGACATAATGGTCGTCATGGCGACGATGACGTCATAATGGTCGTCATGGCGACGATGATGTCATAATGGTCGTCATGGCGACGATGATGTCATACTGGTCGTCATGGCGACGGTGTTGCCATAATGGTCGTCATGGCGACGATGATGTCATAATGGTCGTCATGGCGACGATGATATCATACTGGTTGTCATGGCGACGGTGTTGCCATAATGGTCGTCATGGCGACGATGATGTCATAATGGTCGTCATGGCGACGGTGATGTCATAATGGTCGTCATGGCGACGATGATGTCAATATGGTTGTCATGGCTTTAGTGATGTCATAATGGTCGTCATGGCGACGGTGATGTCATAATGTTCGTCACGGCGACGATGATGTCATAATGATCGTCACGGCGACGATGATGTCATAATGGTCGTCACGGCGACGGTGATGTCATAATGGTCGTCATGGCGACGATAACGTCATAATGGTCGTCATGGCGACGATGATGTCATAATGGTCGTCATGGCGACGATGATGTCATAATGATCGTCACGGCGACGATGATGTCATAATGGTCGTCACGCGACGGTGATGTCATAATGGTCGTCATGGCGACGATAACGTCATAATGGTCGTCATGGCGACGATGATGTCATAATGGTCGTCATGGCGACGATGATGTCATAATGGTCGTCATGGCGACGATGATGACATAATGGTCGTCATGGCGACGATGACGTCATAATGGTCGTCATGGCGACGATGATGTTAAAATGGTCGTCATGGCGACGATGATGTCATACTGGTCGTCATGGCGACGGTGTTGCCATAATGGTCGTCATGGCGACGATGATGTCATAATGGTCGTCATGGCGACGGTGATGTCATAATGGTCGTCATGGCGACGATGATGTCATAATGGTCGTCATGGCGACGATGATGTCAGTATGGTGGTCATGGCTTTGGTGATGGCATAATGGTCGTCATGGCGACGGTGATGTCATAATGGTCGTCATGGCAATGGTGATGTCAGAATGGTCGTCATGGCGACGATGATGTCAGTATGGTGGTCATGGCTTTGGTGATGTCATAATGGACGTCATGGCGACGATGATGTCATAATGGTCGTCATGGCGACGATGATGTCATAATAGTCGTCACGGCGACGATGATGTCATAATGGTCGTCACGGCGGCGGTAATGTCATAATTGTCGTCATGGCGACGATGATGTCATATTGTCGTCATGGCGACGGTGTTGCCATAATGGTCGTCATGGCGACGATGATGTCATAATGGTCATCATGGCGACGATGATGTCATAATGGTCGTCATGGCGACGATGACGTCATAATGGTCGTCATGGCGACGATGATGTCATAATGGTCGTCATGCCGACGATGATGTCATAATGGTCGTCATGGCGACGGTGTTGCCATAATGGTCGTCATGGCGACGATGATGTCATAATGGTCGTCATGGCAACGATGATGTCATAATGGTCGTCATGGCGACGATGATGTCAGTATGGTGGTCATGGCTTTGGTGATGTTATAATGGTCGTCATGGCGACGATGATGTCATAATGGTCGTCATGGCGACGATGATGTCAGTATGGTGGTCATGGCTTTGGTGATGTCATAATGGTTGTCATGGCGACGGTGATGTCATAATGGTCGTCATGGCGACGATGATGTCATAATGGTCGTCATGGCGACGATGATGTGAGTATGGTGGTCATGGCTTTGGTGATGTCATAATGGTTGTCATGGCGACGGTGATGTCATAATGGTCGTCATGGCGACGATGACGTCATAATGGTCGTCATGGCGACGATGACGTCATAATGGTCGTCATGGCGACGATGATGTCATAATGGTCGTCATGGCGACGATGATGTCATACTGGTCGTCATGGCGACGATGATGTCATAATAGTCGTCATTTCGACGATGATGTCATAATAGTCGTCATGCCGACGATGATGTCATAATGGTCGTCATGGCGACGGTGTTGTCATAATGGTCGTCATGGCGACGGTGATGTCATGATGGTCGTCATGCCGACGATGATGTCAGTATGGTGGTCATGGCTTTGGTGATGTTATAATGGACGTCATGGCGACGATGATGTCATATTGTCGTCATGGCGACGGTGTTGCCATAATGGTCGTCATGGCGACGGTGTTGCCATAATGGTCGTCATGGCGACGATGACGTCATAATGGTCGTCATGGCGACGATGACGTCATAATGGTCGTCATGGCGATGATGATGTCATAATGGTCGTCATGGCGACGATGATGTCATACTGGTCGTCATGGCGACGGTGTTGCCATAATGGTCGTCATGGCGACGATGATGTCATAATGTTCGTCATGCCGACGATGATGTCATAATGGTCGTCATGGCGACGGTATTGCCATAATGGTCGTCATGGCGACGATGATGTCATAATGGTCGTCAAGGGAACGATGATGTCATAATGGTCGTCATGGCGACGATGATGTCAGTATGGTGGTCAATGCTTTGGTGATGTCATAATAGTCGTCATTTCGACGATGATGTCATAATAGTCGTCATGCCGACGATGATGTCATAATGGTCGTCATGGCGACGGTGTTGTCATAATGGTCGTCATGGCGACGGTGATGTCATGATGGTCGTCATGCCGACGATGATGTCAGTATGGTGGTCATGGCTTTGGTGATGTTATAATGGTCGTCATGGCGACGATGATGTCATAATGGTCGTCATAGCGACGATGATGTCATAATGGTCGTCATGGCGACGATGATGTCAGTATGGTGGTCATGGCTTTGGTGATGTCATAATGGTTGTCATGGCGACGGTGATGTCATAATGGTCGTCATGGCGACGATGATGTCATAATGGTCGTCATGGTGACGATGATGTCATAATGGTCGTCATGGCGACGATGACGTCATAATGGTCGTCATGGCGACGATGACATCATAATGGTCGTCATGGCGACGATGTTGTCATAATGGTCGTCATGGCGACGATGATGTCATACTGGTCGTCATGGCGACGGTGTTGCCATAATGGTCGTCATGGCGACGATGATGTCATAATGGTCGTCATGGCGACGATGATGTCAATATGGTTGTCATGGCTTTGGTGATGTCATAATGGTCGTCATGGCGACGGTGATGTCATAATGTTCGTCACGGCGACAATGATGTCATAATGATCGTCACGGCGACGATGATGTCATAATGGTCGTCACGGCCACGGTGATGTCATAATGGTTGTCATGGCGACGATAACGTCATAATGGTCGTAATGGCGACGATGATGTCATAATGGTCGTCATGGCGACGATGATGTCATAATGGTCGTCATGGCGACGATGATGACATAATGGTCGTCATGGCGACGATGACGTCATAATGGTCGTCATGGCGACGATGATGTCATAATGGTCGTCATGGCGACGATGATGTCATACTGGTCGTCATGGCGACGGTGTTGCCATAATGGTCGTCATGGCGACGATGATGTCATAATGGTCGTCATGGCGACGATGATATCATACTGGTCGTCATGGCGACGGTGTTGCCATAATGGTCGTCATGGCGACGATGATGTCATAATGGTCGTCATGGCGACGGTGATGTCATAATGGTCGTCATGGCGACGGTGATGTCATGATGGTCGTCATGCCGACGATGATGTCAGTATGGTGGTCATGGCTTTGGTGATGTCATAATGGTCGTCATGGCGACGATGATGTCATAATGGTCGTCATAGCGACGATGATGTCATAATGGTCGTCATGGCGACGATGATGTCAGTATGGTGGTCATGGCTTTGGTGATGTCATAATGGTTGTCATGGCGACGGTGATGTCATAATGGTCGTCATGGCGACGATGACGTCATAATGGTCGTCATGGCGACGATGACGTCATAATGGTCGTCATGGCGACGATGATGTCATAATGGTCGTCATGGCGACGATGATGTCATACTGGTCGTCATGGCGACGGTGTTGCCATAATGGTCGTCATGGCGACGATGATGTCATAATGGTCGTCATGGCGACGGTATTGCCATAATGGTCGTCATGGCGACGATGATGTCATAATGGTCGTCATGGCAACGATGATGTCATAATGGTCGTCATGGCGACGATGATGTCAGTATGGTGGTCAATGCTTTGGTGATGTCATAATAGTCGTCATTTCGACGATGATGTCATAATAGTCGTCATTTCGACGATGATGTCATAATAGTCGTCATGCCGACGATGATGTCATAATGGTCGTCATGGCGACGGTGTTGTCATAATGGTCGTCATGGCGACGGTGATGTCATGATGGTCGTCATGGCGACGATGATGTCATAATGGTCGTCATGGCGACGATGATGTCAATATGGTTGTCATGGCTTTAGTGATGTCATAATGGTCGTCATGGCGACGGTGATGTCATAATGTTCGTCATGGCGACGATAACGTCATAATGGTCGTCATGGCGACGATGACGTCATAATGGTCGTCATGGCGACGATGATGTCATAATGGTCGTCATGCCGACGATGATGTCATAATAGTCGTCATGGCGACGGTGTTGCCATAATGGTCGTCATGGCGACGATGATGTCATAATGGTCGTCATGGCAACGATGATGTCATAATGGTCGTCATGGCGACGATGATGTCAGTATGGTGGTCATGGCTTTGGTGATGTTATAATGGTCGTCATGGCGACGATGATGTCATAATGGTCGTCATGGCGACGATGATGTGAGTATGGTGGTCATGGCTTTGGTGATGTCATAATGGTTGTCATGGCGACGGTGATGTCATAATGGTCGTCATGGCGACGATGATGTCATAATGGTCGTCATGGCGACGATGATGTGAGTATGGTGGTCATGGCTTTGGTGATGTCATAATGGTTGTCATGGCGACGGTGATGTCATAATGGTCGTCATGGCGACGATGACGTCATAATGGTCGTCATGGCGACGATGACGTCATAATGGTCGTCATGGCGACGATGATGTCATAATGGTCGTCATGGCGACGATGATGTCATACTGGTCGTCATGGCGACGATGATGTCATAATAGTCGTCATTTCGACGATGATGTCATAATAGTCGTCATGCCGACGATGATGTCATAATGGTCGTCATGGCGACGGTGTTGTCATAATGGTCGTCATGGCGACGGTGATGTCATGATGGTCGTCATGCCGACGATGATGTCAATATGGTGGTCATGGCTTTGGTGATGTTATAATGGACGTCATGGCGACGATGATGTCATATTGTCGTCATGGCGACGGTGTTGCCATAATGGTCGTCATGGCGACGGTGTTGCCATAATGGTCGTCATGGCGACGATGACGTCATAATGGTCGTCATGGCGACGATGACGTCATAATGGTCGTCATGGCGATGATGATGTCATAATGGTCGTCATGGCGACGATGATGTCATACTGGTCGTCATGGCGACGGTGTTGCCATAATGGTCGTCATGGCGACGGTATTGCCATAATGGTCGTCATGGCGACGATGATGTCATAATGGTCGTCAAGGGAACGATGATGTCATAATGGTCGTCATGGCGACGATGATGTCAGTATGGTGGTCAATGCTTTGGTGATGTCATAATAGTCGTCATTTCGACGATGATGTCATAATAGTCGTCATGCCGACGATGATGTCATAATGGTCGTCATGGCGACGGTGTTGTCATAATGGTCGTCATGGCGACGGTGATGTCATGATGGTCGTCATGCCGACGATGATGTCAGTATGGTGGTCATGGCTTTGGTGATGTTATAATGGTCGTCATGGCGACGATGATGTCATAATGGTCGTCATAGCGACGATGATGTCATAATGGTCGTCATGGCGACGATGATGTCAGTATGGTGGTCATGGCTTTGGTGATGTCATAATGGTTGTCATGGCGACGGTGATGTCATAATGGTCGTCATGGCGACGATGATGTCATAATGGTCGTCATGGTGACGATGATGTCATAATGGTCGTCATGGCGACGATGACGTCATAATGGTCGTCATGGCGACGATGACATCATAATGGTCGTCATGGCGACGATGTTGTCATAATGGTCGTCATGGCGACGATGATGTCATACTGGTCGTCATGGCGACGGTGTTGCCATAATGGTCGTCATGGCGACGATGATGTCATAATGGTCGTCATGGCGACGATGATGTCAATATGGTTGTCATGGCTTTGGTGATGTCATAATGGTCGTCATGGCGACGGTGATGTCATAATGTTCGTCACGGCGACAATGATGTCATAATGATCGTCACGGCGACGATGATGTCATAATGGTCGTCACGGCCACGGTGATGTCATAATGGTTGTCATGGCGACGATAACGTCATAATGGTCGTAATGGCGACGATGATGTCATAATGGTCGTCATGGCGACGATGATGTCATAATGGTCGTCATGGCGACGATGATGACATAATGGTCGTCATGGCGACGATGACGTCATAATGGTCGTCATGGCGACGATGACGTCATAATGGTCGTCATGGCGACGATGATGTCATACTGGTCGTCATGGCGACGGTGTTGCCATAATGGTCGTCATGGCGACGATGATGTCATAATGGTCGTCATGGCGACGATGATATCATACTGGTCGTCATGGCGACGGTGTTGCCATAATGGTCGTCATGGCGACGATGATGTCATAATGGTCGTCATGGCGACGGTGATGTCATAATGGTCGTCATGGCGACGGTGATGTCATGATGGTCGTCATGCCGACGATGATGTCAGTATGGTGGTCATGGCTTTGGTGATGTCATAATGGTCGTCATGGCGACGATGATGTCATAATGGTCGTCATAGCGACGATGATGTCATAATGGTCGTCATGGCGACGATGATGTCAGTATGGTGGTCATGGCTTTGGTGATGTCATAATGGTTGTCAAGGCGACGGTGATGTCATAATGGTCGTCATGGCGACGATGACGTCATAATGGTCGTCATGGCGACGATGACGTCATAATGGTCGTCATGGCGACGATGATGTCATAATGGTCGTCATGGCGACGATGATGTCATACTGGTCGTCATGGCGACGGTGTTGCCATAATGGTCGTCATGGCGACGATGATGTCATAATGGTCGTCATGGCGACGGTATTGCCATAATGGTCGTCATGGCGACGATGATGTCATAATGGTCGTCATGGCAACGATGATGTCATAATGGTCGTCATGGCGACGATGATGTCAGTATGGTGGTCAATGCTTTGGTGATGTCATAATAGTCGTCATTTCGACGATGATGTCATAATAGTCGTCATGCCGACGATGATGTCATAATGGTCGTCATGGCGACGGTGTTGTCATAATGGTCGTCATGGCGACGGTGATGTCATGATGGTCGTCATGGCGACGATGATGTCATAATGGTCGTCATGGCGACGATGATGTCAATATGGTTGTCATGGCTTTAGTGATGTCATAATGGTCGTCATGGCGACGGTGATGTCATAATGTTCGTCATGGCGACGATAACGTCATAATGGTCGTCATGGCGACGATGATGTCATAATGGTCGTCATGGCGACGATGATGTCATAATGATCGTCACGGCGACGATGATGTCAGTATGGTGGTCATGGCTTTGGTGATGTTATAATGGTCGTCATGGCGACGATGATGTCATAATGGTCGTCATAGCGACGATGATGTCATAATGGTCGTCATGGCGACTATGATGTCAGTATGGTGGTCATGGCTTTGGTGATGTCATAATGGTTGTCATGGCGACGGTGATGTCATAATGGTCATCATGGCGACGATGATGTCATAATGGTCGTCATGGTGACGATGACGTCATAATGGTCGTCATGGCGACGATGACGTCATAATGGTCGTCATGGCGACGATGACGTCATAATGGTCGTCATGGCGACGATGATGTCAATATGGTTGTCATGGCTTTGGTGATGTCATAATGGTCGTCATGGCGACGATGATGTCATATTGGTGGTCACGGCGACGATGATGTCATAATGGTCGTCACGGCGGCGGTAATGTCATAATTGTCGTCATGGCGACGATGATGTCATATTGTCGTCATGGCGACGGTGTTGCCATAATGGTCGTCATGGCGACGATGATGTCATAATGGTCGTCATGGCGACGATGACGTCATAATGGTCGTCATGGCGACGATGACGTCATAATGGTCGTCATGGCGACGATGATGTCATAATGGTCGTCATGGCGACGATGATGTCATACTGGTCGTCATGGCGACGGTGTTGCCATAATGGTCGTCATAGCGACGATGATGTCATAATGGTCGTCATGCCGACGATGATGTCATAATGGTCGTCATGGCGACGGTATTGCCATAATGGTCGTCATGGCGACGATGATGTCATAATGGTCGTCATGGCAACGATGATGTCATAATGGTCGTCATGGCGACGATGATGTCAGTATGGTGGTCAATGCTTTGGTGATGTCATAATAGTTGTCATTTCGACGATGATGTCATAATGGTCGTCATGGCGACGGTGTTGTCATAATGGTCGTCATGGCGACGGTGATGTCATGATGGTCGTCATGCCGACGATGATGTCAGTATGGTGGTCATGGCTTTGGTGATGTTATAATGGTCGTCATGGCGACGATGATGTCATAATGGTCGTCATGGCGACGATGATGTCATAATGGTCGTCATGGCGACGATGATGTCAGTATGGTGGTCATGGCTTTGGTGATGTCATAATGGTTGTCATGGCGACGGTGATGTCATAATGGTCGTCATGTCGACGATGATGTCATAATGGTCGTCATGGTGACGATGATGTCATAATGGTCGTCATGGCGACGATGACGTCATAATGGTCGTCATGGCGACGATGACATCATAATGGTCGTCATGGCGACGATGTTGTCATAATGGTCGTCATGGCGAAGATGATGTCATACTGGTCGTCATGGCGACGGTGTTGCCATAATGGTCGTCATGGCGACGATGATGTCATAATGGTCGTCATGGCGACGATGATGTCAATATGGTTGTCATGGCTTTGGTGATGTCATAATGGTCGTCATGGCGACGGTGATGTCATAATGTTCGTCACGGCGACAATGATGTCATAATGATCGTCACGGCGACGATGATGTCATAATGGTCGTCACGGCGACGGTGATGTCATAATGGTTGTCATGGCGACGATGACGTCATAATGGTCGTCATGGCGACGATGATGTCATAATGGTCGTCATGGCGACGATGATGTCATAATGGTCGTCATGGCGACGATGATGACATAATGGTCGTCATGGCGACGATGACGTCATAATGATCGTCATGGCGACGATGATGTCAAAATGGTCGTCATGGCGACGATGATGTCATACTGGTCGTCATGGCGACGGTGTTGCCATAATGGTCGTCATGGCGACGATGATGTCATAATGGTCGTCATGGCGACGATGATGTCATAATGGTCGTCATGGCGACGATGATGTCAGTATGGTGGTCATGGCTTTGGTGATGTCATAATGGTCGTCATGGCGACGGTGATGTCATAATGGTCGTCATTGCAATGGTGATGTCAGAATGGTCGTCATGGCGACGATGATGTCAGTATGGTGGTCATGGCTTTGGTGATGTCATAATGGTCGTCATGGCGACGATGATGTCATAATGGTCGTCATGGCGACGATGATGTCAATATGGTTGTCATGGCTTTGATGATGTCATAATGGTCGTCATGGCGACGGTGATGTCATAATGGTCGTCATGGCGACGATGATGTCATAATGGTCGTCACGGCGACGATGATGTCATAATGGTCGTCACGGCGGCGGTAATGTCATAATTGTCGTCATGGCGACGATGATGTCATATTGTCGTCATGGCGACGGTGTTGCCATAATGGTCGTCATGGCGACGATGATGTCATAATGGTCATCATGGCGACGATGACGTCATAATGGTCGTCATGGCGACGATGACGTCATAATGGTCGTCATGGCGACGATGATGTCATAATGGTCGTCATGGCGACGATGATGTCATACTGGTCGTCATGGCGACGGTGTTGCCATAATGGTCGTCATGGCGACGATGATGTCATAATGGTCGTCATGCTGACGATGATGTCATAATGGTCGTCATGGCGACGGTGTTGCCATAATGGTCGTCATGGCGACGATGATGTCATAATGGTCGTCATGGCAACGATGATGTCATAATGGTCGTCATGGCGACGATGATGTCAGTATGGTGGTCATTGCTTTGGTGATGTCATAATAGTCGTCATTTCGACGATGATGTCATAATAGTCGTCATGCCGACGATGATGTCATAATGGTCGTTATGGCGACGGTGTTGTCATAATGGTCGTCATGGCGATGGTGATGTCATGATGGTCGTCATGCCGACGATGATGTCAGTATGGTGGTCATGGCTTTGGTGATGTTATAATGGTCGTCATGGCGACGATGATGTCATAATGGTCGTCATAGCGACGATGATGTCATAATGGTCGTCATGGCGACGATGATGTCAGTATGGTGGTCATGGCTTTGGTGATGTCATAATGGTTGTCATGGCGACGGTGATGTCATAATGGTCGTCATGGCGACGGTGATGTCATAATGGTTGTCATGGCGACGATAACGTCATAATGGTCGTAATGGCGACGATGATGTCATAATGGTCGTCATGGCGACGATGATGTCATAATGGTCGTCATGGCGACGATGATGACATAATGGTCGTCATGTCGACGATGACGTCATAATGGTCGTCATGGCGACGATGATGTCATAATGGTCGTCATGGCGACGATGATGTCATACTGGTCGTCATGGCGACGGTGTTGCCATAATGGTCGTCATGGCGACGATGATGTCATAATGGTCGTCATGGCGACGATGATATCATACTGGTCGTCATGGCGACGGTGTTGCCATAATGGTCGTCATGGCGACGATGATGTCATAATGGTCGTCATGGCGACGGTGATGTCATAATGGTCGTCATGGCGACGGTGATGTCATGATGGTCGTCATGCCGACGATGATGTCAGTATGGTGGTCATGGCTTTGGTGATGTCATAATGGTCGTCATGGCGACGATGATGTCATAATGGTCGTCATAGCGACGATGATGTCAGTATGGTGGTCATGGCTTTGGTGATGTCATAATGGTAGTCATGGCTTTGGTGATGTCATAATGGTTGTCATGGCGACGGTGATGTCATAATGGTCGTCATGGCGACGATGATGTCATAATGGTCGTCATGGTGACGATGATGTCATAATGGTCGTCATGGCGACTATGACGTCATAATGGTCGTCATGGCGACGATGACGTCATAATGGTCGTCATGGCGACGATGTTGTCATAATGGTCGTCATGGTGACGATGATTTCATATTGGTCGTCATGGCGACGGTGTTGCCATAATGGTCGTCATGGCGACGATGATGTCATAATGGTCGTCATGGCGACGATGATGTCAATATGTTTGTCATGGCTTTAGTGATGTCATAATGGTCGTCATGGTGACGGTGATGTCATAATGTTCGTCACGGCGACGATGATGTCATAATGATCGTCACCGCGACGATGATGTCATAATGGTCGTCACGGCGACGGTGATGTCATAATGGTCGTCATGGCGACGATAACGTCATAATGGTCGTCATGGCGACGATGATGTCATAATGGTCGTCATGGCGACGATGATGTCATAATGATCGTCACGGCGACGATGATGTCATAATGGTCGTCACGGCGACGGTGATATCATAATGGTCGTCATGGCGACGATAACGTCATAATGGTCGTCATGGCGACGATGATGTCATAATGGTCGTCATGGCGACGATGATGTCATAATGGTCGTCATGGCGACGATGATGACATAATGGTCGTCATGGCGACGATGACGTCATAATGATCGTCATGGCGACGATGATGTCAAAATGGTCGTCATGGCGACGATGATGTCATACTGGTCGTCATGGCGACGGTGTTGCCATAATGGTCGTCATGGCGACGATGATGTCATAATGGTCGTCATGGCGACGATGATGTCATAATGGTCGTCATGGCGACGATGATGTCATAATGGTCGTCATGGCGACGATGATGTCAGTATGGTGGTCATGGCTTTGGTGATGTCATAATGGTCGTCATGGCGACGGTGATGTCATAATGGTCGTCATGGCAATGGTGATGTCAGAATGGTCGTCATGGCGACGATGATGTCAGTATGGTGGTCATGGCTTTGGTGATGTCATAATGGTCGTCATGGCGACGATGATGTCATAATGGTCGTCATGGCGACGATGATGTCAATATGGTTGTCATGGCTTTGATGATGTCATAATGGTCGTCATGGCGACGGTGATGTCATAATGGTCGTCATGGCGACGATGATGTCATAATGGTCGTCACGGCGACGATGATGTCATAATGGTCGTCACGGCGACGATGATGTCATAATGGTCGTCACGGCGGCGGTAATGTCATAATTGTCGTCATGGCGACGATGTTGTCATATTGTCGTCATGGCGACGGTGTTGCCATAATGGTCGTCATGGCGACGATGATGTCATAATGGTCATCATGGCGACGATGACGTCATAATGGTCGTCATGGCGACGATGACGTCATAATGGTCGTCATGGCGAAGATGATGTCATAATGGTCGTCATGGCGACGATGATGTCATACTGGTCGTCATGGCGACGGTGTTGCCATAATGGTCGTCATGGCGACGATGATGTCATAATGGTCGTCATGGCGACGATGATGTCATAATGGTCGTCATGCTGACGATGATGTCATAATGGTCGTCATGGCGACGGTGTTGCCATAATGGTCGTCATGGCGACGATGATGTCATAATGGTCGTCATGGCAACGATGATGTCATAATGGTCGTCATGGCGACGATGATGTCAGTATGGTGGTCATTGCTTTGGTGATGTCATAATAGTCGTCATTTCGACGATGATGTCATAATAGTCGTCATGCCGACGATGATGTCATAATGGTCGTTATGGCGACGGTGTTGTCATAATGGTCGTCATGGCGACGATGATGTCAGTATGGTGGTCATGGCTTTGGTGATGTCATAATGGTCGTCATGGCGACGGTGATGTCATAATGGTCGTCATGGCAATGGTGATGTCAGAATGGTCGTCATGGCGACGATGATGTCAGTATGGTGGTCATGGCTTTGGTGATGTCATAATGGTCGTCATGGCGACGATGATGTCATAATGGTCGTCATGGCGACGATGATGTCAATATGGTTGTCATGGCTTTGATGATGTCATAATGGTCGTCATGGCGACGGTGATGTCATAATGGTCGTCATGGCGACGATGATGTCATAATGGTCGTCACGGCGACGATGATGTCATAATGATCGTCATGGCGACGATGATGTCAAAATGGTCGTCATGGCGACGATGATGTCATACTGGTCGTCATGGCGACGGTGTTGCCATAATGGTCGTCATGGCGACGATGATGTCATAATGGTCGTCATGGCGACGATGATGTCATAATGGTCGTCATGGCGACGATGATGTCAGTATGGTGGTCATGGCTTTGGTGATGTCATAATGGTCGTCATGGCGACGGTGATGTCATAATGGTCGTCATTGCAATGGTGATGTCAGAATGGTCGTCATGGCGACGATGATGTCAGTATGGTGGTCATGGCTTTGGTGATGTCATAATGGTCGTCATGGCGACGATGATGTCATAATGGTCGTCATGGCGACGATGATGTCAATATGGTTGTCATGGCTTTGATGATGTCATAATGGTCGTCATGGCGACGGTGATGTCATAATGGTCGTCATGGCGACGATGATGTCATAATGGTCGTCACGGCGGCGGTAATGTCATAATTGTCGTCATGGCGACGATGATGTCATATTGTCGTCATGGCGACGGTGTTGCCATAATGGTCGTCATGGCGACGATGATGTCATAATGGTCATCATGGCGACGATGACGTCATAATGGTCGTCATGGCGACGATGACGTCATAATGGTCGTCATGGCGATGATGATGTCATAATGGTCGTCATGGCGACGATGATGTCATACTGGTCATCATGGCGACGGTGTTGCCATAATGGTCGTCATGGCGACGATGATGTCATAATGGTCGTCATGCTGACGATGATGTCATAATGGTCGTCATGGCGACGGTGTTGCCATAATGGTCGTCATGGCGACGATGATGTCATAATGGTCGTCATGGCAACGATGATGTCATAATGGTCGTCATGGCGACGATGATGTCAGTATGGTGGTCATTGCTTTGGTGATGTCATAATAGTCGTCATTTCGACGATGATGTCATAATAGTCGTCATGCCGACGATGATGTCATAATGGTCGTTATGGCGACGGTGTTGTCATAATGGTCGTCATGGCGATGGTGATGTCATGATGGTCGTCATGCCGACGATGATGTCAGTATGGTGGTCATGGCTTTGGTGATGTTATAATGGTCGTCATGGCGACGATGATGTCATAATGGTCGTCATAGCGACGATGATGTCATAATGGTCGTCATGGCGACGATGATGTCAGTATGGTGGTCATGGCTTTGGTGATGTCATAATGGTTGTCATGGCGACGGTGATGTCATAATGGTCGTCATGGCGACGGTGATGTCATAATGGTTGTCATGGCGACGATAACGTCATAATGGTCGTAATGGCGACGATGATGTCATAATGGTCGTCATGGCGACGATGATGTCATAATGGTCGTCATGGCGACGATGATGACATAATGGTCGTCATGTCGACGATGACGTCATAATGGTCGTCATGGCGACGATGATGTCATAATGGTCGTCATGGCGACGATGATGTCATACTGGTCGTCATGGCGACGGTGTTGCCATAATGGTCGTCATGGCGACGATGATGTCATAATGGTCGTCATGGCGACGATGATATCATACTGGTCGTCATGGCGACGGTGTTGCCATAATGGTCGTCATGGCGACGATGATGTCATAATGGTCGTCATGGCGACGGTGATGTCATAATGGTCGTCATGGCGACGGTGATGTCATGATGGTCGTCATGCCGACGATGATGTCAGTATGGTGGTCATGGCTTTGGTGATGTCATAATGGTCGTCATGGCGACGATGATGTCATAATGGTCGTCATAGCGACGATGATGTCAGTATGGTGGTCATGGCTTTGGTGATGTCATAATGGTAGTCATGGCTTTGGTGATGTCATAATGGTTGTCATGGCGACGGTGATGTCATAATGGTCGTCATGGCGACGATGATGTCATAATGGTCGTCATGGTGACGATGATGTCATAATGGTCGTCATGGCGACTATGACGTCATAATGGTCGTCATGGCGACGATGACGTCATAATGGTCGTCATGGCGACGATGTTGTCATAATGGTCGTCATGGTGACGATGATTTCATATTGGTCGTCATGGCGACGGTGTTGCCATAATGGTCGTCATGGCGACGATGATGTCATAATGGTCGTCATGGCGACGATGATGTCAATATGTTTGTCATGGCTTTAGTGATGTCATAATGGTCGTCATGGTGACGGTGATGTCATAATGTTCGTCACGGCGACGATGATGTCATAATGATCGTCACGGCGACGATGATGTCATAATGGTCGTCACGGCGACGGTGATGTCATAATGGTCGTCATGGCGACGATAACGTCATAATGGTCGTCATGGCGACGATGATGTCATAATGGTCGTCATGGCGACGATGATGTCATAATGATCGTCACGGCGACGATGATGTCATAATGGTCGTCACGGCGACGGTGATATCTTAATGGTCGTCATGGCGACGATAACGTCATAATGGTCGTCATGGCGACGATGATGTCATAATGGTCGTCATGGCGACGATGATGTCATAATGGTCGTCATGGCGACGATGATGACATAATGGTCGTCATGGCGACGATGACGTCATAATGATCGTCATGGCGACGATGATGTCAAAATGGTCGTCATGGCGACGATGATGTCATACTGGTCGTCATGGCGACGGTGTTGCCATAATGGTCGTCATGGCGACGATGATGTCATAATGGTCGTCATGGCGACGATGATGTCATAATGGTCGTCATGGCGACGATGATGTCATAATGGTCGTCATGGCGACGATGATGTCAGTATGGTGGTCATGGCTTTGGTGATGTCATAATGGTCGTCATGGCGACGGTGATGTCATAATGGTCGTCATGGCAATGGTGATGTCAGAATGGTCGTCATGGCGACGATGATGTCAGTATGGTGGTCATGGCTTTGGTGATGTCATAATGGTCGTCATGGCGACGATGATGTCATAATGGTCGTCATGGCGACGATGATGTCAATATGGTTGTCATGGCTTTGATGATGTCATAATGGTCGTCATGGCGACGGTGATGTCATAATGGTCGTCATGGCGACGATGATGTCATAATGGTCGTCACGGCGACGATGATGTCATAATGGTCGTCACGGCGGCGGTAATGTCATAATTGTCGTCATGGCGACGATGATGTCATATTGTCGTCATGGCGACGGTGTTGCCATAATGGTCGTCATGGCGACGATGATGTCATAATGGTCATCATGGCGACGATGACGTCATAATGGTCGTCATGGCGACGATGACGTCATAATGGTCGTCATGGCGAAGATGATGTCATAATGGTCGTCATGGCGACGATGATGTCATACTGGTCGTCATGGCGACGGTGTTGCCATAATGGTCGTCATGGCGACGATGATGTCATAATGGTCGTCATGCTGACGATGATGTCATAATGGTCGTCATGGCGACGGTGTTGCCATAATGGTCGTCATGGCGACGATGATGTCATAATGGTCATCATGGCAACGATGATGTCATAATGGTCGTCATGGCGACGATGATGTCAGTATGGTGGTCATTGCTTTGGTGATGTCATAATAGTCGTCATTTCGACGATGATGTCATAATAGTCGTCATGCCGACGATGATGTCATAATGGTCGTTATGGCGACGGTGTTGTCATAATGGTCGTCATGGCGATGGTGATGTCATGATGGTCGTCATGCCGACGATGATGTCAGTATGGTGGTCATGGCTTTGGTGATGTTATAATGGTCGTCATGGCGACGATGATGTCATAATGGTCGTCATAGCGACGATGATGTCATAATGGTCGTCATGGCGACGATGATGTCAGTATGGTGGTCATGGCTTTGGTGATGTCATAATGGTTGTCATGGCGACGGTGATGTCATAATGGTCGTCATGGCGACGATGATGTCATAATGGTCGTCATGGTGACGATGACGTCATAATGGTCGTCATGGCGACGATGACGTCATAATGGTCGTCATGGCGACGATGACGTCATAATGGTCGTCATGGCGACGATGATGTCATACTGGTCGTCATGGCAACGGTGTTGCCATAATGGTCGTCATGGCGACGATGATGTCATAATGGTCGTCATGCCGACGATGATGTCATAATGGTCGTCATGGCAACGATGATGTCATAATGGTCGTCATGGCGACGATGATGTCAGTATGGTGGTCATTGCTTTGGTGATGTCATAATAGTCGTCATTTCGACGATGATGTCATAATAGTCGTCATGCCGACGATGATGTCATAATGGTCGTCATGGCGACGGTGTTGTCATAATGGTCGTCATGGCGACGGTGATGTCATGATGGTCGTCATGCCGACGATGATGTCAGTATGGTGGTCATGGCTTTGGTGATGTTATAATGGTCGTCATGGCGACGATGATGTCATAATGGTCGTCATAGCGACGATGATGTCATAATGGTCGTCATGGCGACGATGATGTCAGTATGGTGGTCATGGCTTTGGTGATGTCATAATGGTTGTCATGGCGACGGTGATGTCATAATGGTCGTCATGGCGATGATGATGTCATAATGGTCGTCATGGTGACGATGATGTCATAATGGTCGTCATGGCGACGATGAAGTCATAATGGTCGTCATGGCGACGATGACATCATAATGGTCGTCATGGCGACGATGTTGTCATAATGGTCGTCATGGCGAAGATGATGTCATACTTGTCGTCATGGCGACGGTGTTGCCATAATGGTCGTCATGGCGACGATGATGTCATAATGGTCGTCATGGCGACGATGATGTCAATATGGTTGTCATGGCTTTGGTGATGTCATAATGGTCGTCATGGCGACGGTGATGTCATAATGTTCGTCACGGCGACAATGATGTCATAATGATCGTCACGGCGACGATGATGTCATAATGGTCGTCACGGCGACGGTGATGTCATAATGGTTGTCATGGCGACGATAACGTCATAATGGTCGTAATGGCGACGATGATGTCATAATGGTCGTCATGGCGACGATGATGTCATAATGGTCGTCATGGCGACGATGATGACATAATGGTCGTCATGGCGACGATGACGTCATAATGGTCGTCATGGCGACGATGATGTCATAATGGACGTCATGGCGACGATGATGTCATACTGGTCGTCATGGCGACGGTGTTGCCATAATGGTCGTCATGGCGACGATGATGTCATAATGGTCGTCATGGCGACGATGATATCATACTGGTCGTCATGGCGACGGTGTTGCCATAATGGTCGTCATGGCGACGATGATGTCATAATGGTCGTCATGGCGACGGTGATGTCATAATGGTCGTCATGGCGACGGTGACGTCATGATGGTCGTCATGCCGACGATGATGTCAGTATGGTGGTCATGGCTTTGGTGATGTCATAATGGTCGTCATGGCGACGATGATGTCATAATGGTCGTCATAGCGACGATGATGTCATAATGGTCGTCATGGCGACGATGATGTCAGTATGGTGGTCATGGCTTTGGTGATGTCATAATGGTTGTCATGGCGACGGTGATGTCATAATGGTCGTCATGGCGACGATGACGTCATAATGGTCGTCATGGCGACGATGACGTCATAATGGTCGTCATGGCGACGATGATGTCATAATGGTCGTCATGGCGACGATGATGTCATACTGGTCGTCATGGCGACGGTGTTGCCATAATGGTCGTCATGGCGACGATGATGTCATAATGGTCGTCATGCCGACGATGATGTCATAATGGTCGTCATGGCGACGGTATTGCCATAATGGTCGTCATGGCGACGATGATGTCATAATGGTCGTCATGGCAACGATGATGTCATAATGGTCGTCATGGCGACGATGATGTCAGTATTGTGGTCAATGCTTTGGTGATGTCATAATAGTCGTCATTTCGACGATGATGTCATAATAGTCGTCATTTCGACGATGATGTCATAATAGTCGTCATGCCGACGATGATGTCATAATGGTCGTCATGGCGACGGTGTTGTCATAATGGTCGTCATGGCGACGGTGATGTCATGATGGTCGTCATGGCGACGATGATGTCATAATGGTCGTCATGGCGACGATGATGTCAATATGGTTGTCATGGCTTTAGTGATGTCATAATGGTCGTCATGGCGACGGTGATGTCATAATGTTCGTCATGGCGACGATAACGTCATAATGGTCGTCATGGCGACGATGATGTCATAATGGTCGTCATGGCGACGATGATGTCATAATGATCGTCACGGCGACGATGATGTCAGTATGGTGGTCATGGCTTTGGTGATGTTATAATGGTCGTCATGGCGACGATGATGTCATAATGGTCGTCATAGCGACGATGATGTCATAATGGTCGTCATGGCGACTATGATGTCAGTATGGTGGTCATGGCTTTGGTGATGTCATAATGGTTGTCATGGCGACGGTGATGTCATAATGGTCATCATGGCGACGATGATGTCATAATGGTCGTCATGGTGACGATGACGTCATAATGGTCGTCATGGCGACGATGACGTCATAATGGTCGTCATGGCGACGATGACGTCATAATGGTCGTCATGGCGACGATGATGTCATAATGGTGGTCACGGCGACGATGATGTCATAATGGTCGTCACGGCGGCGGTAATGTCATAATTGTCGTCATGGCGACGGTGTTGCCATAATGGTCGTCATGGCGACGATGATGTCATAATGGTCGTCATGGCGACGATGACGTCATAATGGTCGTCATGGCGACGATGACGTCATAATGGTCGTCATGGCGACGATTATGTCATAATGGTCGTCATGGCGACGATGATGTCATACTGGTCTTCATGGCGACGGTGTTGCCATAATGGTCGTCATAGCGACGATGATGTCATAATGGTCGTCATGCCGACGATGATGTCATAATGGTCGTCATGGCGACGGTATTGCCATAATGGTCGTCATGGCGACGATGATGTCATAATGGTCGTCATGGCAACGATGATGTCATAATGGTCGTCATGGCGACGATGATGTCAGTATGGTGGTCAATGCTTTGGTGATGTCATAATAGTTGTCATTTCGACGATGATGTCATAATAGTCGTCATGCCGACGATGATGTCATAATGGTCGTCATGGCGACGGTGTTGTCATAATGGTCGTCATGGCGACGGTGATGTCATGATGGTCGTCATGCCGACGATGATGTCAGTATGGTGGTCATGGCTTTGGTGATGTTATAATGGTCGTCATGGCGACGATGATGTCATAATGGTCGTCATGGCGACGATGATGTCATAATGGTCGTCATGGCGACGATGATGTCAGTATGGTGGTCATGGCTTTGGTGATGTCATAATGGTTGTCATGGCGACGGTGATGTCATAATGGTCGTCATGTCGACGATGATGTCATAATGGTCGTCATGGTGACGATGATGTCATAATGGTCGTCATGGCGACGATGACGTCATAATGGTCGTCATGGCGACGATGACATCATAATGGTCGTCATGGCGACGATGTTGTCATAATGGTCGTCATGGCGAAGATGATGTCATACTGGTCGTCATGGCGACGGTGTTGCCATAATGGTCGTCATGGCGACGATGATGTCATAATGGTCGTCACGGCGACCATGATGTCATAATGATCGTCACGGCGACGATGATGTCATAATGGTCGTCACGGCGACGGTGATGTCATAATGGTTGTC
Organism: Phyllobates terribilis; assembly: GCF_046119375.1. NCBI lineage: Eukaryota > Metazoa > Chordata > Amphibia > Anura > Dendrobatidae > Phyllobates > Phyllobates terribilis. The sequence goes on from NW_027362911.1 coordinate 3,187,792, forward strand.
ATGGCGACGATAACGTCATAATGGTCGTAATGGCGACGATGATGTCATAATGGTCGTCATGGCGACGATGATGTCATAATGGTCGTCATGGCGACGATGATGACATAATGGTCGTCATGGCGACGATGACGTCATAATGGTCGTCATGGCGACGATGATGTCATAATGGTCGTCATGGCGACGATGATGTCATACTGGTCGTCATGGCGACGGTGTTGCCATAATGGTCGTCATGGCGACGATGATGTCATAATGGTCGTCATGGCGACGATGATATCATACTGGTCGTCATGGCGACGGTGTTGCCATAATGGTCGTCATGGCGACGATGATGTCATAATGGTCGTCATGGCGACGGTGATGTCATAATGGTCGTCATGGCGACGGTGATGTCATGATGGTCGTCATGCCGACGATGATGTCAGTATGGTGGTCATGGCTTTGGTGATGTCATAATGGTCGTCATGGCGACGATGATGTCATAATGGTCGTCATAGCGACGATGATGTCATAATGGTCGTCATGGCGACGATGATGTCAGTATGGTAGTCATGGCTTTGGTGATGTCATAATGGTTGTCATGGCGACGGTGATGTCATAATGGTCGTCATGGCGACGATGATGTCATAATGGTCGTCATGGTGACGATGATGTCATAATGGTCGTCATGGCGACTATGACGTCATAATGGTCGTCATGGCGACGATGACGTCATAATGGTCGTCATGGCGACGATGTTGTCATAATGGTCGTCATGGTGACGATGATTTCATATTGGTCGTCATGGCGACGGTGTTGCCATAATGGTTGTCATGGCGACGATGATGTCATAATGGTCGTCATGGCGACGATGATGTCAATATGTTTGTCATGGCTTTAGTGATGTCATAATGGTCGTCATGGTGACGGTGATGTCATAATGTTCGTCACGGCGACGATGATGTCATAATGATCGTCACGGCGACGATGATGTCATAATGGTCGTCACGGCGACGGTGATGTCATAATGGTCGTCATGGCGACGATAACGTCATAATGGTCGTCATGGCGACGATGATGTCATAATGGTCGTCATGGCGACGATGATGTCATAATGATCGTCACGGCGACGATGATGTCATAATGGTCGTCACGGCGACGGTGATATCATAATGGTCGTCATGGCGACGATAACGTCATAATGGTCGTCATGGCGACGATGATGTCATAATGGTCGTCATGGCGACGATGATGTCATAATGGTCGTCATGGCGACGATGATGACATAGTGGTCGTCATGGCGACGATGACGTCATAGCGACGATGATGTCAAAATGGTCGTCATGGCGACGATGATGTCATACTGGTCGTCATGGCGACGGTGTTGCCATAATGGTCGTCATGGCGACGATGATGTCATAATGGTCGTCATGGCGACGATGATGTCATAATGGTCGTCATGGCGACGATGATGTCAGTATGGTGGTCATGGCTTTGGTGATGTCATAATGGTCGTCATGGCGACGGTGATGTCATAATGGTCGTCATGGCAATGGTGATGTCAGAATGGTCGTCATGGCGACGATGATGTCAGTATGGTGGTCATGGCTTTGGTGATGTCATAATGGTCGTCATGGCGACGATGATGTCATAATGGTCGTCATGGCGACGATGATGTCAATATGGTTGTCATGGCTTTGATGATGTCATAATGGTCGTCATGGAGACGGTGATGTCATAATGGTCGTCATGGCGACGATGATGTCATAATGGTCGTCACGGCGACGATGATGTCATAATGGTCGTCACGGCGGCGGTAATGTCATAATTGTCGTCATGGCGACGATGATGTCATATTGTCGTCATGGCGACGGTGTTGCCATAATGGTCGTCATGGCGACGATGATGTCATAATGGTCATCATGGCGACGATGACGTCATAATGGTCGTCATGGCGACGATGACGTCATAATGGTCGTCATGGCGACGATGATGTCATAATGGTCGTCATGGCGACGATGATGTCATACTGGTCGTCATGGCGACGGTGTTGCCATAATGGTTGTCATGGCGACGATGATGTCATAATGGTCGTCATGCTGACGATGATGTCATAATGGTCGTCATGGCGACGATGTTGCCATAATGGTCGTCATGGCGACGATGATGTCATAATGGTCGTCATGGCAACGATGATGTCATAATGGTCGTCATGGCGACGATGATGTCAGTATGGTGGTCATTGCTTTGGTGATGTCATAATAGTCGTCATTTCGACGATGATGTCATAATAGTCGTCATGCCGACGATGATGTCATAATGGTCGTTATGGCGACGGTGTTGTCATAATGGTCGTCATGGCGATGGTGATGTCATGATGGTCGTCATGCCGACGATGATGTCAGTATGGTGGTCATGGCTTTGGTGATGTTATAATGGTCGTCATGGCGACGATGATGTCATAATGGTCGTCATAGCGACGATGATGTCATAATGGTCGTCATGGCGACGATGATGTCAGTATGGTGGTCATGGCTTTGGTGATGTCATAATGGTTGTCATGGCGACGGTGATGTCATAATGGTCGTCATGGCGACGATGATGTCATAATGGTCGTCATGGTGACGATGACATCATAATGGTCGTCATGGCGACGATGACGTCATAATGGTCGTCATGGCGACGATGACGTCATAATGGTCGTCATGGCGACGATGATGTCATACTGGTCGTCATGGCAACGGTGTTGCCATAATGGTCGTCATGGCGACGATGATGTCATAATGGTCGTCATGCCGACGATGATGTCATAATGGTCGTCATGGCGACGGTATTGCCATAATGGTCGTCATGGCGACGATGATGTCATAATGGTCGTCATGGCGACGATGATGTCAGTATGGTGGTCATTGCTTTGGTGATGTCATAATAGTCGTCATTTCGACGATGATGTCATAATAGTCGTCATGCCGACGATGATGTCATAATGGTCGTCATGGCGACGGTGTTGTCATAATGGTCGTCATGGCGACGGTGATGTCATGATGGTCGTCATGCCGACGATGATGTCAGTATGGTGGTCATGGCTTTGGTGATGTTATAATGGTCGTCATGGCGACGATGATGTCATAATGGTCGTCATAGCGACGATGATGTCATAATGGTCGTCATGGCGACGATGATGTCAGTATGGTGGTCATGGCTTTGGTGATGTCATAATGGTTGTCATGGCGACGGTGATGTCATAATGGTCGTCATGGCGACGATGATGTCATAATGGTCGTCATGGTGACGATGATGTCATAATGGTCGTCATGGCGACGATGAAGTCATAATGGTCGTCATGGCGACGATGACGTCATAATGGTCGTCATGGCGACGATGTTGTCATAATGGTCGTCATGGCGACGATGATGTCATACTGGTCGTCATGGCGACGGTGTTGCCATAATGGTCGTCATGGCGACGATGATGTCATAATGGTCGTCATGGCGACGATGATGTCAATATGGTTGTCATGGCTTTGGTGATGTCATAATGGTCGTCATGGCGACGGTGATGTCATAATGTTCGTCACGGCGACAATGATGTCATAATGATCGTCACGGCGACGATGATGTCATAATGGTCGTCACGGCGACGGTGATGTCATAATGGTTGTCATGGCGACGATAACGTCATAATGGTCGTCATGGCGACGATGATGTCATAATGGTCGTCATGGCGACGATGATGTCATAATGGTCGTCATGGCGACGATGATGACATAATGGTCGTCATGGCGACGATGACGTCATAATGGTCGTCATGGCGACGATGATGTCATAATGGTCGTCATGGCGACGATGATGTCAGTATGGTGGTCATGGCTTTTGTGATGTCATAATGGTCGTCATGGCGACGGTGATGTCATAATGGTCGTCATGGCGACGATGATGTCATACTGGTCGTCATGGCGACGGTGTTGCCATAATGGTCGTCATGGCGACGATGATGTCATAATGGTCGTCATGGCGACGATGATGTCATAATGGTCGTCATGGCGACGATGACGTCATAATGGTCGTCATTGCGACGATGATGTAATAATGGTCGTCATGGCGACGATGACGTCATAATGGTTGTCATGGCGACGATGTTGCCATAATGGTCGTCATGGCGACGATGATGTCATAATGATCGTCACGGCGACGATGATGTCATAATAGTCGTCATTTCGACGATGATGTCATAATAGTCGTCATGCCGACGGTGATGTCATAATGGTCGTCATGGCGACGATGATGTCATAATGGTCGTCATGGTGACGATGATGTCATAATGGTCGTCATGGCGACGATGACGTCATAATGGTCGTCATGGCGACGATGACGTCATAATGGTCGTCATGGCGACGATGTTGTCATAATGGTCGTCATGGCGACGATGATGTCATACTGGTCGTCATGGCGACGGTGTTGCCATAATGGTCGTCATGGCGACGGTGATGTCATAATGGTCGCCATGGCGACGGTGATGTCATAAAGGTCGTCATGGCGACGATGATGTCATAATGGTCGTCATGGCGACGATGATGTCAGTATGGTGGTCATGGCTTTGGTGATGTCATAATGGTCGTCATGGCGACGTTGATGTCATAATGGTCGTCATGGCAATGGTGATGTCAGAATGGTCGTCATGGCGACGATGATGTCAGTATGGTGGTCATGGCTTTGGTGATGTCATAATGGTCGTCATGGCGACGATGATGTCATAATGGTCGTCATGGCGACGATGATGTCAATATGGTTGTCATGGCTTTGATGATGTCATAATGGTCGTCATGGCGACGATGATGTCATAATGGTCGTCATGGCGACGATGATGTCAGTATGGTGGTCATGGCTTTGGTGATGTCATAATGGTTGTCATGGCGACGGTGATGTCATAATGGTCGTCATGGCGACGATGATGTCATAATGGTCGTCATGGTGACGATGACGTCATAATGGTCGTCATGGCGACGATGACGTCATAATGGTCGTCATGGCGACGATGATGTCATACTGGTCGTCATGGCAACGGTGTTGCCATAATGGTCGTCATGGCGACGATGATGTCATAATGGTCGTCATGCCGACGATGATGTCATAATGGTCGTCATGGCGACGGTATTGCCATAATGGTCGTCATGGCGACGATGATGTCATAATGGTCGTCATGGCAACGATGATGTCATAATGGTCGTCATGGCGACGATGATGTCAGTATGGTGGTCATTGCTTTGGTGATGTCATAATAGTCGTCATTTCGACGATGATGTCATAATAGTCGTCATGCCGACGATGATGTCATAATGGTCGTCATGGCGACGGTGTTGTCATAATGGTCGTCATGGCGACGGTGATGTCATGATGGTCGTCATGCCGACGATGATGTCAGTATGGTGGTCATGGCTTTGGTGATGTTATAATGGTCGTCATGGCGACGATGATGTCATAATGGTCGTCATAGCGACGATGATGTCATAATGGTCGTCATGGCGACGATGATGTCAGTATGGTGGTCATGGCTTTGGTGATGTCATAATGGTTGTCATGGCGACGGTGATGTCATAATGGTCGTCATGGCGACGATGATGTCATAATGGTCGTCATGGTGACGATGATGTCATAATGGTCGTCATGGCGACGATGAAGTCATAATGGTCGTCATGGCGACGATGACGTCATAATGGTCGTCATGGCGACGATGTTGTCATAATGGTCGTCATGGCGACGATGATGTCATACTGGTCGTCATGGCGACGGTGTTGCCATAATGGTCGTCATGGCGACGATGATGTCATAATGGTCGTCATGGCGACGATGATGTCAATATGGTTGTCATGGCTTTGGTGATGTCATAATGGTCGTCATGGCGACGGTGATGTCATAATGTTCGTCACGGCGACAATGATGTCATAATGATCGTCACGGCGACGATGATGTCATAATGGTCGTCACGGCGACGGTGATGTCATAATGGTTGTCATGGCGACGATAACGTCATAATGGTCGTCATGGCGACGATGATGTCATAATGGTCGTCATGGCGACGATGATGTCATAATGGTCGTCATGGCGACGATGATGACATAATGGTCGTCATGGCGACGATGACGTCATAATGGTCGTCATGGCGACGATGATGTCATAATGGTCGTCATGGCGACGATGATGTCAGTATGGTGGTCATGGCTTTTGTGATGTCATAATGGTCGTCATGGCGACGGTGATGTCATAATGGTCGTCATGGCGACGATGATGTCATACTGGTCGTCATGGCGACGGTGTTGCCATAATGGTCGTCATGGCGACGATGATGTCATAATGGTCGTCATGGCGACGATGATGTCATAATGGTCGTCATGGCGACGATGACGTCATAATGGTCGTCATTGCGACGATGATGTAATAATGGTCGTCATGGCGACGATGACGTCATAATGGTTGTCATGGCGACGATGTTGCCATAATGGTCGTCATGGCGACGATGATGTCATAATGATCGTCACGGCGACGATGATGTCATAATAGTCGTCATTTCGACGATGATGTCATAATAGTCGTCATGCCGACGGTGATGTCATAATGGTCGTCATGGCGACGATGATGTCATAATGGTCGTCATGGTGACGATGATGTCATAATGGTCGTCATGGCGACGATGACGTCATAATGGTCGTCATGGCGACGATGACGTCATAATGGTCGTCATGGCGACGATGTTGTCATAATGGTCGTCATGGCGACGATGATGTCATACTGGTCGTCATGGCGACGGTGTTGCCATAATGGTCGTCATGGCGACGGTGATGTCATAATGGTCGCCATGGCGACGGTGATGTCATAAAGGTCGTCATGGCGACGATGATGTCATAATGGTCGTCATGGCGACGATGATGTCAGTATGGTGGTCATGGCTTTGGTGATGTCATAATGGTCGTCATGGCGACGTTGATGTCATAATGGTCGTCATGGCAATGGTGATGTCAGAATGGTCGTCATGGCGACGATGATGTCAGTATGGTGGTCATGGCTTTGGTGATGTCATAATGGTCGTCATGGCGACGATGATGTCATAATGGTCGTCATGGCGACGATGATGTCAATATGGTTGTCATGGCTTTGATGATGTCATAATGGTCGTCATGGCGACGGTGATGTCATAATGGTCGTCATGGCGACGATGATGTCATAATGGTCGTCACGGCGACGATGATGTCATAATGGTCATCACGGCGGCGGTAATGTCATAATTGTCGTCATGGCGACGATGATGTCATATTGTCGTCATGGCGACGGTGTTGCCATAATGGTCGTCATGGCGACGATGATGTCATAATGGTCATCATGGCGACGATGACGTCATAATGGTCGTCATGGCGACGATGACGTCATAATGTTCGTCATGGCGACGATGATGTCATAATGGTCGTCATGGCGACGATGATGTCATACTGGTCGTCATGGCGACGGTGTTGCCATAATGGTCGTCATGGCGACGATGATGTCATAATGGTCGTCATGGCGACGATGATGTCAATATGGTTGTCATGGCTTTGGTGATGTCATAATGGTCGTCATGGCGACGGTGATGTCATAATGTTCGTCACGGCGACAATGATGTCATAATGATCGTCACGGCGACGATGATGTCATAATGGTCGTTACGGCGACGGTGATGTCATAATGGTTGTCATGGCGACGATAACGTCATAATGGTCGTAATGGCGACGATGATGTCATAATGGTCGTCATGGCGACGATGATGTCATAATGGTCGTCATGGCGACGATGATGACATAATGGTCGTCATGGCGACGATGACGTCATAATGGTCGTCATGGCGACGATGATGTCATAATGGACGTCATGGCGACGATGATGTCATACTGGTCGTCATGGCGACGGTGTTGCCATAATGGTCGTCATGGCGACGATGATGTCATAATGGTCGTCATGGCGACGATGATATCATACTGGTCGTCATGGCGACGGTGTTGCCATAATGGTCGTCATGGCGACGATGATGTCATAATGGTCGTCATGGCGACGGTGATGTCATAATGGTCGTCATGGCGACGGTGATGTCATGATGGTCGTCATGCCGACGATGATGTCAGTATGGTGGTCATGGCTTTGGTGATGTCATAATGGTCGTCATGGCGACGATGATGTCATAATGGTCGTCATAGCGACGATGATGTCATAATGGTCGTCATGGCGACGATGATGTCAGTATGGTGGTCATGGCTTTGGTGATGTCATAATGGTTGTCATGGCGACGGTGATGTCATAATGGTCGTCATGGCGACGATGACGTCATAATGGTCGTCATGGCGACGATGACGTCATAATGGTCGTCATGGCGACGATGATGTCATAATGGTCGTCATGGCGACGATGATGTCATACTGGTCGTCATGGCGACGGTGTTGCCATAATGGTCGTCATGGCGACGATGATGTCATAATGGTCGTCATGCCGACGATGATGTCATAATGGTCGTCATGGCGACGGTATTGCCATAATGGTCGTCATGGCGACGATGATGTCATAATGGTCGTCATGGCAACGATGATGTCATAATGGTCGTCATGGCGACGATGATGTCCGTATTGTGGTCAATGCTTTGGTGATGTCATAATAGTCGTCATTTCGACGATGATGTCATAATAGTCGTCATTTCGACGATGATGTCATAATAGTCGTCATGCCGACGATGATGTCATAATGGTCGTCATGGCGACGGTGTTGTCATAATGGTCGTCATGGCGACGGTGATGTCATGATGGTCGTCATGGCGACGATGATGTCATAATGGTCGTCATGGCGACGATGATGTCAATATGGTTGTCATGGCTTTAGTGATGTCATAATGGTCGTCATGGCGACGGTGATGTCATAATGTTCGTCATGGCGACGATAATGTCATAATGTTCGTCATGGCGACGATGATGTCATAATGGTCGTCATGGCGACGATGATGTCATAATGATCGTCACGGCGACGATGATGTCAGTATGGTGGTCATGGCTTTGGTGATGTTATAATGGTCGTCATGGCGACTATGATGTCATAATGGTCGTCATAGCGACGATGATGTCATAATGGTCGTCATGGCGACTATGATGTCAGTATGGTGGTCATGGCTTTGGTGATGTCATAATGGTTGTCATGGCGACGGTGATGTCATAATGGTCATCATGGCGACGATGATGTCATAATGGTCGTCATGGTGACGATGACGTCATAATGGTCGTCATGGCGACGATGACGTCATAATGGTCGTCATGGCGACGATGACGTCATAATGGTCGTCATGGCGACGATGATGTCAATATGGTTGTCATGGCTTTGGTGATGTCATAATGGTCGTCATGGCGACGATGATGTCATAATGGTGGTCACGGCGACGATGATGTCATAATGGTCGTCACGGCGGCGGTAATGTCATAATTGTCGTCATGGCGACGATGATGTCATATTGTCGTCATGGCGATGGTGTTGCCATAATGGTCGTCATGGCGACGATGATGTCATAATGGTCGTCATGGCGATGATGACGTCATAATGGTCGTCATGGCGACGATGACGTCATAATGGTCGTCATGGCGACGATTATGTCATAATGGTCGTCATAGCGACGATGATGTCATACTGGTCTTCATGGCGACGGTGTTGCCATAATGGTCGTCATAGCGACGATGATGTCATAATGGTCGTCATGCCGACGATGATGTCATAATGGTCGTCATGGCGACGGTATTGCCATAATGGTCGTCATGGCGACGATGATGTCATAATGGTCGTCATGGCAACGATGATGTCATAATGGTCGTTATGGCGACGATGATGTCAGTATGGTGGTCAATGCTTTGGTGATGTCATAATAGTTGTCATTTCGACGATGATGTCATAATAGTCGTCATGCCGACGATGATGTCATAATGGTCGTCATGGCGACGGTGTTGTCATAATGGTCGTCATGGCGACGGTGATGTCATGATGGTCGTCATGCCGACGATGATGTCAGTATGGTGGTCATGGCTTTGGTGATGTTATAATGGTCGTCATGGCGACGATGATGTCATAATGGTCGTCATGGCGACGATGATGTCATAATGGTCGTCATGGCGACGATGATGTCAGTATGGTGGTCATGGCTTTGGTGATGTCATAATGGTTGTCATGGCGACGGTGATGTCATAATGGTCGTCATGTCGACGATGATGTCATAATGGTCGTCATGGTGACGATGATGTCATAATGGTCGTCATGGCGACGATGACGTCATAATGGTCGTCATGGCGACGATGACATCATAATGGTCGTCATGGCGACGATGTTGTCATAATGGTCGTCATGGCGAAGATGATGTCATACTGGTCGTCATGGCGACGGTGTTGCCATAATGGTCGTCATGGCGACGATGATGTCATAATGGTCGTCATGGCGACGATGATGTCAATATGGTTGTCATGGCTTTGGTGATGTCATAATGGTCGTCATGGCGACGGTGATGTCATAATGTTCGTCACGGCGACAATGATGTCATAATGATCGTCACGGCGACGATGATGTCATAATGGTCGTCACGGCGACGGTGATGTCATAATGGTTGTCATGGCGACGATAACGTCATAATGGTCGTAATGGCGACGATGATGTCATAATGGTCGTCATGGCGACGATGATGTCATAATGGTCGTCATGGCGACGATGATGACATAATGGTCGTCATGGCGACGATGACGTCATAATGGTCGTCATGGCGACGATGATGTCATAATGGTCGTCATGGCGACGATGATGTCATACTGGTCATCATGGCGACGGTGTTGCCATAATGGTCGTCATGGCGACGATGATGTCATAATGGTCGTCATGGCGACGATGATATCATACTGGTCGTCATGGCGACGGTGTTGCCATAATGGTCGTCATGGCGACGATGATGTCATAATGGTCGTCATGGCGATGGTGATGTCATAATGGTCGTCATGGCGACGGTGATGTCATGATGTTCGTCATGCCGACGATGATGTCAGTATGGTGGTCATGGCTTTGGTGATGTCATAATGGTCGTCATGGCGACGATGATGTCATAATGGTCGTCATAGCGACGATGATGTCATAATGGTCGTCATGGCGACGATGATGTCAGTATGGTAGTCATGGCTTTGGTGATGTCATAATGGTTGTCATGGCGACGGTGATGTCATAATGGTCGTCATGGCGACGATGATGTCATAATGGTCGTCATGGTGACGATGATGTCATAATGGTCGTCATGGCGACTATGACGTCATAATGGTCGTCATGGCGACGATGACGTCATAATGGTCGTCATGGCGACGATGTTGTCATAATGGTCGTCATGGTGACGATGATTTCATATTGGTCGTCATGGCGACGGTGTTGCCATAATGGTTGTCATGGCGACGATGATGTCATAATGGTCGTCATGGCGACGATGATGTCAATATGTTTGTCATGGCTTTAGTGATGTCATAATGGTCGTCATGGTGACGGTGATGTCATAATGTTCGTCACGGCGACGATGATGTCATAATGATCGTCACGGCGACGATGATGTCATAATGGTCGTCACGGCGACGGTGATGTCATAATGGTCGTCATGGCGACGATAACGTCATAATGGTCGTCATGGCGACGATGATGTCATAATGGTCGTCATGGCGACGATGATGTCATAATGATCGTCACGGCGACGATGATGTCATAATGGTCGTCACGGCGACGGTGATATCATAATGGTCGTCATGGCGACGATAACGTCATAATGGTCGTCATGGCGACGATGATGTCATAATGGTCGTCATGGCGACGATGATGTCATAATGGTCGTCATGGCGACGATGATGACATAATGGTCGTCATGGCGACGATGACGTCATAGCGACGATGATGTCAAAATGGTCGTCATGGCGACGATGATGTCATACTGGTCGTCATGGCGACGGTGTTGCCATAATGGTCGTCATGGCGACGATGATGTCATAATGGTCGTCATGGCGACGATGATGTCATAATGGTCGTCATGGCGACGATGATGTCAGTATGGTGGTCATGGCTTTGGTGATGTCATAATGGTCGTCATGGCGACGGTGATGTCATAATGGTCGTCATGGCAATGGTGATGTCAGAATGGTCGTCATGGCGACGATGATGTCAGTATGGTGGTCATGGCTTTGGTGATGTCATAATGGTCGTCATGGCGACGATGATGTCATAATGGTCGTCATGGCGACGATGATGTCAATATGGTTGTCATGGCTTTGATGATGTCATAATGGTCGTCATGGCGACGGTGATGTCATAATGGTCGTCATGGCGACGATGATGTCATAATGGTCGTCACGGCGACGATGATGTCATAATGGTCGTCACGGCGGCGGTAATGTCATAATTGTCGTCATGGCGACGATGATGTCATATTGTCGTCATGGCGACGGTGTTGCCATAATGGTCGTCATGGCGACGATGATGTCATAATGGTCATCATGGCGACGATGACGTCATAATGGTCGTCATGGCGACAATGACGTCATAATGGTCGTCATGGCGACAATGACATCATAATGGTCGTCATGGCGACGATGATGTCATAATGGTCGTCATGGCGACGATGATGTCATACTGGTCGTCATGGCGACGGTGTTGCCATAATGGTCGTCATGGCGACGATGATGTCATAATGGTCGTCATGCTGACGATGATGTCATAATGGTCGTCATGGCGACGATGTTGCCATAATGGTCGTCATGGCGACGATGATGTCATAATGGTCGTCATGGCAACGATGATGTCATAATGGTCGTCATGGCGACGATGATGTCAGTATGGTGGTCATTGCTTTGGTGATGTCATAATAGTCATCATTTCGACGATGATGTCATAATAGTCGTCATGCCGACGATGATGTCATAATGGTCGTTATGGCGACGGTGTTGTCATAATGGTCGTCATGGCGATGGTGATGTCATGATGGTCGTCATGCCGACGATGATGTCAGTATGGTGGTCATGGCTTTGGTGATGTTATAATGGTCGTCATGGCGACGATGATGTCATAATGGTCGTCATAGCGACGATGATGTCATAATGGTCGTCATGGCGACGATGATGTCAGTATGGTGGTCATGGCTTTGGTGATGTCATAATGGTTGTCATGGCGACGGTGATGTCATAATGGTCGTCATGGCGACGATGATGTCATAATGGTCGTCATGGTGACGATGACGTCATAATGGTCGTCATGGCGACGATGACGTCATAATGGTCGTCATGGCGACGATGACGTCATAATGGTCGTCATGGCGACGATGATGTCATACTGGTCGTCATGGCAACGGTGTTGCCATAATGGTCGTCATGGCGACGATGATGTCATAATGGTCGTCATGCCGACGATGATGTCATAATGGTCGTCATGGCGACGGTATTGCCATAATGGTCGTCATGGCGACGATGATGTCATAATGGTCGTCATGGCAACGATGATGTCATAATGGTCGTCATGGCGACGATGATGTCAGTATGGTGGTCATTGCTTTGGTGATGTCATAATAGTCGTCATTTCGACGATGATGTCATAATAGTCGTCATGCCGACGATGATGTCATAATGGTCGTCATGGCGACGGTGTTGTCATAATGGTCGTCATGGCGACGGTGATGTCATGATGGTCGTCATGCCGACGATGATGTCAGTATGGTGGTCATGGCTTTGGTGATGTTATAATGGTCGTCATGGCGACGATGATGTCATAATGGTCGTCATAGCGACGATGATGTCATAATGGTCGTCATGGCGACGATGATGTCAGTATGGTGGTCATGGCTTTGGTGATGTCATAATGGTTGTCATGGCGACGGTGATGTCATAATGGTCGTCATGGCGACGATGATGTCATAATGGTCGTCATGGTGACGATGATGTCATAATGGTCGTCATGGCGACTATGACGTCATAATGGTCGTCATGGCGACGATGACGTCATAATGGTCGTCATGGCGACGATGTTGTCATAATGGTCGTCATGGTGACGATGATTTCATATTGGTCGTCATGGCGACGGTGTTGCCATAATGGTTGTCATGGCGACGATGATGTCATAATGGTCGTCATGGCGACGATGATGTCAATATGTTTGTCATGGCTTTAGTGATGTCATAATGGTCGTCATGGTGACGGTGATGTCATAATGTTCGTCACGGCGACGATGATGTCATAATGATCGTCACGGCGACGATGATGTCATAATGGTCGTCACGGCGACGGTGATGTCATAATGGTCGTCATGGCGACGATAACGTCATAATGGTCGTCATGGCGACGATGATGTCATAATGGTCGTCATGGCGACGATGATGTCATAATGATCGTCACGGCGACGATGATGTCATAATGGTCGTCACGGCGACGGTGATATCATAATGGTCGTCATGGCGACGATAACGTCATAATGGTCGTCATGGCGACGATGATGTCATAATGGTCGTCATGGCGACGATGATGTCATAATGGTCGTCATGGCGACGATGATGACATAATGGTCGTCATGGCGACGATGACGTCATAGCGACGATGATGTCAAAATGGTCGTCATGGCGACGATGATGTCATACTGGTCGTCATGGCGACGGTGTTGCCATAATGGTCGTCATGGCGACGATGATGTCATAATGGTCGTCATGGCGACGATGATGTCATAATGGTCGTCATGGCGACGATGATGTCAGTATGGTGGTCATGGCTTTGGTGATGTCATAATGGTCGTCATGGCGACGGTGATGTCATAATGGTCGTCATGGCAATGGTGATGTCAGAATGGTCGTCATGGCGACGATGATGTCAGTATGGTGGTCATGGCTTTGGTGATGTCATAATGGTCGTCATGGCGACGATGATGTCATAATGGTCGTCATGGCGACGATGATGTCAATATGGTTGTCATGGCTTTGATGATGTCATAATGGTCGTCATGGCGACGGTGATGTCATAATGGTCGTCATGGCGACGATGATGTCATAATGGTCGTCACGGCGACGATGATGTCATAATGGTCGTCACGGCGGCGGTAATGTCATAATTGTCGTCATGGCGACGATGATGTCATATTGTCGTCATGGCGACGGTGTTGCCATAATGGTCGTCATGGCGACGATGATGTCATAATGGTCATCATGGCGACGATGACGTCATAATGGTCGTCATGGCGACAATGACGTCATAATGGTCGTCATGGCGACAATGACGTCATAATGGTCGTCATGGCGACGATGATGTCATAATGGTCGTCATGGCGACGATGATGTCATACTGGTCGTCATGGCGACGGTGTTGCCATAATGGTCGTCATGGCGACGATGATGTCATAATGGTCGTCATGCTGACGATGATGTCATAATGGTCGTCATGGCGACGATGTTGCCATAATGGTCGTCATGGCGACGATGATGTCATAATGGTCGTCATGGCAACGATGATGTCATAATGGTCGTCATGGCGACGATGATGTCAGTATGGTGGTCATTGCTTTGGTGATGTCATAATAGTCATCATTTCGACGATGATGTCATAATAGTCGTCATGCCGACGATGATGTCATAATGGTCGTTATGGCGACGGTGTTGTCATAATGGTCGTCATGGCGATGGTGATGTCATGATGGTCGTCATGCCGACGATGATGTCAGTATGGTGGTCATGGCTTTGGTGATGTTATAATGGTCGTCATGGCGACGATGATGTCATAATGGTCGTCATAGCGACGATGATGTCATAATGGTCGTCATGGCGACGATGATGTCAGTATGGTGGTCATGGCTTTGGTGATGTCATAATGGTTGTCATGGCGACGGTGATGTCATAATGGTCGTCATGGCGACGATGATGTCATAATGGTCGTCATGGTGACGATGACGTCATAATGGTCGTCATGGCGACGATGACGTCATAATGGTCGTCATGGCGACGATGACGTCATAATGGTCGTCATGGCGACGATGATGTCATACTGGTCGTCATGGCAACGGTGTTGCCATAATGGTCGTCATGGCGACGATGATGTCATAATGGTCGTCATGCCGACGATGATGTCATAATGGTCGTCATGGCGACGGTATTGCCATAATGGTCGTCATGGCGACGATGATGTCATAATGGTCGTCATGGCAACGATGATGTCATAATGGTCGTCATGGCGACGATGATGTCAGTATGGTGGTCATTGCTTTGGTGATGTCATAATAGTCGTCATTTCGACGATGATGTCATAATAGTCGTCATGCCGACGATGATGTCATAATGGTCGTCATGGCGACGGTGTTGTCATAATGGTCGTCATGGCGACGGTGATGTCATGATGGTCGTCATGCCGACGATGATGTCAGTATGGTGGTCATGGCTTTGGTGATGTTATAATGGTCGTCATGGCGACGATGATGTCATAATGGTCGTCATAGCGACGATGATGTCATAATGGTCGTCATGGCGACGATGATGTCAGTATGGTGGTCATGGCTTTGGTGATGTCATAATGGTTGTCATGGCGACGGTGATGTCATAATGGTCGTCATGGCGACGATGATGTCATAATGGTCGTCATGGTGACGATGATGTCATAATGGTCGTCATGGCGACGATGAAGTCATAATGGTCGTCATGGCGACGATGACGTCATAATGGTCGTCATGGCGACGATGTTGTCATAATGGTCGTCATGGCGACGATGATGTCATACTGGTCGTCATGGCGACGGTGTTGCCATAATGGTCGTCATGGCGACGATGATGTCATAATGGTCGTCATGGCGACGATGATGTCAATATGGTTGTCATGGCTTTGGTGATGTCATAATGGTCGTCATGGCGACGGTGATGTCATAATGTTCGTCACGGCGACAATGATGTCATAATGATCGTCACGGCGACGATGATGTCATAATGGTCGTCACGGCGACGGTGATGTCATAATGGTTGTCATGGCGACGATAACGTCATAATGGTCGTCATGGCGACGATGATGTCATAATGGTCGTCATGGCGACGATGATGTCATAATGGTCGTCATGGCGACGATGATGACATAATGGTCGTCATGGCGATGATGACGTCATAATGGTCGTCATGGCGACGATGATGTCATAATGGTCGTCATGGCGACGATGATGTCAGTATGGTGGTCATGGCTTTTGTGATGTCATAATGGTCGTCATGGCGACGGTGATGTCATAATGGTCGTCATGGCGACGGTGATGTCATAATGGTCGTCACAGCGACGATGATGTCATAATGGTCGTCACGGCGACGGTGATGTCATAATGGTCGTCATGGCGACGATGATGTCATACTGGTCGTCATGGCGACGGTGTTGCCATAATGGTCGTCATGGCGACGATGATGTCATAATGGTCGTCATGGCGACGATGATGTAATAATGGTCGTCATGGCGACGATGACGTCATAATGGTTGTCATGGCGACGATGTTGCCATAATGGTCGTCATGGCGACGATGATGTCATAATGTTCGTCACGGCGACAATGATGTCATAATGATCGTCACGGCGACGATGATGTCATAATGGTCGTCACGGCGACGGTGATGTCATAATGGTTGTCATGGCGACGATAACGTCATAATGGTCGTCATGGCGACGATGATGTCATAATGGTCGTCATGGCGACGATGATGTCATAATGGTCGTCATGGCGACGATGATGACATAATGGTCGTCATGGCGACGATGACGTCATAATGGTCGTCATGGCGACGATGATGTCATAATGGTCGTCATGGCGACGATGATGTCAGTATGGTGGTCATGGCTTTTGTGATGTCATAATGGTCGTCATGGCGACGGTGATGTCATAATGGTCGTCATGGCGACGGTGATGTCATAATGGTCGTCACAGCGACGATGATGTCATAATGGTCGTCACGGCGACGGTGATGTCATAATGGTCGTCATGGCGACGATGATGTCATACTGGTCGTCATGGCGACGGTGTTGCCATAATGGTCGTCATGGCGACGATGATGTCATAATGGTCGTCATGGCGACGATGATGTCATAATGGTCGTCATGGCGACGATGACGTCATAATGGTCGTCATTGCGACGATGATGTAATAATGGTCGTCATGGCGACGATGACGTCATAATGGTTGTCATGGCGACGATGTTGCCATAATGGTCGTCATGGCGACGATGATGTCATAATGATCGTCACGGCGACGATGATGTCATAATAGTCGTCATTTCGACGATGATGTCATAATAGTCGTCATGCCGACGGTGATGTCATAATGGTCGTCATGGCGACGATGATGTCATAATGGTCGTCATGGTGACGATGATGTCATAATGGTCGTCATGGCGACGATGACGTCATAATGGTCGTCATGGCGACGATGACGTCATAATGGTCGTCATGGCGACGATGTTGTCATAATGGTCGTCATGGCGACGATGATGTCATACTGGTCGTCATGGCGACGGTGTTGCCATAATGGTCGTCATGGCGACGATGATGTCATAATGGTCGCCATGGCGACGGTGATGTCATAATGGTCGTCATGGCGACGATGATGTCATAATGGTCGTCATGGCGACGATGATGTCAGTATGGTGGTCATGGCTTTGGTGATGTCATAATGGTCGTCATGGCGACGTTGATGTCATAATGGTCGTCATGGCAATGGTGATGTCAGAATGGTCGTCATGGCGACGATGATGTCAGTATGGTGGTCATGGCTTTGGTGATGTCATAATGGTCGTCATGGAGACGATGATGTCATAATGGTCGTCATGGCGACGATGATGTCAATATGGTTGTCATGGCTTTGATGATGTCATAATGGTCGTCATGGCGACGGTGATGTCATAATGGTCGTCATGGCGACGATGATGTCATAATGGTCGTCACGGCGACGATGATGTCATAATGGTCGTCACGGCGGCGGTAATGTCATAATTGTCGTCATGGCGACGATGATGTCATATTGTCATCATGGCGACGGTGTTGCCATAATGGTCGTCATGGCGACGATGATGTCATAATGGTCATCATGGCGACGATGACGTCATAATGGTCGTGATGGCGACGATGACGTCATAATGTTCGTCATGGCGACGATGATGTCATAATGGTCGTCATGGCGACGATGATGTCATACTGGTCGTCATGGCGACGGTGTTGCCATAATGGTCGTCATGGCGACGATGATGTCATAATGGTCGTCATGGCGACGATGATGTCAATATGGTTGTCATGGCTTTGGTGATGTCATAATGTTCGTCACGGCGATAATGATGTCATAATGATCGTCACGGCGATGATGATGTCATAATGGTCGTCACGGCGACGGTGATGTCATAATGGTTGTCATGGCGACGATAACGTCATAATGGTCGTCATGGCGACGATGATGTCATAATGGTCGTCATGGCGACGGTGTTGTCATAATGGTCGTCATGGCGACGGTGATGTCATGATGGTCGTCATGCCGACGATGATGTCAGTATGGTGGTCATGGCTTTGGTGATGTTATAATGGTCGTCATGGCGACGATGATGTCATAATGGTCGTCATGGCGACGATGATGTCATAATGGTCGTCATGGCGACGATGATGTCAGTATGGTGGTCATGACTTTGGTGATGTCATAATGGTTGTCATGGCGACGGTGATGTCATAATGGTCGTCATGTCGACGATGATGTCATAATGGTCGTCATGGTGACGATGATGTCATAATGGTCGTCATGGCGACGATGACGTCATAATGGTCGTCATGGCGACGATGACATCATAATGGTCGTCATGGCGACGATGTTGTCATAATGGTCGTCATGGCGAAGATGATGTCATACTGGTCGTCATGGCGACGGTGTTGCCATAATGGTCGTCATGGCGACGATGATGTCATAATGGTCGTCATGGCGACGATGATGTCAATATGGTTGTCATGGCTTTGGTGATGTCATAATGGTCGTCATGGCGACGGTGATGTCATAATGTTCGTCACGGCGACAATGATGTCATAATGATCGTCACGGCGACGATGATGTCATAATGGTCGTCACGGCGACGGTGATGTCATAATGGTTGTCATGGCGACGATAACGTCATAATGGTCGTAATGGCGACGATGATGTCATAATGGTCGTCATGGCGACGATGATGTCATAATGGTCGTCATGGCGACGATGATGACATAATGGTCGTCATGGCGACGATGACGTCATAATGGTCGTCATGGCGACGATGATGTCATAATGGTCGTCATGGCGACGATGATGTCATACTGGTCGTCATGGCGACGGTGTTGCCATAATGGTCGTCATGGTGACGATGATGTCATAATGGTCGTCATGGCGACGATGATGTCATAATGGTCGTCATGGCGACGATGATGTCAGTATGGTGGTCATGGCTTTGGTGATGTCATAATGGTTGTCATGGCGACGGTGATGTCATAATGGTCGTCATGTCGACGATGATGTCATAATGGTCGTCATGGTGACGATGATGTCATAATGGTCGTCATGGCGACGATGACGTCATAATGGTCGTCATGGCGACGATGACATCATAATGGTCGTCATGGCGACGATGTTGTCATAATGGTCGTCATGGCGAAGATGATGTCATACTGGTCGTCATGGCGACGGTGTTGCCATAATGGTCGTCATGGCGACGATGATGTCATAATGGTCGTCATGGCGACGATCATGTCAATATGGTTGTCATGGCTTTGGTGATGTCATAATGGTCGTCATGGCGACGGTGATGTCATAATGTTCGTCACGGCGACAATGATGTCATAATGATCGTCACGGCGACGGTGATGTCATAATGGTTGTCATGGCGACGATAACGTCATAATGGTCGTAATGGCGACGATGATGTCATAATGGTCGTCATGGCGACGATGATGTCATAATGGTCGTCATGGCGACGATGATGACATAATGGTCGTCATGGCGACGATGACGTCATAATGGTCGTCATGGCGACGATGATGTCATAATGGTCGTCATGGCGACGATGATGTCATACTGGTCGTCATGGCGACGGTGTTGCCCTAATGGTCGTCATGGCGACGATGATGTCATAATGGTCGTCATGGCGACGATGATATCATACTGGTCGTCATGGCGACGGTGTTGCCATAATGGTCGTCATGGCGACGATGATGTCATAATGGTCGTCATGGCGACGGTGATGTCATAATGGTCGTCATGGCGACGGTGATGTCATGATGGTCGTCATGCCGACGATGATGTCAGTATGGTGGTCATGGCTTTGGTGATGTCATAATGGTCGTCATGGCGACGATGATGTCATAATGGTCGTCATAGCGACGATGATGTCATAATGGTCGTCATGGCGACGATGATGTCAGTATGGTAGTCATGGCTTTGGTGATGTCATAATGGTTGTCATGGCGACGGTGATGTCATAATGGTCGTCATGGCGACGATGATGTCATAATGGTCGTCATGGTGACGATGATGTCATAATGGTCGTCATGGCGACTATGACGTCATAATGGTCGTCATGGTGACGATGATGTCATAATGGTCGTCATGGCGACTATGACGTCATAATGGTCGTCATGGCGACGATGACGTCATAATGGTCGTCATGGCGACGATGTTGTCATAATGGTCGTCATGGTGACGATGATTTCATATTGGTCGTCATGGCGACGGTGTTGCCATAATGGTCGTCATGGCGACGATGATGTCATAATGGTCGTCATGGCGACGATGATGTCAATATGTTTGTCATGGCTTTAGTGATGTCATAATGGTCGTCATGGTGACGGTGATGTCATAATGTTCGTCACGGCGACGATGATGTCATAATGATCGTCACGGCGACGATGATGTCATAATGGTCGTCACGGCGACGGTGATGTCATAATGGTCGTCATGGCGACGATGATGTCATAATGATCGTCACGGCGACGATGATGTCATAATGGTCGTCACGGCGACGGTGATATCATAATGGTCGTCATGGCGACGATAACGTCATAATGGTCGTCATGGCGACGATGATGTCATAATGGTCGTCATGGCGACGATGATGTCATAATGGTCGTCATGGCGACGATGATGACATAATGGTCGTCATGGCGACGATGACGTCATAATGATCGTCATGGCGACGATGATGTCAAAATGGTCGTCATGGCGACGATGATGTCATACTGGTCGTCATGGCGACGGTGTTGCCATAATGGTCGTCATGGCGACGATGATGTCATAATGGTCGTCATGGCGACGATGATGTCATAATGGTCGTCATGGCGACGATGATGTCAGTATGGTGGTCATGGCTTTGGTGATGTCATAATGGTCGTCATGGCGACGGTGATGTCATAATGGTCGTCATGGCAATGGTGATGTCAGAATGGTCGTCATGGCGACGATGATGTCAGTATGGTGGTCATGGCTTTGGTGATGTCATAATGGTCGTCATGGCGACGATGATGTCATAATGGTCGTCATGGCGACGATGATGTCAATATGGTTGTCATGGCTTTGATGATGTCATAATGGTCGTCATGGCGACGGTGATGTCATAATGGTCGTCATGGCGACGATGATGTCATAATGGTCGTCACGGCGACGATGATGTCATAATGGTCGTCACGGCGGCGGTAATGTCATAATTGTCGTCATGGCGACGATGATGTCATATTGTCGTCATGGCGACGGTGTTGCCATAATGGTCGTCATGGCGACGATGATGTCATAATGGTCATCATGGCGACGATGACGTCATAATGGTCGTCATGGCGACGATGACGTCATAATGGTCGTCATGGCGACGATGATGTCATAATGGTCGTCATGGCGACGATGATGTCATACTGGTCGTCATGGCGACGGTGTTGCCATAATGGTCGTCATGGCGACGATGATGTCATAATGGTCGTCATGCTGACGATGATGTCATAATGGTCGTCATGGCGACGGTGTTGCCATAATGGTCGTCATGGCGACGATGATGTCATAATGGTCGTCATGGCAACGATGATGTCATAATGGTCGTCATGGCGACGATGTTGTCATAATGGTCGTCATGGCGACGATGATGTCATACTGGTCGTCATGGCGACGGTGTTGCCATAATGGTCGTCATGGCGACGATGATGTCATAATGGTCGCCATGGCGACGGTGATGTCATAATGGTCGTCATGGCGACGATGATGTCATAATGGTCGTCATGGCGACGATGATGTCAGTATGGTGGTCATGGCTTTGGTGATGTCATAATGGTCGTCATGGCGACGTTGATGTCATAATGGTCGTCATGGCAATGGTGATGTCAGAATGGTCGTCATGGCGACGATGATGTCAGTATGGTGGTCATGGCTTTGGTGATGTCATAATGGTCGTCATGGAGACGATGATGTCATAATGGTCGTCATGGCGACGATGATGTCAATATGGTTGTCATGGCTTTGATGATGTCATAATGGTCGTCATGGCGACGGTGATGTCATAATGGTCGTCATGGCGACGATGATGTCATAATGGTCGTCACGGCGACGATGATGTCATAATGGTCGTCACGGCGGCGGTAATGTCATAATTGTCGTCATGGCGACGATGATGTCATATTGTCGTCATGGCGACGGTGTTGCCATAATGGTCGTCATGGCGACGATGATGTCATAATGGTCATCATGGCGACGATGACGTCATAATGGTCGTGATGGCGACGATGACGTCATAATGTTCGTCATGGCGACGATGATGTCATAATGGTCGTCATGGCGACGATGATGTCATACTGGTCGTCATGGCGACGGTGTTGCCATAATGGTCGTCATGGCGACGATGATGTCATAATGGTCGTCATGGCGACGATGATGTCAATATGGTTGTCATGGCTTTGGTGATGTCATAATGTTCGTCACGGCGATAATGATGTCATAATGATCGTCACGGCGATGATGATGTCATAATGGTCGTCACGGCGACGGTGATGTCATAATGGTTGTCATGGCGACGATAACGTCATAATGGTCGTCATGGCGACGATGATGTCATAATGGTCGTCATGGCGACGGTGTTGTCATAATGGTCGTCATGGCGACGGTGATGTCATGATGGTCGTCATGCCGACGATGATGTCAGTATGGTGGTCATGGCTTTGGTGATGTTATAATGGTCGTCATGGCGACGATGATGTCATAATGGTCGTCATGGCGACGATGATGTCATAATGGTCGTCATGGCGACGATGATGTCAGTATGGTGGTCATGACTTTGGTGATGTCATAATGGTTGTCATGGCGACGGTGATGTCATAATGGTCGTCATGTCGACGATGATGTCATAATGGTCGTCATGGTGACGATGATGTCATAATGGTCGTCATGGCGACGATGACGTCATAATGGTCGTCATGGCGACGATGACATCATAATGGTCGTCATGGCGACGATGTTGTCATAATGGTCGTCATGGCGAAGATGATGTCATACTGGTCGTCATGGCGACGGTGTTGCCATAATGGTCGTCATGGCGACGATGATGTCATAATGGTCGTCATGGCGACGATGATGTCAATATGGTTGTCATGGCTTTGGTGATGTCATAATGGTCGTCATGGCGACGGTGATGTCATAATGTTCGTCACGGCGACAATGATGTCATAATGATCGTCACGGCGACGATGATGTCATAATGGTCGTCACGGCGACGGTGATGTCATAATGGTTGTCATGGCGACGATAACGTCATAATGGTCGTAATGGCGACGATGATGTCATAATGGTCGTCATGGCGACGATGATGTCATAATGGTCGTCATGGCGACGATGATGACATAATGGTCGTCATGGCGACGATGACGTCATAATGGTCGTCATGGCGACGATGATGTCATAATGGTCGTCATGGCGACGATGATGTCATACTGGTCGTCATGGCGACGGTGTTGCCATAATGGTCGTCATGGTGACGATGATGTCATAATGGTCGTCATGGCGACGATGATGTCATAATGGTCGTCATGGCGACGATGATGTCAGTATGGTGGTCATGGCTTTGGTGATGTCATAATGGTTGTCATGGCGACGGTGATGTCATAATGGTCGTCATGTCGACGATGATGTCATAATGGTCGTCATGGTGACGATGATGTCATAATGGTCGTCATGGCGACGATGACGTCATAATGGTCGTCATGGCGACGATGACATCATAATGGTCGTCATGGCGACGATGTTGTCATAATGGTCGTCATGGCGAAGATGATGTCATACTGGTCGTCATGGCGACGGTGTTGCCATAATGGTCGTCATGGCGACGATGATGTCATAATGGTCGTCATGGCGACGATCATGTCAATATGGTTGTCATGGCTTTGGTGATGTCATAATGGTCGTCATGGCGACGGTGATGTCATAATGTTCGTCACGGCGACAATGATGTCATAATGATCGTCACGGCGACGGTGATGTCATAATGGTTGTCATGGCGACGATAACGTCATAATGGTCGTAATGGCGACGATGATGTCATAATGGTCGTCATGGCGACGATGATGTCATAATGGTCGTCATGGCGACGATGATGACATAATGGTCGTCATGGCGACGATGACGTCATAATGGTCGTCATGGCGACGATGATGTCATAATGGTCGTCATGGCGACGATGATGTCATACTGGTCGTCATGGCGACGGTGTTGCCCTAATGGTCGTCATGGCGACGATGATGTCATAATGGTCGTCATGGCGACGATGATATCATACTGGTCGTCATGGCGACGGTGTTGCCATAATGGTCGTCATGGCGACGATGATGTCATAATGGTCGTCATGGCGACGGTGATGTCATAATGGTCGTCATGGCGACGGTGATGTCATGATGGTCGTCATGCCGACGATGATGTCAGTATGGTGGTCATGGCTTTGGTGATGTCATAATGGTCGTCATGGCGACGATGATGTCATAATGGTCGTCATAGCGACGATGATGTCATAATGGTCGTCATGGCGACGATGATGTCAGTATGGTAGTCATGGCTTTGGTGATGTCATAATGGTTGTCATGGCGACGGTGATGTCATAATGGTCGTCATGGCGACGATGATGTCATAATGGTCGTCATGGTGACGATGATGTCATAATGGTCGTCATGGCGACTATGACGTCATAATGGTCGTCATGGTGACGATGATGTCATAATGGTCGTCATGGCGACTATGACGTCATAATGGTCGTCATGGCGACGATGACGTCATAATGGTCGTCATGGCGACGATGTTGTCATAATGGTCGTCATGGTGACGATGATTTCATATTGGTCGTCATGGCGACGGTGTTGCCATAATGGTCGTCATGGCGACGATGATGTCATAATGGTCGTCATGGCGACGATGATGTCAATATGTTTGTCATGGCTTTAGTGATGTCATAATGGTCGTCATGGTGACGGTGATGTCATAATGTTCGTCACGGCGACGATGATGTCATAATGATCGTCACGGCGACGATGATGTCATAATGGTCGTCACGGCGACGGTGATGTCATAATGGTCGTCATGGCGACGATGATGTCATAATGATCGTCACGGCGACGATGATGTCATAATGGTCGTCACGGCGACGGTGATATCATAATGGTCGTCATGGCGACGATAACGTCATAATGGTCGTCATGGCGACGATGATGTCATAATGGTCGTCATGGCGACGATGATGTCATAATGGTCGTCATGGCGACGATGATGACATAATGGTCGTCATGGCGACGATGACGTCATAATGATCGTCATGGCGACGATGATGTCAAAATGGTCGTCATGGCGACGATGATGTCATACTGGTCGTCATGGCGACGGTGTTGCCATAATGGTCGTCATGGCGACGATGATGTCATAATGGTCGTCATGGCGACGATGATGTCATAATGGTCGTCATGGCGACGATGATGTCAGTATGGTGGTCATGGCTTTGGTGATGTCATAATGGTCGTCATGGCGACGGTGATGTCATAATGGTCGTCATGGCAATGGTGATGTCAGAATGGTCGTCATGGCGACGATGATGTCAGTATGGTGGTCATGGCTTTGGTGATGTCATAATGGTCGTCATGGCGACGATGATGTCATAATGGTCGTCATGGCGACGATGATGTCAATATGGTTGTCATGGCTTTGATGATGTCATAATGGTCGTCATGGCGACGGTGATGTCATAATGGTCGTCATGGCGACGATGATGTCATAATGGTCGTCACGGCGACGATGATGTCATAATGGTCGTCACGGCGGCGGTAATGTCATAATTGTCGTCATGGCGACGATGATGTCATATTGTCGTCATGGCGACGGTGTTGCCATAATGGTCGTCATGGCGACGATGATGTCATAATGGTCATCATGGCGACGATGACGTCATAATGGTCGTCATGGCGACGATGACGTCATAATGGTCGTCATGGCGACGATGATGTCATAATGGTCGTCATGGCGACGATGATGTCATACTGGTCGTCATGGCGACGGTGTTGCCATAATGGTCGTCATGGCGACGATGATGTCATAATGGTCGTCATGCTGACGATGATGTCATAATGGTCGTCATGGCGACGGTGTTGCCATAATGGTCGTCATGGCGACGATGATGTCATAATGGTCGTCATGGCAACGATGATGTCATAATGGTCGTCATGGCGACGATGATGTCAGTATGGTGGTCATTGCTTTGGTGATGTCATAATAGTCGTCATTTCGACGATGATGTCATAATAGTCGTCATGCCGACGATGATGTCATAATGGTCGTTATGGCGACGGTGTTGTCATAATGGTCGTCATGGCGATGGTGATGTCATGATGGTCGTCATGCCGACGATGATGTCAGTATGGTGGTCATGGCTTTGGTGATGTTATAATGGTCGTCATGGCGACGATGATGTCATAATGGTCGTCATAGCGACGATGATGTCATAATGGTCGTCATAGCGACGATGATGTCAGTATGGTGGTCATGGCTTTGGTGATGTCATAATGGTTGTCATGGCGACGGTGATGTCATAATGGTCGTCATGGCGACGATGATGTCATAATGGTCGTCATGGTGACGATGACGTCATAATGGTCGTCATGGCGACGATGACGTCATAATGGTCGTCATGGCGACGATGACGTCATAATGGTCGTCATGGCGACGATGATGTCATACTGGTCGTCATGGCAACGGTGTTGCCATAATGGTCGTCATGGCGACGATGATGTCATAATGGTCGTCATGGCGACGGTGATGTCATAATGGTCGTCATGGCGACGATGATGTCATAATGGTCGTCACGGCGACGATGATGTCATAATGGTCGTCACGGCGGCGGTAATGTCATAATTGTCGTCATGGCGACGATGATGTCATATTGTCGTTATGGCGACGGTGTTGCCATAATGGTCGTCATGGCGACGATGATGTCATAATGGTCATCAAGGCGACGATGACGTCATAATGGTCGTCATGGCGACGATGACGTCATAATGGTCGTCATGGCGACGATGATGTCATAATGGTCGTCATGGCGACGATGATGTCATACTGGTCGTCATGGCGACGGTGTTGCCATAATGGTCGTCATGGCGACGATGATGTCATAATGGTCGTCATGCTGACGATGATGTCATAATGGTCGTCATGGCGACGGTGTTGCCATAATGGTCGTCATGGCGACGATGATGTCATAATGGTCGTCATGGCAACGATGATGTCATAATGGTCGTCATGGCGACGATGATGTCAGTATGGTGGTCATTGCTTTGGTGATGTCATAATAGTCGTCATTTCGACGATGATGTCATAATAGTCGTCATGCCGACGATGATGTCATAATGGTCGTTATGGCGACGGTGTTGTCATAATGGTCGTCATGGCGATGGTGATGTCATGATGGTCGTCATGCCGACGATGATGTCAGTATGGTGGTCATGGCTTTGGTGATGTTATAATGGTCGTCATGGCGACGATGATGTCATAATGGTCGTCATAGCGATGATGATGTCATAATGGTCGTCATAGCGACGATGATGTCAGTATGGTGGTCATGGCTTTGGTGATGTCATAATGGTTGTCATGGCGACGGTGATGTCATAATGGTCGTCATGGCGACGATGATGTCATAATGGTCGTCATGGTGACGATGACGTCATAATGGTCGTCATGGCGACGATGACGTCATAATGGTCGTCATGGCGACGATGACGTCATAATGGTCGTCATGGCGACGATGATGTCATACTGGTCGTCATGGCAACGGTGTTGCCATAATGGTCGTCATGGCGACGATGATGTCATAATGGTCGTCATGCCGACGATGATGTCATAATGGTCGTCATGGCGACGGTATTGCCATAATGGTCGTCATGGCGACGATGATGTCATAATGGTCGTCATGGCAACGATGATGTCATAATGGTCGTCATGGCGACGATGATGTCAGTATGGTGGTCATTGCTTTGGTGATGTCATAATAGTCGTCATTTCGACGATGATGTCATAATAGTCGTCATGCCGACGATGATGTCATAATGGTCGTCATGGCGACGGTGTTGTCATAATGGTCGTCATGGCGACGGTGATGTCATGATGGTCGTCATGCCGACGATGATGTCAGTATGGTGGTCATGGCTTTGGTGATGTTATAATGGTCGTCATGGCGACGATGATGTCATAATGGTCGTCATAGCGACGATGATGTCATTATGGTCGTCATGGCGACGATGATGTCAGTATGGTGGTCATGGCTTTGGTGATGTCATAATGGTTGTCATGGCGACGGTGATGTCATAATGGTCGTCATGGCGACGGTGATGTCATAATGGTCGTCATGGCGACGATGATGTCATAATGGTCGTCATGGTGACGATGATGTCATAATGGTCGTCATGGCGACGATGAAGTCATAATGGTTGTCATGGCGACGATGACGTCATAATGGTCATCATGGCGACGATGTTGTCATAATGGTCGTCATGGCGACGATGATGTCATACTGGTCGTCATGGCGACGGTGTTGCCATAATGGTCGTCATGGCGACGATGATGTCATAATGGTCGTCATGGCGACGATGATGTCAATATGGTTGTCATGGCTTTGGTGATGTCATAATGGTCGTCATGGCGACGGTGATGTCATAATGTTCGTCACGGCGACAATGATGTCATAATGATCGTCACGGCGACGATGATGTCATAATGGTCGTCACGGCGACGGTGATGTCATAATGGTTGTCATGGCGACGATAACGTCATAATGGTCGTCATGGCGACGATGATGTCATAATGGTCGTCATGGCGACGATGATGTCATAATGGTCGTCATGGCGACGATGATGACATAATGGTCGTCATGGTGACGATGACGTCATAATGGTCGTCATGGCGACGATGATGTCATAATGGTCGTCATGGCGACGATGATGTCAGTATGGTGGTCATGGCTTTTGTGATGTCATAATGGTCGTCATGGCGACGGTGATGTCATAATGGTCGTCATGGCGACGATGATGTCATAATGGTCGTCACGGCGACGATGATGTCATAATGGTCGTCACGGCGACGGTGATGTCATAATGGTCGTCATGGCGACGATGATGTCATACTGGTCGTCATGGCGACGGTGTTGCCATAATGGTCGTCATGGCGACGATGATGTCATAATGGTCGTCATGGCGACGATGATGTCATAATGGTCGTCATGGCGACGATGACGTCATAATGGTCGTCATTGCGACGATGATGTAATAATGGTCGTCATGGCGACGATGACGTCATAATGGTTGTCATGGCGACGATGTTGCCATAATGGTCGTCATGGCGACGATGATGTCATAATGATCGTCACGGCGACGATGATGTCATAATAGTCGTCATTTCGACGATGATGTCATAATAGTCGTCATGCCGACGGTGATGTCATAATGGTCGTCATGGTGACGATGATGTCATAATGGTCTTCATGGCGACGATGACGTCATAATGGTCGTCATGGCGACGATGACGTCATAATGGTCGTCATGGCGACGATGTTGTCATAATGGTCGTCATGGCGACGATGATGTCATACTGGTCGTCATGGCGACGGTGTTGCCATAATGGTCGTCATGGCGACGATGATGTCATAATGGTCGCCATGGCGACGGTGATGTCATAATGGTCGTCATGGCGACGATGATGTCATAATGGTCGTCATGGCGACGATGATGTCAGTATGGTGGTCATGGCTTTGGTGATGTCATAATGGTCGTCATGGCGACGTTGATGTCATAATGGTCGTCATGGCAATGGTGATGTCAGAATGGTCGTCATGGCGACGATGATGTCAGTATGGTGGTCATGGCTTTGGTGATGTCATAATGGTCGTCATGGCGACGATGATGTCATAATGGTCGTCATGGCGACGATGATGTCAATATGGTTGTCATGGCTTTGATGATGTCATAATGGTCGTCATGGCGACGGTGATGTCATAATGGTCGTCATGGCGACGATGATGTCATAATGGTCGTCACGGCGACGATGATGTCATAATGGTCGTCACGGCGGCGGTAATGTCATAATTGTCGTCATGGCGACGATGATGTCATATTGTCGTCATGGCGACGGTGTTGCCATAATGGTCGTCATGGCGACGATGATGTCATAATGGTCATCATGGCGACGATGACGTCATAATGGTCGTCATGGCGACGATGACGTCATAATGTTCGTCATGGCGACGATGATGTCATAATGGTCGTCATGGCGACGATGATGTCATACTGGTCGTCATGGCGACGGTGTTGCCATAATGGTCGTCATGGCGACGATGATGTCATAATGGTCGTCATGGCGACGATGATGTCAATATGGTTGTCATGGCTTTGGTGATGTCATAATGTTCGTCACGGCGACAATGATGTCATAATGATCGTCATGGCGACGATGATGTCATAATGGTCGTCACGGCGACGGTGATGTCATAATGGTTGTCATGGCGACGATAACGTCATAATGGTCGTCATGGCGACGATGATGTCATAATGGTCGTCATGGCGACGATGATGTCATAATGGTCGTCATGGCGACGATGATGACATAATGGTCGTCATGGCGACGATGACGTCATAATGGTCGTCATGGCGACGATGATGTCATAATGGTCGTCATGGCGACGATGATGTCAGTATGGTGGTCATGGCTTTGGTGATGTCATAATGGTCGTCATGGCGACGGTGATGTCATAATGGTCGTCATGGCGACGATGATGTCATAATGGTCGTCACAGCGACGATGATGTCATAATGGTCGTCACGGCGACGGTGATGTCATAATGGTCGTCATGGCGACGATGATGTCATACTGGTCGTCATGGCGACGGTGTTGCCATAATGGTCGTCATGGCGACGATGATGTCATAATGGTCGTCATGGCGACGATGATGTCATAATGGTCGTCATGGCGACGATGACGTCATAATGGTCGTCATTGCGACGATGATGTAATAATGGTCGTCATGGCGACGGTGATGTCATAATGGTCGTCATGGCGACGGTGATGTCATAATGGTCGTCATGGCGACGATGACGTCATAATGGTCGTCATGGCGACGATGACGTCATAATGGTCGTCATGGCGACGATGATGTCATAATGGTCGTCATGGCGACGATGATGTCATAATGGTCGTCATGGTGACGATGATGCCATAATGGTCGTCATGGCGACGATGACGTCATAATGGTCGTCATGGCGACGATGACGTCATAATGGTCGTCATGGCGACGATGTTATCATAATAGTCGTCATGGCGACGATGATGTCATACTGGTCGTCATGGCGACGGTGTTGCCATAATGGTCGTCATGGCGACGATGATGTCATAATGGTCGTCATGGCGACGATGATGTCAATATGGTTGTCATGGCTTTGGTGATGTCATAATGGTCGTCATGGCGACGGTGATGTCATAATGTTCGTCACAGCGACGATGATGTCATAATGGTCGTCACGGCGACGGTGATGTCATAATGGTCGTCACGGCGACGGTGATGTCATAATGGTCGTCACGGCGACGATGATGTCATACTGGTCGTCACGGCGACGGTGATGTCATAATGGTCGTCATGGCGACGATGATGTCATACTGGTCGTCATGGCGACGGTGTTGCCATAATGGTCGTCATGGCGACGATGATGTCATAATGGTCGTCATGGCGACGATGATGTCATAATGGTCGTCATGGCGACGATGACGTCATAATGGTCGTCATTGCGACGATGATGTAATAATGGTCGTCATGGCGACGATGACGTCATAATGGTTGTCATGGCGACGATGTTGCCATAATGGTCGTCATGGCGACGATGATGTCATAATGATCGTCACGGCGACGATGATGTCATAATAGTCGTCATTTCGACGGTGATGTCATAATAGTCGTCATGCCGACGGTGATGTCATAATGGTCGTCATGGCGACGATGATGTCATAATGGTCGTCATGGTGACGATGATGTCATAATGGTCGTCATGGCGGCGATGACGTCATAATGGTCGTCATGGCGACGATGACGTCATAATGGTCGTCATGGCGACGATGTTGTCATAATGGTCGTCATGGCGACGATTATGTCATACTGGTCGTCATGGCGACGGTGTTGCCATAATGGTCGTCATGGCGATGATGATGTCTTAATGGTCGTCATGGCAATGGTGATGTCAGAATGGTCGTCATGGCGACGATGATGTCAGTATGGTGGTCATGGCTTTGGTGATGTCATAATGGTCGTCATGGCGACGATGATGTCATAATGGTCGTCATGGCGACGATGATGTCAATATGGTTGTCATGGCTTTGATGATGTCATAATGGTCGTCATGGCCACGGTGATGTCATAATGATCGTCATGGCGACGATGATGTCATAATGGTCGTCACGGCGACGATGATGTCATAATGGTCGTCACGGCGGCGGTAATGTCATAATTGTCGTCATGGCGACGATGATGTCATATTGTCGTCATGGCGACGGTGTTGCCATAATGGTCGTCATGGCGACGATGATGTCATAATGGTCATCATGGCGACGGTGACGTCATAATGGTCGTCATGGCGACGATGACGTCATAATGGTCGTCATGGCGACGATGATGTCATAATGGTCGTCATGGCGACGATGATGTCATAAAGGTCGTCATGGCGACGGTGTTGCCATAATGGTCGTCATGGCGACGATGATGTCATAATGGTCGTCATGCCGACGATGATGTCATAATGGTCGTCATGGCGACGGTGTTGCCATAATGGTCGTCACGGCGACGATGATGTCATAATGGTCGTCATGGCAACGATGATGTCATAATGGTCGTCATGGCGACGATGATGTCAGTATGGTGGTCATTGCTTTGGTGATGTCATAATAGTCGTCATTTCGACGATGATGTCATAATAGTCGTCATGCCGACGATGATGTCATAATGGTCGTCATGGTGACGGTGTTGTCATAATGGTCGTCATGGCGACGGTGATGTCATGATGGTCGTCATGCCGACGATGATGTCAGTATGGTGGTCATGGCTTTGGTGATGTTATAATGGTCGTCATGGCGACGATGATGTCATAATGGTCGTCATGGCGACGATGATGTCAGTATGGTGGTCATGGCTTTGGTGATGTCATAATGGTTGTCATGGCGACGGTGATGTCATAATGGTCGTCATGGCGACGATGATGTCATAATGGTCGTCATGGTGACGATGACGTCATAATGGTCGTCATGGCGACGATGACGTCATAATGGTCGTCATGGC
Source organism: Phyllobates terribilis (assembly GCF_046119375.1). NCBI lineage: Eukaryota > Metazoa > Chordata > Amphibia > Anura > Dendrobatidae > Phyllobates > Phyllobates terribilis. The sequence continues at coordinate 3,222,665 of NW_027362911.1, forward strand.
GACGATGACGTCATAATGGTCGTCATGGCGACGATGATGTCATACTGGTCGTCATGGCGACGGTGTTGCCATAATGGTCGTCATGCCGACGATGATGTCATAATGGTCGTCATGGCGACGGTATTGCCATAATGGTCGTCATGGCGACGATGATGTCATAATGGTCGTCATGGCAACGATGATGTCATAATGGTCGTCATGGCGACGATGATGTCAGTATGGTGGTCATTGCTTTGGTGATTTCATAATAGTCGTCATTTCGACGATGATGTCATAATAGTCGTCATGCCGACGATGATGTCATAATGGTCGTCATGGCGACGGTGTTGTCATAATGGTCGTCATGGCGACGGTGATGTCATGATGGTCGTCATGCCGACGATGATGACAGTATGGTGGTCATGGCTTTGGTGATGTTATAATGGTCGTCATGGCGACGATGATGTCATAATGGTCGTCATAGCGACGATGATGTCATAATGGTCGTCATGGCGACGATGATGTCAGTATGGTGGTCATGGCTTTGGTGATGTCATAATGGTTGTCATGGCGACGGTGATGTCATAATGGTCGTCATGGCGACGATGATGTCATAATGGTCGTCATGGTGATGATGATGTCATAATGGTCGTCATGGCGACGATGACGTCATAATGGTCGTCATGGCGACGATGACGTCATAATGGTCGTCATGGCGACGATGACGTCATAATGGTCGTCATGGCGACGATGTTGTCATAATGGTCGTCATGGCGACGATGATGTCATACTGGTCGTCATGGCGACGGTGTTGCCATAATGGTCGTCATGGCGACGATGATGTCATAATGGTCGTCATGGCGACGATGATGTCAATATGGTTGTCATGGCTTTGGTGATGTCATAATGGTCGTCATGGCGACGGTGATGTCATAATGTTCGTCACGGCGACAATGATGTCATAATGATCGTCACGGCGACGATGATGTCATAATGGTCGTCACGGCGACGGTGATGTCATAATGGTTGTCATGGCGACGATAACGTCATAATGGTCGTCATGGCGACGATGATGTCATAATGGTCGTCATGGCGACGATGATGTCATAATGGTCGTCATGGCGACGATGATGACATAATGGTCGTCATGGCGACGATGACGTCATAATGGTCGTCATGGCGACGATGATGTCATAATGGTCGTCATGGCGACGATGATGTCAGTATGGTGGTCATGACTTTGGTGATGTCATAATGGTCGTCATGGCAACGGTGATGTCATAATGGTCGTCATGGCGACGGTGATGTCATAATGGTCGTCACGGCGACGATGATGTCATAATGGTCGTCACGGCGACGGTGATGTCATAATGGTCGTCATGGCGACGATGATGTCATACTGGTCGTCATGGCGACGGTGTTGCCATAATGGTCGTCATGGCCACGATGATGTCATAATGGTCGTCATGGCGACGATGATGTCATAATGGTCGACATGGCGACGATGACGTCATAATGGTCGTCATTGCGACGATGATGTAATAATGGTCGTCATGGCGACGGTGATGTCATAATGGTCGTCATGGCGATGGTGATGTCATAATGGTCGTCATGGCGACGATGACGTCATAATGGTCGTCATGGCGACGATGACGTCATACTGGTCGTCATGGCGACGGTGTTGCCATAATGGTCGTCATGGCGACGATGATGTCATAATGGTCGTCATGGCGACGATGATGTCAATATGGTTGTCATGGCTTTGGTGATGTCATAATGGTCGTCATGGCGACGGTGATGTCATAATGTTCGTCACGGCGACAATGATGTCATAATGATCGTCACGGCGACGATGATGTCATAATGGTCGTCACGGCGACGGTGATGTCATAATGGTTGTCATGGCGACGATAACGTCATAATGGTCGTCATGGCGACGATGATGTCATAATGGTCGTCATGGCGACGATGATGTCATAATGGTCGTCATGGCGACGATGATGACATAATGGTCGTCATGGCGACGATGACGTCATAATGGTCGTCATGGCGACGATGATGTCATAATGGTCGTCATGGCGACGATGATGTCAGTATGGTGGTCATGGCTTTGGTGATGTCATAATGGTCGTCATGGCGACGGTGATGTCATAATGGTCGTCATGGCGACGGTGATGTCATAATGGTCGTCATGGCGACGGTGTTGCCATAATGGTCGTCATGGCCACGATGATGTCATAATGGTCGTCATGGCGACGATGATGTCATAATGGTCGACATGGCGACGATGACGTCATAATGGTCGTCATTGCGACGATGATGTAATAATGGTCGTCATGGCGACGGTGATGTCATAATGGTCGTCATGGCGATGGTGATGTCATAATGGTCGTCATGGCGACGATGACGTCATAATGGTCGTCATGGCGACGATGACGTCATAATGGTCGTCATGGCGACGATGTTGTCATAATGGTCGTCATGGCGACGATGATGTCATACTGGTCGTCATGGCGACGATGACGTCATAATGGTCGTCATGGCGACGATGACGTCATAATGGTCGTCATGGCGACGATGTTGTCATAATGGTCGTCATGGCGACGATGATGTCATACTGGTCGTCATGGTGACGATGACGTCATAATGGTCGTCATGGCGACGATGACGTCATAATGGTCGTCATGGCGACGATGACGTCATAATGGTCGTCATGGCGACGATGATGTCATACTGGTCGTCATGGCGACGGTGTTGCCATAATGGTCGTCATGCCGACGATGATGTCATAATGGTCGTCATGGCGACGGTATTGCCATAATGGTCGTCATGGCGACGATGATGTCATAATGGTCGTCATGGCAACGATGATGTCATAATGGTCGTCATGGCGACGATGATGTCAGTATGGTGGTCATTGCTTTGGTGATTTCATAATAGTCGTCATTTCGACGATGATGTCATAATAGTCGTCATGCCGACGATGATGTCATAATGGTCGTCATGGCGACGGTGTTGTCATAATGGTCGTCATGGCGACGGTGATGTCATGATGGTCGTCATGCCGACGATGATGACAGTATGGTGGTCATGGCTTTGGTGATGTTATAATGGTCGTCATGGCGACGATGATGTCATAATGGTCGTCATAGCGACGATGATGTCATAATGGTCGTCATGGCGACGATGATGTCAGTATGGTGGTCATGGCTTTGGTGATGTCATAATGGTTGTCATGGCGACGGTGATGTCATAATGGTCGTCATGGCGACGATGATGTCATAATGGTCGTCATGGTGATGATGATGTCATAATGGTCGTCATGGCGACGATGACGTCATAATGGTCGTCATGGCGACGATGACGTCATAATGGTCGTCATGGCGACGATGACGTCATAATGGTCGTCATGGCGACGATGTTGTCATAATGGTCGTCATGGCGACGATGATGTCATACTGGTCGTCATGGCGACGGTGTTGCCATAATGGTCGTCATGGCGACGATGATGTCATAATGGTCGTCATGGCGACGATGATGTCAATATGGTTGTCATGGCTTTGGTGATGTCATAATGGTCGTCATGGCGACGGTGATGTCATAATGTTCGTCACGGCGACAATGATGTCATAATGATCGTCACGGCGACGATGATGTCATAATGGTCGTCACGGCGACGGTGATGTCATAATGGTTGTCATGGCGACGATAACGTCATAATGGTCGTCATGGCGACGATGATGTCATAATGGTCGTCATGGCGACGATGATGTCATAATGGTCGTCATGGCGACGATGATGACATAATGGTCGTCATGGCGACGATGACGTCATAATGGTCGTCATGGCGACGATGATGTCATAATGGTCGTCATGGCGACGATGATGTCAGTATGGTGGTCATGACTTTGGTGATGTCATAATGGTCGTCATGGCAACGGTGATGTCATAATGGTCGTCATGGCGACGGTGATGTCATAATGGTCGTCACGGCGACGATGATGTCATAATGGTCGTCACGGCGACGGTGATGTCATAATGGTCGTCATGGCGACGATGATGTCATACTGGTCGTCATGGCGACGGTGTTGCCATAATGGTCGTCATGGCCACGATGATGTCATAATGGTCGTCATGGCGACGATGATGTCATAATGGTCGACATGGCGACGATGACGTCATAATGGTCGTCATTGCGACGATGATGTAATAATGGTCGTCATGGCGACGGTGATGTCATAATGGTCGTCATGGCGATGGTGATGTCATAATGGTCGTCATGGCGACGATGACGTCATAATGGTCGTCATGGCGACGATGACGTCATAATGGTCGTCATGGCGACGATGTTGTCATAATGGTCGTCATGGCGACGATGATGTCATACTGGTCGTCATGGCGACGGTGTTGCCATAATGGTCGTCATGGCGACGATGATGTCATAATGGTCGTCATGGCGACGATGATGTCAATATGGTTGTCATGGCTTTGGTGATGTCATAATGGTCGTCATGGCGACGGTGATGTCATAATGTTCGTCACGGCGACAATGATGTCATAATGATCGTCACGGCGACGATGATGTCATAATGGTCGTCACGGCGACGGTGATGTCATAATGGTTGTCATGGCGACGATAACGTCATAATGGTCGTCATGGCGACGATGATGTCATAATGGTCGTCATGGCGACGATGATGTCATAATGGTCGTCATGGCGACGATGATGACATAATGGTCGTCATGGCGACGATGACGTCATAATGGTCGTCATGGCGACGATGATGTCATAATGGTCGTCATGGCGACGTTGATGTCAGTATGGTGGTCATGGCTTTGGTGATGTCATAATGGTCGTCATGGCGACGGTGATGTCATAATGGTCGTCATGGCGACGGTGATGTCATAATGGTCGTCATGGCGACGATGATGTCATAATGGTCGTCACAGCGACGATGATGTCATAATGGTCGTCACGGCGACGGTGATGTCATAATGGTCGTCATGGCGACGATGATGTCATACTGGTCGTCATGGCGACGGTGTTGCCATAATGGTCGTCATGGCGACGATGATGTCATAATGGTCGTCATGGCGACGATGATGTCATAATGGTCGTCATGGCGACGATGACGTCATAATGGTCGTCATTGCGACGATGATGTAATAATGGTCGTCATGGCGACGGTGATGTCATAATGGTCATCATGGCGACGATGACGTCATAATGGTTGTCATGACGACGATGTTGCCATAATGGTCGTCATGGCGACGATGATGTCATAATGGTCGTCATGGCGACGGTGATGTCATAATGGTCGTCATGGCAATGGTGATGTCAGAATGGTCGTCATGGCGACGATGATGTCAGTATGGTGGTCATGGCTTTGGTGATGTCATAATGGTCGTCATGGCGACGATGATGTCATAATAGTCGTCATGGCGACGATGATGTCAATATGGTTGTCATGGCTTTGGTGATGTCATAATGGTCGTCATGGCGACGGTGATATCATAATGGTCGTCATGGCGACGATGATGTCATAATGGTCGTAATGGCGACGATGATGTCATAATGGTCGTCACGGCGGCGGTAATGTCATAATTGTCGTCATGGCGACGGTGTTGCCATAATGGTCGTCATGGTGACGATGATGTCATAATGGTCGTCATGGCGACGATGATGTCATAATGGTCGTCATGGCGACGATAACGTCATAATGGTAGTCATGGCGACGATGATGTCATAATGGTCGTCATGGCGACGATGATGTCATACTGGTCGTCATGGCGACGGTATTGCCATAATTGTCGTCATGGCGACGATGATGTCATAATGGTCGTCATGCCGACGATGATGTCATAATGGTCGTCATGGCGACGGTGTTGCCATAATGGTCGTCATGTCGACGATGATGTCATAATGGTCGTCATGGCGACGGTGATGTCATAATGGTCGTCATGGCGACGATGTTGTAATAATGGTGGTTATGGCGAAGATGATGTCATAATGGTCGTCATGGCGACGATGATGTCATAATGGTCGTCATGGCGACGATGATGTCATAATGGTCGTCATGGCGACGATGATGTCATAATGGTCGTCATGGCGACGATGATGTCATAATGGTCGTCATGGCGACGGTGATGTCATAATAGTCGTCATGGCGACGATGATGTCAGTATGGTGGTCATGGCTTTGGTGATGTCATAATGGTCGTCATGGCGACGGTGATGTCATAATGGTCGTCATGTCAATGGTGATGTCAGAATGGTCGTCATGGCGACGATGATGTCAGTATGGTGGTCATGGCTTTGGTGATGTCATAATGGTCGTCATGGCGACGATGATGTCATAATGGTCGTCACGGCGACGATGATGTCATAATGGTCGTCACGGCGGCGGTAATGTCATAATTGTCGTCATGGCGACGATGATGTCATATTGTCGTCATGGCGACGGTGTTGCCATAATGGTCGTCATGGCGACGATGATGTCATAATGGTCATCATGGCGACGATGATGTCATAATGGTCATCATGGCGACGATGACGTCATAATGGTCGTCATGGCGACGATTACGTCATAATGGTCGTCATGGCGACAATGATGTCATAATGGTCGTCATGGCGACGATGATGTCATACTGGTCGTCATGGCAACGGTGTTGCCATAATGGTCGTCATGGCGACGATGATGTCATAATGGTCGTCATGCCGACGATGATGTCATAATGGTCGTCATGGCGACGGTATTGCCATAATGGTCGTCATGGCGACGATGAGGTCATAATGGTCGTCATGGCAACGATGATGTCATAATGGTCGTCATGGCGACGATGATGTCAGTATGGTGGTCATTGCTTTGGTGATGTCATAATGGTCGTCATTGCGACGGTGATGTCATAATAGTCGTCATGGCAATGGTGATGTCATACTGGTCGTCATGGCGACGGTGTTGCCATAATGGTCGTCATTTCGACGATGATGTCATAATGTTCGTCATGCCGACGATGATGTCATAATGGTCGTCATGGCGACGGTGTTGTCATAATGGTCGTCATGGCGACGGTGATGTCATGATGGTCGTCATGCCGACGATGATGTCAGTATGGTGGTCATGGCTTTGGTGATGTCATAATGGTCGTCATGGCGACTATGATGTCATAATGGTCGTCATAGCGACGATGATGTCATAATGGTCGTCATGGCGACGATGATGTCAGTATGGTGGTCATGGCTTTGGTGATGTCATAATGGTTGTCATGGCGACGGTGATGTCATAATGGTCGTCATGGCGACGGTGATGTCATAATGGTCGTCATGGTGACGATGATGTCATAATGGTCGTCATGGCGACGATGACGTCATAATGGTCGTCATGGCGACGATGACGTCATAATGGTCGTCATGGCGACGATGACGTCATAATGGTCGTCATGGCGACGATGTTGTCATAATGGTCGTCATGGCGACGATGATGTCATATTGGTCGTCAGGGCGACGGTGTTGCCATAATGGTCGTCATGGCGACGATGATGTCATAATGGTCGTCATGGCGACGATGATGTCAATATGGTTGTCATGGCTTTGGTGATGTCATAATGGTCGTCATGGCGACGGTGATGTCATAATGTTCGTCACGGCGACGATGATGTCATAATGATTGTCACGGCGACGATGATGTCATAATGGTCGTCACGGCGACGGTGATGTCATAATGTTTGTCATGGCGACGATCATGTCATAATGGTCGTCATGGCGACGATGACGTCATACTGGTCGTCATGGCGACGGTGTTGCCATAATGGTCGTCATGGCAACGATGATGTCATAATGGTCGTCATGGCGACGGTGATGTCATAATGGTCGTCATGGCGACGATGATGTCATAATGGTCGTCATGGCGACGATGATGTCAGTATGGTGGTCATGGCTTTGGTGATGTCATAATGGTCGTCATGGCGACGGTGATGTCATAATGGTCGTCATGGCAATGGTGATGTCAAAATGGTCGTCATGGCGACGATGATGTAAGTATGGTGGTCATGGCTTTGGTGATGTCATAATGGTCGTCATGCCGACGATGATGACAGTATGGTGGTCATGGCTTTGGTGATGTTATAATGGTCGTCATGGCGACGATGATGTCATAATGGTCGTCATAGCGACGATGATGTCATAATGGTCGTCATGGCGACGATGATGTCAGTATGGTGGTCATGGCTTTGGTGATGTCATAATGGTTGTCATGGCGACGGTGATGTCATAATGGTCGTCATGGCGACGATGATTTCATAATGGTCGTCATGGTGATGATGATGTCATAATGGTCGTCATGGCGACGATGACGTCATAATGGTCGTCATGGCGACGATGACGTCATAATGGTCGTCATGGCGACGATGACGTCATAATGGTCGTCATGGCGACGATGTTGTCATAATGGTCGTCATGGCGACGATGATGTCATACTGGTCGTCATGGCGACGGTGTTGCCATAATGGTCGTCATGGCGACGATGATGTCATAATGGTCGTCATGGCGACGATGATGTCAATATGGTTGTCATGGCTTTGGTGATGTCATAATGGTCGTCATGGCGACGGTGATGTCATAATGTTCGTCACGGCGACAATGATGTCATAATGATCGTCACGGCGACGATGATGTCATAATGGTCGTCACGGCGACGGTGATGTCATAATGGTCGTCATGGCGACGATAACGTCATAATGGTCGTCATGGCGACGATGATGTCATAATGGTCGTCATGGCGACGATGATGTCATAATGGTCGTCATGGCGACGATGATGACATAATGGTCGTCATGGCGACGATGACGTCATAATGGTCGTCATGGCGACGATGATGTCATAATGGTCGTCATGGCGACGATGATGTCAGTATGGTGGTCATGACTTTGGTGATGTCATAATGGTCGTCATGGCAACGGTGATGTCATAATGGTCGTCATGGCGACGGTGATGTCATAATGGTCGTCACGGCAACGATGATGTCATAATGGTCGTCACGGCGACGGTGATGTCATAATGGTCGTCATGGCGACGATGATGTCATACTGGTCGTCATGGCGACGGTGTTGCCATAATGGTCGTCATGGCCACGATGATGTCATAATGGTCGTCATGGCGACGATGATGTCATAATGGTCGTCATGGCGACGATGACGTCATAATGGTCGTCATTGCGACGATGATGTAATAATGGTCGTCATGGCGACGGTGATGTCATAATGGTCGTCATGGCGATGGTGATGTCATAATGGTCGTCATGGCGACGATGACGTCATAATGGTCGTCATGGCGACGATGACGTCATAATGGTCGTCATGGCGACGATGTTGTCATAATGGTCGTCATGGCGACGATGATGTCATACTGGTCGTCATGGCGACGGTGTTGCCATAATGGTCGTCATGGCGACGATGATGTCATAATGGTCGTCATGGCGACGATGATGTCAATATGGTTGTCATGGCTTTGGTGATGTCATAATGGTCGTCATGGCGACGGTGATGTCATAATGTTCGTCACGGCGACAATGATGTCATAATGATCGTCACGGCGACGATGATGTCATAATGGTCGTCACGGCGGCGGTGATGTCATAATGGTTGTCATGGCGACGATAACGTCATAATGGTCGTCATGGCGACGATGATGTCATAATGGTCGTCATGGCGTTGATGATGTCATAATGGTCGTCATGGCGACGATGATGACATAATGGTCGTCATGGCGACGATGACGTCATAATGGTCGTCATGGCGACGATGATGTCATAATGGTCGTCATGGCGACGATGATGTCAGTATGGTGGTCATGGCTTTGGTGATGTCATAATGGTCGTCATGGCGACGGTGATGTCATAATGGTCGTCATGGCGACGGTGATGTCATAATGGTCGTCATGGCGACGATGATGTCATAATGGTCGTCACAGCGACGATGATGTCATAATGGTCGTCACGGCGACGGTGATGTCATAATGGTCGTCATGGCGACGATGATGTCATACTGGTCGTCATGGCGACGGTGTTGCCATAATGGTCGTCATGGCGACGATGATGTCATAATGGTCGTCATGGCGACGATGATGTCATAATGGTCGTCATGGCGACGATGACGTCATAATGGTCGTCATTGCGACGATGATGTAATAATGGTCGTCATGGCGACGGTGATGTCATAATGGTCATCATGGCGACGATGACGTCATAATGGTTGTCATGACGACGATGTTGCCATAATGGTCGTCATGGCGACGATGATGTCATAATGGTCGTCATGGCGACGGTGATGTCATAATGGTCGTCATGGCAATGGTGATGTCAGAATGGTCGTCATGGCGACGATGATGTCAGTATGGTGGTCATGGCTTTGGTGATGTCATAATGGTCGTCATGGCGACGATGATGTCATAATAGTCGTCATGGCGACGATGATGTCAATATGGTTGTCATGGCTTTGGTGATGTCATAATGGTCGTCATGGCGACGGTGATATCATAATGGTCGTCATGGCGACGATGATGTCATAATGGTCGTAATGGCGACGATGATGTCATAATGGTCGTCACGGCGGCGGTAATGTCATAATTGTCGTCATGGCGACGGTGTTGCCATAATGGTCGTCATGGTGACGATGATGTCATAATGGTCGTCATGGCGACGATGATGTCATAATGGTCGTCATGGCGACGATAACGTCATAATGGTAGTCATGGCGACGATGATGTCATAATGGTCGTCATGGCGACGATGATGTCATACTGGTCGTCATGGCGACGGTATTGCCATAATTGTCGTCATGGCGACGATGATGTCATAATGGTCGTCATGCCGACGATGATGTCATAATGGTCGTCATGGCGACGGTGTTGCCATAATGGTCGTCATGTCGACGATGATGTCATAATGGTCGTCATGGCGACGGTGATGTCATAATGGTCGTCATGGCGACGATGTTGTAATAATGGTGGTTATGGCGAAGATGATGTCATAATGGTCGTCATGGCGACGATGATGTCATAATGGTCGTCATGGCGACGATGATGTCATAATGGTCGTCATGGCGACGATGATGTCATAATGGTCGTCATGGCGACGATGATGTCATAATGGTCGTCATGGCGACGGTGATGTCATAATAGTCGTCATGGCGACGATGATGTCAGTATGGTGGTCATGGCTTTGGTGATGTCATAATGGTCGTCATGGCGACGGTGTTGCCATAATGGTCGTCATGGCGACGATGATGTCATAATGGTCGTCATGGCGACGATGATGTCAGTATGGTGGTCATGGCTTTGGTGATGTCATAATGGTCGTCATGGCGACGGTGATGTCATAATGGTCGTCATGTCAATGGTGATGTCAGAATGGTGGTCATGGCGACGATGATGTCAGTATGGTGGTCATGGCTTTGGTGATGTCATAATGGTCGTCATGGCGACGATGATGTCATAATGGTCGTCACGGCGACGATGATGTCATAATGGTCGTCACGGCGGCGGTAATGTCATAATTGTCGTCATGGCGACGATGATGTCATATTGTCGTCATGGCGACGGTGTTGCCATAATGGTCGTCATGGCGACGATGATGTCATAATGGTCATCATGGCGACGATGACGTCATAATGGTCGTCATGGCGACGATTACGTCATAATGGTCGTCATGGCGACAATGATGTCATAATGGTCGTCATGGCGACGATGATGTCATACTGGTCGTCATGGCAACGGTGTTGCCATAATGGTCGTCATGGCGACGATGATGTCATAATGGTCGTCATGCCGACGATGATGTCATAATGGTCGTCATGGCGACGGTATTGCCATAATGGTCGTCATGGCGACGATGAGGTCATAATGGTCGTCATGGCAACGATGATGTCATAATGGTCGTCATGGCGACGATGATGTCAGTATGGTGGTCATTGCTTTGGTGATGTCATAATGGTCGTCATTGCGACGGTGATGTCATAATAGTCGTCATGGCAATGGTGATGTCATACTGGTCGTCATGGCGACGGTGTTGCCATAATGGTCGTCATTTCGACGATGATGTCATAATGTTCGTCATGCCGACGATGATGTCATAATGGTCGTCATGGCGACGGTGTTGTCATAATGGTCGTCATGGCGACGGTGATGTCATGATGGTCGTCATGCCGACGATGATGTCAGTATGGTGGTCATGGCTTTGGTGATGTCATAATGGTCGTCATGGCGACTATGATGTCATAATGGTCGTCATAGCGACGATGATGTCATAATGGTCGTCATGGCGACGATGATGTCAGTATGGTGGTCATGGCTTTGGTGATGTCATAATGGTTGTCATGGCGACGGTGATGTCATAATGGTCGTCATGGCGACGGTGATGTCATAATGGTCGTCATGGTGACGATGATGTCATAATGGTCGTCATGGCGACGATGACGTCATAATGGTCGTCATGGCGACGATGACGTCATAATGGTCGTCATGGCGACGATGACGTCATAATGGTCGTCATGGCGACGATGACGTCATAATGGTCGTCATGGCGACGATGATGTCATATTGGTCGTCAGGGCGACGGTGTTGCCATAATGGTCGTCATGGCGACGATGATGTCATAATGGTCGTCATGGCGACGATGATGTCAATATGGTTGTCATGGCTTTGGTGATGTCATAATGGTCGTCATGGCGACGGTGATGTCATAATGTTCGTCACGGCGACGATGATGTCATAATGATTGTCACGGCGACGATGATGTCATAATGGTCGTCACGGCGACGGTGATGTCATAATGTTTGTCATGGCGTCGATCATGTCATAATGGTCGTCATGGCGACGATGACGTCATACTGGTCGTCATGGCGACGGTGTTGCCATAATGGTCGTCATGGCAACGATGATGTCATAATGGTCGTCATGGCGACGGTGATGTCATAATGGTCGTCATGGCGACGATGATGTCATAATGGTCGTCATGGCGACGATGATGTCAGTATGGTGGTCATGGCTTTGGTGATGTCATAATGGTCGTCATGGCGACGGTGATGTCATAATGGTCGTCATGGCAATGGTGATGTCAGAATGGTCGTCATGGCGACGATGATGTAAGTATGGTGGTCATGGCTTTGGTGATGTCATAATGGTCGTCATGGCGACGATGATGTCATAATGGTCGTCATGGCGACGATGATGTCAATATGGTTGTCATGGCTTTGGTGATGTCATAATGGTCGTCATGGTGACGGTGATGTCATAATGGTCGTCATGGCGACGATGATGTCATAATGGTCGTCATGGCGAAGATGATGTCATAATGGTCGTCATGGCGACTATGATGTCATAATGGTCGTCATGGCGAAGATGATGTCATAATGGTCGTCATGGCCACGGTGATGTCATAATGGTCGTCATGGCGACGATGATGTCATAATGGTCGTCACGGCGACGATGATGTCATAATGGTCGTCACGGCGGCAGTAATGTCATAATTGTCGTCATGGCGACGATGATGTCATATTGTCGTCATGGCGACGGTGTTGCCATAATGGTCGTCATGGCGACGATGATGTCATAATGGTCATCATGGCGACGATGACGTCATAATGGTCGTCATGGCGACGATGACGTCATAATGGTCGTCATGGCGACGATGATGTCATAATGGTCGTCATGGCGACGATGATGTCATAAAGGTCGTCATGGCGACGGTGTTGCCATAATGGTCGTCATGGCGACGATGATGTCATAATGGTCGTCATGCCGACGATGATGTCATAATGGTCGTCATGGCAACGATGATGTCATAATGGTCGTCATGGCGACGATGATGTCAGTATGGTGGTCATTGCTTTGGTGATGTCATAATAGTCGTCATTTCGACGATGATGTCATAATAGTCGTCATGCCGACGATGATGTCATAATGGTCGTCATGGTGACGGTGTTGTCATAATGGTCGTCATGGCGACGGTGATGTCATGATGGTCGTCATGCCGACGATGATGTCAGTATGGTGGTCATGGCTTTGGTGATGTTATAATGGTCGTCATGGCGACGATGATGTCATAATGGTCGTCATGGCGACGATGATGTCAGTATGGTGGTCATGGCTTTGGTGATGTCATAATGGTTGTCATGGCGACGGTGATGTCATAATGGTCGTCATGGCGACGATGATGTCATAATGGTCGTCATGGTGACGATGACGTCATAATGGTCGTCATGGCGACGATGACGTCATAATGGTCGTCATGGCGACGATGATGTCATAAAGGTCGTCATGGCGACGGTGTTGCCATAATGGTCGTCATGGCGACGATGATGTCATAATGGTCGTCATGCCGACGATGATGTCATAATGGTCGTCATGGCAACGATGATGTCATAATGGTCGTCATGGCGACGATGATGTCAGTATGGTGGTCATTGCTTTGGTGATGTCATAATAGTCGTCATTTCGACGATGATGTCATAATAGTCGTCATGCCGACGATGATGTCATAATGGTCGTCATGGTGACGGTGTTGTCATAATGGTCGTCATGGCGACGGTGATGTCATGATGGTCGTCATGCCGACGATGATGTCAGTATGGTGGTCATGGCTTTGGTGATGTTATAATGGTCGTCATGGCGACGATGATGTCATAATGGTCGTCATGGCGACGATGATGTCAGTATGGTGGTCATGGCTTTGGTGATGTCATAATGGTTGTCATGGCGACGGTGATGTCATAATGGTCGTCATGGCGACGATGATGTCATAATGGTCGTCATGGTGACGATGACGTCATAATGGTCGTCATGGCGACGATGACGTCATAATGGTCGTCATGGCGACGATGACGTCATAATGGTCGTCATGGCGACGATGATGTCATACTGGTCGTCATGGCGACGGTGTTGCCATAATGGTCGTCATGCCGACGATGATGTCATAATGGTCGTCATGGCGACGGTATTGCCATAATGGTCGTCATGGCGACGATGATGTCATAATGGTCGTCATGGCAACGATGATGTCATAATGGTCGTCATGGCGACGATGATGTCAGTATGGTGGTCATTGCTTTGGTGATGTCATAATAGTCGTCATTTCGACGATGATGTCATAATAGTCGTCATGCCGACGATGATGTCATAATGGTCGTCATGGCGACGGTGTTGTCATAATGGTCGTCATGGCGACGGTGATGTCATGATGGTCGTCATGCCGACGATGATGACAGTATGGTGGTCATGGCTTTGGTGATGTTATAATGGTCGTCATGGCGACGATGATGTCATAATGGTCGTCATAGCGACGATGATGTCATAATGGTCGTCATGGCGACGATGATGTCAGTATGGTGGTCATGGCTTTGGTGATGTCATAATGGTTGTCATGGCGACGGTGATGTCATAATGGTCGTCATGGCGACGATGATGTCATAATGGTCGTCATGGTGATGATGATGTCATAATGGTCGTCATGGCGACGATGACGTCATAATGGTCGTCATGGCGACGATGACGTCATAATGGTCGTCATGGCGACGATGACGTCATAATGGTCGTCATGGCGACGATGTTGTCATAATGGTCGTCATGGCGACGATGATGTCATACTGGTCGTCATGGCGACGGTGTTGCCATAATGGTCGTCATGGCGACGATGATGTCATAATGGTCGTCATGGCGACGATGATGTCAATATGGTTGTCATGGCTTTGGTGATGTCATAATGGTCGTCATGGCGACGGTGATGTCATAATGTTCGTCACGGCGACAATGATGTCATAATGATCGTCACGGCGACGATGATGTCATAATGGTCGTCACGGCGACGGTGATGTCATAATGGTTGTCATGGCGACGATAACGTCATAATGGTCGTCATGGCGACGATGATGTCATAATGGTCGTCATGGCGACGATGATGTCATAATGGTCGTCATGGCGACGATGATGACATAATGGTCGTCATGGCGACGATGACGTCATAAAGGTCGTCATGGCGACGATGATGTCATAATGGTCGTCATGGCGACGATGATGTCAGTATGGTGGTCATGACTTTGGTGATGTCATAATGGTCGTCATGGCAACGGTGATGTCATAATGGTCGTCATGGCGACGGTGATGTCATAATGGTCGTCACGGCGACGATGATGTCATAATGGTCGTCACGGCGACGGTGATGTCATAATGGTCGTCATGGCGACGATGATGTCATACTGGTCGTCATGGCGACGGTGTTGCCATAATGGTCGTCATGGCCACGATGATGTCATAATGGTCGTCATGGCGACGATGATGTCATAATGGTCGTCATGGCGACGATGACGTCATAATGGTCGTCATTGCGACGATGATGTAATAATGGTCGTCATGGCGACGGTGATGTCATAATGGTCGTCATGGCGATGGTGATGTCATAATGGTCGTCATGGCGACGATGACGTCATAATGGTCGTCATGGCGACGATGACGTCATAATGGTCGTCATGGCGACGATGTTGTCATAATGGTCGTCATGGCGACGATGATGTCATACTGGTCGTCATGGCGACGGTGTTGCCATAATGGTCGTCATGGCGACGATGATGTCATAATGGTCGTCATGGCGACGATGATGTCAATATGGTTGTCATGGCTTTGGTGATGTCATAATGGTCGTCATGGCGACGGTGATGTCATAATGTTCGTCACGGCGACAATGATGTCATAATGATCGTCACGGCGACGATGATGTCATAATGGTCGTCACGGCGACGGTGATGTCATAATGGTTGTCATGGCGACGATAACGTCATAATGGTCGTCATGGCGACGATGATGTCATAATGGTCGTCATGGCGACGATGATGTCATAATGGTCGTCATGGCGACGATGATGACATAATGGTCGTCATGGCGACGATAACGTCATAATGGTAGTCATGGCGACGATGATGTCGTAATGGTCGTCATGGCGACGATGATGTCATACTGGTCGTCATGGAGACGGTATTGCCATAATTGTCGTCATGGCGACGATGATGTCATAATGGTCGTCATGCCGACGATGATGTCATAATGGTCGTCATGGCGACGGTGTTGCCATAATGGTCGTCATGTCGACGATGATGTCATAATGGTCGTCATGGCGACGGTGATGTCATAATGGTCGTCATGGCGACGATGTTGTAATAATGGTGGTTATGGCGAAGATGATGTCATAATGGTCGTCATGGCGACGATGATGTCATAATGGTCGTCATGGCGACGATGATGTCATAATGGTCGTCATGGCGACGATGATGTCATAATGGTCGTCATGGCGACGGTGATGTCATAATAGTCGTCATGGCGACGATGATGTCAGTATGGTGGTCATGGCTTTGGTGATGTCATAATGGTCGTCATGGCGACGGTGTTGCCATAATGGTCGTCATGGCGACGATGATGTCATAATGGTCGTCATGGCGACGATGATGTCAGTATGGTGGTCATGGCTTTGGTGATGTCATAATGGTCGTCATGGCGACGGTGATGTCATAATGGTCGTCATGTCAATGGTGATGTCAGAATGGTCGTCATGGCGACGATGATGTCAGTATGGTGGTCATGGCTTTGGTGATGTCATAATGGTCGTCATGGCGACGATGATGTCATAATGGTCGTCACGGCGACGATGATGTCATAATGGTCGTCACGGCGGCGGTAATGTCATAATTGTCGTCATGGCGACGATGATGTCATATTGTCGTCATGGCGACGGTGTTGCCATAATGGTCGTCATGGCGACGATGATGTCATAATGGTCATCATGGCGACGATGACGTCATAATGGTCGTCATGGCGACGATTACGTCATAATGGTCGTCATGGCGACAATGATGTCATAATGGTCGTCATGGCGACGATGATGTCATACTGGTCGTCATGGCAACGGTGTTGCCATAATGGTCGTCATGGCGACGATGATGTCATAATGGTCGTCATGCCGACGATGATGTCATAATGGTCGTCATGGCGACGGTATTGCCATAATGGTCGTCATGGCGACGATGAGGTCATAATGGTCGTCATGGCAACGATGATGTCATAATGGTCGTCATGGCGACGATGATGTCAGTATGGTGGTCATTGCTTTGGTGATGTCATAATGGTCGTCATTGCGACGGTGATGTCATAATAGTCGTCATGGCAATGGTGATGTCATACTGGTCGTCATGGCGACGGTGTTGCCATAATGGTCGTCATTTCGACGATGATGTCATAATGTTCGTCATGCCGACGATGATGTCATAATGGTCGTCATGGCGACGGTGTTGTCATAATGGTCGTCATGGCGACGGTGATGTCATGATGGTCGTCATGCCGACGATGATGTCAGTATGGTGGTCATGGCTTTGGTGATGTCATAATGGTCGTCATGGCGACTATGATGTCATAATGGTCGTCATAGCGACGATGATGTCATAATGGTCGTCATGGCGACGATGATGTCAGTATGGTGGTCATGGCTTTGGTGATGTCATAATGGTTGTCATGGCGACGGTGATGTCATAATGGTCGTCATGGCGACGGTGATGTCATAATGGTCGTCATGGTGACGATGAAGTCATAATGGTCGTCATGGCGACGATGACGTCATAATGGTCGTCATGGCGACGATGACGTCATAATGGTCGTCATGGCGACGATGACGTCATAATGGTCGTCATGGCGACGATGTTGTCATAATGGTCGTCATGGCGACGATGATGTCATATTGGTCGTCAGGGCGACGGTGTTGCCATAATGGTCGTCATGGCGACGATGATGTCATAATGGTCGTCATGGCGACGATGATGTCAATATGGTTGTCATGGCTTTGGTGATGTCATAATGGTCGTCATGGCGACGGTGATGTCATAATGTTCGTCACGGCGACGATGATGTCATAATGATTGTCACGGCGACGATGATGTCATAATGGTCGTCACGGCGACGGTGATGTCATAATGTTTGTCATGGCGACGATCATGTCATAATGGTCGTCATGGCGACGATGACGTCATACTGGTCGTCATGGCGACGGTGTTGCCATAATGGTCGTCATGGCAACGATGATGTCATAATGGTCGTCATGGCGACGGTGATGTCATAATGGTCGTCATGGCGACGATGATGTCATAATGGTCGTCATGGCGACGATGATGTCAGTATGGTGGTCATGGCTTTGGTGATGTCATAATGGTCGTCATGGCGACGGTGATGTCATAATGGTCGTCATGGCAATGGTGATGTCAGAATGGTCGTCATGGCGACGATGATGTAAGTATGGTGGTCATGGCTTTGGTGATGTCATAATGGTCGTCATGGCGACGATGATGTCATAATGGTCGTCATGGCGACGATGATGTCAATATGGTTGTCATGGCTTTGGTGATGTCATAATGGTCGTCATGGTGACGGTGATGTCATAATGGTCGTCATGGCAACGATGATGTCATAATGGTCGTCATGGCGAAGATGATGTCATAATGGTCGTCATGGCGACAATGATGTCATAATGGTCGTCATGGCGACGATGATGTCATAATGGTCGTCATGGCGACGATGATGTCATAATGGTCGTCATGGCGACGGTGATGTCATAATAGTCGTCATGGCGACGATGATGTCATAATGGTCGTCATGCCGACGATGATGTCATAATGGCCGTCATGGCGACGGTGTTGCCATAATGGTCGTCATGGCGACGATGATGTCATAATGGTCGTCATGGCGACGATGATGTCATAATGGTCGTCATGGCGACGATGATGTCATAATGGTGGTCATGGCTTTGGTGATGTCATAATGGTCGTCATGGCGACGGTGATGTCATAAAGGTCGTCATGGCAATGGTGATGTCAGAATGGTCGTCATGGCGACGATGATGTCAGTATGGTGGTCATGGCTTTGGTGTTGTCATAATGGTCGTCATGGCGACGGTGATGTCATGATGGTCGTCATGCCGACGATGATGTCAGTATGGTGGTCATGGCTTTGGTGATGTCATAATGGTCGTCATGGCGACTATGATGTCATAATGGTCGTCATAGCGACGATGATGTCATAATGGTCGTCATGGCGACGATGATGTCAGTATGGTGGTCATGGCTTTGGTGATGTCATAATGGTTGTCATGGCGACGGTGATGTCATAATGGTCGTCATGGCGACGGTGATGTCATAATGGTCGTCATGGTGACGATGAAGTCATAATGGTCGTCATGGCGACGATGACGTCATAATGGTCGTCATGGCGACGATGACGTCATAATGGTCGTCATGGCGACGATGACGTCATAATGGTCGTCATGGCGACGATGTTGTCATAATGGTCGTCATGGCGACGATGATGTCATATTGGTCGTCAGGGCGACGGTGTTGCCATAATGGTCGTCATGGCGACGATGATGTCATAATGGTCGTCATGGCGACGATGATGTCAATATGGTTGTCATGGCTTTGGTGATGTCATAATGGTCGTCATGGCGACGGTGATGTCATAATGTTCGTCACGGCGACGATGATGTCATAATGATTGTCACGGCGACGATGATGTCATAATGGTCGTCACGGCGACGGTGATGTCATAATGTTTGTCATGGCGACGATCATGTCATAATGGTCGTCATGGCGACGATGACGTCATACTGGTCGTCATGGCGACGGTGTTGCCATAATGGTCGTCATGGCAACGATGATGTCATAATGGTCGTCATGGCGACGGTGATGTCATAATGGTCGTCATGGCGACGATGATGTCATAATGGTCGTCATGGCGACGATGATGTCAGTATGGTGGTCATGGCTTTGGTGATGTCATAATGGTCGTCATGGCGACGGTGATGTCATAATGGTCGTCATGGCAATGGTGATGTCAGAATGGTCGTCATGGCGACGATGATGTAAGTATGGTGGTCATGGCTTTGGTGATGTCATAATGGTCGTCATGGCGACGATGATGTCATAATGGTCGTCATGGCGACGATGATGTCAATATGGTTGTCATGGCTTTGGTGATGTCATAATGGTCGTCATGGTGACGGTGATGTCATAATGGTCGTCATGGCGACGATGATGTCATAATGGTCGTCATGGCGAAGATGATGTCATAATGGTCGTCATGGCGACTATGATGTCATAATGGTCGTCATGGCGACGATGATGTCATAATGGTCGTCATGGCGACGATGATGTCATAATGGTCGTCATGGCGACGGTGATGTCATAATAGTCGTCATGGCGACGATGATGTCATAATGGTCGTCATGCCGACGATGATGTCATGATGGCCGTCATGGCGACGGTGTTGCCATAATGGTCATCATGGCGACGATGATGTCATAATGGTCGTCATGGCGACGATGATGTCATAATGGTCGTCATGGCGACGATGATGTCATAATGGTGGTCATGGCTTTGGTGATGTCATAATGGTCGTCATGGCGACGGTGATGTCATAAAGGTCGTCATGGCAATGGTGATGTCAGAATGGTCGTCATGGCGACGATGATGTCAGTATGGTGGTCATGGCTTTGGTGATGTCATAATGGTCGTCATGGCGACGATGATGTCATAATGGTCGTCATGGCGACGATGATGCCAATATGGTTGTCATGGCTTTGGTGATGTCATAATGGTCGTCATGGCGACGGTGATGTTATAATGGTCGTCATGGCGACGATGATGTCATAATCGTCGTCACGGCGACGATGATGTCATAATGGTCGTCACGGCGGCGGTAATGTCATAATTGTCGTCATGGCGACGATGATGTCATACTGTCGTCATGGCGACGATGACGTCATAATGGTCGTCATGGCGACGATGACGTCATAATGGTCGTCATGGCGACAATGATGTCATAATGGTCGTCATGGCGACGATGATGTCATACTGGTCGTCATGGCGACAGTGTTGCCATAATGGTCGTCATGGCGACGATGATGTCATAATGGTCGTCATGGCGACGATGATGTCATAATGGTCGTCATGGCGCCGATGATGTCAGTATGGTGGTCATGGCTTTGGTGATGTCATATTGGTCGTCATGGCGACGGTGATGTCATAATAGTCGTCATGGCAATGGTGATGTCATACTGGTCGTCATGGCGACGGCGTTGCCATAATGGTCGTCATTTCGACGATGATGTCATAATGGTCGTCATGCCGACGATGATGTCATAATGGTCGTCATGGCGACGATGATGCCAATATGGTTGTCATGGCTTTGGTGATGTCATAATGGTCGTCATGGCGACGGTGATGTTATAATGGTCGTCATGGCGACGATGATGTTCTAATGGTCGTCACGGCGACGATGATGTCATAATGGTCGTCACGGCGGCGGTAATGTCATAATTGTCGTCATGGCGACGATGATGTCATACTGTCGTCATGGCGACGGTGTTGCCATAATGGTCATCATGGCGACGATGATGTCATAATGGTCATCATGGCGACGATGACGTCATAATGGTCGTCATGGCGACGATGACGTCATAATGGTCGTCATGGCGACAATGATGTCATAATGGTCGTCATGGCGACGATGATGTCATACTGGTCGTCATGGCGACAGTGTTGCCATAATGGTCGTCATGGCGACGATGATGTCATAATGGTCGTCATGGCGACGATGATGTCATAATGGTCGTCATGGCGCCGATGATGTCAGTATGGTGGTCATGGCTTTGGTGATGTCATAATGGTCGTCATGGCGACGGTGATGTCATAATAGTCGTCATGGCAATGGTGATGTCATACTGGTCGTCATGGCGACGGTGTTGCCATAATGGTCGTCATTTCGACGATGATGTCATAATGGTCGTCATGCCGACGATGATGTCATAATGGTCGTCATGGCGACGGTGTTGTCATAATGGTCGTCATGGCGACGATGATGTCATAATGGTCGTCATGGCGACGATGATGTCATAATGGTCGTCATGTGCGACGATGATGTCATGGCTTTGGTGATGTCATAATGGTCGTCATGGCTTTGGTGATGTCATAATGGTCGTCATGGCAATGGTGATGTCAGAATGGTCGTCATGGCGACGATGATGTCAGTATGGTGGTCATGGCTTTTGTGATGTCATAATGGTCGTCATGGCGACGATGATGTCATAATGGTCGTCATGGCGACGATGATGTCAGTATGGTGGTCATGGCTTTGGTGATGTCATAATGGTCGTCATGGCGACGGTGTTGCCATAATGGTCGTCATGGCGACGATGATGTCATAATGGTCGTCATGGCGACGATGATGTCAGTATGGTGGTCATGGCTTTGGTGATGTCATAATGGTCGTCATGGCGACGGTGATGTCATAATGGTCGTCATGTCAATGGTGATGTCAGAATGGTGGTCATGGCGACGATGAAGTCAGTATGGTGGTCATGGCTTTGGTGATGTCATAATGGTCGTCATGGCGACGATGATGTCATAATGGTCGTCACGGCGACGATGATGTCATAATGGTCGTCACGGCGGCGGTAATGTCATAATTGTCGTCATGGCGACGATGATGTCATATTGTCGTCATGGCGACGGTGTTGCCATAATGGTCGTCATGGCGACGATGATGTCATAATGGTCATCATGGCGACGATGACGTCATAATGGTCGTCATGGCGACGATTACGTCATAATGGTCGTCATGGCGACAATGATGTCATAATGGTCGTCATGGCGACGATGATGTCATACTGGTCGTCATGGCAACGGTGTTGCCATAATGGTCGTCATGGCGACGATGATGTCATAATGGTCGTCATGCCGACGATGATGTCATAATGGTCGTCATGGCGACGGTATTGCCATAATGGTCGTCATGGCGACGATGAGGTCATAATGGTCGTCATGGCAACGATGATGTCATAATGGTCGTCATGGCGACGATGATGTCAGTATGGTGGTCATTGCTTTGGTGATGTCATAATGGTCGTCATTGCGACGGTGATGTCATAATAGTCGTCATGGCAATGGTGATGTCATACTGGTCGTCATGGCGACGGTGTTGCCATAATGGTCGTCATTTCGACGATGATGTCATAATGTTCGTCATGCCGACGATGATGTCATAATGGTCGTCATGGCGACGGTGTTGTCATAATGGTCGTCATGGCGACGGTGATGTCATGATGGTCGTCATGCCGACGATGATGTCAGTATGGTGGTCATGGCTTTGGTGATGTCATAATGGTCGTCATGGCGACTATGATGTCATAATGGTCGTCATAGCGACGATGATGTCATAATGGTCGTCATGGCGACGATGATGTCAGTATGGTGGTCATGGCTTTGGTGATGTCATAATGGTTGTCATGGCGACGGTGATGTCATAATGGTCGTCATGGCGACGGTGATGTCATAATGGTCGTCATGGTGACGATGATGTCATAATGGTCGTCATGGCGACGATGACGTCATAATGGTCGTCATGGCGACGATGACGTCATAATGGTCGTCATGGCGACGATGACGTCATAATGGTCGTCATGGCGACGATGACGTCATAATGGTCGTCATGGCGACGATGATGTCATATTGGTCGTCAGGGCGACGGTGTTGCCATAATGGTCGTCATGGCGACGATGATGTCATAATGGTCGTCATGGCGACGATGATGTCAATATGGTTGTCATGGCTTTGGTGATGTCATAATGGTCGTCATGGCGACGGTGATGTCATAATGTTCGTCACGGCGACGATGATGTCATAATGATTGTCACGGCGACGATGATGTCATAATGGTCGTCACGGCGACGGTGATGTCATAATGTTTGTCATGGCGTCGATCATGTCATAATGGTCGTCATGGCGACGATGACGTCATACTGGTCGTCATGGCGACGGTGTTGCCATAATGGTCGTCATGGCAACGATGATGTCATAATGGTCGTCATGGCGACGGTGATGTCATAATGGTCGTCATGGCGACGATGATGTCATAATGGTCGTCATGGCGACGATGATGTCAGTATGGTGGTCATGGCTTTGGTGATGTCATAATGGTCGTCATGGCGACGGTGATGTCATAATGGTCGTCATGGCAATGGTGATGTCAGAATGGTCGTCATGGCGACGATGATGTAAGTATGGTGGTCATGGCTTTGGTGATGTCATAATGGTCGTCATGGCGACGATGATGTCATAATGGTCGTCATGGCGACGATGATGTCAATATGGTTGTCATGGCTTTGGTGATGTCATAATGGTCGTCATGGTGACGGTGATGTCATAATGGTCGTCATGGCGACGATGATGTCATAATGGTCGTCATGGCGAAGATGATGTCATAATGGTCGTCATGGCGACTATGATGTCATAATGGTCGTCATGGCGAAGATGATGTCATAATGGTCGTCATGGCCACGGTGATGTCATAATGGTCGTCATGGCGACGATGATGTCATAATGGTCGTCACGGCGACGATGATGTCATAATGGTCGTCACGGCGGCAGTAATGTCATAATTGTCGTCATGGCGACGATGATGTCATATTGTCGTCATGGCGACGGTGTTGCCATAATGGTCGTCATGGCGACGATGATGTCATAATGGTCATCATGGCGACGATGACGTCATAATGGTCGTCATGGCGACGATGACGTCATAATGGTCGTCATGGCGACGATGATGTCATAATGGTCGTCATGGCGACGATGATGTCATAAAGGTCGTCATGGCGACGGTGTTGCCATAATGGTCGTCATGGCGACGATGATGTCATAATGGTCGTCATGCCGACGATGATGTCATAATGGTCGTCATGGCAACGATGATGTCATAATGGTCGTCATGGCGACGATGATGTCAGTATGGTGGTCATTGCTTTGGTGATGTCATAATAGTCGTCATTTCGACGATGATGTCATAATAGTCGTCATGCCGACGATGATGTCATAATGGTCGTCATGGTGACGGTGTTGTCATAATGGTCGTCATGGCGACGGTGATGTCATGATGGTCGTCATGCCGACGATGATGTCAGTATGGTGGTCATGGCTTTGGTGATGTTATAATGGTCGTCATGGCGACGATGATGTCATAATGGTCGTCATGGCGACGATGATGTCAGTATGGTGGTCATGGCTTTGGTGATGTCATAATGGTTGTCATGGCGACGGTGATGTCATAATGGTCGTCATGGCGACGATGATGTCATAATGGTCGTCATGGTGACGATGACGTCATAATGGTCGTCATGGCGACGATGACGTCATAATGGTCGTCATGGCGACGATGATGTCATAAAGGTCGTCATGGCGACGGTGTTGCCATAATGGTCGTCATGGCGACGATGATGTCATAATGGTCGTCATGCCGACGATGATGTCATAATGGTCGTCATGGCAACGATGATGTCATAATGGTCGTCATGGCGACGATGATGTCAGTATGGTGGTCATTGCTTTGGTGATGTCATAATAGTCGTCATTTCGACGATGATGTCATAATAGTCGTCATGCCGACGATGATGTCATAATGGTCGTCATGGTGACGGTGTTGTCATAATGGTCGTCATGGCGACGGTGATGTCATGATGGTCGTCATGCCGACGATGATGTCAGTATGGTGGTCATGGCTTTGGTGATGTTATAATGGTCGTCATGGCGACGATGATGTCATAATGGTCGTCATGGCGACGATGATGTCAGTATGGTGGTCATGGCTTTGGTGATGTCATAATGGTTGTCATGGCGACGGTGATGTCATAATGGTCGTCATGGCGACGATGATGTCATAATGGTCGTCATGGTGACGATGACGTCATAATGGTCGTCATGGCGACGATGACGTCATAATGGTCGTCATGGCGACGATGACGTCATAATGGTCGTCATGGCGACGATGATGTCATACTGGTCGTCATGGCGACGGTGTTGCCATAATGGTCGTCATGCCGACGATGATGTCATAATGGTCGTCATGGCGACGGTATTGCCATAATGGTCGTCATGGCGACGATGATGTCATAATGGTCGTCATGGCAACGATGATGTCATAATGGTCGTCATGGCGACGATGATGTCAGTATGGTGGTCATTGCTTTGGTGATGTCATAATAGTCGTCATTTCGACGATGATGTCATAATAGTCGTCATGCCGACGATGATGTCATAATGGTCGTCATGGCGACGGTGTTGTCATAATGGTCGTCATGGCGACGGTGATGTCATGATGGTCGTCATGCCGACGATGATGACAGTATGGTGGTCATGGCTTTGGTGATGTTATAATGGTCGTCATGGCGACGATGATGTCATAATGGTCGTCATAGCGACGATGATGTCATAATGGTCGTCATGGCGACGATGATGTCAGTATGGTGGTCATGGCTTTGGTGATGTCATAATGGTTGTCATGGCGACGGTGATGTCATAATGGTCGTCATGGCGACGATGATGTCATAATGGTCGTCATGGTGATGATGATGTCATAATGGTCGTCATGGCGACGATGACGTCATAATGGTCGTCATGGCGACGATGACGTCATAATGGTCGTCATGGCGACGATGACGTCATAATGGTCGTCATGGCGACGATGTTGTCATAATGGTCGTCATGGCGACGATGATGTCATACTGGTCGTCATGGCGACGGTGTTGCCATAATGGTCGTCATGGCGACGATGATGTCATAATGGTCGTCATGGCGACGATGATGTCAATATGGTTGTCATGGCTTTGGTGATGTCATAATGGTCGTCATGGCGACGGTGATGTCATAATGTTCGTCACGGCGACAATGATGTCATAATGATCGTCACGGCGACGATGATGTCATAATGGTCGTCACGGCGACGGTGATGTCATAATGGTTGTCATGGCGACGATAACGTCATAATGGTCGTCATGGCGACGATGATGTCATAATGGTCGTCATGGCGACGATGATGTCATAATGGTCGTCATGGCGACGATGATGACATAATGGTCGTCATGGCGACGATGACGTCATAAAGGTCGTCATGGCGACGATGATGTCATAATGGTCGTCATGGCGACGATGATGTCAGTATGGTGGTCATGACTTTGGTGATGTCATAATGGTCGTCATGGCAACGGTGATGTCATAATGGTCGTCATGGCGACGGTGATGTCATAATGGTCGTCACGGCGACGATGATGTCATAATGGTCGTCACGGCGACGGTGATGTCATAATGGTCGTCATGGCGACGATGATGTCATACTGGTCGTCATGGCGACGGTGTTGCCATAATGGTCGTCATGGCCACGATGATGTCATAATGGTCGTCATGGCGACGATGATGTCATAATGGTCGTCATGGCGACGATGACGTCATAATGGTCGTCATTGCGACGATGATGTAATAATGGTCGTCATGGCGACGGTGATGTCATAATGGTCGTCATGGCGATGGTGATGTCATAATGGTCGTCATGGCGACGATGACGTCATAATGGTCGTCATGGCGACGATGACGTCATAATGGTCGTCATGGCGACGATGTTGTCATAATGGTCGTCATGGCGACGATGATGTCATACTGGTCGTCATGGCGACGGTGTTGCCATAATGGTCGTCATGGCGACGATGATGTCATAATGGTCGTCATGGCGACGATGATGTCAATATGGTTGTCATGGCTTTGGTGATGTCATAATGGTCGTCATGGCGACGGTGATGTCATAATGTTCGTCACGGCGACAATGATGTCATAATGATCGTCACGGCGACGATGATGTCATAATGGTCGTCACGGCGACGGTGATGTCATAATGGTTGTCATGGCGACGATAACGTCATAATGGTCGTCATGGCGACGATGATGTCATAATGGTCGTCATGGCGACGATGATGTCATAATGGTCGTCATGGCGACGATGATGACATAATGGTCGTCATGGCGACGATAACGTCATAATGGTAGTCATGGCGACGATGATGTCGTAATGGTCGTCATGGCGACGATGATGTCATACTGGTCGTCATGGCGACGGTATTGCCATAATTGTCGTCATGGCGACGATGATGTCATAATGGTCGTCATGCCGACGATGATGTCATAATGGTCGTCATGGCGACGGTGTTGCCATAATGGTCGTCATGTCGACGATGATGTCATAATGGTCGTCATGGCGACGGTGATGTCATAATGGTCGTCATGGCGACGATGTTGTAATAATGGTGGTTATGGCGAAGATGATGTCATAATGGTCGTCATGGCGACGATGATGTCATAATGGTCGTCATGGCGACGATGATGTCATAATGGTCGTCATGGCGACGATGATGTCATAATGGTCGTCATGGCGACGATGATGTCATAATGGTCGTCATGGCGACGGTGATGTCATAATAGTCGTCATGGCGACGATGATGTCAGTATGGTGGTCATGGCTTTGGTGATGTCATAATGGTCGTCATGGCGACGGTGTTGCCATAATGGTCGTCATGGCGACGATGATGTCATAATGGTCGTCATGGCGACGATGATGTCAGTATGGTGGTCATGGCTTTGGTGATGTCATAATGGTCGTCATGGCGACGGTGATGTCATAATGGTCGTCATGTCAATGGTGATGTCAGAATGGTCGTCATGGCGACGATGATGTCAGTATGGTGGTCATGGCTTTGGTGATGTCATAATGGTCGTCATGGCGACGATGATGTCATAATGGTCGTCACGGCGACGATGATGTCATAATGGTCGTCACGGCGGCGGTAATGTCATAATTGTCGTCATGGCGACGATGATGTCATATTGTCGTCATGGCGACGGTGTTGCCATAATGGTCGTCATGGCGACGATGATGTCATAATGGTCATCATGGCGACGATGACGTCATAATGGTCGTCATGGCGACGATTACGTCATAATGGTCGTCATGGCGACAATGATGTCATAATGGTCGTCATGGCGACGATGATGTCATACTGGTCGTCATGGCAACGGTGTTGCCATAATGGTCGTCATGGCGACGATGATGTCATAATGGTCGTCATGCCGACGATGATGTCATAATGGTCGTCATGGCGACGGTATTGCCATAATGGTCGTCATGGCGACGATGAGGTCATAATGGTCGTCATGGCAACGATGATGTCATAATGGTCGTCATGGCGACGATGATGTCAGTATGGTGGTCATTGCTTTGGTGATGTCATAATGGTCGTCATTGCGACGGTGATGTCATAATAGTCGTCATGGCAATGGTGATGTCATACTGGTCGTCATGGCGACGGTGTTGCCATAATGGTCGTCATTTCGACGATGATGTCATAATGTTCGTCATGCCGACGATGATGTCATAATGGTCGTCATGGCGACGGTGTTGTCATAATGGTCGTCATGGCGACGGTGATGTCATGATGGTCGTCATGCCGACGATGATGTCAGTATGGTGGTCATGGCTTTGGTGATGTCATAATGGTCGTCATGGCGACTATGATGTCATAATGGTCGTCATAGCGACGATGATGTCATAATGGTCGTCATGGCGACGATGATGTCAGTATGGTGGTCATGGCTTTGGTGATGTCATAATGGTTGTCATGGCGACGGTGATGTCATAATGGTCGTCATGGCGACGGTGATGTCATAATGGTCGTCATGGTGACGATGAAGTCATAATGGTCGTCATGGCGACGATGACGTCATAATGGTCGTCATGGCGACGATGACGTCATAATGGTCGTCATGGCGACGATGACGTCATAATGGTCGTCATGGCGACGATGTTGTCATAATGGTCGTCATGGCGACGATGATGTCATATTGGTCGTCAGGGCGACGGTGTTGCCATAATGGTCGTCATGGCGACGATGATGTCATAATGGTCGTCATGGCGACGATGATGTCAATATGGTTGTCATGGCTTTGGTGATGTCATAATGGTCGTCATGGCGACGGTGATGTCATAATGTTCGTCACGGCGACGATGATGTCATAATGATTGTCACGGCGACGATGATGTCATAATGGTCGTCACGGCGACGGTGATGTCATAATGTTTGTCATGGCGACGATCATGTCATAATGGTCGTCATGGCGACGATGACGTCATACTGGTCGTCATGGCGACGGTGTTGCCATAATGGTCGTCATGGCAACGATGATGTCATAATGGTCGTCATGGCGACGGTGATGTCATAATGGTCGTCATGGCGACGATGATGTCATAATGGTCGTCATGGCGACGATGATGTCAGTATGGTGGTCATGGCTTTGGTGATGTCATAATGGTCGTCATGGCGACGGTGATGTCATAATGGTCGTCATGGCAATGGTGATGTCAGAATGGTCGTCATGGCGACGATGATGTAAGTATGGTGGTCATGGCTTTGGTGATGTCATAATGGTCGTCATGGCGACGATGATGTCATAATGGTCGTCATGGCGACGATGATGTCAATATGGTTGTCATGGCTTTGGTGATGTCATAATGGTCGTCATGGTGACGGTGATGTCATAATGGTCGTCATGGCAACGATGATGTCATAATGGTCGTCATGGCGAAGATGATGTCATAATGGTCGTCATGGCGACTATGATGTCATAATGGTCGTCATGGCGACGATGATGTCATAATGGTCGTCATGGCGACGATGATGTCATAATGGTCGTCATGGCGACGGTGATGTCATAATAGTCGTCATGGCGACGATGATGTCATAATGGTCGTCATGCCGACGATGATGTCATAATGGCCGTCATGGCGACGGTGTTGCCATAATGGTCGTCATGGCGACGATGATGTCATAATGGTCGTCATGGCGACGATGATGTCATAATGGTCGTCATGGCGACGATGATGTCATAATGGTGGTCATGGCTTTGGTGATGTCATAATGGTCGTCATGGCGACGGTGATGTCATAAAGGTCGTCATGGCAATGGTGATGTCAGAATGGTCGTCATGGCGACGATGATGTCAGTATGGTGGTCATGGCTTTGGTGTTGTCATAATGGTCGTCATGGCGACGGTGATGTCATGATGGTCGTCATGCCGACGATGATGTCAGTATGGTGGTCATGGCTTTGGTGATGTCATAATGGTCGTCATGGCGACTATGATGTCATAATGGTCGTCATAGCGACGATGATGTCATAATGGTCGTCATGGCGACGATGATGTCAGTATGGTGGTCATGGCTTTGGTGATGTCATAATGGTTGTCATGGCGACGGTGATGTCATAATGGTCGTCATGGCGACGGTGATGTCATAATGGTCGTCATGGTGACGATGAAGTCATAATGGTCGTCATGGCGACGATGACGTCATAATGGTCGTCATGGCGACGATGACGTCATAATGGTCGTCATGGCGACGATGACGTCATAATGGTCGTCATGGCGACGATGTTGTCATAATGGTCGTCATGGCGACGATGATGTCATATTGGTCGTCAGGGCGACGGTGTTGCCATAATGGTCGTCATGGCGACGATGATGTCATAATGGTCGTCATGGCGACGATGATGTCAATATGGTTGTCATGGCTTTGGTGATGTCATAATGGTCGTCATGGCGACGGTGATGTCATAATGTTCGTCACGGCGACGATGATGTCATAATGATTGTCACGGCGACGATGATGTCATAATGGTCGTCACGGCGACGGTGATGTCATAATGTTTGTCATGGCGACGATCATGTCATAATGGTCGTCATGGCGACGATGACGTCATACTGGTCGTCATGGCGACGGTGTTGCCATAATGGTCGTCATGGCAACGATGATGTCATAATGGTCGTCATGGCGACGGTGATGTCATAATGGTCGTCATGGCGACGATGATGTCATAAT
Source organism: Phyllobates terribilis (assembly GCF_046119375.1). NCBI lineage: Eukaryota > Metazoa > Chordata > Amphibia > Anura > Dendrobatidae > Phyllobates > Phyllobates terribilis. The sequence goes on from NW_027362911.1 coordinate 3,255,461, forward strand.
GGTCGTCATGGCGACGATGATGTCAGTATGGTGGTCATGGCTTTGGTGATGTCATAATGGTCGTCATGGCGACGGTGATGTCATAATGGTCGTCATGGCAATGGTGATGTCAGAATGGTCGTCATGGCGACGATGATGTAAGTATGGTGGTCATGGCTTTGGTGATGTCATAATGGTCGTCATGGCGACGATGATGTCATAATGGTCGTCATGGCGACGATGATGTCAATATGGTTGTCATGGCTTTGGTGATGTCATAATGGTCGTCATGGTGACGGTGATGTCATAATGGTCGTCATGGCGACGATGATGTCATAATGGTCGTCATGGCGAAGATGATGTCATAATGGTCGTCATGGCGACTATGATGTCATAATGGTCGTCATGGCGACGATGATGTCATAATGGTCGTCATGGCGACGATGATGTCATAATGGTCGTCATGGCGACGGTGATGTCATAATAGTCGTCATGGCGACGATGATGTCATAATGGTCGTCATGCCGACGATGATGTCATGATGGCCGTCATGGCGACGGTGTTGCCATAATGGTCATCATGGCGACGATGATGTCATAATGGTCGTCATGGCGACGATGATGTCATAATGGTCGTCATGGCGACGATGATGTCATAATGGTGGTCATGGCTTTGGTGATGTCATAATGGTCGTCATGGCGACGGTGATGTCATAAAGGTCGTCATGGCAATGGTGATGTCAGAATGGTCGTCATGGCGACGATGATGTCAGTATGGTGGTCATGGCTTTGGTGATGTCATAATGGTCGTCATGGCGACGATGATGTCATAATGGTCGTCATGGCGACGATGATGCCAATATGGTTGTCATGGCTTTGGTGATGTCATAATGGTCGTCATGGCGACGGTGATGTTATAATGGTCGTCATGGCGACGATGATGTCATAATCGTCGTCACGGCGACGATGATGTCATAATGGTCGTCACGGCGGCGGTAATGTCATAATTGTCGTCATGGCGACGATGATGTCATACTGTCGTCATGGCGACGATGACGTCATAATGGTCGTCATGGCGACGATGACGTCATAATGGTCGTCATGGCGACAATGATGTCATAATGGTCGTCATGGCGACGATGATGTCATACTGGTCGTCATGGCGACAGTGTTGCCATAATGGTCGTCATGGCGACGATGATGTCATAATGGTCGTCATGGCGACGATGATGTCATAATGGTCGTCATGGCGCCGATGATGTCAGTATGGTGGTCATGGCTTTGGTGATGTCATATTGGTCGTCATGGCGACGGTGATGTCATAATAGTCGTCATGGCAATGGTGATGTCATACTGGTCGTCATGGCGACGGCGTTGCCATAATGGTCGTCATTTCGACGATGATGTCATAATGGTCGTCATGCCGACGATGATGTCATAATGGTCGTCATGGCGACGATGATGCCAATATGGTTGTCATGGCTTTGGTGATGTCATAATGGTCGTCATGGCGACGGTGATGTTATAATGGTCGTCATGGCGACGATGATGTTCTAATGGTCGTCACGGCGACGATGATGTCATAATGGTCGTCACGGCGGCGGTAATGTCATAATTGTCGTCATGGCGACGATGATGTCATACTGTCGTCATGGCGACGGTGTTGCCATAATGGTCATCATGGCGACGATGATGTCATAATGGTCATCATGGCGACGATGACGTCATAATGGTCGTCATGGCGACGATGACGTCATAATGGTCGTCATGGCGACAATGATGTCATAATGGTCGTCATGGCGACGATGATGTCATACTGGTCGTCATGGCGACAGTGTTGCCATAATGGTCGTCATGGCGACGATGATGTCATAATGGTCGTCATGGCGACGATGATGTCATAATGGTCGTCATGGCGCCGATGATGTCAGTATGGTGGTCATGGCTTTGGTGATGTCATAATGGTCGTCATGGCGACGGTGATGTCATAATAGTCGTCATGGCAATGGTGATGTCATACTGGTCGTCATGGCGACGGTGTTGCCATAATGGTCGTCATTTCGACGATGATGTCATAATGGTCGTCATGCCGACGATGATGTCATAATGGTCGTCATGGCGACGGTGTTGTCATAATGGTCGTCATGGCGACGATGATGTCATAATGGTCGTCATGGCGACGATGATGTCATAATGGTCGTCATGTGCGACGATGATGTCATGGCTTTGGTGATGTCATAATGGTCGTCATGGCTTTGGTGATGTCATAATGGTCGTCATGGCAATGGTGATGTCAGAATGGTCGTCATGGCGACGATGATGTCAGTATGGTGGTCATGGCTTTTGTGATGTCATAATGGTCGTCATGGCGACGATGATGTCATAATGGTCATCATGGCGACGATGATGTCAATATGGTTGTCATGGCTTTGGTGATGTCATAATGGTCGTCATGGCGACGGTGATGTCATAATGGTCGTCATGGCGACGATGATGTCATAATGGTCGTCACGGCGACGATGATGTCATAATGGTCGTCACGGCGACGGTGATGTCATAAGGGTCGTCATGGCGACGATGATGTCATACTGGTCATCATGGCGACGGTGTTGCCATAATGGTCGTCATGGCGACGATGATGTCATAATGGTCGTCATGGCGACGATGATGTCATAATGGTCGTCATGGCGACGATGATACCAATATGGTTGTCATGGCTTTGGTGATGTCATAATGGTCGTCATGGCGACGGTGATGTTATAATGGTCGTCATGGCGACGATGATGTCATAATGGTCGTCACGGCGACGATGATGTCATAATGGTCGTCACGGCGGCGGTAATGTCATAATTGTCGTCATGGCGACGATGATGTCATACTGTCGTCATGGCGACGGTGTTGCCATAATGGTCATCATGGCGACGATGATGTCATAATGGTCATCATGGCGACGATGACGTCATAATGGTCGTCATGGCGACGATGACGTCATAATGGTCGTCATGGCGACAATGATGTCATAATGGTCGTCATGGCGACAATGATGTCATACTGGTCGTCATGGCAACGGTGTTGCCATAATGGTCGTCATGGCGACGATGATGTCATAATGGTCGTCATGCCGACGATGATGTCATAATGGTCGTCATGGCGACGGTATTGCCATAATGGTCGTCATGGCGACGATGAGGTCATAATGGTCGTCATGGCAACGATGATGTCATAATGGTCGTCATGGCGACGATGATGTCAGTATGGTGGTCATTGCTTTGGTGATGTCATAATGGTCGTCATTGCGACGGTGATGTCATAATAGTCGTCATGGCAATGGTGATGTCATACTGGTCGTCATGGCGACGGTGTTGCCATAATGGTCGTCATTTCGACGATGATGTCATAATGTTCGTCATGCCGACGATGATGTCATAATGGTCGTCATGGCGACGGTGTTGTCATAATGGTCGTCATGGCGACGGTGATGTCATGATGGTCGTCATGCCGACGATGATGTCAGTATGGTGGTCATGGCTTTGGTGATGTCATAATGGTCGTCATGGCGACTATGATGTCATAATGGTCGTCATAGCGACGATGATGTCATAATGGTCGTCATGGCGACGATGATGTCAGTATGGTGGTCATGGCTTTGGTGATGTCATAATGGTTGTCATGGCGACGGTGATGTCATAATGGTCGTCATGGCGACGGTGATGTCATAATGGTCGTCATGGTGACGATGAAGTCATAATGGTCGTCATGGCGACGATGACGTCATAATGGTCGTCATGGCGACGATGACGTCATAATGGTCGTCATGGCGACGATGACGTCATAATGGTCGTCATGGCGACGATGTTGTCATAATGGTCGTCATGGCGACGATGATGTCATATTGGTCGTCAGGGCGACGGTGTTGCCATAATGGTCGTCATGGCGACGATGATGTCATAATGGTCGTCATGGCGACGATGATGTCAATATGGTTGTCATGGCTTTGGTGATGTCATAATGGTCGTCATGGCGACGGTGATGTCATAATGTTCGTCACGGCGACGATGATGTCATAATGATTGTCACGGCGACGATGATGTCATAATGGTCGTCACGGCGACGGTGATGTCATAATGTTTGTCATGGCGACGATCATGTCATAATGGTCGTCATGGCGACGATGACGTCATACTGGTCGTCATGGCGACGGTGTTGCCATAATGGTCGTCATGGCAACGATGATGTCATAATGGTCGTCATGGCGACGGTGATGTCATAATGGTCGTCATGGCGACGATGATGTCATAATGGTCGTCATGGCGACGATGATGTCAGTATGGTGGTCATGGCTTTGGTGATGTCATAATGGTCGTCATGGCGACGGTGATGTCATAATGGTCGTCATGGCAATGGTGATGTCAGAATGGTCGTCATGGCGACGATGATGTAAGTATGGTGGTCATGGCTTTGGTGATGTCATAATGGTCGTCATGGCGACGATGATGTCATAATGGTCGTCATGGCGACGATGATGTCAATATGGTTGTCATGGCTTTGGTGATGTCATAATGGTCGTCATGGTGACGGTGATGTCATAATGGTCGTCATGGCAACGATGATGTCATAATGGTCGTCATGGCGAAGATGATGTCATAATGGTCGTCATGGCGACTATGATGTCATAATGGTCGTCATGGCGACGATGATGTCATAATGGTCGTCATGGCGACGATGATGTCATAATGGTCGTCATGGCGACGGTGATGTCATAATAGTCGTCATGGCGACGATGATGTCATAATGGTCGTCATGCCGACGATGATGTCATAATGGCCGTCATGGCGACGGTGTTGCCATAATGGTCGTCATGGCGACGATGATGTCATAATGGTCGTCATGGCGACGATGATGTCATAATGGTCGTCATGGCGACGATGATGTCATAATGGTGGTCATGGCTTTGGTGATGTCATAATGGTCGTCATGGCGACGGTGATGTCATAAAGGTCGTCATGGCAATGGTGATGTCAGAATGGTCGTCATGGCGACGATGATGTCAGTATGGTGGTCATGGCTTTGGTGTTGTCATAATGGTCGTCATGGCGACGGTGATGTCATGATGGTCGTCATGCCGACGATGATGTCAGTATGGTGGTCATGGCTTTGGTGATGTCATAATGGTCGTCATGGCGACTATGATGTCATAATGGTCGTCATAGCGACGATGATGTCATAATGGTCGTCATGGCGACGATGATGTCAGTATGGTGGTCATGGCTTTGGTGATGTCATAATGGTTGTCATGGCGACGGTGATGTCATAATGGTCGTCATGGCGACGGTGATGTCATAATGGTCGTCATGGTGACGATGAAGTCATAATGGTCGTCATGGCGACGATGACGTCATAATGGTCGTCATGGCGACGATGACGTCATAATGGTCGTCATGGCGACGATGACGTCATAATGGTCGTCATGGCGACGATGTTGTCATAATGGTCGTCATGGCGACGATGATGTCATATTGGTCGTCAGGGCGACGGTGTTGCCATAATGGTCGTCATGGCGACGATGATGTCATAATGGTCGTCATGGCGACGATGATGTCAATATGGTTGTCATGGCTTTGGTGATGTCATAATGGTCGTCATGGCGACGGTGATGTCATAATGTTCGTCACGGCGACGATGATGTCATAATGATTGTCACGGCGACGATGATGTCATAATGGTCGTCACGGCGACGGTGATGTCATAATGTTTGTCATGGCGACGATCATGTCATAATGGTCGTCATGGCGACGATGACGTCATACTGGTCGTCATGGCGACGGTGTTGCCATAATGGTCGTCATGGCAACGATGATGTCATAATGGTCGTCATGGCGACGGTGATGTCATAATGGTCGTCATGGCGACGATGATGTCATAATGGTCGTCATGGCGACGATGATGTCAGTATGGTGGTCATGGCTTTGGTGATGTCATAATGGTCGTCATGGCGACGGTGATGTCATAATGGTCGTCATGGCAATGGTGATGTCAGAATGGTCGTCATGGCGACGATGATGTAAGTATGGTGGTCATGGCTTTGGTGATGTCATAATGGTCGTCATGGCGACGATGATGTCATAATGGTCGTCATGGCGACGATGATGTCAATATGGTTGTCATGGCTTTGGTGATGTCATAATGGTCGTCATGGTGACGGTGATGTCATAATGGTCGTCATGGCGACGATGATGTCATAATGGTCGTCATGGCGAAGATGATGTCATAATGGTCGTCATGGCGACTATGATGTCATAATGGTCGTCATGGCGACGATGATGTCATAATGGTCGTCATGGCGACGATGATGTCATAATGGTCGTCATGGCGACGGTGATGTCATAATAGTCGTCATGGCGACGATGATGTCATAATGGTCGTCATGCCGACGATGATGTCATGATGGCCGTCATGGCGACGGTGTTGCCATAATGGTCATCATGGCGACGATGATGTCATAATGGTCGTCATGGCGACGATGATGTCATAATGGTCGTCATGGCGACGATGATGTCATAATGGTGGTCATGGCTTTGGTGATGTCATAATGGTCGTCATGGCGACGGTGATGTCATAAAGGTCGTCATGGCAATGGTGATGTCAGAATGGTCGTCATGGCGACGATGATGTCAGTATGGTGGTCATGGCTTTGGTGATGTCATAATGGTCGTCATGGCGACGATGATGTCATAATGGTCGTCATGGCGACGATGATGCCAATATGGTTGTCATGGCTTTGGTGATGTCATAATGGTCGTCATGGCGACGGTGATGTTATAATGGTCGTCATGGCGACGATGATGTCATAATCGTCGTCACGGCGACGATGATGTCATAATGGTCGTCACGGCGGCGGTAATGTCATAATTGTCGTCATGGCGACGATGATGTCATACTGTCGTCATGGCGACGATGACGTCATAATGGTCGTCATGGCGACGATGACGTCATAATGGTCGTCATGGCGACAATGATGTCATAATGGTCGTCATGGCGACGATGATGTCATACTGGTCGTCATGGCGACAGTGTTGCCATAATGGTCGTCATGGCGACGATGATGTCATAATGGTCGTCATGGCGACGATGATGTCATAATGGTCGTCATGGCGCCGATGATGTCAGTATGGTGGTCATGGCTTTGGTGATGTCATATTGGTCGTCATGGCGACGGTGATGTCATAATAGTCGTCATGGCAATGGTGATGTCATACTGGTCGTCATGGCGACGGCGTTGCCATAATGGTCGTCATTTCGACGATGATGTCATAATGGTCGTCATGCCGACGATGATGTCATAATGGTCGTCATGGCGACGATGATGCCAATATGGTTGTCATGGCTTTGGTGATGTCATAATGGTCGTCATGGCGACGGTGATGTTATAATGGTCGTCATGGCGACGATGATGTCATAATGGTCGTCACGGCGACGATGATGTCATAATGGTCGTCACGGCGGCGGTAATGTCATAATTGTCGTCATGGCGACGATGATGTCATACTGTCGTCATGGCGACGGTGTTGCCATAATGGTCATCATGGCGACGATGATGTCATAATGGTCATCATGGCGACGATGACGTCATAATGGTCGTCATGGCGACGATGACGTCATAATGGTCGTCATGGCGACAATGATGTCATAATGGTCGTCATGGCGACGATGATGTCATACTGGTCGTCATGGCGACAGTGTTGCCATAATGGTCGTCATGGCGACGATGATGTCATAATGGTCGTCATGGCGACGATGATGTCATAATGGTCGTCATGGCGCCGATGATGTCAGTATGGTGGTCATGGCTTTGGTGATGTCATAATGGTCGTCATGGCGACGGTGATGTCATAATAGTCGTCATGGCAATGGTGATGTCATACTGGTCGTCATGGCGACGGTGTTGCCATAATGGTCGTCATTTCGACGATGATGTCATAATGGTCGTCATGCCGACGATGATGTCATAATGGTCGTCATGGCGACGGTGTTGTCATAATGGTCGTCATGGCGACGATGATGTCATAATGGTCGTCATGGCGACGATGATGTCATAATGGTCGTCATGTGCGACGATGATGTCATGGCTTTGGTGATGTCATAATGGTCGTCATGGCTTTGGTGATGTCATAATGGTCGTCATGGCAATGGTGATGTCAGAATGGTCGTCATGGCGACGATGATGTCAGTATGGTGGTCATGGCTTTTGTGATGTCATAATGGTCGTCATGGCGACGATGATGTCATAATGGTCATCATGGCGACGATGATGTCAATATGGTTGTCATGGCTTTGGTGATGTCATAATGGTCGTCATGGCGACGGTGATGTCATAATGGTCGTCATGGCGACGATGATGTCATAATGGTCGTCACGGCGACGATGATGTCATAATGGTCGTCACGGCGACGGTGATGTCATAAGGGTCGTCATGGCGACGATGATGTCATACTGGTCATCATGGCGACGGTGTTGCCATAATGGTCGTCATGGCGACGATGATGTCATAATGGTCGTCATGGCGACGATGATGTCATAATGGTCGTCATGGCGACGATGATACCAATATGGTTGTCATGGCTTTGGTGATGTCATAATGGTCGTCATGGCGACGGTGATGTTATAATGGTCGTCATGGCGACGATGATGTCATAATGGTCGTCACGGCGACGATGATGTCATAATGGTCGTCACGGCGGCGGTAATGTCATAATTGTCGTCATGGCGACGATGATGTCATACTGTCGTCATGGCGACGGTGTTGCCATAATGGTCATCATGGCGACGATGATGTCATAATGGTCATCATGGCGACGATGACGTCATAATGGTCGTCATGGCGACGATGACGTCATAATGGTCGTCATGGCGACAATGATGTCATAATGGTCGTCATGGCGACGATGATGTCATACTGGTCGTCATGGCGACAGTGTTGCCATATTGGTCGTCATGGCGACGATGATGTCATAATGGTCGTCATGGCGACGATGATGTCATCATGGTCGTCATGGCGCCGATGATGTCAGTATGGTGGTCATGGCTTTGGTGATGTCATAATGGTCGTCATGGCGACGGTGATGTCATAATAGTCGTCATGGCAATGGTGATGTCATACTGGTCGTCATGGCGACGGTGTTGCCATAATGGTCGTCATTTCGACGATGATGTCATAATGGTCGTCATGCCGACGATGATGTCATAATGGTCGTCATGGCGACGGTGTTGTCATAATGGTCGTCATGGCGACGATGATGTCATAATGGTCGTCATGGCGACGATGATGTCATAATGGTCGTCATGTGCGACGATGATGTCATGGCTTTGGTGATGTCGTCATGGCTTTGGTGATGTCATAATGGTCGTCATGGCAATGGTGATGTCAGAATGGTCGTCATGGCGACGATGATGTCAGTATGGTGGTCATGGCTTTTGTGATGTCATAATGGTCGTCATGGCGACGATGATGTCATAATGGTCATCATGGCGACGATGATGTCAATATGGTTGTCATGGCTTTGGTGATGTCATAATGGTCGTCATGGCGACGGTGATGTCATAATGGTCGTCATGGCGACGATGATGTCATAATGGTCGTCACGGCGACGATGATGTCATAATGGTCGTCACGGCGACGGTGATGTCATAAGGGTCGTCATGGCGACGATGATGTCATACTGTTCATCATGGCGACGGTGTTGCCATAATGGTCGTCATGGCGATGATGATGTCATAATGGTCGTCATGGCGACGATGATGTCATAATGGTCGTCATGGCGACGATAACGTCATAATGGTCGTCATGGCGACGATGATGTCATAATGGTCGTCATGGCGACGATGATGTCATACTGGTCGTCATGGCGACGGTATTGCCATAATTGTCGTCATGGCGACGATGATGTCATAATGGTCGTCATGGCGACGGTGTTGCCATAATGGTCGTCATGTCGACGATGATGTCATAATGGTCATCATGGCGACGGTGATGTCATAATGGTCGTCATGGCGACGGTGATGTCATAATGGTCGTCATGGCGACGATGTTGTAATAATGGTCGTCATGGCGACGATGATGTCATAATGGTCGTCATGGCGACGATGATGTCATAATGGTCGTCATGGCGACGATGATGTCATAATGGTCGTCATGGCGACGGTGATGTCATAATAGTCGTCATGGCGACGATGATGTCAGTATGGTGGTCATGGCTTTGGTGATGTCATAATGGTCGTCATGGCGACGGTGTTGCCATAATGGTCGTCATGGCGACGATGATGTCATAATGGTCGTCATGGCGATGATGATGTCATAATGGTCGTCATGGCGACGATGATGTCAGTATGGTGGTCATGGCTTTGGTGATGTCATAATGGTCGTCATGGCGACGGTGATGTCATAATGGTCGTCATGTCAATGGTGATGTCAGAATGGTCGTCATGGCGACGATGATGTCAGTATGGTGGTCATGGCTTTGGTGATGTCATAATGGTCGTCATGGCGACGATGATGTCATAATGGTCGTCATGGCGACGATGATGCCAATATGGTTGTCATGGCTTTGGTGATGTCATAATGGTCGTCATGGCGACGGTGATGTTATAATGGTCATCATGACGACGATGATGTCATAATGGTCGTCCCGGCGACGATGATGTCATAATGGTCGTCACGGCGGCGGTAATGTCATAATTGTCGTCATGGCGACGATGATGTCATACTGTCGTCATGGCGACGGTGTTGCCATAATGGTCATCATGGCGACGATGATGTCATAATGGTCATCATGGCGACGATGACGTCATAATGGTCGTCATGGCGACGATGACGTCATAATGGTCGTCATGGCGACAATGATGTCATAATGGTCGTCATGGCGACGATGATGTCATACTGGTCGTCATGGCGACAGTGTTGCCATAATGGTCGTCATGGCGACAATGATGTCATAATGGTCGTCATGGCGACAATGATGTCATAATGGTCGTCATGGCGACGATGATGTCATAATGGTCGTCATGGCGCCGATGATGTCAGTATGGTGGTCATGGCTTTGGTGATGTCATAATGGTCGTCATGGCGACGGTGATGTCATAATAGTCATCATGGCAATGGTGATGTCATACTGGTCGTCATGGCGACGGTGTTGCCATAATGGTCGTCATTTCGACGATGATGTCATAATGGTCATCATGCCGACGATGATGTCATAATGGTCGTCATGGCGACGGTGTTGTCATAATGGTCGTCATGGCGACGATGATGTCATAATGGTCGTCATGGCGACGATGATGTCATAATGGTCGTCATGGCGACGATGATGTCATAATGGTCGTCATGTGCGACGATGATGTCATGGCTTTGATGATGTCATAATGGTCGTCATGGCTTTGGTGATGTCATAATGGTCGTCATGGCAATGGTGATGTCAGAATGGTCGTCATGGCGACGATGATGTCAGTATGGTGGTCATGGCTTTTGTGATGTCATAATGGTCGTCATGGCGACGATGATGTCATAATGGTCGTCATGGCGACGATGATGTCAATATGGTTGTCATGGCTTTGGTGATGTCATAATGGTCGTCATGGCGACGGTGATGTCATAATGGTCGTCATGGCGACGATGATGTCATAATGGTCGTCACGGCGACGATGATGTCATAATGGTCGTCACGGCGACGGTGATGTCATAAGGGTCGTCATGGCGACGATGATGTCATACTGGTCATCATGGCGACGGTGTTGCCATAATGGTCGTCATGGTGACGATGATGTCATAATGGTCGTCATGGCGACGATGATGTCATAATGGTCGTCATGGCGACGATAACGTCATAATGGTCGTCATGGCGACGATGATGTCATAATGGTCGTCATGGCGACGATGATGTCATACTGGTCGTCATGGCGACGGTATTGCCATAATTGTCGTCATGGCGACGATGATGTCATAATGGTCGTCATGCCGACGATGATGTCATAATGGTCGTCATGGCGACGATGTTGCCATAATGGTCGTCATGTCGACGATGATGTCATAATGGTCATCATGGCGACGGTGATGTCATAATGGTCGTCATGGCGACGGTGATGTCATAATGGTCGTCATGGCGACGATGTTGTAATAATGGTCGTCATGGCAACGATGATGTCATAATGGTCGTCATGGCGACGATGATGTCATAATGGTCGTCATGGCGACGATGATGTCATAATGGTCGTCATGGCGACGTTGATGTCATAATAGTCGTCATGGCGACGATGATGTCTGTATGGTGGTCATGGCTTTGGTGATGTCATAATGGTCGTCATGGCGACGGTGTTGCCATAATGTTCGTCATGGCGACGATGATGTCATAATGGTCGTCATGGCGACGATGATGTCATAATGGTCGTCATGGCGACGATGATGTCAGTATTGTGGTCATGGCTTTGGTGATGTCATAATGGTCGTCATGGCGACGGTGATGTCATAATGGTCGTCATGTCAATGGTGATGTCAGAATGGTCGTCATGGCGACGATGATGTCAGTATGGTGGTCATGGCTTTGGTGATGTCATAATGGTCATCATGGCGACGATGATGTCATAATGGTCGTCATGGCGACGATGATGTCAATATGGTTGTCATGGCTTTGTTGATGTCATAATGGTCGTCATGGCTTTGGTGATGTCATAATGGTCGTCATGACGACGATTATGTCATAATGGTCGTCACGGCGACGATGATGTCATAATGTTCGTCACGGCGGCGGTAATGTCATAATGGTCGTCATGGCGACGATGATGTCATACTGTCGTCATGGCGACGGTGTTGCCATAATGGTCGTCATGGCGACGATGATGTCATAATGGTCATCATGGCGACGATGACGTCATAATGGTCGTCATGGCGACGATGACGTCATAATGGTCGTCATGGCGACGATGATGTCATAATGGTCGTCATGGCGACGATGATGTCATACTGGTCGTCATGGCGACGGTGTTGCCATAATGGTCGTCATGGCGACGATAATGTCATAATGGTCGTCATGCCGACGATGATGTCATGATGGTCGTCATGGCGACGGTGTTGCCATAACGGTCGTCATGGCGACGATGATGTCATAATGGTCGTCATGGCGACGATGATGTCATAATCGTCGTCATGGCGACGATGATGTCAGTATGGTGGTCATGGCTTTGGTGATGTCATAATGGTCGTCATAGCGACGGTGATGTCATAATGGCCGTCATGGCAATGGTGATGTCAGAATGGTCGTCATGGCGACGATGATGTCAGTATGGTGGTCATGGCTTTGGTGATGTCATAATGGTCGTCATGGCGACGATGATGTCATAATGGTCGTCATGGCGACGGTGATGTCATAATAGTCGTCATGGCGACGATGATGTCAGTATGGTGGTCATGGCTTTGGTGATGTCATAATGGTCGTCATGGCGACGGTGTTGCCATAATGGTCGTCATGGCGACCATGATGTCATAATGGTCGTCATGGCGACGGTGTTGCCATAATGGTGGTCATGGCTTTGGTGATGTCATAATGGTCGTCATGACGACGGTGATGTCATAAAGGTCGTCATGGCAATGGTGATGTCAGAATGGTCGTCATGGCGACGATGATGTCAGTATGGTGGTCATGGCTTTGGTGATGTCATAATGGTCGTCATGGCGACGATGATGTCATAATGGTCGTCATGGCGACGATGATGCCAATATGGTTGTCATGGCTTTGGTGATGTCATAATGGTCGTCATGGCGACGGTGATGTTATAATGGTCGTCATGGCGACGATGATGTCATAATGGTCGTCACGGCGACGATGATGTCATAATGGTCGTCACGGCGGCGGTAATGTCATAATTGTCGTCATGGCGACGATGATGTCATACTGTCGTCATGGCGACGGTGTTGCCATAATGGTCATCATGGCGACGATGATGTCATAATGGTCATCATGGCGACGATGACGTCATAATGGTCGTCATGGCGACGATGACGTCATAATGGTCGTCATGGCGACAATGATGTCATAATGGTCGTCATGGCGACGATGATGTCATACTGGTCGTCATGGCGACAGTGTTGCCATAATGGTCGTCATGGCGACGATGATGTCATAATGGTCGTCATGGCGCCGATAATGTCATAATGGTCGTCATGGTGCCGATGATGTCAGTATGGTGGTCATGGCTTTGGTGATGTCATAATGGTCGTCATGGCGACGGTGATGTCATAATAGTCGTCATGGCAATGGTGATGTCATACTGGTCGTCATGGCGACGGTGTTGCCATAATGGTCGTCATTTCGACGATGATGTCATAATGGTCATCATGCCGACGATGATGTCATAATGGTCGTCATGGCGACGGTGTTGTCATAATGGTCGTCATGGCGACGATGATGTCATAATGGTCGTCATGGCGACGATGATGTCATAATGGTCGTCATGTGCGACGATGATGTCATGGCTTTGGTGATGTCATAATGGTCGTCATGGCTTTGGTGATGTCATAATGGTCGTCATGGCAATGGTAATGTCAGAATGGTCGTCATGGCGACGATGATGTCAGTATGGTGGTCATGGCTTTTGTGATGTCATAATGGTCGTCATGGCGACGATGATGTCATAATGGTCGTCATGGCGACGATGATGTCAATATGGTTGTCATGGCTTTGGTGATGTCATAATGGTCGTCATGGCGACGGTGATGTCATAATGGTCGTCATGGCGACGATGATGTCATAATGGTCGTCACGGCGCCAATGATGTCATAATGGTCGTCACGGCGACGGTGATGTCATAAGGGTCGTCATGGCGACGATGATGTCATACTGGTCATCATGGCGACGGTGTTGCCATAATGGTCGTCATGGCGACGATGATGTCATAATGGTCGTCATGGCGACGATGATGTCATAATGGTCGTCATGGCGACGATAACGTCATAATGGTCGTCATGGCGACGATGATGTCATAATGGTCGTCATGGCGACGATGATGTCATACTGGTCGTCATGGCGACGGTATTGCCATAATTGTCGTCATGGCGACGATGATGTCATAATGGTCGTCATGCCGACGATGATGTCATAATGGTCGTCATGGCTACGGTGTTGCCATAATGGTCGTCATGTCGACGATGATGTCATAATGGTCATCATGGCGACGGTGATGTCATAATGGTCGTCATGGCGACGGTGATGTCATAATGGTCGTCATGGCGACGATGTTGTAATAATGGTCGTCATGGCGACGATGATGTAATAATGGTCGTCATGGCGACGATGATGTCATAATGGTCGTCATGGCGACGATGATGTCATAATGGTCGTCATGGCGACGGTGATGTCATAATAGTCGTCATGGCGACGATGATGTCAGTATGGTGGTCATGGCTTTGGTGATGTCATAATGGTCGTCATGGCGACGGTGTTGCCATAATGGTCGTCATGGCGACGATGATGTCATAATGGTCGTCATGGCGACGATGATGTCAGTATGGTGGTCATGGCTTTGGTGATGTCATAATGGTCGTCATGGCGACGGTGATGTCATAATGGTCGTCATGTCAATGGTGATGTCAGAATGGTCGTCATGGCGACGATGATGTCAGTATGGTGGTCATGGCTTTGGTGATGTCATAATGGTCGTCATGGCGACGATGATGTCATAATGGTCGTCATGGCGACAATGATGCCAATATGGTTGTCATGGCTTTGGTGATGTCATAATGGTCGTCATGGCGACGGTGATGTTATAATGGTCGTCATGGCGACGATGATGTCATAATGGTCGTCACGGCGACGATGATGTCATAATGGTCGTCACGGCGGCGGTAATGTCATAATTGTCATCATGGCGACGATGATGTCATACTGTCGTCATGGCGACGGTGTTGCCATAATGGTCATCATGGCGACGATGATGTCATAATGGTCATCATGGCGACGATGACGTCATAATGGTCGTCATGGCGACGATGACGTCATAATGGTCGTCATGGCGACAATGATGTCATAATGGTCGTCATGGCGACGATGATGTCATACTGGTCGTCATGGCGACAGTGTTGCCATAATGGTCGTCATGGCGACGATGATGTCATAATGGTCGTCATGGCGACGATGATGTCATAATGGTCGTCATGGCGCCGATGATGTCAGTATGGTGGTCATGGCTTTGGTGATGTCATAATGGTCGTCATGGCGACGGTGATGTCATAATAGTCGTCATGGCAATGGTGATGTCATACTGGTCGTCATGGCGACGGTGTTGCCATAATGGTCGTCATTTCGACGATGATGTCATAATGGTCGTCATGCCGACGATGATGTCATAATGGTCGTCATGGCGACGGTGTTGTCATAATGGTCGTCATGTCATGGCGACGATGATGTCATAATGGTCGTCATGGCGACGATGATGTCATAATGGTCGTCATGGCGACGATGATGTCATAATGGTCGTCATGTGCGACGATGATGTCATGGCTTTGGTGATGTCATAATGGTCGTCATGGCTTTGGTGATGTCATAATGGTCGTCATGGCAATGGTGATGTCAGAATGGTCGTCATGGCGACGATGATGTCAGTATGGTGGTCATGGCTTTTGTGATGTCATAATGGTCGTCATGGCGACGATGATGTCATAATGGTCGTCATGGCGACGATGATGTCAATATGGTTGTCATGGCTTTGGTGATGTCATAATGGTCGTTATGGCGACGGTGATGTCATAATGGTCGTCATGGCGACGATGATGTCATAATGGTCGTCACGGCGACGATGATGTCATAATGGTCGTCACGGCGACGGTGATGTCATAAGGGTCGTCATGGCGACGATGATGTCATACTGGTCATCATGGCGACGGTGTTGCCATAATGGTCGTCATGGCGACGATGATGTCATAATGGTCGTCATGGCGACGATGATGTCATAATGGTCGTCATGGCGACGATAAGGTCATAATGGTCGTCATGGCGACGATGATGTCATAATGGTCGTCATGGCGACGATGATGTCATACTGGTCGTCATGGCGACGGTATTGCCATAATTGTCGTCATGGCGACGATGATGTCATAATGGTCGTCATGCCGACGATGATGTCATAATGGTCGTCATGGCGACGGTGTTGCCATAATGGTCGTCATGTCGACGATGATGTCATAATGGTCATCATGGCGACGGTGATGTCATAATGGTCGTCATGGCGACGGTGATGTCATAATGGTCGTCATGGCGAGGATGTTGTAATAATGGTCGTCATGGCGACGATGATGTCATAATGGTCGTCATGGCGACGATGATGTCATAATGGTCGTCATGGCGACGATGATGTCATAATGGTCGTCATGGCGACGTTGATGTCATAATAGTCGTCATGGCGACGATGATGTCAGTATGGTGATCATGGCTTTGGTGATGTCATAATGGTCGTCATGGCGACGGTGTTGCCATAATGTTCGTCATGGCGACGATGATGTCATAATGGTCGTCATGGCGACGATGATGTCATAATGGTCGTCATGTGCGACGATGATGTCATGGCTTTGGTGATGTCATAATGGTCGTCATGGCTTTGGTGATGTCATAATGGTCGTCATGGCAATGGTGATGTCATAATGGTCGTCATGGCGACGATGATGTCATAATGGTCGTCATGGCGACGATGATGTCAATATGGTTGTCATGGCTTTGGTGATGTCATAATGGTCGTTATGGCGACGGTGATGTCATAATGGTCGTCATGGCGACGATGATGTCATAATGGTCGTCACGGCGACGATGATGTCATAATGGTCGTCACGGCGACGGTGATGTCATAAGGGTCGTCATGGCGACGATGATGTCATACTGGTCATCATGGCGACGGTGTTGCCATAATGGTCGTCATGGCGACGATGATGTCATAATGGTCGTCATGGCGACGATGATGTCATAATGGTCGTCATGGCGACGATAAGGTCATAATGGTCGTCATGGCGACGATGATGTCATAATGGTCGTCATGGCGACGATGATGTCATACTGGTCGTCATGGCGACGGTATTGCTATAATTGTCGTCATGGCGACGATGATGTCATAATGGTCGTCATGCCGACGATGATGTCATAATGGTCGTCATGGCGACGGTGTTGCCATAATGGTCGTCATGTCGACGATGATGTCATAATGGTCATCATGGCGACGGTGATGTCATAATGGTCGTCATGGCGACGGTGATGTCATAATGGTCGTCATGGCGAGGATGTTGTAATAATGGTCGTCATGGCGACGATGATGTCATAATGGTCGTCATGGCGACGATGATGTCATAATGGTCGTCATGGCGACGATGATGTCATAATGGTCGTCATGGCGACGTTGATGTCATAATAGTCGTCATGGCGACGATGATGTCAGTATGGTGATCATGGCTTTGGTGATGTCATAATGGTCGTCATGGCGACGGTGTTGCCATAATGTTCGTCATGGCGACGATGATGTCATAATGGTCGTCATGGCGACGATGATATCATAATGGTCGTCATGGCGACGATGATGTCAGTATGGTGGTCATGGCTTTGGTGATGTCATAATGGTCGTCATGGCGACGGTGATGTCATAATGGCCGTCATGGCAATGGTGATGTCAGAATGGTCGTCATGGCGACGATGATGTCAGTATGGTGGTCATGGCTTTGGTGATGTCATAATGGTCGTCATGGCGACGATGATGTCATAATGGTCGTCATGGCGACGGTGATGTCATAATAGTCGTCATGGCGACGATGATGTCAGTATGGTGGTCATGGCTTTGGTGATGTCATAATGGTCGTCATGGCGACGGTGTTGCCATAATGGTCGTCATGGCGACCATGATGTCATAATGGTCGTCATGGCGACGGTGTTGCTATAATGGTGGTCATGGCTTTGGTGATGTCATAATGGTCGTCATGGCGACGGTGATGTCATAAAGGTCGTCATGGCAATGGTGATGTCAGAATGGTCGTCATGGCGACGATGATGTCAGTATGGTGGTCATGGCTTTGGTGATGTCATAATGGTCGTCATGGCGACGATGATGTCATAATGGTCGTCATGGCGACGATGATGTCAATATGGTTGTCATGGCTTTGGTGATGTCATAATGGTCGTCATGGCTTTGGTGATGTCATAATGGTCGTCATGACGACGATGATGTCATAATGGTCGTCACGGCGACGATGATGTCATAATGTTCGTCACGGCGGCGGTAATGTCATAATGGTCGTCATGGCGACGATGATGTCATACTGTCGTCATGGCGACGGTGTTGCCATAATGGTCGTCATGGCGACGATGATGTCATAATGGTCATCATGGCGACGATGACGTCATAATGGTCGTCATGGCGACGATAATGTCATAATGGTCGTCATGCCGACGATGATGTCATGATGGTCGTCATGGCGACGGTGTTGCCATAACGGTCGTCATGGCGACGATGATGTCATAATGGTCGTCATGGCGACGATGATGTCATCATCGTCGTCATGGCGACGATGATGTCAGTATGGTGGTCATGGCTTTGGTGATGTCATAATGGTCGTCATGGCGACGGTGATGTCATAATGGCCGTCATGGCAATGGTGATGTCAGAATGGTCGTCATGGCGACGATGATGTCAGTATGGTGGTCATGGCTTTGGTGATGTCATAATGGTCGTCATGGCGACGATGATGTCATAATGGTCGTCATGGCGACGGTGATGTCATAATAGTCGTCATGGCGACGATGATGTCAGTATGGTGGTCATGGCTTTGGTGATGTCATAATGGTCGTCATGGTGACGGTGATGTCATAATGGTCGTCATGGCAATGGTGATGTCAGAATGGTCGTCATGGCGACGATGATGTCAGTATGGTGGTCATGGCTTTGGTGATGTCATAATGGTCGTCATGGCGACGATGATGTCATAATGGTCATCATAACGACGATGATGTCAATATGGTTGTCATGGCTTTGGTGATGTCATAATGGTCGTCATGGCGACGGTGATGTTATAATGGTCGTCATGGCGACGATGATGTCATAATGGTCGTCATGGCGACGATGATGTCAATATGGTTGTCATGGCTTTGGTGATGTCATAATGGTCGTCATGGCGACGGTGATGTCATAATGTTCGTCACGGCGACGATGATGTCATAATGATCGTCACGGCGACGATGATGTCATAATGGTCGTCACGGCGACGGTGATGTCATGATGGTCGTCATGGCGACGGTGTTGCCATAACGGTCGTCATGGCGACGATGATGTCATAATGGTCGTCATGGCGACGATGATGTCATACTGGTCGTCATGGCGACAGTGTTGCCATAATGGTCGTCATGGCGACGATGATGTCATAATGGTCGTCATGGCGACGATGATGTCATAATGGTCGTCATGGCGCCGATGATGTCAGTATGGTGGTCATGGCTTTGGTGATGTCATAATGGTCGTCATGGCGACGGTGATGTCATAATAGTCGTCATGGCAATGGTGATGTCATACTGGTCGTCATGGCGACGGTGTTGCCATAATGGTCGTCATTTCGACGATGATGTCATAATGGTCGTCATGCCGACGATGATGTCATAATGGTCGTCATGGCGACGGTGTTGTCATAATGGTCGTCATGGCGACGATGATGTCATAATGGTCGTCATGGCGACGATGATGTCATAATGGTCGTCATGTGCGACGATGATGTCATGGCTTTGGTGATGTCATAATGGTCGTCATGGCTTTGGTGATGTCATAATGGTCGTCATGGCAATGGTGATGTCAGAATGGTCGTCATGGCGACGATGATGTCAGTATGGTGGTCATGGCTTTTGTGATGTCATAATGGTCGTCATGGCGACGATGATGTCATAATGGTCATCATGGCGACGATGATGTCAATATGGTTGTCATGGCTTTGGTGATGTCATAATGGTCGTCATGGCGACGGTGATGTCATAATGGTCGTCATGGCGACGATGATGTCATAATGGTCGTCACGGCGACGATGATGTCATAATGGTCGTCACGGCGACGGTGATGTCATAAGGGTCGTCATGGCGACGATGATGTCATACTGTTCATCATGGCGACGGTGTTGCCATAATGGTCGTCATGGCGATGATGATGTCATAATGGTCGTCATGGCGACGATGATGTCATAATGGTCGTCATGGCGACGATAACGTCATAATGGTCGTCATGGCGACGATGATGTCATAATGGTCGTCATGGCGACGATGATGTCATACTGGTCGTCATGGCGACGGTATTGCCATAATTGTCGTCATGGCGACGATGATGTCATAATGGTCGTCATGCCGACGATGATGTCATAATGGTCGTCATGGCGACGGTGTTGCCATAATGGTCGTCATGTCGACGATGATGTCATAATGGTCATCATGGCGACGGTGATGTCATAATGGTCGTCATGGCGACGGTGATGTCATAATGGTCGTCATGGCGACGATGTTGTAATAAT
Source organism: Phyllobates terribilis (assembly GCF_046119375.1). NCBI lineage: Eukaryota > Metazoa > Chordata > Amphibia > Anura > Dendrobatidae > Phyllobates > Phyllobates terribilis. Next base: position 3,276,992 of record NW_027362911.1, read on the forward strand.
GGTCGTCATGGCGACGATGATGTCATAATGGTCGTCATGGCGACGATGATGTCATAATGGTCGTCATGGCGACGATGATGTCATAATGGTCGTCATGGCGACGGTGATGTCATAATAGTCGTCATGGCGACGATGATGTCAGTATGGTGGTCATGGCTTTGGTGATGTCATAATGGTCGTCATGGCGACGGTGTTGCCATAATGGTCGTCATGGCGACGATGATGTCATAATGGTCGTCATGGCGATGATGATGTCATAATGGTCGTCATGGCGACGATGATGTCAGTATGGTGGTCATGGCTTTGGTGATGTCATAATGGTCGTCATGGCGACGGTGATGTCATAATGGTCGTCATGTCAATGGTGATGTCAGAATGGTCGTCATGGCGACGATGATGTCAGTATGGTGGTCATGGCTTTGGTGATGTCATAATGGTCGTCATGGCGACGATGATGTCATAATGGTCGTCATGGCGACGATGATGCCAATATGGTTGTCATGGCTTTGGTGATGTCATAATGGTCGTCATGGCGACGGTGATGTTATAATGGTCATCATGACGACGATGATGTCATAATGGTCGTCCCGGCGACGATGATGTCATAATGGTCGTCACGGCGGCGGTAATGTCATAATTGTCGTCATGGCGACGATGATGTCATACTGTCGTCATGGCGACGGTGTTGCCATAATGGTCATCATGGCGACGATGATGTCATAATGGTCATCATGGCGACGATGACGTCATAATGGTCGTCATGGCAACGATGACGTCATAATGGTCGTCATGGCGACAATGATGTCATAATGGTCGTCATGGCGACGATGATGTCATACTGGTCGTCATGGCGACAGTGTTGCCATAATGGTCGTCATGGCGACAATGATGTCATAATGGTCGTCATGGCGACAATGATGTCATAATGGTCGTCATGGCGACGATGATGTCATAATGGTCGTCATGGCGCCGATGATGTCAGTATGGTGGTCATGGCTTTGGTGATGTCATAATGGTCGTCATGGCGACGGTGATGTCATAATAGTCATCATGGCAATGGTGATGTCATACTGGTCGTCATGGCGACGGTGTTGCCATAATGGTCGTCATTTCGACGATGATGTCATAATGGTCATCATGCCGACGATGATGTCATAATGGTCGTCATGGCGACGGTGTTGTCATAATGGTCGTCATGGCGACGATGATGTCATAATGGTCGTCATGGCGACGATGATGTCATAATGGTCGTCATGGCGACGATGATGTCATAATGGTCGTCATGTGCGACGATGATGTCATGGCTTTGGTGATGTCATAATGGTCGTCATGGCTTTGGTGATGTCATAATGGTCGTCATGGCAATGGTGATGTCAGAATGGTCGTCATGGCGACGATGATGTCAGTATGGTGGTCATGGCTTTTGTGATGTCATAATGGTCGTCATGGCGACGATGATGTCATAATGGTCGTCATGGCGACGATGATGTCAATATGGTTGTCATGGCTTTGGTGATGTCATAATGGTCGTCATGGCGACGGTGATGTCATAATGGTCGTCATGGCGACGATGATGTCATAATGGTCGTCACGGCGACGATGATGTCATAATGGTCGTCACGGCGACGGTGATGTCATAAGGGTCGTCATGGCGACGATGATGTCATACTGGTCATCATGGCGACGGTGTTGCCATAATGGTCGTCATGGCGACGATGATGTCATAATGGTCGTCATGGCGACGATGATGTCATAATGGTCGTCATGGCGACGATAACGTCATAATGGTCGTCATGGCGACGATGATGTCATAATGGTCGTCATGGCGACGATGATGTCATACTGGTCGTCATGGCGACGGTATTGCCATAATTGTCGTCATGGCGACGATGATGTCATAATGGTCGTCATGCCGACGATGATGTCATAATGGTCGTCATGGCGACGGTGTTGCCATAATGGTCGTCATGTCGACGATGATGTCATAATGGTCATCATGGCGACGGTGATGTCATAATGGTCGTCATGGCGACGGTGATGTCATAATGGTCGTCATGGCGACGATGTTGTAATAATGGTCGTCATGGCAACGATGATGTCATAATGGTCGTCATGGCGACGATGATGTCATAATGGTCGTCATGGCGACGATGATGTCATAATGGTCGTCATGGCGACGTTGATGTCATAATAGTCGTCATGGCGACGATGATGTCAGTATGGTGGTCATGGCTTTGGTGATGTCATAATGGTCGTCATGGCGACGGTGTTGCCATAATGTTCGTCATGGCGACGATGATGTCATAATGGTCGTCATGGCGACGATGATGTCATAATGGTCATCATGGCGACGATGATGTCAGTATTGTGGTCATGGCTTTGGTGATGTCATAATGGTCGTCATGGCGACGGTGATGTCATAATGGTCGTCATGTCAATGGTGATGTCAGAATGGTCGTCATGGCGACGATGATGTCAGTATGGTGGTCATGGCTTTGGTGATGTCATAATGGTCATCATGGCGACGATGATGTCGTAATGGTCGTCATGGCGACGATGATGTCAATATGGTTGTCATGGCTTTGGTGATGTCATAATGGTCGTCATGGCTTTGGTGATGTCATAATGGTCGTCATGACGACGATTATGTCATAATGGTCGTCACGGCGACGATGATGTCATAATGTTCGTCACGGCGGCGGTAATGTCATAATGGTCGTCATGGCGACGATGATGTCATACTGTCGTCATGGCGACGGTGTTGCCATAATGGTCGTCATGGCGACGATGATGTCATAATGGTCATCATGGCGACGATGACGTCATAATGGTCGTCATGGCGACGATGACGTCATAATGGTCGTCATGGCGACGATGATGTCATAATGGTCGTCATGGCGACGATGATGTCATACTGGTCGTCATGGCGACGGTGTTGCCATAATGGTCGTCATGGCGACGATAATGTCATAATGGTCGTCATGCCGACGATGATGTCATGATGGTCGTCATGGCGACGGTGTTGCCATAACGGTCGTCATGGCGACGATGATGTCATAATGGTCGTCATGGCGACGATGATGTCATAATCGTCGTCATGGCGACGATGATGTCAGTATGGTGGTCATGGCTTTGGTGATGTCATAATGGTCGTCATAGCGACGGTGATGTCATAATGGCCGTCATGGCAATGGTGATGTCAGAATGGTCGTCATGGCGACGATGATGTCAGTATGGTGGTCATGGCTTTGGTGATGTCATAATGGTCGTCATGGCGACGATGATGTCATAATGGTCGTCATGGCGACGGTGATGTCATAATAGTCGTCATGGCGACGATGATGTCAGTATGGTGGTCATGGCTTTGGTGATGTCATAATGGTCGTCATGGCGACGGTGTTGCCATAATGGTCGTCATGGCGACCATGATGTCATAATGGTCGTCATGGCGACGGTGTTGCCATAATGGTGGTCATGGCTTTGGTGATGTCATAATGGTCGTCATGACGACGGTGATGTCATAAAGGTCGTCATGGCAATGGTGATGTCAGAATGGTCGTCATGGCGACGATGATGTCAGTATGGTGGTCATGGCTTTGGTGATGTCATAATGGTCGTCATGGCGACGATGATGTCATAATGGTCGTCATGGCGACGATGATGCCAATATGGTTGTCATGGCTTTGGTGATGTCATAATGGTCGTCATGGCGACGGTGATGTTATAATGGTCGTCATGGCGACGATGATGTCATAATGGTCGTCACGGCGACGATGATGTCATAATGGTCGTCACGGCGGCGGTAATGTCATAATTGTCGTCATGGCGACGATGATGTCATACTGTCGTCATGGCGACGGTGTTGCCATAATGGTCATCATGGCGACGATGATGTCATAATGGTCATCATGGCGACGATGACGTCATAATGGTCGTCATGGCGACGATGACGTCATAATGGTCGTCATGGCGACAATGATGTCATAATGGTCGTCATGGCGACGATGATGTCATACTGGTCGTCATGGCGACAGTGTTGCCATAATGGTCGTCATGGCGACGATGATGTCATAATGGTCGTCATGGCGCCGATAATGTCATAATGGTCGTCATGGTGCCGATGATGTCAGTATGGTGGTCTTGGCTTTGGTGATGTCATAATGGTCGTCATGGCGACGGTGATGTCATAATAGTCGTCATGGCAATGGTGATGTCATACTGGTCGTCATGGCGACGGTATTGCCATAATGGTCGTCATTTCGACGATGATGTCATAATGGTCGTCATGCCGACGATGATGTCATAATGGTCGTCATGGCGACGGTGTTGTCATAATGGTCGTCATGGCGACGATGATGTCATAATGGTCGTCATGGCGACGATGATGTCATAATGGTCGTCATGTGCGACGATGATGTCATGGCTTTGGTGATGTCATAATGGTCGTCATGGCTTTGGTGATGTCATAATGGTCGTCATGGCAATGGTGATGTCAGAATGGTCGTCATGGCGACGATGATGTCAGTATGGTGGTCATGGCTTTTGTGATGTCATAATGGTCGTCATGGCGACGATGATGTCATAATGGTCGTCATGGCGACGATGATGTCAATATGGTTGTCATGGCTTTGGTGATGTCATAATGGTCGTCATGGCGACGGTGATGTCATAATGGTCGTCATGGCGACGATGATGTCATAATGGTCGTCACGGCGACGATGATGTCATAATGGTCGTCACGGCGACGGTGATGTCATAAGGGTCGTCATGGCGACGATGATGTCATACTGGTCATCATGGCGACGGTGTTGCCATAATGGTCGTCATGGCGACGATGATGTCATAATGGTCGTCATGGCGACGATGATGTCATAATGGTCGTCATGGCGACGATAAGGTCATAATGGTCGTCATGGCGACGATGATGTCATAATGGTCGTCATGGCGACGATGATGTCATACTGGTCGTCATGGCGACGGTATTGCCATAATTGTCGTCATGGCGACGATGATGTCATAATGGTCGTCATGCCGACGATGATGTCATAATGGTCGTCATGGCGACGGTGTTGCCATAATGGTCGTCATGTCGACGATGATGTCATAATGGTCATCATGGCGACGGTGATGTCATAATGGTCGTCATGGCGACGGTGATGTCATAATGGTCGTCATGGCGACGATGTTGTAATAATGGTCGTCATGGCGACGATGATGTCATTATGGTCGTCATGGCGACGATGATGTCATAATGGTCGTCATGGCGACGATGATGTCATAATGGTCGTCATGGCGACGTTGATGTCATACTAGTCGTCATGGCGACAATGATGTCAGTATGGTGATCATGGCTTTGGTGATGTCATAATGGTCGTCATGGCGACGGTGTTGCCATAATGTTCGTCATGGCGACGATGATGTCATAATGGTCGTCATGGCGACGATGATATCATAATGGTCGTCATGGCGACGATGATGTCAGTATGGTGGTCATGGCTTTGGTGATGTCATAATGGTCGTCATGGCGACGGTGATGTCATAATGGCCGTCATGGCAATGGTGATGTCAGAATGGTCGTCATGGCGACGATGATGTCAGTATGGTGGTCATGGCTTTGGTGATGTCATAATGGTCGTCATGGCGACGATGATGTCATAATGGTCGTCATGGCGACGGTGATGTCATAATAGTCGTCATGGCGACGATGATGTCAGTATGGTGGTCATGGCTTTGGTGATGTCATAATGGTCGTCATGGCGACGGTGTTGCCATAATGGTCGTCATGGCGACCATGATGTCATAATGGTCGTCATGGCGACGGTGTTGCCATAATGGTGGTCATGGCTTTGGTGATGTCATAATGGTCGTCATGGCGACGGTGATGTCATAAAGGTCGTCATGGCAATGGTGATGTCAGAATGGTCGTCATGGCGACGATGATGTCAGTATGGTGGTCATGGCTTTGGTGATGTCATAATGGTCGTCATGGCGACGATGATGTCATAATGGTCGTCATGGCGACGATGATGTCAATATGGTTGTCATGGCTTTGGTGATGTCATAATGGTCGTCATGGCTTTGGTGATGTCATAATGGTCGTCATGACGACGATGATGTCATAATGGTCGTCACGGCGACGATGATGTCATAATGTTCGTCACGGCGGCGGTAATGTCATAATGGTCGTCATGGCGACGATGATGTCATACTGTCGTCATGGCGACGGTGTTGCCATAATGGTCGTCATGGCGACGATGATGTCATAATGGTCATCATGGCGACGATGACGTCATAATGGTCGTCATGGCGACGATAATGTCATAATGGTCGTCATGCCGACGATGATGTCATGATGGTCGTCATGGCGACGGTGTTGCCATAACGGTCGTCATGGCGACGATGATGTCATAATGGTCGTCATGGCGACGATGATGTCATCATCGTCGTCATGGCGACGATGATGTCAGTATGGTGGTCATGGCTTTGGTGATGTCATAATGGTCGTCATGGCGACGGTGATGTCATAATGGCCGTCATGGCAATGGTGATGTCAGAATGGTCGTCATGGCGACGATGATGTCAGTATGGTGGTCATGGCTTTGGTGATGTCATAATGGTCGTCATGGCGACGATGATGTCATAATGGTCGTCATGGCGACGGTGATGTCATAATAGTCGTCATGGCGACGATGATGTCAGTATGGTGGTCATGGCTTTGGTGATGTCATAATGGTCGTCATGGTGACGGTGATGTCATAATGGTCGTCATGGCAATGGTGATGTCAGAATGGTCGTCATGGCGACGATGATGTCAGTATGGTGGTCATGGCTTTGGTGATGTCATAATGGTCGTCATGGCGACGATGATGTCATAATGGTCATCATAACGACGATGATGTCAATATGGTTGTCATGGCTTTGGTGATGTCATAATGGTCGTCATGGCGACGGTGATGTTATAATGGTCGTCATGGCGACGATGATGTCATAATGGTCGTCATGGCGACGATGATGTCAATATGGTTGTCATGGCTTTGGTGATGTCATAATGGTCGTCATGGCGACGGTGATGTCATAATGTTCGTCACGGCGACGATGATGTCATAATGATCGTCACGGCGACGATGATGTCATAATGGTCGTCACGGCGACGGTGATGTCATGATGGTCGTCATGGCGACGGTGTTGCCATAACGGTCGTCATGGCGACGATGATGTCATAATGGTCGTCATGGCGACGATGATGTCATAATCGTCGTCATGGCGACGATGATGTCAGTATGGTGGTCATGGCTTTGGTGATGTCATAATGGTCGTCATGGCGACGGTGATGTCATAATGGCCGTCATGGCAATGGTGATGTCAGAATGGTCGTCATGGCGACGATGATGTCAGTATGGTGGTCATGGCTTTGGTGATGTCATAATGGTCGTCATGGCGACGATGATGTCATAATGGTCGTCATGGCGACGGTGATGTCATAATAGTCGTCATGGCGACGATGATGTCAGTATGGTGGTCATGGCTTTGGTGATGTCATAATGGTCGTCATGGCGACGGTGATGTCATAATGGTCGTCATGGCAATGGTGATGTCAGAATGGTCGTCATGGCGACGATGATGTCAGTATGGTGGTCATGGCTTTGGTGATGTCATAATGGTCGTCATGGCGACGATGATGTCATAATGGTCGTCATGGCGACGATGATGTCAATATGGTTGTCATGGCTTTGGTGATGTCATAATGGTCGTCATGGCGACGGTGATGTTATAATGGTCGTCATGGTGACGATGATGTCATAATGGTCGTCATGGCGACGATGATGTCAATATGGTTGTCATGGCTTTGGTGATGTCATAATGGTCGTCATGGCGACGGTGATGTCATAATGTTCGTCACGGCGACGATGATGTCATAATGATCGTCACGGCGACGATGATGTCATAATGGTCGTCACGGCGACGGTGATGTCATAATGGTCGTCATGGCGACGATTATGTCATAATGGTCGTCATGGCGACGATGATGTCATAATGGTCGTCATGGCGACGATAACGTCATAATGGTCGTCATGGCGACGATAACGTCATAATGGTCGTCATGGCGACGATGATGTCATAATGGTCGTCATGGCGACGGTATTGCCATAATTGTCGTCATGGCGACGATGATGTCATAATGGTCGTCATGCCGACGATGATGTCATAATGGTCGTCATGGCGACGGTGATGTCATAATGGTCGTCATGGCGACGATGTTGTAATAATGGTCGTCATGGCGACGATGATGTCATAAAGGTCGTCATGGCGACGATGATGTCATAATGGTCGTCATGGCGACGATGATGTCATAATGGTCGTCATGGCGACGGTGATGTCATAATAGTCGTCATGGCGACGATGATGTCAGTATGGTGGTCATGGCTTTGGTGATGTCATAATGGTCGTCATGGCGACGGTGTTGCCATAATGGTCGTCATGGCGACGATGATATCATAATGGTCGTCATGGCGACGATGATGTCATAATGGTCGTCATGGCGATGATGATGTCAGTATGGTGGTCATGGCTTTGGTGATGTCATAATGGTCGTCATGGCGACGGTGATGTCATAATGGTCGTCATGTCAATGGTGATGTCAGAATGGTCGTCATGGCGACGATGATGTCAGTATGGTGGTCATGGCTTTGGTGATGTCATAATGGTCATCATGGCGACGATGATGTCATAATGGTCGTCATGGCGACGATGATGTCAATATGGTTGTCATGGCTTTGGTGATGTCATAATGGTCGTCATGGCTTTGGTGATGTCATAATGGTCGTCATGGCGACGATGATGTCATAATGGTCGTCACGGCGACGATGATGTCATAATGTTCGTCACGGCGGCGGTAATGTCATAATGGTCGTCATGGCGACGATGATGTCATACTGTCGTCATGGCGACGGTGTTGCCATAATGGTCATCATGGCGACGATGATGTCATAATGGTCATCATGGCGACGATGACGTCATAATGGTCGTCATGGCAACGATGACGTCATAATGGTCGTCATGGCGACAATGATGTCATAATGGTCGTCATGGCGACGATGATGTCATACTGGTCGTCATGGCGACAGTGTTGCCATAATGGTCGTCATGGCGACAATGATGTCATAATGGTCGTCATGGCGACAATGATGTCATAATGGTCGTCATGGCGACGATGATGTCATAATGGTCGTCATGGCGCCGATGATGTCAGTATGGTGGTCATGGCTTTGGTGATGTCATAATGGTCGTCATGGCGACGGTGATGTCATAATAGTCATCATGGCAATGGTGATGTCATACTGGTCGTCATGGCGACGGTGTTGCCATAATGGTCGTCATTTCGACGATGATGTCATAATGGTCATCATGCCGACGATGATGTCATAATGGTCGTCATGGCGACGGTGTTGTCATAATGGTCGTCATGGCGACGATGATGTCATAATGGTCGTCATGGCGACGATGATGTCATAATGGTCGTCATGGCGACGATGATGTCATAATGGTCGTCATGTGCGACGATGATGTCATGGCTTTGGTGATGTCATAATGGTCGTCATGGCTTTGGTGATGTCATAATGGTCGTCATGGCAATGGTGATGTCAGAATGGTCGTCATGGCGACGATGATGTCAGTATGGTGGTCATGGCTTTTGTGATGTCATAATGGTCGTCATGGCGACGATGATGTCATAATGGTCGTCATGGCGACGATGATGTCAATATGGTTGTCATGGCTTTGGTGATGTCATAATGGTCGTCATGGCGACGGTGATGTCATAATGGTCGTCATGGCGACGATGATGTCATAATGGTCGTCACGGCGACGATGATGTCATAATGGTCGTCACGGCGACGGTGATGTCATAAGGGTCGTCATGGCGACGATGATGTCATACTGGTCATCATGGCGACGGTGTTGCCATAATGGTCGTCATGGCGACGATGATGTCATAATGGTCGTCATGGCGACGATGATGTCATAATGGTCGTCATGGCGACGATAACGTCATAATGGTCGTCATGGCGACGATGATGTCATAATGGTCGTCATGGCGACGATGATGTCATACTGGTCGTCATGGCGACGGTATTGCCATAATTGTCGTCATGGCGACGATGATGTCATAATGGTCGTCATGCCGACGATGATGTCATAATGGTCGTCATGGCGACGGTGTTGCCATAATGGTCGTCATGTCGACGATGATGTCATAATGGTCATCATGGCGACGGTGATGTCATAATGGTCGTCATGGCGACGGTGATGTCATAATGGTCGTCATGGCGACGATGTTGTAATAATGGTCGTCATGGCAACGATGATGTCATAATGGTCGTCATGGCGACGATGATGTCATAATGGTCGTCATGGCGACGATGATGTCATAATGGTCGTCATGGCGACGTTGATGTCATAATAGTCGTCATGGCGACGATGATGTCAGTATGGTGGTCATGGCTTTGGTGATGTCATAATGGTCGTCATGGCGACGGTGTTGCCATAATGTTCGTCATGGCGACGATGATGTCATAATGGTCGTCATGGCGACGATGATGTCATAATGGTCATCATGGCGACGATGATGTCAGTATTGTGGTCATGGCTTTGGTGATGTCATAATGGTCGTCATGGCGACGGTGATGTCATAATGGTCGTCATGTCAATGGTGATGTCAGAATGGTCGTCATGGCGACGATGATGTCAGTATGGTGGTCATGGCTTTGGTGATGTCATAATGGTCATCATGGCGACGATGATGTCGTAATGGTCGTCATGGCGACGATGATGTCAATATGGTTGTCATGGCTTTGGTGATGTCATAATGGTCGTCATGGCTTTGGTGATGTCATAATGGTCGTCATGACGACGATTATGTCATAATGGTCGTCACGGCGACGATGATGTCATAATGTTCGTCACGGCGGCGGTAATGTCATAATGGTCGTCATGGCGACGATGATGTCATACTGTCGTCATGGCGACGGTGTTGCCATAATGGTCGTCATGGCGACGATGATGTCATAATGGTCATCATGGCGACGATGACGTCATAATGGTCGTCATGGCGACGATGACGTCATAATGGTCGTCATGGCGACGATGATGTCATAATGGTCGTCATGGCGACGATGATGTCATACTGGTCGTCATGGCGACGGTGTTGCCATAATGGTCGTCATGGCGACGATAATGTCATAATGGTCGTCATGCCGACGATGATGTCATGATGGTCGTCATGGCGACGGTGTTGCCATAACGGTCGTCATGGCGACGATGATGTCATAATGGTCGTCATGGCGACGATGATGTCATAATCGTCGTCATGGCGACGATGATGTCAGTATGGTGGTCATGGCTTTGGTGATGTCATAATGGTCGTCATAGCGACGGTGATGTCATAATGGCCGTCATGGCAATGGTGATGTCAGAATGGTCGTCATGGCGACGATGATGTCAGTATGGTGGTCATGGCTTTGGTGATGTCATAATGGTCGTCATGGCGACGATGATGTCATAATGGTCGTCATGGCGACGGTGATGTCATAATAGTCGTCATGGCGACGATGATGTCAGTATGGTGGTCATGGCTTTGGTGATGTCATAATGGTCGTCATGGCGACGGTGTTGCCATAATGGTCGTCATGGCGACCATGATGTCATAATGGTCGTCATGGCGACGGTGTTGCCATAATGGTGGTCATGGCTTTGGTGATGTCATAATGGTCGTCATGACGACGGTGATGTCATAAAGGTCGTCATGGCAATGGTGATGTCAGAATGGTCGTCATGGCGACGATGATGTCAGTATGGTGGTCATGGCTTTGGTGATGTCATAATGGTCGTCATGGCGACGATGATGTCATAATGGTCGTCATGGCGACGATGATGCCAATATGGTTGTCATGGCTTTGGTGATGTCATAATGGTCGTCATGGCGACGGTGATGTTATAATGGTCGTCATGGCGACGATGATGTCATAATGGTCGTCACGGCGACGATGATGTCATAATGGTCGTCACGGCGGCGGTAATGTCATAATTGTCGTCATGGCGACGATGATGTCATACTGTCGTCATGGCGACGGTGTTGCCATAATGGTCATCATGGCGACGATGATGTCATAATGGTCATCATGGCGACGATGACGTCATAATGGTCGTCATGGCGACGATGACGTCATAATGGTCGTCATGGCGACAATGATGTCATAATGGTCGTCATGGCGACGATGATGTCATACTGGTCGTCATGGCGACAGTGTTGCCATAATGGTCGTCATGGCGACGATGATGTCATAATGGTCGTCATGGCGCCGATAATGTCATAATGGTCGTCATGGTGCCGATGATGTCAGTATGGTGGTCTTGGCTTTGGTGATGTCATAATGGTCGTCATGGCGACGGTGATGTCATAATAGTCGTCATGGCAATGGTGATGTCATACTGGTCGTCATGGCGACGGTATTGCCATAATGGTCGTCATTTCGACGATGATGTCATAATGGTCGTCATGCCGACGATGATGTCATAATGGTCGTCATGGCGACGGTGTTGTCATAATGGTCGTCATGGCGACGATGATGTCATAATGGTCGTCATGGCGACGATGATGTCATAATGGTCGTCATGTGCGACGATGATGTCATGGCTTTGGTGATGTCATAATGGTCGTCATGGCTTTGGTGATGTCATAATGGTCGTCATGGCAATGGTGATGTCAGAATGGTCGTCATGGCGACGATGATGTCAGTATGGTGGTCATGGCTTTTGTGATGTCATAATGGTCGTCATGGCGACGATGATGTCATAATGGTCGTCATGGCGACGATGATGTCAATATGGTTGTCATGGCTTTGGTGATGTCATAATGGTCGTCATGGCGACGGTGATGTCATAATGGTCGTCATGGCGACGATGATGTCATAATGGTCGTCACGGCGACGATGATGTCATAATGGTCGTCACGGCGACGGTGATGTCATAAGGGTCGTCATGGCGACGATGATGTCATACTGGTCATCATGGCGACGGTGTTGCCATAATGGTCGTCATGGCGACGATGATGTCATAATGGTCGTCATGGCGACGATGATGTCATAATGGTCGTCATGGCGACGATAAGGTCATAATGGTCGTCATGGCGACGATGATGTCATAATGGTCGTCATGGCGACGATGATGTCATACTGGTCGTCATGGCGACGGTATTGCCATAATTGTCGTCATGGCGACGATGATGTCATAATGGTCGTCATGCCGACGATGATGTCATAATGGTCGTCATGGCGACGGTGTTGCCATAATGGTCGTCATGTCGACGATGATGTCATAATGGTCATCATGGCGACGGTGATGTCATAATGGTCGTCATGGCGACGGTGATGTCATAATGGTCGTCATGGCGACGATGTTGTAATAATGGTCGTCATGGCGACGATGATGTCATTATGGTCGTCATGGCGACGATGATGTCATAATGGTCGTCATGGCGACGATGATGTCATAATGGTCGTCATGGCGACGTTGATGTCATACTAGTCGTCATGGCGACAATGATGTCAGTATGGTGATCATGGCTTTGGTGATGTCATAATGGTTGTCATGGCGACGGTGTTGCCATAATGTTCGTCATGGCGACGATGATGTCATAATGGTCGTCATGGCGACGATGATATCATAATGGTCGTCATGGCGACGATGATGTCAGTATGGTGGTCATGGCTTTGGTGATGTCATAATGGTCGTCATGGCGACGGTGATGTCATAATGGCCGTCATGGCAATGGTGATGTCAGAATGGTCGTCATGGCGACGATGATGTCAGTATGGTGGTCATGGCTTTGGTGATGTCATAATGGTCGTCATGGCGACGATGATGTCATAATGGTCGTCATGGCGACGGTGATGTCATAATAGTCGTCATGGCGACGATGATGTCAGTATGGTGGTCATGGCTTTGGTGATGTCATAATGGTCGTCATGGCGACGGTGTTGCCATAATGGTCGTCATGGCGACCATGATGTCATAATGGTCGTCATGGCGACGGTGTTGCCATAATGGTGGTCATGGCTTTGGTGATGTCATAATGGTCGTCATGGCGACGGTGATGTCATAAAGGTCGTCATGGCAATGGTGATGTCAGAATGGTCGTCATGGCGACGATGATGTCAGTATGGTGGTCATGGCTTTGGTGATGTCATAATGGTCGTCATGGCGACGATGATGTCATAATGGTCGTCATGGCGACGATGATGTCAATATGGTTGTCATGGCTTTGGTGATGTCATAATGGTCGTCATGGCTTTGGTGATGTCATAATGGTCGTCATGACGACGATGATGTCATAATGGTCGTCACGGCGACGATGATGTCATAATGTTCGTCACGGCGGCGGTAATGTCATAATGGTCGTCATGGCGACGATGATGTCATACTGTCGTCATGGCGACGGTGTTGCCATAATGGTCGTCATGGCGACGATGATGTCATAATGGTCATCATGGCGACGATGACGTCATAATGGTCGTCATGGCGACGATAATGTCATAATGGTCGTCATGCCGACGATGATGTCATGATGGTCGTCATGGCGACGGTGTTGCCATAACGGTCGTCATGGCGACGATGATGTCATAATGGTCGTCATGGCGACGATGATGTCATCATCGTCGTCATGGCGACGATGATGTCAGTATGGTGGTCATGGCTTTGGTGATGTCATAATGGTCGTCATGGCGACGGTGATGTCATAATGGCCGTCATGGCAATGGTGATGTCAGAATGGTCGTCATGGCGACGATGATGTCAGTATGGTGGTCATGGCTTTGGTGATGTCATAATGGTCGTCATGGCGACGATGATGTCATAATGGTCGTCATGGCGACGGTGATGTCATAATAGTCGTCATGGCGACGATGATGTCAGTATGGTGGTCATGGCTTTGGTGATGTCATAATGGTCGTCATGGTGACGGTGATGTCATAATGGTCGTCATGGCAATGGTGATGTCAGAATGGTCGTCATGGCGACGATGATGTCAGTATGGTGGTCATGGCTTTGGTGATGTCATAATGGTCGTCATGGCGACGATGATGTCATAATGGTCATCATAACGACGATGATGTCAATATGGTTGTCATGGCTTTGGTGATGTCATAATGGTCGTCATGGCGACGGTGATGTTATAATGGTCGTCATGGCGACGATGATGTCATAATGGTCGTCATGGCGACGATGATGTCAATATGGTTGTCATGGCTTTGGTGATGTCATAATGGTCGTCATGGCGACGGTGATGTCATAATGTTCGTCACGGCGACGATGATGTCATAATGATCGTCACGGCGACGATGATGTCATAATGGTCGTCACGGCGACGGTGATGTCATGATGGTCGTCATGGCGACGGTGTTGCCATAACGGTCGTCATGGCGACGATGATGTCATAATGGTCGTCATGGCGACGATGATGTCATAATCGTCGTCATGGCGACGATGATGTCAGTATGGTGGTCATGGCTTTGGTGATGTCATAATGGTCGTCATGGCGACGGTGATGTCATAATGGCCGTCATGGCAATGGTGATGTCAGAATGGTCGTCATGGCGACGATGATGTCAGTATGGTGGTCATGGCTTTGGTGATGTCATAATGGTCGTCATGGCGACGATGATGTCATAATGGTCGTCATGGCGACGGTGATGTCATAATAGTCGTCATGGCGACGATGATGTCAGTATGGTGGTCATGGCTTTGGTGATGTCATAATGGTCGTCATGGCGACGGTGATGTCATAATGGTCGTCATGGCAATGGTGATGTCAGAATGGTCGTCATGGCGACGATGATGTCAGTATGGTGGTCATGGCTTTGGTGATGTCATAATGGTCGTCATGGCGACGATGATGTCATAATGGTCGTCATGGCGACGATGATGTCAATATGGTTGTCATGGCTTTGGTGATGTCATAATGGTCGTCATGGCGACGGTGATGTTATAATGGTCGTCATGGTGACGATGATGTCATAATGGTCGTCATGGCGACGATGATGTCAATATGGTTGTCATGGCTTTGGTGATGTCATAATGGTCGTCATGGCGACGGTGATGTCATAATGTTCGTCACGGCGACGATGATGTCATAATGATCGTCACGGCGACGATGATGTCATAATGGTCGTCACGGCGACGGTGATGTCATAATGGTCGTCATGGCGACGATTATGTCATAATGGTCGTCATGGCGACGATGATGTCATAATGGTCGTCATGGCGACGATAACGTCATAATGGTCGTCATGGCGACGATAACGTCATAATGGTCGTCATGGCGACGATGATGTCATAATGGTCGTCATGGCGACGGTATTGCCATAATTGTCGTCATGGCGACGATGATGTCATAATGGTCGTCATGCCGACGATGATGTCATAATGGTCGTCATGGCGACGGTGATGTCATAATGGTCGTCATGGCGACGATGTTGTAATAATGGTCGTCATGGCGACGATGATGTCATAAAGGTCGTCATGGCGACGATGATGTCATAATGGTCGTCATGGCGACGATGATGTCATAATGGTCGTCATGGCGACGGTGATGTCATAATAGTCGTCATGGCGACGATGATGTCAGTATGGTGGTCATGGCTTTGGTGATGTCATAATGGTCGTCATGGCGACGGTGTTGCCATAATGGTCGTCATGGCGACGATGATATCATAATGGTCGTCATGGCGACGATGATGTCATAATGGTCGTCATGGCGATGATGATGTCAGTATGGTGGTCATGGCTTTGGTGATGTCATAATGGTCGTCATGGCGACGGTGATGTCATAATGGTCGTCATGTCAATGGTGATGTCAGAATGGTCGTCATGGCGACGATGATGTCAGTATGGTGGTCATGGCTTTGGTGATGTCATAATGGTCATCATGGCG
This sequence comes from Phyllobates terribilis, assembly GCF_046119375.1. NCBI lineage: Eukaryota > Metazoa > Chordata > Amphibia > Anura > Dendrobatidae > Phyllobates > Phyllobates terribilis. The sequence goes on from NW_027362911.1 coordinate 3,293,976, forward strand.
ACGATGATGTCATAATGGTCGTCATGGCGACGATGATGTCAATATGGTTGTCATGGCTTTGGTGATGTCATAATGGTCGTCATGGCTTTGGTGATGTCATAATGGTCGTCATGGCGACGATGATGTCATAATGGTCGTCACGGCGACGATGATGTCATAATGTTCGTCACGGCGGCGGTAATGTCATAATGGTCGTCATGGCGACGATGATGTCATACTGTCGTCATGGCGACGGTGTTGCCATAATGGTGGTCATGGCGACGATGATGTCATAATGGTCATCATGGCGACGATGACGTCATAATGGTCGTCATGGCGACGATGACGTCATAATGGTCGTCATGGCGACGATGATGTCATAATGGTCGTCATGGCGACGATGATGTCATACTGGTCGTCATGGCGACGGTGTTGCCATAATGGTCGTCATGGCGACGATAATGTCATAATGGTCGTCATGCCGACGATGATGTCATGATGGTCGTCATGGCGACGGTGTTGCCATAATGGTCGTCATGGCGACGATGATGTCATAATGGTTGTCATAGCGACGATGATGTCATAATGGTCGTCATGGCGACGATGATGTCATAATTGTCGTCATGGCGACGATGATGTCAGTATGGTGGTCATGGCTTTGGTGATGTCATAATGGTCGTCATGGCGACGGTGATGTCATAATGGCCGTCATGGCAATGGTGATGTCAGAATGGTCGTCATGGCGACGATGATGTCAGTATGGTGGTCATGGCTTTGGTGATGTCATAATGGTCGTCATGGCGACGATGATGTCATAATGGTCGTCATGGCGACGATGATGTCAATATGGTTGTCATGGCTTTGGTGATGTCATAATGGTCGTCATGGCGACGGTGATGTTATAATGGTCGTCATGGCGACGATGATGTCATAATGGTCGTCATGGCGACGATGATGTCATAATGGTCGTCATGGCGACGATGATGTCATAATGGTCGTCATGGCGACGGTGATGTCATAATAGTCGTCATGGCGACGATGATGTCAGTATGGTGGTCATGGCTTTGGTGATGTCATAATGGTCGTCATGGCGACGGTGTTGCCATAATGGTCGTCATGGCGACGATGATGTCATAATGGTCGTCATGGCGACGATGATGTCAGTATGGTGGTCATGGCTTTGGTGATGTCATAATGGTCGTCATGGCGACGGTGATGTCATAATGGTTGTCATGGCAATGGTGATGTCAGAATGGTCGTCATGGCGACGATGATGTCAGTATGGTGGTCATGGCTTTGGTGATGTCATAATGGTCGTCATGGCGACGATGATGTCATAATGGTCGTCATGGCGACGATGATGTCAATATGGTTGTCATGGCTTTGGTGATGTCATAATGGTCGTCATGGCGACGGTGATGTTATAATGGTCGTCATGGCGACGATGATGTCATAATGGTCGTCATGGCGACAATGATGTCAATATGGTTGTCATGGCTTTGGTGATGTCATAATGGTCGTCATGGCGACGGTGATGTCATAATGTTCGTCACGGCGACGATGATGTCATAATGATCGTCACGGTGACGATGATGTCATAATGGTCGTCACGGCGACGGTGATGTCATAATGGTCGTCATGGCGACGATGATGTCATAATGGTCGTCATGGCGACGATGATGTCATAATGGTCGTCATGGCGACGATAACATCATAATGGTCGTCATGGCGACGATGATGTCATAATGGTCGTCATGGCGACGATGATGTCATACTGGTCGTCATGGCGACGGTATTGCCATAATTGTCGTCATGGCGACGATGATGTCATAATGGTCGTCATGCCGACGATGATGTCATAATGGTCGTCATGGCGACGGTGATGTCATAATGGTCGTCATGGCGACGATGTTGTAATAATGGTCGTCATGGCGACGATGATGTCATAATGGTCGTCATGGCGACGATGATGTCATAATGGTCGTCATGGCGACGATGATGTCATAATGGTCGTCATGGCGACGGTGATGTCATAATAGTCGTCATGGCGACGATGATGTCAGTATGGTGGTCATGGCTTTGGTGTTGCCATAATGGTCGTCATGGCGACGATGATGTCATAATGGTCGTCATGGCGACGATGATGTCATAATGGTCGTCATGGCGACGATGATGTCATAATGGTCGTCATGGCGACGATGATGTCAGTATGGTGGTCATGGCTTTGGTGATGTCATAATGGTCGTCATGGCGACGATGATGTCATAATGGTCGTCATGGCGACGATGATGTCATAATCGTCGTCATGGCGACGATGATGTCAGTATGGTGGTCATGGCTTTGGTGATGTCATAATGGTCGTCGTGGCGACGGTGATGTCATAATGGCCGTCATGGCAATGGTGATGTCAGAATGGTCGTCATGGCGACGATGATGTCAGTATGGTGGTCATGGCTTTGGTGATGTCATAATGGTCGTCATGGCGACGATGATGTCATAATGGTCGTCATGGCGACGGTGCTGTCATAATAGTCGTCATGGCGACGATGATGTCAGTATGGTGGTCATGGCTTTGGTGATGTCATAATGGTCGTCATGGCGACGGTGTTGCCATAATGGTCGTCATGGCGACCATGATGTCATAATGGTCGTCATGGCGACGATGATGTCAGTATGGTGGTCATGGCTTTGGTGATGTCATAATGGTCGTCATGGCGACCGTGATGTCATAATGGTCGTCATGGCAATGGTGATGTCAGAATGGTCGTCATGGCGACGATGATGTCAGTATGGTGGTCATGGCTTTGGTGATGTCATAATGGTCGTCATGGCGACGATGATGTCATAATGGTCGTCATGGCGACGATGATGTCAATATGGTTGTCATGGCTTTGGTGATGTCATAATGGTCGTCATGGCGACGGTGATGTTATAATGGTCGTCATGGCGACGATGATGTCATAATGGTCGTCATGGCGACGATGATGTCATAATGGTCGTCATGGCGACGATGATGTCATACTGGTCGTCATGGCGACGGTATTGCCATAATTGTCGTCATGGCGACGATGATGTCATAATGGTCGTCATGCCGACGATGATGTCATAATGGTCGTCATGGCGACGGTGATGTCATAATGGTCGTCATGGCGACGATGTTGTAATAATGGTCGTCATGGCGACGATGATGTCATAATGGTCGTCATGGCGACGATGATGTCATAATGGTCGTCATGGCAACGATGATGTCATAATGGTCGTCATGGCGACGGTGATGTCATAATAGTCGTCATGGCGACGATGATGTCAGTATGGTGGTCATGGCTTTGGTGATGTCATAATGGTCGTCATGGCGACGTTGTTGCCATAATGGTCGTCATGGCGACGATGATGTCATAATGGTCGTCATGGCGACGATGATGTCATAATGGTCGTCATGGCGACGATGATGTCAGTATGGTGGTCATGGCTTTGGTGATGTCATAATGGTCGTCATGTCAATGGTGATGTCAGAATGGTCATCATGGCGACGATGATGTCAGTATGGTGGTCATGGTTTTGGTGATGTCATAATGGTCATCATGGCGACGATGATGTCATAATGGTCGTCATGGCGACGATGATGTCAATATGGTTGTCATGGCTTTGGTGATGTCATAATGGTCGTCATGGCTTTGGTGATGTCATAATGGTCGTCATGGCGACGATGATGTCATAATGGTTGTCACGGCGACGATGATGTCATAATGTTCGTCACGGCGGCGGTAATGTCATAATGGTTGTCATGGCGACGATGATGTCATACTGTCGTCATGGCGACGGTGTTGCCATAATGGTCGTCATGGCGACGATGATGTCATAATGGTCATCATGGCGACGATGACGTCATAATGGTCGTCATGGCGACGATGACGTCATAATGGTCGTCATGGCGACGATGATGTCATAATGGTCGTCATGGCGACGATGATGTCATACTGGTCGTCATGGCGACGGTGTTGCCATAATGGTCGTCATGGCGACGATAATGTCATAATGGTCGTCATGCCGACGATGATGTCATGATGGTCGTCATGGCGACGGTGTTGCCATAATGGTCGTCATGGCGACGATGATGTCATAATGGTCGTCATGGCGACGATGATGTCATAATGGTCGTCATGGCGACGATGATGTCAGTATGGTGGTCATGGCTTTGGTGATGTCATAATGGTCGTCATGGCGACGGTGATGTCATAATGGCCGTCATGGCAATGGTGATGTCAGAATGGTCGTCATGGCGACGATGATGTCAGTATGGTGGTCATGGCTTCGGTGATGTCATAATGGTCGTCATGGCGACGATGATGTCATAATGGTCGTCATGGCGACGATGATGTCAATATGGTTGTCATGGCTTTGGTGATGTCATAATGGTCGTCATGGCGACGGTGATGTCATAATGGTCGTCATGGCGACGATAATGTCATAATGGTCGTCACGGCGACGATGATGTCATAATGGTCGTCATAGCGACGATGATGTCATAATGGTCGTCATTGCGACGATGACGTCATAATGGTCGTCATGGCGACGATGATGTCATACTGGTCGTCATGGCGACGGTGTTGCCATAATGGTCGTCATGGCGATGATGATGTCATAATGGTCGTCATGGCGACGGTGATGTCATAATGGTCGTCATGCCGACGATGATGTCAGTATGGTGGTCATGGCTTTGGTGATGTCATAATGGTCGTCATGGCAACGATGATGTCATAATGGTCGTCATGGCGACGATGATGTCATAATGGTCGTCATGGCGACGATGATGTCAGTATGGTGGTCATAGCTTTGGTGATGTCATAATGGTCGTCATGGCGACGGTGATGTCAAAATGGTCGTCATGGCAATGGTGATGTCAGAATGGTCGTCATGGCGACGATGATGTCATACTGGTCGTCATGGCGACGGTGTTGCCATAATTGTCGTCATGGCGACGAAGATGTCATAATGGTCGTCATGGCAATGGTGATGTCAGAATGGTCGTCATGGCGACGATGATGTCATAATGGTCGTCATGGCGACGGTGATGTCATAGTGGTCGTCATGGCGACGGTGATGTCATAATAGTCGTCATGGCGACGATGATGTCATAATGGTCGTCATGCCGACGATGATGTCATAATGGTCGTCATGGCGACGATGATGTCAGTATGGTGGTCATGGCTTTGATGATGTCATAATGGTCGTCATGGCGACGATGATGTCATAATGGTCGTTTTGGCGACGATGATGTCAATATGGTTGTCATGGCTTTGGTGATGTCATAATGGTCGTCATGGCGACGGTGATGTCATAATGGTCGTCATGGTGACGATGATGTCATAGTGGTCGTCACGGCGACGGTGATGTCATAATGGTCGTCACGGCGACGGTGATGTCATAATGGTCGTCATGGCGACGATGATGTCATACTGGTCGTCATGGCGACGGTTTGCCATAATGGTCTTCATGGCGACGATGATGTCATAATGGTCGTCATGGCGACGATGATGTCATGATGGTCGTCATACCGACGATGATGTCATAATGGTCGTCATGGCGAAGATGATGTCATAATGGTCGTCATGGCGACGATGATGTCATAATGGTCGTCATACCGACGATGATGTCATAATGGTCGTCATGGCGAAGATGATGTCATAATGGTCGTCATTCCGAAGATGATGTCATAATGGTCGTCATGGCGACGGCGTTGCCATAATGGTCGTCATGTCGACGATGATGTCATAATGGTCGTCATGGCGACGGTGATGTCATAATGGTCGTCATGGCGACGATGTTGTAATAATGGTCGTCATGGCGAAGATGATGTCATAATGGTCGTCATGGCGACGATGATGTCATAATGGTCGTCATGGCGACGATGATGTCATAATGGTCGTCATGGCGACGGTGATGTCATAATAGTCGTCATGGCGACGATGATGTCAGTATGGTGGTCATGGCTTTGGTGATGTCATAAGGGTCGTCATGGCGACGGTGTTGCCATAATGGTCGTCATGGCGACCATGATGTCATAATGGTCGTCATGGCGACGATGATGTCAGTATGGTGGTCATGGCTTTGGTGATGTCATAATGGTCGTCATGGCGACGATAATGTCATAATGGTCGTCATGGCGACGATGATGTCAATATGGTTGTCATGGCTTTGGTGATGTCATAATGGTCGTCATGGCGACGGTGATGTTATAATGGTCGTCATGGCGACGATGATGTCATAATGGTCGTCATGGCGACGGTGATGTCATAATGGCCGTCATGGCAATGGTGATGTCAGAATGGTCGTCATGGCGACGATGATGTCAGTATGGTGGTCATGGCTTTGGTGATGTCATAATGGTCGTCATGGCGACGATGATGTCATAATGGTCGTCATGGCGACGGTGATGTCATAATAGTCGTCATGGCGACGATGATGTCAGTATGGTGGTCATGGCTTTGGTGATGTCATAATGGTCGTCATGGCGACGGTGTTGCCATAATGGTCGTCATGGCGACCATGATGTCATAATGGTCGTCATGGCGACGATGATGTCAGTATGGTGGTCATGGCTTTGGTGATGTCATAATGGTCGTCATGGCGACCGTGATGTCATAATGGTCGTCATGGCAATGGTGATGTCAGAATGGTCGTCATGGCGACGATGATGTCAGTATGGTGGTCATGGCTTTGGTGATGTCATAATGGTAGTCATGGCGACGATGATGTCATAATGGTCGTCATGGCGACGATGATGTCAATATGGTTGTCATGGCTTTGGTGATGTCATAATGGTCGTCATGGCGACGGTGATGTTATAATGGTCGTCATGGCGACGATGATGTCATAATGGTCGTCATGGCGACGATGATGTCATAATGGTCGTCATGGCGACGATGATGTCACACTGGTCGTCATGGCGACGGTGATGTCATAATAGTCGTCATGGCGACGATGATGTCAGTATGGTGGTCATGGCTTTGGTGATGTCATAATGGTCGTCATGGCGACGGTGTTGCCATAATGGTCGTCATGGCGACGATGATGTCATAATGGTCGTCATGGCGACGATGATGTCAGTATGGTGGTCATGGCTTTGGTGATGTCATAATGGTCGTCACGGCGGCGGTAATGTCATAATTGTCGTCATGGCGATGGTGTTGCCATAATGGTCGTCATGGCGACGATGATGTCATAATGGTCGTCATGGCGACGATGATGTCATAATGGTCGTCGTGGCGACGATAACGTCATAATGGTAGTCATGGCGACGATGATGTCATAATGGTCGTCATGGCGACGATGATGTCATACTGGTCGTCATGGCGACGGTATTGCCATAATTGTCGTCATGGCGACGATGATGTCATAATGGTCGTCATGCCGACGATGATGTCATAATGGTCGTCATGGCGACGGTGATGTCATAATGGTCGTCATGGCGACGATTTTGTAATAATGGTCGTCATGGCGACGATGATGTCATAATGGTCGTCATGGCGACGATGATGTCATAATGGTCGTCATGGCAACGATGATGTCATAATGGTCGTCATGGCGACGGTGATGTCATAATAGTCGTCATGGCGACGATGATGTCAGTATGGTGGTCATGGCTTTGGTGATGTCATAATGGTCGTCATGGCGACGTTGTTGCCATAATGGTCGTCATGGCGACGATGATGTCATAATGGTCGTCATGGCGACGATGATGTCATAATGGTCGTCATGGCGACGATGATGTCAGTATGGTGGTCATGGCTTTGGTGATGTCATAATGGTCGTCATGGCTTTGGTGATGTCATAATGGTCGTCATGGCGACGATGATGTCATAATGGTCATCATGGCGACGATGACGTCATAATGGTCGTCATGGCGACGATGACGTCATAATGGTCGTCATGGCGATGATGATGTCATAATGGTCGTCATGGCGACGATGATGTCATACTGGTCGTCATGGCGACGGTGTTGCCATAATGGTCGTCATGGCGACGATAATGTCATAATGGTCGTCATGCCGACGATGATGTCATGATGGTCGTCATGGCGACGGTGTTGCCATAATGGTCGTCATGGCGACGATGATGTCATAATGGTCGTCATGGCGACGATGATGTCATAATGGTCGTCATGGCGACGATGATGTCAGTATGGTGGTCATGGCTTTGGTGATGTCATAATGGTCGTCATGGCGACGGTGATGTCATAATGGCCGTCATGGCAATGGTGATGTCAGAATGGTCGTCATGGCGACGATGATGTCAGTATGGTGGTCATGGCTTTGGTGATGTCATAATGGTCGTAATGGCGACGATGATGTCATAATGGTCGTCATGGCGACGATGATGTCAATATGGTTGTCATGGCTTTGGTGATGTCATAATGGTCGTCATGGCGACGGTGATGTCATAATGGTCGTCATGGCGACGATGATGTCATAATGGTCGTCATTGCGACGATGATGTCATAATGGTCGTCATTGCGACGATGACGTCATAATGGTCGTCATGGCGACGATGATGTCATACTGGTCGTCATGGCGACGGTGTTGCCATAATGGTCGTCATGGCGATGATGATGTCATAATGGTCGTCATGGCGACGGTGATGTCATAATGGTCGTCATGCCGACGATGATGTCAGTATGGTGGTCATGGCTTTGGTGATGTCATAATGGTCGTCATGGCAACGATGATGTCATAATGGTCGTCATGGTGACGATGATGTCATACTGGTCGTCATGGCGACGGTGTTGCCATAATTGTCGTCATGGCGACGAAGATGTCGTAATGGTAGTCATGGCAATGGTGATGTCAGAATGGTCGTCATGGCGACGATGATGTCATAATGGTCGTCATGGCGACGGTGATGTCATAGTGGTCGTCATGGCGACGGTGATGTCATAATAGTCGTCATGGCGACGATGATGTCATAATGGTCGTCATGCCGACGATGATGTCATAATGGTCGTCATGGCGACGATGATGTCAGTATGGTGGTCATGGCTTTGGTGATGTCATAATGGTCGTCATGGCGACGGTGATGTCATAATGGTCGTCATGGCAATGGTGATGTCAGAATGGTCGTCATGGCGACGATGATGTCAGTATGGTGGTCATGGCTTTGGTGATGTCATAATGGTCGTCATGGCGACGATGATGTCATAATGGTCGTTTTGGCGACGATGATGTCAATATGGTTGTCATGGCTTTGGTGATGTCATAATGGTCGTCATGGCGACGGTGATGTCATAATGGTCGTCATGGTGACGATGATGTCATAATGGTCGTCACGGCGACGGTGATGTCATAATGGTCGTCACGGCGACGGTGATGTCATAATGGTCGTCATGGCGACGATGATGTCATACTGGTCGTCATGGCGACGGTTTGCCATAATGGTCTTCATGGCGACGATGATGTCATAATGGTCGTCATGGCGACGATGATGTCATGATGGTCGTCATACCGACGATGATGTCATAATGGTCGTCATGGCGAAGATGATGTCATAATGGTCGTCATGGCGACGATGATGTCATAATGGTCGTCATACCGACGATGATGTCATAATGGTCGTCATGGCGAAGATGATGTCATAATGGTCGTCATTCCGAAGATGATGTCATATTGGTCGTCATGGCGACGGCGTTGCCATAATGGTCGTCATGTCGACGATGATGTCATAATGGTCGTCATGGCGACGGTGATGTCATAATGGTCGTCATGGCGACGATGTTGTAATAATGGTCGTCATGGCGAAGATGATGTCATAATGGTCGTCATGGCGACGATGATGTCATAATGGTCGTCATGGCGACGATGATGTCATAATGGTCGTCATGGCGACGATGATGTCATAATGGTCGTCATGGCGACGATGATGTCAATATGGTTGTCATGGCTTTGGTGATGTCATAATGGTCGTCATGGCGACGGTGATGTTATAATGGTCGTCATGGCGACGATGATGTCATAATGGTCGTCATGGCGACGATGATGTCAATATGGTTGTCATGGCTTTGGTGATGTCATAATGTTCGTCATGGCGACGGTGATGTCATAATGTTCGTCACGGCGACGATGATGTCATAATGATCGTCACGGCGACGGTGATGTCATAATGGTCGTCACGGCGACGGTGATGTCATAATGGTCGTCATGGCGACGGTGATGTCATAATGGTCGTCATGGCGACGATGATGTCATAATGGTCGTCATGGCGACGATGATGTCATAATGGTCGTCACGGCGACGGTGATGTCATAATGGTCGTCATGGCGACGATAACGTCATAATGGTCGTCATGGCGACGATGATGTCATTATGGTCGTCATGGCGACGATGATGTCATAATGGTCGTCATGGCGACGATGATGACATAATGGTCGTCATGGCGACGATGACATCATAATGGTCGTCATGGCGACGATGATGTCAAAATGGTCGTCATGGCGACGATGATGTCATACTGGTCGTCATGGCGACGGTGTTGCCATAATGGTCGTCATGGCGACGATGATGTCATAATGGTCGTCATGGCGACGGTGATGTCATAATGGTCGTCATGGCGACGATGATGTCATAATGGTCGTCATGGCGACGATGATGTCAGTATGGTGGTCATGGCTTTGGTGATGTCATAATGGTCGTCATGGCGACGGTGATGTCATAATGGTAGTCATGGCAATGGTGATGTCAGAATGGTCGTCATGGCGACGATGATGTCAGTATGGTGGTCATGGCTTTGGTGATGTCATAATGGTCGTCATGGCGACGATGATGTCATAATGGTCGTCATGGCGACGATGATGTCAATATGGTTGTCATGGCTTTGATGATGTCATAATGGTCGTCATGGCGACGGTGTTGCCATAATGGTCGTCATGGCGACGATGATGTCATAATGGTCATCATGGCGACGATGACGTCATAATGGTCGTCATGGCGACGATGACGTCATAATGGTCGTCATGGCGACGATGATGTCATACTGGTCGTCATGGCGACGGTGTTGCCATAATGGTCGTCATGGCGACGATAATGTCATAATGGTCGTCATGCCGACGATGATGTCATGATGGTCGTCATGGCGACGATAATGTCATAATGGTCGTCATGCCGACGATGATGTCATGATGGTCGTCATGGCGACGGTGTTGCCATAATGGTCGTCATGGCGACGATGATGTCATAATGGTCGTCATGGCAACGATGATGTCATAATGGTCGTCATGGCGACGATGTCAGTATGGTGGTCATTGCTTTGGTGATGTCATAATGGTCGTCATGGCGACGGTGATGTCATAATAGTCGTCATGGCAATGGTGATGTCATAGTGGTCGTCATGGCGACGGTGTTGCCATAATGGTCGTCATTTCGACGATGATGTCATAATGGTCGTCATGGCGACGGTGTTGTCATAATGGTCGTCATGGCGACGATGATGTCATAATGGTCGTCATGGCGACGATGATGTCATAATGGTCGTCATGGCGACGATGATGTCATAATGGTCATCATGGAGACAATGATGTCATAATGGTCGTCATGGCGACGATGATGTCATAATGGTCGTCATGGCGACGATGATGTCAATATGGTTGTCATGGCTTTGGTGATGTCATAATGGTCGTCATGGCAACGGTGATGTCATAATGGTCGTCATGGCGACGATGATGTCATAATGGTCGTCACAGCGACGATGATGTCATAATGGTCGTCACGGCGACGGTGATGTCATAATGGTCGTCATGGCGACGATGATGTCATACTGGTCGTCATGGCGACGGTGTTGCCATAATGGTCGTCATGGCGACGATGATGTCATAATGGTCGTCATGGCGACGATGATGTCATAATGGTCGTCATGGCGACGATGACATCATAATGGTCGTCATTGCGACGATGATGTAATAATGGTCGTCATGGCGACGGTGATGTCATAATGGTCGTCATGGCGACGATGACGTCATAATCGTTGTCATGGCGACGATGTTGCCATAATGGTCGTCATGGCGACGATGATGTCATAATGGTTGTCATGGCGACGGTGATGTCATAATGGTCGTCATGGCAATGGTGATGTCAGAATGGTCGTCATGGCGACGATGATGTCAGTATGGTGGTCATGGCTTTGGTGATGTCATAATGGTCGTCATGGCGACGATGATGTCATAATGGTCGTCATGGCGACGATGATGTCAATATGGTTGTCATGGCTTTGGTGATGTCATAATGGTCGTCATGGCGACGGTGATGTCATAATGGTCGTCATGGCGACGATGATGTCATAATGGTCGTCATGGCGACGATGATGTCATAATGGTCGTCACGGCGGCGGTAATGTCATAATTGTCGTCATGGCGATTGTGTTGCCATAATGGTCGTCATGGCGACGATGATGTCATAATGGTCGTCATGGCGACGATGATGTCATAATGGTCGTCATGGCGACGATAACGTCATAATGGTAGTCATGGCGACGATGATGTCATAATGGTCGTCATGGCGACGATGATGTCATACTGGTCGTCATGGCGACGGTATTGCCATAATTGTCGTCATGGCGACGATGATGTCATAATGGTCGTCATGGCGACGGTGTTGCCATAATGGTCGTCATGTCGACGATGATGTCATAATGATCGTCATGGCGACGGTGATGTCATAATGGTCGTCATGGCGACGATGTTCTATTAATGGTCGTCATGGCGAAGATGATGTCATAATGGTCATCATGGCGACGATGATGTCATAATGGTCTTCATGGCGACGATGATGTCATAATGGTCGTCATGGCGACGATGATGTCATAATGGTCGTCATGGCGACGGTGATGTCATAATAGTCGTCATGGTGACGATGATGTCAGTATGGTGGTCATGGCTTTGGTGATGTCATAATGGTCGTCATGGCGACGGTGTTGCCATAATGGTCGTCATGGCGACGATGATGTCATAATGGTCGTCATGGCGACGATGATGTCAGTATGGTGGTCATGGCTTTGGCGATGTCATAATGGTCGTCATGGCGACGGTGATGTCATAATGGTCGTCATGTCAATGGTGATGTCAGAATGGTCGTCATGGCGACGATGATGTCAGTATGGTGGTCATGGCTTTGGTGATGTCATAATGGTCGTCATGGCGACGATGATGTTATAATGGTCGTCATGACGACGATGATGTCAATATGGTTGTCATGGCTTTGGTGATGTCATAATGGTCGTCATGGCGACAATGATGTCATAATGGTCGTCACGGCGACGATGATGTCATAATGGTCGTCACGGCGGCGGTAATGTCATAATTGTCGTCATGGCGACGATGATGTCATATTGTCGTCATGGCGACGGTGTTGCCATAATGGTCGTCATGGCGACGATGATGTCATAATGGTCATCATGGCGACGCTGACGTCATAATGGTCGTCATGGCGACGATGACGTCATAATGGTCGTCATGGCGACGATGATGTCATAATGGTCGTCATGGCGACGATGATGTCATACTGGTCGTCATGGCGACGGTGTTGCCATAATGGTCGTCATGGCGACGATGATGTCATAATGGTCGTCATGCCGACGATGATGTCATAATGGTCGTCATGGCGACGGTGTTGTCATAATGGTCGTCATGGCGACGGTGATGTCATGATGGTCGTCATGCCGACGATCATGTCAGTATGGTGGTCATGGCTTTGGTGATGTCATAATGGTCGTCATGGCGACGATGATGTCATAATGGTCGTCATAGCGATGATGATGTCATAATGGTCGTCATGGCGACGATGATGTCAGTATGGTGGTCATGGCTTTGGTGATGTCATAATGGTTGTCATGGCGACGGTGATGTCATAATGGTCGTCATGGCGACGATGATGTCATAATGGTCGTCATGGTGACGATGATGTCATAATGGTCGTCATGGCGACGATGACGTCATAATGGTCGTCATGGCGACGATGACGTCATAATGGTCGTCATGGCGACGATGTTGTCATAATGGTCGTCATGGCGATGATGATGTCATACTGGTCGTCATGGCGACGGTGTTGCCATAATGGTCGTCATGGCGACGATGATGTCATAATGGTCGTCATGGCGACGATGATGTCAATATGGTTGTCATGGCTTTGGTGATGTCATAATGGTCGTCATGGCGACGGTGATGTCATAATGTTCGTCACGGCGACGATGATGTCATAATGATCGTCACGGCGACGATGATGTCATAATGGTCGTCACGGCGACGGTGATGTCATAATGGTTGTCATGGCGACGATAACGTCATAATGGTCGTTATGGCGACGATGATGTCATAATGGTCGTCATGGCGACGATGATGTCAGTATGGTGGTCATGGCTTTGGTGATGTCATAATGGTCGTCATGGCGACGGTGATGTCATAATGGTCGTCATGGCAATGGTGATGTCAGAATGGTCGTCATGGCGACGATGATGTCAGTATGGTGGTCATGGCTTTGGTGATGTCATAATGGTCGTCATGGCGACGATGATGTCAATATGGTTGTCATGGCTTTGGTGATGTCATAATGGTCGTCATGGTGACGGTGATGTCATAATGGTCGTCATGGCGACGATGATGTCATAATGGTCGTCACGGCGACGATGTCATAATGGTCGTCACGGCGGCGGTAATGTCATAATTGTCGTCATGGCGACGGTGTTGCCATAATGGTCGTCATGGCGACGATGATGTCATAATGGTCGTTAAGGTGACGGTGATGTCATAATGGTCGTCATGGCGACGATGATGTCATAATGGTCGTAATGGCGACGATGATGTCAGTATGGTGGTCATGGCTTTGGTGATGTCATAATGGTCGTCATGGCGACGGTGATGTCATAATGGTCGTCATGGCAATGGTGATGTCAGAATGGTCGTCATGGCGACGATGATGTCAGTATGGTGGTCATGGCTTTGGTGATGTCATAATGGTCGTCATGGCGACGATGATGTCATAATGGTCGTCATGGCGACGATGATGTCAATATGGCTGTCATGGCTTTGGTGATGTCATAATGGTCGTCATGGCGACGGTGATGTCATAATGGTCGTCATGGCGACGATGATGTCATAATGGTCGTCACGGCGACGATGATGTCATAATGGTCGTCACGGCGACGGTGATGTCATAAGGGTCGTCATGGCGAGGATGATGTCATACTGGTCGTCATGGCGACGGTGTTGCCATAATGGTCGTCATGGCGACGATGATGTCATAATGGTCGTCATGGCGACGATGATGTCATAATGGTCGTCATGGCGACGATGACGTCATAATGGTCGTCATGGCGACGATGATGTCATAATGGTCGTCATGGCGACGATGATGTCATACTGGTCGTCATGGCGACGGTATTGCCATAATAGTCGTCATGGCGACGATGATGTCATAATGGTCGTCATACCGACGATGATGTCATAATGGTCGTCATGGCGACGGTGTTGCCATAATGGTCGTCATGTCGACGATGATGTCATAATAGTCGTCATGGCGACGATGATGTCATAATGGTCGTCATGCCGACGATGATGTCATAATGGTCGTCATGGCGACGGTGTTGCCATAATGGTCGTCATGGCGACGATGATGTCATAATGGTCGTCATGGCGACGATGATGTCATAATGGTCGTCATGGCGACGATGATGTCATAATGGTGGTCATGGCTTTGGTGATGTCATAATGGTCGTCATGGCGACGGTGATGTCATAATGGTCATCATGGCAATGGTGATGTCATAATGGTCGTCATGGCGACGATGATGTCAGTATGGTGGTCAAGGCTTTGGTGATGTCATAATGGTCGTCATGGCGACGATGATGTCATAATGGTCGTCATGGCGATGATGATGTCAATATGGTTGTCATGACTTTGGTGATGTCATAATGGTCGTCATGGCGACAGTGATGTCATAATAGTCGTCATGGCGATGATGATGTCATAATGGTCATCATGGCGACGATGACGTCATAATGGTCGTCATGGCGACGATGACGTCATAATGGTCGTCATGGCGACGATGATGTCATAATGGTCGTCATGGCGACGATGATGTCATACTGGTCGTCATGGCGACGATGATGTCATACTGGTCGTCATGGCGACGGTGTTGCCATAATGGTCGTCATGCCGACGATGATGTCATAATGGTCGTCATGCCGACGATGATGTCATAATGGTCGTCATGGCGACGGTGTTGCCATAATGGTCGTCATGGCGACGATGATGTCATAATGGTCGTCATGGCAACGATGATGTCATAATGGTCGTCATGGCGACGATGATGTCAGTATGGTGGTCATTGCTTTGGTGATGTCATAATGGTCGTCATGGCGACGGTGATGTCATAATAGTCGTCATGGCAATGGTGATGTCATACTGGTCGTCATGGCGACGGTGTTGCCATAATGGTCGTCATTTCGACGATGATGTCATAATGGTTGTCATGCCGACGATGATGTCATAATGGTCGTCATGGCGACGGTGTTGTCATAATGGTCGTCATGGCGACGATGATGTCATAATGGTCGTCATGGCGACGATGATGTCATAATGGTCGTCATGGCGACAATGATGTCATAATGGTCGTCATGGCGACAATGATGTCATAATGGTCGTCATGGCGACGATGATGTCATAATGGTCGTCATGGCGACGATGATGTCAATATGGTTGTCATGGCTTTGGTGATGTCATAATGGTCGTCATGGCGACGGTGATGTCATAATGGTCGTCATGGCGACGATGATGTCATAATGGTCGTCACAGCGACGATGATGTCATAATGGTCGTCACGGCGACGGTGATGTCATAATGGTCGTCATGGCGACGATGATGTCATACTGGTCGTCATGGCGACGGTGTTGCCATAATGGTCGTCATGACGACGATGATGTCATAATGGTCGTCATGGCGACGATGACGTCATAATGGTCGTCATTGCGACGATGATGTAATAATGGTCGTCATGGCGACGATGATGTCATAATGGTCGTCATGGCGACGATGACGTCATAATGGTCGTCATTGCGACGATGATGTAATAATGGTCGTCATGGCAACGATGATGTCATAATAGTCGTCATGGCAATGGTGATGTCATACTGGTCGTCATGGCGACGGTGTTGCCATAATGGTCGTCATTTCGACGATGATGTCATAATGGTTGTCATGCCGACGATGATGTCATAATGGTCGTCATGGCGACGGTGTTGTCATAATGGTCGTCATGGCGACGATGATGTCATAATGGTCGTCATGGCGACGATGATGTCATAATGGTCGTCATGGCGACAATGATGTCATAATGGTCGTCATGGCGACAATGATGTCATAATGGTCGTCATGGCGACGATGATGTCATAATGGTCGTCATGGCGACGATGATGTCAATATGGTTGTCATGGCTTTGGTGATGTCATAATGGTCGTCATGGTGACGGTGATGTCATAATGGTCGTCATGGCGACGATGATGTCATAATGGTCGTCACGGCGACGATGTCATAATGGTCGTCACGGCGGCGGTAATGTCATAATTGTCGTCATGGCGACGGTGTTGCCATAATGGTCGTCATGGCGACGATGATGTCATAATGGTCGTTAAGGTGACGGTGATGTCATAATGGTCGTCATGGCGACGATGATGTCATAATGGTCGTAATGGCGACGATGATGTCAGTATGGTGGTCATGGCTTTGGTGATGTCATAATGGTCGTCATGGCGACGGTGATGTCATAATGGTCGTCATGGCAATGGTGATGTCAGAATGGTCGTCATGGCGACGATGATGTCAGTATGGTGGTCATGGCTTTGGTGATGTCATAATGGTCGTCATGGCGACGATGATGTCATAATGGTCGTCATGGCGACGATGATGTCAATATGGCTGTCATGGCTTTGGTGATGTCATAATGGTCGTCATGGCGACGGTGATGTCATAATGGTCGTCATGGCGACGATGATGTCATAATGGTCGTCACGGCGACGATGATGTCATAATGGTCGTCACGGCGACGGTGATGTCATAAGGGTCGTCATGGCGAGGATGATGTCATACTGGTCGTCATGGCGACGGTGTTGCCATAATGGTCGTCATGGCGACGATGATGTCATAATGGTCGTCATGGCGACGATGATGTCATAATGGTCGTCATGGCGACGATGACGTCATAATGGTCGTCATGGCGACGATGATGTCATAATGGTCGTCATGGCGACGATGATGTCATACTGGTCGTCATGGCGACGGTATTGCCATAATAGTCGTCATGGCGACGATGATGTCATAATGGTCGTCATACCGACGATGATGTCATAATGGTCGTCATGGCGACGGTGTTGCCATAATGGTCGTCATGTCGACGATGATGTCATAATAGTCGTCATGGCGACGATGATGTCATAATGGTCGTCATGCCGACGATGATGTCATAATGGTCGTCATGGCGACGGTGTTGCCATAATGGTCGTCATGGCGACGATGATGTCATAATGGTCGTCATGGCGACGATGATGTCATAATGGTCGTCATGGCGACGATGATGTCATAATGGTGGTCATGGCTTTGGTGATGTCATAATGGTCGTCATGGCGACGGTGATGTCATAATGGTCATCATGGCAATGGTGATGTCATAATGGTCGTCATGGCGACGATGATGTCAGTATGGTGGTCAAGGCTTTGGTGATGTCATAATGGTCGTCATGGCGACGATGATGTCATAATGGTCGTCATGGCGATGATGATGTCAATATGGTTGTCATGACTTTGGTCATGTCATAATGGTCGTCATGGCGACAGTGATGTCATAATAGTCGTCATGGCGATGATGATGTCATAATGGTCATCATGGCGACGATGACGTCATAATGGTCGTCATGGCGACGATGACGTCATAATGGTCGTCATGGCGACGATGATGTCATAATGGTCGTCATGGCGACGATGATGTCATACTGGTCGTCATGGCGACGATGATGTCATACTGGTCGTCATGGCGACGGTGTTGCCATAATGGTCGTCATGCCGACGATGATGTCATAATGGTCGTCATGCCGACGATGATGTCATAATGGTCGTCATGGCGACGGTGTTGCCATAATGGTCGTCATGGCGACGATGATGTCATAATGGTCGTCATGGCAACGATGATGTCATAATGGTCGTCATGGCGACGATGATGTCAGTATGGTGGTCATTGCTTTGGTGATGTCATAATGGTCGTCATGGCGACGGTGATGTCATAATAGTCGTCATGGCAATGGTGATGTCATACTGGTCGTCATGGCGACGGTGTTGCCATAATGGTCGTCATTTCGACGATGATGTCATAATGGTTGTCATGCCGACGATGATGTCATAATGGTCGTCATGGCGACGGTGTTGTCATAATGGTCGTCATGGCGACGATGATGTCATAATGGTCGTCATGGCGACGATGATGTCATAATGGTCGTCATGGCGACAATGATGTCATAATGGTCGTCATGGCGACAATGATGTCATAATGGTCGTCATGGCGACGATGATGTCATAATGGTCGTCATGGCGACGATGATGTCAATATGGTTGTCATGGCTTTGGTGATGTCATAATGGTCGTCATGGCGACGGTGATGTCATAATGGTCGTCATGGCGACGATGATGTCATAATGGTCGTCACAGCGACGATGATGTCATAATGGTCGTCACGGCGACGGTGATGTCATAATGGTCGTCATGGCGACGATGATGTCATACTGGTCGTCATGGCGACGGTGTTGCCATAATGGTCGTCATGACGACGATGATGTCATAATGGTCGTCATGGCGACGATGACGTCATAATGGTCGTCATTGCGACGATGATGTAATAATGGTCGTCATGGCGACGATGATGTCATAATGGTCGTCATGGCGACGATGACGTCATAATGGTCGTCATTGCGACGATGATGTAATAATGGTCGTCATGGCAACGATGATGTCATAATAGTCGTCATGGCAATGGTGATGTCATACTGGTCGTCATGGCGACGGTGTTGCCATAATGGTCGTCATTTCGACGATGATGTCATAATGGTTGTCATGCCGACGATGATGTCATAATGGTCGTCATGGCGACGGTGTTGTCATAATGGTCGTCATGGCGACGATGATGTCATAATGGTCGTCATGGCGACGATGATGTCATAATGGTCGTCATGGCGACAATGATGTCATAATGGTCGTCATGGCGACAATGATGTCATAATGGTCGTCATGGCGACGATGATGTCATAATGGTCGTCATGGCGACGATGATGTCAATATGGTTGTCATGGCTTTGGTGATGTCATAATGGTCGTCATGGCGACAGTGATGTCATAATAGTCGTCATGGCGACGATGATGTCATAATGGTCATCATGGCGACGATGACGTCATAATGGTCGTCATGGCGACGATGACGTCATAATGGTCGTCATGGCGACGATGATGTCAATATGGTTGTCATGGCTTTGGTGATGTCATAATGGTCGTCATGGCGACGGTGATGTCATAATGGTCGTCATGGCGACGATGATGTCATAATGGTCGTCACAGCGACGATGATGTCATAATGGTCGTCACGGCGACGGTGATGTCATAATGGTCGTCATGGCGACGATGATGTCATACTGGTCGTCATGGCGACGGTGTTGCCATAATGGTCGTCATGACGACGATGATGTCATAATGGTCGTCATGGCGACGATGACGTCATAATGGTCGTCATTGCGACGATGATGTAATAATGGTCGTCATGGCGACGATGATGTCATAATGGTCGTCATGGCGACGATGACGTCATAATGGTCGTCATTGCGACGATGATGTAATAATGGTCGTCATGGCAACGATGATGTCATAATAGTCGTCATGGCAATGGTGATGTCATACTGGTCGTCATGGCGACGGTGTTGCCATAATGGTCGTCATTTCGACGATGATGTCATAATGGTTGTCATGCCGACGATGATGTCATAATGGTCGTCATGGCGACGGTGTTGTCATAATGGTCGTCATGGCGACGATGATGTCATAATGGTCGTCATGGCGACGATGATGTCATAATGGTCGTCATGGCGACAATGATGTCATAATGGTCGTCATGGCGACAATGATGTCATAATGGTCGTCATGGCGACGATGATGTCATAATGGTCGTCATGGCGACGATGATGTCAATATGGTTGTCATGGCTTTGGTGATGTCATAATGGTCGTCATGGCGACAGTGATGTCATAATAGTCGTCATGGCGACGATGATGTCATAATGGTCATCATGGCGACGATGACGTCATAATGGTCGTCATGGCGACGATGACGTCATAATGGTCGTCATGGCGACGATGATGTCATAATGGTCGTCATGGCGACGATGATGTCATACTGGTCGTCATGGCGACGATGATGTCATACTGGTCGTCATGGCGACGGTGTTGCCATAATGGTCGTCATGCCGACGATGATGTCATAATGGTCGTCATGCCGACGATGATGTCATAATGGTTGTCATGGCGACGGTGTTGCCATAATGGTCGTCATGGCGACGATGATGTCATAATGGTCGTCATGGCAACGATGATGTCATAATGGTCGTCATGGCGACGATGATGTCAGTATGGTGGTCATTGCTTTGGTGATGTCATAATGGTCGTCATGGCGACGGTGATGTCATAATAGTCGTCATGGCAATGGTGATGTCATACTGGTCGTCATGGCGACGGTGTTGCCATAATGGTCGTCATGGCGACGATGATGTCATAATGGTCGTCACAGCGACGATGATGTCATAATGGTCGTCACGGCGACGGTGATGTCATAATGGTCGTCATGGCGACGATGATGTCATACTGGTCGTCATGGCGACGGTGTTGCCATAATGGTCGTCATGGCGACGATGATGTCATAATGGTCATCATGACGACGATGATGTCATAATGGTCGTCATGGCGACGATGACGTCATAATGGTCGTCATTGCGACGATGATGTAATAATGGTCGTCATGGCGACGATAATATCATACTGGTCGTCATGGCGACGGTGTTGCCATAATGGTCGTCATGGCGACGATGATGTCATAATGGTCGTCATGGCGACGGTGATGTCATAATGGTCGTTATGGCGACGATGATGTCATAATGGTCGTCATGGCGACGATGACGTCATAATGGTCGTCATGGCGACGATGACGTCATAATGGTCGTCATGGCGACGATGATGTCATAATGGTCGTCATGGCGACGATGATGTCATACTGGTCGTCATGGCGACGATGATGTCATACTGGTCGTCATGGCGACGGTGTTGCCATAATGGTCGTCATGCCGACGATGATGTCATAATGGTCGTCATGCCGACGATGATGTCATAATGGTCGTCATGGCGACGGTGTTGCCATAATGGTCGTCATGGCGACGATGATGTCATAATGGTCGTCATGGCAACGATGATGTCATAATGGTCGTCATGGCGACGATGATGTCAGTATGGTGGTCATTGCTTTGGTGATGTCATAATGGTCGTCATGGCGACGGTGATGTCATAATAGTCGTCATGGCAATGGTGATGTCATACTGGTCGTCATGGCGACGGTGTTGCCATAATGGTCGTCATTTCGACGATGATGTCATAATGGTTGTCATGCCGACGATGATGTCATAATGGTCGTCATGGAGACGGTGTTGTCATAATGGTCGTCATGGCGACGATGATGTCATAATGGTCGTCATGGCGACGATGATGTCATAATGGTCGTCATGGCGACAATGATGTCATAATGGTCGTCATGGCGACAATGATGTCATAATGGTCGTCATGGCGACGATGATGTCATAATGGTCGTCATGGCGACGATGATGTCAATATGGTTGTCATGGCTTTGGTGATGTCATAATGGTCGTCATGGCGACGATGATGTCATAATGGTCGTCATGGCGAAGATGATGTCATAATGGTCGTCATGGCGACGATGATGTCATAATGGTCGTCATGGCGACGATGATGTCATAATGGTCGTCATGGCGACGGTGATGTCATAATAGTCGTCATGGCGACGATGATGTCATAATGGTCGTCATGCCGACGATGATGTCATAATGGTCGTCATGGCGACGGTGTTGCCATAATGGTCGTCATGGCGACGATGATGTCATAATGGTTGTCATGCCGACGATGATGTCATAATGGTCGTCATGGCGACGGTGTTGTCATAATGGTCGTCATGGCGACGATGATGTCATAATGGTCGTCATGGCGACGATGATGTCATAATGGTCGTCATGGCGACAATGATGTCATAATGGTCGTCATGGCGACAATGATGTCATAATGGTCGTCATGGCGACGATGATGTCATAATGGTCGTCATGGCGACGATGATGTCATAATGGTCGTCATGGCGACGATGATGTCAATATGGTTGTCATGGCTTTGGTGATGTCATAATGGTCGTCATGGCGACAGTGATGTCATAATAGTCGTCATGGCGACGATGATGTCATAATGGTCATCATGGCGACGATGACGTCATAATGGTCGTCATGGCGACGATGACGTCATAATGGTCGTCATGGCGACGATGATGTCATAATGGTCGTCATGGCGACGATGATGTCATACTGGTCGTCATGGCGACGATGATGTCATACTGGTCGACATGGCGACGGTGTTGCCATAATGGTCGTCATGCCGACGATGATGTCATAATGGTCGTCATGCCGACGATGATGTCATAATGGTTGTCATGGCGACGGTGTTGCCATAATGGTCGTCATGGCGACGATGATGTCATAATGGTCGTCATGGCAACGATGATGTCATAATGGTCGTCATGGCGACGATGATGTCAGTATGGTGGTCATTGCTTTGGTGATGTCATAATGGTCGTCATGGCGACGGTGATGTCATAATAGTCGTCATGGCAATGGTGATGTCATACTGGTCGTCATGGCGACGGTGTTGCCATAATGGTCGTCATTTCGACGATGATGTCATAATGGTTGTCATGGCGACGATGATGTCATAATGGTCGTCATGGCGACGATGATGTCATAATGGTCGTCATGGCGACGATGATGTCATAATGGTCGTCATGGCGACAATGATGTCATAATGGTCGTCATGGCGATGATGATGTCATAATGGTCGTCATGGCGACGATGATGTCAATATGGTTGTCATGGCTTTGGTGATGTCATAATGGTCGTCATGGCGACGGTGATGTCATAATGGTCGTCATGGCGACGATGACGTCATAATGGTCGTCACAGCGACGATGATGTCATAATGGTCGTCACGGCGACGGTGATGTCATAATGGTCGTCATGGCGACGATGATGTCATACTGGTCGTCATGGCGACGGTGTTGCCATAATGGTCGTCATGGCGACGATGATGTCATAATGGTCATCATGACGACGATGATGTCATAATGGTCGTCATGGCGACGATGACGTCATAATGGTCGTCATTGCGACGATGATGTAATAATGGTCGTCATGGCGACGATAATATCATACTGGTCGTCATGGCGACGGTGTTGCCATAATGGTCGTCATGGCGACGATGATGTCATAATGGTCGTCATGGCGACGGTGATGTCATAATGGTCGTTATGGCGACGATGATGTCATAATGGTCGTCATGGCGACGATGACGTCATAATGGTCGTCATGGCGACGATGATGTCATAATGGTCGTCATGGCGACGATGATGTCATACTGGTCGTCATGGCGACGATGATGTCATACTGGTCGTCATGGCGACGGTGTTGCCATAATGGTCGTCATGCCGACGATGATGTCATAATGGTCGTCATGCCGACGATGATGTCATAATGGTCGTCATGGCGACGGTGTTGCCATAATGGTCGTCATGGCGACGATGATGTCATAATGGTCGTCATGGCAACGATGATGTCATAATGGTCGTCATGGCGACGATGATGTCAGTATGGTGGTCATTGCTTTGGTGATGTCATAATGGTCGTCATGGCGACGGTGATGTCATAATAGTCGTCATGGCAATGGTGATGTCATACTGGTCGTCATGGCGACGGTGTTGCCATAATGGTCGTCATTTCGACGATGATGTCATAATGGTTGTCATGCCGACGATGATGTCATAATGGTCGTCATGGAGACGGTGTTGTCATAATGGTCGTCATGGCGACGATGATGTCATAATGGTCGTCATGGCGACGATGATGTCATAATGGTCGTCATGGCGACAATGATGTCATAATGGTCGTCATGGCGACAATGATGTCATAATGGTCGTCATGGCGACGATGATGTCATAATGGTCGTCATGGCGACGATGATGTCAATATGGTTGTCATGGCTTTGGTGATGTCATAATGGTCGTCATGGCGACGATGATGTCATAATGGTCGTCATGGCGAAGATGATGTCATAATGGTCGTCATGGCGACGATGATGTCATAATGGTCGTCATGGCGACGATGATGTCATAATGGTCGTCATGGCGACGGTGATGTCATAATAGTCGTCATGGCGACGATGATGTCATAATGGTCGTCATGCCGACGATGATGTCATAATGGTCGTCATGGCGACGGTGTTGCCATAATGGTCGTCATGGCGACGATGATGTCATAATGGTCGTCATGGCGACGATGATGTCATAATGGTCGTCATGGCGACGATGATGTCATAATGGTGGTCATGGCGACGGTGATGTCATAATGGTCGTCATGGCGACGGTGATGTCATAATGGTCGTCATGGCAATGGTGATGTCATAATGGTCGTCATGGCAATGGTGATGTCATAATGGTCGTCATGGCGACGATGATGTCAGTATGGTGGTCAAGGCTTTGGTGATGTCATAATGGTCGTCATGGCGACGATGATGTCATAATGGTCGTCATGGCGATGATGATGTCAATATGGTTGTCATAACTTTGGTGATGTCATAATGGTCGTCATGGCGACAGTGATGTCATAATAGTCGTCATGGCGACGATGATGTCATAATGGTCATCATGGCGACGATGACGTCATAATGGTCGTCATTGCGACGATGACGTCATAATGGTCGTCATGGCGACGATGATGTCATAATGGTCGTCATGGCGACGATGATGTCATACTGGTCGTCATGGCGACGATGATGTCATACTGGTCGTCATGGCGACGGTGTTGCCATAATGGTCGTCATGCCGACGATGATGTCATAATGGTCGTCATGCCGACGATGATGTCATAATGGTCGTCATGGCGACGGTGTTGCCATAATGGTCGTCATGGCAACGATGATGTCATAATGGTCGTCATGGCGACGATGATGTCAGTATGGAGGTCATTGCTTTGGTGATGTCATAATGGTCGTCATGGCGACGGTGATGTCATAATAGTCGTCATGGCAATGGTGATGTCATACTGGTCGTCATGGCGACGGTGTTGCCATAATGGTCGTCATTTCGACGATGATGTCATAATGGTTGTCATGCCGACGATGATGTCATAATGGTCGTCATGGCGACGGTGTTGTCATAATGGTCGTCATGGCAACGATGATGTCATAATGGTCGTCATGGCGACGATGATGTCAGTATGGAGGTCATTGCTTTGGTGATGTCATAATGGTCGTCATGGCGACGGTGATGTCATAATAGTCGTCATGGCAATGGTGATGTCATACTGGTCGTCATGGCGACGGTGTTGCCATAATGGTCGTCATTTCGACGATGATGTCATAATGGTTGTCATGCCGACGATGATGTCATAATGGTCGTCATGGCGACGGTGTTGTCATAATGGTCGTCATGGCGACGATGATGTCATAATGGTCGTCATGGCGACGATGATGTCATAATGGTCGTCATGGCGACAATGATGTCATAATGGTCGTCACGCGACGATGATGTCATAATGGTCGTCATGGCGACGATGATGTCATAATGGTCGTCATGGCGACGATGATGTCAATATGGTTGTCATGGCTTTGGTGATGTCATAATGGTCGTCATGGCGACAGTGATGTCATAATAGTCGTCATGGCGACGATGATGTCATAATGGTCATCATGGCGACGATGACGTCATAATGGTCGTCATGGCGACGATGACGTCATAATGGTCGTCATGGCGACGATGATGTCATAATGGTCGTCATGGCGACGATGATGTCATACTGGTCGTCATGGCGACGATGATGTCATACTGGTCGTCATGGCGACGGTGTTGCCATAATGGTCGTCATGCCGACGATGATGTCATAATGGTCGTCATGCCGACGATGATGTCATAATGGTTGTCATGGCGACGGTGTTGCCATAATGGTCGTCATGGCGACGATGATGTCATAATGGTCGTCATGGCAACGATGATGTCATAATGGTCGTCATGGCGACGATGATGTCAGTATGGTGGTCATTGCTTTGGTGATGTCATAATGGTCGTCATGGCGACGGTGATGTCATAATAGTCGTCATGGCAATGGTGATGTCATACTGGTCGTCATGGCGACGGTGTTGCCATAATGGTCGTCATGGCGACGATGATGTCATAATGGTCGTCACAGCGACGATGATGTCATAATGGTCGTCACGGCGACGGTGATGTCATAATGATCGTCATGGCGACAATGATGTCATACTGGTCGTCATGGCGACGGTGTTGCCATAATAGTCGTCATGGCGACGATGATGTCATAATGGTCATCATGACGACGATGACGTCATAATGGTCGTCATGGCGACGATGACGTCATAATGGTCGTCATTGCGACGATGATGTAATAATGGTCGTCATGGCGACGATAATATCATACTGGTCGTCATGGCGACGGTGTTGCCATAATGGTCGTCATGGCGACGATGATGTCATAATGGTCGTCATGGCGACGGTGATGTCATAATGGTCGTTATGGCGACGATGATGTCATAATGGTCGTCATGGCGACGATGACGTCATAATGGTCGTCATGGCGACGATGATGTCATAATGGTCGTCATGGCGACGATGATGTCATACTGGTCGTCATGGCGACGATGATGTCATACTGGTCGTCATGGCGACGATGTTGCCATAATGGTCGTCATGCCGACGATGATGTCATAATGGTCGTCATGCCGACGATGATGTCATAATGGTCGTCATGGCGACGGTGTTGCCATAATGGTCGTCATGGCGACGATGATGTCATAATGGTCGTCATGGCAACGATGATGTCATAATGGTCGTCATGGCGACGATGATGTCAGTATGGTGGTCATTGCTTTGGTGATGTCATAATGGTCGTCATGGCGACGGTGATGTCATAATAGTCGTCATGGCAATGGTGATGTCATACTGGTCGTCATGGCGACGGTGTTGCCATAATGGTCGTCATTTCGACGATGATGTCATAATGGTTGTCATGGCGACGATGATGTCATAATGGTCGTCATGGCGACGGTGTTGCCATAATGGTCGTCATGGCGATGATGATGTCATAATGGTCGTCATGGCAACGATGATGTCATAATGGTCGTCATGGCGACGATGATGTCAGTATGGTGGTCATTGCTTTGGTGATGTCATAATGGTCGTCATGGCGACGGTGATGTCATAATAGTCGTCATGGCAATGGTGATGTCATACTGGTCGTCATGGCGACGGTGTTGCCATAATGGTCGTCATTTCGACGATGATGTCATAATGGTTGTCATGCCGACGATGATGTCATAATGGTCGTCATGGAGACGGTGTTGTCATAATGGTCGTCATGGCGACGATGATGTCATAATGGTCGTCATGGCGACGATGATGTCATAATGGTCGTCATGGCGACAATGATGTCATAATGGTCGTCATGGCGACAATGATGTCATAATGGTCGTCATGGCGACGATGATGTCATAATGGTCGTCATGGCGACAATGATGTCATAATGGTCGTCATGGCGACGATGATGTCATAATGGTCGTCATGGCGACGATGATGTCAATATGGTTGTCATGGCTTTGGTGATGTCATAATGGTCGTCATGGCGACGATGATGTCATAATGGTCGTCATGGCGAAGATGATGTCATAATGGTCGTCATGGCGACGATGATGTCATAATGGTCGTCATGGCGACGATGATGTCATAATGGTCGTCATGGCGACGATGATGTCATAATGGTCGTCATGGCGACGGTGATGTCATAATAGTCGTCATGGCGACGATGATGTCATAATGGTCGTCATGCCGACGATGATGTCATAATGGTCGTCATGGCGGCGGTGTTGCCATAATGGTCGTCATGGCGACGATGATGTCATAATGGTCGTCATGGCGACGATGATGTCATAATGGTCGTCATGGCGACGATGATGTCATAATGGTGGTCATGGCTTTGGTGATGTCATAATGGTCGTCATGGCGACGGTGATGTCATAATGGTCGTCATGGCAATGGTGATGTCATAATGGTCGTCATGGCAATGGTGATGTCATAATGGTCGTCATGGCGACGATGACGTCATAATGGTCGTCATGGCGACGATGACGTCATAATGGTCGTCATTGCGACGATGATGTAATAATGGTCGTCATGGCGACGATAATATCATACTGGTCGTCATGGCGACGGTGTTGCCATAATGGTCGTCATGGCGACGATGATGTCATAATGGTCGTCATGGCGACGGTGATGTCATAATGGTCGTCATGGCGACGATGATGTCATAATGGTCGTCATGGCGACGATGATGTCAGTATGGTGGTCATGGCTTTGGTGATGTCATAATGGTTGTCATGGCGATGGTGATGTCATAATGGTCGTCATGGAGAAGATGATGTCATAATGGTCGTCATGGTGACGATGACGTCATAATGGTCGTCATGGCGACGATGACGTCATAATGGTCGTCATAGCGACGATGACGTCATAATGGTTGTCATGGCGACGATGTTGTCATAATGGTCGTCATGGCGACGATGATGTCATACTGGTCGTCATGGCGACGATGATGTCATAATGGTCGTCATGGCGACGATGATGTCATAATGGTCGTCATGGCGACGGTGATGTCATAATAGTCGTCATGACGACGATGATGTCATAATGGTCGTCATGCCGACGATGATGTCATAATGGTCGTCATGGCGACGGTGTTGCCATAATGGTCGTCATGGCGACGATGATGTCATAATGGTCGTCATGGCGACGATGATGTCATAATGGTCGTCATGGCGACGATGATGTCATAATGGTGGTCATGGCTTTGGTGATGTCATAATGGTCGTCATGGCGACGGTGATGTCATAATGGTCGTCATGGCAATGGTGATGTCATAATGGTCGTCATGGCAATGGTGATGTCATAATGGTCGTCATGGCGACGATGATGTCAGTATGGTGGTCAAGGCTTTGGTGATGTCATAATGGTCGTCATGGCGACGATGATGTCATAATGGTCGTCATGGCGATGATGATGTCAATATGGTTGTCATAACTTTGGTGATGTCATAATGGTCGTCATGGCGACAGTGATGTCATAATAGTCGTCATGGCGACGATGATGTCATAATGGTCATCATGGCGATGATGACGTCATAATGGTCGTCATTGCGACAATGACGTCATAATGGTCGTCATGGCGACGATGATGTCATAATGGTCGTCATGGCGACGATGATGTCATACTGGTCGTCATGGCGACGATGATGTCATACTGGTCGTCATGGCGACGATGATGTCATACTGGTCGTCATGGCGACGGTGTTGCCATAATGGTCGTCACAGCGACGATGATGTCATAATGGTCGTCACGGCGACGGTGATGTCATAATGGTCGTCATGGCGACGATGATGTCATAATGGTCGTCATGGCGACGGTGTTGCCATAATGGTCGTCATGGCGACGATGATGTCATAATGGTCATCATGGCGACGATGATGTCATAATGGTCGTCATGGCGACGATGACGTCATAATGGTCGTCATGGCGACGATGACGTCATAATGGTCGTCATTGCGACGATGATGTAATAATGGTCGTCATGGCGACGATAATATCATACTGGTCGTCATGGCGACGGTGTTGCCATAATGGTCGTCATGGCGACGATGATGTCATAATGGTCGTCATGGCGACGGTGATGTCATAATGGTCGTCATAGCGACGATGATGTCATAATGGTCGTCATGGCGACGATGATGTCAGTATGGTGGTCATGGCTTTGGTGATGTCATAATGGTTGTCATGGCGATGGTGATGTCATAATGGTCGTCATGGCGACGATGATGTCATAATGGTCGTCATGGTGACGATGATGTCATAATGGTCGTCATGGCGACGATGACGTCATAATGGTCGTCATGGCGACGATGACGTCATAATGGTTGTCATGGCGACGATGTTGTCATAATGGTCGTCATGGCGACGATGATGTCATACTGGTCGTCATGGCGACGATGATGTCATAATGGTCGTCATGGCGACGATGATGTCATAATGGTCGTCATGGCGACGGTGATGTCATAATAGTCGTCATGGCGACGATGATGTCATAATGGTCGTCATGCCGACGATGATGTCATAATGGTCGTCATGGCGACGGTGTTGCCATAATGGTCGTCATGGCGACGATGATGTCATAATGGTCGTCATGGCGACGATGATGTCATAATGGTCGTCATGGCGACGATGATGTCATAATGGTGGTCATGGCTTTGGTGATGTCATAATGGTCGTCATGGCGACGGTGATGTCATAATGGTCGTCATGGCAATGGTGATGTCATAATGGTCGTCATGGCAATGGTGATGTCATAATGGTCGTCATGGCGACGATGATGTCAGTATGGTGGTCAAGGCTTTGGTGATGTCATAATGGTCGTCATGGCGACGATGATGTCATAATGGTCGTCATGGCGATGATGATGTCAATATGGTTGTCATAACTTTGGTGATGTCATAATGGTCGTCATGGCGACGATGATGTCATAATGGTCGTCATGGCGACGGTGATGTCATAATGGTCGTTATGGCGACGATGATGTCATAATGGTCGTCATGGCGACGATGACGTCATAATGGTCGTCATGGCGACGATGATGTCATAATGGTCGTCATGGCGACGATGATGTCATACTGGTCGTCATGGCGACGATGATGTCATACTGGTCGTCATGGCGACGGTGTTGCCATAATGGTCGTCATGCCGACGATGATGTCATAATGGTCGTCATGCCGACGATGATGTCATAATGGTCGTCATGGCGACGGTGTTGCCATAATGGTCGTCATGGCGACGATGATGTCATAATGGTCGTCATGGCAACGATGATGTCATAATGGTCGTCATGGCGACGATGATGTCAGTATGGTGGTCATTGCTTTGGTGATGTCATAATGGTCGTCATGGCGACGGTGATGTCATAATAGTCGTCATGGCAATGGTGATGTCATACTGGTCGTCATGGCGACGGTGTTGCCATAATGGTCGTCATTTCGACGATGATGTCATAATGGTTGTCATGGCGACGATGATGTCATAATGGTCGTCATGGCGACGGTGTTGCCATAATGGTCGTCATGGCGACGATGATGTCATAATGGTCGTCATGGCAACGATGATGTCATAATGGTCGTCATGGCGACGATGATGTCAGTATGGTGGTCATTGCTTTGGTGATGTCATAATGGTCGTCATGGCGACGGTGATGTCATAATAGTCGTCATGGCAATGGTGATGTCATACTGGTCGTCATGGCGACGGTGTTGCCATAATGGTCGTCATTTCGACGATGATGTCATAATGGTTGTCATGCCGACGATGATGTCATAATGGTCGTCATGGAGACGGTGTTGTCATAATGGTCGTCATGGCGACGATGATGTCATAATGGTCGTCATGGCGACGATGATGTCATAATGGTCGTCATGGCGACAATGATGTCATAATGGTCGTCATGGCGACAATGATGTCATAATGGTCGTCATGGCGACGATGATGTCATAATGGTCGTCATGGCGACGATGATGTCAATATGGTTGTCATGGCTTTGGTGATGTCATAATGGTCGTCATGGCGACGATGATGTCATAATGGTCGTCATGGCGAAGATGATGTCATAATGGTCGTCATGGCGACGATGATGTCATAATGGTCGTCATGGCGACGATGATGTCATAATGGTCGTCATGGCGACGATGATGTCATAATGGTCGTCATGGCGACGGTGATGTCATAATAGTCGTCATGGCGACGATGATGTCATAATGGTCGTCATGCCGACGATGATGTCATAATGGTCGTCATGGCGACGGTGTTGCCATAATGGTCGTCATGGCGACGATGATGTCATAATGGTCGTCATGGCGACGATGATGTCATAATGGTCGTCATGGCGACGATGATGTCATAATGGTGGTCATGGCTTTGGTGATGTCATAATGGTCGTCATGGCGACGGTGATGTCATAATGGTCGTCATGGCAATGGTGATGTCATAATGGTCGTCATGGCAATGGTGATGTCATAATGGTCGTCATGGCGACGATGACGTCATAATGGTCGTCATGGCGACGATGACGTCATAATGGTCGTCATTGCGACGATGATGTAATAATGGTCGTCATGGCGACGATAATATCATACTGGTCGTCATGGCGACGGTGTTGCCATAATGGTCGTCATGGCGACGATGATGTCATAATGGTCGTCATGGCGACGGTGATGTCATAATGGTCGTCATGGCGACGATGATGTCATAATGGTCGTCATGGCGACGATGATGTCAGTATGGTGGTCATGGCTTTGGTGATGTCATAATGGTTGTCATGGCGATGGTGATGTCATAATGGTCGTCATGGCGACGATGATGTCATAATGGTCGTCATGGTGACGATGACGTCATAATGGTCGTCATGGCGACGATGACGTCATAATGGTCGTCATGGCGACGATGACGTCATAATGGTTGTCATGGCGACGATGTTGTCATAATGGTCGTCATGGCGACGATGATGTCATACTGGTCGTCATGGCGACGATGATGTCATAATGGTCGTCATGGCGACGATGATGTCATAATGGTCGTCATGGCGACGGTGATGTCATAATAGTCGTCATGGCGACGATGATGTCATAATGGTCGTCATGCCGACGATGATGTCATAATGGTCGTCATGGCGACGGTGTTGCCATAATAGTCGTCATGGCGACGATGATGTCATAATGGTCGTCATGGCGACGATGATGTCATAATGGTCGTCATGGCGACGATGATGTCATAATGGTGGTCATGGCTTTGGTGATGTCATAATGGTCGTCATGGCGACGGTGATGTCATAATGGTCGTCATGGCAATGGTGATGTCATAATGGTCGTCATGGCAATGGTGATGTCATAATGGTCGTCATGGCGACGATGATGTCAGTATGGTGGTCAAGGCTTTGGTGATGTCATAATGGTCGTCATGGCGACGATGATGTCATAATGGTCGTCATGGCGATGATGATGTCAATATGGTTGTCATAACTTTGGTGATGTCATAATGGTCGTCATGGCGACAGTGATGTCATAATAGTCGTCATGGCGACGATGATGTCATAATGGTCATCATGGCGATGATGACGTCATAATGGTCGTCATTGCGACGATGACGTCATAATGGTCGTCATGGCGACGATGATGTCATAATGGTCGTCATGGCGACGATGATGTCATACTGGTCGTCATGGCGACGATGATGTCATACTGGTCGTCATGGCGACGATGATGTCATACTGGTCGTCATGGCGACGGTGTTGCCATAATGGTCGTCACAGCGACGATGATGTCATAATGGTCGTCACGGCGACGTTGATGTCATAATGGTCGTCATGGCGACGATGATGTCATACTGGTCGTCATGGCGACGGTGTTGCCATAATGGTCGTCATGGCGACGATGATGTCATAATGGTCATCATGGCGACGATGATGTCATAATGGTCGTCATGGCGACGATGACGTCATAATGGTCGTCATGGCGACGATGACGTCATAATGGTCGTCATTGCGACGATGATGTAATAATGGTCGTCATGGCGACGATAATATCATACTGGTCGTCATGGCGACGGTGTTGCCATAATGGTCGTCATGGCGACGATGATGTCATAATGGTCGTCATGGCGACGGTGATGTCATAATGGTCGTCATAGCGACGATGATGTCATAATGGTCGTCATGGCGACGATGATGTCAGTATGGTGGTCATGGCTTTGGTGATGTCATAATGGTTGTCATGGCGATGGTGATGTCATAATGGTCGTCATGGCGACGATGATGTCATAATGGTCGTCATGGTGACGATGATGTCATAATGGTCGTCATGGCGACGATGACGTCATAATGGTCGTCATGGCGACGATGACGTCATAATGGTTGTCATGGCGACGATGTTGTCATAATGGTCGTCATGGCGACAATGATGTCATACTGGTCGTCATGGCGACGATGATGTCATAATGGTCGTCATGGCGACGATGATGTCATAATGGTCGTCATGGCGACGGTGATGTCATAATAGTCGTCATGGCGACGATGATGTCATAATGGTCGTCATGCCGACGATGATGTCATAATGGTCGTCATGGCGACGGTGTTGCCATAATGGTCGTCATGGCGACGATGATGTCATAATGGTCGTCATGGCGACGATGATGTCATAATGGTCGTCATGGCGACGATGATGTCATAATGGTGGTCATGGCTTTGGTGATGTCATAATGGTCGTCATGGCGACGGTGATGTCATAATGGTCGTCATGGCAATGGTGATGTCATAATGGTCGTCATGGCAATGGTGATGTCATAATGGTCGTCATGGCGACGATGATGTCAGTATGGTGGTCAAGGCTTTGGTGATGTCATAATGGTCGTCATGGCGACGATGATGTCATAATGGTCGTCATGGCGATGATGATGTCAATATGGTTGTCATAACTTTGGTGATGTCATAATGGTCGTCATGGCGACAGTGATGTCATAATAGTCGTCATGGCGACGATGATGTCATAATGGTCATCATGGCGACGATGACGTCATAATGGTCGTCATTGCGACGATGACGTCATAATGGTCGTCATGGCGACGATGATGTCATAATGGTCGTCATGGCGACGATGATGTCATACTGGTCGTCATGGCGACGATGATGTCATACTGGTCGTCATGGCGACGATGATGTCATACTGGTCGTCATGGCGACGGTGTTGCCATAATGGTCGTCACAGCGACGATGATGTCATAATGGTCGTCACGGCGACGGTGATGTCATAATGGTCGTCATGGCGACGATGATGTCATACTGGTCGTCATGGCGACGGTGTTGCCATAATGGTCGTCATGGCGACGATGATGTCATAATGGTCATCATGGCGACGATGATGTCATAATGGTCGTCATGGCGACGATGACGTCATAATGGTCGTCATGGCGACGATGACGTCATAATGGTCGTCATTGCGACGATGATGTAATAATGGTCGTCATGGCGACGATAATATCATACTGGTCGTCATGGCGACGGTGTTGCCATAATGGTCGTCATGGCGACGATGATGTCATAATGGTCGTCATGGCGACGGTGATGTCATAATGGTCGTCATAGCGACGATGATGTCATAATGGTCGTCATGGCGACGATGATGTCAGTATGGTGGTCATGGCTTTGGTGATGTCATAATGGTTGTCATGGCGATGGTGATGTCATAATGGTCGTCATGGCGACGATGATGTCATAATGGTCGTCATGGTGACGATGATGTCATAATGGTCGTCATGGCGACGATGACGTCATAATGGTCGTCATGGCGACGATGACGTCATAATGGTTGTCATGGCGACGATGTTGTCATAATGGTCGTCATGGCGACGATGATGTCATACTGGTCGTCATGGCGACGATGATGTCATAATGGTCGTCATGGCGACGATGATGTCATAATGGTCGTCATGGCGACGGTGATGTCATAATAGTCGTCATGGCGACGATGATGTCATAATGGTCGTCATGGCGACGATGATGTCATAATGGTCGTCATGGCGACGGTGTTGCCATAATGGTCGTCATGGCGACGATGATGTCATAATGGTCGTCATGGCGACGATGATGTCATAATGGTCGTCATGGCGACGATGATGTCATAATGGTGGTCATGGCTTTGGTGATGTCATAATGGTCGTCATGGCGACGGTGATGTCATAATGGTCGTCATGGCAATGGTGATGTCATAATGGTCGTCATGGCAATGGTGATGTCATAATGGTCGTCATGGCGACGATGATGTCAGTATGGTGGTCAAGGCTTTGGTGATGTCATAATGGTCGTCATGGCGACGATGATGTCATAATGGTCGTCATGGCGATGATGATGTCAATATGGTTGTCATAACTTTGGTGATGTCATAATGGTCGTCATGGCGACAGTGATGTCATAATAGTCGTCATGGCGACGATGATGTCATAATGGTCATCATGGCGACGATGACGTCATAATGGTCGTCATTGCGACGATGACGTCATAATGGTCGTCATGGCGACGATGATGTCATAATGGTCGTCATGGCGACGATGATGTCATACTGGTCGTCATGGCGACGATGATGTCATACTGGTCGTCATGGCGACGGTGTTGCCATAATGGTCGTCATGCCGACGATGATGTCATAATGGTCGTCATGCCGACGATGATGTCATAATGGTCGTCATGGCGACGGTGTTGCCATAATGGTCGTCATGGCGACGATGATGTCATAATGGTCGTCATGGCAACGATGATGTCATAATGGTCGTCATGGCGACGATGATGTCAGTATGGAGGTCATTGCTTTGGTGATGTCATAATGGTCGTCATGGCGACGGTGATGTCATAATAGTCGTCATGGCAATGGTGATGTCATGCTGGTCGTCATGGCGACGGTGTTGCCATAATGGTCGTCATTTCGACGATGATGTCATAATGGTTGTCATGCCGACGATGATGTCATAATGGTCGTCATGGCGACGGTGTTGTCATAATGGTCGTCATGGCGACGATGATGTCATAATGGTCGTCATGGCGACAATGATGTCATAAAGGTCGTCATGGCGACAATGATTTCATAATGGTCGTCATGGCGATGATGATGTCATAATGGTCGTCATGGCGACGATGATGTCAATATGGTTGTCATGGCGACGGTGATGTCATAATGGTCGTCATGGCGACGGTGATGTCATAATGGCCGTCACGGCGACGATGATGTCATAATGGTCGTCACAGCGACGATGATGTCATAATGGTCGTCACGGCGACGGTGATGTCATAATGGTCGTCATGGCGACGATGATGTCATACTGGTCGTCATGGCGACGGTGTTGCCATAATGGTCGTCATGGCGACGATGATGTCATAATGGTCATCATGGCGACGATGATGTCATAATGGTCGTCATGGCGACGATGACGTCATAATGGTCGTCATGGCGACGATGACGTCATAATGGTCGTCATTGCGACGATGATGTAATAATGGTCGTCATGGCGACGATAATATCATACTGGTCGTCATGGCGACGGTGTTGCCATAATGGTCGTCATGGCGACGATGATGTCATAATGGTCGTCATGGCGACGGTGATGTCATAATGGTCGTCATAGCGACGATGATGTCATAATGGTCGTCATGGTGACGATGATGTCAGTATGGTGGTCATGGCTTTGGTGATGTCATAATGGTTGTCATGGCGATGGTGATGTCATAATGGTCGTCATGGCGACGATGATGTCATAATGGTCGTCATGGTGACGATGATGTCATAATGGTCGTCATGGCGACGATGACGTCATAATGGTCGTCATGGCGACGATGACGTCATAATGGTTGTCATGGCGACGATGTTGTCATAATGGTCGTCGTGGCGACGATGATGTCATACTGGTCGTCATGGCGACGGTGTTGCCATAATGGTCGTCATGGCGACGATGATGTCATAATGGTCGTCATGGCGACGATGATGTCAATATGGTTGTCATGGCTTTGGTGATGTCATAATGGTCGTCATGGCGACGGTGATGTCATAATGGTCGTCATGGCGACGATGATGTCATAATGGTCGTCATGGCGACGATGATGTCAGTATGGTGGTCATGGCTTTGGTGATGTCATAATGGTCGTCATGGCGACGGTGATGTCATAATGGTCGTCATGGCAATGGTGATGTCAGAATGGTCGTCATGGCGACGATGATGTCAGTATGGTGGTCATGGCTTTGGTGATGTCATAATGGTCGTCATGGCGACGATGATGTCACAATGGTCGTCATGGCGACGATGATGTCAATATGGTTGTCATGGTTTTGGTGATGTCATAATGGTCGTGATGGCGACGGTGATGTCATAATGGTCGTCATGGCGACGATGATGTCATACTGGTCGTCATGGCGACGATGATGTCATAATGGTCGTCATGGCGACGATGATGTCATAATGGTCGTCATGGCGACGGTGATGTCATAATAGTCGTCATGGCGACGATGATGTCATAATGGTCGTCATGCCGACGATGATGTCATAATGGTCGTCATGGCGACGGTGTTGCCATAATGGTCGTCATGGCGACGATGATGTCATAATGGTCGTCATGGCGACGATGATGTCATAATGGTCGTCATGGCGACGATGATGTCATAATGGTGGTCATGGCTTTGGTGATGTCATAATGGTCGTCATGGCGACGGTGATGTCATAATGGTCGTCATGGCAATGGTGATGTCATAATGGTCGTCATGGCAATGGTGATGTCATAATGGTCGTCATGGCGACGATGATGTCAGTATGGTGGTCAAGGCTTTGGTGATGTCATAATGGTCGTCATGGCGACGATGATGTCATAATGGTCGTCATGGCGATGATGATGTCAATATGGTTGTCATAACTTTGGTGATGTCATAATGGTCGTCATGGCGACAGTGATGTCATAATAGTCGTCATGGCGACGATGATGTCATAATGGTCATCATGGCGACGATGACGTCATAATGGTCGTCATTGCGACGATGACGTCATAATTGTCGTCATGGCGACGATGATGTCATAATGGTCGTCATGGCGACGATGATGTCATACTGGTCGTCATGGCGACGATGATGTCATACTGGTCGTCATGGCGACGATGATGTCATACTGGTCGTCATGGCGACGGTGTTGCCATAATGGTCGTCACAGCGACGATGATGTCATAATGGTCGTCACGGCGACGGTGATGTCATAATGGTCGTCATGGCGACGATGATGTCATACTGGTCGTCATGGCGACGGTGTTGCCATAATGGTCGTCATGGCGACGATGATGTCATAATGGTCATCATGGCGACGATGATGTCATAATGGTCGTCATGGCGACGATGACGTCATAATGGTCGTCATGGCGACGATGACGTCATAATGGTCGTCATGGCGACGATGACGTCATAATGGTCGTCATTGCGACGATGATGTAATAATGGTCGTCATGGCGACGATAATATCATACTGGTCGTCATGGCGACGGTGTTGCCATAATGGTCGTCATGGCGACGATGATGTCATAATGGTCGTCATGGCGACGGTGATGTCATAATGGTCGTCATAGCGACGATGATGTCATAATGGTCGTCATGGCGACGATGATGTCAGTATGGTGGTCATGGCTTTGGTGATGTCATAATGGTTGTCATGGCGATGGTGATGTCATAATGGTCGTCATGGCGACGATGATGTCATAATGGTCGTCATGGTGACGATGATGTCATAATGGTCGTCATGGCGACGATGACGTCATAATGGTCGTCATGGCGACGATGACGT
Source organism: Phyllobates terribilis (assembly GCF_046119375.1). Classification (NCBI taxonomy): domain Eukaryota; kingdom Metazoa; phylum Chordata; class Amphibia; order Anura; family Dendrobatidae; genus Phyllobates; species Phyllobates terribilis. The sequence continues at coordinate 3,334,832 of NW_027362911.1, forward strand.
CATAATGGTTGTCATGGCGACGATGTTGTCATAATGGTCGTCATGGCGACGATGATGTCATACTGGTCGTCATGGCGACGATGATGTCATAATGGTCGTCATGGCGACGATGATGTCATAATGGTCGTCATGGCGACGGTGATGTCATAATAGTCGTCATGGCGACGATGATGTCATAATGGTCGTCATGCCGACGATGATGTCATAATGGTCGTCATGGCGACGGTGTTGCCATAATGGTCGTCATGGCGACGATGATGTCATAATGGTCGTCATGGCGACGATGATGTCATAATGGTGGTCATGGCTTTGGTGATGTCATAATGGTCGTCATGGCGACGGTGATGTCATAATGGTCGTCATGGCAATGGTGATGTCATAATGGTCGTCATGGCAATGGTGATGTCATAATGGTCGTCATGGCGACGATGATGTCAGTATGGTGGTCAAGGCTTTGGTGATGTCATAATGGTCGTCATGGCGACGATGATGTCATAATGGTCGTCATGGCGATGATGATGTCAATATGGTTGTCATAACTTTGGTGATGTCATAATGGTCGTCATGGCGACAGTGATGTCATAATAGTCGTCATGGCGACGATGATGTCATAATGGTCATCATGGCGACGATGACGTCATAATGGTCGTCATTGCGACGATGACGTCATAATGGTCGTCATGGCGACGATGATGTCATAATGGTCGTCATGGCGACGATGATGTCATACTGGTCGTCATGGCGACGATGATGTCATACTGGTCGTCATGGCGACGATGATGTCATAATGGTCGTCATGGCGACGGTGTTGCCATAATGGTCGTCACAGCGACGATGATGTCATAATGGTCGTCACGGCGACGGTGATGTCATAATGGTCGTCATGGCGACGATGATGTCATACTGGTCGTCATGGCGACGGTGTTGCCATAATGGTCGTCATGGCGACGATGATGTCATAATGGTCATCATGGCGACGATGATGTCATAATGGTCGTCATGGCGACGATGACGTCATAATGGTCGTCATGGCGACGATGACGTCATAATGGTCGTCATTGCGACGATGATGTAATAATGGTCGTCATGGCGACGATAATATCATACTGGTCGTCATGGCGACGGTGTTGCCATAATGGTCGTCATGGCGACGATGATGTCATAATGGTCGTCATGGCGACGGTGATGTCATAATGGTCGTCATAGCGACGATGATGTCATAATGGTCGTCATGGCGACGATGATGTCAGTATGGTGGTCATGGCTTTGGTGATGTCATAATGGTTGTCATGGCGATGGTGATGTCATAATGGTCGTCATGGCGACGATGATGTCATAATGGTCGTCATGGTGACGATGATGTCATAATGGTCGTCATGGCGACGATGACGTCATAATGGTCGTCATGGCGACGATGACGTCATAATGGTTGTCATGGCGACGATGTTGTCATAATGGTCGTCATGGCGACGATGATGTCATACTGGTCGTCATGGCGACGATGATGTCATAATGGTCGTCATGGCGACGATGATGTCATAATGGTCGTCATGGTGACGGTGATGTCATAATAGTCGTCATGGCGACGATGATGTCATAATGGTCGTCATGCCGACGATGATGTCATAATGGTCGTCATGGCGACGGTGTTGCCATAATGGTCGTCATGGCGACGATGATGTCATAATGGTCGTCATGGCGACGATGATGTCATAATGGTCGTCATGGCGACGATGATGTCATAATGGTGGTCATGGCTTTGGTGATGTCATAATGGTCGTCATGGCGACGGTGATGTCATAATGGTCGTCATGGCAATGGTGATGTCATAATGGTCGTCATGGCAATGGTGATGTCATAATGGTCGTCATGGCGACGATGATGTCAGTATGGTGGTCAAGGCTTTGGTGATGTCATAATGGTCGTCATGGCGACGATGATGTCATAATGGTCGTCATGGCGATGATGATGTCAATATGGTTGTCATAACTTTGGTGATGTCATAATGGTCGTCATGGCGACAGTGATGTCATAATAGTCGTCATGGCGACGATGATGTCATAATGGTCATCATGGCGACGATGACGTCATAATGGTCGTCATTGCGACGATGACGTCATAATGGTCGTCATGGCGACGATGATGTCATAATGGTCGTCATGGCGACGATGATGTCATACTGGTCGTCATGGCGACGATGATGTCATACTGGTCGTCATGGCGACGGTGTTGCCATAATGGTCGTCATGCCGACGATGATGTCATAATGGTCGTCATGCCGACGATGATGTCATAATGGTCGTCATGGCGACGGTGTTGCCATAATGGTCGTCATGGCGACGATGATGTCATAATGGTCGTCATGGCAACGATGATGTCATAATGGTCGTCATGGCGACGATGATGTCAGTATGGAGGTCATTGCTTTGGTGATGTCATAATGGTCGTCATGGCGACGGTGATGTCATAATAGTCGTCATGGCAATGGTGATGTCATGCTGGTCGTCATGGCGACGGTGTTGCCATAATGGTCGTCATTTCGACGATGATGTCATAATGGTTGTCATGCCGACGATGATGTCATAATGGTCGTCATGGCGACGGTGTTGTCATAATGGTCGTCATGGCGACGATGATGTCATAATGGTCGTCATGGCGACAATGATGTCATAAAGGTCGTCATGGCGACAATGATTTCATAATGGTCGTCATGGCGATGATGATGTCATAATGGTCGTCATGGCGACGATGATGTCAATATGGTTGTCATGGCGACGGTGATGTCATAATGGTCGTCATGGCGACGGTGATGTCATAATGGCCGTCACGGCGACGATGATGTCATAATGGTCGTCACAGCGACGATGATGTCATAATGGTCGTCACGGCGACGGTGATGTCATAATGGTCGTCATGGCGACGATGATGTCATACTGGTCGTCATGGCGACGGTGTTGCCATAATGGTCGTCATGGCGACGATGATGTCATAATGGTCATCATGGCGACGATGATGTCATAATGGTCGTCATGGCGACGATGACGTCATAATGGTCGTCATGGCGACGATGACGTCATAATGGTCGTCATTGCGACGATGATGTAATAATGGTCGTCATGGCGACGATAATATCATACTGGTCGTCATGGCGACGGTGTTGCCATAATGGTCGTCATGGCGACGATGATGTCATAATGGTCGTCATGGCGACGGTGATGTCATAATGGTCGTCATAGCGACGATGATGTCATAATGGTCGTCATGGCGACGATGATGTCAGTATGGTGGTCATGGCTTTGGTGATGTCATAATGGTTGTCATGGCGATGGTGATGTCATAATGGTCGTCATGGCGACGATGATGTCATAATGGTCGTCATGGTGACGATGATGTCATAATGGTCGTCATGGCGACGATGACGTCATAATGGTCGTCATGGCGACGATGACGTCATAATGGTTGTCATGGCGACGATGTTGTCATAATGGTCGTCATGGCGACGATGATGTCATACTGGTCGTCATGGCGACGGTGTTGCCATAATGGTCGTCATGGCGACGATGATGTCATAATGGTCGTCATGGCGACGATGATGTCAATATGGTTGTCATGGCTTTGGTGATGTCATAATGGTCGTCATGGCGACGGTGATGTCATAATGGTCGTCATGGCGACGATGATGTCATAATGGTCGTCATGGCGACGATGATGTCAGTATGGTGGTCATGGCTTTGGTGATGTCATAATGGTCGTCATGGCGACGGTGATGTCATAATGGTCGTCATGGCAATGGTGATGTCAGAATGGTCGTCATGGCGACGATGATGTCAGTATGGTGGTCATGGCTTTGGTGATGTCATAATGGTCGTCATGGCGACGATGATGTCACAATGGTCGTCATGGCGACGATGATGTCAATATGGTTGTCATGGTTTTGGTGATGTCATAATGGTCGTGATGGCGACGGTGATGTCATAATGGTCGTCATGGCGATGATGATGTCATAATGGTCGTCATGGCGACGATGATGTCATAATGGTCGTCACGGCGGCGGTAATGTCATGATTGTCGTCATGGCAACGGTGTTGCCATAATGGTCGTCATGGCGACGATGATGTCATAATGGTCGTCATGGCGACGATGATGTCATAATGGTCGTCATGGCGACGATAACGTCATAATGGTAGTCATGGCGACGATGATGTCATAATGGTCGTCATGGCGACGATGATGTCATACTGGTCGTCATGGCGACGGTATTGCCATAATTGTCGTTATGGCGACGATGATGTCATAATGGTCGTCATGCCGACGATGATGTCATAATGGTCGTCATGGCGACGGTGTTGCCATAATGGTCGTCATGTCGACGATGATGTCATAATGGTCGTCATGGCGACGGTGATGTCATAATGGTCGTCATGGCGACGATGTTGTAATAATGGTCGTCATGGCGAAGATGATGTCATAATGGTCGTCATGGCGACGATGATGTCATAATGGTCGTCATGGCGACGATGATGTCATAATGGTCGTCATGGCGACGATGATGTCATAATGGTCGTCATGGCGACGGTGATGTCATAATAGTCGTCATGGCGACGATGATGTCAGTATGGTGGTCATGGCTTTGGTGATGTCATAACGGTCGTCATGGCGACGGTGTTGCCATAATGGTCGTCATGGCGACGGTGATGTCATAATGGCCGTCACGGCGACGATGATGTCATAATGGTCGTCACAGCGACGATGATGTCATAATGGTCGTCACGGCGACGGTGATGTCATAATGGTCGTCATGGCGACGATGATGTCATACTGGTCGTCATGGCGACGGTGTTGCCATAATGGTCGTCATGGCGACGATGATGTCATAATGGTCATCATGGCGACGATGATGTCATAATGGTCGTCATGGCGATGATGACGTCATAATGGTCGTCATGGCGACGATGACGTCATAATGGTCGTCATTGCGACGATGATGTAATAATGGTCGTCATGGCGACGATAATATCATACTGGTCGTCATGGCGACGGTGTTGCCATAATGGTCGTCATGGCGACGATGATGTCATAATGGTCGTCATGGCGACGGTGATGTCATAATGGTCGTCATAGCGACGATGATGTCATAATGGTCGTCATGGCGACGATGATGTCAGTATGGTGGTCATGGCTTTGGTGATGTCATAATGGTTGTCATGGCGATGGTGATGTCATAATGGTCGTCATGGCGACAATGATGTCATAATGGTCGTCATGGTGACGATGATGTCATAATGGTCGTCATGGCGACGATGGCGTCATAATGGTCGTCATGGCGACGATGACGTCATAATGGTTGTCATGGCGACGATGTTGTCATAATGGTCGTCATGGCGACGATGATGTCATACTGGTCGTCATGGCGACGGTGTTGCCATAATGGTCGTCATGGCGACGATGATGTCATAATGGTCGTCATGGCGACGATGATGTCAATATGGTTGTCATGGCTTTGGTGATGTCATAATGGTCGTCATGGCGACGGTGATGTCATAATGGTCGTCATGGCGACGATGATGTCATAATGGTCGTCATGGCGACGATGATGTCAGTATGGTGGTCATGGCTTTGGTGATGTCATAATGGTCGTCATGGCGACGGTGATGTCATAATGGTCGTCATGGCAATGGTGATGTCAGAATGGTCGTCATGGCGACGATGATGTCAGTATGGTGGTCATGGCTTTGGTGATGTCATAATGGTCGTCATGGCGACGATGATGTCACATTGGTCGTCATGGCGACGATGATGTCAATATGGTTGTCATGGTTTTGGTGATGTCATAATGGTCGTGATGGCGACGGTGATGTCATAATGGTCGTCATGGCGATGATGATGTCATAATGGTCGTCATGGCGACGATGATGTCATAATGGTCGTCACGGCGGCGGTAATGTCATGATTGTCGTCATGGCAACGGTGTTGCCATAATGGTCGTCATGGCGACGATGATGTCATAATGGTCGTCGTGGCGACGATGATGTCATAATGGTCGTCATGGCGACGATAACGTCATAATGGTAGTCATGGCGACGATGATGTCATAATGGTCGTCATGGCGACGATGATGTCATACTGGTCGTCATGGCGACGGTATTGCCATAATTGTCGTTATGGCGACGATGATGTCATAATGGTCGTCATGCCGACGATGATGTCATAATGGTCGTCATGGCGACGGTGTTGCCATAATGGTCGTCATGTCGACGATGATGTCATAATGGTCGTCATGGCGACGGTGATGTCATAATGGTCGTCATGGCGACGATGTTGTAATAATGGTCGTCATGGCGAAGATGATGTCATAATGGTCGTCATGGCGACGATGATGTCATAATGGTCGTCATGGCGACGATGATGTCATAATGGTCGTCATGGCGACGATGATGTCATAATGGTCGTCATGGCGACGGTGATGTCATAATAGTCGTCATGGCGACGATGATGTCAGTATGGTGGTCATGGCTTTGGTGATGTCATAACGGTCGTCATGGCGACGGTGTTGCCATAATGGTCGTCATGGCGACGATGATGTCATAATGGTCGTCATGGCGACGATGATGTCATAATGGTCGTCATGGCGACGATGATGTCATAATGGTCATCATGGCGACGATGACGTCATATTGGTCGTCATGGCGACGATGACGTCATAATGGTCGTCATGGCGACGATGATGTCATAATGGTCGTCATGGCGACGATGATGTCATACTGGTCGTCATGGCGACGGTGTTGCCATAATGGTCGTCATGGCGACGATGATGTCATAATGGTCGTCATGGCAACGATGATGTCATAATGGTCGTCATGGCGACGATGATGTCAGTATGGTGGTCATTGCTTGGGTGATGTCATAATGGTCGTCATGGCGACGGTGATGTCATAATAGTCGTCATGGCAATGGTGATGTCATACTGGTCGTCATGGCGACGGTGTTGCCATAATGGTCGTCATTTCGACGATGATGTCATAATGGTTGTCATGCCGACGATGATGTCATAATGGTCGTCATGGCGACGGTGTTGTCATAATGGTCGTCATGGCGACGATGATGTCATAATGGTCGTCATGGCGACGATGATGTCATAATGGTCGTCATGGCGACAATGATGTCATAATGGTCGTCATGGCGACGATGATGTCATAATGGTCGTCATGGCGACGATGATGTCATAATGGTCGTCATGGCGACGATGATGTCAATATGGTTGTCATGGCTTTGGTGATGTCATAATGGTCGTCATGGCGACGGTGATGTCATAATGGTCGTCATGGCGACGATGATGTCATAATGGTCGTCACAGCGACGATGATGTCATAATGGTCGTCACGGCGACGGTGATGTCATAATGGTCGTCATGGCGACGATGATGTCATACTGGTCGTCATGGCGACGGTGTTGCCATAATGGTCGTCATGGCGACGATGATGTCATAATGGTCATCATGACGACGATGATGTCATAATGGTCGTCATGGCGACGATGACGTCATAATGGTCGTCATTGCGACGATGATGTAATAATGGTCGTCATGGCGACGATAATATCATACTGGTCGTCATGGCGACGGTGTTGCCATAATGGTCGTCATGGCGACGATGATGTCATAATGGTCGTCATGGCGACGGTGATGTCATAATGGTCGTTATGGCGACGATGATGTCATAATGGTCGTCATGGCGACGATGACGTCATAATGGTCGCCATGGCGACGATGATGTCATAATGGTCGTCATGGCGACGATGATGTCATACTGGTCGTCATGGCGACGATGATGTCATACTGGTCGTCATGGCGACGGTGTTGCCATAATGGTCGTCATGCCGACGATGATGTCATAATGGTCGTCATGCCGACGGTGATGTCATAAAGGTCGTCATGGCGACGGTGTTGCCATAATGGTCGTCATGGCGACGATGATGTCATAATGGTCGTCATGGCAACGATGATGTCATAATGGTCGTCATGGCGACGATGATGTCAGTATGGTGGTCATTGCTTTGGTGATGTCATAATGGTCGTCATGGCGACGGTGATGTCATAAAAGTCGTCATGGCAATGGTGATGTCATACTGGTCGTCATGGCGACGGTGTTGCCATAATGGTAGTCATTTTGACGATGATGTCATAATGGTTGTCATGCCGACGTTGATGTCATAATGGTCGTCATGGAGACGGTGTTGTCATAATGGTCGTCATGGCGACGATGATGTCATAATGGTCATCATGGCGACGATGATGTCATAATGGTCGTCATGGCGACGATGATGTCATAATGGTCGTCATGGCGACAATGATGTCATAATGGTCGTCATGGCGACGATGATGTCATAATGGTCGTCATGGCGACGATGATGTCATAATGGTCGTCATGGCGACAATGATGTCATAATGGTCGTCATGGCGACGATGATGTCATAATGGTCGTCATGGCGACGATGATGTCAATATGGTTGTCATGGCTTTGGTGATGTCATAATGGTCGTCATGGCGACGATGATGTCATAATGGTCGTCATGGCGACGATGATGTCATAATGGTCGTCATGGCGACGATGATGTCAATATGGTTGTCATGGCTTTGGTGATGTCATAATGGTCGTCATGGTGACGGTGATGTCATAATGGTCGTCATGGCGACGATGATGTCATAATGGTCGTCACAGCGACGATGATGTCATAATGGTCGTCACGGCGACGGTGATGTCATAATGGTCGTCATGGCGACGATGATGTCATACTGGTCGTCATGGCGACGGTGTTGCCATAATGGTCGTCATGGCGACGATGATGTCATAATGGTCATCATGACGACGATGATGTCATAATGGTCGTCATGGCGACGATGACGTCATAATGGTCGTCATTGCGACGATGATGTAATAATGGTCGTCATGGCGACGATAATATCATACTGGTCGTCATGGCGACGGTGTTGCCATAATGGTCGTCATGGCGACGATGATGTCATAATGGTCGTCATGGCGACGGTGACGTCATAATGGTCGTTATGGCGACGATGATGTCATAATGGTCGTCATGGCGACGATGACGTCATAATGGTCGTCATGGCGACGATGATGTCATAATGGTCGTCATGGCGACGATAATGTCATACTGGTCGTCATGGCGACGATGATGTCATACTGGTCGTCATGGCGACGGTGTTGCCATAATGGTCGTCATGCCGACGATGATGTCATAATGGTCGTCATGCCGACGATGATGTCATAAAGGTCGTCATGGCGACGGTGTTGCCATAATGGTCGTCATGGCGACGATGATGTCATAATGGTCGTCATGGCAACGATGATGTCATAATGGTCGTCATGGCGACGATGATGTCAGTATGGTGGTCATTGCTTTGGTGATGTCATAATGGTCGTCATGGCGACGGTGATGTCATAATAGTCGTCATGGCAATGGTGATGTCATACTGGTCGTCATGGCGACGGTGTTGCCATAATGGTAGTCATTTTGACGATGATGTCATAATGGTTGTCATGCCGACGATGATGTCATAATGGTCGTCATGGAGACGGTGTTGTCATAATGGTCGTCATGGCGACGATGATGTCATAATGGTCATCATGGCGACGATGATGTCATAATGGTCGTCATGGCGACAATGATGTCATAATGGTCGTCATGGCGACAATGATGTCATAATGGTCATCATGGCGACGATGATGTCATAATGGTCGTCATGGAGACGGTGTTGTCATAATGGTCGTCATGGCGACGATGATGTCATAATGGTCGTCATGGCGACGATGATGTCATAATGGTCGTCATGGCGACAATGATGTCATAATGGTCGTCATGGCGACAATGATGTCATAATGGTCGTCATGGCGACGATGATGTCATAATGGTCGTCATGGCGACGATGATGTCAATATGGTTGTCATGGCTTTGGTGATGTCATAATGGTCGTCATGGCGACGATGATGTCATAATGGTCGTCATGGCGAAGCTGATGTCATAATGGTCGTCATGGCGACGATGATGTCATAATGGTCGTCATGGCGACGATGATGTCATAATGGTCGTCATGGCGACGATGATGTCATAATGGTCGTCATGGCGACGGTGATGTCATAATAGTCGTCATGGCGACGATGATGTCATAATGGTCGTCATGCCGACGATGATGTCATAATGGTCGTCATGGCGACGGTGTTGCCATAATGGTCGTCATGGCGACGATGATGTCATAATGGTCGTCATGGCGACGATGATGTCATAATGGTCGTCATGGCGACGATGATGTCATAATGGTGGTCATGGCTTTGGTGATGTCATAATGGTCGTCATGGCGACGGTGATGTCATAATGGTCGTCATGGCAATGGTGATGTCATAATGGTCGTCATGGCAATGGTGATGTCATAATGGTCGTCATGGCGACGATGATGTCAGTATGGTGGTCAAGGCTTTGGTGATGTCATAATGGTCGTCATGGCGACGATGATGTCATAATGGTCGTCATGGCGATGATGATGTCAATATGGTTGTCATAACTTTGGTGATGTCATAATGGTCGTCATGGCGACAGTGATGTCATAATAGTCGTCATGGCGACGATGATGTCATAATGGTCATCATGGCGACGATGACGTCATAATGGTCGTCATTGCGACGATGACGTCATAATGGTCGTCATGGCGACGATGATGTCATAATGGTCGTCATGGCGACGATGATGTCATACTGGTCGTCATGGCGACGATGATGTCATACTGGTCGTCATGGCGACGGTGTTGCCATAATGGTCGTCATGCCGACGATGATGTCATAATGGTCGTCATGCCGACGATGATGTCATAATGGTCGTCATGGCGACGGTGTTGCCATAATGGTCGTCATGGCGACGATGATGTCATAATGGTCGCCATGGCAACGATGATGTCATAATGGTCGTCATGGCGACGATGATGTCAGTATGGAGGTCATTGCTTTGGTGATGTCATAATGGTCGTCATGGCGACGGTGATGTCATACTGGTCGTCATGGCGACGGTGTTGCCATAATGGTCGTCATTTCGACGATGATGTCATAATGGTTGTCATGCCGACGATGATGTCATAATGGTCGTCATGGCGACGGTGTTGTCATAATGGTCGTCATGGCGACGATGATGTCATAATGGTCGTCATGGCGACGATGATGTCATAAGGGTCGTCATGGCGACAATGATGTCATAATGGTCGTCATGGCGACAATGATGTCATAATGGTCGTCATGGCGATGATGATGTCATAATGGTCGTCATGGCGACGATGATGTCAATATGGTTGTCATGGCGACGGTGATGTCATAATGGTCGTCATGGCGACGGTGATGTCATAATGGCCGTCACGGCGACGATGATGTCATAATGGTCGTCACAGCGACGATGATGTCATAATGGTCGTCACGGCGACGGTGATGTCATAATGGTCGTCATGGCGACGATGATGTCATACTGGTCGTCATGGCGACGGTGTTGCCATAATGGTCGTCATGGCGACGATGATGTCATAATGGTCATCATGGCGACGATGATGTCATAATGATCGTCATGGCGACGATGACGTCATAATGGTCGTCATGGCGACGATGACGTCATAATGGTCGTCATTGCGACGATGATGTAATAATGGTCGTCATGGCGACGATAATATCATACTGGTCGTCATGGCGACGGTGTTGCCATAATGGTCGTCATGGCGACGATGATGTCATAATGGTCGTCATGGCGACGGTGATGTCATAATGGTCGTCATGGCGACGATGATGTCAGTATGGTGGTCATGGCTTTGGTGATGTCATAATGGTTGTCATGGCGATGGTGATGTCATAATGGTCGTCATGGCGACGATGATGTCATAATGGTCGTCATGGTGACGATGATGTCATAATGGTCGTCATGGCGACGATGACGTCATAATGGTCGTCATGGCGACGATGACGTCATAATGGTTGTCATGGCGACGATGTTGTCATAATGGTCGTCATGGCGACGATGATGTCATACTGGTCGTCATGGCGACGGTGTTGCCATAATGGTCGTCATGGCGACGATGATGTCATAATGGTCGTCATGGCGACGATGATGTCAATATGGTTGTCATGGCTTTGGTGATGTCATAATGGTCGTCATGGCGACGGTGATGTCATAATGGTCGTCATGGCGACGATGATGTCAGTATGGTGGTCATGGCTTTGGTGATGTCATAATGGTCGTCATGGCGACGGTGATGTCATAATGGTCGTCATGGCAATGGTGATGTCAGAATGGTCGTCATGGCGACGATGATGTCAGTATGGTGTCATGGCTTTGGTGATGTCATAATGGTCGTCATGGCGACGATGATGTCACAATGGTCGTCATGGCGACGATGATGTCAATATGGTTGTCATGGTTTTGGTGATGTCATAATGGTCGTCATGGCGACGGTGATGTCATAATGGTCGTCATGGCGATGATGATGTCATAATGGTCGTCATGGCGACGATGATGTCATAATGGTCGTCACGGCGGCGGTAATGTCATGATTGTCGTCATGGCAACGGTGTTGCCATAATGGTCGTCATGGCGACGATGATGTCATAATGGTCGTCATGGCGACGATGATGTCATAATGGTCGTCATGGCGACGATAACGTCATAATGGTAGTCATGGCGACGATGATGTCATAATGGTCGTCATGGCGACGATGATGTCATACTGGTCGTCATGGCGACGGTATTGCCATAATTGTCGTTATGGCGACGATGATGTCATAATGGTCGTCATGCCGACGATGATGTCATAATGGTCGTCATGGCGACGGTGTTGCCATAATGGTCGTCATGTCGACGATGATGTCATAATGGTCGTCATGGCGACGGTGATGTCATAATGGTCGTCATGGCGACGATGTTGTAATAATGGTCGTCATGGCGAAGATGATGTCATAATGGTCGTCATGGCGACGATGATGTCATAATGGTCGTCATGGCGACGATGATGTCATAATGGTCGTCATGGCGACGATGATGTCATAATGGTCGTCATGGCGACGGTGATGTCATAATAGTCGTCATGGCGACGATGATGTCAGTATGGTGGTCATGGCTTTGGTGATGTCATAACGGTCGTCATGGCGACGGTGTTGCCATAATGGTCGTCATGGCGACGATGATGTCATAATGGTCGTCATGGCGACGATGATGTCATAATGGTCGTCATGGCGACGATGATGTCATAATGGTCATCATGACGACGATGACGTCATATTGGTCGTCATGGCGACGATGACGTCATAATGGTCGTCATGGCGACGATGATGTCATAATGGTCGTCATGGCGACGATGATGTCATACTGGTCGTCATGGCGACGGTGTTGCCATAATGGTCGTCATGGCGACGATGATGTCATAATGGTCGTCATGGCAACGATGATGTCATAATGGTCGTCATGGCGACGATGATGTCAGTATGGTGGTCATTGCTTGGGTGATGTCATAATGGTCGTCATGGCGACGGTGATGTCATAATAGTCGTCATGGCAATGGTGATGTCATACTGGTCGTCATGGCGACGGTGTTGCCATAATGGTCGTCATTTCGACGATGATGTCATAATGGTTGTCATGCCGACGATGATGTCATAATGGTCGTCATGGCGACGGTGTTGTCATAATGGTCGTCATGGCGACGATGATGTCATAATGGTCGTCATGGCGACGATGATGTCATAATGGTCGTCATGGCGACAATGATGTCATAATGGTCGTCATGGCGACGATGATGTCATAATGGTCGTCATGGCGACGATGATGTCATAATGGTCGTCATGGCGACGATGATGTCAATATGGTTGTCATGGCTTTGGTGATGTCATAATGGTCGTCATGGCGACGGTGATGTCATAATGGTCGTCATGGCGACGATGATGTCATAATGGTCGTCACAGCGACGATGATGTCATAGTGGTCGTCACGGCGACGGTGATGTCATAATGGTCGTCATGGCGACGATGATGTCATACTGGTCGTCATGGCGACGGTGTTGCCATAATGGTCGTCATGGCGACGATGATGTCATAATGGTCATCATGACGACGATGATGTCATAATGGTCGTCATGGCGACGATGACGTCATAATGGTCGTCATTGCGACGATGATGTAATAATGGTCGTCATGGCGACGATAATATCATACTGGTCGTCATGGCGACGGTGTTGCCATAATGGTCGTCATGGCGACGATGATGTCATAATGGTCGTCATGGCGACGGTGATGTCATAATGGTCGTTATGGCGACGATGATGTCATAATGGTCGTCATGGCGACGATGACGTCATAATGGTCGTCATGGCGACGATGATGTCATAATGGTCGTCATGGCGACGATGATGTCATACTGGTCGTCATGGCGACGATGATGTCATACTGGTCGTCATGGCGACGGTGTTGCCATAATGGTCGTCATGCCGACGATGATGTCATAATGGTCGTCATGCCGACGATGATGTCATAAAGGTCGTCATGGCGACGGTGTTGCCATAATGGTCGTCATGGCGACGATGATGTCATAATGGTCGTCATGGCAACGATGATGTCATAATGGTCATCATGGCGACGATGATGTCATAATGGTCGTCATGGCGACAATGATGTCATAATGGTCGTCATGGCGACAATGATGTCATAATGGTCGTCATGGCGACGATGATGTCATAATGGTCGTCATGGCGACGATGATGTCATAATGGTCGTCATGGCGACGATGATGTCATAATGGTCGTCATGGCGACAATGATGTCATAATGGTCGTCATGGCGACGATGATGTCATAATGGTCGTCATGGCGACGATGATGTCAATATGGTTGTCATGGCTTTGGTGATGTCATAATGGTCGTCATGGCGACGATGATGTCATAATGGTCGTCATGGCGACGATGATGTCATAATGGTCGTCATGGCGACGATGATGTCAATATGGTTGTCATGGCTTTGGTGATGTCATAATGGTCGTCATGGCGACGGTGATGTCATAATGGTCGTCATGGCGACGATGATGTCATAATGGTCGTCACAGCGACGATGATGTCATAATGGTCGTCACGGCGACGGTGATGTCATAATGGTCGTCATGGCGACGATGATGTCATACTGGTCGTCATGGCGACGGTGTTGCCATAATGGTCGTCATGGCGACGATGATGTCATAATGGTCATCATGACGACGATGATGTCATAATGGTCGTCATGGCGACGATGACGTCATAATGGTCGTCATTGCGACGACGATGTAATAATGGTCGTCATGGCGACGATAATATCATACTGGTCGTCATGGCGACGGTGTTGCCATAATGGTCGTCATGGCGACGATGATGTCATAATGGTCGTCATGGCGACGGTGATGTCATAATGGTCGTTATGGCGACGATGATGTCATAATGGTCGTCATGGCGACGATGACGTCATAATGGTCGTCATGGCGACGATGATGTCATAATGGTCGTCATGGCGACGATGATGTCATACTGGTCGTCATGGCGACGATGATGTCATACTGGTCGTCATGGCGACGGTGTTGCCATAATGGTCGTCATGCCGACGATGATGTCATAATGGTTGTCATGCCGACGATGATGTCATAAAGGTCGTCATGGCGACGGTGTTGCCATAATGGTCGTCATGGCGACGATGATGTCATAATGGTCGTCATGGCAACGATGATGTCATAATGGTCGTCATGGCGACGATGATGTCAGTATGGTGGTCATTGCTTTGGTGATGTCATAATGGTCGTCATGGCGACGGTGATGTCATAATAGTCGTCATGGCAATGGTGATGTCATACTGGTCGTCATGGCGACGGTGTTGCCATAATGGTAGTCATTTTGATGATGATGTCATAATGGTTGTCATGCCGACGATGATGTCATAATGGTCGTCATGGAGACGGTGTTGTCATAATGGTCGTCAAGGCGACGATGATGTCATAATGGTCATCATGGCGACGATGATGTCATAATGGTCGTCATGGCGACAATGATGTCATAATGGTCGTCATGGCGACAATGATGTCATAATGGTCGTCATGGCGACGATGATGTCATAATGGTCGTCATGGCGACGATGATGTCATAATGGTCGTCATGGCGACAATGATGTCATAATGGTCGTCATGGCGACGATGATGTCATAATGGTCGTCATGGCGACGATGATGTCAATATGGTTGTCATGGCTTTGGTGATGTCATAATGGTCGTCATGGCAACGATGTTGTAATAATGGTCGTCATGGCGAAGATGATGTCATAATGGTCGTCATGGCGACGATGATGTCATAATGGTCGTCATGGCGACGATGATGTCATAATGGTCGTCATGGCGACGGTAATGTCATAATAGTCGTCATGGCGACGATGATGTCATAATGGTCGTCATGCCGACGATGATGTCATAATGGTCGTCATGGCGACGGTGTTGCCATAATGGTCGTCATGGCGATGATGATGTCATAATGGTCGTCATGGCGACGATGATGTCATAATGGTCGTCATGGCGACGATGATGTCATAATGGTGGTCATGGCTTTGGTGATGTCATAATGGTCGTCATGGCGACGGTGATGTCATAATGGTCGTCATGGCAATGGTGATGTCATAATGGTCATCATGGCGACGATGATGTCAGTATGGTGGTCAAGGCTTTGGTGATGTCATAATGGTCGTCATGGCGACGATGATGTCATAATGGTCGTCATGGCGATGATGATGTCAATATGGTTGTCATGACTTTGGTGATGTCATAATGGTCGTCATGGCGACAGTGATGTCATAATAGTCGTCATGGCGACGATGACGTCATAATGGTCGTCATGGCGACGATGACGTCATAATGGTCGTCATGGCGACGATGATGTCATAATGGTCGTCATGGCGACGATGACGTCATACTGGTCGTCATGGCGACGATGATGTCATACTGGTCGTCATGGCGACGGTGTTGCCATAATGGTCGTCATGCCGACGATGATGTCATAATGGTCGTCATGCCGACGATGATGTCATAATGGTCGTCATGGCGACGGTGTAGCCATAATGGTCGTCATGGCGACGATGATGTCATAATGGTCGTCACGGCGACGGTGATGTCATAATGGTCGTCATGGCGACGATGATGTCATACTGGTCGTCATGGCGACGGTGTTGCCATAATGGTCGTCATGGCGACGATGATGTCATAATGGTCATCATGACGACGATGATGTCATAATGGTCGTCATGGCGACGATGACGTCATAATGGTCGTCATTGCGACGACGATGTAATAATGGTCGTCATGGCGACGATAATATCATACTGGTCGTCATGGCGACGGTGTTGCCATAATGGTCGTCATGGCGACGATGATGTCATAATGGTCGTCATGGCGACGGTGATGTCATAATGGTCGTTATGGCGACGATGATGTCATAATGGTCGTCATGGCGACGATGACGTCATAATGGTCGTCATGGCGACGATGATGTCATAATGGTCGTCATGGCGACGATGATGTCATACTGGTCGTCATGGCGACGATGATGTCATACTGGTCGTCATGGCGACGGTGTTGCCATAATGGTCGTCATGCCGACGATGATGTCATAATGGTTGTCATGCCGACGATGATGTCATAAAGGTCGTCATGGCGACGGTGTTGCCATAATGGTCGTCATGGCGACGATGATGTCATAATGGTCGTCATGGCAACGATGATGTCATAATGGTCGTCATGGCGACGATGATGTCAGTATGGTGGTCATTGCTTTGGTGATGTCATAATGGTCGTCATGGCGACGGTGATGTCATAATAGTCGTCATGGCAATGGTGATGTCATACTGGTCGTCATGGCGACGGTGTTGCCATAATGGTAGTCATTTTGATGATGATGTCATAATGGTTGTCATGCCGACGATGATGTCATAATGGTCGTCATGGAGACGGTGTTGTCATAATGGTCGTCAAGGCGACGATGATGTCATAATGGTCATCATGGCGACGATGATGTCATAATGGTCGTCATGGCGACAATGATGTCATAATGGTCGTCATGGCGACAATGATGTCATAATGGTCGTCATGGCGACGATGATGTCATAATGGTCGTCATGGCGACGATGATGTCATAATGGTCGTCATGGCGACAATGATGTCATAATGGTCGTCATGGCGACGATGATGTCATAATGGTCGTCATGGCGACGATGATGTCAATATGGTTGTCATGGCTTTGGTGATGTCATAATGGTCGTCATGGCAACGATGTTGTAATAATGGTCGTCATGGCGAAGATGATGTCATAATGGTCGTCATGGCGACGATGATGTCATAATGGTCGTCATGGCGACGATGATGTCATAATGGTCGTCATGGCGACGGTAATGTCATAATAGTCGTCATGGCGACGATGATGTCATAATGGTCGTCATGCCGACGATGATGTCATAATGGTCGTCATGGCGACGGTGTTGCCATAATGGTCGTCATGGCGATGATGATGTCATAATGGTCGTCATGGCGACGATGATGTCATAATGGTCGTCATGGCGACGATGATGTCATAATGGTGGTCATGGCTTTGGTGATGTCATAATGGTCGTCATGGCGACGGTGATGTCATAATGGTCGTCATGGCAATGGTGATGTCATAATGGTCATCATGGCGACGATGATGTCAGTATGGTGGTCAAGGCTTTGGTGATGTCATAATGGTCGTCATGGCGACGATGATGTCATAATGGTCGTCATGGCGATGATGATGTCAATATGGTTGTCATGACTTTGGTGATGTCATAATGGTCGTCATGGCGACAGTGATGTCATAATAGTCGTCATGGCGACGATGATTTCATAATGGTCATCATGGCGACGATGACGTCATAATGGTCGTCATGGCGACGATGACGTCATAATGGTCGTCATGGCGACGATGATGTCATAATGGTCGTCATGGCGACGATGACGTCATACTGGTCGTCATGGCGACGATGATGTCATACTGGTCGTCATGGCGACGGTGTTGCCATAATGGTCGTCATGCCGACGATGATGTCATAATGGTCGTCATGCCGACGATGATGTCATAATGGTCGTCATGGCGACGGTGTAGCCATAATGGTCGTCATGGCGACGATGATGTCATAATGGTCGTCATGGCAACGATGATGTCATAATGGTCGTCATGGCGACGATGATGTCAGTATGGAGGTCATTGCTTTGGTGATGTCATAATGGTCGTCATGGCGACGGTGATGTCATAATAGTCGTCATGGCAATGGTGATGTCATACTGGTCGTCATGGCGACGGTGTTGCCATAATGGTCGTCATTTCGACGATGATGTCATAATGGTTGTCATGCCGACGATGATGTCATAATGGTCGTCATGGCGACGGTGTTGTCATAATGGTCGTCATGGCGACGATGATGTCATAATGGTCGTCATGGCGACGGTGTTGTCATAATGGTCGTCATGGCGACGATGATGTCATAATGGTCGTCATGGCGACGATGATGTCATAATGGTCGTCATGGTGACGATGATGTCAATATGGTTGTCATGTCTTTGGTGATGTCATAATGGTCGTCATGGCGACGGTGATGTCATAATGGCCGTCATGGCGACGATGATGTCATAATGGTCGTCACAGCGACGATGATGTCATAATGGTCGTCACGGCGACGGTGATGTCATAATGGTCGTCATGGCGACGATGATGTCATACTGGTCGTCATGGCGACGGTGTTGCCATAATGGTCGTCATGGCGACGATGATGTCATAATGGTCATCATGGCGACGATGATGTCATAATGGTCGTCATGGCGACGATGACGTCACAATGGTCGTCATGGCGACGATGACGTCATAATGGTCGTCATTGCGACGATGATGTAATAATGGTCGTCATAGCGACGATGATGTCATAATGGTCGTCATGGCGACGATGATGTCAGTATATTGGTCATGGCTTTGGTGATGTCATAATGGTTGTCATGGCGATGGTGATGTCATAATGGTCGTCATGGCGACGATGACGTCATAATGGTCGTCATGGTGACGATGATGTCATAATGGTCGTCATGGCGACGATGACGTCATAATGGTCGTCATGGCGACGATGACGTCATAATGGTTGTCATGGCGACGATGTTGTCATAATGGTCGTCATGGCGACGATGATGTCATACTGGTCGTCATGGCGACGGTGTTGCCATAATGGTCGTCATGGCGACGATGATGTCATAATGGTCGTCATGGCGACGATGATGTCAATATGGTCATCATGGCGACGATGACGTCATAATGGTCGTCATGGCGACGATGATGTCATAATGGTCATCATGGCGACGATGACGTCATAATGGTCGTCATGGCGACGATGACGTCATAATGGTTGTCATGGCGACGATGATGTCATAATGGTCATCATGGCGACGATGATGTCATACTGGTCGTCATGGCGACGGTGTTGCCATAATGGTCGTCATGGCGACGATGATGTCATAATGGTCGTCATGGCAACGATGATGTCATAATGGTCGTCATGGCGACGATGATGTCAGTATGGTGGTCATTGCTTTGGTGATGTCATAATGGTCGTCATGGCGACGGTGATGTAATAATAGTCGTCATGGCAATGGTGATGTCATACTGGTCGTCATGGCGACGGTGTTGCCATAATGGTCGTCATTTCGACGATGATGTCATAATGGTTGTCATTCCGACGATGATGTCATAATGGTCGTCATGGCGACGGTGTTGTCATAATGGTCGTCATGGCGACGATGATGTCATAATGGTCGTCATGGCGACGATGATGTCATAATGGTCGTCATGGCGACAATGATGTCATAATGGTCGTCATGGCGACGATGATGTCATAATGGTCGTCATGGCGACGATGATGTCATAATGGTCGTCATGGCGACGATGATGTCAATATGGTTGTCATGGGTTTGGTGATGTCATAATGGTCGTCATGGCGACGGTGATGTCATAATGGTCGTCATGGCGACGATGATGTCATAATGGTCGTCACAGCGACGGTGATGTCATAATGGTCGTCATGGCGACGATGATGTCATACTGGTCGTCATGGCGACGGTGTTGCCATAATGGTCGTCATGGCGACGATGATGTCATAATGGTCATCATGACGACGATGATGTCATAATGGTCGTCATGGCGACGATGACGTCATAATGGTCGTCATTGCGACGATGATGTAATAATGGTCGTCATGGCGACGATAATATCATACTGGTCGTCATGGCGACGGTGTTGCCATAATGGTCGTCATGGCGACGATGATGTCATAATGGTCGTCATGGCGACGGTGATGTCATAATGGTCGTTATGGCGACGATGATGTCATAATGGTCGTCATGGCGACGATGACGTCATAATGGTCGTCATGGCGACGATGATGTCATAATGGTCGTCATGGCGACGATGATGTCATACTGGTCGTCATGGCGACGATGATGTCATACTGGTCGTCATGGCGACGGTGTTGCCATAATGGTCGTCATGCCGACGATGATGTCATAATGGTCGTCATGCCGACGATGATGTCATAAAGGTCGTCATGGCGACGGTGTTGCCATAATGGTCGTCATGGCGACGATGATGTCATAATGGTCGTCATGGCAACGATGATGTCATAATGGTCGTCATGGCGACGATGATGTCAGTATGGTGGTCATTGCTTTGGTGATGTCATAATGGTCGTCATGGCGACGGTGATGTCATAATAGTCGTCATGGCAATGGTGATGTCATACTGGTCGTCATGGCGACGGTGTTGCCATAATGGTAGTCATTTCGACGATGATGTCATAATGGTTGTCATGCCGACGATGATGTCATAATGGTCGTCATGGAGACGGTGTTGTCATAATGGTCGTCATGGCGACGATGATGTCATAATGGTCATCATGGCGATGATGATGTCATAATGGTCGTCATGGCGACAATGATGTCATAATGGTCGTCATGGCGACAATGATGTCATAATGGTCGTCATGGCGACAATGATGTCATAATGGTCGTCATGGCGACGATGATGTCATAATGGTCGTCATGGCGACAATGATGTCATAATGGTCGTCATGGCGACGATGATGTCATAATGGTCGTCATGGCGACGATGATGTCATAATGGTTGTCATGGCTTTGGTGATGTCATAATGGTCGTCATGGCGACGATGTTGTAATAATGGTCGTCATGGCGAAGATGATGTCATAATGGTCGTCATGGCGACGATGATGTCATAATGGTCGTCATGGCGACGATGATGTCATAATGGTCGTCATTGCGACGGTGATGTCATAATAGTCGTCATGGCGACGATGATGTCATAATGGTCGTCATGCCGACGATGATGTCATAATGGTCGTCATGGCGACGGTGTTGCCATAATGGTCGTCATGGCGATGATGATGTCATAATGGTCGTCATGGCGACGATGATGTCATAATGGTCGTCATGGCGACGATGATGTCATAATGGTGGTCATGGCTTTGGTGATGTCATAATGGTCGTCATGGCGACGGTGATGTCATAATGGTCGTCATGGCAATGGTGATGTCATAATGGTCGTCATGGCGACGATGATGTCAGTATGGTGGTCAAGGCTTTGGTGATGTCATAATGGTCGTCATGGCGACGATGATGTCATAATGGTCGTCATGGCGATGATGATGTCAATATGGTTGTCATGACTTTGGTGATGTCATAATGGTCGTCATGGCGACAGTGATGTCATAATAGTCGTCATGGCGACGATGATGTCATAATGGTCATCATGGCGACGATGACGTCATAATGGTCGTCATGGCGACGATGACGTCATAATGGTCGTCATGGCGACGATGATGTCATAATGGTCGTCATGGCGACGATGACGTCATACTGGTCGTCATGGCGACGATGATGTCATACTGGTCGTCATGGCGACGGTGTTGCCATAATGGTCGTCATGCCGACGATGATGTCATAATGGTCGTCATGCCGACGATGATGTCATAATGGTCGTCATGGCGACGGTGTTGCCATAATGGTCGTCATGGCGACGATGATGTCATAATGGTCGTCATGGCAACGATGATGTCATAATGGTCGTCATGGCGACGATGATGTCAGTATGGAGGTCATTGCTTTGGTGATGTCATAATGGTCGTCATGGCGACGGTGATGTCATAATAGTCGTCATGGCAATGGTGATGTCATACTGGTCGTCATGGCGACGGTGTTGCCATAATGGTCGTCATTTCGACGATGATGTCATAATGGTTGTCATGCCGACGATGATGTCATAATGGTCGTCATGGTGACGGTGTTGTCATAATGGTCGTCATGGCGACGATGATGTCATAATGGTCGTCATGGCGACGGTGTTGTCATAATGGTCATCATGGCGACGATGATGTCATAATGGTCGTCATGGCGACGATGATGTCATAATGGTCGTCATGGTGACGATGATGTCAATATGGTTGTCATGTCTTTGGTGATGTCATAATGGTCGTCATGGCGACGGTGATGTCATAATGGCCGTCATGGCGACGATGATGTCATAATGGTCGTCACAGCGACGATGATGTCATAATGGTCGTCACGGCGACGGTGATGTCATAATGGTCGTCATGGCGACGATGATGTCATACTGGTCGTCATGGCGACGGTGTTGCCATAATGGTCGTCATGGCGACGATGATGTCATAATGGTCATCATGGCGACGATGATGTCATAATGGTCGTCATGGCGACGATGACGTCACAATGGTCGTCATGGCGACGATGACGTCATAATGGTCGTCATTGCGACGATGATGTAATAATGGTCGTCATAGCGACGATGATGTCATAATGGTCGTCATGGCGACGATGATGTCAATATGGTTGTCATGGCTTTGGTGACGTCATAATGGTCGTCATGGCGACGGTGATGTCATAATGTTCGTCACGGCGACGATGATGTCATAATGATCGTCACGGCGACGATGATGTCATAATGGTCGTCACGGCTACGATGACGTCATAATGGTCGTCATGGCGACGATGATGTCATAATGGTCGTCATGGCGACGATGATGACATAATGGTCGTCATGGAAACGATGACGTCATAATGGTCGTCATGGCGACGATGATGTCATAATGGTCGTCATGGCGACGATGATGTCATACTGGTCGTCATGGCGACGGTGTTGCCATAATGGTCGTCATGGCGACGATGATGTCATAATGGTCGTCATGGAGACGGTGATGTCATAATGGTCGTCATAGCGACGATGATGTCATAATGGTCGTCATGGCGACGATGATGTCAGTATGGTGGTCATGGCTTTGGTGATGTCATAATGGTTGTCATGGCGATGGTGATGTCATAATGGTCGTCATGGCGACGATGATGTCATAATGGTCGTCATGGTGACGATGATGTCATAATGGTCGTCATGGCGACGATGACGTCATAATGGTCGTCATGGCGACGATGACGTCATAATGGTTGTCATGGCGACGATGTTGTCATAATGGTCGTCATGGCGACGATGATGTCATACTGGTCGTCATGGCGATGGTGTTGCCATAATGGTCGTCATGGCGACGATGATGTCATAATGGTCGTCATGGCGACGATGATGTCAATATGGTTGTCATGGCTTTGGTGATGTCATAATGGTCGTCATGGCGACGGTGATGTCATAATGTTCGTCACGGCGACGATGATGTCATAATGATCGTCACGGCGACGATGATGTCATAATGGTCGTCACGGCGACGATGACGTCATAATGGTCGTCATGGCGACGATGATGTCATAATGGTCGTCATGGCGACGATGATGACATAATGGTCGTCATGGCGACGATGACGTCATAATGGTCGTCATGGCGACGATGATGTCATAATGGTCGTCATGGCGACGATGATGTCAATATGGTTGTCATGGCTTTGGTGATGTCATAATGGTCGTCATGGCGACGGTGATGTCATAATGGCCGTCATGGCGACGATGATGTCATAATGGTCGTCACAGCGACGATGATGTCATAATGGTCGTCACGGCGACGGTGATGTCATAATGGTCGTCATGGCGACGATGATGTCATACTGGTCGTCATGGCGACGGTGTTGCCATAATGGTCGTCATGGCGACGATGATGTCATAATGGTCGTCATGGAGACGGTGATGTCATAATGGTCGTCATAGCGACGATGATGTCATAATGGTCGTCATGGCGACGATGATGTCAGTATGGTGGTCATGGCTTTGGTGATGTCATAATGGTTGTCATGGCGATGGTGATGTCATAATGGTCGTCATGGCGACGATGATGTCATAATGGTCGTCATGGCGACGATGATGTCATACTGGTCGTCATGGCGACGGTGTTGCCATAATGGTCGTCATGGCGACGATGATGTCATAATGGTCGTCATGGAGACGGTGATGTCATAATGGTCGTCATAGCGACGATGATGTCATAATGGTCGTCATGGCGACGATGATGTCAGTATGGTGGTCATGGCTTTGGTGATGTCATAATGGTTGTCATGGCGATGGTGATGTCATAATGGTCGTCATGGCGACGATGATGTCATAATGGTCGTCATGGTGACGATGATGTCATAATGGTCGTCATGGCGACGATGACGTCATAATGGTCGTCATGGCGACGATGACGTCATAATGGTTGTCATGGCGACGATGTTGTCATAATGGTCGTCATGGCGACGATGATGTCATACTGGTCGTCATGGCGACGGTGTTGCCATAATGGTCGTCATGGCGACGATGAAGTCATAATGGTCGTCATGGCGACGATGATGTCAATATGGTTGTCATGGCTTTGGTGATGTCATAATGGTCGTCATGGCGACGGTGATGTCATAATGTTCGTCACGGCGACGATGATGTCATAATGATCGTCACGGCGACGATGATGTCATAATGGTCGTCACGGCGACGATGACGTCATAATGGTCGTCATGGCGACGATGATGTCATAATGGTCGTCATGGCGACGATGATGACATAATGGTCGTCATGGCGACGATGACGTCATAATGGTCGTCATGGCGACGATGATGTCATAATGGTCGTCATGGCGACGATGATGTCAATATGGTTGTCATGGCTTTGGTGATGTCATAATGGTCGTCATGGCGACGGTGATGTCATAATGGCCGTCATGGCGACGATGATGTCATAATGGTCGTCACAGCGACGATGATGTCATAATGGTCGTCACGGCGACGGTGATGTCATAATGGTCGTCATGGCGACGATGATGTCATACTGGTCGTCATGGCGACGGTGTTGCCATAATGGTCGTCATGGCGACGATGATGTCATAATGGTCATCATGGCGACGATGATGTCATAATGGTCGTCATGGCGACGATGACGTCATAATGGTCGTCATGGCGACGATGACGTCATAATGGTCGTCATAGCGACGATGATGTCATAATGGTCGTCATGGCGACGATGATGTCAGTATGGTGGTCATGGCTTTGGTGATGTCATAATGGTTGTCATGGCGATGGTGATGTCATAATGGTCGTCATGGCGACGATGATGTCATAATGGTCGTCATGGTGACGATGATGTCATAATGGTCGTCATGGCGACGATGACGTCATAATGGTCGTCATGGCGACGATGACGTCATAATGGTTGTCATGGTGACGATGTTGTCATAATGGTCGTCATGGCGACGATGATGTCATACTGGTCGTCATGGCGACGGTGTTGCCATAATGGTCGTCATGGCGACGATGATGTCATAATGGTCGTCATGGCGACGATGATGTCAATATGGTCGTCATGGCTTTGGTGATGTCATAATGGTCGTCATGGCGACGGTGATGTCATAATGTTCGTCACGGCGACGATGATGTCATAATGATCGTCACGGCGACGATGATGTCATAATGGTCGTCACGGCGACGATGACGTCATAATGGTTGTCATGGCGACGATGATGTCATAATGGTCGTCATGGCGACGATGATGACATAATGGTCGTCATGGCGACGATGACGTCATAATGGTCGTCATGGCGACGATGATGTCATAATGGTCGTCATGGCGACGATGATGTCATACTGGTCGTCATGGCGACGGTGTTGCCATAATGGTCGTCATGGCGACGATGATGTCATAATGGTCGTCATGGAGACGGTGATGTCATAATGGTCGTCATAGCGACGATGATGTCATAATGGTCGTCATGGCGACGATGATGTCAGTATGGTGGTCATGGCTTTGGTGATGTCATAATGGTTGTCATGGCGATGGTGATGTCATAATGGTCGTCATGGCGACGATGATGTCATAATGGTCGTCATGGTGACGATGATGTCATAATGGTCGTCATGGCGACGATGACGTCATAATGGTCGTCATGGCGACGATGACGTCATAATGGTTGTCATGGCGACGATGTTGTCATAATGGTCGTCATGGCGACGATGATGTCATACTGGTCGTCATGGCGACGGTGTTGCCATAATGGTCGTCATGGCGACGGTGTTGCCATAATGGTCGTCATGGCGACGATGATGTCATAATGGTCGTCATGGCGACGATGATGTCAATATGGTTGTCATGGCTTTGGTGATGTCATAATGGTCGTCATGGCGACGGTGATGTCATAATGTTCGTCACGGCGACGATGATGTCATAATGATCGTCACGGCGACGATGATGTCATAATGGCCGTCACGGCGACGATGACGTCATAATGGTCGTCATGGCGACGATGATGTCATAATGGTCGTCATGGCGACGATGATGACATAATGGTCGTCATGGCGACGATGACGTCATAATGGTCGTCATGGCGACGATGATGTCATAATGGTCGTCATGGCGACAATGATGTCATACTGGTCGTCATGGCGACGGTGTTGACATAATGGTCGTCATGGCGACGATGATGTCATAATGGTCTTCATGGCGACGGTGATGTCATAATGGTCGTCATGGCGACGATGATGTCATAATGGTCGTCATGGCGACGATGATGTCAGTATGGTGGTCATGGCTTTGGTGATGTCATAATGGTCGTCAAGGCGACGGTGATGTCATAATGGTCGTCATGGCGACGATGATGTCAATATGGTTGTCATGGCTTTGGTGATGTCATAATGGTCGTCATGGCGACGGTGATGTCATAATGTTCGTCACGGCGACGATGATGTCATAATGATCGTCACGGCGACGATGATGTCATAATGGCCGTCACGGCGACGATGACGTCATAATGGTCGTCATGGCGACGATGATGTCATAATGGTCGTCATGGCGACGATGATGACATAATGGTCGTCATGGCGACGATGACGTCATAATGGTCGTCATGGCGACGATGATGTCATAATGGTCGTCATGGCGACAATGATGTCATACTGGTCGTCATGGCGACGGTGTTGACATAATGGTCGTCATGGCGACGATGATGTCATAATGGTCTTCATGGCGACGGTGATGTCATAATGGTCGTCATGGCGACGATGATGTCATAATGGTCGTCATGGCGACGATGATGTCAGTATGGTGGTCATGGCTTTGGTGATGTCATAATGGTCGTCAAGGCGACGGTGATGTCATAATGGTCGTCATGGCAATGGTGATGTCAGAATGGTCGTCATGGCGACGATGATGTCAGTATGGTGGTCATGGCTTTGGTGATGTCATAATGGTCGTCATGGCGACGATGATGTCACAATGGTCGTCATGGCGACGATGATGTCAATATGGTTGTCATGGCTTTGGTGATGTCATAATGGTCGTCATGGCGACGGTGATGTCATAATGGTCGTCATGGCGACGATGATGTCATAATGGTCGTCATGGCGACGATGATGTCATAATGGTCTTCACGGCGGCGGTAATGTCATGATTGTCGTCATGGCAACGGTGTTGCCATAATGGTCGTCATGGCGACGATGATGTCATAATGGTCGTCATGGCGACGATGATGTCATAATGGTCGTCATGGCGACGATAACGTCATAATGGTAGTCATGGCGACAATGATGTCATAATGGTCATCATGGCGACGATGATGTCATACTGGTCGTCATGGCGACGGTATTGCCATAATTGTCGTTATGGCGACGATGATGTCATAATGGTCGTCATGCCGACGATGATGTCATAATGGTCGTCATGGCGACGGTGTTGCCATAATGGTCGTCATGTCGACGATGATGTCATAATGGTCGTCATGGCGACGGTGATGTCATAATGGTCGTCATGGCGACGATGATGTCATAATGGTCGTCATGGCGACGATGATGTCATAATGGTCGTCATGGCGACGATGATGTCATAATGGTCGTCATGGCGACGGTGATGTCATAATAGTCGTCATGGCGACGATGATGTCAGTATGGTGGTCATGGCTTTGGTGATGTCATAACGGTCGTCATGGCGACGGTGTTGCCATAATGGTCGTCATGGCGACGATGATGTCATAATGGTCGTCATGGCGACGATGATGTCATAATGGTCGTTATGGCGACGATGATGTCATAATGGTCGTCATGGCGACGATGATGTCATAATGGTCATCATGGCGACGATTACGTCATAATGGTCGTCATGGCGACGATGACGTCATAATGGTCGTCATGGCGACGATGATGTCATAATGGTCGTCATGGCGACGATTATGTCATACTGGTCGTCATGGCGACGGTGTTGCCATAATGGTCGTCATGGCGACGATGATGTCATAATGGTCGTCATGCCGACGATGATGTCATAATGGTCGTCATGGCGACGGTATTGCCATAATGGTCGTCATGGCGACGATGATGTCATAATGGTTGTCATGGCAACGATGATGTCATAATGGTCGTCATGGCGACGATGATGTCAGTATGGTGTTCATTGCTTTGGTGATGTCATAATAGTCGTCATTTCGACGATGATGTCATAATAGTCGTCATGCCGACGATGATGTCATAATGGTCGTCATGGCGACGGTGTTGTCATAATGGTCGTCATGGCGACGGTGATGTCATGATGGTCGTCATGCCGACGATGATGTCAGTATGGTGGTCATGGCTTTGGTGATGTTATAATGGTCGTCATGGCGGCGATGATGTCATAATGGTCGTCATAGCGACGATGATGTCATAATGGTCGTCATGGCGACGATGATGTCAGTATGGTGGTCATGGCTTTGGTGATGTCATAATGGTCGTCATGGCGACGGTGATGTCATAATGGCCGTCATGGCGACGGTGATGTCATAATGGCCGTCACGGCGACGATGATGTCATAATGGTCGTCACGGCGACGGTGATGTCATAATGGTCGTCATGGCGACGATGATGTCATACTGGTCGTCATGGCGACGGTGTTGCCATAATGGTCGTCATGGCGACGATGATGTCATAATGGTCATCATGGCGACGATGATGTCATAATGGTCGTCATGGCGACGATGACGTCATAATGGTCGTCATGGCGACGATGACGTCATAATGGTCGTCATTGCGACGATGATGTAATAATGGTCGTCATAGCGACGATGATGTCATAATGGTCGTCATGGCGACGATGATGTCAGTATGGTGGTCATGGCTTTGGTGATGTCATAATGGTTGTCATGGCGATGGTGATGTCATAATGGTCGTCATGGCGACGATGATGTCATAATGGTCGTCATGGTGACGATGATGTCATAATGGTCGTCATGGCGAGGATGACGTCATAATGGTCGTCATGGCGACGATGACGTCATAATGGTTGTCATGGCGACGATGTTGTCATAATGGTCGTCATGGCGACGATGATGTCATACTGGTCGTCATGGCGACGGTGTTGCCATAATGGTCGTCATGGCGACGATGATGTCAATATGGTTGTCATGGCTTTGGTGATGTCATAATGGTCGTCATGGCGACGGTGATGTCATAATGTTCGTCACGGCGTCGATGATGTCATAATGATCGTCACGGCGACGATGATGTCATAATGGTCGTCACGGCGACGATGACGTCATAATGGTCGTCATGGCGACGATGATGTCATAATGGTCGTCATGGCGACGATGATGACATAATGGTCGTCATGGCGACGATGACGTCATAATGGTCGTCATGGCGACGATGATGTCATAATGGTCGTCATGGCGACGATGATGTCATACTGGTCGTCATGGCGACGGTGTTGCCATAATGGTCGTCATGGCGACGATGATGTCATAATGGTCTTCATGGCGACGGTGATGTCATAATGGTCGTCATGGCGACGGTGATGTCATAATGGTCGTCATGGCGACGATGATGTCAGTATGGTGGTCATGGCTTTGGTGATGTCATAATGGTCGTCATGGCGACGGTGATGTCATAATGGTCGTCATGGCAATGGTGATGTCAGAATGGTCGTCATGGCGACGATGATGTCAGTATGGTGGTCATGGCTTTGGTGATGTCATAATGGTCGTCATGGCGACGATGATGTCACAATGGTCGTCATGGCGACGATGATGTCAATATGGTTGTCATGGCTTTGGTGATGTCATAATGGTCGTCATGGCGACGGTGATGTCATAATGGTCGTCATGGCGACGATGATGTCATAATGGTCGTCATGGCGACGATGATGTCATAATGGTCGTCACGGCGGCGGTAATGTCATGATTGTCGTCATGGCAACGGTGTTGCCATAATGGTCGTCATGGCGACGATGATGTCATAATGGTCGTCATGGCGACGATGATGTCATAATGGTCGTCATGGCGACGATAACGTCATAATGGTAGTCATGGCGACGATGATGTCATAATGGTCGTCATGGCGACGATGATGTCATACTGGTCGTCATGGCGACGGTATTGCCATAATTGTCGTTATGGCGACGATGATGTCATAATGGTCGTCATGCCGACGATGATGTCATAATGGTCGTCATGGCGACGGTGTTGCCATAATGGTCGTCATGTCGACGATGATGTCATAATGGTCGTCATGGCGACGGTGATGTCATAATGGTCGTCATGGCGACGATGTTGTAATAATGGTCGTCATGGCGAAGATGATGTCATAATGGTCGTCATGGCGACGATGATGTCATAATGGTCGTCATGGCGACGGTGATGTCATAATGGTCGTCATGGCGACGATGATGTCATAATGGTCGTCATGGCGACGGTGATGTCATAATAGTCGTCATGGCAACGATGATGTCAGTATGGTGGTCATGGCTTTGGTGATGTCATAACGGTCGTCATGGCGACGGTGTTGCCATAATGGTCGTCATGGCGACGATGATGTCATAATGGTCATCATGGCGACGATGATGTCATAATGGTCGTCATGGCGACGATGATGTCAGTATGGTGGTCATTGCTTTGGTGATGTCATAATAGTCGTCATTTCGACGATGATGTCATAATAGTCGTCATGCCGACGATGATGTCATAATGGTCGTCATGGCGACGGTGTTGTCATAATGGTCGTCATGGCGACGGTGATGTCATGATGGTCGTCATGCCGACGATGATGTCAGTATGGTGGTCATGGCTTTGGTGATGTTATAATGGTCGTCATGGCGGCGATGATGTCATAATGGTCGTCATAGAGACGATGATGTCATAATGGTCGTCATGGCGACGATGATGTCAGTATGGTGGTCATGGCTTTGGTGATGTCATAATGGTTATCATGGCGACGATGATGTCATAATGGTCGTCATGGCGACGATGACGTCATAATGGTCGTCATGGCGACGATGACGTCATAATGGTCGTCATGGCGACGATGTTGTCATAATGGTCGTCATGGCGACGATGATGTCATACTGGTCGTCATGGCGACGGTGTTGCCATAATGGTCGTCATGGCGACGATGATGTCATAATGGTCGTCATGGCGACGATGATGTCAATATGGTTGTCATGGCTTTGGTGATGTCATAATGGTCGTCATGGCGACGGTGATGTCATAATGTTCGTCACGGCGACAGTGATTTCATAATGATCGTCACGGCGACGATGATGTCATAATGGTCGTCACGGCTTCGGTGATGTCATAATGGTTGTCATGGCGACGATAACGTCATAATGGTCGTCATGGCGACGATGATGTCATAATGGTCGTCATGGCGATGATGATGACATAATGGTCGTCATGGCGACGATGACGTCATAATGGTCGTCATGGAGACGATGATGTCATAATGGTCGTCATGGCGACGATGATGTCATACTGGTCGTCATGGCGACGGTGTTGCCATAATGGTCGTCATGGCGACGATGATGTCATAATGGTCGTCATGGCGACGATGATATCATACTGGTCGTCATGGCGACTGTGTTGCCATAATGGTCGTCATGGCGACGATGATGTCATAATGGTCGTCATGGCGACGGTGATGTCATAATGGTCGTCATGGCGACGGTGATGTCATGATGGTCGTCATGCCGACGATGATGTCAGTATGG
The DNA here is from genome assembly GCF_046119375.1 of Phyllobates terribilis. Lineage (NCBI taxonomy): Eukaryota > Metazoa > Chordata > Amphibia > Anura > Dendrobatidae > Phyllobates > Phyllobates terribilis. The sequence goes on from NW_027362911.1 coordinate 3,368,392, forward strand.
TGGTCATGGCTTTGGTGATGTCATAATGGTCGTCATGGCGACGATGATGTCATAATGGTCGTCATAGCGACGATGATGTCATAATGGTCGTCATGGCGATGATGATGTCAGTATGGTGGTCATGGCTTTGGTGATGTCATAATGGTTGTCATGGCGACGATGATGTCACAATGGTCGTCATGGCGACGATGATGTCAATATGGTTGTCATGGCTTTGGTGATGTCATAATGGTCGTCATGGCGACGGTGATGTCATAATGGTCGTCATGGCGACGATGATGTCATAATGGTCGTCACGGCGGCGGTAATGTCATAATTGTCGTCATGGCAACGGTGTTGCCATAATGGTCGTCATGGCGACGATGATGTCATAATGGTCGTCATGGCGACGATAACGTCATAATGGTAGTCATGGCGACGATGATGTCATAATGGTCGTCATGGCGACGATGATGTCATACTGGTCGTCATGGCGACGGTATTGCCATAATTGTCGTCATGGCGACGATGATGTCATAATGGTCGTCATGCCGACGATGATGTCATAATGGTCGTCATGGCGACGGTGTTGCCATAATGGTCGTCATGTCGACGATGATGTCATAATGGTCGTCATGGCGACGATGTTGTAATAATGGTCGTCATGGCGAAGATGATGTCATAATGGTCGTCATGGCGACGATGATGTCATAATGGTCGTCATGACGACGATGATGTCATAATGGTCGTCATGGCGACGATGATGTCATAATGGTCGTCATGGCGACGGTGATGTCATAATAGTCGTCATGGCGACGATGATGTCAGTATGGTGGTCATGGCTTTGGTGATGTCATAACGGTCGTCATGGCGACGGTGTTGCCATAATGGTCGTCATGGCGACGATGATGTCATAATGGTCGTCATGGCGACGATGATGTCATAATGGTCGTCATGGTGACGATGATGTCATAATGGTCATCATGGCGACGATGACGTCATAATGGTCGTCATGGCGACGATGACGTCATAATGGTCGTCATGGCGACGATGATGTCATAATGGTCGTCATGGCGACGATGATGTCATACTGGTCGTCATGGCGACGGTGTTGCCATAATGGTCGTCATGGCGACGATGATGTCATAATGGTCGTCATGCCGACGATGATGTCATAATGGTCGTCATGGCGACGGTATTGCCATAATGGTCGTCATGGCGACGATGATGTCATAATGGTCGTCATGGCAACGATGATGTCATAATGGTCGTCATGGCGACGATGATGTCAGTATGGTGGTCATTGCTTTGGTGATGTCATAATAGTCGTCATTTCGACGATGATGTCATAATAGTCGTCATGCCGACGATGATGTCATAATGGTCGTCATGGCGACGGTGTTGTCATAATGGTCGTCATGGCGCCGGTGATGTCATGATGGTCGTCATGCCGACGATGATGTCAGTATGGTGGTCATGGCTTTGGTGATGTTATAATGGTCGTCATGGCGGCGATGATGTCATCATGGTCGTCATAGCGACGATGATGTCATAATGGTCGTCATGGCGACGATGATGTCAGTATGGTGGTCATGGCTTTGGTGATGTCATAATGGTTGTCATGGCGACGGTGATGTCATAATGGTCGTCATGGCGACGATGATGTCATAATGGTCGTCATGGTGACGATGATGTCATAATGGTCGTCATGGCGACGATGACGTCATAATGGTCGTCATGGCGACGGTGATGTCATAATGGTCGTCATGGCGACGGTGTTGCCATAATGGTCGTCATGGCGACGATGATGTCATAATGGTCGTCATGGCGACGGTGATGTCATAATGGTCGTCATGGCGACGATGATGTCAGTATGGTGGTCATGGCCTTGGTGATGTCATAATGGTCGTCATGGCGACGGTGATGTCATAATGGTCGTCATGGCAATGGTGATGTCAGAATGGTCGTCATGGCGACGATGATGTCAGTATGGTGGTCATGGCTTTGGTGATGTCATAATGGTCGTCATGGCGACGATGATGTCATAATGGTCTTCATGGCGACGGTGATGTCATAATGGTCGTCATGGCGACGATGATGTCATAATGGTCGTCATGGCGACGATGATGTCAGTATGGTGGTCATGGCTTTGGTGATGTCATAATGGTCGTCAAGGCGACGGTGATGTCATAATGGTCGTCATGGCGACGATGATGTCAATATGGTTGTCATGGCTTTGGTGATGTCATAATGGTCGTCATGGCGACGGTGATGTCATAATGTTCGTCACGGCGACGATGATGTCATAATGATCGTCACGGCGACGATGATGTCATAATGGCCGTCACGGCGACGATGACGTCATAATGGTCGTCATGGCGACGATGATGTCATAATGGTCGTCATGGCGACGATGATGACATAATGGTCGTCATGGCGACGATGACGTCATAATGGTCGTCATGGCGACGATGATGTCATAATGGTCGTCATGGCGACAATGATGTCATACTGGTCGTCATGGCGACGGTGTTGACATAATGGTCGTCATGGCGACGATGATGTCATAATGGTCTTCATGGCGACGGTGATGTCATAATGGTCGTCATGGCGACGATGATGTCATAATGGTCGTCATGGCGACGATGATGTCAGTATGGTGGTCATGGCTTTGGTGATGTCATAATGGTCGTCAAGGCGACGGTGATGTCATAATGGTCGTCATGGCAATGGTGATGTCAGAATGGTCGTCATGGCGACGATGATGTCAGTATGGTGGTCATGGCTTTGGTGATGTCATAATGGTCGTCATGGCGACGATGATGTCACAATGTTCGTCATGGCGACGATGATGTCAATATGGTTGTCATGGCTTTGGTGATGTCATAATGGTCGTCATGGCGACGGTGATGTCATAATGGTCGTCATGGCGACGATGATGTCATAATGGTCGTCATGGCGACGATAACGTCATAATGGTAGTCATGGCGACAATGATGTCATAATGGTCATCATGGCGACGATGATGTCATACTGGTCGTCATGGCGACGGTATTGCCATAATTGTCGTTATGGCGACGATGATGTCATAATGGTCGTCATGCCGACGATGATGTCATAATGGTCGTCATGGCGACGGTGTTGCCATAATGGTCGTCATGTCGACGATGATGTCATAATGGTCGTCATGGCGACGGTGATGTCATAATGGTCGTCATGGCGACGATGATGTCATAATGGTCGTCATGGCGACGATGATGTCATAATGGTCGTCATGGCGACGATGATGTCATAATGGTCGTCATGGCGACGGTGATGTCATAATAGTCGTCATGGCGACGATGATGTCAGTATGGTGGTCATGGCTTTGGTGATGTCATAACGGTCGTCATGGCGACGGTGTTGCCATAATGGTCGTCATGGCGACGATGATGTCATAATGGTCGTCATGGCGACGATGATGTCATAATGGTCGTCATGGCGACGATGATGTCATAATGGTCGTCATGGCGACGATGATGTCATAATGGTCATCATGGCGACGATTACGTCATAATGGTCGTCATGGCGACGATGACGTCATAATGGTCGTCATGGCGACGATGATGTCATAATGGTCGTCATGGCGACGATTATGTCATACTGGTCGTCATGGCGACGGTGTTGCCATAATGGTCGTCATGGCGACGATGATGTCATAATGGTCGTCATGCCGACGATGATGTCATAATGGTCGTCGTGGCGACGGTATTGCCATAATGGTCGTCATGGCGACGATGATGTCATAATGGTCGTCATGGCAACGATGATGTCATAATGGTCGTCATGGCGACGATGATGTCAGTATGGTGTTCATTGCTTTGGTGATGTCATAATAGTCGTCATTTCGACGATGATGTCATAATAGTCGTCATGCCGACGATGATGTCATAATGGTCGTCATGGCGACGGTGTTGTCATAATGGTCGTCATGGCGACGGTGATGTCATGATGGTCGTCATGCCGACGATGATGTCAGTATGGTGGTCATGGCTTTGGTGATGTTATAATGGTCGTCATGGCGGCGATGATGTCATAATGGTCGTCATAGCGACGATGATGTCATAATGGTCGTCATGGCGACGATGATGTCAGTATGGTGGTCATGGCTTTGGTGATGTCATAATGGTCGTCATGGCGACGGTGATGTCATAATGGCCGTCATGGCGACGGTGATGTCATAATGGCCGTCACGGCGACGATGATGTCATAATGGTCGTCACGGCGACGGTGATGTCATAATGGTCGTCATGGCGACGATGATGTCATACTGGTCGTCATGGCGACGGTGTTGCCATAATGGTCGTCATGGCGACGATGATGTCATAATGGTCATCATGGCGACGATGATGTCATAATGGTCGTCATGGCGACGATGACGTCATAATGGTCGTCATGGCGACGATGACGTCATAATGGTCGTCATTGCGACGATGATGTAATAATGGTCGTCATAGCGACGATGATGTCATAATGGTCGTCATGGCGACGATGATGTCAGTATGGTGGTCATGGCTTTGGTGATGTCATAATGGTTGTCATGTCGATGGTGATGTCATAATGGTCGTCATGGCGACGATGATGTCATAATGGTCGTCATGGTGACGATGATGTCATAATGGTCGTCATGGCGAGGATGACGTCATAATGGTCGTCATGGCGACGATGACGTCATAATGGTTGTCATGGCGACGATGTTGTCATAATGGTCGTCATGGCGACGATGATGTCATACTGGTCGTCATGGCGACGGTGTTGCCATAATGGTCGTCATGGCGACGATGATGTCAATATGGTTGTCATGGCTTTGGTGATGTCATAATGGTCGTCATGGCGACGGTGATGTCATAATGTTCGTCACGGCGTCGATGATGTCATAATGATCGTCACGGCGACGATGATGTCATAATGGTCGTCACGGCGACGATGACGTCATAATGGTCGTCATGGCGACGATGATGTCATAATGGTCGTCATGGCGACGATGATGACATAATGGTCGTCATGGCGACGATGACGTCATAATGGTCGTCATGGCGACGATGATGTCATAATGCTCGTCATGGCGACGATGATGTCATACTGGTCGTCATGGCGACGGTGTTGCCATAATGGTCGTCATGGCGACGATGATGTCATAATGGTCTTCATGGCGACGGTGATGTCATAATGGTCGTCATGGCGACGGTGATGTCATAATGGTCGTCATGGCGACGATGATGTCAGTATGGTGGTCATGGCTTTGGTGATGTCATAATGGTCGTCATGGCGACGATGATGTCACAATGGTCGTCATGGCGACGATGATGTCAATATGGTTGTCATGGCTTTGGTGATGTCATAATGGTCGTCATGGCGACGGTGATGTCATAATGGTCGTCATGGCGACGATGATGTCATAATGGTCGTCATGGCGACGATGATGTCATAATGGTCGTCACGGCGGCGGTAATGTCATGATTGTCGTCATGGCAACGGTGTTGCCATAATGGTCGTCATGGCGACGATGATGTCATAATGGTCGTCATGGCGACGATGATGTCATAATGGTCGTCATGGCGACGATAACGTCATAATGGTAGTCATGGCGACGATGATGTCATAATGGTCGTCATGGCGACGATGATGTCATACTGGTCGTCATGGCGACGGTATTGCCATAATTGTCGTTATGGCGACGATGATGTCATAATGGTCGTCATGCCGACGATGATGTCATAATGGTCGTCATGGCGACGGTGTTGCCATAATGGTCGTCATGTCGACGATGATGTCATAATGGTCGTCATGGCGACGGTGATGTCATAATGGTCGTCATGGCGACGATGTTGTAATAATGGTCGTCATGGCGAAGATGATGTCATAATGGTCGTCATGGCGACGATGATGTCATAATGGTCGTCATGGCGACGGTGATGTCATAATGGTCGTCATGGCGACGATGATGTCATAATGGTCGTCATGGCGACGGTGATGTCATAATAGTCGTCATGGCAACGATGATGTCAGTATGGTGGTCATGGCTTTGGTGATGTCATAACGGTCGTCATGGCGACGGTGTTGCCATAATGGTCGTCATGGCGACGATGATGTCATAATGGTCGTCATGGCGACGATGATGTCATAATGGTCGTCATGGCGACGATGATGTCATAATGGTCATCATGGCGACGATGATGTCATAATGGTCGTCATGGCGACGATGACGTCATAATGGCCGTCATGGCGACGATGATGTCATAATGGTCGTCACGGCGACGATGATGTCATACTGGTCGTCATGGCGACGGTGTTGCCATAATGGTCGTCATGGCGACGATGATGTCATAATGGTCGTCATGCCGACGATGATGTCATAATGGTCGTCATGGCGACGGTATTGCCATAATGGTCGTCATGGCGACGATGATGTCATAATGGTCGTCATGGCAACGATGATGTCATAATGGTCGTCATGGCGACGATGATGTCAGTATGGTGGTCATTGCTTTGGTGATGTCATAATAGTCGTTATTTCGACGATGATGTCATAATAGTCGTCATGCCGACGATGATGTCATAATGGTCGTCATGGCGACGGTGTTGTCATAATGGTCGTCATGGCGACGGTGATGTCATGATGGTCGTCATGCCGACGATGATGTCAGTATGGTGGTCATGGCTTTGGTGATGTTATAATGGTCGTCATGGCGGCGATGATGTCATAATGGTCGTCATAGAGACGATGATGTCATAATGGTCGTCATGGCGACGATGATGTCAGTATGGTGGTCATGGCTTTGGTGATGTCATAATGGTTATCATGGCGACGGTGATGTCATAATGGTCGTCATGGCGACGATGATGTCATAATGGTCGTCATGGTGACGATGATGTCATAATGGTCGTCATGGCGACGATGACGTCATAATGGTCGTCATGGCGACGATGACGTCATAATGGTCGTCATGGCGACGATGTTGTCATAATGGTCGTCATGGCGACGATGATGTCATACTGGTCGTCATGGCGACGGTGTTGCCATAATGGTCGTCATGGCGACGATGATGTCATAATGGTCGTCATGGCGACGATGATGTCAATATGGTTGTCATGGCTTTGGTGATGTCAAAATGGTCGTCATGGCGACGGTGATGTCATAATGTTCGTCACGGCGACAGTGATTTCATAATGATCGTCACGGCGACGATGATGTCATAATGGTCGTCACGGCGACGATGATGTCATAATGGTCGTCACGGCGACGGTGATGTCATAATGGTCGTCATGGCGACGATAACGTCATAATGGTCGTCATGGCGACGATGATGTCATAATGGTCGTCATGGCGATGATGATGACATAATGGTCGTCATGGCGACGATGACGTCATAATGGTCGTCATGGAGACGATGATGTCATAATGGTCGTCATGGCGACGATGATGTCATACTGGTCGTCATGGCGACGGTGTTGCCATAATGGTCGTCATGGCGACGATGATGTCATAATGGTCGTCATGGCGACGATGATATCATACTGGTCGTCATGGCGACTGTGTTGCCATAATGGTCGTCATGGCGACGATGATGTCATAATGGTCGTCATGGCTACGGTGATGTCATAATGGTCGTCATGGCGACGGTGATGTCATGATGGTCGTCATGCCGACGATGATGTCAGTATGGTGGTCATGGCTTTGGTGATGTCATAATGGTCGTCATGGCGACGATGATGTCATAATGGTCGTCATAGCGACGATGATGTCATAATGGTCGTCATGGCGATGATGATGTCAGTATGGTGGTCATGGCTTTGGTGATGTCATAATGGTTGTCATGGCGACGATGATGTCACAATGGTCGTCATGGCGACGATGATGTCAATATGGTTGTCATGGCTTTGGTGATGTCATAATGTTCGTCATGGCGACGGTGATGTCATAATGGTCGTCATGGCGACGATGATGTCATAATGGTCGTCACGGCGGCGGTAATGTCATAATTGTCGTCATGGCAACGGTGTTGCCATAATGGTCGTCATGGCGACGATGATGTCATAATGGTCGTCATGGCGACGATAACGTCATAATGGTAGTCATGGCGACGATGATGTCATAATGGTCGTCATGGCGACGATGATGTCATACTGGTCGTCATGGCGACGGTATTGCCATAATTGTCGTCATGGCGACGATGATGTCATAATGGTCGTCATGCCGACGATGATGTCATAATGGTCGTCATGGCGACGGTGTTGCCATAATGGTCGTCATGTCGACGATGATGTCATAATGGTCGTCATGGCGACGATGTTGTAATAATGGTCGTCATGGCGAAGATGATGTCATAATGGTCGTCATGGCGACGATGATGTCATAATGGTCGTCATGGCGACGATGATGTCATAATGGTCGTCATGGCGACGATGATGTCATAATGGTCGTCATGGCGACGGTGATGTCATAATAGTCGTCATGGCGACGATGATGTCAGTATGGTGGTCATGGCTTTGGTGATGTCATAACGGTCGTCAAGGCGACGGTGTTGCCATAATGGTCGTCATGGCGACGATGATGTCATAATGGTCGTCATGGCGACGATGATGTCATAATGGTCGTCATGGTGACGATGATGTCATAATGGTCATCATGGCGACGATGACGTCATAATGGTCGTCATGGCGACGATGACGTCATAATGGTCGTCATGGCGACGATGATGTCATAATGGTCGTCATGGCGACGATGATGTCATACTGGTCGTCATGGCGACGGTGTTGCCATAATGGTCGTCATGGCGACGATGATGTCATAATGGTCGTCATGCCGACGATGATGTCATAATGGTCGTCATGGCGACGGTATTGCCATAATGGTCGTCATGGCGACGATGATGTCATAATGGTCGTCATGGCAACGATGATGTCATAATGGTCGTCATGGCGACGATGATGTCAGTATGGTGGTCATTGCTTTGGTGATGTCATAATAGTCGTCATTTCGACGATGATGTCATAATAGTCGTCATGCCGACGATGATGTCATAATGGTCGTCATGGCGACGGTGTTGTCATAATGGTCGTCATGGCGCCGGTGATGTCATGATGGTCGTCATGCCGACGATGATGTCAGTATGGTGGTCATGGCTTTGGTGATGTTATAATGGTCGTCATGGCGGCGATGATGTCATAATGGTCGTCATAGCGACGATGATGTCATAATGGTCGTCATGGCGACGATGATGTCAGTATGGTGGTCATGGCTTTGGTGATGTCATAATGGTCGTCATGGCGACGGTGATGTCATAATGGTCGTCATGGCGACGATGATGTCATAATGGTCGTCATGGTGACGATGATGTCATAATGGTCGTCATGGCAACGATGACGTCATAATGGTCGTCATGGCGACGATGATGTCAAAATGGTCGTCATGGCGACGATGATGTCATACTGGTCGTCATGGCGACGGTGTTGCCATAATGGTCGTCATGGCGACGATGATGTCATAATGGTCGTCATGGCGACGGTGATGTCATAATGGTCGTCATAGCGACGATGATGTCAGTATGGTGGTCATGGCCTTGGTGATGTCATAATGGTCGTCATGGCGACGGTGATGTCATAATGGTCGTCATGGCAATGGTGATGTCAGAATGGTCGTCATGGCGACGATGATGTCAGTATGGTGGTCATGGCTTTGGTGATGTCATAATGGTCGTCATGGCGACGATGATGTCATAATGGTCGTCATGGCAACGAAAATGTCAATATGGTTGTCATGGCTTTGATGATGTCATAATGGTCGTCATGGCGACGGTGATGTCATAATGGTCGTCATGGCGACGATGATGTCATAATGGTCGTCACGGCGACGATGATGTCATAATGGTCGTCACGGCGGCGGTAATGTCATAATTGTCGTCATGGCGACGATGATGTCATATTGTCGTCATGGCGACGGTGTTGCCATAATGGTCGTCAAGGCGACGATGATGTCATAATGGTCATCATGGCGACGATGACGTCATAATGGTCGTCATGGCGACGATGACGTCATAATGGTCGTCATGGCGAGGTTGATGTCATAATGGTCGTCATGGCAACGATGATGTCATAATGGTCGTCATGGCGACGATGATGTCAGTATGGTGGTCATTGCTTTGGTGATGTCATAATGGTCGTCATGGTGACGGTGATGTCATAATAGTCGTCATGGCAATGGTGATGTCATACTGGTCGTCATGGCGACGGTGTTGCCATAATGGTCGTCATTTCGACGATGATGTCATAATGGTTGTCATGCCGACGATGATGTCATTATGGTCGTCATGGCGACAGTGTTGTCATAATGGTCGTCATGGCGACAATGATGTCATAATGGTCGTCATGGCGACGATAATGTCATAATGGTCGTCATGGCGACGATGATGTCAATATGGTTGTCATGGCTTTGGTGATGTCATAATGGTCGTCATGGCGACGGTGATGTCATAATGGTCGTCGTGGCGACGATGATGTCATAACGGTCGTCACGGCGACGGTGATGTCATAATGGTCGTCATGGCGACGATGATGTCATACTGGTCGTTATGGCGACGGTGTTGCCATAATGGTCGTCATGGCGACGATGATGTCATAATGGTCGTCATGGCGACGATGATGTCATAATGGTCGTCATGGCGACGATGACATCATAATGGTCGTCATTGCGACGATGACGTAATAATGGTCGTCATGGCGACGGTGATGTCATAATGGTCGTCATGGCGACGATGACGTCATAATGGTTGTCATGGCGACGATGTTGCCATAATGGTCGTCATGGCGACGATGATGTCATAATGGGCGTCATGGCGACGGTGATGTCATAATGGTCGTCATGGCAATGGTGATGTCAGAATGGTCGTCATGGCGACGATGATGTCAGTATGGTGGTCATGGCTTTGGTGATGTCATAATGGTCGTCATGGCGACGATGATGTCATAATGGTCGTCATGGCGACGATGATGTCAATATGGTTGTCATGGCTTTGGTGATGTCATAATGGTCGTCATGGCGACGGTGATGTCATAATGGTCGTCATGGCGACGATGATGTCATAATGGTCGTCATGGCGACGATGATGTCATAATGGTCGTCACGGCGGCGGTAATGTCATAATTGTCGTCATGGCGACGGTGTTGCCATAATGGTCGTCATGGCGACGATGATGTCATAATGGTCGTCATGGCGACGATGATGTCATAATGGTCGTCATGGCGACGATGATGTCATAATGGTCGTCATGGCGACGATAACGTCATAATGGTAGTCATGGCGACGATGATGTCATAATGGTCGTCATGGCGACGATGATGTCATACTGGTCGTCATGGCGACGGTATTGCCATAATTGTCGTCATGGCGACGATGATGTCATAATGGTCGTCATGCCGACGATGATGTCATAATGGTCGTCATGGCGACGGTGTTGCCATAATTGTCGTCATGTCGACGATGATGTCATATTAGTCGTCATGGCGACGGTGATGTCATAATGGTCGTCATGGCGACGATGTTGTAATAATGGTCGTCATGGCGAAGATGATGTCATAATGGTCGTCATGGCGACGATGATGTCATAATGGTCGTCATGGCGACGATGATGTCATAATGGTCGTCATGGCGACGGTGATGTCATAATGGTCGTCATGACGACGATGATGTCAGTATGGTGGTCATGGCCTTGGTGATGTCATAATGGTCGTCATGGCGACGGTGATGTCATAATGGTCGTCATGGCAATGGTGATGTCAGAATGGTCGTCATGGCGACGATGATGTCAGTATGGTGGTCATGGCTTTGGTGATGTCATAATGGTCGTCATGGCGACGATGATGTCATAATGGTCGTCATGGCGACGAAAATGTCAATATGGTTGTCATGGCTTTGATGATGTCATAATGGTCGTCATGGCGACGGTGATGTCATAATGGTCGTCATGGCGACGATGATGTCATAATGGTCGTCACGGCGACGATGATGTCATAATGGTCGTCACGGCGGCGGTAATGTCATAATTGTCGTCATGGCGACGATGATGTCATATTGTCGTCATGGCGACGGTGTTGCCATAATGGTCGTCATGGCGACGATGATGTCATAATCGTCATCATGGCGACGATGACGTCATAATGGTCGTCATGGCGACGATGACGTCATAATGGTCGTCATGGCGAGGTTGATGTCATAATGGTCGTCATGGCAACGATGATGTCATAATGGTCGTCATGGCGACGATGATGTCAGTATGGTGGTCATTGCTTTGGTGATGTCATAATGGTCGTCATGGTGACGGTGATGTCATAATAGTCGTCATGGCAATGGTGATGTCATACTGGTCGTCATGGCGACGGTGTTGCCATAATGGTCGTCATTTCGACGATGATGTCATAATGGTTGTCATGCCGACGATGATGTCATTATGGTCGTCATGGCGACGGTGTTGTCATAATGGTCGTCATGGCGACGATGATGTCATAATGGTCGTCATGGCGACGATGATGTCATAATGGTCGTCATGGCGACGACGATGTCATAATGGTCGTCATGGCGACGATGATGTCATAATGGTCGTCATGGCGACGATAATGTCATAATGGTCGTCATGGCGACGATGATGTCAATATGGTTGTCATGGCTTTGGTGATGTCATAATGGTCGTCATGGCGACGGTGATGTCATAATGGTCGTCATGGCGACGATGATGTCATAATGGTCGTCACGGCGACGGTGATGTCATAATGGTCGTCATGGCGACGATGATGTCATACTGGTCGTTATGGCGACGGTGTTGCCATAATGGTCGTCATGGCGACGATGATGTCATAATGGTCGTCATGGCGACGATGATGTCATAATGGTCGTCATGGCGACGATGACATCATAATGGTCGTCATGGCGACGATGACGTCATAATGGTTGTCATGGCGACGATGTTGCCATAATGGTCGTCATGGCGACGATGATGTCATAATGGGCGTCATGGCGACGGTGATGTCATAATGGTCGTCATGGCAATGGTGATGTCAGAATGGTCGTCATGGCGACGATGATGTCAGTATGGTGGTCATGGCTTTGGTGATGTCATAATGGTCGTCATGGCGACGATGATGTCATAATGGTCGTCATGGCGACGATGATGTCAATATGGTTGTCATGGCTTTGGTGATGTCATAATGGTCGTCATGGCGACGGTGATGTCATAATGGTCGTCATGGCGACGATGATGTCATAATGGTCGTCATGGCGACGATGATGTCATAATGGTCGTCACGGCGGCGGTAATGTCATAATTGTCGTCATGGCGACGGTGTTGCCATAATGGTCGTCATGGCGACGATGATGTCATAATGGTCGTCATGGCGACGATGATGTCATAATGGTCGTCATGGCGACGATGATGTCATAATGGTCGTCATGGCGACGATAACGTCATAATGGTAGTCATGGCGACGATGATGTCATAATGGTCGTCATGGCGACGATGATGTCATACTGGTCGTCATGGCGACGGTATTGCCATAATTGTCGTCATGGCGACGATGATGTCATAATGGTCGTCATGCCGACGATGATGTCATAATGGTCGTCATGGCGACGGTGTTGCCATAATTGTCGTCATGTCGACGATGATGTCATAATGGTCGTCATGGCGACGGTGATGTCATAATGGTCGTCATGGCGACGATGTTGTAATAATGGTCGTCATGGCGAAGATGATGTCATAATGGTCGTCATGGCGACGATGATGTCATAATGGTCGTCATGGCGACGATGATGTCATAATGGTCGTCATGGCGACGATGATGTCATAACGGTCGTCATGGCGACGATGATGTCAATATGGTTGTCATGGCTTTGATGATGTCATAATGGTCGTCATGGCGACGGTGATGTCATAATGGTCGTCATGGCGAAGATGATGTCATGATGGTCGTCATCACGACGATGATGTCATAATGGTCGTCACGGCGGCGGTAATGTCATAATTGTCGTCATGGCGACGGTGTTGCCATAATGGTCGTCATGGCGACGATGATGTCATAATGGTCGTCATGGCGACGATGATGTCATAATGGTCGTCATGGCGACGATGATGTCAGTATGGTGGTCATTGCTTTGGTGATGTCATAATGGTCGTCATGGTGACGGTGATGTCATAATAGTCGTCATGGCAATGGTGATGTCATACTGGTCGTCATGGCGACGGTGTTGCCATAATGGTCGTCATTTCGACGATGATGTCATAATGGTTGTCATGCCGACGATGATGTCATTATGGTCGTCATGGCGACGGTGTTGTCATAATGGTCGTCATGGCGACAATGATGTCATAATGGTCGTCATGGCGACGATAATGTCATAATGGTCGTCATGGCGACGATGATGTCAATATGGTTGTCATGGCTTTGGTGATGTCATAATGGTCGTCATGGCGACGGTGATGTCATAATGGTCGTCATGGCGACGATGATGTCATAATGGTCGTCACGGCGACGGTGATGTCATAATGGTCGTCATGGCGACGATGATGTCATACTGGTCGTTATGGCGACGGTGTTGCCATAATGGTCGTCATGGCGACGATGATGTCATAATGGTCGTCATGGCGACGATGATGTCATAATGGTCGTCATGGCGACGATGACATCATAATGGTCGTCATTGCGACGATGACGTAATAATGGTCGTCATGGCGACGGTGATGTCATAATGGTCGTCATGGCGACGATGACGTCATAATGGTTGTCATGGCGACGATGTTGCCATAATGGTCGTCATGGCGACGATGATGTCATAATGGGCGTCATGGCGACGGTGATGTCATAATGGTCGTCATGGCAATGGTGATGTCAGAATGGTCGTCATGGCGACGATGATGTCAGTATGGTGGTCATGGCTTTGGTGATGTCATAATGGTCGTCATGGCGACGATGATGTCATAATGGTCGTCATGGCGACGATGATGTCAATATGGTTGTCATGGCTTTGGTGATGTCATAATGGTCGTCATGGCGACGGTGATGTCATAATGGTCGTCATGGCGACGATGATGTCATAATGGTCGTCATGGCGACGATGATGTCATAATGGTCGTCACGGCGGCGGTAATGTCATAATTGTCGTCATGGCGACGGTGTTGCCATAATGGTCGTCATGGCGACGATGATGTCATAATGGTCGTCATGGCGACGATGATGTCATAATGGTCGTCATGGCGACGATGATGTCATAATGGTCGTCATGGCGACGATAACGTCATAATGGTAGTCATGGCGACGATGATGTCATAATGGTCGTCATGGCGACGATGATGTCATACTGGTCGTCATGGCGACGGTATTGCCATAATTGTCGTCATGGCGACGATGATGTCATAATGGTCGTCATGCCGACGATGATGTCATAATGGTCGTCATGGCGACGGTGTTGCCATAATTGTCGTCATGTCGACGATGATGTCATAATAGTCGTCATGGCGACGGTGATGTCATAATGGTCGTCATGGCGACGATGTTGTAATAATGGTCGTCATGGCGAAGATGATGTCATAATGGTCGTCATGGCGACGATGATGTCATAATGGTCGTCATGGCGACGATGATGTCATAATGGTCGTCATGGCGACGGTGATGTCATAATGGTCGTCATGGCGACGATGATGTCAGTATGGTGGTCATGGCCTTGGTGATGTCATAATGGTCGTCATGGCGACGGTGATGTCATAATGGTCGTCATGGCAATGGTGATGTCAGAATGGTCGTCATGGCGACGATGATGTCAGTATGGTGGTCATGGCTTTGGTGATGTCATAATGGTCGTCATGGCGACGATGATGTCATAATGGTCGTCATGGCGACGAAAATGTCAATATGGTTGTCATGGCTTTGATGATGTCATAATGGTCGTCATGGCGACGGTGATGTCATAATGGTCGTCATGGCGACGATGATGTCATAATGGTTGTCACGGCGACGATGATGTCATAATGGTCGTCACGGCGGCGGTAATGTCATAATTGTCGTCATGGCGACGATGATGTCATATTGTCGTCATGGCGACGGTGTTGCCATAATGGTCGTCATGGCGACGATGATGTCATAATGGTCGTCATGGCGACGATGACGTCATAATGGTCGTCATGGCGAGGTTGATGTCATAATGGTCGTCATGGCAACGATGATGTCATAATGGTCGTCATGGCGACGATGATGTCAGTATGGTGGTCATTGCTTTGGTGATGTCATAATGGTCGTCATGGTGACGGTGATGTCATAATAGTCGTCATGGCAATGGTGATGTCATACTGGTCGTCATGGCGACGGTGTTGCCATAATGGTCGTCATTTCGACGATGATGTCATAATGGTTGTCATGCCGACGATGATGTCATTATGGTCGTCATGGCGACGGTGTTGTCATAATGGTCGTCATGGCGACGATGATGTCATAATGGTCGTCATGGCGACGATGATGTCATAATGGTCGTCATGGCGACGACGATGTCATAATGGTCGTCATGGCGACAATGATGTCATAATGGTCGTCATGGCGACGATAATGTCATAATGGTCGTCATGGCGACGATGATGTCAATATGGTTGTCATGGCTTTGGTGATGTCATAATGGTCGTCATGGCGACGGTGATGTCATAATGGTCGTCATGGCGACGATGATGTCATAATGGTCGTCACGGCGACGGTGATGTCATAATGGTCGTCATGGCGACGATGATGTCATACTGGTCGTTATGGCGACGGTGTTGCCATAATGGTCGTCATGGCGACGATGATGTCATAATGGTCGTCATGGCGACGATGATGTCATAATGGTCGTCATGGCGACGATGATGTCATAATGGTCGTCATGGCGACGATGACATCATAATGGTCGTCATTGCGACGATGACGTAATAATGGTCGTCATGGCGACGGTGATGTCATAATGGTCGTCATGGCGACGATGACGTCATAATGGTTGTCATGGCGACGATGTTGCCATAATGGTCGTCATGGCGACGATGATGTCATAATGGGCGTCATGGCGACGGTGATGTCATAATGGTCGTCATGGCAATGGTGATGTCAGAATGGTCGTCATGGCGACGATGATGTCAGTATGGTGGTCATGGCTTTGGTGATGTCATAATGGTCGTCATGGCGACGATGATGTCATAATGGTCGTCATGGCGACGATGATGTCAATATGGTTGTCATGGCTTTGGTGATGTCATAATGGTCGTCATGGCGACGGTGATGTCATAATGGTCGTCATGGCGACGATGATGTCATAATGGTCGTCATGGCGACGATGATGTCATAATGGTCGTCACGGCGGCGGTAATGTCATAATTGTCGTCATGGCGACGGTGTTGCCATAATGGTCGTCATGGCGACGATGATGTCATAATGGTCGTCATGGCGACGATGATGTCATAATGGTCGTCATGGCGACGATGATGTCATAATGGTCGTCATGGCGACGATAACGTCATAATGGTAGTCATGGCGACGATGATGTCATAATGGTCGTCATGGCGACGATGATGTCATACTGGTCGTCATGGCGACGGTATTGCCATAATTGTCGTCATGGCGACGATGATGTCATAATGGTCGTCATGCCGACGATGATGTCATAATGGTCGTCATGGCGACGGTGTTGCCATAATTGTCGTCATGTCGACGATGATGTCATAATGGTCGTCATGGCGACGGTGATGTCATAATGGTCGTCATGGCGACGATGTTGTAATAATGGTCGTCATGGCGAAGATGATGTCATAATGGTCGTCATGGCGACGATGATGTCATAATGGTCGTCATGGCGACGATGATGTCATAATGGTCGTCATGGCGACGATGATGTCATAACGGTCGTCATGGCGACGATGATGTCAATATGGTTGTCATGGCTTTGATGATGTCATAATGGTCGTCATGGCGACGGTGATGTCATAATGGTCGTCATGGCGAAGATGATGTCATGATGGTCGTCATCACGACGATGATGTCATAATGGTCGTCACGGCGGCGGTAATGTCATAATTGTCGTCATGGCGACGGTGTTGCCATAATGGTCGTCATGGCGACGATGATGTCATAATGGTCGTCATGGCGACGATGATGTCATAATGGTTGTCATGGCGACGATAACGTCATAATGGTAGTCATGGCGACGATGATGTCATAATGGTCGTCATGGCGATGATGATGTCATACTGGTCGTCATGGCGACGGTATTGCCATAATTGTCGTCATGGCGACGATGATGTCATAATGGTCGTCATGCCGACGATGATGTCATAATGGTTGTCATGGCGACGGTGTTGCCATAATGGTCGTCATGTCGACGATGATGTCATAATGGTCGTCATGGCGACGGTGATGTCATAATGGTCGTCATGGCGACGATGTTGTAATAATGGTCGTCATGGCGAAGATGATGTCATAATGTTCGTCATGGCGACGATGATGTCAATATGGTTGTTATGGCTTTGGTGATGTCATAATGGTCGTCATGGCGACGGTGATGTCATAAAGTTCGTCACGGCGACGATGATGTCATAATGATCGTCACGGCGACGATGATGTCATAATGGTCGTCACGGCGACAGTGATGTCATAATGGTTGTCATGGCGACGATAACGTCATAATGGTCGTCATAATGGTCGTCATGGCGACGATGATGTCATAATGGTCGTCATGGCGACAATGATGTCATAATGGTCGTCATGGCGACGATGATGTCATAATGGTCGTCATGGCGACGATGACGACATAATGGTCGTCATGGCGACGATGACGTCATAATGGTCGTCATGGCGACGATGACGTCATAATGGTCGTCATGGCGACGATGATGTCATAATGGTCGTCATGGCGACGATGATGTCATACTGGTCGTCATGGCGACGGTGTTGCCATAATGGTCGTCATGGCGACGATGATGTCATAATAGTCGTCATGGCGACGGTGATGTCATAATGGTCGTCATGGCGACGGTGATGTCATAATGGTCGTCATGGCGACGATGATGTCATAATGGTCGTCATGGCGACGATGATGTCAGTATGGTGGTCATGGCTTTGGTGATGTCATAATGGTCGTCATGGCGACGGTGATGTCATAATGGTTGTCATGGCGACGATAACGTCATAATGGTCGTCATGGCGACGATGATGTCATAATGGTCGTCATGGCGACGATGATGTCATAATGGTCGTCATGGCGACGATGATGTCATAATGGTCGTCATGGCGACGATGATGTCATACTGGTCGTCATGGCGACGGTGTTGCCATAATGGTCGTCATGGCGACGATGATGTCATAATGGTCGTCATGGCGACGGTGATGTCATAATGGTCGTCATGGCGACGATGATGTCATAATAGTCGTCATGGCGACGATGATGTCAGTATGGTGGTCATGGCTTTGGTGATGTCATAATGGACGTCATGGCGACGGTGATGTCATAATGGTCGTCATGGCAATGGTGATGTCAGAATGGTCGTCATGGCGACGATGATGTCAGTATGGTGGTCATGGCTTTGGTGATGTCATAATGGTCGTCACGGCGGCGGTAATGTCATAATTGTCGTCATGGCGACGGTGTTGCCATAATGGTCGTCATGGCGACGATGATGTCATAATGGTCGTCATGGTGACGGTGATGTCATAATGGTCGTCATGGCGACGGTGATGTCATAATGGTCGTCATGGCAATGGTGATGTCAGAATGGTCGTCATGGCGACGATGATGTCAGTATGGTGGTCATGGCTTTGGTGATGTCATAATGGTCGTCATGGCGACGATGATGTCATAATGGTCGTCATGGCGACGATGATGTCATAATGGTCGTCATGGCGACGATGATGTCATAATGGTCGTCATGGCGACGATGATGTCATAATGGTCGTCATGGCGACGATGATGTCAGTATGGTGGTCATTGCTTTGGTGATGTCATAATGGTCGTCATGGCGACGGTGATGTCATAATGGTCGTCACGGCGACGATGATGTCATAATGGTCGTCACGGCGGCGGTAATGTCATAATTGTCGTCATGGCGACGATGATGTCATATTGTCGTCATGGCGACGGTGTTGCCATAATGGTCGTCATGGCGACGATGATGTCATAATGGTCATCATGGCGACGATGACGTCATAATGGTCGTCATGGCGACGATGACGTCATAATGGTCGTCATGGCGACGATGATGTCATAATGGTCGTCAGAGCGACGATGATGTCATAATTGTCGTCATGGCGACGATGATGTCAGTATGGTGGTCATGGCTTTGGTGATGTCATAATGGTTGTCATGGTGACGGTGATGTCATAATGGTCGTCATGGCGACGATGATGTCATAATGGTAGTCATGGTGACGATGATGTCATAATGGTCGTCATGGCGACGATGACGTCATAATGGTCGTCATGGCGACGATGATGTCATACTGGTCGTCATGGCGACGGTGTTGCCATAATGGTCGTCATGGCGACGATGATGTCATAATGTTCGTCATGGCGACGATGATGTCAATATGGTTGTTATGGCTTTGGTGATGTCATAATGGTCGTCATGGCGACGGTGATGTCATAAAGTTCGTCACGGCGACGATGATGTCATAATGATCGTCACGGCGACGATGATGTCATAATGGTCGTCACGGCGACGGTGATGTCATAATGGTTGTCATGGCGACGATAACGTCATAATGGTCGTCATAATGGTCGTCATGGCGACGATGATGTCATAATGGTCGTCATGGCGACAATGATGTCATAATGGTCGTCATGGTGACGATGATGTCATAATGGTCGTCATGGCGACGATGACGACATAATGGTCGTCATGGCGACGATGACGTCATAATGGTCGTCATGGCGACGATGATGTCATAATGGTCGTCATGGCGACGATGATGTCATACTGGTCGTCATGGCGACGGTGTTGCCATAATGGTCGTCATGGCGACGATGATGTCATAATAGTCGTCATGGCGACGGTGATGTCATAATGGTCGTCATGGCGACGGTGATGTCATAATGGTCGTCATGGCGACGATGATGTCATAATGGTCGTCATGGCGACGATGATGTCAGTATGGTGGTCATGGCTTTGGTGATGTCATAATGGTCGTCATGGCGACGGTGATGTCATAATGGTTGTCATGGCGACGATAACGTCATAATGGTCGTCATGGCGACGATGATGTCATAATGGTCGTCATGGCGACGGTGATGTCATAATGGTCGTCATGGCGACGATGATGTCATAATGGTCGTCATGGCGACGATGATGTCATAATGGTCGTCATGGCGACGATGATGTCATAATGGTCGTCATGGCGACAATGATGACATAATGGTCGTCATGGCGACGATGACATCATAATGGTCGTCATGGCGACGATGATGTCATAATGGTCGTCATGGCGACGATGATGTCATACTGGTCGTCATGGCGACGGTGTTGCCATAATGGTCGTCATGGCGACGATGATGTCATAATGGTCGTCATGGCGACGGTGATGTCATAATGGTCGTCATGGCGACGATGATGTCATAATGGTCGTCATGGCGACGATGATGTCAGTATGGTGGTCATGGCTTTGGTGATGTCATAATGGTCGTCATGGCGACGGTGATGTCATAATGGTCGTCATGGCAATGGTGATGTCAGAATGGTCGTCATGGCGACGATGATGTCAGTATGGTGGTCATGGCTTTGGTGATGTCATAATGGTCGTCACGGCGGCGGTAATGTCATAATTGTCGTCATGGCGACGGTGTTGCCATAATGGTCGTCATGGCGACGATGATGTCATAATGGTCGTCATGGCGACGATGATGTCATAATGGTCGTCATGGCGACGATGATGTCATAATGGTCGTCATGGCGACGATAACGTCATAATGGTAGTCATGGCGACGATGATGTCATAATGGTCGTCATGGCGACGATGATGTCATACTGGTCGTCATGGCGACGGTATTGCCATAATTGTCGTCATGGCGACGATGATGTCATAATGGTCGTCATGCCGACGATGATGTCATAATGGTCGTCATGGCGACGGTGTTGCCATAATTGTCGTCATGTCGACGATGATGTCATAATGGTCGTCATGGCGACGGTGATGTCATAATGGTCGTCATGGCGACGATGTTGTAATAATGGTCGTCATGGCGAAGATGATGTCATAATGGTCGTCATGGCGACGATGATGTCATAATGGTCGTCATGGCGACGGTGATGTCATAATGGTTGTCATGGCGACGATAACGTCATAATGGTCGTCATGGCGACGATGATGTCATAATGGTCGTCATGGCGACGATGATGTCATAATGGTCGTCATGGCGACGATGATGTCATAATGGTCGTCATGGCGACGATGATGTCATAATGGTCGTCATGGCGACGATGATGTCATAATGGTCGTCATGGCGACGATGATGTCATAATGGTCGTCATGGCGACGATGATGTCAGTATGGTGGTCATTGCTTTGGTGATGTCATAATGGTCGTCATGGCGACGGTGATGTCATAATGGTCGTCATGGCGACGATGATGTCATAATGGTCGTCACGGCGACGATGATGTCATAATGGTCGTCACGGCGGCGGTAATGTCATAATTGTCGTCATGGCGACGATGATGTCATATTGTCGTCATGGCGACGGTGTTGCCATAATGGTCGTCATGGCGACGATGATGTCATAATGGTCATCATGGCGACGATGACGTCATAATGGTCGTCATGGCGACGATGACGTCATAATGGTCGTCATGGCGACGATGATGTCATAATGGTCGTCAGAGCGACGATGATGTCATAATTGTCGTCATGGCGACGATGATGTCAGTATGGTGGTCATGGCTTTGGTGATGTCATAATGGTTGTCATGGTGACGGTGATGTCATAATGGTCGTCATGGCGACGATGATGTCATAATGGTAGTCATGGTGACGATGATGTCATAATGGTCGTCATGGCGACGATGACGTCATAATGGTCGTCATGGCGACGATGATGTCATACTGGTCGTCATGGCGACGGTGTTGCCATAATGGTCGTCATGGCGACGATGATGTCATAATGTTCGTCATGGCGACGATGATGTCAATATGGTTGTTATGGCTTTGGTGATGTCATAATGGTCGTCATGGCGACGGTGATGTCATAAAGTTCGTCACGGCGACGATGATGTCATAATGATCGTCACGGCGACGATGATGTCATAATGGTCGTCACGGCGACGGTGATGTCATAATGGTTGTCATGGCGACGATAACGTCATAATGGTCGTCATAATGGTCGTCATGGCGACGATGATGTCATAATGGTCGTCATGGCGACAATGATGTCATAATGGTCGTCATGGTGACGATGATGTCATAATGGTCGTCATGGCGACGATGACGACATAATGGTCGTCATGGCGACGATGACGTCATAATAGTCGTCATGGCGACGATGATGTCATAATGGTCGTCATGGCGACGATGATGTCATACTGGTCGTCATGGCGACGGTGTTGCCATAATGGTCGTCATGGCGACGATGATGTCATAATAGTCGTCATGGCGACGGTGATGTCATAATGGTCGTCATGGCGACGGTGATGTCATAATGGTCGTCATGGCGACGATGATGTCATAATGGTCGTCATGGCGACGATGATGTCAGTATGGTGGTCATGGCTTTGGTGATGTCATAATGGTCGTCATGGCGACGGTGATGTCATAATGGTTGTCATGGCGACGATAACGTCATAATGGTCGTCATGGCGACGATGATGTCATAATGGTCGTCATGGCGACGATGATGTCATAATGGTCGTCATGGCGACGATGATGTCATAATGGTCGTCATGGCGACGATGATGTCATAATGGTCGTCATGGCGACAATGATGACATAATGGTCGTCATGGCGACGATGACATCATAATGGTCGTCATGGCGACGATGATGTCATAATGGTCGTCATGGCGACGATGATGTCATACTGGTCGTCATGGCGACGGTGTTGCCATAATGGTCGTCATGGCGACGATGATGTCATAATGGTCGTCATGGCGACGGTGATGTCATAATGGTCGTCATGGCGACGATGATGTCATAATGGTCGTCATGGCGACGATGATGTCAGTATGGTGGTCATGGCTTTGGTGATGTCATAATGGTCGTCATGGCGACGGTGATGTCATAATGGTCGTCATGGCAATGGTGATGTCAGAATGGTCGTCATGGCGACGATGATGTCAGTATGGTGGTCATGGCTTTGGTGATGTCATAATGGTCGTCACGGCGGCGGTAATGTCATAATTGTCGTCATGGCGACGGTGTTGCCATAATGGTCGTCATGGCGACGATGATGTCATAATGGTCGTCATGGCGACGATGATGTCATAATGGTCGTCATGGCGACGATGATGTCATAATGGTCGTCATGGCGACGATAACGTCATAATGGTAGTCATGGCGACGATGATGTCATAATGGTCGTCATGGCGACGATGATGTCATACTGGTCGTCATGGCGACGGTATTGCCATAATTGTCGTCATGGCGACGATGATGTCATAATGGTCGTCATGCCGACGATGATGTCATAATGGTCGTCATGGCGACGGTGTTGCCATAATTGTCGTCATGTCGACGATGATGTCATAATGGTCGTCATGGCGACGGTGATGTCATAATGGTCGTCATGGCGACGATGTTGTAATAATGGTCGTCATGGCGAAGATGATGTCATAATGGTCGTCATGGCGACGATGATGTCATAATGGTCGTCATGGCGACGGTGATGTCATAATGGTTGTCATGGCGACGATAACGTCATAATGGTCGTCATGGCGACGATGATGTCATAATGGTCGTCATGGCGACGATGATGTCATAATGGTCGTCATGGCGACGATGATGTCATAATGGTCGTCATGGCGACGATGATGTCATAATGGTCGTCATGGCGACGATGATGTCATAATGGTCGTCATGGCGACGATGATGTCATAATGGTCGTCATGGCGACGATGATGTCAGTATGGTGGTCATTGCTTTGGTGATGTCATAATGGTCGTCATGGCGACGGTGATGTCATAATGGTCGTCATGGCGACGATGATGTCATAATGGTCGTCACGGCGACGATGATGTCATAATGGTCGTCACGGCGGCGGTAATGTCATAATTGTCGTCATGGCGACGATGATGTCATATTGTCGTCATGGCGACGGTGTTGCCATAATGGTCGTCATGGCGACGATGATGTCATAATGGTCATCATGGCGACGATGACGTCATAATGGTCGTCATGGCGACGATGACGTCATAATGGTCGTCATGGCGACGATGATGTCATAATGGTCGTCAGAGCGACGATGATGTCATAATTGTCGTCATGGCGACGATGATGTCAGTATGGTGGTCATGGCTTTGGTGATGTCATAATGGTTGTCATGGTGACGGTGATGTCATAATGGTCGTCATGGCGACGATGATGTCATAATGGTAGTCATGGTGACGATGATGTCATAATGGTCGTCATGGCGACGATGACGTCATAATGGTCGTCATGGCGACGATGATGTCATACTGGTCGTCATGGCGACGGTGTTGCCATAATGGTCGTCATGGCGACGATGATGTCATAATGTTCGTCATGGCGACGATGATGTCAATATGGTTGTTATGGCTTTGGTGATGTCATAATGGTCGTCATGGCGACGGTGATGTCATAAAGTTCGTCACGGCGACGATGATGTCATAATGATCGTCACGGCGACGATGATGTCATAATGGTCGTCACGGCGACGGTGATGTCATAATGGTTGTCATGGCGACGATAACGTCATAATGGTCGTCATAATGGTCGTCATGGCGACGATGATGTCATAATGGTCGTCATGGCGACAATGATGTCATAATGGTCGTCATGGTGACGATGATGTCATAATGGTCGTCATGGCGACGATGACGACATAATGGTCGTCATGGCGACGATGACGTCATAATGGTCGTCATGGCGACGATGATGTCATAATGGTCGTCATGGCGACGATGATGTCATACTGGTCGTCATGGCGACGGTGTTGCCATAATGGTCGTCATGGCGACGATGATGTCATAATAGTCGTCATGGCGACGGTGATGTCATAATGGTCGTCATGGCGACGGTGATGTCATAATGGTCGTCATGGCGACGATGATGTCATAATGGTCGTCATGGCGACGATGATGTCAGTATGGTGGTCATGGCTTTGGTGATGTCATAATGGTCGTCATGGCGACGGTGATGTCATAATGGTTGTCATGGCGACGATAACGTCATAATGGTCGTCATGGCGACGATGATGTCATAATGGTCGTCATGGCGACGATGATGTCATAATGGTCGTCATGGCGACGATGATGTCATAATGGTCGTCATGGCGACGATGATGTCATAATGGTCGTCATGGCGACAATGATGACATAATGGTCGTCATGGCGACGATGACATCATAATGGTCGTCATGGCGACGATGATGTCATAATGGTCGTCATGGCGACGATGATGTCATACTGGTCGTCATGGCGACGGTGTTGCCATAATGGTCGTCATGGCGACGATGATGTCATAATGGTCGTCATGGCGACGGTGATGTCATAATGGTCGTCATGGCGACGATGATGTCATAATGGTCGTCATGGCGACGATGATGTCAGTATGGTGGTCATGGCTTTGGTGATGTCATAATGGTCGTCATGGCTTTGGTGATGTCATAATGGTCGTCATGGCAATGGTGATGTCAGAATGGTCGTCATGGCGACGATGATGTCAGTATGGTGGTCATGGCTTTGGTGATGTCATAATGGTCGTCACGGCGGCGGTAATGTCATAATTGTCGTCATGGCGACGGTGTTGCCATAATGGTCGTCATGGCAACGATGATGTCATAATGGTCGTCATGGCGACGATGATGTCATAATGGTCGTCATGGCGACGATGATGTCATAATGGTCGTCATGGCGACGATAACGTCATAATGGTAGTCATGGCGACGATGATGTCATAATGGTCGTCATGGCGACGATGATGTCATACTGGTCGTCATGGCGACGGTATTGCCATAATTGTCGTCATGGCGACGATGATGTCATAATGGTCGTCATGCCGACGATGATGTCATAATGGTCGTCATGGCGACGGTGTTGCCATAATTGTCGTCATGTCGACGATGATGTCATAATGGTCGTCATGGCGACGGTGATGTCATAATGGTCGTCATGGCGACGATGTTGTAATAATGGTCGTCATGGCGAAGATGATGTCATAATGGTCGTCATGGCGACGATGATGTCATAATGGTCGTCATGGCGACGATGATGTCATAATGGTCGTCATGGCGACGATGATGTCATAACGGTCGTCATGGCGACGATGATGTCAATATGGTTGTCATGGCTTTGATGATGTCATAATGGTCGTCATGGCGACGGTGATGTCATAATGGTCGTCATGGCGAAGATGATGTCATGATGGTCGTCATCACGACGATGATGTCATAATGGTCGTCACGGCGGCGGTAATGTCATAATTGTCGTCATGGCGACGGTGTTGCCATAATGGTCGTCATGGCGACGATGATGTCATAATGGTCGTCATGGCGACGATGATGTCAATATGGTTGTCATGGCTTTGATGATGTCATAATGGTCGTCATGGCGACGGTGATGTCATAATGGTCGTCATGGCGAAGATGATGTCATGATGGTCGTCATCACGACGATGATGTCATAATGGTCGTCACGGCGGCGGTAATGTCATAATTGTCGTCATGGCGACGGTGTTGCCATAATGGTCGTCATGGCGACGATGATGTCATAATGGTCGTCATGGCGACGATGATGTCATAATGGTTGTCATGGCGACGATAACGTCATAATGGTAGTCATGGCGACGATGATGTCATAATGGTCGTCATGGCGACGATGATGTCATACTGGTCGTCATGGCGACGGTATTGCCATAATTGTCGTCATGGCGACGATGATGTCATAATGGTCGTCATGCCGACGATGATGTCATAATGGTTGTCATGGCGACGGTGTTGCCATAATGGTCGTCATGTCGACGATGATGTCATAATGGTCGTCATGGCAACGGTGATGTCATAATGGTCGTCATGGCGACGATGTTGTAATAATGGTCGTCATGGCGAAGATGATGTCATAATGTTCGTCATGGCGACGATGATGTCAATATGGTTGTTATGGCTTTGGTGATGTCATAATGGTCGTCATGGCGACGGTGATGTCATAAAGTTCGTCACGGCGACGATGATGTCATAATGATCGTCACGGCGACGATGATGTCATAATGGTCGTCACGGCGACGGTGATGTCATAATGGTTGTCATGGCGACGATAACGTCATAATGGTCGTCATAATGGTCGTCATGGCGACGATGATGTCATAATGGTCGTCATGGCGACAATGATGTCATAATGGTCGTCATGGCGACGATGATGTCATAATGGTCGTCATGGCGACGATGACGACATAATGGTCGTCATGGCGACGATGACGTCATAATGGTCGTCATGGCGACGATGACGTCATAATGGTCGTCATGGCGACGATGATGTCATAATGGTCGTCATGGCGACGATGATGTCATACTGGTCGTCATGGCGACGGTGTTGCCATAATGGTCGTCATGGCGACGATGATGTCATAATAGTCGTCATGGCGACGGTGATGTCATAATGGTCGTCATGGCGACGGTGATGTCATAATGGTCGTCATGGCGACGATGATGTCATAATGGTCGTCATGGCGACGATGATGTCAGTATGGTGGTCATGGCTTTGGTGATGTCATAATGGTCGTCATGGCGACGGTGATGTCATAATGGTTGTCATGGCGACGATAACGTCATAATGGTCGTCATGGCGACGATGATGTCATAATGGTCGTCATGGCGACGATGATGTCATAATGGTCGTCATGGCGACGATGATGTCATAATGGTCGTCATGGCGATAATGATGACATAATGGTCGTCATGGCGACGATGACATCATAATGGTCGTCATGGCGACGATGATGTCATAATGGTCGTCATGGCGACGATGATGTCATACTGGTCGTCATGGCGACGGTGTTGCCATAATGGTCGTCATGGCGACGATGATGTCATAATGGTCGTCATGGCGACGGTGATGTCATAATGGTCGTCATGGCGACGATGATGTCATAATGGTCGTCATGGCGACGATGATGTCAGTATGGTGGTCATGGCTTTGGTGATGTCATAATGGTCGTCATGGCGACGGTGATGTCATAATGGTCGTCATGGCAATGGTGATGTCAGAATGGTCGTCATGGCGACGATGATGTCAGTATGGTGGTCATGGCTTTGGTGATGTCATAATGGTCGTCACGGCGGCGGTAATGTCATAATTGTCGTCATGGCGACGGTGTTGCCATAATGGTCGTCATGGCGACGATGATGTCATAATGGTCGTCATGGTGACGGTGATGTCATAATGGTCGTCATGGCGACGGTGATGTCATAATGGTCGTCATGGCAATGGTGATGTCAGAATGGTCGTCATGGCGACGATGATGTCAGTATGGTGGTCATGGCTTTGGTGATGTCATAATGGTCGTCATGGCGACGATGATGTCATAATGGTCGTCATGGCGACGATGATGTCAATATGGTTGTCATGGCTTTGGTGATGTCATAATGGTCGTCATGGCGACGGTGATGTCATAATGGTCGTCATGGCGACGATGATGTCATAATGGTCGTCACGGCGACGATGATGTCATAATGGTCGTCACGGCGACGGTGATGTCATAAGGGTCGTCATGGCGAGGATGATGTCATACTGGTCGTCATGGCGACAGTGTTGCCATAATGGTCGTCATGGCGACGATGATGTCATAATGGTCGTCATGGCGACGATGATGTCATAATGGTCGTCATGGCGACGATGACGTCATAATGGTCGTCATGGCGACGATGATGTCATAATGGTCGTCATGGCGACGATGATGTCATACTGGTCGTCATGGCGACGGTATTGCCATAATGGTCGTCATGGCGAAGATGATGTCATAATGGTCGTCATGGCGACGATGATGTCATAATGGTCGTCATGGCGACGATGATGTCATAATGGTCGTCATGGCGACGATGATGTCATAATGGTCGTCATGGCGACGATGATGTCAGTATGGTGGTCATTGCTTTGGTGATGTCATAATGGTCGTCATGGCGACGGTGATGTCATAATGGTCGTCATGGCGACGATGATGTCATAATGGTCGTCACGGCGACGATGATGTCATAATGGTCGTCACGGCGGCGGTAATGTCATAATTGTCGTCATGGCGACGATGATGTCATATTGTCGTCATGGCGACGGTGTTGCCATAATGGTCGTCATGGCGACGATGATGTCATAATGGTCATCATGGCGACGATGACGTCATAATGGTCGTCATGGCGACGATGACGTCATAATGGTCGTCATGGCGACGATGATGTCATAATGGTCGTCAGAGCGACGATGATGTCATAATTGTCGTCATGGCGACGATGATGTCAGTATGGTGGTCATGGCTTTGGTGATGTCATAATGGTTGTCATGGTGACGGTGATGTCATAATGGTCGTCATGGCGACGATGATGTCATAATGGTAGTCATGGTGACGATGATGTCATAATGGTCGTCATGGCGACGATGACGTCATAATGGTCGTCATGGCGACGATGATGTCATACTGGTCGTCATGGCGACGGTGTTGCCATAATGGTCGTCATGGCGACGATGATGTCATAATGTTCGTCATGGCGACGATGATGTCAATATGGTTGTTATGGCTTTGGTGATGTCATAATGGTCGTCATGGCGACGGTGATGTCATAAAGTTCGTCACGGCGACGATGATGTCATAATGATCGTCACGGCGACGATGATGTCATAATGGTCGTCACGGCGACGGTGATGTCATAATGGTTGTCATGGCGACGATAACGTCATAATGGTCGTCATAATGGTCGTCATGGCGACGATGATGTCATAATGGTCGTCATGGCGACGATGATGTCATAATGGTCGTCATGGCGACGATGATGTCATAATGGTCGTCATGGCGACGATGACGACATAATGGTCGTCATGGCGACGATGACGTCATAATGGTCGTCATGGCGACGATGATGTCATAATGGTCGTCATGGCGACGATGATGTCATACTGGTCGTCATGGCGACGGTGTTGCCATAATGGTCGTCATGGCGACGATGATGTCATAATAGTCGTCATGGCGACGGTGATGTCATAATGGTCGTCATGGCGACGGTGATGTCATAATGGTCGTCATGGCGACGATGATGTCATAATGGTCGTCATGGCGACGATGATGTCAGTATGGTGGTCATGGCTTTGGTGATGTCATAATGGTCGTCATGGCGACGGTGATGTCATAATGGTCGTCATGGCAATGGTGATGTCAGAATGGTCGTCATGGCGACGATGAAGTCAGTATGGTGGTCATGGCTTTGGTGATGTCATAATGGTCGTCATGGTGACGGTGATGTCATAATGGTCATCATGGCGACGATGATGTCATAATGGTCGTCACGGCGACGATGATGTCATAATGGTCGTCACGGCGGCGGTAATGTCATAATTGTCGTCATGGCGACGGTGTTGCCATAATGGTCGTCATGGCGACGATGATGTCATGATGGTCGTCATGGTGACGGTGATGTCATAATGGCCGTCATGGCGACGATGATGTCATAATAGTCGTCATGGCGACGATGATGTCAGTATGGTGGTCATGGCTTTGGTGATGTCATAATGGTCGTCATGGCGACGGTGATGTCATAATGGTCGTCATGGCAATGGTGATGTCAGAATGGTCGTCATGGCGACGATGATGTCAGTATGGTGGTCATGGCTTTGGTGATGTCATAATGGTCGTCATGGCGACGATGATGTCATAATGGTCGTCATGGCGACGATGATGTCAATATGGTTGTCATGGCTTTGGTGATGTCATAATGGTCGTCATGGCGACGGTGATGTCATAATGGTCGTCATGGCGACGATGATGTCATAATGGTCGTCACGGCGACGATGATGTCATAATGGTCGTCATGGCGACGGTGATGTCATAAGGGTCGTCATGGCGAGGATGATGTCATACTGGTCGTCATGGCGATGGTGTTGCCATAATGGTCGTCATGGCGCCGATGATGTCATAATAGTCGTCATGGCTTTGGTGATGTCATAATGGTCGTCATGGCGACGATGATGTCATAATGGTCGTCATGGCGACGATGATGTCAATATGGTTGTCATGGCTTTGGTGATGTCATAATGGTCGTCATGGCGACGGTGTTGCCATAATGGTCGTCATGGCGACGATGATGTCATAATGGTCGTCATGCCGACGATGATGTCATAATGGTCGTCATGGCGACGGTATTGCCATAATGGTCGTCATGGCGACGATGATGTCATAATGGTCGTCATGGCAACGATGATGTCATAATGGTCGTCATGGCGACGATGATGTCAGTATGGTGGTCATTGCTTTGGTGATGTCATAATAGTCGTCATTTCGACGATGATGTCATAATAGTCGTCATGCCGACGATGATGTCATAATGGTCGTCATGGCGACGGTGTTGTCATAATGGTCGTCATGGCGCCGGTGATGTCATGATGGTCGTCATGCCGACGATGATGTCAGTATGGTGGTCATGGCTTTGGTGATGTTATAATGGTCGTCATGGCGGCGATGATGTCATAATGGTCGTCATAGCGACGATGATGTCATAATGGTCGTCATGGCGACGATGATGTCAGTATGGTGGTCATGGCTTTGGTGATGTCATAATGGTCGTCATGGCGACGGTGATGTCATAATGGTCGTCATGGCGACGATGATGTCATAATGGTCGTCATGGTGACGATGATGTCATAATGGTCGTCATGGCGACGATGACGTCATAATGGTCGTCATGGCGACGATGATGTCAAAATGGTCGTCATGGCGACGATGATGTCATACTGGTCGTCATGGCGACGGTGTTGCCATAATGGTCGTCATGGCGACGATGATGTCATAATGGTCGTCATGGCGACGGTGATGTCATAATGGTCGTCATAGCGACGATGATGTCAGTATGGTGGTCATGGCCTTGGTGATGTCATAATGGTCGTCATGGCGACGGTGATGTCATAATGGTCGTCATGGCAATGGTGATGTCAGAATGGTCGTCATGGCGACGATGATGTCAGTATGGTGGTCATGGCTTTGGTGATGTCATAATGGTCGTCATGGCGACGATGATGTCATAATGGTCGTCATGGCGACGAAAATGTCAATATGGTTGTCATGGCTTTGATGATGTCATAATGGTCGTCATGGCGACGGTGATGTCATAATGGTCGTCATGGCGACGATGATGTCATAATGGTCGTCACGGCGACGATGATGTCATAATGGTCGTCACGGCGGCGGTAATGTCATAATTGTCGTCATGGCGACGATAATGTCATATTGTCGTCATGGCGACGGTGTTGCCATAATGGTCGTCAAGGCGACGATGATGTCATAATGGTCATCATGGCGACGATGACGTCATAATGGTCGTCATGGCGACGATGACGTCATAATGGTCGTCATGGCGAGGTTGATGTCATAATGGTCGTCATGGCAACGATGATGTCATAATGGTCGTCATGGCGACGATGATGTCAGTATGGTGGTCATTGCTTTGGTGATGTCATAATGGTCGTCATGGTGACGGTGATGTCATAATAGTCGTCATGGCAATGGTGATGTCATACTGGTCGTCATGGCGACGGTGTTGCCATAATGGTCGTCATTTCGACGATGATGTCATAATGGTTGTCATGCCGACGATGATGTCATTATGGTCGTCATGGCGACGGTGTTGTCATAATGGTCGTCATGGCGACAATGATGTCATAATGGTCGTCATGGCGACGATAATGTCATAATGGTCGTCATGGCGACGATGATGTCAGTATGGTGGTCATGGCTTTGGTGATGTCATAATGGTCGTCATGGCGACGATGATGTCATAATGGTCGTCATGGCGACGATGATGTCAATATGGTTGTCATGGCTTTGGTGATGTCATAATGGTCGTCATGGCGACGGTGATGTCATAATGGTCGTCATGGCGACGATGATGTCATAATGGTCGTCATGGCGACGATGATGTCATAATGGTCGTCACGGCGGCGGTAATGTCATAATTGTCGTCATGGCGACGGTGTTGCCATAATGGTCGTCATGGCGACGATGATGTCATAATGGTCGTCATGGCGACGATGATGTCATAATGGTCGTCATGGCGACGATGATGTCATAATGGTCGTCATGGCGACGATAACTTCATAATGGTAGTCATGGCGACGATGATGTCATAATGGTCGTCATGGCGACGATGATGTCATACTGGTCGTCATGGCGACGGTATTGCCATAATTGTCGTCATGGCGACGATGATGTCATAATGGTCGTCATGCCGACGATGATGTCATAATGGTCGTCATGGCGACGGTGTTGCCATAATTGTCGTCATGTCGACGATGATGTCATATTAGTCGTCATGGCGACGGTGATGTCATAATGGTCGTCATGGCGACGATGTTGTAATAATGGTCGTCATGGCGAAGATGATGTCATAATGGTCGTCATGGCGACGATGATGTCATAATGGTCGTCATGGCGACGATGATGTCATAATGGTCGTCATGGCGACGGTGATGTCATAATGGTCGTCATGGCGACGATGATGTCAGTATGGTGGTCATGGCCTTGGTGATGTCATAATGGTCGTCATGGCGACGGTGATGTCATAATGGTCGTCATGGCAATGGTGATGTCAGAATGGTCGTCATGGCGACGATGATGTCAGTATGGTGGTCATGGCTTTGGTGATGTCATAATGGTCGTCATGGCGACGATGATGTCATAATGGTCGTCATGGCGACGAAAATGTCAATATGGTTGTCATGGCTTTGATGATGTCATAATGGTCGTCATGGCGACGGTGATGTCATAATGGTCGTCATGGCGACGATGATGTCATAATGGTCGTCACGGCGACGATGATGTCATAATGGTCGTCACGGCGGCGGTAATGTCATAATTGTCGTCATGGCGACGATGATGTCATATTGTCGTCATGGCGACGGTGTTGCCATAATGGTCGTCATGGCGACGATGATGTCATAATGGTCATCATGGCGACGATGACGTCATAATGGTCGTCATGGCGACGATGACGTCATAATGGTCGTCATGGCGAGGTTGATGTCATAATGGTCGTCATGGCAACGATGATGTCATAATGGTCGTCATGGCGACGATGATGTCAGTATGGTGGTCATTGCTTTGGTGATGTCATAATGGTCGTCATGGTGACGGTGATGTCATAATAGTCGTCATGGCAATGGTGATGTCATACTGGTCGTCATGGCGACGGTGTTGCCATAATGGTCGTCATTTCGACGATGATGTCATAATGGTTGTCATGCCGACGATGATGTCATTATGGTCGTCATGGCGACGGTGTTGTCATAATGGTCGTCATGGCGACGATGATGTCATAATGGTCGTCATGGCGACGATGATGTCATAATGGTCGTCATGGCGACGACGATGTCATAATGGTCGTCATGGCG
Organism: Phyllobates terribilis; assembly: GCF_046119375.1. Taxonomy (NCBI): domain Eukaryota; kingdom Metazoa; phylum Chordata; class Amphibia; order Anura; family Dendrobatidae; genus Phyllobates; species Phyllobates terribilis. The sequence continues at coordinate 3,404,194 of NW_027362911.1, forward strand.
ACAATGATGTCATAATGGTCGTCATGGCGACGATAATGTCATAATGGTCGTCATGGCGACGATGATGTCAATATGGTTGTCATGGCTTTGGTGATGTCATAATGGTCGTCATGGCGACGGTGATGTCATAATGGTCGTCATGGCGACGATGATGTCATAATGGTCGTCACGGCGACGGTGATGTCATAATGGTCGTCATGGCGACGATGATGTCATACTGGTCGTTATGGCGACGGTGTTGCCATAATGGTCGTCATGGCGACGATGATGTCATAATGGTCGTCATGGCGACGATGATGTCATAATGGTCGTCATGGCGACGATGACATCATAATGGTCGTCATTGCGACGATGACGTAATAATGGTCGTCATGGCGACGGTGATGTCATAATGGTCGTCATGGCGACGATGACGTCATAATGGTTGTCATGGCGACGATGTTGCCATAATGGTCGTCATGGCGACGATGATGTCATAATGGGCGTCATGGCGACGGTGATGTCATAATGGTCGTCATGGCAATGGTGATGTCAGAATGGTCGTCATGGCGACGATGATGTCAGTATGGTGGTCATGGCTTTGGTGATGTCATAATGGTCGTCATGGCGACGATGATGTCATAATGGTCGTCATGGCGACGATGATGTCAATATGGTTGTCATGGCTTTGGTGATGTCATAATGGTCGTCATGGCGACGGTGATGTCATAATGGTCGTCATGGCGACGATGATGTCATAATGGTCGTCATGGCGACGATGATGTCATAATGGTCGTCACGGCGGCGGTAATGTCATAATTGTCGTCATGGCGACGGTGTTGCCATAATGGTCGTCATGGCGACGATGATGTCATAATGGTCGTCATGGCGACGATGATGTCATAATGGTCGTCATGGCGACGATGATGTCATAATGGTCGTCATGGCGACGATAACGTCATAATGGTAGTCATGGCGACGATGATGTCATAATGGTCGTCATGGCGACGATGATGTCATACTGGTCGTCATGGCGACGGTATTGCCATAATTGTCGTCATGGCGACGATGATGTCATAATGGTCGTCATGCCGACGATGATGTCATAATGGTCGTCATGGCGACGGTGTTGCCATAATTGTCGTCATGTCGACGATGATGTCATAATGGTCGTCATGGCGACGGTGATGTCATAATGGTCGTCATGGCGACGATGTTGTAATAATGGTCGTCATGGCGAAGATGATGTCATAATGGTCGTCATGGCGACGATGATGTCATAATGGTCGTCATGGCGACGATGATGTCATAATGGTCGTCATGGCGACGATGATGTCATAACGGTCGTCATGGCGACGATGATGTCAATATGGTTGTCATGGCTTTGATGATGTCATAATGGTCGTCATGGCGACGGTGATGTCATAATGGTCGTCATGGCGAAGATGATGTCATGATGGTCGTCATCACGACGATGATGTCATAATGGTCGTCACGGCGGCGGTAATGTCATAATTGTCGTCATGGCGACGGTGTTGCCATAATGGTCGTCATGGCGACGATGATGTCATAATGGTCGTCATGGCGACGATGATGTCATAATGGTCGTCATGGCGACGATGATGTCAGTATGGTGGTCATTGCTTTGGTGATGTCATAATGGTCGTCATGGTGACGGTGATGTCATAATAGTCGTCATGGCAATGGTGATGTCATACTGGTCGTCATGGCGACGGTGTTGCCATAATGGTCGTCATGGCGACGATGATGTCATAATGGTCGTCATGGCGACGATGATGTCATAATGGTCGTCATGGCGACGATGACATCATAATGGTCGTCATTGCGACGATGACGTAATAATGGTCGTCATGGCGACGGTGATGTCATAATGGTCGTCATGGCGACGATGACGTCATAATGGTTGTCATGGCGACGATGTTGCCATAATGGTCGTCATGGCGACGATGATGTCATAATGGGCGTCATGGCGACGGTGATGTCATAATGGTCGTCATGGCAATGGTGATGTCAGAATGGTCGTCATGGCGACGATGATGTCAGTATGGTGGTCATGGCTTTGGTGATGTCATAATGGTCGTCATGGCGACGATGATGTCATAATGGTCGTCATGGCGACGATGATGTCAATATGGTTGTCATGGCTTTGGTGATGTCATAATGGTCGTCATGGCGACGGTGATGTCATAATGGTCGTCATGGCGACGATGATGTCATAATGGTCGTCATGGCGACGATGATGTCATAATGGTCGTCACGGCGGCGGTAATGTCATAATTGTCGTCATGGCGACGGTGTTGCCATAATGGTCGTCATGGCGACGATGATGTCATAATGGTCGTCATGGCGACGATGATGTCATAATGGTCGTCATGGCGACGATGATGTCATAATGGTCGTCATGGCGACGATAACGTCATAATGGTAGTCATGGCGACGATGATGTCATAATGGTCGTCATGGCGACGATGATGTCATACTGGTCGTCATGGCGACGGTATTGCCATAATTGTCGTCATGGCGACGATGATGTCATAATGGTCGTCATGCCGACGATGATGTCATAATGGTCGTCATGGCGACGGTGTTGCCATAATTGTCGTCATGTCGACGATGATGTCATAATAGTCGTCATGGCGACGGTGATGTCATAATGGTCGTCATGGCGACGATGTTGTAATAATCTTCGTCATGGCGAAGATGATGTCATAATGGTCGTCATGGCGACGATGATGTCATAATGGTCGTCATGGCGACGATGATGTCATAATGGTCGTCATGGCGACGGTGATGTCATAATGGTCGTCATGGCGACGATGATGTCAGTATGGTGGTCATGGCCTTGGTGATGTCATAATGGTCGTCATGGCGACGGTGATGTCATAATGGTCGTCATGGCAATGGTGATGTCAGAATGGTCGTCATGGCGACGATGATGTCAGTATGGTGGTCATGGCTTTGGTGATGTCATAATGGTCGTCATGGCGACGATGATGTCATAATGGTCGTCATGGCGACGAAAATGTCAATATGGTTGTCATGGCTTTGATGATGTCATAATGGTCGTCATGGCGACGGTGATGTCATAATGGTCGTCATGGCGACGATGATGTCATAATGGTCGTCACGGCGACGATGATGTCATAATGGTCGTCACGGCGGCGGTAATGTCATAATTGTCGTCATGGCGACGATGATGTCATATTGTCGTCATGGCGACGGTGTTGCCATAATGGTCGTCATGGCGACGATGATGTCATAATGGTCATCATGGCGACGATGACGTCATAATGGTCGTCATGGCGACGATGACGTCATAATGGTCGTCATGGCGAGGTTGATGTCATAATGGTCGTCATGGCAACGATGATGTCATAATGGTCGTCATGGCGACGATGATGTCAGTATGGTGGTCATTGCTTTGGTGATGTCATAATGGTCGTCATGGTGACGGTGATGTCATAATAGTCGTCATGGCAATGGTGATGTCATACTGGTCGTCATGGCGACGGTGTTGCCATAATGGTCGTCATTTCGACGATGATGTCATAATGGTTGTCATGCCGACGATGATGTCATTATGGTCGTCATGGCGACGGTGTTGTCATAATGGTCGTCATGGCGACGATGATGTCATAATGGTCGTCATGGCGACGATGATGTCATAATGGTCGTCATGGCGACGACGATGTCATAATGGTCGTCATGGCGACAATGATGTCATAATGGTCGTCATGGTGACGATAATGTCATAATGGTCGTCATGGCGACGATGATGTCAATATGGTTGTCATGGCTTTGGTGATGTCATAATGGTCGTCATGGCGACGGTGATGTCATAATGGTCGTCATGGCGACGATGATGTCATAATGGTCGTCACGGCGACGGTGATGTCATAATGGTCGTCATGGCGACGATGATGTCATACTGGTCGTTATGGCGACGGTGTTGCCATAATGGTCGTCATGGCGACGATGATGTCATAATGGTCGTCATGGCGACGATGATGTCATAATGGTCGTCATGGCGACGATGACATCATAATGGTCGTCATTGCGACGATGACGTAATAATGGTCGTCATGGCGACGGTGATGTCATAATGGTCGTCATGGCGACGATGACGTCATAATGGTTGTCATGGCGACGATGTTGCCATAATGGTCGTCATGGCGACGATGATGTCATAATGGGCGTCATGGCGACGGTGATGTCATAATGGTCGTCATGGCAATGGTGATGTCAGAATGGTCGTAATGGCGACGATGATGTCAGTATGGTGGTCATGGCTTTGGTGATGTCATAATGGTCGTCATGGCGACGATGATGTCATAATGGTCGTCATGGCGACGATGATGTCAATATGGTTGTCATGGCTTTGGTGATGTCATAATGGTCGTCATGGCGACGGTGATGTCATAATGGTCGTCATGGCGACGATGATGTCATAATGGTCGTCATGGCGACGATGATGTCATAATGGTCGTCACGGCGGCGGTAATGTCATAATTGTCGTCATGGCGACGGTGTTGCCATAATGGTCGTCATGGCGACGATGATGTCATAATGGTCGTCATGGCGACGATGATGTCATAATGGTCGTCATGGCGACGATGATGTCATAATGGTCGTCATGGCGACGATAACGTCATAATGGTAGTCATGGCGACGATGATGTCATAATGGTCGTCATGGCGACGATGATGTCATACTGGTCGTCATGGCGACGGTATTGCCATAATTGTCGTCATGGCGACGATGATGTCATAATGGTCGTCATGCCGACGATGATGTCATAATGGTCGTCATGGCGACGGTGTTGCCATAATTGTCGTCATGTCGACGATGATGTCATAATGGTCGTCATGGCGACGGTGATGTCATAATGGTCGTCATGGCGACGATGTTGTAATAATGGTCGTCATGGCGAAGATGATGTCATAATGGTCGTCATGGCGACGATGATGTCATAATGGTCGTCATGGCGACGATGATGTCATAATGGTCGTCATGGCGACGATGATGTCATAACGGTCGTCATGGCGACGATGATGTCAATATGGTTGTCATGGCTTTGATGATGTCATAATGGTCGTCATGGCGACGGTGATGTCATAATGGTCGTCATGGCGAAGATGATGTCATGATGGTCGTCATCACGACGATGATGTCATAATGGTCGTCACGGCGGCGGTAATGTCATAATTGTCGTCATGGCGACGGTGTTGCCATAATGGTCGTCATGGCGACGATGATGTCATAATGGTCGTCATGGCGACGATGATGTCATAATGGTTGTCATGGCGACGATAACGTCATAATGGTAGTCATGGCGACGATGATGTCATAATGGTCGTCATGGCGACGATGATGTCATACTGGTCGTCATGGCGACGGTATTGCCATAATTGTCGTCATGGCGACGATGATGTCATAATGGTCGTCATGCCGACGATGATGTCATAATGGTTGTCATGGCGACGGTGTTGCCATAATGGTCGTCATGTCGACGATGATGTCATAATGGTCATCATGGCGACGGTGATGTCATAATGGTCGTCATGGCGACGATGTTGTAATAATGGTCGTCATGGCGAAGATGATGTCATAATGTTCGTCATGGCGACGATGATGTCAATATGGTTGTTATGGCTTTGGTGATGTCATAATGGTCGTCATGGCGACGGTGATGTCATAAAGTTCGTCACGGCGACGATGATGTCATAATGATCGTCACGGCGACGATGATGTCATAATGGTCGTCACGGCGACAGTGATGTCATAATGGTTGTCATGGCGACGATAACGTCATAATGGTCGTCATAATGGTCGTCATGGCGACGATGATGTCATAATGGTCGTCATGGCGACAATGATGTCATAATGGTCGTCATGGCGACGATGATGTCATAATGGTCGTCATGGCGACGATGACGACATAATGGTCGTCATGGCGACGATGACGTCATAATGGTCGTCATGGCGACGATGATGTCATAATGGTCGTCATGGCGACGATGATGTCATACTGGTCGTCATGGCGACGGTGTTGCCATAATGGTCGTCATGGCGACGATGATGTCATAATAGTCGTCATGGCGACGGTGATGTCATAATGGTCGTCATGGCGACGGTGATGTCATAATGGTCGTCATGGCGACGATGATGTCATAATGGTCGTCATGGCGACGATGATGTCAGTATGGTGGTCATGGCTTTGGTGATGTCATAATGGTCGTCATGGCGACGGTGATGTCATAATGGTTGTCATGGCGACGATAACGTCATAATGGTCGTCATGGCGACGATGATGTCATAATGGTCGTCATGGCGACGATGATGTCATAATGGTCGTCATGGCGACGATGATGTCATAATGGTCGTCATGGCGACGATGATGTCATACTGGTCGTCATGGCGACGGTGTTGCCATAATGGTCGTCATGGCGACGATGATGTCATAATGGTCGTCATGGCGACGGTGATGTCATAATGGTCGTCATGGCGACGATGATGTCATAATGGTCGTCATGGCGACGATGATGTCAGTATGGTGGTCATGGCTTTGGTGATGTCATAATGGTCGTCATGGCGACGGTGATGTCATAATGGTCGTCATGGCAATGGTGATGTCAGAATGGTCGTCATGGCGACGATGATGTCAGTATGGTGGTCATGGCTTTGGTGATGTCATAATGGTCGTCACGGCGGCGGTAATGTCATAATTGTCGTCATGGCGACGGTGTTGCCATAATGGTCGTCATGGCGACGATGATGTCATAATGGTCGTCATGGTGACGGTGATGTCATAATGGTCGTCATGGCGACGGTGATGTCATAATGGTCGTCATGGCAATGGTGATGTCAGAATGGTCGTCATGGCGACGATGATGTCAGTATGGTGGTCATGGCTTTGGTGATGTCATAATGGTCGTCATGGCGACGATGATGTCATAATGGTCGTCATGGCGACGATGATGTCATAATGGTCGTCATGGCGACGATGATGTCATAATGGTCGTCATGGCGACGATGATGTCAGTATGGTGGTCATTGCTTTGGTGATGTCATAATGGTCGTCATGGCGACGGTGATGTCATAATGGTCGTCATGGCGACGATGATGTCATAATGGTCGTCACGGCGGCGGTAATGTCATAATTGTCGTCATGGCGACGATGATGTCATATTGTCGTCATGGCGACGGTGTTGCCATAATGGTCGTCATGGCGACGATGATGTCATAATGGTCATCATGGCGACGATGACGTCATAATGGTCGTCATGGCGACGATGACGTCATAATGGTCGTCATGGCGACGATGATGTCATAATGGTCGTCAGAGCGACGATGATGTCATAATTGTCGTCATGGCGACGATGATGTCAGTATGGTGGTCATGGCTTTGGTGATGTCATAATGGTTGTCATGGTGACGGTGATGTCATAATGGTCGTCATGGCGACGATGATGTCATAATGGTAGTCATGGTGACGATGATGTCATAATGGTCGTCATGGCGACGATGACGTCATAATGGTCGTCATGGCGACGATGATGTCATACTGGTCGTCATGGCGACGGTGTTGCCATAATGGTCGTCATGGCGACGATGATGTCATAATGTTCGTCATGGCGACGATGATGTCAATATGGTTGTTATGGCTTTGGTGATGTCATAATGGTCGTCATGGCGACGGTGATGTCATAAAGTTCGTCACGGCGACGATGATGTCATAATGATCGTCACGGCGACGATGATGTCATAATGGTCGTCACGGCGACGGTGATGTCATAATGGTTGTCATGGCGACGATAACGTCATAATGGTCGTCATAATGGTCGTCATGGCGACGATGATGTCATAATGGTCGTCATGGCGACAATGATGTCATAATGGTCGTCATGGTGACGATGATGTCATAATGGTCGTCATGGCGACGATGACGACATAATGGTCGTCATGGCGACGATGACGTCATAATGGTCGTCATGGCGACGATGATGTCATAATGGTCGTCATGGCGACGATGATGTCATACTGGTCGTCATGGCGACGGTGTTGCCATAATGGTCGTCATGGCGACGATGATGTCATAATAGTCGTCATGGCGACGGTGATGTCATAATGGTCGTCATGGCGACGGTGATGTCATAATGGTCGTCATGGCGACGATGATGTCATAATGGTCGTCATGGCGACGATGATGTCAGTATGGTGGTCATGGCTTTGGTGATGTCATAATGGTCGTCATGGCGACGGTGATGTCATAATGGTTGTCATGGCGACGATAACGTCATAATGGTCGTCATGGCGACGATGATGTCATAATGGTCGTCATGGCGACGGTGATGTCATAATGGTCGTCATGGCGACGATGATGTCATAATGGTCGTCATGGCGACGATGATGTCATAATGGTCGTCATGGCGACGATGATGTCATAATGGTCGTCATGGCGACAATGATGACATAATGGTCGTCATGGCGACGATGACATCATAATGGTCGTCATGGCGACGATGATGTCATAATGGTCGTCATGGCGACGATGATGTCATACTGGTCGTCATGGCGACGGTGTTGCCATAATGGTCGTCATGGCGACGATGATGTCATAATGGTCGTCATGGCGACGGTGATGTCATAATGGTCGTCATGGCGACGATGATGTCATAATGGTCGTCATGGCGACGATGATGTCAGTATGGTGGTCATGGCTTTGGTGATGTCATAATGGTCGTCATGGCGACGGTGATGTCATAATGGTCGTCATGGCAATGGTGATGTCAGAATGGTCGTCATGGCGACGATGATGTCAGTATGGTGGTCATGGCTTTGGTGATGTCATAATGGTCGTCACGGCGGCGGTAATGTCATAATTGTCGTCATGGCGACGGTGTTGCCATAATGGTCGTCATGGCGACGATGATGTCATAATGGTCGTCATGGCGACGATGATGTCATAATGGTCGTCATGGCGACGATGATGTCATAATGGTCGTCATGGCGACGATAACGTCATAATGGTAGTCATGGCGACGATGATGTCATAATGGTCGTCATGGCGACGATGATGTCATACTGGTCGTCATGGCGACGGTATTGCCATAATTGTCGTCATGGCGACGATGATGTCATAATGGTCGTCATGCCGACGATGATGTCATAATGGTCGTCATGGCGACGGTGTTGCCATAATTGTCGTCATGTCGACGATGATGTCATAATGGTCGTCATGGCGACGGTGATGTCATAATGGTCGTCATGGCGACGATGTTGTAATAATGGTCGTCATGGCGAAGATGATGTCATAATGGTCGTCATGGCGACGATGATGTCATAATGGTCGTCATGGCGACGGTGATGTCATAATGGTTGTCATGGCGACGATAACGTCATAATGGTCGTCATGGCGACGATGATGTCATAATGGTCGTCATGGCGACGATGATGTCATAATGGTCGTCATGGCGACGATGATGTCATAATGGTCGTCATGGCGACGATGATGTCATAATGGTCGTCATGGCGACGATGATGTCATAATGGTCGTCATGGCGACGATGATGTCATAATGGTCGTCATGGCGACGATGATGTCAGTATGGTGGTCATTGCTTTGGTGATGTCATAATGGTCGTCATGGCGACGGTGATGTCATAATGGTCGTCATGGCGACGATGATGTCATAATGGTCGTCACGGCGACGATGATGTCATAATGGTCGTCACGGCGGCGGTAATGTCATAATTGTCGTCATGGCGACGATGATGTCATATTGTCGTCATGGCGACGGTGTTGCCATAATGGTCGTCATGGCGACGATGATGTCATAATGGTCATCATGGCGACGATGACGTCATAATGGTCGTCATGGCGACGATGACGTCATAATGGTCGTCATGGCGACGATGATGTCATAATGGTCGTCAGAGCGACGATGATGTCATAATTGTCGTCATGGCGACGATGATGTCAGTATGGTGGTCATGGCTTTGGTGATGTCATAATGGTTGTCATGGTGACGGTGATGTCATAATGGTCGTCATGGCGACGATGATGTCATAATGGTAGTCATGGTGACGATGATGTCATAATGGTCGTCATGGCGACGATGACGTCATAATGGTCGTCATGGCGACGATGATGTCATACTGGTCGTCATGGCGACGGTGTTGCCATAATGGTCGTCATGGCGACGATGATGTCATAATGTTCGTCATGGCGACGATGATGTCAATATGGTTGTTATGGCTTTGGTGATGTCATAATGGTCGTCATGGCGACGGTGATGTCATAAAGTTCGTCACGGCGACGATGATGTCATAATGATCGTCACGGCGACGATGATGTCATAATGGTCGTCACGGCGACGGTGATGTCATAATGGTTGTCATGGCGACGATAACGTCATAATGGTCGTCATAATGGTCGTCATGGCGACGATGATGTCATAATGGTCGTCATGGCGACAATGATGTCATAATGGTCGTCATGGTGACGATGATGTCATAATGGTCGTCATGGCGACGATGACGACATAATGGTCGTCATGGCGACGATGACGTCATAATGGTCGTCATGGCGACGATGATGTCATAATGGTCGTCATGGCGACGATGATGTCATACTGGTCGTCATGGCGACGGTGTTGCCATAATGGTCGTCATGGCGACGATGATGTCATAATAGTCGTCATGGCGACGGTGATGTCATAATGGTCGTCATGGCGACGGTGATGTCATAATGGTCGTCATGGCGACGATGATGTCATAATGGTCGTCATGGCGACGATGATGTCAGTATGGTGGTCATGGCTTTGGTGATGTCATAATGGTCGTCATGGCGACGGTGATGTCATAATGGTTGTCATGGCGACGATAACGTCATAATGGTCGTCATGGCGACGATGATGTCATAATGGTCGTCATGGCGACGATGATGTCATAATGGTCGTCATGGCGACGATGATGTCATAATGGTCGTCATGGCGACGATGATGTCATAATGGTCGTCATGGCGACAATGATGACATAATGGTCGTCATGGCGACGATGACATCATAATGGTCGTCATGGCGACGATGATGTCATAATGGTCGTCATGGCGACGATGATGTCATACTGGTCGTCATGGCGACGGTGTTGCCATAATGGTCGTCATGGCGACGATGATGTCATAATGGTCGTCATGGCGACGGTGATGTCATAATGGTCGTCATGGCGACGATGATGTCATAATGGTCGTCATGGCGACGATGATGTCAGTATGGTGGTCATGGCTTTGGTGATGTCATAATGGTCGTCATGGCGACGGTGATGTCATAATGGTCGTCATGGCAATGGTGATGTCAGAATGGTCGTCATGGCGACGATGATGTCAGTATGGTGGTCATGGCTTTGGTGATGTCATAATGGTCGTCACGGCGGCGGTAATGTCATAATTGTCGTCATGGCGACGGTGTTGCCATAATGGTCGTCATGGCGACGATGATGTCATAATGGTCGTCATGGCGACGATGATGTCATAATGGTCGTCATGGCGACGATGATGTCATAATGGTCGTCATGGCGACGATAACGTCATAATGGTAGTCATGGCGACGATGATGTCATAATGGTCGTCATGGCGACGATGATGTCATACTGGTCGTCATGGCGACGGTATTGCCATAATTGTCGTCATGGCGACGATGATGTCATAATGGTCGTCATGCCGACGATGATGTCATAATGGTCGTCATGGCGACGGTGTTGCCATAATTGTCGTCATGTCGACGATGATGTCATAATGGTCGTCATGGCGACGGTGATGTCATAATGGTCGTCATGGCGACGATGTTGTAATAATGGTCGTCATGGCGAAGATGATGTCATAATGGTCGTCATGGCGACGATGATGTCATAATGGTCGTCATGGCGACGGTGATGTCATAATGGTTGTCATGGCGACGATAACGTCATAATGGTCGTCATGGCGACGATGATGTCATAATGGTCGTCATGGCGACGATGATGTCATAATGGTCGTCATGGCGACGATGATGTCATAATGGTCGTCATGGCGACGATGATGTCATAATGGTCGTCATGGCGACGATGATGTCATAATGGTCGTCATGGCGACGATGATGTCAGTATGGTGGTCATTGCTTTGGTGATGTCATAATGGTCGTCATGGCGACGGTGATGTCATAATGGTCGTCATGGCGACGATGATGTCATAATGGTCGTCACGGCGACGATGATGTCATAATGGTCGTCACGGCGGCGGTAATGTCATAATTGTCGTCATGGCGACGATGATGTCATATTGTCGTCATGGCGACGGTGTTGCCATAATGGTCGTCATGGCGACGATGATGTCATAATGGTCATCATGGCGACGATGACGTCATAATGGTCGTCATGGCGACGATGACGTCATAATGGTCGTCATGGCGACGATGATGTCATAATGGTCGTCAGAGCGACGATGATGTCATAATTGTCGTCATGGCGACGATGATGTCAGTATGGTGGTCATGGCTTTGGTGATGTCATAATGGTTGTCATGGTGACGGTGATGTCATAATGGTCGTCATGGCGACGATGATGTCATAATGGTAGTCATGGTGACGATGATGTCATAATGGTCGTCATGGCGACGATGACGTCATAATGGTCGTCATGGCGACGATGATGTCATACTGGTCGTCATGGCGACGGTGTTGCCATAATGGTCGTCATGGCGACGATGATGTCATAATGTTCGTCATGGCGACGATGATGTCAATATGGTTGTTATGGCTTTGGTGATGTCATAATGGTCGTCATGGCGACGGTGATGTCATAAAGTTCGTCACGGCGACGATGATGTCATAATGATCGTCACGGCGACGATGATGTCATAATGGTCGTCACGGCGACGGTGATGTCATAATGGTTGTCATGGCGACGATAACGTCATAATGGTCGTCATAATGGTCGTCATGGCGACGATGATGTCATAATGGTCGTCATGGCGACAATGATGTCATAATGGTCGTCATGGTGACGATGATGTCATAATGGTCGTCATGGCGACGATGACGACATAATGGTCGTCATGGCGACGATGACGTCATAATGGTCGTCATGGCGACGATGATGTCATAATGGTCGTCATGGCGACGATGATGTCATACTGGTCGTCATGGCGACGGTGTTGCCATAATGGTCGTCATGGCGACGATGATGTCATAATAGTCGTCATGGCGACGGTGATGTCATAATGGTCGTCATGGCGACGGTGATGTCATAATGGTCGTCATGGCGACGATGATGTCATAATGGTCGTCATGGCGACGATGATGTCAGTATGGTGGTCATGGCTTTGGTGATGTCATAATGGTCGTCATGGCGACGGTGATGTCATAATGGTTGTCATGGCGACGATAACGTCATAATGGTCGTCATGGCGACGATGATGTCATAATGGTCGTCATGGCGACGATGATGTCATAATGGTCGTCATGGCGACGATGATGTCATAATGGTCGTCATGGCGACGATGATGTCATAATGGTCGTCATGGCGACAATGATGACATAATGGTCGTCATGGCGACGATGACATCATAATGGTCGTCATGGCGACGATGATGTCATAATGGTCGTCATGGCGACGATGATGTCATACTGGTCGTCATGGCGACGGTGTTGCCATAATGGTCGTCATGGCGACGATGATGTCATAATGGTCGTCATGGCGACGGTGATGTCATAATGGTCGTCATGGCGACGATGATGTCATAATGGTCGTCATGGCGACGATGATGTCAGTATGGTGGTCATGGCTTTGGTGATGTCATAATGGTCGTCATGGCGACGGTGATGTCATAATGGTCGTCATGGCAATGGTGATGTCAGAATGGTCGTCATGGCGACGATGATGTCAGTATGGTGGTCATGGCTTTGGTGATGTCATAATGGTCGTCACGGCGGCGGTAATGTCATAATTGTCGTCATGGCGACGGTGTTGCCATAATGGTCGTCATGGCAACGATGATGTCATAATGGTCGTCATGGCGACGATGATGTCATAATGGTCGTCATGGCGACGATGATGTCATAATGGTCGTCATGGCGACGATAACGTCATAATGGTAGTCATGGCGACGATGATGTCATAATGGTCGTCATGGCGACGATGATGTCATACTGGTCGTCATGGCGACGGTATTGCCATAATTGTCGTCATGGCGACGATGATGTCATAATGGTCGTCATGCCGACGATGATGTCATAATGGTCGTCATGGCGACGGTGTTGCCATAATTGTCGTCATGTCGACGATGATGTCATAATGGTCGTCATGGCGACGGTGATGTCATAATGGTCGTCATGGCGACGATGTTGTAATAATGGTCGTCATGGCGAAGATGATGTCATAATGGTCGTCATGGCGACGATGATGTCATAATGGTCGTCATGGCGACGATGATGTCATAATGGTCGTCATGGCGACGATGATGTCATAACGGTCGTCATGGCGACGATGATGTCAATATGGTTGTCATGGCTTTGATGATGTCATAATGGTCGTCATGGCGACGGTGATGTCATAATGGTCGTCATGGCGAAGATGATGTCATGATGGTCGTCATCACGACGATGATGTCATAATGGTCGTCACGGCGGCGGTAATGTCATAATTGTCGTCATGGCGACGGTGTTGCCATAATGGTCGTCATGGCGACGATGATGTCATAATGGTCGTCATGGCGACGATGATGTCATAATGGTTGTCATGGCGACGATAACGTCATAATGGTAGTCATGGCGACGATGATGTCATAATGGTCGTCATGGCGACGATGATGTCATACTGGTCGTCATGGCGACGGTATTGCCATAATTGTCGTCATGGCGACGATGATGTCATAATGGTCGTCATGCCGACGATGATGTCATAATGGTTGTCATGGCGACGGTGTTGCCATAATGGTCGTCATGTCGACGATGATGTCATAATGGTCGTCATGGCGACGGTGATGTCATAATGGTCGTCATGGCGACGATGTTGTAATAATGGTCGTCATGGCGAAGATGATGTCATAATGTTCGTCATGGCGACGATGATGTCAATATGGTTGTTATGGCTTTGGTGATGTCATAATGGTCGTCATGGCGACGGTGATGTCATAAAGTTCGTCACGGCGACGATGATGTCATAATGATCGTCACGGCGACGATGATGTCATAATGGTCGTCACGGCGACGGTGATGTCATAATGGTTGTCATGGCGACGATAACGTCATAATGGTCGTCATAATGGTCGTCATGGCGACGATGATGTCATAATGGTCGTCATGGCGACAATGATGTCATAATGGTCGTCATGGCGACGATGATGTCATAATGGTCGTCATGGCGACGATGACGACATAATGGTCGTCATGGCGACGATGACGTCATAATGGTCGTCATGGCGACGATGACGTCATAATGGTCGTCATGGCGACGATGATGTCATAATGGTCGTCATGGCGACGATGATGTCATACTGGTCGTCATGGCGACGGTGTTGCCATAATGGTCGTCATGGCGACGATGATGTCATAATAGTCGTCATGGCGACGGTGATGTCATAATGGTCGTCATGGCGACGGTGATGTCATAATGGTCGTCATGGCGACGATGATGTCATAATGGTCGTCATGGCGACGATGATGTCAGTATGGTGGTCATGGCTTTGGTGATGTCATAATGGTCGTCATGGCGACGGTGATGTCATAATGGTTGTCATGGCGACGATAACGTCATAATGGTCGTCATGGCGACGATGATGTCATAATGGTCGTCATGGCGACGATGATGTCATAATGGTCGTCATGGCGACGATGATGTCATAATGGTCGTCATGGCGACGATGATGTCATAATGGTCGTCATGGCGACAATGATGACATAATGGTCGTCATGGCGACGATGACATCATAATGGTCGTCATGGCGACGATGATGTCATAATGGTCGTCATGGCGACGATGATGTCATACTGGTCGTCATGGCGACGGTGTTGCCATAATGGTCGTCATGGCGACGATGATGTCATAATGGTCGTCATGGCGACGGTGATGTCATAATGGTCGTCATGGCGACGATGATGTCATAATGGTCGTCATGGCGACGATGATGTCAGTATGGTGGTCATGGCTTTGGTGATGTCATAATGGTCGTCATGGCGACGGTGATGTCATAATGGTCGTCATGGCAATGGTGATGTCAGAATGGTCGTCATGGCGACGATGATGTCAGTATGGTGGTCATGGCTTTGGTGATGTCATAATGGTCGTCACGGCGGCGGTAATGTCATAATTGTCGTCATGGCGACGGTGTTGCCATAATGGTCGTCATGGCGACGATGATGTCATAATGGTCGTCATGGTGACGGTGATGTCATAATGGTCGTCATGGCGACGGTGATGTCATAATGGTCGTCATGGCAATGGTGATGTCAGAATGGTCGTCATGGCGACGATGATGTCAGTATGGTGGTCATGGCTTTGGTGATGTCATAATGGTCGTCATGGCGACGATGATGTCATAATGGTCGTCATGGCGACGATGATGTCAATATGGTTGTCATGGCTTTGGTGATGTCATAATGGTCGTCATGGCGACGGTGATGTCATAATGGTCGTCATGGCGACGATGATGTCATAATGGTCGTCACGGCGACGATGATGTCATAATGGTCGTCACGGCGACGGTGATGTCATAAGGGTCGTCATGGCGAGGATGATGTCATACTGGTCGTCATGGCGACAGTGTTGCCATAATGGTCGTCATGGCGACGATGATGTCATAATGGTCGTCATGGCGACGATGATGTCATAATGGTCGTCATGGCGACGATGACGTCATAATGGTCGTCATGGCGACGATGATGTCATAATGGTCGTCATGGCGACGATGATGTCATACTGGTCGTCATGGCGACGGTATTGCCATAATGGTCGTCATGGCGAAGATGATGTCATAATGGTCGTCATGGCGACGATGATGTCATAATGGTCGTCATGGCGACGATGATGTCATAATGGTCGTCATGGCGACGATGATGTCATAATGGTCGTCATGGCGACGATGATGTCAGTATGGTGGTCATTGCTTTGGTGATGTCATAATGGTCGTCATGGCGACGGTGATGTCATAATGGTCGTCATGGCGACGATGATGTCATAATGGTCGTCACGGCGACGATGATGTCATAATGGTCGTCACGGCGGCGGTAATGTCATAATTGTCGTCATGGCGACGATGATGTCATATTGTCGTCATGGCGACGGTGTTGCCATAATGGTCGTCATGGCGACGATGATGTCATAATGGTCATCATGGCGACGATGACGTCATAATGGTCGTCATGGCGACGATGACGTCATAATGGTCGTCATGGCGACGATGATGTCATAATGGTCGTCAGAGCGACGATGATGTCATAATTGTCGTCATGGCGACGATGATGTCAGTATGGTGGTCATGGCTTCGGTGATGTCATAATGGTTGTCATGGTGACGGTGATGTCATAATGGTCGTCATGGCGACGATGATGTCATAATGGTAGTCATGGTGACGATGATGTCATAATGGTCGTCATGGCGACGATGACGTCATAATGGTCGTCATGGCGACGATGATGTCATACTGGTCGTCATGGCGACGGTGTTGCCATAATGGTCGTCATGGCGACGATGATGTCATAATGTTCGTCATGGCGACGATGATGTCAATATGGTTGTTATGGCTTTGGTGATGTCATAATGGTCGTCATGGCGACGGTGATGTCATAAAGTTCGTCACGGCGACGATGATGTCATAATGATCGTCACGGCGACGATGATGTCATAATGGTCGTCACGGCGACGGTGATGTCATAATGGTTGTCATGGCGACGATAACGTCATAATGGTCGTCATAATGGTCGTCATGGCGACGATGATGTCATAATGGTCGTCATGGCGACGATGATGTCATAATGGTCGTCATGGCGACGATGATGTCATAATGGTCGTCATGGCGACGATGACGACATAATGGTCGTCATGGCGACGATGACGTCATAATGGTCGTCATGGCGACGATGATGTCATAATGGTCGTCATGGCGACGATGATGTCATAATGGTCGTCATGGCGACGGTGTTGCCATAATGGTCGTCATGGCGACGATGATGTCATAATAGTCGTCATGGCGACGGTGATGTCATAATGGTCGTCATGGCGACGGTGATGTCATAATGGTCGTCATGGCGACGATGATGTCATAATGGTCGTCATGGCGACGATGATGTCAGTATGGTGGTCATGGCTTTGGTGATGTCATAATGGTCGTCATGGCGACGGTGATGTCATAATGGTCGTCATGGCAATGGTGATGTCAGAATGGTCGTCATGGCGACGATGAAGTCAGTATGGTGGTCATGGCTTTGGTGATGTCATAATGGTCGTCATGGTGACGGTGATGTCATAATGGTCATCATGGCGACGATGATGTCATAATGGTCGTCACGGCGACGATGATGTCATAATGGTCGTCACGGCGGCGGTAATGTCATAATTGTCGTCATGGCGACGGTGTTGCCATAATGGTCGTCATGGCGACGATGATGTCATGATGGTCGTCATGGTGACGGTGATGTCATAATGGCCGTCATGGCGACGATGATGTCATAATAGTCGTCATGGCGACGATGATGTCAGTATGGTGGTCATGGCTTTGGTGATGTCATAATGGTCGTCATGGCGACGGTGATGTCATAATGGTCGTCATGGCAATGGTGATGTCAGAATAGTCGTCATGGCGACGATGATGTCAGTATGGTGGTCATGGCTTTGGTGATGTCATAATGGTCGTCATGGCGACGATGATGTCATAATGGTCGTCATGGCGACGATGATGTCAATATGGTTGTCATGGCTTTGGTGATGTCATAATGGTCGTCATGGCGACGGTGATGTCATAATGGTCGTCATGGCGACGATGATGTCATAATGGTCGTCACGGCGACGATGATGTCATAATGGTCGTCATGGCGACGGTGATGTCATAAGGGTCGTCATGGCGAGGATGATGTCATACTGGTCGTCATGGCGATGGTGTTGCCATAATGGTCGTCATGGCGACGATGATGTCATGATGGTCGTCATCACGACGATGATGTCATAATGGTCGTCACGGCGGCGGTAATGTCATAATTGTCGTCATGGCGACGGTGTTGCCATAATGGTCGTCATGGCGACGATGATGTCATAATGGTCGTCATGGCGACGATGATGTCATAATGGTTGTCATGGCGACGATAACGTCATAATGGTAGTCATGGCGACGATGATGTCATAATGGTCGTCATGGCGACG
The DNA here is from genome assembly GCF_046119375.1 of Phyllobates terribilis. Classification (NCBI taxonomy): domain Eukaryota; kingdom Metazoa; phylum Chordata; class Amphibia; order Anura; family Dendrobatidae; genus Phyllobates; species Phyllobates terribilis. The sequence continues at coordinate 3,423,578 of NW_027362911.1, forward strand.
ATGATGTCATACTGGTCGTCATGGCGACGGTATTGCCATAATTGTCGTCATGGCGACGATGATGTCATAATGGTCGTCATGCCGACGATGATGTCATAATGGTTGTCATGGCGACGGTGTTGCCATAATGGTCGTCATGTCGACGATGATGTCATAATGGTCGTCATGGCGACGGTGATGTCATAATGGTCGTCATGGCGACGATGTTGTAATAATGGTCGTCATGGCGAAGATGATGTCATAATGTTCGTCATGGCGACGATGATGTCAATATGGTTGTTATGGCTTTGGTGATGTCATAATGGTCGTCATGGCGACGGTGATGTCATAAAGTTCGTCACGGCGACGATGATGTCATAATGATCGTCACGGCGACGATGATGTCATAATGGTCGTCACGGCGACGGTGATGTCATAATGGTTGTCATGGCGACGATAACGTCATAATGGTCGTCATAATGGTCGTCATGGCGACGATGATGTCATAATGGTCGTCATGGCGACAATGATGTCATAATGGTCGTCATGGCGACGATGATGTCATAATGGTCGTCATGGCGACGATGACGACATAATGGTCGTCATGGCGACGATGACGTCATAATGGTCGTCATGGCGACGATGACGTCATAATGGTCGTCATGGCGACGATGATGTCATAATGGTCGTCATGGCGACGATGATGTCATACTGGTCGTCATGGCGACGGTGTTGCCATAATGGTCGTCATGGCGACGATGATGTCATAATAGTCGTCATGGCGACGGTGATGTCATAATGGTCGTCATGGCGACGGTGATGTCATAATGGTCGTCATGGCGACGATGATGTCATAATGGTCGTCATGGCGACGATGATGTCAGTATGGTGGTCATGGCTTTGGTGATGTCATAATGGTCGTCATGGCGACGGTGATGTCATAATGGTTGTCATGGCGACGATAACGTCATAATGGTCGTCATGGCGACGATGATGTCATAATGGTCGTCATGGCGACGATGATGTCATAATGGTCGTCATGGCGACGATGATGTCATAATGGTCGTCATGGCGACGATGATGTCATAATGGTCGTCATGGCGACAATGATGACATAATGGTCGTCATGGCGACGATGACATCATAATGGTCGTCATGGCGACGATGATGTCATAATGGTCGTCATGGCGACGATGATGTCATACTGGTCGTCATGGCGACGGTGTTGCCATAATGGTCGTCATGGCGACGATGATGTCATAATGGTCGTCATGGCGACGGTGATGTCATAATGGTCGTCATGGCGACGATGATGTCATAATGGTCGTCATGGCGACGATGATGTCAGTATGGTGGTCATGGCTTTGGTGATGTCATAATGGTCGTCATGGCGACGGTGATGTCATAATGGTCGTCATGGCAATGGTGATGTCAGAATGGTCGTCATGGCGACGATGATGTCAGTATGGTGGTCATGGCTTTGGTGATGTCATAATGGTCGTCACGGCGACGATGATGTCATAATGGTCGTCATGGCGACGATGATGTCATAATGGTCGTCATGGCGACGATGATGTCAATATGGTTGTCATGGCTTTGGTGATGTCATAATGGTCGTCATGGCGACGGTGATGTCATAATGGTCGTCATGGCGACGATGATGTCATAATGGTCGTCACGGCGACGATGATGTCATAATGGTCGTCACGGCGACGGTGATGTCATAAGGGTCGTCATGGCGAGGATGATGTCATACTGGTCGTCATGGCGACAGTGTTGCCATAATGGTCGTCATGGCGACGATGATGTCATAATGGTCGTCATGGCGACGATGATGTCATAATGGTCGTCATGGCGACGATGACGTCATAATGGTCGTCATGGCGACGATGATGTCATAATGGTCGTCATGGCGACGATGATGTCATACTGGTCGTCATGGCGACGGTATTGCCATAATGGTCGTCATGGCGAAGATGATGTCATAATGGTCGTCATGGCGACGATGATGTCATAATGGTCGTCATGGCGACGATGATGTCATAATGGTCGTCATGGCGACGATGATGTCATAATGGTCGTCATGGCGACGATGATGTCAGTATGGTGGTCATTGCTTTGGTGATGTCATAATGGTCGTCATGGCGACGGTGATGTCATAATGGTCGTCATGGCGACGATGATGTCATAATGGTCGTCACGGCGACGATGATGTCATAATGGTCGTCACGGCGGCGGTAATGTCATAATTGTCGTCATGGCGACGATGATGTCATATTGTCGTCATGGCGACGGTGTTGCCATAATGGTCGTCATGGCGACGATGATGTCATAATGGTCATCATGGCGACGATGACGTCATAATGGTCGTCATGGCGACGATGACGTCATAATGGTCGTCATGGCGACGATGATGTCATAATGGTCGTCAGAGCGACGATGATGTCATAATTGTCGTCATGGCGACGATGATGTCAGTATGGTGGTCATGGCTTTGGTGATGTCATAATGGTTGTCATGGTGACGGTGATGTCATAATGGTCGTCATGGCGACGATGATGTCATAATGGTAGTCATGGTGACGATGATGTCATAATGGTCGTCATGGCGACGATGACGTCATAATGGTCGTCATGGCGACGATGATGTCATACTGGTCGTCATGGCGACGGTGTTGCCATAATGGTCGTCATGGCGACGATGATGTCATAATGTTCGTCATGGCGACGATGATGTCAATATGGTTGTTATGGCTTTGGTGATGTCATAATGGTCGTCATGGCGACGGTGATGTCATAAAGTTCGTCACGGCGACGATGATGTCATAATGATCGTCACGGCGACGATGATGTCATAATGGTCGTCACGGCGACGGTGATGTCATAATGGTTGTCATGGCGACGATAACGTCATAATGGTCGTCATAATGGTCGTCATGGCGACGATGATGTCATAATGGTCGTCATGGCGACGATGATGTCATAATGGTCGTCATGGCGACGATGATGTCATAATGGTCGTCATGGCGACGATGACGACATAATGGTCGTCATGGCGACGATGACGTCATAATGGTCGTCATGGCGACGATGATGTCATAATGGTCGTCATGGCGACGATGATGTCATACTGGTCGTCATGGCGACGGTGTTGCCATAATGGTCGTCATGGCGACGATGATGTCATAATAGTCGTCATGGCGACGGTGATGTCATAATGGTCGTCATGGCGACGGTGATGTCATAATGGTCGTCATGGCGACGATGATGTCATAATGGTCGTCATGGCGACGATGATGTCAGTATGGTGGTCATGGCTTTGGTGATGTCATAATGGTCGTCATGGCGACGGTGATGTCATAATGGTCGTCATGGCAATGGTGATGTCAGAATGGTCGTCATGGCGACGATGAAGTCAGTATGGTGGTCATGGCTTTGGTGATGTCATAATGGTCGTCATGGTGACGGTGATGTCATAATGGTCATCATGGCGACGATGATGTCATAATGGTCGTCACGGCGACGATGATGTCATAATGGTCGTCACGGCGGCGGTAATGTCATAATTGTCGTCATGGCGACGGTGTTGCCATAATGGTCGTCATGGCGACGATGATGTCATGATGGTCGTCATGGTGACGGTGATGTCATAATGGCCGTCATGGCGACGATGATGTCATAATAGTCGTCATGGCGACGATGATGTCAGTATGGTGGTCATGGCTTTGGTGATGTCATAATGGTCGTCATGGCGACGGTGATGTCATAATGGTCGTCATGGCAATGGTGATGTCAGAATGGTCGTCATGGCGACGATGATGTCAGTATGGTGGTCATGGCTTTGGTGATGTCATAATGGTCGTCATGGCGACGATGATGTCATAATGGTCGTCATGGCGACGATGATGTCAATATGGTTGTCATGGCTTTGGTGATGTCATAATGGTCGTCATGGCGACGGTGATGTCATAATGGTCGTCATGGCGACGATGATGTCATAATGGTCGTCACGGCGACGATGATGTCATAATGGTCGTCATGGCGACGGTGATGTCATAAGGGTCGTCATGGCGAGGATGATGTCATACTGGTCGTCATGGCGATGGTGTTGCCATAATGGTCGTCATGGCGACGATGATGTCATAATAGTCGTCATGGCGACGATGATGTCATAATGGTCGTCATGGCGACGATGACGTCATAATGGTCGTCATGGCGACGATGATGTCATAATGGTCGTCATGGCGACGATGATGTCATACTGGTCGTCATGGCGACGGTATTGCCATAATGGTCGTCTTGCCGACGATGATGTCATAATGGTCGTCATGGCGACGGTGTTGCCATAATGGTCGTCATGGCGACGATGATGTCATAATGGTCGTCTTGCCGACGATGATGTCATAATGGTCGTCATGGCGACGGTGATGTCATAATAGTCGTCATGGCGACGATGATGTCATAATGGTCGTCTTGCCGACGATGATGTCATAATGGTCGTCATGGCGACGGTGTTGCCATAATGGTCGTCATGGCGACGATGATGTCATAATGGTCGTCATGGTGACGATGATGTCATAATGGTCGTCATGGCGACGATGATGTCAGTATGGTGGTCATGGCTTTGGTGATGTCATAATGGTCGTCATGGCAATGGTGATGTCAGAATGGTCGTCATGGTGACGATGATGTCATAATGGTCGTCATGGCGACGATGATGTCATAATGGTCGTCATGGCGACGATGATGTCATAATGGTCGTCATGGCGACGGTGTTGCCATAATGGTCGTCATGGCGACGATGATGTCATAATGGTCGTCTTGCCGACGATGATGTCATAATGGTCGTCATGGCGACGGTGATGTCATAATAGTCGTCATGGCGACGATGATGTCATAATGGTCGTCTTGCCGACGATGATGTCATAATGGTCGTCATGGCGACGGTGTTGCCATAATGGTCGTCATGGCGACGATGATGTCATAATGGTCGTCATGGTGACGATGATGTCATAATGGTCGTCATGGCGACGATGATGTCAGTATGGTGGTCATGGCTTTGGTGATGTCATAATGGTCGTCATGGCAATGGTGATGTCAGAATGGTCGTCATGGTGACGATGATGTCAGTATGGTGGTCATGGCTTTGGTGATGTCATAATGGTCGTCATGGCGACGATGATGTCATAATGGTCGTCATGGCGACGATGATGTCATAATGGTCGTCATGGCGACGATGATGTCATACTGGTCGTCATGGCGACGGTATTGCCATAATGGTCATCATGGTGACGATGATGTCATAATGGTCGTCATGCCGACGATGATGTCATAATGGTCGTCATGGCGACGATGATGTCATAATGGTCGTCATGGCGACGATTATGTCATAATGGTCGTCATGGCGACGGTGATGTCATAATGGTCGTCATGCCGACGATGATGTCATAATGGTCGTCATGGCGAAGATGATGTCATAATGGTCGTCATGGCGACGGTGTTGCCATAATGGTCGTCATGGCGACGATGATATCATAATGGTCGTCATGGCGACGATGATGTCAGTATGGTGGTCATGGCTTTGAAGATGTTATAATGGTGCTCATGGCGACGGTGATGTCATAATGGTCGTCATGGCAATGGTGATGTCAGAATGGTCGTCATGGCGACGATGATGTCAGTATGGTGGTCATGGCTTTGGTGATGTCATAATGGTCGTCATTGCGATGATGATGTCATAATGGTCGTCATGGCGATGATGATGTCATAATGGTCGTCATGGCGACGATGATATCAATATGGTTGTCATGGCTTTGGTGATGTCATAATGGTCGTCATGGCGACGGTGATGTCATAATGGTCGTCATGGCGACGATGATGTCAATATGGTTGTCATGGCTTTGGTGATGTCATAATGGTCGTCACGGCGACGGTGATGTCATAATTGTCGTCATGTCGACGATGATGTCATACTGGTCGTCATGGCGACGGTGTTGCCATAATGGTCGTCATGGCGACGATGATGTAATAATGATCGTCATGGCGACGGTGATGTCATAATGGTTGTCATGCCGACGATGATGTCATAATGGTCGTCACGGCGAAGATGATGTCATAATGGTCGTCATGGCGACGATGACGTCATAATGGTCGTCATGGCGACGATGACGTCATAATGGTCGTCATGGCGACGATGATGTCATAATGGTCGTCATGCCGACGATGATGTCATAATGGTCGTCATGGCGACGGTGTTTCCATAATGGTCGTCATGGTGACGATGATATCATAATGGTCGTCATGGCGACGATGATGTCAGTATGGTGGTCATGGCTTTCTTGATGTCATAATGGTCGTCATGGCGACGGTGATGTCATAATGGTCGTCATGGCAATGGTGATGTCAGAATGGTCGTCATGGCGACGATGATGTCAGTATGGTGGTCATGGCTTTGGTGATGTCATAATGGTCGTCATGTCGACGGTGATGTCATAATGGTCGTCATGGCGACGATGATGTCATAATGGTCGTCATGGCGACGACGATGTCATACTGGTCGTCATGGCGACGGTGTTGCCATAATGGTCGTCATGGCGACGATGATGTCATATGGTCGTCATGGCGACGATGATGTCATAATGGTCGTCATGGCGACGATGACGTCATAATGGTCGTCATGGCGACGATGATGTCATAATGGTCGTCATGGCGACGATGATGTCATAATGGTCGTCATGGCGACGATGATGTCATACTGGTCGTCATGGCGACGGTATTGCCATAATGGTCGTCATGGCGACGATGATGTCATAATGGTCGTCATGCCGACAATGATGTCATAATGGTCGTCATGGCGACGGTGTTGCCATAATGGTCGTCATGTCGACGATGATGTCATAATGGTCGTCATGGCGACGATGATGTCATAATGGTCGTCATGGCGACGTTGATGTCATAATGGTCGTCATGGCAATGGTGATGTCAGAATGGTCGTCATGGCGACGATGATGTCAGTATGGTGGTCATGGCTTTGGTGATGTCATAATGGTCGTCATGGCGACGATGATGTCATAATGGTCGTCATGGCGACGATGATGTCATAATGGTCGTCATACCGACGATGATGTCATAATGGTCGTCATGGCGACGGTGATGTCATAATGGTCGTCATGGCGACGATGATGTCATAATGGTTGTCATGGCGACGGTGATGTCATAATGGTCGTCATGGCGACGATGATGTCATACTGGTCGTCATGGCGACGGTGTTGCCATAATGGTCGTCATGGCGACGATGATGTCATAATGGTAGTCATGGCGACGATGATGTCATACTGGTCGTCATGGCGACGGTGTTGCCATAATGGTAGTCATAGCGACGATGATGTCATACTGGTCGTCATGGCGACGGTGTTGCCATAATGGTCGTCATGGCGACGATGATGTCATAATGATCGTCATGGCGACGGTGATGTCATAATGGTCGTCATGCCGACGATGATGTCATAATGGTCGTCATGCCGACGATGATGTCATAATGGTCGTCATGGCGAAGATGATGTCATAATGGTCGTCATGGCGACGGTGATGTCATAATAGTCTTCATGGCGACGATGATGTCATAATGGTCGTCATGCCGACGATGATGTCATAATGGTCGTCATGGCGACGGTGTTGCCATAATGTTCGTCATGGCGACGATGATATCATAATGGTCGTCATGGCGACGATGATGTCAGTATGGTGGTCATGGCTTTGGTGATGTCATAATGGTCGTCATGGCGACGGTGATGTCATAATGGTCGTCATGGCAATAGTGATGTCAGAATGGTCGTCATGGCGACGATGATGTCAGTATGGTGGTCATGGCTTTGGTGATGTCATAATGGTCGTCATGGCGACGATGATGTCATAATGGTCGTCATGGCGACGATGATGTCAATATGGTTGTAATGGCTTTGGTGATGACATAATGGTCGTCATGGCGACGGTGATGTCATAATGGTCGTCATGGCGACGATGATGTCATGATGGTCGTCACGGCGACGATGATGTCATAATGGTCGTCACCGCGACGGTGATGTCATAATGGTCGTCATGGCGACGATGATGTCATAATGGTCGTCATGGCGACGATGATGTCAGTATGGTGGTCATGGCTTTGGTGATGTCATAATGGTCGTCATGGCGACGGTGATGTCATAATGGTCGTCATGGCAATGGTGATGTCAGAATGGTCGTCATGGCGACGATGATGTCAGTATGGTGGTCATGGCTTTGGTGATGTCATAATGGTCGTCATGGCGACGATGATGTCATAATGGTCGTCATGGCGACGATGATGTCATAATGGTTGTAATGGCTTTGGTGATGTCATAATGGTCGTCATGGCGACGGTGATGTCATAATGGTCGTCATGGCGACGATGATGTCATGATGGTCTTCACGGTGACGATGATGTCATAATGGTCGTCACCGTGACGGTGATGTCATAATGGTCGTCATGGCGACGATGATGTCATACTGGTCGTCATGGCAACGGTGTTGCCATAATGGTCGTCATGGCGACGGTGATGTCATAATGGTCGTCATGGCGACGATGATGTCATAATGGTCATCATGGCGACGATGACGTCATAATGGTCGTCATGGCGACGATGATGTCATAATGGTCGTCTTGCCGACGATGATGTCATAATGGTCGTCATGGCGACGGTGATGTCATAATAGTCGTCATGGCGACGATGATGTCATAATGGTCGTCTTGCCGACGATGATGTCATAATGGTCGTCATGGCGACGGTGTTGCCATAATGGTCGTCATGGCGACGATGATGTCAGTATGGTGGTCATGGCTTTGGTGATGTCATAATGGTCGTCATGGCAATGGTGATGTCACAATGGTCGTCATGGTGACGATGATGTCAGTATGGTGGTCATGGCTTTGGTGATGTCATAATGGTCGTCATGGCGACGATGATGTCATAATGGTCGTCATGGCGACGATGATGTCATAATGGTCGTCATGGCGACGATGATGTCATACTGGTCGTCATGGCGACGGTATTGCCATAATGGTCATCATGTCGACGATGATGTCATAATGGTCGTCATGGCGACGATTATGTCATAATGGTCGTCATGGCGACGGTGATGTCATAATGGTCGTCATGCCGACGATGATGTCATAATGGTCGTCATGGCGACGATGATGTCATAATGGTCGTCATGGCGACGATGATGTCATAATGGTCGTCATGGCGACGATGATGTCATACTGGTCGTCATGGCGACGGTATTGCCATAATGGTCATCATGGCGACGATGATGTCATAATGGTCGTCATGGCGACGATTATGTCATAATGGTCGTCATGGCGACGGTGATGTCATAATGGTCGTCATGCCGACGATGATGTCATAATGGTCGTCATGGCGAAGATGATGTCATAATGGTCGTCATGGCGACGATGTTGCCATAATGGTTGTCATGGCGACGATGATATCATAATGGTCGTCATGGCGACGATGATGTCAGTATGGTGGTCATGGCTTTGAAGATGTCATAATGGTGGTCATGGCGACGGTGATGTCATAATGGTCGTCATGGCAATGGTGATGTCAGAATGGTCGTCATGGCGACGATGATGTCAGTATGGTGGTCATGGCTTTGGTGATGTCATAATGGTCGTCATTGCGATGATGATGTCATAATGGTCGTCATGGCGATGATGATGTCATAATGGTCGTCATGGCGACGATGATATCAATATGGTTGTCATGGCTTTGGTGATGTCATAATGGTCGTCATGGCGACGGTGATGTCATAATGGTCGTCATGGCGACGATGATGTCAATATGGTTGTCATGGCTTTGGTGATGTCATAATGGTCGTCATGGCGACGGTCATGTCATAATGGTCGTCATGGCGACGATGATGTCATAATGGTCGTCACGGCGACGGTGATGTCATAATTGTCGTCATGTCGACGATGATGTCATACTGGTCGTCATGGCGACGGTGTTGCCATAATGGTCGTCATGGCGACAATGATGTCATAATGATCGTCATGGCGACGGTGATGTCATAATGGTTGTCACGCCGACGATGATGTCATAATGGTCGTCACGGCGAAGATGATGTCATAATGGTCGTCATGGCGACGATGATGTCATAATGGTCGTCATGGCGACGATGATGTCATAATGGTCGTCATGGCGACGATGATGTCATACTGGTCGTCATGGCGACGGTATTGCCATAATGGTCGTCATGGCGACGATGATGTCATAATGGTCGTCATGCCGACAATGATGTCATAATGGTCGTCATGGCGACGGTGTTGCCATAATGGTCGTCATGTCGACGATGATGTCATAATGGTCGTCATGGCGACGATGATGTCATAATGGTCGTCATGGCGACGTTGATGTCATAATGGTCGTCATGGCAATGGTGATGTCAGAATGGTCGTCATGGCGACGATGATGTCAGTATGGTGGTCATGGCTTTGGTGATGTCATAATGGTCGTCATGGCGACGATGATGTCATAATGGTCGTCATGGCGACGATGATGTCATAATGGTCGTCATACCGACGATGATGTCATAATGGTCGTCATGGCGACGGTGATGTCATAATGGTCGTCATGGCGACGATGATGTCATAATGGTTGTCATGGCGACGGTGATGTCATAATGGTCGTCATGGCGACGATGATGTCATACTGGTCGTCATGGCGACGGTGTTGCCATAATGGTCGTCATGGCGACGATGATGTCATAATGGTAGTCATGGCGACGATGATGTCATACTGGTCGTCATGGCGACGGTGTTGCCATAATGGTAGTCATAGCGACGATGATGTCATACTGGTCGTCATGGCGACGGTGTTGCCATAATGGTCGTCATGGCGACGATGATGTCATAATGATCGTCATGGCGACGGTGATGTCATAATGGTCGTCATGCCGACGATGATGTCATAATGGTCGTCATGCCGACGATGATGTCATAATAGTCGTCATGGCGAAGATGATGTCATAATGGTCGTCATGGCGACGGTGATGTCATAATAGTCTTCATGGCGACGATGATGTCATAATGGTCGTCATGCCGACGATGATGTCATAATGGTCGTCATGGCGACGGTGTTGCCATAATGGTCGTCATGGCGACGATGATATCATAATGGTCGTCATGGCGACGATGATGTCAGTATGGTGGTCATGGCTTTGGTGATGTCATAATGGTCGTCATGGCGACGGTGATGTCATAATGGTCGTCATGGCAATGGTGATGTCAGAATGGTCGTCATGGCGACGATGATGTCAGTACGGTGGTCATGGCTTTGGTGATGTCATAATGGTCGTCATGGCGACGATGATGTCATAATGGTCGTCATGGCGACGATGATGTCAATATGGTTGTAATGGCTTTGGTGATGTCATAATGGTCGTCATGGCGACGGTGATGTCATAATGGTCGTCATGGCGACGATGATGTCATGATGGTCGTCACGGCGACGATGATGTCATAATGGTCGTCACCGCGACGGTGATGTCATAATGGTCGTCATGGCGACGATGATGTCATACTGGTCGTCATGGCGACGGTGTTGCCATAATGGTCGTCATGGCGACGATGATGTCATATGGTCGTCATGGCGACGATGATGTCATAATGGTCGTCATGGCGACGATGACGTCATAATGGTCGTCACGGCGACGATGATGTCATAATGGTCATCATGGCGACGATGACGTCATAATGGTCGTCACGGCGACGATGATGTCATAATGGTCGTCATGGCGACGATGATGTCATACTGGTCGTCATGGCGACGGTGTTGCCATAATGGTCGTCATGGCGACGATGATGTCATAATGGTCGTCATGGCGACGATGATGTCATAATGGTCGTCATACCGACGATGATGTCATAATGGTCGTCATGGCGAAGATGATGTCATAATGGTCGTCATGGCGACGATGATGTCATAATGGTCGTCTTGCCGACGATGATGTCATAATGGTCGTCATGGCGACGGTGTTGCCATAATGGTCGTCATGGCGACGATCATGTCATAATGGTCGTCATGGCGACGATGATGTCAGTATGGTGGTCATGGCTTTGGTGATGTCATAATGGTCGTCATGGCGACGATGATGTCAATATGGTTGTCATGGCTTTGGTGATGTCATAATGGTCGTCATGGCGACGGTGATGTCATAATGGTCGTCATGGCGACGATGATGTCATAATGGTCGTCACGGCGACGGTGATGTCATAATTGTCGTCATGGCGACGATGATGTCATACTGGTCGTCATGGCGACGGTGTTGCCATAATGGTCGTCATGGCGACGATGATGTCATAATGGTAGTCATGGCGACGATGATGTCATACTGTTCGTCATGGCGACGGTGTTGCCATAATGGTAGTCATGGCGACAATGATGTCATACTGGTCGTCATGGCGACGGTGTTGCCATAATGGTCGTCATGGCGACGATGATGTCATAATGATCGTCATGGCGACGGTGATGTCATAATGGTCGTCATGCCGACGATGATGTCATAATGGTCGTCATGGCGAAGATGATGTCATAATGGTCGTCATGGTGACGGTGATATCATAATAGTCTTCATGGCGACGGTGTTGCCATAATGGTCGTCATGGCGACGATGATATCATAATGGTCGTCATGGCGACGATGATTTCAGTATGGTGGTCATGGCTTTGGTGATGTCATAATGGTCGTCATGGCGACGGTGATGTCATGATGGTCATCACGGCGACGATAATGTCATAATGGTCGTCACCGCGACGGTGATGTCATAATGGTCGTCATGGCGACGATGATGTCATGCTGGTCGTCATGGCGACGGTGTTGCCATAATGGTCGTCATGGCGACGATCATGTCATAATGGTCGTCATGGCGACGATGATGTCAGTATGGTGGTCATGGCTTTGGTGATGTCATAATGGTCGTCATGGCAATGGTGATGTCAGAATGGTCGTCATGGCGACGATGATGTCAGTATGGTGGTCATGGCTTTGGTGATGTCATAATGGTCGTCATGGCGACGATGATGTCATAATGGTCGTCATGGCGACGATGATGTCATAATGGTCGTCATGGCGACGATGATGTCATACTGGTCGTCATGGCGACGGTATTGCCATAATGGTCATCATGGCGACGATGATGTCATAATGGTCGTCATGCCGACGATGATGTCATAATGGTCGTCATGGCGAAGATGATGTCAGTATGGTGGTCATGGCTTTGGTGATGTCATAATGGTCGTCATGGCGACGGTGATGTCATAATGGTCGTCATGGCAATGGTGATGTCAGAATGGTCGTCATGGCGACGGTGATGTCAGTATGGTGGTCATGGCTTTGGTGATGTCATAATGGTCGTCATGGCGACAATGATGTCATAATGGTCGTCATGGCGACGATGATGTCAATATGGTTGTCATGGCTTTGGTGATGTCATAATGGTCGTCAAGGCGACGGTGATGTCATAATGGTCGTCATGGCGACGATGATGTCATAATGGTCGTCACGGCGACGGTGATGTCATAATTGTCATCATGGCGACGATGATGTCATACTGGTCGTCATGGCGACGGTGTTGCCATAATGGTCGTCATGGCGACGATGATGTCATAATGGTCGTCATGGCAACGATGACGTCATAATGGTCGTCATGGCGACGATGATGTCATAATGGTAGTCATGGCGACGATGATGTCATACTGGTCGTCATGGCGACGGTGTTGCCATAATGGTCGTCATGGCGACGATGATGTCATAATGATCGTCATGGCGACGGTGATGTCATAATGGTCGTCATGGCGAAGATGATGTCATAATGGTCGTCATGGCGACGATGACGTCATAATGGTCGTCATGGCGACGATGACGTCATAATGGTCGTCATGGCGACGATGATGTCATAATGGTCGTCATGGCGACGGTGATGTCATAATAGTCGTCATGGCGACGGTGATGTCATAATGGTCGTCATGGCGACGATGATGTCATAATGGTCGTCACGGCGACGGTGATGTCATAATTGTCGTCATGGCGACGATGATGTCATACTGGTCGTCATGGCGACGGTGTTGCCATAATGGTCGTCATGGCGACGATGATGTCATAATGGTAGTCATGGCGACGATGATGTCATACTGTTCGTCATGGCGACGGTGTTGCCATAATGGTAGTCATGGCGACAATGATGTCATACTGGTCGTCATGGCGACGGTGTTGCCATAATGGTCGTCATGGCGACGATGATGTCATAATGATCGTCATGGCGACGGTGATGTCATAATGGTCGTCATGCCGACGATGATGTCATAATGGTCGTCATGGCGAAGATGATGTCATAATGGTCGTCATGGTGACGGTGATATCATAATAGTCTTCATGGCGACGGTGTTGCCATAATGGTCGTCATGGCGACGATGATATCATAATGGTCGTCATGGCGACGATGATTTCAGTATGGTGGTCATGGCTTTGGTGATGTCATAATGGTCGTCATGGCGACGGTGATGTCATGATGGTCATCACGGCGACGATAATGTCATAATGGTCGTCACCGCGACGGTGATGTCATAATGGTCGTCATGGCGACGATGATGTCATGCTGGTCGTCATGGCGACGGTGTTGCCATAATGGTCGTCATGGCGACGATCATGTCATAATGGTCGTCATGGCGACGATGATGTCAGTATGGTGGTCATGGCTTTGGTGATGTCATAATGGTCGTCATGGCAATGGTGATGTCAGAATGGTCGTCATGGCGACGATGATGTCAGTATGGTGGTCATGGCTTTGGTGATGTCATAATGGTCGTCATGGCGACGATGATGTCATAATGGTCGTCATGGCGACGATGATGTCATAATGGTCGTCATGGCGACGATGATGTCATACTGGTCGTCATGGCGACGGTATTGCCATAATGGTCATCATGGCGACGATGATGTCATAATGGTCGTCATGCCGACGATGATGTCATAATGGTCGTCATGGCGAAGATGATGTCAGTATGGTGGTCATGGCTTTGGTGATGTCATAATGGTCGTCATGGCGACGGTGATGTCATAATGGTCGTCATGGCAATGGTGATGTCAGAATGGTCGTCATGGCGACGGTGATGTCAGTATGGTGGTCATGGCTTTGGTGATGTCATAATGGTCGTCATGGCGACAATGATGTCATAATGGTCGTCATGGCGACGATGATGTCAATATGGTTGTCATGGCTTTGGTGATGTCATAATGGTCGTCAAGGCGACGGTGATGTCATAATGGTCGTCATGGCGACGATGATGTCATAATGGTCGTCACGGCGACGGTGATGTCATAATTGTCATCATGGCGACGATGATGTCATACTGGTCGTCATGGCGACGGTGTTGCCATAATGGTCGTCATGGCGACGATGATGTCATAATGGTCGTCATGGCAACGATGACGTCATAATGGTCGTCATGGCGACGATGATGTCATAATGGTAGTCATGGCGACGATGATGTCATACTGGTCGTCATGGCGACGGTGTTGCCATAATGGTCGTCATGGCGACGATGATGTCATAATGATCGTCATGGCGACGGTGATGTCATAATGGTCGTCATGGCGAAGATGATGTCATAATGGTCGTCATGGCGATGATGACGTCATAATGGTCGTCATGGCGACGATGACGTCATAATGGTCGTCATGGCGACGATGATGTCATAATGGTCGTCATGGCGACGGTGATGTCATAATAGTCGTCATGGCGACGGTGATGTCATAATGGTCGTCATGCCGACGATGATGTCATAATGGTCGTCATGGCGACGGTGTTGTCATAATGGTCGTCATGGCGACGGTGATGTCATAATGGTCGTCATGGCGATGATGATGTCAGTATGGTGGTCATGGCTTTGGTGATGTCATAATGGTCGTCATGGCGACGATGATGTCATAATGGTCGTTTTGGCGACGATGATGTCATAATGGTCGTCACGGCGACGGTGATGTCATAATGGTCGTCACGGCGACGGTGTTGCCATAATGGTCGTCATGGCGACGATTATGTCATAATGGTAGTCATGGCGACGATGATGTCATACTGGTCGTCATGGCGACGGTGTTGCCATAATGGTAGTCATGGCGACGATGATGTCATACTGGTCGTCATGGCGACGGTGTTGCCATAATGGTCGTCATGGCGACGATGATGTCATAATGATCGTCATGGCGACGGTGATGTCATAATGGTCGTCATGCCGACGATGATGTCATAATGGTCGTCATGGCGAAGATGATGTCATAATGGTCGTCATGGCGACGGTGATGTCATAATAGTCTTCATGGCGACGATGATGTCATAATGGTCGTCATGCCGACGATGATGTCATAATGGTCGTCATGGCGACGGTGTTGCCATAATGGTCGTCATGGCGACGATGATATCATAATGGTCGTCATGGCGACGATGATGTCAGTATGGTGGTCATGGCTTTGGTGATGTCATAATGGTCGTCATGGCGACGGTGATGTCATAATGGTCGTCATGGCAATGGTGATGTCAGAATGGTTGTCTTGCCGACGATGATGTCGTAATGGTCGTCTTGCCGACGATGATGTCATAATGGTCGTCTTGCCGACGGTGATGTCATAATGGTCGTCATGGCGACGGTGATGTCATAATGGTCGTCATGGCGACGATGATGTCATAATGGTCGTCATGGCGATGGTGTTGCCATAATGGTCGTCATGGCGACGATCATGTCATAATGGTCGTCATGGCGACGATGATGTCATAATGGTCGTCATGGCGACGATGATGTCAGTATGGTGGTCATGGCTTTGGTGATGTCATAATGGTCATCATGGCAATGGTGATGTCAGAATGGTCGTCATGGCGACGGTGATGTCAGTATGGTGGTCATGGCTTTGGTGATGTCATAATGGTCGTCATGGCGACGATGATGTCATGATGGTCGTCATGGCGACGATGATGTCATAATGGTCGTCATGGCGACGACGATGTCATACTGGTCGTCATGGCGACGACGATGTCATACTGGTCGTCATGGCGACGGTGTTGCCATAATGGTCGTCATGGCGACGATGATGTCATATGGTCGTCATGGCGACGATGATGTCATAATGGTCGTCATGGCGATGATGACGTCATAATGGTCGTCATGGCGACGATGATGTCATAATGGTCGTCATGGCGATGATGACGTCATAATGGTCGTCATGGCGACGATGATGTCATAATGGTCGTCATACCGACGATGATGTCATAATGGTCGTCATGGCGACGGTGATGTCATAATGGTCGTCATGGCGACGATGATGTCATAATGGTTGTCATGGCGACGGTGATGTCATAATGGTCGTCATGGCGACGATGATGTCATACTGGTCGTCATGGCGACGGTGTTGCCATAATGGTCGTCATGGCGACGATGATGTCATAATGGTAGTCATGGCGACGATGATGTCATACTGGTTGTCATGGCGACGGTGTTGCCATAATGGTAGTCATAGCGACGATGATGTCATACTGGTCGTCATGGCGACGGTGTTGCCATAATGGTCGTCATGGCGACGATGATGTCATAATGATCGTCATGGCGACGGTGATGTCATAATGGTCGTCATGCCGACGATGATGTCATAATGGTCGTCATGCCGACGATGATGTCATAATGGTCGTCATGGCGAAGATGATGTCATAATGGTCGTCATGGCGACGGTGATGTCATAATAGTCTTCATGGCGACGATGATGTCATAATGGTCGTCATGCCGACGATGATGTCATAATGGTCGTCATGGCGACGGTGTTGCCATAATGGTCGTCATGGCGACGATGATATCATAATGGTCGTCATGGCGACGATGATGTCAGTATGGTGGTCATGGCTTTGGTGATGTCATAATGGTCGTCATGGCGACGGTGATGTCATAATGGTCGTCATGGCAATGGTGATGTCAGAATGGTCGTCATGGCGACGATGATGTCAGTATGGTGGTCATGGCTTTGGTGATGTCATAATGGTCGTCATGGCGACGATGATGTCATAATGGTCGTCATGGCGACGATGATGTCAATATGGTTGTAATGGCTTTGGTGATGTCATAATGGTCGTCATGGCGACGGTGATGTCATAATGGTCGTAATGGCGACGATGATGTCATGATGGTCGTCACGGCGACGATGATGTCATAATGGTCGTCACCGCGACGGTGATGTCATAATGGTCGTCATGGCGACGATGATGTCATACTGGTCGTCATGGCGACGGTGTTGCCATAATGGTCGTCATGGCGACGATGATGTCATATGGTCGTCATGGCGACGATGATGTCATAATGGTCGTCATGGCGACGATGACGTCATAATGGTCGTCACGGCGACGATGATGTCATAATGGTCATCATGGCGACGATGACGTCATAATGGTCGTCACGGCGACGATGATGTCATAATGGTCGTCATGGCGACGATGATGTCATACTGGTCGTCATGGCGACGGTGTTGCCATAATGGTCGTCATGGCGACGATGATGTCATAATGGTCGTCATGGCGACGATGATGTCATAATGGTCGTCATACCGACGATGATGTCATAATGGTCGTCATGGCGAAGATGATGTCATAATGGTCGTCATGGCGACGATGATGTCATAATGGTCGTCTTGCCGACGATGATGTCATAATGGTCGTCATGGCGACGGTGTTGCCATAATGGTCGTCATGGCGACGATCATGTCATAATGGTCGTCATGGCGACGATGATGTCAGTATGGTGGTCATGGCTTTGGTGATGTCATAATGGTCGTCATGGCGACAATGATGTCAATATGGTTGTCATGGCTTTGGTGATGTCATAATGGTCGTCATGGCGACGGTGATGTCATAATGGTCGTCATGGCGACGATGATGTCATGATGGTCGTCACGGCGACGGTGATGTCATAATTGTCGTCATGGCGACGATGATGTCATACTGGTCGTCATGGCGACGGTGTTGCCATAATGGTCGTCATGGCGACGATGATGTCATAATGGTAGTCATGGCGACGATGATGTCATACTGTTCGTCATGGCGACGGTGTTGCCATAATGGTAGTCATGGCGACAATGATGTCATACTGGTCGTCATGGCGACGGTGTTGCCATAATGGTCGTCATGGCGACGATGATGTCATAATGATCGTCATGGCGACGGTGATGTCATAATGGTCGTCATGCCGACGATGATGTCATAATGGTCGTCATGGCGAAGATGATGTCATAATGGTCGTCATGGTGACGGTGATATCATAATAGTCTTCATGGCGACGGTGTTGCCATAATGGTCGTCATGGCGACGATGATATCATAATGGTCGTCATGGCGACGATGATTTCAGTATGGTGGTCATGGCTTTGGTGATGTCATAATGGTCGTCATGGCGACGGTGATGTCATGATGGTCGTCACGGCGACGATAATGTCATAATGGTCGTCACCGCGACGGTGATGTCATAATGGTCGTCATGGCGACGATGATGTCAGTATGGTGGTCATGGCTTTGGTGATGTCATAATGGTCATCATGGCAATGGTGATGTCAGAATGGTCGTCATGGCGACGATGATGTCAGTATGGTGGTCATGGCTTTGGTGATGTCATAATGGTCGTCATGGCGACGATGATGTCATGATGGTCGTCATGGCGACGATGATGTCATAATGGTCGTCATGGCGACGACGATGTCATACTGGTCGTCATGGCGACGACGATGTCATACTGGTCGTCATGGCGACGGTGTTGCCATAATGGTCGTCATGGCGACGATGATGTCATATGGTCGTCATGGCGACGATGATGTCATAATGGTCGTCATGGCGACGATGACGTCATAATGGTCGTCATGGCGACGATGATGTCATAATGGTCGTCATACCGACGATGATGTCATAATGGTCGTCATGGCGACGGTGATGTCATAATGGTCGTCATGGCGACGATGATGTCATAATGGTTGTCATGGCGACGGTGATGTCATAATGGTCGCCATGGCGACGATGATGTCATACTGGTCGTCATGGCGACGGTGTTGCCATAATGGTCGTCATGGCGACGATGATGTCATAATGGTAGTCATGGCGACGATGATGTCATACTGGTCGTCATGGCGACGGTGTTGCCATAATGGTAGTCATAGCGACGATGATGTCATACTGGTCGTCATGGCGACGGTGTTGCCATAATGGTCGTCATGGCGACGATGATGTCATAATGATCGTCATGGCGACGGTGATGTCATAATGGTCGTCATGCCGACGATGATGTCATAATGGTCGTCATGCCGACGATGATGTCATAATGGTCGTCATGGCGAAGATGATGTCATAATGGTCGTCATGGCGACGGTGATGTCATAATAGTCTTCATGGCGACGATGATGTCATAATGGTCGTCATGCCGACGATGATGTCATAATGGTCGTCATGGCGACGGTGTTGCCATAATGGTCGTCATGGCGACGATGATATCATAATGGTCGTCATGGCGACGATGATGTCAGTATGGTGGTCATGGCTTTGGTGATGTCATAATGGTCGTCATGGCGACGGTGATGTCATAATGGTCGTCATGGCAATGGTGATGTCAGAATGGTCGTCATGGCGACGATGATGTCAGTATGGTGGTCATGGCTTTGGTGATGTCATAATGGTCGTCATGGCGACGATGATGTCATAATGGTCGTCATGGCGACGATGATGTCAATATGGTTGTAATGGCTTTGGTGATGTCATAATGGTCGTCATGGCGACGGTGATGTCATAATGGTCGTCATGGCGACGATGATGTCATGATGGTCGTCACGGCGACGATGATGTCATAATGGTCGTCATGGCGACGATGATGTCATACTGGTCGTCATGGCGACGGTGTTGCCATAATGGTCGTCATGGCGACGATGATGTCATATGGTCGTCATGGCGACGATGATGTCATAATGGTCGTCATGGCGACGATGACGTCATAATGGTCGTCACGGCGAAGATGATGTCATAATGGTCATCATGGCGACGATGACGTCATAATGGTCGTCACGGCGACGATGATGTCATAATGGTCGTCATGGCGACGATGATGTCATACTGGTCGTCATGGCGACGGTGTTGCCATAATGGTCGTCATGGCGACGATGATGTCATAATGGTCGTCATGGCGACGATGATGTCATAATGGTCGTCATACCGACGATGATGTCATAATGGTCGTCATGGCGAAGATGATGTCATAATGGTCGTCATGGCGACGATGATGTCATAATGGTCGTCTTGCCGACGATGATGTCATAATGGTCGTCATGGCGACGGTGTTGCCATAATGGTCGTCATGGCGACGATGATGTCATAATGGTCGTCATGGCGACGATGATGTCAGTATGGTGGTCATGGCTTTGGTGATGTCATAATGGTCGTCATGGCGACGATGATGTCAATATGGTTGTCATGGCTTTGGTGATGTCATAATGGTCGTCATGGCGACGGTGATGTCATAATGGTCGTCATGGCGACGATGATGTCATAATGGTCGTCACGGCGACGGTGATGTCATAATTGTCGTCATGGCGACGATGATGTCATACTGGTCGTCATGGCGACGGTGTTGCCATAATGGTCGTCATGGCGACGATGATGTCATAATGGTAGTCATGGCGACGATGATGTCATACTGTTCGTCATGGCGACGGTGTTGCCATAATGGTAGTCATGGCGACAATGATGTCATACTGGTCGTCATGGCGACGGTGTTGCCATAATGGTCGTCATGGCGACGATGATGTCATAATGATCGTCATGGCGACGGTGATGTCATAATGGTCGTCATGCCGACGATGATGTCATAATGGTCGTCATGGCGAAGATGATGTCATAATGGTCGTCATGGTGACGGTGATATCATAATAGTCTTCATGGCGACGGTGTTGCCATAATGGTCGTCATGGCGACGATGATATCATAATGGTCGTCATGGCGACGATGATTTCAGTATGGTGGTCATGGCTTTGGTGATGTCATAATGGTCGTCATGGCGACGGTGATGTCATGATGGTCGTCACGGCGACGATAATGTCATAATGGTCGTCACCGCGACGGTGATGTCATAATGGTCGTCATGGCGACGATGATGTCATACTGGTCGTCATGGCGACGGTGTTGCCATAATGGTCGTCATGGCGACGATCATGTCATAATGGTCGTCATGGCGACGATGATGTCAGTATGGTGGTCATGGCTTTGGTGATGTCATAATGGTCGTCATGGCAATGGTGATGTCAGAATGGTCGTCATGGCGACGATGATGTCAGTATGGTGGTCATGGCTTTGGTGATGTCATAATGGTCGTCATGGCGACGATGATGTCATAATGGTCGTCATGGCGACGATGATGTCATAATGGTCGTCATGACGACGATGATGTCATACTGGTCGTCATGGCGACGGTATTGCCATAATGGTCATCATGGCGACGATGATGTCATAATGGTCGTCATGCCGACGATGATGTCATAATGGTCGTCATGGCGACGATGATGTCAGTATGGTGGTCATGGCTTTGGTGATGTCATAATGGTCGTCATGGCGACGGTGATGTCATAATGGTCGTCATGGCAATGGTGATGTCAGAATGGTCGTCATGGCGACGGTGATGTCAGTATGGTGGTCATGGCTTTTGTGATGTCATAATGGTCGTCATGGCGACAATGATGTCATAATGGTCGTCATGGCGACGATGATGTCAATATGGTTGTCATGGCTTTGGTGATGTCATAATGGTCGTCATGGCGACGATGATGTCATAATGGTCGTCACGGCGACGGTGATGTCATAATTGTCATCATGGCGACGATGATGTCATACTGGTCGTCATGGCGACGGTGTTGCCATAATGGTCGTCATGGCGACGATGATGTCATAATGGTCGTCATGGCGACGATGATGTCATAATGGTAGTCATGGCGACGATGATGTCATACTGGTCGTCATGGCGACGGTGTTGCCATAATGGTCGTCATGGCGACGATGATGTCATAATGATCGTCATGGCGACGGTGATGTCATAATGGTCGTCATGGCAACGATGATGTCATAATGGTCGTCATGGCGACGATGACGTCATAATGGTCGTCACGGCGACGATGATGTCATAATGGTCATCATGGCGACGATGACGTCATAATGGTCGTCACGGCGACGATGATGTCATAATGGTCGTCATGGCGACGATGATGTCATACTGGTCGTCATGGCGACGGTGTTGCCATAATGGTCGTCATGGCGACGATGATGTCATAATGGTCGTCATGGCGACGATGATGTCATAATGGTCGTCATACCGACGATGATGTCATAATGGTCGTCATGGCGAAGATGATGTCATAATGGTCGTCATGGCGACGATGATGTCATAATGGTCGTCTTGCCGACGATGATGTCATAATGGTCGTCATGGCGACGGTGTTGCCATAATGGTCGTCATGGCGACGATCATGTCATAATGGTCGTCATGGCGACGATGATGTCAGTATGGTGGTCATGGCTTTGGTGATGTCATAATGGTCGTCATGGCGACGATGATGTCAATATGGTTGTCATGGCTTTGGTGATGTCATAATGGTCGTCATGGCGACGGTGATGTCATAATGGTCGTCATGGCGACGATGATGTCATAATGGTCGTCACGGCGACGGTGATGTCATAATTGTCGTCATGGCGACGATGATGTCATACTGGTCGTCATGGCGACGGTGTTGCCATAATGGTCGTCATGGCGACGATGATGTCATAATGGTAGTCATGGCGACGATGATGTCATACTGTTCGTCATGGCGACGGTGTTGCCATAATGGTAGTCATGGCGACAATGATGTCATACTGGTCGTCATGGCGACGGTGTTGCCATAATGGTCGTCATGGCGACGATGATGTCATAATGATCGTCATGGCGACGGTGATGTCATAATGGTCGTCATGCCGACGATGATGTCATAATGGTCGTCATGGCGAAGATAATGTCATAATGGTCGTCATGGTGACGGTGATATCATAATAGTCTTCATGGCGACGGTGTTGCCATAATGGTCGTCATGGCGACGATGATATCATAATGGTCGTCATGGCGACGATGATTTCAGTATGGTGGTCATGGCTTTGGTGATGTCATAATGGTCGTCATGGCGACGGTGATGTCATGATGGTCGTCACGGCGACGATAATGTCATAATGGTCGTCACCGCGACGGTGATGTCATAATGGTCGTCATGGCGACGATGATGTCATACTGGTCGTCATGGCGACGGTGTTGCCATAATGGTCGTCATGGCGACGATCATGTCATAATGGTCGTCATGGCGACGATGATGTCAGTATGGTGGTCATGGCTTTGGTGATGTCATAATGGTCGTCATGGCAATGGTGATGTCAGAATGGTCGTCATGGCGACGATGATGTCAGTATGGTGGTCATGGCTTTGGTGATGTCATAATGGTCGTCATGGCGACGATGATGTCATAATGGTCGTCATGGCGACGATGATGTCATAATGGTCGTCATGGCGACGATGATGTCATACTGGTCGTCATGGCGACGGTATTGCCATAATGGTCATCATGGCGACGATGATGTCATAATGGTCGTCATGCCGACGATGATGTCATAATGGTCGTCATGGCGACGATGATGTCAGTATGGTGGTCATGGCTTTGGTGATGTCATAATGGTCGTCATGGCGACGGTGATGTCATAATGGTCGTCATGGCAATGGTGATGTCAGAATGGTCGTCATGGCGACGGTGATGTCAGTATGGTGGTCATGGCTTTGGTGATGTCATAATGGTCGTCATGGCGACAATGATGTCATAATGGTCGTCATGGCGACGATGATGTCAATATGGTTGTCATGGCTTTGGTGATGTCATAATGGTCGTCAAGGCGACGGTGATGTCATAATGGTCGTCATGGCGACGATGATGTCATAATGGTCGTCACGGCGACGGTGATGTCATAATTGTCATCATGGCGACGATGATGTCATACTGGTCGTCATGGCGACGGTGTTGCCATAATGGTCGTCATGGCGACGATGATGTCATAATGGTCATCATGGCGACGATGATGTCATAATGGTCGTCATGGCAACGATGACGTCATAATGGTCGTCATGGCGACGATGATGTCATAATGGTAGTCATGGCGACGATGATGTCATACTGGTCGTCATGGCGACGGTGTTGCCATAATGGTCGTCATGGCGACGATGATGTCATAATGATCGTCATGGCGACGGTGATGTCATAATGGTCGTCATGGCGAAGATGATGTCATAATGGTCGTCATGGCGACGATGACGTCATAATGGTCGTCATGGCGACGATGACGTCATAATGGTCGTCATGGCGACGATGATGTCATAATGGTCGTCATGGCGACGGTGATGTCATAATAGTCGTCATGGCGACGGTGATGTCATAATGGTCGTCATGCCGACGATGATGTCATAATGGTCGTCATGGCGACGGTGTTGTCATAATGGTCGTCATGGCGACGGTGATGTCATAATGGTCGTCATGGCGACGATGATGTCAGTATGGTGGTCATGACTTTGGTGATGTCATAATGGTCGTTATGGCGACGATGATGTCATAATGGTCGTTTTGGCGACGATGATGTCATAATGGTCGTCACGGCGACGGTGATGTCATAATGGTCGTCACGGCGACGGTGTTGCCATAATGGTCGTCATGGCGACGGTGTTGCCTAAATGGTCGTCATGGCGACGATGATGTCATAATGGTAGTCATGGCGACGATGATGTCATACTGGTCGTCATGGCGACGGTGTTGCCATAATGGTAGTCATGGCGACGATGATGTCATACTGGTCGTCATGGCGACGGTGTTGCCATAATGGTCGTCATGGCGACGATGATGTCATAATGATCGTCATGGCGACGGTGATGTCATAATGGTCGTCATGCCGACGATGATGTCATAATGGTCGTCATGGCGAAGATGATGTCATAATGGTCGCCATGGCGACGGTGATGTCATAATAGTCTTCATGGCGACGATGATGTCATAATGGTCGTCATGCCGACGATGATGTCATAATGGTCGTCATGGCGACGGTGTTGCCATAATGGTCGTCATGGCGACGATGATATCATAATGGTCGTCATGGCGACGATGATGTCAGTATGGTGGTCATGGCTTTGGTGATGTCATAATGGTCGTCATGGCGACGGTGATGTCATAATGGTCGTCATGGCAATGGTGATGTCAGAATGGTTGTCTTGCCGACGATGATGTCATAATGGTCGTCTTGCCGACGATGATGTCATAATGGTCGTCTTGCCGACGGTGATGTCATAATGGTCGTCATGGCGACGGTGATGTCATAATGGTCGTTATGGCGACGATGATGTCATAATGGTCGTCATGGCGATGGTGTTGCCATAATGGTCGTCATGGCGACGATCATGTCATAATGGTCGTCATGGCGACGATGATGTCATAATGGTCGTCATGGCGACGATGATGTCAGTATGGTGGTCATGGCTTTGGTGATGTCATAATGGTCGTCATGGCAATGGTGATGTCAGAATGGTCGTCATGGCGACGATGATGTCAGTATGGTGGTCATGGCTTTGGTGATGTCATAATGGTCGTCATGGCGACGATGATGTCATGATGGTCGTCATGGCGACGATGATGTCATAATGGTCGTCATGGCGACGACGATGTCATACTGGTCGTCATGGCGACGACGATGTCATACTGGTCGTCATGGCGACGGTGTTGCCATAATGGTCGTCATGGCGACGATGATGTCATATGGTCGTCATGGCGACGATGATGTCATAATGGTCGTCATGGCGATGATGACGTCATAATGGTCGTCATGGCGACGATGATGTCATAATGGTCGTCATGGCGACGATGACGTCATAATGGTCGTCATGGAGACGATGATGTCATAATGGTCGTCATGGCGACGATGATGTCATAATGGTCGTCATGGCGACGGTGTTGCCATAATGGTCGTCATGTCGACGATGATGTCATAATGGTCGTCATGGCGACGATGATGTCATAATGGTCGTCATGGCGACGTTGATGTCATAATGGTCGTCATGGCAATGGTGATGTCAGAATGGTCGTCATGGCGACGATGATGTCAGTATGGTGGTCATGGCTTTGGTGATGTCATAATGGTCGTCATGGCGACGATGATGTCATAATGGTCGTCATGGCGACGATGATGTCAATATGGTTGTCATGGCTTTGGTGATGTCATAATGGTCGTCATGGCGACGGTGATGTCATAATGGTCGTCATGGCGACGATGATGTCATACTGGTCGTCATGGCGACGGTGTTGCCATAATGGTCGTCATGGCGACGGTGTTGCCATAATGGTCGTCATGGCGACGATGATATCATAATGGTCGTCATGGCGACGATGATGTCAGTATGGTGGTCATGGCTTTGGTGATGTCTTAATGGTCGTCATGGCGACGGTGATGTCATAATGGTCGTCATGGCTATGGTGATGTCAGAATGGTCGTCATGGCGACGATGATGTCAGTATGGTGGTCATGGCTTTGGTGATGTCATAATGGTCGTCATGGCGACGATGATGTCATAATGGTCGTCATGGCGACGATGATGTCAATATGGTTGTAATGGCTTTGGTAATGTCATAATGTTCGTCATGGCGACGGTGATGTCATAATGGTCGTCATGGCGACGATGATGTCATAATGGTCGTCACGGCGACGATGATGTCATAATGGTCGTCACCGCGACGGTGATGTCATAATGGTCGTCACCGCGACGGTGATGTCATAATGGTCGTCATGGCGACGATGATGTCATACTGGTCGTCATGGCGACGGTGTTGCCATAATGGTCGTCATGGCGACGATGATGTCATATGGTCGTCATGGCGACGATGATGTCATAATGGTCGTCATGGCGACGATGACGTCATAATGGTCGTCACGGCGACAATGATGTCATAATGGTCGTCATGGCGACGATGACGTCATAATTGTCGTCATGGCGACGATGATGTCATAATGGTCGTCATGGCGACGATGATGTCATACTGGTCGTCATGGCGACGGTGTTGCCATAATGGTCGTCATGGCGACGATGATGTCATAATGGTCGTCATGGCGACGGTGATGTCATAATGGTCGTCATACCGACGATGATGTCATAATGGTCGTCATGGCGAAGATGATGTCATAATGGTCGTCATGGCGACGATGACGTCATAATGGTCGTCATGGCGACGATGACGTCATAATGGTCGTCATGGCGACGATGATGTCATAATGGTCGTCATGGCGACGGTGTTGCCATAATGGTCGTCATGGCGACGGTGTTGCCATAATGGTCGTCATGGCGACGATGATGTCTTAATGGTCGTCATGGCGACGATGATGTTATAATGGTCGTCATGGCGACGATGATGTCAGTATGGTGGTCATGGCTTTGGTGATGTCATAATGGTCGTCATGGCGACGGTGATGTCATAATGGTCGTCATGGCAATGGTGATGTCAGAATGGTCGTCATGGCGACGATGATGTCAGTATGGTGGTCATGGCTTTGGTGATGTCATAATGGTCGTCATGGCGACGATGATGTCATAATGGTCGTCATGGCGACGATGATGTCATAATGGTTGTAATGGCTTTGGTGATGTCATAATGGTCGTCATGGCGACGGTGATGTCATAATGGTCGTCATGGCGACGATGATGTCATGATGGTCTTCACGGTGACGATGATGTCATAATGGTCGTCACCGCGACGGTGATGTCATAATGGTCGTCATGGCGACGATGATGTCATACTGGTCGTCATGGCAACGGTGTTGCCATAATGGTCGTCATGGCGACGGTGATGTCATAATGGTCGTCATGGCGACGATGATGTCATAATGGTCATCATGGCGACGATGACGTCATAATGGTCGTCTTGCCGACGATGATGTCATAATGGTCGTCATGGCGACGGTGTTGCCATAATGGTCGTCATGGCGACGATGATGTCATAATGGTCGTCATGGCGACGATGATGTCATAATGGTCGTCATGGCGACGATGATGTCAGTATGGTGGTCATGGCTTTGGTGATGTCATAATGGTCGTCATGGCAATGGTGATGTCAGAATGGTCGTCATGGTGACGATGATGTCAGTATGGTGGTCATGGCTTTGGTGATGTCATAATGGTCGTCATGGCGACGATGATGTCATAATGGTCGTCATGGCGACGATGATGTCATAATGGTCGTCATGGCGACGGTATTGCCATAATGGTCATCATGGCGACGATGATGTCATAATGGTCGTCATGCCGACGATGATGTCATAATGGTCGTCATGGCGACGATGATGTCATAATGGTCGTCATGGCGACGATTATGTCATAATGGTCGTCATGGCGACGGTGATGTCATAATGGTCGTCATGCCGACGATGATGTCATAATGGTCGTCATGGCGAAGATGATGTCATAATGGTCGTCATGGCGACGGTGTTGCCATAATGGTCGTCATGGCGACGATGTTGCCATAATGGTCGTCATGGCGACGGTGATGTCATAATGGTCGTCATGGCGACGATGATGTCATAATGGTCATCATGGCGACGATGACGTCATAATGGTCGTCATGGCGACGATGATGTCATAATGGTCGTCTTGCCGACGATGATGTCATAATGGTCGTCATGGCGACGGTGATGTCATAATAGTCGTCATGGCGACGATGATGTCATAATGGTCGTCTTGCCGACGATGATGTCATAATGGTCGTCATGGCGACGGTGTTGCCATAATGGTCGTCATGGCGACGATGATGTCATAATGGTCGTCATGGCGACGATGATGTCATAATGGTCGTCATGGCGACGATGATGTCAGTATGGTGGTCATGGCTTTGGTGATGTCATAATGGTCGTCATGGCAATGGTGATGTCAGAATGGTCGTCATGGTGACGATGATGTCAGTATGGTGGTCATGGCTTTGGTGATGTCATAATGGTCGTCATGGCGACGATGATGTCATAATGGTCGTCATGGCGACGATGATGTCATACTGGTCGTCATGGCGACGGTATTGCCATAATGGTCATCATGGCGACGATGATGTCATAATGGTCGTCATGCCGACGATGATGTCATAATGGTCGTCATGGCGACGATGATGTCATAATGGTCGTCATGGCGACGATTATGTCATAATGGTCGTCATGGCGACGGTGATGTCATAATGGTCGTCATGCCGACGATGATGTCATAATGGTCGTCATGGCGAAGATGATGTCATAATGGTCGTCATGGCGACGGTGTTGCCATAATGGTCGTCATGGCGACGATGATATCATAA
This sequence comes from Phyllobates terribilis, assembly GCF_046119375.1. Classification (NCBI taxonomy): domain Eukaryota; kingdom Metazoa; phylum Chordata; class Amphibia; order Anura; family Dendrobatidae; genus Phyllobates; species Phyllobates terribilis. The sequence continues at coordinate 3,454,055 of NW_027362911.1, forward strand.
TGGTCGTCATGGCGACGATGATGTCAGTATGGTGGTCATGGCTTTGAAGATGTCATAATGGTGGTCATGGCGACGGTGATGTCATAATGGTCGTCATGGCAATGGTGATGTCAGAATGGTCGTCATGGCGACGATGATGTCAGTATGGTGGTCATGGCTTTGGTGATGTCATAATGGTCGTCATTGCGATGATGATGTCATAATGGTCGTCATGGCGATGATGATGTCATAATGGTCGTCATGGCGACGATGATATCAATATGGTTGTCATGGCTTTGGTGATGTCATAATGGTCGTCATGGCGACGGTGATGTCATAATGGTCGTCATGGCGACGATGATGTCAATATGGTTGTCATGGCTTTGGTGATGTCATAATGGTCGTCACGGCGACGGTGATGTCATAATTGTCGTCATGTCGACGATGATGTCATACTGGTCGTCATGGCGACGGTGTTGCCATAATGGTCGTCATGGCGACGATGATGTAATAATGATCGTCATGGCGACGGTGATGTCATAATGGTTGTCATGCCGACGATGATGTCATAATGGTCGTCACGGCGAAGATGATGTCATAATGGTCGTCATGGCGACGATGACGTCATAATGGTCGTCATGGCGACGATGACGTCATAATGGTCGTCATGGCGACGATGATGTCATAATGGTCGTCATGCCGACGATGATGTCATAATGGTCGTCATGGCGACGGTGTTTCCATAATGGTCGTCATGGTGACGATGATATCATAATGGTCGTCATGGCGACGATGATGTCAGTATGGTGGTCATGGCTTTCTTCATGTCATAATGGTCGTCATGGCGACGGTGATGTCATAATGGTCGTCATGGCAATGGTGATGTCAGAATGGTCGTCATGGCGACGATGATGTCAGTATGGTGGTCATGGCTTTGGTGATGTCATAATGGTCGTCATGGCGACGGTGATGTCATAATGGTCGTCATGGCGACGATGATGTCATAATGGTCGTCACGGCGACGATGATGTCATAATGGTCGTCATGGCGACGACGATGTCATACTGGTCGTCATGGCGACGGTGTTGCCATAATGGTCGTCATGGCGACGATGATGTCATATGGTCGTCATGGCGACGATGATGTCATAATGGTCGTCATGGCGACGATGACGTCATAATGGTCGTCATGGCGACGATGATGTCATAATGGTCGTCATGGCGACGATGATGTCATAATGGTCGTCATGGCGACGATTATGTCATACTGGTCGTCATGGCGACGGTATTGCCATAATGGTCGTCATGGCGACGATGATGTCATAATGGTCGTCATGCCGACAATGATGTCATAATGGTCGTCATGGCGACGGTGTTGCCATAATGGTCGTCATGTCGACGATGATGTCATAATGGTCGTCATGGCGACGATGATGTCATAATGGTCGTCATGGCGACGTTGATGTCATAATGGTCGTCATGGCAATGGTGATGTCAGAATGGTCGTCATGGCGACGATGATGTCAGTATGGTGGTCATGGCTTTGGTGATGTCATAATGGTCGTCATGGCGACGATGATGTCATAATGGTCGTCATGGCGACGATGATGTCATAATGGTCGTCATACCGACGATGATGTCATAATGGTCGTCATGGCGACGGTGATGTCATAATGGTCGTCATGGCGACGATGATGTCATAATGGTTGTCATGGCGACGGTGATGTCATAATGGTCGTCATGGCGACGATGATGTCATACTGGTCGTCATGGCGACGGTGTTGCCATAATGGTCGTCATGGCGACGATGATGTCATAATGGTAGTCATGGCGACGATGATGTCATACTGGTCGTCATGGCGACGGTGTTGCCATAATGGTAGTCATAGCGACGATGATGTCATACTGGTCGTCATGGCGACGGTGTTGCCATAATGGTCGTCATGGCGACGATGATGTCATAATGATCGTCATGGCGACGGTGATGTCATAATGGTCGTCATGCCGACGATGATGTCATAATGGTCGTCATGCCGACGATGATGTCATAATGGTCGTCATGGCGAAGATGATGTCATAATGGTCGTCATGGCGACGGTGATGTCATAATAGTCTACATGGCGACGATGATGTCATAATGGTCGTCATGCCGACGATGATGTCATAATGGTCGTCATGGCGACGGTGTTGCCATAATGTTCGTCATGGCGACGATGATACCATAATGGTCGTCATGGCGACGATGATGTCAGTATGGTGGTCATGGCTTTGGTGATGTCATAATGGTCGTCATGGCGACGGTGATGTCATAATGGTCGTCATGGCAATGGTGATGTCAGAATGGTCGTCATGGCGACGATGATGTCAGTATGGTGGTCATGGCTTTGGTGATGTCATAATGGTCGTCATGGCGACGATGATGTCATAATGGTCGTCATGGCGACGATGATGTCAATATGGTTGTAATGGCTTTGGTGATGTCATAATGGTCGTCATGGCGACGGTGATGTCATAATGGTCGTCATGGCGACGATGATGTCATGATGGTCGTCACGGCGACGATGATGTCATAATGGTCGTCACCGCGACGGTGATGTCATAATGGTCGTCATGGCGACGATGATGTCATAATGGTCGTCATGGCGACGATGATGTCAGTATGGTGGTCATGGCTTTGGTGATGTCATAATGGTCGTCATGGCTTTGGTGATGTCATAATGGTCGTCATGGCGACGGTGATGTCATAATGGTCGTCATGGCGACGATGATGTCAGTATGGTGGTCATGGCTTTGGTGATGTCATAATGGTCGTCATGGCGACGATGATGTCATAATGGTCGTCATGGCGACGATGATGTCATAATGGTTGTAATGGCTTTGGTGATGTCATAATGGTCGTCATGGCGACGGTGATGTCATAATGGTCGTCATGGCGACGATGATGTCATGATGGTTGTCATGGCGACGATGATGTCATGATGGTCTTCACGGTGACGATGATGTCATAATGGTCGTCATGGCGACGATGATGTCATAATGGTCGTCATGGCAACGGTGTTGCCATAATGGTCGTCATGGCGACGGTGATGTCATAATGGTCGTCATGGCGACGATGATGTCATAATGGTCATCATGGCGACGATGACGTCATAATGGTCATCATGGCGACGATGATGTCATAATGGTCGTCTTGCCGACGATGATGTCATAATGGTCGTCATGGCGACGGTGATGTCATAATAGTCGTCATGGCGACGATGATGTCATAATGGTCGTCTTGCCGACGATGATGTCATAATGGTCGTCATGGCGACGGTGTTGCCATAATGGTCGTCATGGCGACGATGATGTCATAATGGTCGTCATGGCGACGATTATGTCATAATGGTCGTCATGGCGACGATGATGTCAGTATGGTGGTCATGGCTTTGGTGATGTCATAATGGTCGTCATGGCAATGGTGATGTCAGAATGGTCGTCATGGTGACGATGATGTCAGTATGGTGGTCATGGCTTTGGTGATGTCATAATGGTCGTCATGGCGACGATGATGTCATAATGGTCGTCATGGCGACGATGATGTCATAATGGTCGTCATGGCGACGATGATGTCATACTGGTCGTCATGGCGACGGTATTGCCATAATGGTCATCATGGCGACGATGATGTCATAATGGTCGTCATGCCGACGATGATGTCATAATGGTCGTCATGGCGACGATGATGTCATAATGGTCGTCATGGCGACGATTATGTCATAATGGTCGTCATGGCGACGGTGATGTCATAATGGTCGTCATGCCGACGATGATGTCATAATGGTCGTCATGGCGAAGATGATGTCATAATGGTCGTCATGGCGACGGTGTTGCCATAATGGTCGTCATGGCGACGATGATATCATAATGGTCGTCATGGCGACGATGATGTCAGTATGGTGGTCATGGCTTTGAAGATGTCATAATGGTGGTCATGGCGACGGTGATGTCATAATGGTCGTCATGGCAATGGTGATGTCAGAATGGTCGTCATGGCGACGATGATGTCAGTATGGTGGTCATGGCTTTGGTGATGTCATAATGGTCGTCATTGCGATGATGATGTCATAATGGTCGTCATGGCGACGATGATGTCATAATGGTCGTCATGGCGACGATGATATCAATATGGTTGTCATGGCTTTGGTGATGTCATAATGGTCGTCATGGCGACGGTGATGTCATAATGGTCGTCATGGCGACGATGATGTCAATATGGTTGTCATGGCTTTGGTGATGTCATAATGGTCGTCATGGCGACGGTCATGTCATAATGGTCGTCATGGCGACGATGATGTCATAATGGTCGTCACGGCGACGGTGATGTCATATTTGTCGTCATGTCGACGATGATGTCATACTGGTCGTCATGGCGACGGTGTTGCCATAATGGTCATCATGGCGACGATGATGTCATAATAATCGTCATGGCGACGGTGATGTCATAATGGTTGTCATGCCGACGATGATGTCATAATGGTCGTCACGGCGAAGATGATGTCATAATGGTCGTCATGGCGACGATGACGTCATAATGGTCGTCATGGCGACGATGACGTCATAATGGTCGTCATGGCGACGATGATGTCATAATGGTCGTCATGCCGACGATGATGTCATAATGGTCGTCATGGCGACGGTGTTGCCATAATGGTCGTCATGGTGACGATGATATCATAATGGTCGTCATGGCGACGATGATGTCAGTATGGTGGTCATGGCTTTCTTGATGTCATAATGGTCGTCATGGCGACGGTGATGTCATAATGGTCGTCATGGCAATGGTGATGTCAGAATGGTCGTCATGGCGACGATGATGTCAGTATGGTGGTCATGGCGACGATGATGTCATAATGGTCGTCATGGCGACGATGACGTCATAATGGTCGTCATGGCGACGATGACGTCATAATGGTCGTCATGGCGACGATGATGTCATAATGGTCGTCATGCCGACGATGATGTCATAATGGTCGTCATGGCGACGGTGTTGCCATAATGGTCGTCATGGTGACGATGATATCATAATGGTCGTCATGGCGACGATGATGTCAGTATGGTGGTCATGGCTTTCTTGATGTCATAATGGTCGTCATGGCGACGGTGATGTCATAATGGTCGTCATGGCAATGGTGATGTCAGAATGGTCGTCATGGCGACGATGATGTCATAATGGTCGTCATGCCGACAATGATGTCATAATGGTCGTCATGGCGACGGTGTTGCCATAATGGTCGTCATGTCGACGATGATGTCATAATGGTCGTCATGGCGACGATGACGTCATAATGGTCGTCATGTCGACGATGATGTCATACTGGTCGTCATGGCGACGGTGATGTCATACTGGTCGTCATGGCGACGGTGTTGCCATAATGGTCGTCATGGCGACGATGATGTCATATGGTCGTCATGGCGACGATGATGTCATAATGGTCGTCATGGCGACGATGACGTCATAATGGTCGTCATGGCGACGATGATGTCATAATGGTCGTCATGGCGACGATGATGTCATAATGGTCGTCATGGCGACGATGATGTCATACTGGTCGTCATGGCGACGGTATTGCCATAATGGTCGTCATGGCGACGATGATGTCATAATGGTCGTCATGCCGACAATGATGTCATAATGGTCGTCATGGCGACGGTGTTGCCATAATGGTCGTCATGTCGACGATGATGTCATAATGGTCGTCATGGCGACGATGATGTCATAATGGTCGTCATGGCGACGTTGATGTCATAATGGTCGTCATGGCAATGGTGATGTCAGAATGGTCGTCATGGCGACGATGATGTCAGTATGGTGGTCATGGCTTTGGTGATGTCATAATGGTCGTCATGGCGACGATGATGTCATAATGGTCGTCATGGCGACGATGATGTCATAATGGTCGTCATACCGACGATGATGTCATAATGGTCGTCATGGCGACGGTGATGTCATAATGGTCGTCATGGCGACGATGATGTCACAATGGTTGTCATGGCGACGGTGATGTCATAATGGTCGTCATGGCGACGATGATGTCATACTGGTCGTCATGGCGACGGTGTTGCCATAATGGTCGTCATGGCGACGATGATGTCATAATGGTAGTCATGGCGACGATGATGTCATACTGGTCGTCATGGCGACGGTGTTGCCATAATGGTAGTCATAGCGACGATGATGTCATACTGGTCGTCATGGCGACGGTGTTGCCATAATGGTCGTCATGGCGACGATGATGTCATAATGATCGTCATGGCGACGGTGATGTCATAATGGTCGTCATGCCGACGATGATGTCATAATGGTCGTCATGCCGACGATGATGTCATAATAGTCGTCATGGCGAAGATGATGTCATAATGGTCGTCATGGCGACGGTGATGTCATAATAGTCTTCATGGCGACGATGATGTCATAATGGTCGTCATGCCGACGATGATGTCATAATGGTCGTCATGGCGACGGTGTTGCCATAATGGTCGTCATGGCAACGATGATATCATAATGGTCGTCATGGCGACGATGATGTCAGTATGGTGGTCATGGCTTTGGTGATGTCATAATGGTCGTCATGGCGACGGTGATGTCATAATGGTCGTCATGGCAATGGTGATGTCAGAATGGTCGTCATGGCGACGATGATGTCAGTACGGTGGTCATGGCTTTGGTGATGTCATAATGGTCGTCATGGCGACGATGATGTCATAATGGTCGTCATGGCGACGATGATGTCAATATGGTTGTAATGGCTTTGGTGATGTCATAATGGTCGTCATGGCGACGGTGATGTCATAATGGTCGTCATGGCGACGATGATGTCATGATGGTCGTCACGGCGACGATGATGTCATAATGGTCGTCACCGCGACGGTGATGTCATAATGGTCGTCATGGCGACGATGATGTCATACTGGTCGTCATGGCGACGGTGTTGCCATAATGGTCGTCATGGCGACGATGATGTCATATGGTCGTCATGGCGACGATGATGTCATAATGGTCGTCATGGCGACGATGACGTCATAATGGTCGTCACGGCGACGATGATGTCATAATGGTCATCATGGCGACGATGACGTCATAATGGTCGTCACGGCGACGATGATGTCATAATGGTCGTCATGGCGACGATGATGTCATACTGGTCGTCATGGCGACGGTGTTGCCATAATGGTCGTCATGGCGACGATGATGTCATAATGGTCGTCATGGCGACGATGATGTCATAATGGTCGTCATACCGACGATGATGTCATAATGGTCGTCATGGCGAAGATGATGTCATAATGGTCGTCATGGCGACGATTATGTCATAATGGTCGTCTTGCCGACGATGATGTCATAATGGTCGTCATGGCGACGGTGTTGCCATAATGGTCGTCATGGTGACGATCATGTCATAATGGTCGTCATGGCGACGATGATGTCAGTATGGTGGTCATGGCTTTGGTGATGTCATAATGGTCGTCATGGCGACGATGATGTCAATATGGTTGTCATGGCTTTGGTGATGTCATAATGGTCGTCATGGCGACGGTGATGTCATAATGGTCGTCATGGCGACGATGATGTCATAATGGTCGTCACGGCGACGGTGATGTCATAATTGTCGTCATGGCGACGATGATGTCATACTGGTCGTCATGGCAACGGTGTTGCCATAATGGTCGTCATGGCGACGATGATGTCATAATGGTAGTCATGGCGACGATGATGTCATACTGTTCGTCATGGCGACGGTGTTGCCATAATGGTAGTCATGGCGACAATGATGTCATACTGGTCGTCATGGCGACGGTGTTGCCATAATGGTCGTCATGGCGACGATGATGTCATAATGATCGTCATGGCGACGGTGATGTCATAATGGTCGTCATGCCGACGATGATGTCATAATGGTCGTCATGGCGAACATGATGTCATAATGGTCGTCATGGTGACGGTGATATCATAATAGTCTTCATGGCGACGGTGTTGCCATAATGGTCGTCATGGCGACGATGATATCATAATGGTCGTCATGGCGACGATGATTTCAGTATGGTGGTCATGGCTTTAGTGATGTCATAATGGTCGTCATGGCGACGGTGATGTCATGATGGTCGTCACGGCGACGATAATGTCATAATGGTCGTCACCGCGACGGTGATGTCATAATGGTCGTCATGGCGACGATGATGTCATACTGGTCGTCATGGCGACGGTGTTGCCATAATGGTCGTCATGGCGACGATCATGTCATAATGGTCGTCATGGCGACGATGATGTCAGTATGGTGGTCATGGCTTTGGTGATGTCATAATGGTCGTCATGGCAATGGTGATGTCAGAATGGTCGTCATGGCGACGATGATGTCAGTATGGTGGTCATGGCTTTGGTGATGTCATAATGGTCGTCATGGCAACGATGATGTCATAATGGTCGTCATGGCGACGATGATGTCATAATGGTCGTCATGGCGACGATGATGTCATACTGGTCGTCATGGCGACGGTATTGCCATAATGGTCATCATGGCGACGATGATGTCATAATGGTCGTCATGCCGACGATGATGTCATAATGGTCGTCATGGCGAAGATGATGTCAGTATGGTGGTCATGGCTTTGGTGATGTCATAATGGTCGTCATGGCGACGGTGATGTCATAATGGTCGTCATGGCAATGGTGATGTCAGAATGGTCGTCATGGCGACGGTGATGTCAGTATGGTGGTCATGGCTTTGGTGATGTCATAATGGTCGTCATGGCGACAATGATGTCATAATGGTCGTCATGGCGACGATGATGTCAATATGGTTGTCATGGCTTTGGTGATGTCATAATGGTCGTCAAGGCGACGGTGATGTCATAATGGTCGTCATACCGACGATAATGTCATAATGGTCGTCACCGCGACGGTGATGTCATAATGGTCGTCATGGCGACGATGATGTCATACTGGTCGTCATGGCGACGGTGTTGCCATAATGGTCGTCATGGCGACGATCATGTCATAATGGTCGTCATGGCGACGATGATGTCAGTATGGTGGTCATGGCTTTGGTGATGTCATAATGGTCGTCATGGCAATGGTGATGTCAGAATGGTCGTCATGGCGACGATGATGTCAGTATGGTGGTCATGGCTTTGGTGATGTCATAATGGTCGTCATGGCAACGATGATGTCATAATGGTCGTCATGGCGACGATGATGTCATAATGGTCGTCATGGCGACGATGATGTCATACTGGTCGTCATGGCGACGATGATGTCATAATGGTCGTCATGCCGACGATGATGTCATAATGGTCGTCATGGCGACGATGATGTCAATATGGTTGTCATGGCTTTGGTGATGTCATAATGGTCGTCAAGGCGACGGTGATGTCATAATGGTCGTCATGGCGACGATGATGTCATAATGGTCGTCACGGCGACGGTGATGTCATAATTGTCATCATGGCGACGATGATGTCATACTGGTCGTCATGGCGACGGTGTTGCCATAATGGTCGTCATGGCGACGATGATGTCATAATGGTCGTCATGGCGACGATGATGTCATAATGGTCGTCATGGCAACGATGACGTCATAATGGTCGTCATGGCGACGATGATGTCATAATGGTAGTCATGGCGACGATGATGTCATACTGGTCGTCATGGCGACGGTTTTGCCATAATGGTCGTCATGGCGACGATGATGTCATAATGATCGTCATGGCGACGGTGATGTCATAATGGTCGTCATGGCGAAGATGATGTCATAATGGTCGTCATACCGACGATGATGTCATAATGGTCGTCATGGCGACGGTGATGTCATAATGGTCGTCATGGCGACGATGATGTCATAATGGTTGTCATGGCGACGGTGATGTCATAATGGTCGTCATGGCGACGATGATGTCATACTGGTCGTCATGGCGACGGTGTTGCCATAATGGTCGTCATGGCGACGATGATGTCATAATGGTAGTCATGGCGACGATGATGTCATACTGGTCGTCATGGCGACGGTGTTGGCATAATGGTAGTCATAGCGACGATGATGTCATACTGGTCGTCATGGCGACGGTGTTGCCATAATGGTCGTCATGGCGACGATGATGTCATAATGATCGTCATGGCGACGGTGATGTCATAATGGTCGTCATGCCGACGATGATGTCATAATGGTCGTCATGCCGACGATGATGTCATAATGGTCGTCATGGCGAAGATGATGTCATAATGGTCGTCATGGCGACGGTGATGTCATAATAGTCTACATGGCGACGATGATGTCATAATGGTCGTCATGCCGACGATGATGTCATAATGGTCGTCATGGCGACGGTGTTGCCATAATGTTCGTCATGGCGACGATGATACCATAATGGTCGTCATGGCGACGATGATGTCAGTATGGTGGTCATGGCTTTGGTGATGTCATAATGGTCGTCATGGCGACGGTGATGTCATAATGGTCGTCATGGCAATGGTGATGTCAGAATGGTCGTCATGGCGACGATGATGTCAGTATGGTGGTCATGGGTTTGGTGATGTCATAATGGTCGTCATGGCGACGATGATGTCATAATGGTCGTCATGGCGACGATGATGTCAATATGGTTGTAATGGCTTTGGTGATGTCATAATGGTCGTCATGGCGACGGTGATGTCATAATGGTCGTCATGGCGACGATGATGTCATGATGGTCGTCACGGCGACGATGATGTCATAATGGTCGTCACCGCGACGGTGATGTCATAATGGTCGTCATGGCGACGATGATGTCATAATGGTCGTCATGGCGACGATGATGTCAGTATGGTGGTCATGGCTTTGGTGATGTCATAATGGTCGTCATGGCGACGGTGATGTCATAATGGTCGTCATGGCAATGGTGATGTCAGAATGGTCGTCATGGCGACGATGATGTCAGTATGGTGGTCATGGCTTTGGTGATGTCATAATGGTCGTCATGGCGACGATGATGTCATAATGGTCGTCATGGCGACGATGATGTCATAATGGTTGTAATGGCTTTGGTGATGTCATAATGGTCGTCATGGCGACGGTGATGTCATAATGGTCGTCATGGCGACGATGATGTCATGATGGTCTTCACGGTGACGATGATGTCATAATGGTCGTCACCGCGACGGTGATGTCATAATGGTCGTCATGGCGACGATGATGTCATACTGGTCGTCATGGCAACGGTGTTGCCATAATGGTCGTCATGGCGACGGTGATGTCATCATGGTCGTCATGGCGACGATGATGTCATAATGGTCATCATGGCGACGATGACGTCATAATGGTCGTCATGGCGACGATGATGTCATAATGGTCGTCTTGCCGACGATGATGTCATAATGGTCGTCATGGCGACGGTGATGTCATAATAGTCGTCATGGCGACGATGATGTCATAATGGTCGTCTTGCCGACGATGATGTCATAATGGTCGTCATGGCGACGGTGTTGCCATAATGGTCGTCATGGCGACGATGATGTCATAATGGTCGTCATGGCGACGATTATGTCATAATGGTCGTCATGGCGACGATGATGTCAGTATGGTGGTCATGGCTTTGGTGATGTCATAATGGTCGTCATGGCAATGGTGATGTCAGAATGGTCGTCATGGTGACGATGATGTCAGTATGGTGGTCATGGCTTTGGTGATGTCATAATGGTCGTCATGGCGACGATGATGTCATAATGGTCGTCATGGCGACGATGATGTCATAATGGTCGTCATGGCGACGATGATGTCATACTGGTCGTCATGGCGACGGTATTGCCATAATGGTCATCATGGCGACGATGATGTCATAATGGTCGTCATGCCGACGATGATGTCATAATGGTCGTCATGGCGACGATGATGTCATAATGGTCGTCATGGCGACGATTATGTCATAATGGTCGTCATGGCGACGGTGATGTCATAATGGTCGTCATGCCGACGATGATGTCATAATGGTCGTCATGGCGAAGATGATGTCATAATGGTCGTCATGGCGACGGTGTTGCCATAATGGTCGTCATGGCGACGATGATATCATAATGGTCGTCATGGCGACGATGATGTCAGTATGGTGGTCATGGCTTTGAAGATGTCATAATGGTGGTCATGGCGACGGTGATGTCATAATGGTCGTCATGGCAATGGTGATGTCAGAATGGTCGTCATGGCGACGATGATGTCAGTATGGTGGTCATGGCTTTGGTGATGTCATAATGGTCGTCATTGCGATGATGATGTCATAATGGTCGTCATGGCGATGATGATGTCATAATGGTCGTCATGGCGACGATGATATCAATATGGTTGTCATGGCTTTGGTGATGTCATAATGGTCGTCATGGCGACGGTGATGTCATAATGGTCGTCATGGCGACGATGATGTCAATATGGTTGTCATGGCTTTGGTGATGTCATAATGGTCGTCATGGCGACGGTCATGTCATAATGGTCGTCATGGCGACGATGATGTCATAATGGTCGTCACGGCGACGGTGATGTCATATTTGTCGTCATGTCGACGATGATGTCATACTGGTCGTCATGGCGACGGTGTTGCCATAATGGTCGTCATGGCGACGATGATGTCATAATAATCGTCATGGCGACGGTGATGTCATAATGGTTGTCATGCCGACGATGATGTCATAATGGTCGTCACGGCGAAGATGATGTCATAATGGTCGTCATGGCGACGATGACGTCATAATGGTCGTCATGGCGACGATGACGTCATAATGGTCGTCATGGCGACGATGATGTCATAATGGTCGTCATGCCGACGATGATGTCATAATGGTCGTCATGGCGACGGTGTTGCCATAATGGTCGTCATGGTGACGATGATATCATAATGGTCGTCATGGCGACGATGATGTCAGTATGGTGGTCATGGCTTTCTTGATGTCATAATGGTCGTCATGGCGACGGTGATGTCATAATGGTCGTCATGGCAATGGTGATGTCAGAATGGTCGTCATGGCGACGATGATGTCAGTATGGTGGTCATGGCGACGATGATGTCATAATGGTCGTCATGGCGACGATGACGTCATAATGGTCGTCATGGCGACGATGACGTCATAATGGTCGTCATGGCGACGATGATGTCATAATGGTCGTCATGCCGACGATGATGTCATAATGGTCGTCATGGCGACGGTGTTGCCATAATGGTCGTCATGGTGACGATGATATCATAATGGTCGTCATGGCGACGATGATGTCAGTATGGTGGTCATGGCTTTCTTGATGTCATAATGGTCGTCATGGCGACGGTGATGTCATAATGGTCGTCATGGCAATGGTGATGTCAGAATGGTCGTCATGGCGACGATGATGTCATAATGGTCGTCATGCCGACAATGATGTCATAATGGTCGTCATGGCGACGGTGTTGCCATAATGGTCGTCATGTCGACGATGATGTCATAATGGTCGTCATGGCGACGATGACGTCATAATGGTCGTCATGTCGACGATGATGTCATACTGGTCGTCATGGCGACGGTGATGTCATAATGGTCGTCATGGCGATGATGACGTCATAATGGTCGTCATGGCGACGATGATGTCATAATGGTCGTCATACTGACGATGATGTCATAATGGTCGTCATGGCGACTGTGATGTCATAATGGTCGTCATGGCGACGATGATGTCATAATGGTTGTCATGGCGACAGTGATGTCATAATGGTCGTCATGGCGACGATGATGTCATACCGGTCGTCATGGCGACGGTGTTGCCATAATGGTCGTCATGGCGACAATGATGTCATAATGGTAGTCATGGCGACGATGATGTCATACTGGTCGTCATGGCGACGGTGTTGCCATAATGGTAGTCATAGCGACGATGATGTCATACTGGTCGTCATGGCGACGGTGTTGCCATAATGGTCGTCATGGCGACGATGATGTCATAATGATCGTCATGGCGACGGTGATGTCATAATGGTCGTCATGCCGACGATGATGTCATAATGGTCGTCATGCCGACGATGATGTCATAATGGTCGTCATGGCGAAGATGATGTCATAATGGTCGTCATGGCGACGGTGATGTCATAATAGTCTTCATGGCGACGATGATGTCATAATGGTCGTCATGCCGACGATGATGTCATAATGGTCGTCATGGCGACGGTGTTGCCATAATGGTCGTCATGGCGACGATGATATCATAATGGTCGTCATGGCGACGATGATGTCAGTATGGTGGTCATGGCTTTGGTGATGTCATAATGGTCGTCATGGCGACGGTGATGTCATAATGGTCGTCATGGCAATGGTGATGTCAGAATGGTCGTCATGGCGACGATGATGTCAGTATGGTGGTCATGGCTTTGGTGATGTCATAATGGTCGTCATGGCGACGATGATGTCATAATGGTCGTCATGGCGACGATGATGTCAATATGGTTGTAATGGCTTTGGTGATGTCATAATGGTCGTCATGGCGACGATGATGTCATGATGGTCGTCACGGCGACGATGATGTCATAATGGTCGTCACCGCGACGGTGATGTCATAATGGTCGTCATGGCGACGATGATGTCATACTGGTCGTCATGGCGACGGTGTTGCCATAATGGTCGTCATGGCGACGATGATGTCATATGGTCGTCATGGCGACGATGATGTCATAATGGTCGTCATGGCGACGATGACGTCATAATGGTCGTCACGGCGACGATGATGTCATAATGGTCATCATGGCGACGATGATGTCATACTGGTCGTCATGGCGACGGTGTTGCCATAATGGTCGTCATGGCGACGATGATGTCATAATGGTCGTCATGGCGACGATGATGTCATAATGATCGTCATGGCGACGGTGATGTCATAATGGTCGTCATGGCGAAGATGATGTCATAATGGTCGTCATGGCGACGATGACGTCATAATGGTCGTCATGGCGACGATGACGTCATAATGGTCGTCATGGCGACGATGATGTCATAATGGTCGTCATGGCGACGGTGATGTCATAATAGTCGTCATGGCGACGGTGATGTCATAATGGTCGTCATGCCGACGATGATGTCATAATGGTCGTCATGGCGACGGTGTTGTCATAATGGTCGTCATGGCGACGGTGATGTCATAATGGTCGTCATGGCGACGATGATGTCAGTATGGTGGTCATGGCTTTGGTGATGTCATAATGGTCGTCATGGCGACGATGATGTCATAATGGTCGTTTTGGCGACGATGATGTCATAATGGTCGTCACGGCGACGGTGATGTCATAATGGTCATCACGGCGACGGTGTTGCCATAATGGTCGTCATGGCGACGGTGTTGCCATAATGGTCGTCATGGCGACGATTATGTCATAATGGTAGTCATGGCGACGATGATGTCATACTGGTCGTCATGGCGACGGTGTTGCCATAATGGTAGTCATGGCGACGATGATGTCATACTGGTCGTCATGGCGACGGTGTTGCCATAATGGTCGTCATGGCGACGATGATGTCATAATGATCGTCATGGCGACGGTGATGTCATAATGGTCGTCATGCCGACGATGATGTCATAATGGTCGTCATGGCGAAGATGATGTCATAATGGTCGTCATGGCGACGGTGATGTCATAATAGTCTTCATGGCGACGATGATGTCATAATGGTCGTCATGCCGACGATGATGTCATAATGGTCGTCATGGCGACGGTGTTGCCATAATGGTCGTCATGGCGACGATGATATCATAATGGTCGTCATGGCGACGATGATGTCAGTATGGTGGTCATGGCTTTGGTGATGTCATAATGGTCGTCATGGCGACGGTGATGTCATAATGGTCGTCATGGCAATGGTGATGTCAGAATGGTTGTCTTGCCGACGATGATGTCGTAATGGTCGTCTTGCCGACGATGATGTCATAATGGTCGTCTTGCCGACGGTGATGTCATAATGGTCGTCATGGCGACGGTGATGTCATAATGGTCGTCATGGCGACGATGATGTCATAATGGTCGTCATGGCGATGGTGTTGCCATAATGGTCGTCATGGCGACGATCATGTCATAATGGTCGTCATGTCGACGATGATGTCATAATGGTCGTCATGGCGACGATGATGTCAGTATGGTGGTCATGGCTTTGGTGATGTCATAATGGTCATCATGGCAATGGTGATGTCAGAATGGTCGTCATGGCGACGATGATGTCAGTATGGTGGTCATGGCTTTGGTGATGTCATAATGGTCGTCATGGCGACGATGATGTCATGATGGTCGTCATGGCGATGATGATGTCATAATGGTCGTCATGGCGACGACGATGTCATACTGGTCGTCATGGCGACGACGATGTCATACTGGTCGTCATGGCGACGGTGTTGCCATAATGGTCGTCATGGCGACGATGATGTCATATGGTCGTCATGGCGACGATGATGTCATAATGGTCGTCATGGCGATGATGACGTCATAATGGTCGTCATGGCGACGATGATGTCATAATGGTCGTCATACCGACGATGATGTCATAATGGTCGTCATGGCGACGATGATGTCATAATGGTTGTCATGGCGACGGTGATGTCATAATGGTCGTCATGGCGACGATGATGTCATACTGGTCGTCATGGCGACGATGATGTCATAATGGTAGTCATGGCGACGATGATGTCATACTGGTCGTCATGGCGACGGTGTTGCCATAATGGTAGTCGTAGCGACGATGATGTCATACTGGTCGTCATGGCGACGGTGTTGCCATAATGGTCGTCATGGCGACGATGATGTCATAATGATCGTCATGGCGACGGTGATGTCATAATGGTCGTCATGCCGACGATGATGTCATAATGGTCGTCATGCCGACGATGATGTCATAATGGTCGTCATGGCGAAGATGATGTCATAATGGTCGTCATGGCGACGGTGATGTCATAATAGTCTTCATGGCGACGATGATGTCATAATGGTCGTCATGGCGACGGTGTTGCCATAATGGTCGTCATGGCGACGATGATATCATAATGGTCGTCATGGCGACGATGATGTCAGTATGGTGGTCATGGCTTTGGTGATGTCATAATGGTCGTCATGGCGACGGTGATGTCATAATGGTCGTCATGGCAATGGTGATGTCAGAATGATCGTCATGGCGACGATGATGTCAGTATGGTGGTCATGGCTTTGGTGATGTCATAATGGTCGTCATGGCGACGATGATGTCATAATGGTCGTCATGGCGACGATGATGTCAATATGGTTGTAATGGCTTTGGTGATGTCATAATGGTCGTCATGGCGACGGTGATGTCATAATGGTCGTCATGGCGACGATGATGTCATGATGGTCGTCACGGCGACGATGATGTCATAATGGTCGTCACCGCGACGGTGATGTCATAATGGTCGTCATGGCGACGATGATGTCATACTGGTCGTCATGGCGACGGTGTTGCCATAATGGTCGTCATGGCGACGATGATGTCATATGGTCGTCATGGCGACGATGATGTCATAATGGTCGTCATGGCGACGATGACGTCATAATGGTCGTCACGGCGACGATGATGTCATAATGGTCATCATGGCGACGATGACGTCATAATGGTCGTCACGGCGACGATGATGTCATAATGGTCGTCATGGCGACGATGATGTCATACTGGTCGTCATGGCGACGGTGTTGCCATAATGGTCGTCATGGCGACGATGATGTCATAATGGTCGTCATGGCGACGATGATGTCATAATGGTCGTCATACCGACGATGATGTCATAATGGTCGTCATGGCGAAGATGATGTCATAATGGTCGTCATGGCGACGATGATGTCATAATGGTCGTCTTGCCGACGATGATGTCATAATGGTCGTCATGGCGACGGTGTTGCCATAATGGTCGTCATGGCGACGATCATGTCATAATGGTCGTCATGGCGACGATGATGTCAGTATGGTGGTCATGGCTTTGGTGATGTCATAATGGTCGTCATGGCGACGATGATGTCAATATGGTTGTCATGGCTTTGGTGATGTCATAATGGTCGTCATGGCGACGGTGATGTCATAATGGTCGTCATGGCGACGATGATGTCATAATGGTCGTCACGGCGACGGTGATGTCATAATTGTCGTCATGGCGACGATGATGTCATACTGGTCGTCATGGCGACGGTGTTGCCATAATGGTCGTCATGGCGACGATGATGTCATAATGGTAGTCATGGCGACGATGATGTCATACTGTTCGTCATGGCGACGGTGTTGCCATAATGGTAGTCATGGCGACAATGATGTCATACTGGTCGTCATGGCGACGGTGTTGCCATAATGGTCGTCATGGCGACGATGATGTCATAATGATCGTCATGGCGACGGTGATGTCATAATGGTCGTCATGCCGACGATGATGTCATAATGGTCGTCATGGCGAAGATGATGTCATAATGGTCGTCATGGTGACGGTGATATCATAATAGTCTTCATGGCGACGGTGTTGCCATAATGGTCGTCATGGCGACGATGATATCATAATGGTCGTCATGGCGACGATGATTTCAGTATGGTGGTCATGGCTTTGGTGATGTCATAATGGTCGTCATGGCGACGGTGATGTCATGATGGTCGTCACGGCGACGATAATGTCATAATGGTCGTCACCGCGACGGTGATGTCATAATGGTCGTCATGGCGACGATGATGTCAGTATGGTGGTCATGGCTTTGGTGATGTCATAATGGTCATCATGGCAATGGTGATGTCAGAATGGTCGTCATGGCGACGATGATGTCAGTATGGTGGTCATGGCTTTGGTGATGTCATAATGGTCGTCATGGCGACGATGATGTCATGATGGTCGTCATGGCGACGATGATGTCATAATGGTCGTCATGGCGACGACGATGTCATACTGGTCGTCATGGCGACGACGATGTCATACTGGTCGTCATGGCGACGGTGTTGCCATAATGGTCGTCATGGCGACGATGATGTCATATGGTCGTCATGGCGACGATGATGTCATAATGGTCGTCATGGCGACGATGACGTCATAATGGTCGTCATGGCGACGATGATGTCATAATGGTCGTCATACCGACGATGATGTCATAATGGTCGTCATGGCGACGGTGATGTCATAATGGTCGTCATGGCGACGATGATGTCATAATGGTTGTCATGGCGACGGTGATGTCATAATGGTCGTCATGGCGACGATGATGTCATACTGGTCGTCATGGCGACGATGATGTCATAATGGTAGTCATGGCGACGATGATGTCATACTGGTCGTCATGGCGACGGTGTTGCCATAATGGTAGTCATAGCGACGATGATGTCATACTGGTCGTCATGGCGACGATGTTGCCATAATGGTCGTCATGGCGACGATGATGTCATAATGATCGTCATGGCGACGGTGATGTCATAATGGTCGTCATGCCGACGATGATGTCATAATGGTCGTCATGCCGACGATGATGTCATAATGGTCGTCATGGCGAAGATGATGTCATAATGGTCGTCATGGCGACGGTGATGTCATAATAGTCTTCATGGCGACGATGATGTCATAATGGTCGTCATGCCGACGATGATGTCATAATGGTCGTCATGGCGACGGTGTTGCCATAATGGTCGTCATGGCGACGATGATATCATAATGGTCGTCATGGCGACGATGATGTCAGTATGGTGGTCATGGCTTTGGTGATGTCATAATGGTCGTCATGGCGACGGTGATGTCATAATGGTCGTCATGGCAATGGTGATGTCAGAATGGTCGTCATGGCGACGATGATGTCAGTATGGTGGTCATGGCTTTGGTGATGTCATAATGGTCGTCATGGCGACGATGATGTCAGTATGGTGGTCATGGCTTTGGTGATGTCATAATGGTCGTCATGGCGACGATGATGTCATAATGGTCGTCATGGCGACGATGATGTCAATATGGTTGTAATGGCTTTGGTGATGTCATAATGGTCGTCATGGCGACGGTGATGTCATAATGGTCGTCATGGCGACGATGATGTCATGATGGTCGTCACGGCGACGATGATGTCATAATGGTCGTCACCGCGACGGTGATGTCATAATGGTCGTCATGGCGACGATGATGTCATACTGGTCGTCATGGCGACGGTGTTGCCATAATGGTCGTCATGGCGACGATGATGTCATATGGTCGTCATGGCGACGATGATGTCATAATGGTCGTCATGGCGACGATGACGTCATAATGGTCGTCACGGCGACGATGATGTCATAATGGTCATCATGGCGACGATGACGTCATAATGGTCGTCACGGCGACGATGATGTCATAATGGTCGTCATGGCGACGATGATGTCATACTGGTCGTCATGGCGACGGTGTTGCCATAATGGTCGTCATGGCGACGATGATGTCATAATGGTCGTCATGGCGACGATGATGTCATAATGGTCGTCATACCGACGATGATGTCATAATGGTCGTCATGGCGAAGATGATGTCATAATGGTCGTCATGGCGACGATGATGTCATAATGGTCGTCTTGCCGACGATGATGTCATAATGGTCGTCATGGCGACGGTGTTGCCATAATGGTCGTCATGGCGACGATCATGTCATAATGGTCGTCATGGCGACGATGATGTCAGTATGGTGGTCATGGCTTTGGTGATGTCATAATGGTCGTCATGGCGACGATGATGTCAATATGGTTGTCATGGCTTTGGTGATGTCATAATGGTCGTCATGGCGACGGTGATGTCATAATGGTCGTCATGGCGACGATGATGTCATAATGGTCGTCACGGCGACGGTGATGTCATAATTGTCGTCATGGCGACGATGATGTCATACTGGTCGTCATGGCGACGGTGTTGCCATAATGGTCGTCATGGCGACGATGATGTCATAATGGTAGTCATGGCGACGATGATGTCATACTGTTCGTCATGGCGACGGTGTTGCCATAATGGTAGTCATGGCGACAATGATGTCATACTGGTCGTCATGGCGACGGTGTTGCCATAATGGTCGTCATGGCGACGATGATGTCATAATGATCGTCATGGCGACGGTGATGTCATAATGGTCGTCATGCCGACGATGATGTCATAATGGTCGTCATGGCGAAGATGATGTCATAATGGTCGTCATGGTGACGGTGATATCATAATAGTCTTCATGGCGACGGTGTTGCCATAATGGTCGTCATGGCGACGATGATATCATAATGGTCGTCATGGCGACGATGATTTCAGTATGGTGGTCATGGCTTTGGTGATGTCATGATGGTCGTCACGGCGACGATAATGTCATAATGGTCTTCACCGCGACGGTGATGTCATAATGGTCGTCATGGCGACGATGATGTCATACTGGTCGTCATGGCGACGGTGTTGCCATAATGGTCGTCATGGCGACGATCATGTCATAATGGTCGTCATGGCGACGATCATGTCATAATGGTCGTCATGGCGACGATGATGTCAGTATGGTGGTCATGGCTTTGGTGATGTCATAATGGTCGTCATGGCAATGGTGATGTCAGAATGGTCGTCATGGCGACGATGATGTCAGTATGGTTGTCATGGCTTTGGTGATGTCATAATGGTCGTCAAGGCGACGGTGATGTCATAATGGTCGTCAAGGCGACGATGATGTCATAATGGTCGTCACGGCGACGGTGATGTCATAATTGTCATCATGGCGACGATGATGTCATACTGGTCGTCATGGCGACGGTGTTGCCATAATGGTCGTCATGGCGACGATGATGTCATAATGGTCGTCATGGCGACGATGATGTCATAATGGTCGTCATGGCAACGATGACGTCATAATGGTCGTCATGGCGACGATGATGTCATAATGGTAGTCATGGCGACGATGATGTCATACTGGTCGTCATGGCGACGGTGTTGCCATAATGGTCGTCATGGCGACGATGATGTCATAATGATCGTCATGGCGACGGTGATGTCATAATGGTCGTCATGGCGAAGATGATGTCATAATGGTCGTCATGGCGACGATGACGTCATAATGGTCGTCATGGCGACGATGACGTCATAATGGTCGTCATGGCGACGATGATGTCATAATGGTCGTCATGGCGACGGTGATGTCATAATAGTCGTCATGGCGACGGTGATGTCATAATGGTTGTCATGCCGACGATGATGTCATAATGGTCGTCATGGCGACGGTGTTGTCATAATGGTCGTCATGGCGACGGTGATGTCATAATGGTCGTCATGGCGACGATGATGTCAGTATGGTGGTCATGACTTTGGTGATGTCATAATGGTCGTTATGGCGACGATGATGTCATAATGGTCGTTTTGGCGACGATGATGTCATAATGGTCGTCACGGCGACGGTGATGTCATAATGGTCGCCACGGCGACGGTGTTGCCATAATGGTCGTCATGGCGACGGTGTTGCCATAATGGTCGTCATGGCGACGATGATGTCATAATGGTAGTCATGGCGACGATGATGTCATACTGGTCGTCATGGCGACGGTGTTGCCATAATGGTAGTCATGGCGACGATGATGTCATACTGGTCGTCATGGCGACGGTGTTGCCATAATGGTCGTCATGGCGACGATGATGTCATAATGATCGTCATGGCGACGGTGATGTCATAATGGTCGTCATGCCGACGATGATGTCATAATGGTCGTCATGGCGAAGATGATGTCATAATGGTCGCCATGGCGACGGTGATGTCATAATAGTCTTCATGGCGACGATGATGTCATAATGGTCGTCATGCCGACGATGATGTCATAATGGTCGTCATGGCGACGGTGTTACCATAATGGTCGTCATGGCGACGATGATATCATAATGGTCGTCATGGCGACGATGATGTCAGTATGGTGGTCATGGCTTTGGTGATGTCATAATGGTCGTCATGGCGACGGTGATGTCATAATGGTCGTCATGGCAATGGTGATGTCAGAATGGTTGTCTTGCCGACGATGATGTCATAATGGTCGTCTTGCCGACGATGATGTCATAATGGTCGTCTTGCCGACGGTGATGTCATAATGGTCGTCATGGCGACGGTGATGTCATAATGGTCGTCATGGCGACGATGATGTCATAATGGTCGTCATGGCGATGGTGTTGCCATAATGGTCGTCATGGCGACGATCATGTCATAATGGTCGTCATGGCGACGATGATGTCATAATGGTCGTCATGGCGACGATGATGTCAGTATGGTGGTCATGGCTTTGGTGATGTCATAATGGTCGTCATGGCAATGGTGATGTCAGAATGGTCGTCATGGCGACGATGATGTCAGTATGGTGGTCATGGCTTTGGTGATGTCATAATGGTCGTCATGGCGACGATGATGTCATGATGGTCGTCATGGCGACGATGATGTCATAATGGTCGTCATGGCGACGACGATGTCATACTGGTCGTCATGGCGACGACGATGTCATACTGGTCGTCATGGCGACGGTGTTGCCATAATGGTCGTCATGGCGACGATGATGTCATATGGTCGTCATGGCGACGATGATGTCATAATGGTCGTCATGGCGATGATGACGTCATAATGGTCGTCATGGCGACGATGATGTCATAATGGTCGTCATGGCGACGATGACGTCATAATGGTCGTCATGGCGACGATGATGTCATAATGGTCGTCATGGCGACGATGATGTCATACTGGTCGTCATGGCGACGGTATTGCCATTATGGTCGTCATGGCGACGATGATGTCATAATGGTCGTCATGCCGACAATGATGTCATAATGGTCGTCATGGCGACGGTGTTGCCATAATGGTCGTCATGTCGACGATGATGTCATAATGGTCGTCATGGCGACGATGATGTCATAATGGTCGTCATGGCGACGTTGATGTCATAATGGTCGTCATGGCAATGGTGATGTCAGAATGGTCGTCATGGCGACGATGATGTCAGTATGGTGGTCATGGCTTTGGTGATGTCATAATGGTCGTCATGGCGACGATGATGTCATAATGGTCGTCATGGCGACGATGATGTCAATATGGTTGTCATGGCTTTGGTGATGTCATAATGGTCGTCATGGCGACGGTGATGTCATAATGGTCGTCATGGCGACGATGATGTCATACTGGTCGTCATGGCGACGGTGTTGCCATAATGGTCGTCATGGCGACGGTGTTGACATAATGGTCGTCATGGCGACGATGATATCATAATGGTCGTCATGGCGACGATCATGTCAGTATGGTGGTCATGGCTTTGGTGATGTCTTAATGGTCGTCATGGCGACGGTGATGTCATAATGGTCGTCATGGCTATGGTGATGTCAGAATGGTCGTCATGGCGACGATGATGTCAGTATGGTGGTCATGGCTTTGGTGATGTCATAATGGTCGTCATGGCGACGATGATGTCATAATGGTCGTCATGGCGACGATGATGTCAATATGGTTGTAATGGCTTTGGTAATGTCATAATGGTCGTCACCTCGACGGTGATGTCATAATGGTCGTCACCGCGACGGTGATGTCATAATGGTCGTCATGGCGACGACGATGTCATACTGGTCGTCATGGCGACGGTGTTGCCATAATGGTCGTCATGGCGACGATGATGTCATATGGTCGTCATGGCGACGATGATGTCATAATGGTCGTCATGGCGACGATGACGTCATAATGGTCGTCACGGCGACGATGATGTCATAATGGTCGTCATGGCGACGATGACGTCATAATTGTCGTCATGGCGACGATGATGTCATAATGGTCGTCATGGCGACGATGATGTCATACTGGTCGTCATGGCGACGGTGTTGCCATAATGGTCGTCATGGCGACGATGATGTCATAATGGTCGTCATGGCGACGATGATGTCATAATGGTCGCCATGCCGACGATGATGTCATAATGGTCGTCATGGCGAAGATGATGTCATAATGGTCGTCATGGCGACGATGATGTCATAATGGTCGTCATGGCGACGATGACGTCATAATGGTCGTCATGGCGACGATGATGTCATAATGGTCGTCATGGCGACGATGATGTCATAATGGTCGTCATGGCGACGATGACGTCATAATGGTCGTCATGGCGACGATGATGTCATAATGGTCATCATGGCGACGATGATGTCATAATGGTCATCATGGCGACGATGACGTCATAATGGTCGTCATGGCGACGATGATGTCATACTGGTCGTCATGGCGACGGTGTTGCCATAATGGTCGTCATGGCGACGATGATGTCATAATGGTCGTCATGGCGACGATGATGTCATAATGGTCGTCATACCGACGATGATGTCATAATGGTCGTCATGGCGAAGATGATGTCATAATGGTCGTCATGGCGACGATGATGTCATAATGGTCGTCTTGCCGACGATGATGTCATAATGGTCGTCATGGCGACGGTGTTGCCATAATGGTCGTCATGGCGACGATCATGTCATAATGGTCGTCATGGCGACGATGATGTCATAATGGTCGTCATGGCGACGATGATGTCAGTATGGTGGTCATGGCTTTGGTGATGTCATAATGGTCGTCATGGCAATGGTGATGTCAGAATGGTCGTCATGGCGACGATGATGTCAGTATGGTGGTCATGGCTTTGGTGATGTCATAATGGTCGTCATGGCGACGATGATGTCATAATGGTCGTCATGGCGACGATGATGTCATAATGGTCGTCATGGCGACGATGATGTCATACTGGTCGTCATGGCGACGGTATTGCCATAATGGTCATCATGGCGACGATGATGTCATAATGGTCGTCATGCCGACGATGATGTCATAATGGTCGTCATGGCGACGATGATGTCAGTATGGTGGTCATGGCTTTGGTGATGTCATAATGGTCGTCATGGCGACGGTGATGTCATAATGGTCGTCATGGCAATGGTGATGTCAGAATGGTCTTCATGGCGACGGTGATGTCAGTATGGTGGTCATGGCTTTGGTGATGTCATAATGGTCGTCATGGCGACGATGATGTCAGTATGGTGGTCATGGCTTTGGTGATGTCATAATGGTCGTCATGGCGACGATGATGTCATAATGGTCGTCATGGCGACGATGATGTCATAATGGTCGTCATGGCGACGATGATGTCATAATGGTCGTCATGGCGACGATGATGTCATAATGGTCGTCATGGCGACGGTGATGTCATAATGGTCGTCATGCCGACGATGATGTCATAATGGTCGTCATGGCGAAGATGATGTCATAATGGTCGTCATTGCGACGGTGTTGCCATAATGGTCGTCATGGCGACGATGATATCATAATGGTCGTCATGGCGACGATGATGTCAGTATGGTGGTCATGGCTTTGGTGATGTCATAATGGTCGTCATGGCGACGGTGATGTCATAATGGTCGTCATGGCAATGGTGATGTCAGAATGGTCGTCATGGCGACGATGATGTCAGTATGGTGGTCATGGCTTTGGTGATGTCACAATGGTCGTCATTGCGATGATGATGTCATAATGGTTGTCATGGCGATGATGATGTCATAATGGTCGTCATGGCGACGATGATATCAATATGGTTGTAATGGCTTTGGTGATGTCATAATGGTCGTCATGGCGACGGTGATGTCATAATGGTCGTCATGGCGACGATGATGTCAATATGGTTGTCATGGCTTTGGTGATGTCATAATGGTCGTCATGGCGACGGTCATGTCATAATGGTCGTCATGGCGACGATGATGTCATAATGGTCGTCACGGCGACGGTGATGTCATAATTGTCGTCATGGCGACGATGATGTCATACTGGTCGTCATGGCGACGGTGTTGCCATAATGATCGTCATGGCGACGGTGATGTCATAATGGTTGTCATGCCGACGATGATGTCATAATGGTCGTCACGGCGAAGATGATGTCATAATGGTCGTCATGGCGACGATGACGTCATAATGGTCGTCATGGCGACGATGACGTCATAATGGTCGTCATGGCGACGATGATGTCATAATGGTCGTCATGGCGACGGTGATGTCATAATAGTCGTCATGGCGACGATGATGTCATAATGGTCGTCATGCCGACGATGATGTCATAATGGTCGTCATGGCGACGGTGTTGCCATAATGGTCGTCATGGCGACGATGATATCATAATGGTCGTCATGGCGACGAAGATGTCAGTATGGTGATCATGGCTTTCTTGATGTCATAATGGTTGTCATGGCGACGGTGATGTCATAATGGTCGTCATGGCAATGGTGATGTCAGAATGGTCGTCATGGCGACGATGATGTCAGTATGGTGGTCATGGCTTTGGTGATGTCATAATGGTCGTCATGGCGATGATGATGTCATAATGGTCGTCCTGGCGACGATGATGTCAATATGGTTGTAATGGCTTTGGTGATGTCATAATGGTCGTCATGGCGACGGTGATGTCATAATGGTCGTCATGGCGACGATGATGTCATAATGGTCGTCACGGCGACGATGATGCCATAATGGTCGTCATGGCGACGACGATGTCATACTGGTCGTCATGGCGACGGTGTTGCCATAATGGTCGTCATGGCGACGATGATGTCATTATGGTCGTCATGGCGACGATGACGTCATAATGGTCGTCATGGCGACGATGACGTCATAATGGTCGTCATGGCGACGATGATGTCATAATGGTCGTCATGGCGACGATGACGTCATAATGGTCGTCATGGCGACGATGATGTCATAATGGTCGTCATGGCGACGATGATGTCATACTGGTCGTCATGGCGACGTTGATGTCATAATGGTCGTCATGGCAATGGTGATGTCAGAATGGTCGTCATGGCGACGATGATGTCAGTATGGTGGTCATGGCTTTGGTGATGTCATAATGGTCGTCATGGCGACGATGATGTCATAATGGTCGTCATGGCGACGATGATGTCAATATGGTTGTCATGGCTTTGGTGATGTCATAATGGTCGTCATGGCGACGGTGATGTCATAATGGTCGTCATGGCGACGATGATGTCATAATGGTCGTCATGGCGACGGTGATGTCATAATTGTCGTCATGGCGACGATGATGTCATACTGGTCGTCATGGCGACGGTGTTGTCATAATGGTCGTCATGGCGACGATGATATCATAATGGTCGTCATGGCGACGATGATGTCAGTATGGTGGTCATGGCTTTGGTGATGTCTTAATGGTCGTCATGGCGACGGTGATGTCATAATGGTCGTCATGGCTATGGTGATGTCAGAATGGTCGTCATGGCGACGATGATGTCAGTATGGTGGTCATGGCTTTGGTGATGTCATAATGGTCGTCATGGCGACGATGATGTCAATATGGTTGTAATGGCTTTGGTAATGTCATAATGGTCGTCACCGCGACGGTGATGTCATAATGGTCGTCACCGCGACGGTGATGTCATAATGGTCGTCATGGCGACGATGATGTCATACTGGTCGTCATGGCGACGGTGTTGCCATAATGGTCGTCATGGCGACGATGATGTCATATGGTCGTCATGGCGACGATGATGTCATAATGGTCGTCATGGCGACGATGACGTCATAATGGTCGTCACGGCGACGATGATGTCATAATGGTCGTCATGGCGACGATGACGTCATAATTGTCGTCATGGCGACGATGATGTCATAATGGTCGTCATGGCGACGATGATGTCATACTGGTCGTCATGGCGACGGTGTTGCCATAATGGTCGTCATGGCGACGATGATGTCATAATGGTCGTCATGGCGACGATGATGTCATAATGGTCGTCATGGCGACGATGACGTCATAATGGTCGTCATGGCGACGATGATGTCATAATGGTCGTCATGGCGACGATGATGTCATAATGGTCGTCATGGCGACGATGATGTCATAATGGTCGTCATGGCGAAGATGATGTCATAATGGTCGTCATGGCGACGATGATGTCATAATGGTCGTCATGGCGACGATGATGTCATACTGGTCGTCATGGCGACGGTGTTGGCATAATGGTCGTCATGGCGACGATGATGTCATAATGGTCGTCATGGCGACGATGATGTCATAATGGTCGTCATACCGACGATGATGTCATAATGGTCGTCATGGCGAAGATGATGTCATAATGGTCGTCATGGCGACGATGATGTCATAATGGTCGTCATGGCGACGATGACGTCATAATGGTCGTCATGGCGACGATGATGTCATAATGGTCGTCATGGCGACGATGATGTCATAATGGTCATCATAGCGACGATGACGTCATAATGGTCGTCATGGCGACGATGATGTCATAATGGTCATCATGGAGACGGTGATGTCATAATAGTCGTCATCGCGACGATGATGTCATAATGGTCGTCTTGCCGACGATGATGTCATAATGGTCGTCATGGCGACGGTGTTGCCATAATGGTCGTCATGGCGACGATGATGTCTTAATGGTCGTCATGGCGACGATGATGTCATAATGGTCGTCATGGCGACGATGATGTCAATATGGTTGTAATGGCTTTGGTGATGTCAGAATGGTCGTCATGGCGACGGTGATGTCAGTATGGTGGTCATGGCTTTGGTGATGTCATAATGGTCGTCATGGCGACAATGATGTCATAATGGTCGTCATGGCGACGATGATGTCAATATGGTTGTCATGGCTTTGGTGATGTCATAATGGTCGTCAAGGCGACGGTGATGTCATAATGGTCGTCATGGCGACGATGATGTCATAATGGTAGTCATGGCGACGATGATGTCATACTGGTCGTCATGGCGACGGTGTTGCCATAATGGTAGTCATGGCGACGATGATGTCATACTGGTCGTCATGGCGACGGTGTTGCCATAATCGTCGTCATGGCGACGATGATGTCATAATGATCGTCATGGCGACGGTGATGTCATAATGGTCGTCATGCCGACGATGATGTCATAATGGTCGTCATGGCGAAGATGATGTCATAATGGTCGCCATGGCGACGGTGATGTCATAATAGTCTTCATGGCGACGATGATGTCATAATGGTCGTCATGCCGACGATGATGTCATAATGGTCGTCATGGCGACGGTGTTACCATAATGGTCGTCATGGCGACGATGATATCATAATGGTCGTCATGGCGACGATGATGTCAGTATGGTGGTCATGGCTTTGGTGATGTCATAATGGTCGTCATGGCGACGGTGATGTCATAATGGTCGTCATGGCAATGGTGATGTCAGAATGGTTGTCTTGCCGACGATGATGTCATAATGGTCGTCTTGCCGACGATGATGTCATAATGGTCGTCTTGCCGACGGTGATGTCATAATGGTCGTCATGGCGACGGTGATGTCATAATGGTCGTCATGGCGACGATGATGTCATAATGGTCGTCATGGCGATGGTGTTGCCATAATGGTCGTCATGGCGACGATCATGTCATAATGGTCGTCATGGCGACGATGATGTCATAATGGTCGTCATGGCGACGATGATGTCAGTATGGTGGTCATGGCTTTGGTGATGTCATAATGGTCGTCATGGCAATGGTGATGTCAGAATGGTCGTCATGGCGACGATGATGTCAGTATGGTGGTCATGGCTTTGGTGATGTCATAATGGTCGTCATGGCGACGATGATGTCATGATGGTCGTCATGGCGACGATGATGTCATAATGGTCGTCATGGCGACGACGATGTCATACTGGTCGTCATGGCGACGACGATGTCATACTGGTCGTCATGGCGACGGTGTTGCCATAATGGTCGTCATGGCGACGATGATGTCATATGGTCGTCATGGCGACGATGATGTCATAATGGTCGTCATGGCGACGATGATGTCATAATGGTCGTCATGGCGATGATGACGTCATAATGGTCGTCATGGCGACGATGATGTCATAATGGTCGTCATGGCGACGATGACGTCATAATGGTCGTCATGGCGACGATGATGTCATAATGGTCGTCATGGCGACGATGATGTCATACTGGTCGTCATGGCGACGGTATTGCCATTATGGTCGTCATGGCGACGATGATGTCATAATGGTCGTCATGCCGACAATGATGTCATAATGGTCGTCATGGCGACGGTGTTGCCATAATGGTCGTCATGTCGACGATGATGTCATAATGGTCGTCATGGCGACGATGATGTCATAATGGTCGTCATGGCGACGTTGATGTCATAATGGTCGTCATGGCAATGGTGATGTCAGAATGGTCGTCATGGCGACGATGATGTCAGTATGGTGGTCATGGCTTTGGTGATGTCATAATGGTCGTCATGGCGACGATGATGTCATAATGGTCGTCATGGCGACGATGATGTCAATATGGTTGTCATGGCTTTGGTGATGTCATAATGGTCGTCATGGCGACGGTGATGTCATAATGGTCGTCATGGCGACGATGATGTCATACTGGTCGTCATGGCGACGGTGTTGCCATAATGGTCGTCATGGCGACGGTGTTGTCATAATGGTCGTCATGGCGACGGTGATGTCATAATGGTCGTCATGGCGACGATGATGTCAGTATGGTGGTCATGACTTTGGTGATGTCATAATGGTCGTTATGGCGACGATGATGTCATAATGGTCGTTTTGGCGACGATGATGTCATAATGGTCGTCACGGCGACGGTGATGTCATAATGGTCGCCACGGCGACGGTGTTGCCATAATGGTCGTCATGGCGACGGTGTTGCCATAATGGTCGTCATGGCGACGATGATGTCATAATGGTAGTCATGGCGACGATGATGTCATACTGGTCGTCATGGCGACGGTGTTGCCATAATGGTAGTCATGGCGACGATGATGTCATACTGGTCGTCATGGCGACGGTGTTGCCATAATGGTCGTCATGGCGACGATGATGTCATAATGATCGTCATGGCGACGGTGATGTCATAATGGTCGTCATGCCGACGATGATGTCATAATGGTCGTCATGGCGAAGATGATGTCATAATGGTCGCCATGGCGACGGTGATGTCATAATAGTCTTCATGGCGACGATGATGTCATAATGGTCGTCATGCCGACGATGATGTCATAATGGTCGTCATGGCGACGGTGTTACCATAATGGTCGTCATGGCGACGATGATATCATAATGGTCGTCATGGCGACGATGATGTCAGTATGGTGGTCATGGCTTTGGTGATGTCATAATGGTCGTCATGGCGACGGTGATGTCATAATGGTCGTCATGGCAATGGTGATGTCAGAATGGTTGTCTTGCCGACGATGATGTCATAATGGTCGTCTTGCCGACGATGATGTCATAATGGTCGTCTTGCCGACGGTGATGTCATAATGGTC
The DNA here is from genome assembly GCF_046119375.1 of Phyllobates terribilis. Classification (NCBI taxonomy): domain Eukaryota; kingdom Metazoa; phylum Chordata; class Amphibia; order Anura; family Dendrobatidae; genus Phyllobates; species Phyllobates terribilis. The sequence goes on from NW_027362911.1 coordinate 3,486,354, forward strand.
GTCATGGCGACGGTGATGTCATAATGGTCGTCATGGCGACGATGATGTCATAATGGTCGTCATGGCGATGGTGTTGCCATAATGGTCGTCATGGCGACGATCATGTCATAATGGTCGTTATGGCGACGATGATGTCATAATGGTCGTCATGGCGACGATGATGTCAGTATGGTGGTCATGGCTTTGGTGATGTCATAATGGTCGTCATGGCAATGGTGATGTCAGAATGGTCGTCATGGCGACGATGATGTCAGTATGGTGGTCATGGCTTTGGTGATGTCATAATGGTCGTCATGGCGACGATGATGTCATGATGGTCGTCATGGCGACGATGATGTCATAATGGTCGTCATGGCGACGACGATGTCATACTGGTCGTCATGGCGACGACGATGTCATACTGGTCGTCATGGCGACGGTGTTGCCATAATGGTCGTCATGGCGACGATGATGTCATATGGTCGTCATGGCGACGATGATGTCATAATGGTCGTCATGGCGATGATGACGTCATAATGGTCGTCATGGCGACGATGATGTCATAATGGTCGTCATGGCGACGATGACGTCATAATGGTCGTCATGGCGACGATGATGTCATAATGGTCGTCATGGCGACGATGATGTCATACTGGTCGTCATGGCGACGGTATTGCCATTATGGTCGTCATGGCGACGATGATGTCATAATGGTCGTCATGCCGACAATGATGTCATAATGGTCGTCATGGCGACGGTGTTGCCATAATGGTCGTCATGTCGACGATGATGTCATAATGGTCGTCATGGCGACGATGATGTCATAATGGTCGTCATGGCGACGTTGATGTCATAATGGTCGTCATGGCAATGGTGATGTCAGAATGGTCGTCATGGCGACGATGATGTCAGTATGGTGGTCATGGCTTTGGTGATGTCATAATGGTCGTCATGGCGACGATGATGTCATAATGGTCGTCATGGCGACGATGATGTCAATATGGTTGTCATGGCTTTGGTGATGTCATAATGGTCGTCATGGCGACGGTGATGTCATAATGGTCGTCATGGCGACGATGATGTCATACTGGTCGTCATGGCGACGGTGTTGCCATAATGGTCGTCATGGCGACGGTGTTGACATAATGGTCGTCATGGCGACGATGATATCATAATGGTCGTCATGGCGACGATGATGTCAGTATGGTGGTCATGGCTTTGGTGATGTCTTAATGGTCGTCATGGCGACGGTGATGTCATAATGGTCGTCATGGCTATGGTGATGTCAGAATGGTCGTCATGGCGACGATGATGTCAGTATGGTGGTCATGGCTTTGGTGATGTCATAATGGTCGTCATGGCGACGATGATGTCATAATGGTCGTCATGGCGACGATGATGTCAATATGGTTGTAATGGCTTTGGTAATGTCATAATGGTCGTCACCTCGACGGTGATGTCATAATGGTCGTCACCGCGACGGTGATGTCATAATGGTCGTCATGGCGACGACGATGTCATACTGGTCGTCATGGCGACGGTGTTGCCATAATGGTCGTCATGGCGACGATGATGTCATATGGTCGTCATGGCGACGATGATGTCATAATGGTCGTCATGGCGACGATGACGTCATAATGGTCGTCACGGCGACGATGATGTCATAATGGTCGTCATGGCGACGATGACGTCATAATTGTCGTCATGGCGACGATGATGTCATAATGGTCGTCATGGCGACGATGATGTCATACTGGTCGTCATGGCGACGGTGTTGCCATAATGGTCGTCATGGCGACGATGATGTCATAATGGTCGTCATGGCGACGATGATGTCATAATGGTCGCCATGCCGACGATGATGTCATAATGGTCGTCATGGCGAAGATGATGTCATAATGGTCGTCATGGCGACGATGATGTCATAATGGTCGTCATGGCGACGATGACGTCATAATGGTCGTCATGGCGACGATGATGTCATAATGGTCGTCATGGCGACGATGATGTCATAATGGTCATCATGGCGACGATGACGTCATAATGGTCGTCATGGCGACGATGATGTCATAATGGTCATCATGGCGACGGTGATGTCATAATAGTCGTCATGGCGACGATGATGTCATAATGGTCGTCATGGCGACGATGATGTCATACTGGTCGTCATGGCGACGGTGTTGCCATAATGGTCGTCATGGCGACGATGATGTCATAATGGTCGTCATGGCGACGATGATGTCATACTGGTCGTCATGGCGACGGTGTTGCCATAATGGTCGTCATGGCGACGATGATGTCATAATGGTCGTCATGGCGACGATGATGTCATAATGGTCGTCATACCGACGATGATGTCATAATGGTCGTCATGGCGAAGATGATGTCATAATGGTCGTCATGGCGACGATGATGTCATAATGGTCGTCTTGCCGACGATGATGTCATAATGGTCGTCATGGCGACGGTGTTGCCATAATGGTCGTCATGGCGACGATCATGTCATAATGGTCGTCATGGCGACGATGATGTCATAATGGTCGTCATGGCGACGATGATGTCAGTATGGTGGTCATGGCTTTGGTGATGTCATAATGGTCGTCATGGCAATGGTGATGTCAGAATGGTCGTCATGGCGACGATGATGTCAGTATGGTGGTCATGGCTTTGGTGATGTCATAATGGTCGTCATGGCGACGATGATGTCATAATGGTCGTCATGGCGACGATGATGTCATAATGGTCGTCATGGCGACGATGATGTCATACTGGTCGTCATGGCGACGGTATTGCCATAATGGTCATCATGGCGACGATGATGTCATAATGGTCGTCATGCCGACGATGATGTCATAATGGTCGTCATGGCGACGATGATGTCAGTATGGTGGTCATGGCTTTGGTGATGTCATAATGGTCGTCATGGCGACGGTGATGTCATAATGGTCGTCATGGCAATGGTGATGTCAGAATGGTCTTCATGGCGACGGTGATGTCAGTATGGTGGTCATGGCTTTGGTGATGTCATAATGGTCGTCATGGCGACGATGATGTCAGTATGGTGGTCATGGCTTTGGTGATGTCATAATGGTCGTCATGGCGACGATGATGTCATAATGGTCGTCATGGCGACGATGATGTCATAATGGTCGTCATGGCGACGATGATGTCATAATGGTCGTCATGGCGACGATGATGTCATAATGGTCGTCATGGCGACGGTGATGTCATAATGGTCGTCATGCCGACGATGATGTCATAATGGTCGTCATGGCGAAGATGATGTCATAATGGTCGTCATTGCGACGGTGTTGCCATAATGGTCGTCATGGCGACGATGATATCATAATGGTCGTCATGGCGACGATGATGTCAGTATGGTGGTCATGGCTTTGGTGATGTCATAATGGTCGTCATGGCGACGGTGATGTCATAATGGTCGTCATGGCAATGGTGATGTCAGAATGGTCGTCATGGCGACGATGATGTCAGTATGGTGGTCATGGCTTTGGTGATGTCACAATGGTCGTCATTGCGATGATGATGTCATAATGGTTGTCATGGCGATGATGATGTCATAATGGTCGTCATGGCGACGATGATATCAATATGGTTGTAATGGCTTTGGTGATGTCATAATGGTCGTCATGGCGACGGTGATGTCATAATGGTCGTCATGGCGACGATGATGTCAATATGGTTGTCATGGCTTTGGTGATGTCATAATGGTCGTCATGGCGACGGTCATGTCATAATGGTCGTCATGGCGACGATGATGTCATAATGGTCGTCAGGGCGACGGTGATGTCATAATTGTCGTCATGGCGACGATGATGTCATACTGGTCGTCATGGCGACGGTGTTGCCATAATGATCGTCATGGCGACGGTGATGTCATAATGGTTGTCATGCCGACGATGATGTCATAATGGTCGTCACGGCGAAGATGATGTCATAATGGTCGTCATGGCGACGATGACGTCATAATGGTCGTCATGGCGACGATGACGTCATAATGGTCGTCATGGCGACGATGATGTCATAATGGTCGTCATGGCGACGGTGATGTCATAATAGTCGTCATGGCGACGATGATGTCATAATGGTCGTCATGCCGACGATGATGTCATAATGGTCGTCATGGCGACGGTGTTGCCATAATGGTCGTCATGGCGACGATGATATCATAATGGTCGTCATGGCGACGAAGATGTCAGTATGGTGATCATGGCTTTCTTGATGTCATAATGGTTGTCATGGCGACGGTGATGTCATAATGGTCGTCATGGCAATGGTGATGTCAGAATGGTCGTCATGGCGACGATGATGTCAGTATGGTGGTCATGGCTTTGGTGATGTCATAATGGTCGTCATGGCGATGATGATGTCATAATGGTCGTCCTGGCGACGATGATGTCAATATGGTTGTAATGGCTTTGGTGATGTCATAATGGTCGTCATGGCGACGGTGATGTCATAATGGTCGTCATGGCGACGATGATGTCATAATGGTCGTCACGGCGACGATGATGCCATAATGGTCGTCATGGCGACGACGATGTCATACTGGTCGTCATGGCGACGGTGTTGCCATAATGGTCGTCATGGCGACGATGATGTCATTATGGTCGTCATGGCGACGATGACGTCATAATGGTCGTCATGGCGACGATGACGTCATAATGGTCGTCATGGCGACGATGATGTCATAATGGTCGTCATGGCGACGATGACGTCATAATGGTCGTCATGGCGACGATGATGTCATAATGGTCGTCATGGCGACGATGATGTCATACTGGTCGTCATGGCGACGTTGATGTCATAATGGTCGTCATGGCAATGGTGATGTCAGAATGGTCGTCATGGCGACGATGATGTCAGTATGGTGGTCATGGCTTTGGTGATGTCATAATGGTCGTCATGGCGACGATGATGTCATAATGGTCGTCATGGCGACGATGATGTCAATATGGTTGTCATGGCTTTGGTGATGTCATAATGGTCGTCATGGCGACGGTGATGTCATAATGGTCGTCATGGCGACGATGATGTCATAATGGTCGTCATGGCGACGGTGATGTCATAATTGTCGTCATGGCGACGATGATGTCATACTGGTCGTCATGGCGACGGTGTTGTCATAATGGTCGTCATGGCGACGATGATATCATAATGGTCGTCATGGCGACGATGATGTCAGTATGGTGGTCATGGCTTTGGTGATGTCTTAATGGTCGTCATGGCGACGGTGATGTCATAATGGTCGTCATGGCTATGGTGATGTCAGAATGGTCGTCATGGCGACGATGATGTCAGTATGGTGGTCATGGCTTTGGTGATGTCATAATGGTCGTCATGGCGACGATGATGTCAATATGGTTGTAATGGCTTTGGTAATGTCATAATGGTCGTCACCGCGACGGTGATGTCATAATGGTCGTCACCGCGACGGTGATGTCATAATGGTCGTCATGGCGACGATGATGTCATACTGGTCGTCATGGCGACGGTGTTGCCATAATGGTCGTCATGGCGACGATGATGTCATATGGTCGTCATGGCGACGATGATGTCATAATGGTCGTCATGGCGACGATGACGTCATAATGGTCGTCACGGCGACGATGATGTCATAATGGTCGTCATGGCGACGATGACGTCATAATTGTCGTCATGGCGACGATGATGTCATAATGGTCGTCATGGCGACGATGATGTCATACTGGTCGTCATGGCGACGGTGTTGCCATAATGGTCGTCATGGCGACGATGATGTCATAATGGTCGTCATGGCGACGATGATGTCATAATGGTCGTCATGGCGACGATGACGTCATAATGGTCGTCATGGCGACGATGATGTCATAATGGTCGTCATGGCGACGATGATGTCATAATGGTCGTCATGGCGACGATGATGTCATAATGGTCGTCATGGCGAAGATGATGTCATAATGGTCGTCATGGCGACGATGATGTCATAATGGTCGTCATGGCGACGATGATGTCATACTGGTCGTCATGGCGACGGTGTTGGCATAATGGTCGTCATGGCGACGATGATGTCATAATGGTCGTCATGGCGACGATGATGTCATAATGGTCGTCATACCGACGATGATGTCATAATGGTCGTCATGGCGAAGATGATGTCATAATGGTCGTCATGGCGACGATGATGTCATAATGGTCGTCATGGCGACGATGACGTCATAATGGTCGTCATGGCGACGATGATGTCATAATGGTCGTCATGGCGACGATGATGTCATAATGGTCATCATAGCGACGATGACGTCATAATGGTCGTCATGGCGACGATGATGTCATAATGGTCATCATGGAGACGGTGATGTCATAATAGTCGTCATCGCGACGATGATGTCATAATGGTCGTCTTGCCGACGATGATGTCATAATGGTCGTCATGGCGACGGTGTTGCCATAATGGTCGTCATGGCGACGATGATGTCTTAATGGTCGTCATGGCGACGATGATGTCATAATGGTCGTCATGGCGACGATGATGTCAATATGGTTGTAATGGCTTTGGTGATGTCATAATGGTCGTCATGGCGACGGTGATGTCATAATGGTTGTCATGGCGACGATGATGTCATGATGGTCTTCACGGTGACGATGATGTCATAATGGTCATCACCGCGACGGTGATGTCATAATGGTCGTCATGGCGACGATGATGTCATACTGGTCGTCATGGCGACGGTGTTGCCATAATGGTCGTCATGGCGACGATGATGTCATAATGGTCGTCATGGCGACGATGACGTCATAATGGTCGTCACGGCGGCGATGATGTCATAATGGTCGTCATGGCGACGATGACGTCATAATGGTCGTCATGGCGACGATGATGTCATGATGGTCGTCATGGCGACGATGATGTCATACTGGTCGTCATGGCGACGGTGTTGCCATAATGGTCGTCATGGCGACGATGATGTCATAATGGTCGTCATGGCGACGATGATGTCATAATGGTCGTCATACCGACGATGATGTCATAATGGTCGTCATGGCGAAGATAATGTCATAATGGTCGTCATGGCGACGATGATGTCATAATGTTCGTCTTGCCGACGATGATGTCATAATGGTCGTCATGGCGACAGTGATGTCATAATAGTCGTCATGGCGACGATGATGTGATAATGGTCGTCTTGCCGACGATGATGTCATAATGGTCGTCATGGCGACAGTGTTGCCATAATGGTCGTCATGGCGACGATCATGTCATAATGGTCGTCATGGCGACGATGATGTCATAATGGTCGTCATGGCGACGATGATGTCAGTATGGTGGTCATGGCTTTGGTGATGTCATAATGGTCGTCATGGCAATGGTGATGTCAGAATGGTCGTCATCGCGACGATGATGTCAGTATGGTGGTCATGGCTTTGGTGATGTCATAATGGTCGTCATGGCGACGATGATGTCATAATGGTCGTCATGGCGACGATGATGTCATAATGGTCGTCATGGCGACGATGATGTCATACTGGTCGTCATGGCGACGGTATTGCCATAATGGTCATCATGGCGACGATGATGTCATAATGGTCGTCATGCCGACGATGATGTCATAATGGTCGTCATGGCGACGATGATGTCAATATGGTGGTCATGGCTTTGGTGATGTCATAATGGTCGTCATGGCGACGGTGATGTCATAATGGTCGTCATGGCAATGGTGATGTCAGAATGGTCTTCATGGCGACGGTGATGTCAGTATGGTGGTCATGGCTTTGGTGATGTCATAATGGTCGTCATGGCGACGATGATGTCATAATGGTCGTCATGGCGACGATGATGTCATAATGGTCGTCATGGCGACGATGATGTCATCATGGTCGTCATGGCGACGGTGATGTCATAATGGTCGTCATGCCGACGATGATGTCATAATGGTCGTCATGGCGAAGATGATGTCATAATGGTCGTCATGGCGACGGTGTTGCCATAATGGTCGTCATGGCAACGATGATATCATAATGGTCGTCATGGCGACGATGATGTCAGTATGGTGGTCATGGCTTTGGTGATGTCATAATGGTCGTCATGGCGACGGTGATGTCATAATGGTCGTCATGGCAATGGTGATGTCAGAATGGTCGTCATGGCGACGATGATGTCAGTATGGTGGTCATGGCTTTGGTGATGTCATAATGGTCGTCATTGCGATGATGATGTCATAATGGTCGTCATGGCGATGATGATGTCATAATGGTCGTCATGGCGACGATGATATCAATATGGTTGTAATGGCTTTGGTGATGTCATAATGGTCGTCATGGCGACGGTGATGTCATAATGGTCGTCATGGCGACGATGATGTCAATATGGTTGTCATGGCTTTGGTGATGTCATAATGGTCGTCATGGCGACGGTCATGTCATAATGGTCGTCATGGCGACGATGATGTCATAATGGTCGTCACGGCGACGGTGATGTCATAATTGTCGTCATGGCGACGATGATGTCATACTGGTCGTCATGGCGACGGTGTTGCCATAATGGTGGTCATGGCGACGATGATGTCATAATGATCGTCATGGCGACGGTGATGTTATAATGGTTGTCATGCCGACGATGATGTCATAATGGTCGTCACGGCGAAGATGATGTCATAATGGTCGTCATGGCGACGATGACGTCATAATGGTCGTCATGGCGACGATGACGTCATAATGGTCGTCATGGCGACGATGATGTCATAATGGTCGTCATGGCGACGGTGATGTCATAATAGTCGTCATGGCGACGATGATGTCATAATGGTCGTCATGCCGACGATGATGTCATAATGGTCGTCATGGCGACGGTGTTGCCATAATGGTCGTCATGGCGACGATGATATCATAATGGTCGTCATGGCGACGAAGATGTCAGTATGGTGATCATGGCTTTCTTGAAGTCATAATGGTCGTCATGGCGACGGTGATGTCATAATGGTCGTCATGGCAATGGTGATGTCAGAATGGTCGTCATGGCGACGATGATGTCAGTATGGTGGTCATGGCTTTGGTGATGTCATAATGGTCGTCATGGCGATGATGATGTCATAATGGTCGTCATGGCGACGATGATGTCAATATGGTTGTAATGGCTTTGGTGATGTCATAATGGTCGTCATGGCGACGGTGATGTCATAATGGTCGTCATGGCGACGATGATGTCATAATGGTCGTCACGGCGACGATGATGCCATAATGGTCGTCATGGCGACGACGATGTCATACTGGTCGTCATGGCGACGGTGTTGCCATAATGGTCGTCATGGCGACGATGATGTCATATGGTCGTCATGGCGACGATGATGTCATAATGGTCGTCATGGCGACGATGACGTCATAATGGTCGTCATGGCGACGATGATGTCATAATGGTCGTCATGGCGACGATGACGTCATAATGGTCATCATGGCGACGATGATGTCATAATGGTCGTCATGGCGACGATGATGTCATACTGGTCGTCATGGCGACGGTGTTGCCATAATGGTCGTCATGTCGACGATGATGTCATAATGGTCGTCATGGCGACGATGATGTCATAATGGTCGTCATGGCGACGTTGATGTCATAATGGTCGTCATGGCAATGGTGATGTCAGAATGGTCGTCATGGTGACGATGATGTCAGTAAGGTGGTCATGGCTTTGGTGATGTCATAATGGTCGTCATGGCGACGATGATGTCATAATGGTCGTCATGGCGACGATGATGTCAATATGGTTGTCATGGCTTTGGTGATGTCATAATGGTCGTCATGGCGATGGTGATGTCATAATGGTCGTCATGGCGACGATGATGTCATAATGGTCGTCATGGCGACGGTGATGTCATAATTGTCGTCATGGCGACGATGATGTCATACTGGTCGTCATGGCGACGGTGTTGCCATAATGGTCGTCATGGCGACGGTGTTGTCATAATGGTCGTCATGGCGACGATGATGTCATAATGGTCGTCATGGCGACGGTGTTGCCATAATGGTCGTCATGGCGACGATGATGTCAGTATGGTGGTCATGGCTTTGGTGATGTCATAATGGTCGTCATGGCGACGATGATGTCATAATGGTCGTCATGGCGACGATGATGTCAATATGGTTGTAATGGCTTTGGTAATGTCATAATGGTCGTCACCGCGACGGTGATGTCATAATGGTCGTCACCGCGACGGTGATGTCATAATGGTCGTCATGGCGACGATGATGTCATAATGGTCGTCATGGCGACGATGATGTCATAATGGTCGTCATGGCGAAGATGATGTCATAATGGTCGTCATGGCGACGATGATGTCATAATGGTCGTCATGGCGACGATGATGTCATACTGGTCGTCATGGCGACGGTGTTGCCATAATGGTCGTCATGGCGACGATGATGTCATAATGGTCGTCATGGCGACGATGATGTCATAATGGTCGTCATACCGACGATGATGTCATAATGGTCGTCATGGCGAAGATGATGTCATAATGGTCGTCATGGCGACGATGATGTCATAATGGTCGTCATGGCGACGATGACGTCATAATGGTCGTCATGGCGACGATGATGTCATAATGGTCGTCATGGCGACGATGATGTCATAATGGTCATCATAGCGACGATGACGTCATAATGGTCGTCATGGCGACGATGATGTCATAATGGTCATCATGGAGACGGTGATGTCATAATAGTCGTCATCGCGACGATGATGTCATAATGGTCGTCTTGCCGACGATGATGTCATAATGGTCGTCATGGCGACGGTGTTGCCATAATGGTCGTCATGGCGACGATGATGTCTTAATGGTCGTCATGGCGACGATGATGTCATAATGGTCGTCATGGCGACGATGATGTCAATATGGTTGTAATGGCTTTGGTGATGTCATAATGGTCGTCATGGCGACGGTGATGTCATAATGGTTGTCATGGCGACGATGATGTCATGATGGTCTTCACGGTGACGATGATGTCATAATGGTCGTCACCGCGACGGTGATGTCATAATGGTCGTCATGGCGACGATGATGTCATACTGGTCGTCATGGCGACGGTGTTGCCATAATGGTCGTCATGGCGACGATGATGTCATAATGGTCGTCATGGCGACGATGACGTCATAATGGTCGTCACGGCGGCGATGATGTCATAATGGTCGTCATGGCGACGATGACGTCATAATGGTCGTCATGGCGACGATGATGTCATGATGGTCGTCATGGCGACGATGATGTCATACTGGTCGTCATGGCGACGGTGTTGCCATAATGGTCGTCATGGCGACGATGATGTCATAATGGTCGTCATGGCGACGATGATGTCATAATGGTCGTCATACCGACGATGATGTCATAATGGTCGTCATGGCGAAGATAATGTCATAATGGTCGTCATGGCGACGATGATGTCATAATGTTCGTCTTGCCGACGATGATGTCATAATGGTCGTCATGGCGACAGTGATGTCATAATAGTCGTCATGGCGACGATGATGTGATAATGGTCGTCTTGCCGACGATGATGTCATAATGGTCGTCATGGCGACGGTGTTGCCATAATGGTCGTCATGGCGACGATCATGTCATAATGGTCGTCATGGCGACGATGATGTCATAATGGTCGTCATGGCGACGATGATGTCAGTATGGTGGTCATGGCTTTGGTGATGTCATAATGGTCGTCATGGCAATGGTGATGTCAGAATGGTCGTCATGGCGACGATGATGTCAGTATGGTGGTCATGGCTTTGGTGATGTCATAATGGTCGTCATGGCGACGATGATGTCATAATGGTCGTCATGGCGACGATGATGTCATAATGGTCGTCATGGCGACGATGATGTCATACTGGTCGTCATGGCGACGGTATTGCCATAATGGTCATCATGGCGACGATGATGTCATAATGGTCGTCATGCCGACGATGATGTCATAATGGTCGTCATGGCGACGATGATGTCAATATGGTGGTCATGGCTTTGGTGATGTCATAATGGTCGTCATGGCGACGGTGATGTCATAATGGTCGTCATGGCAATGGTGATGTCAGAATGGTCTTCATGGCGACGGTGATGTCAGTATGGTGGTCATGGCTTTGGTGATGTCATAATGGTCGTCATGGCGACGATGATGTCATAATGGTCGTCATGGCGACGATGATGTCATAATGGTCGTCATGGCGACGATGATGTCATCATGGTCGTCATGGCGACGGTGATGTCATAATGGTCGTCATGCCGACGATGATGTCATAATGGTCGTCATGGCGAAGATGATGTCATAATGGTCGTCATGGCGACGGTGTTGCCATAATGGTCGTCATGGCGACGATGATATCATAATGGTCGTCATGGCGACGATGATGTCAGTATGGTGGTCATGGCTTTGGTGATGTCATAATGGTCGTCATGGCGACGGTGATGTCATAATGGTCGTCATGGCAATGGTGATGTCAGAATGGTCGTCATGGCGACGATGATGTCAGTATGGTGGTCATGGCTTTGGTGATGTCATAATGGTCGTCATTGCGATGATGATGTCATAATGGTCGTCATGGCGATGATGATGTCATAATGGTCGTCATGGCGACGATGATGTCATAATGGTCGTCATGGCGACGATGATGTCAATATGGTTGTCATGGCTTTGGTGATGTCATAATGGTCGTCATGGCGACGGTCATGTCATAATGGTCGTCATGGCGACGATGATGTCATAATGGTCGTCACGGCGACGGTGATGTCATAATTGTCGTCATGGCGACGATGATGTCATAATGGTCGTCACGGCGACGGTGATGTCATAATTGTCGTCATGGCGACGATGATGTCATACTGGTCGTCATGGCGACGGTGTTGCCATAATGGTGGTCATGGCGACGATGATGTCATAATGATCGTCATGGCGACGGTGATGTTATAATGGTTGTCATGCCGACGATGATGTCATAATGGTCGTCACGGCGAAGATGATGTCATAATGGTCGTCATGGCGACGATGACGTCATAATGGTCGTCATGGCGACGATGACGTCATAATGGTCGTCATGGCGACGATGATGTCATAATGGTCGTCATGGCGACGGTGATGTCATAATAGTCGTCATGGCGACGATGATGTCATAATGGTCGTCATGCCGACGATGATGTCATAATGGTCGTCATGGCGACGGTGTTGCCATAATGGTCGTCATGGCGACGATGATATCATAATGGTCGTCATGGCGACGAAGATGTCAGTATGGTGATCATGGCTTTCTTGAAGTCATAATGGTCGTCATGGCGACGGTGATGTCATAATGGTCGTCATGGCAATGGTGATGTCAGAATGGTCGTCATGGCGACGATGATGTCAGTATGGTGGTCATGGCTTTGGTGATGTCATAATGGTCGTCATGGCGATGATGATGTCATAATGGTCGTCATGGCGACGATGATGTCAATATGGTTGTAATGGCTTTGGTGATGTCATAATGGTCGTCATGGCGACGGTGATGTCATAATGGTCGTCATGGCGACGATGATGTCATAATGGTCGTCACGGCGACGATGATGCCATAATGGTCGTCATGGCGACGACGATGTCATACTGGTCGTCATGGCGACGGTGTTGCCATAATGGTCGTCATGGCGACGATGATGTCATATGGTCGTCATGGCGACGATGATGTCATAATGGTCGTCATGGCGACGATGACGTCATAATGGTCGTCATGGCGACGATGATGTCATAATGGTCGTCATGGCGACGATGACGTCATAATGGTCATCATGGCGACGATGATGTCATAATGGTCGTCATGGCGACGATGATGTCATACTGGTCGTCATGGCGACGGTGTTGCCATAATGGTCGTCATGTCGACGATGATGTCATAATGGTCGTCATGGCGACGATGATGTCATAATGGTCGTCATGGCGACGTTGATGTCATAATGGTCGTCATGGCAATGGTGATGTCAGAATGGTCGTCATGGTGACGATGATGTCAGTAAGGTGGTCATGGCTTTGGTGATGTCATAATGGTCGTCATGTCGACGATGATGTCATAATGGTCGTCATGGCGACGATGATGTCAATATGGTTGTCATGGCTTTGGTGATGTCATAATGGTCGTCATGGCGATGGTGATGTCATAATGGTCGTCATGGCGACGATGATGTCATAATGGTCGTCATGGCGACGGTGATGTCATAATTGTCGTCATGGCGACGATGATGTCATACTGGTCGTCATGGCGACGGTGTTGCCATAATGGTCGTCATGGCGACGGTGTTGTCATAATGGTCGTCATGGCGACGATGATGTCATAATGGTCGTCATGGCGACGGTGTTGCCATAATGGTCGTCATGGCGACGATGATGTCAGTATGGTGGTCATGGCTTTGGTGATGTCATAATGGTCGTCATGGCGACGATGATGGCATAATGGTCGTCATGGCGACGATGATGTCAATATGGTTGTAATGGCTTTGGTAATGTCATAATGGTCGTCACCGCGACGGTGATGTCATAATGGTCGTCACCGCGACGGTGATGTCATAATGGTCGTCATGGCGACGATGACGTCATAATGGTCGTCATGGCGACGATGATGTCATAATGGTCGTCATGGCGACGATGATGTCATAATGGTCATCATGGCGACGATGACGTCATAATGGTCGTCATGGCGACGATGATGTCATAATGGTCATCATGGAGACGGTGATGTCATAATAGTCGTCATCGCGACGATGATGTCATAATGGTCGTCTTGCCGACGATGATGTCATAATGGTCGTCATGGCGACGGTGTTGCCATAATGGTCGTCATGGCGACGATGATGTCTTAATGGTCGTCATGGCGACGATGATGTCATAATGGTCGTCATGGCGACGATGATGTCAATATGGTTGTAATGGCTTTGGTGATGTCATAATGTTCGTCATGGCGACGGTGATGTCATAATGGTCGTCATGGCGACGACGATGTCATACTGGTCGTCATGGCGACGGTGTTGCCATAATGGTCGTCATGGCGACGATGATGTCATAATGGTCGTCATGGCGACGATGATGTCATAATGGTCGTCATGGCGACGATGACGTCATAATGGTCGTCATGGCGACGATGATGTCATAATGGTCGTCATGGCGACGATGATGTCATAATGGTCATCATGGCGACGATGACGTCATAATGGTCGTCATGGCGACGATGATGTCATAATGGTCATCATGGAGACGGTGATGTCATAATAGTCGTCATCGCGACGATGATGTCATAATGGTCGTCTTGCCGACGATGATGTCATAATGGTCGTCATGGCGACGGTGTTGCCATAATGGTCGTCATGGCGACGATGATGTCTTAATGGTCGTCATGGCGACGATGATGTCATAATGGTCGTCATGGCGACGATGATGTCAATATGGTTGTAATGGCTTTGGTGATGTCATAATGTTCGTCATGGCGACGGTGATGTCATAATGGTCGTCATGGCGACGACGATGTCATACTGGTCGTCATGGCGACGGTGTTGCCATAATGGTCGTCATGGCGACGATGATGTCATATGGTCGTCATGGCGACGGTATTGCCATAATGGTCGTCATGGCGACGATGATGTCATAATGGTCGTCATGCCGACAATGATGTCATAATGGTCGTCATGGCGACGGTGTTGCCATAATGGTCGTCATGTCGACGATGATGTCATAATGGTCGTCATGGCGACGATGATGTCATAATGGTCGTCATGGCGACGTTGATGTCATAATGGTCGTCATGGCAATGGTGATGTCAGAATGGTCGTCATGGCGACGATGATGTCAGTATGGTGGTCATGGCTTTGGTGATGTCATAATGGTCGTCATGGCGACGATGATGTCATAATGGTCGTCATGGCGACGATGATGTCAATATGGTTGTCATGGCTTTGGTGATGTCATAATGGTCGTCATGGCGACGGTGATGTCATAATGGTCGTCATGGCGACGATGATGTCATAATGGTCGTCATGGCGACGGTGATGTCATAATTGTCGTCATGGCGACGATGATGTCATACTGGTCGTCATGGCGACGGTGTTGTCATAATGGTCGTCATGGCGACGATGATATCATAATGGTCGTCATGGCGACGATGATGTCAGTATGGTGGTCATGGCTTTGGTGATGTCTTAATGGTCGTCATGGCGACGGTGATGTCATAATGGTCGTCATGGCTATGGTGATGTCAGAATGGTCGTCATGGCGACGATGATGTCAGTATGGTGGTCATGGCTTTGGTGATGTCATAATGGTCGTCATGGCGACGATGATGTCAATATGGTTGTAATGGCTTTGGTAATGTCATAATGGTCGTCACCGCGACGGTGATGTCATAATGGTCGTCACCGCGACGGTGATGTCATAATGGTCGTCATGGCGACGATGATGTCATACTGGTCGTCATGGCGACGGTGTTGCCATAATGGTCGTCATGGCGACGATGATGTCATATGGTCGTCATGGCGACGATGATGTCATAATGGTCGTCATGGCGACGATGACGTCATAATGGTCGTCACGGCGACGATGATGTCATAATGGTCGTCATGGCGACGATGACGTCATAATTGTCGTCACGGCGACGATGATGTCATAATGGTCGTCATGGCGACGATGACGTCATAATTGTCGTCATGGCGACGATGATGTCATAATGGTCGTCATGGCGACGATGATGTCATACTGGTCGTCATGGCGACGGTGTTGCCATAATGGTCGTCATGGCGACGATGATGTCATAATGGTCGTCATGGCGACGATGATGTCATAATGGTCGTCATGGCGACGATGACGTCATAATGGTCGTCATGGCGACGATGATGTCATAATGGTCGTCATGGCGACGATGATGTCATAATGGTCGTCATGGCGACGATGATGTCATAATGGTCGTCATGGCGAAGATGATGTCATAATGGTCGTCATGGCGACGATGATGTCATAATGGTCGTCATGGCGACGATGATGTCATACTGGTCGTCATGGCGACGGTGTTGCCATAATGGTCGTCATGGCGACGATGATGTCATAATGGTCGTCATGGCGACGATGATGTCATAATGGTCGTCATACCGACGATGATGTCATAATGGTCGTCATGGCGAAGATGATGTCATAATGGTCGTCATGGCGACGATGATGTCATAATGGTCGTCATGGCGACGATGACGTCATAATGGTCGTCATGGCGACGATGATGTCATAATGGTCGTCATGGCGACGATGATGTCATAATGGTCATCATAGCGACGATGACGTCATAATGGTCGTCATGGCGACGATGATGTCATAATGGTCATCATGGAGACGGTGATGTCATAATAGTCGTCATCGCGACGATGATGTCATAATGGTCGTCTTGCCGACGATGATGTCATAATGGTCGTCATGGCGACGGTGTTGCCATAATGGTCGTCATGGCGACGATGATGTCTTAATGGTCGTCATGGCGACGATGATGTCATAATGGTCGTCATGGCGACGATGATGTCAATATGGTTGTAATGGCTTTGGTGATGTCATAATGGTCGTCATGGCGACGGTGATGTCATAATGGTCGTCATGGCGACGATGATGTCATGATGGTCTTCACGGTGACGATGATGTCATAATGGTCGTCACCGCGACGGTGATGTCATAATGGTCGTCATGGCGACGATGATGTCATACTGGTCGTCATGGCGACGGTGTTGCCATAATGGTCGTCATGGCGACGATGATGTCATAATGGTCGTCATGGCGACGATGACGTCATAATGGTCGTCACGGCGGCGATGATGTCATAATGGTCGTCATGGCGATGATGACGTCATAATGGTCGTCATGGCGACGATGATGTCATGATGGTCGTCATGGCGACGATGATGTCATACTGGTCGTCATGGCGACGGTGTTGCCATAATGGTCGTCATGGCGACGATGATGTCATAATGGTCGTCATGGCGACGATGATGTCATAATGGTCGTCATACCGACGATGATGTCATAATGGTCGTCATGGCGAAGATAATGTCATAATGGTCGTCATGGCGACGATGATGTCATAATGTTCGTCTTGCCGACGATGATGTCATAATGGTCGTCATGGCGACAGTGATGTCATAATAGTCGTCATGGCGACGATGATGTGATAATGGTCGTCTTGCCGACGATGATGTCATAATGGTCGTCATGGCGACGGTGTTGCCATAATGGTCGTCATGGCGACGATCATGTCATAATGGTCGTCATGGCGACGATGATGTCATAATGGTCGTCATGGCGACGATGATGTCAGTATGGTGGTCATGGCTTTGGTGATGTCATAATGGTCGTCATGGCAATGGTGATGTCAGAATGGTCGTCATGGCGACGATGATGTCAGTATGGTGGTCATGGCTTTGGTGATGTCATAATGGTCGTCATGGCGACGATGATGTCATAATGGTCGTCATGGCGACGATGATGTCATAATGGTCGTCATGGCGACGATGATGTCATACTGGTCGTCATGGCGACGGTATTGCCATAATGGTCATCATGGCGACGATGATGTCATAATGGTCGTCATGCCGACGATGATGTCATAATGGTCGTCATGGCGACGATGATGTCAATATGGTGGTCATGGCTTTGGTGATGTCATAATGGTCGTCATGGCGACGGTGATGTCATAATGGTCGTCATGGCAATGGTGATGTCAGAATGGTCTTCATGGCGACGGTGATGTCAGTATGGTGGTCATGGCTTTGGTGATGTCATAATGGTCGTCATGGCGACGATGATGTCATAATGGTCGTCATGGCGACGATGATGTCATAATGGTCGTCATGGCGACGATGATGTCATAATGGTCGTCATGGCGACGGTGATGTCATAATGGTCGTCATGCCGACGATGATGTCATAATGGTCGTCATGGCGAAGATGATGTCATAATGGTCGTCATGGCGACGGTGTTGCCATAATGGTCGTCATGGCGACGATGATATCATAATGGTCGTCATGGCGACGATGATGTCAGTATGGTGGTCATGGCTTTGGTGATGTCATAATGGTCGTCATGGCGACGGTGATGTCATAATGGTCGTCATGGCAATGGTGATGTCAGAATGGTCGTCATGGCGACGATGATGTCAGTATGGTGGTCATGGCTTTGGTGATGTCATAATGGTCGTCATTGCGATGATGATGTCATAATGGACGTCATGGCGATGATGATGTCATAATGGTCGTCATGGCGACGATGATATCAATATGGTTGTAATGGCTTTGGTGATGTCCTAATGGTCGTCATGGCGACGGTGATGTCATAATGGTCGTCATGGCGACGATGATGTCAATATGGTTGTCATGGCTTTGGTGATGTCATAATGGTCGTCATGGCGACGGTCATGTCATAATGGTCGTCATGGCGACGATGATGTCATAATGGTCGTCACGGCGACGGTGATGTCATAATTGTCGTCATGGCGACGATGATGTCATACTGGTCGTCATGGCGACGGTGTTGCCATAATGGTGGTCATGGCGACGATGATGTCATAATGATCGTCATGGCGACGGTGATGTTATAATGGTTGTCATGCCGACGATGATGTCATAATGGTCGTCACGGCGAAGATGATGTCATAATGGTCGTCATGGCGACGATGACGTCATAATGGTCGTCATGGCGACGATGACGTCATAATGGTCGTCATGGCGACGATGATGTCATAATGGTCGTCATGGCGACGGTGATGTCATAATAGTCGTCATGGCGACGATGATGTCATAATGGTCGTCATGCCGACGATGATGTCATAATGGTCGTCATGGCGACGGTGTTGCCATAATGGTCGTCATGGCGACGATGATATCATAATGGTCGTCATGGCGACGAAGATGTCAGTATGGTGATCATGGCTTTCTTGAAGTCATAATGGTCGTCATGGCGACGGTGATGTCATAATGGTCGTCATGGCAATGGTGATGTCAGAATGGTCGTCATGGCGACGATGATGTCAGTATGGTGGTCATGGCTTTGGTGATGTCATAATGGTCGTCATGGCGATGATGATGTCATAATGGTCGTCATGGCGACGATGATGTCAATATGGTTGTAATGGCTTTGGTGATGTCATAATGGTCGTCATGGCGACGGTGATGTCATAATGGTCGTCATGGCGACGATGATGTCATAATGGTCGTCACGGCGACGATGATGCCATAATGGTCGTCATGGCGACGACGATGTCATACTGGTCGTCATGGCGACGGTGTTGCCATAATGGTCGTCATGGCGACGATGATGTCATATGGTCGTCATGGCGACGATGATGTCATAATGGTCGTCATGGCGACGATGACGTCATAATGGTCGTCATGGCGACGATGATGTCATAATGGTCGTCATGGCGACGATGACGTCATAATGGTCATCATGGCGACGATGATGTCATAATGGTCGTCATGGCGACGATGATGTCATACTGGTCGTCATGGCGACGGTGTTGCCATAATGGTCGTCATGTCGACGATGATGTCATAATGGTCGTCATGGCGACGATGATGTCATAATGGTCGTCATGGCGACGTTGATGTCATAATGGTCGTCATGGCAATGGTGATGTCAGAATGGTCGTCATGGTGACGATGATGTCAGTAAGGTGGTCATGGCTTTGGTGATGTCATAATGGTCGTCATGGCGACGATGATGTCATAATGGTCGTCATGGCGACGATGATGTCAATATGGTTGTCATGGCTTTGGTGATGTCATAATGGTCGTCATGGCGATGGTGATGTCATAATGGTCGTCATGGCGACGATGATGTCATAATGGTCGTCATGGCGACGGTGATGTCATAATTGTCGTCATGGCGACGATGATGTCATACTGGTCGTCATGGCGACGGTGTTGCCATAATGGTCGTCATGGCGACGGTGTTGTCATAATGGTCGTCATGGCGACGATGATGTCATAATGGTCGTCATGGCGACGGTGTTGCCATAATGGTCGTCATGGCGACGATGATGTCAGTATGGTGGTCATGGCTTTGGTGATGTCATAATGGTCGTCATGGCGACGATGATGTCATAATGGTCGTCATGGCGACGATGATGTCAATATGGTTGTAATGGCTTTGGTAATGTCATAATGGTCGTCACCGCGACGGTGATGTCATAATGGTCGTCATCGCGACGGTGATGTCATAATGGTCGTCATGGCGATGATGATGTCATACTGGTCGTCATGGCGACGGTGTTGCCATAATGGTCGTCATGGCGACGATGATGTCATATGGTCGTCATGGCGACGATGATGTCATAATGGTCGTCATGGCGACGATGACGTCATAATGGTCGTCACGGCGACGATGATGTCATAATGGTCGTCATGGCGATGATGACGTCATAATTGTCGTCATGGCGACGATGATGTCATAATGGTCGTCATGGCGACGATGATGTCATACTGGTCGTCATGGCGACGGTGTTGCCATAATGGTCGTCATGGCGACGATGATGTCATAATGGTCGTCATGGCGACGATGATGTCATAATGGTCGTCATACCGACGATGATGTCATAATGGTCGTCATGGCGAAGATGATGTCATAATGGTCGTCATGGCGACGATGATGTCATAATGGTCGTCATGGCGACGATGACGTCATAATGGTCGTCATGGCGACGATGATGTCATAATGGTCGTCATGGCGATGATGATGTCATAATGGTCATCATGGCGACGATGACGTCATAATGGTCGTCATGGCGACGATGATGTCATAATGGTCATCATGGAGACGGTGATGTCATAATAGTCGTCATCGCGACGATGATGTCATAATGGTCGTCTTGCCGACGATGATGTCATAATGGTCGTCATGGCGACGGTGTTGCCATAATGGTCGTCATGGCGACGATGATGTCTTAATGGTCGTCATGGCGACGATGATGTCATAATGGTCGTCATGGCGACGATGATGTCAATATGGTTGTAATGGCTTTGGTGATGTCATAATGGTCGTCATGGCGACGGTGATGTCATAATGGTCGTCATGGCGACGACGATGTCATACTGGTCGTCATGGCGACGGTTTTGCCATAATGGTCGTCATGGCGACGATGATGTCATATGGTCGTCATGGCGACGATGATGTCATAATGGTCGTCATGGCGACGATGACGTCATAATGGTCGTCATGGCGACGATGATGTCATAATGGTCGTCATGGCGACGATGACGTCATAATGGTCGTCATGGCGACGATGACGTCATAATGGTCATCATGGCGACGATGATGTCATAATGGTCGTCATGGCGACGATGATGTCATACTGGTCGTCATGGCGACGGTGTTGCCATAATGGTCGTCATGTCGACGATGATGTCATAATGGTCGTCATGGCGACGATGATGTCATAATGGTCGTCATGGCGACGTTGATGTCATAATGGTCGTCATGGCAATGGTGATGTCAGAATGGTCGTCATGGCGACGATGATGTCAGTAAGTTGGTCATGGCTTTGGTGATGTCATAATGGTCGTCATGGCGACGATGATGTCATAATGGTCGTCATGGCGACGATGATGTCAATATGGTTGTCATGGCTTTGGTGATGTCATAATGGTCGTCATGGCGACGGTGATGTCATAATGGTCGTCATGGCGACGATGATGTCATAATGGTCGTCATGGCGACGGTGATGTCATAATTGTCGTCATGGCGACGATGATGTCATACTGGTCGTCATGGCGACGGTGTTGCCATAATGGTCGTCATGGCGACGGTGTTGTCATAATGGTCATCATGGCGACGATGATGTCATAATGGTCGTCATGGCGACGGTGTTGCCATAATGGTCGTCATGGCGACGATGATGTCAGTATGGTGGTCATGGCTTTGGTGATGTCATAATGGTCGTCATGGCGACGATGATGTCATAATGGTCGTCATGGCGACGATGATGTCAATATGGTTGTAATGGCTTTGGTAATGTCATAATGGTCGTCACCGCGACGGTGATGTCATAATGGTCGTCACCGCGACGGTGATGTCATAATGGTCGTCATGGCGACGATGATGTCATACTGGTCGTCATGGCGACGGTGTTGCCATAATGGTCGTCATGGCGACGATGATGTCATATGGTCGTCATGGCGACGATGATGTCATAATGGTCGTCATGGCGACGATGACGTCATAATGGTCGTCACGGCGACGATGATGTCATAATGGTCGTCATGGCGATGATGACGTCATAATTGTCGTCATGGCGACGATGATGTCATAATGGTCGTCATGGCGACGATGATGTCATACTGGTCGTCATGGCGACGGTGTTGCCATAATGGTCGTCATGGCGACGATGATGTCATAATGGTCGTCATGGCGACGATGATGTCATAATGGTCGTCATACCGACGATGATGTCATAATGGTCGTCATGGCGAAGATGATGTCATAATGGTCGTCATGGCGACGATGATGTCATAATGGTCGTCATGGCGACGATGACGTCATAATGGTCGTCATGGCGACGATGATGTCATAATGGTCGTCATGGCGACGATGATGTCATAATGGTCATCATGGCGACGATGACGTCATAATGGTCGTCATGGCGACGATGATGTCATAATGGTCATCATGGAGACGGTGATGTCATAATAGTCGTCATCGCGACGATGATGTCATAATGGTCGTCATGGCGACGGTGTTGCCATAATGGTCGTCATGGCGACGATGATGTCTTAATGGTCGTCATGGCGACGATGATGTCATAATGGTCGTCATGGCGACGATGATGTCAATATGGTTGTAATGGCTTTGGTGATGTCATAATGGTCGTCATGGCGACGGTGATGTCATAATGGTCGTCATGGCGACGATGATGTCATGATGGTCTTCACGGTGACGATGATGTCATAATGGTCGTCACCGCGACGGTGATGTCATAATGGTCGTCATGGCGACGATGATGTCATACTGGTCGTCATGGCGACGGTGTTGCCATAATGGTCGTCATGGCGACGATGATGTCATAATGGTCGTCATGGCGACGATGACGTCATAATGGTCGTCACGGCGTCGATGATGTCATAATGGTCGTCATGGCGACGATGACGTCATAATGGTCGTCATGGCGACGATGATGTCATGATGGTCATCATGGCGACGATGATGTCATACTGGTCGTCATGGCGACGGTGTTGCCATAATGGTCGTCATGGCGACGATGATGTCATAATGGTCGTCATACCGACGATGATGTCATAATGGTCGTCATGGCGAAGATGATGTCATAATGGTCGTCATGGCGACGATGATGTCAATATGGTTGTAATGGCTTTGGTGATGTCATAATGGTCGTCATGGCGACGGTGATGTCATAATGGTCGTCATGGCGACGATGATGTCATGATGGTCTTCACGGTGACGATGATGTCATAATGGTCGTCACCGCGACGGTGATGTCATAATGGTCGTCATGGCGACGATGATGTCATACTGGTCGTCATGGCGACGGTGTTGCCATAATGGTCGTCATGGCGACGATGATGTCATAATGGTCGTCATGGCGACGATGACGTCATAATGGTCGTCACGGCGGCGATGATGTCATAATGGTCGTCATGGCGACGATGACGTCATAATGGTCGTCATGGCGACGATGATGTCATGATGGTCGTCATGGCGACGATGATGTCATACTGGTCGTCATGGCGACGGTGTTGCCATAATGGTCGTCATGGCGACGATGATGTCATAATGGTCGTCATGGCGACGATGATGTCATAATGGTCGTCATACCGACGATGATGTCATAATGGTCGTCATGGCGAAGATAATGTCATAATGGTCGTCATGGCGACGATGATGTCATAATGTTCGTCTTGCCGACGATGATGTCATAATGGTCGTCATGGCGACAGTGATGTCATAATAGTCGTCATGGCGACGATGATGTGATAATGGTCGTCTTGCCGACGATGATGTCATAATGGTCGTCATGGCGACGGTGTTGCCATAATGGTCGTCATGGCGACGATCATGTCATAATGGTCGTCATGGCGACGATGATGTCATAATGGTCGTCATGGCGACGATGATGTCAGTATGGTGGTCATGGCTTTGGTGATGTCATAATGGTCGTCATGGCAATGGTGATGTCAGAATGGTCGTCATGGCGACGATGATGTCAGTATGGTGGTCATGGCTTTGGTGATGTCATAATGGTCGTCATGGCGACGATGATGTCATAATGGTCGTCATGGCGACGATGATGTCATAATGGTCGTCATGGCGACGATGATGTCATACTGGTCGTCATGGCGACGGTATTGCCATAATGGTCATCATGGCGACGATGATGTCATAATGGTCGTCATGCCGACGATGATGTCATAATGGTCGTCATGGCGACGATGATGTCAATATGGTGGTCATGGCTTTGGTGATGTCATAATGGTCGTCATGGCGACGGTGATGTCATAATGGTCGTCATGGCAATGGTGATGTCAGAATGGTCTTCATGGCGACGGTGATGTCAGTATGGTGGTCATGGCTTTGGTGATGTCATAATGTTCGTCATGGCGACGATGATGTCATAATGGTCGTCATGGCGACGATGATGTCATAATGGTCGTCATGGCGACGATGATGTCATAATGGTCGTCATGGCGACGGTGATGTCATAATGGTCGTCATGCCGACGATGATGTCATAATGGTCGTCATGGCGAAGATGATGTCATAATGGTCGTCATGGCGACGGTGTTGCCACAATGGTCGTCATGGCGACGATGATATCATAATGGTCGTCATGGCGACGATGATGTCAGTATGGTGGTCATGGCTTTGGTGATGTCATAATGGTCGTCATGGCGACGGTGATGTCATAATGGTCGTCATGGCAATGGTGATGTCAGAATGGTCGTCATGGCGACGATGATGTCAGTATGGTGGTCATGGCTTTGGTGATGTCATAATGGTCGTCATTGCGATGATGATGTCATAATGGTCGTCATGGCGATGATGATGTCATAATGGTCGTCATGGCGACGATGATATCAATATGGTTGTAATGGCTTTGGTGATGTCCTAATGGTCGTCATGGCGACGGTGATGTCATAATGGTCGTCATGGCGACGATGATGTCAATATGGTTGTCATGGCTTTGGTGATGTCATAATGGTCGTCATGGCGACGGTCATGTCATAATGGTCGTCATGGCGACGATGATGTCATAATGGTCGTCACGGCGACGGTGATGTCATAATTGTCGTCATGGCGACGATGATGTCATACTGGTCGTCATGGCGACGGTGTTGCCATAATGGTGGTCATGGCGACGATGATGTCATAATGATCGTCATGGCGACGGTGATGTTATAATGGTTGTCATGCCGACGATGATGTCATAATGGTCGTCACGGCGAAGATGATGTCATAATGGTCGTCATGGCGACGATGACGTCATAATGGTCGTCATGGCGACGATGACGTCATAATGGTCGTCATGGCGACGATGATGTCATAATGGTCGTCATGGCGACGGTGATGTCATAATAGTCGTCATGGCGACGATGATGTCATAATGGTCGTCATGCCGACGATGATGTCATAATGGTCGTCATGGCGACGGTGTTGCCATAATGGTCGTCATGGCGACGATGATATCATAATGGTCGTCATGGCGACGAAGATGTCAGTATGGTGATCATGGCTTTCTTGAAGTCATAATGGTCGTCATGGCGACGGTGATGTCATAATGGTCGTCATGGCAATGGTGATGTCAGAATGGTCGTCATGGCGACGATGATGTCAGTATGGTGGTCATGGCTTTGGTGATGTCATAATGGTCGTCATGGCGATGATGATGTCATAATGGTCGTCATGGCGACGATGATGTCAATATGGTTGTAATGGCTTTGGTGATGTCATAATGGTCGTCATGGCGACGGTGATGTCATAATGGTCGTCATGGCGACGATGATGTCATAATGGTCGTCACGGCGACGATGATGCCATAATGGTCGTCATGGCGACGACGATGTCATACTGGTCGTCATGGCGACGGTGTTGCCATAATGGTCGTCATGGCGACGATGATGTCATATGGTCGTCATGGCGACGATGATGTCATAATGGTCGTCATGGCGACGATGACGTCATAATGGTCGTCATGGCGACGATGATGTCATAATGGTCGTCATGGCGACGATGACGTCATAATGGTCATCATGGCGACGATGATGTCATAATGGTCGTCATGGCGACGATGATGTCATACTGGTCGTCATGGCGACGGTGTTGCCATAATGGTCGTCATGTCGACGATGATGTCATAATGGTCGTCATGGCGACGATGATGTCATAATGGTCGACATGGCGACGTTGATGTCAATATGGTTGTCATGGCTTTGGTGATGTCATAATGGTCGTCATGGCGATGGTGATGTCATAATGGTCGTCATGGCGACGATGATGTCATAATGGTCGTCATGGCGACGGTGATGTCATAATTGTCGTCATGGCGACGATGATGTCATACTGGTCGTCATGGCGACGGTGTTGCCATAATGGTCGTCATGGCGACGGTGTTGTCATAATGGTCGTCATGGCGACGATGATGTCATAATGGTCGTCATGGCGACGGTGTTGCCATAATGGTCGTCATGGCGACGATGATGTCAGTATGGTGGTCATGGCTTTGGTGATGTCATAATGGTCGTCATGGCGACGATGATGTCATAATGGTCGTCATGGCGACGATGATGTCAATATGGTTGTCATGGCTTTGGTGATGTCATAATGGTCGTCATGGCGATGGTGATGTCATAATGGTCGTCATGGCGACGATGATGTCATAATGGTCGTCATGGCGACGGTGATGTCAGAATGGTCGTCATGGTGACGATGATGTCAGTAAGGTGGTCATGGCTTTGGTGATGTCATAATGGTCGTCATGGCGACGATGATGTCATAATGGTCGTCATGGCGACGATGATGTCAATATGGTTGTCATGGCTTTGGTGATGTCATAATGGTCGTCATGGCGATGGTGATGTCATAATGGTCGTCATGGCGACGATGATGTCATAATGGTCGTCATGGCGACGGTGATGTCATAATTGTCGTCATGGCGACGATGATGTCATACTGGTCGTCATGGCGACGGTGTTGCCATAATGGTCGTCATGGCGACGGTGTTGTCATAATGGTCGTCATGGCGACGATGATGTCATAATGGTCGTCATGGCGACGGTGTTGCCATAATGGTCGTCATGGCGACGATGATGTCAGTATGGTGGTCATGACTTTGGTGATGTCATAATGGTCGTCATGGCGACGATGATGTCATAATGGTCGTCATGGCGACGATGATGTCAATATGGTTGTAATGGCTTTGGTAATGTCATAATGGTCGTCACCGCGACGGTGATGTCATAATGGTCGTCATCGCGACGGTGATGTCATAATGGTCGTCATGGCGATGATGATGTCATACTGGTCGTCATGGCGACGGTGTTGCCATAATGGTCGTCATGGCGACGATGATGTCATATGGTCGTCATGGCGACGATGATGTCATAATGGTCGTCATGGCGACGATGACGTCATAATGGTCGTCACGGCGACGATGATGTCATAATGGTCGTCATGGCGATGATGACGTCATAATTGTCGTCATGGCGACGATGATGTCATAATGGTCGTCATGGCGACGATGATGTCATACTGGTCGTCATGACGACGGTGTTGCCATAATGGTCGTCATGGCGACGATGATGTCATAATGGTCGTCATGGCGACGATGATGTCATAATGGTCGTCATACCGACGATGATGTCATAATGGTCGTCATGGCGAAGATGATGTCATAATGGTCGTCATGGCGACGATGATGTCATAATGGTCGTCATGGCGACGATGACGTCATAATGGTCGTCATGGCGACGATGATGTCATAATGGTCGTCATGGCGATGATGATGTCATAATGGTCATCATGGCGACGATGACGTCATAATGGTCGTCATGGCGACGATGATGTCATAATGGTCATCATGGAGACGGTGATGTCATAATAGTCGTCATCGCGACGATGATGTCATAATGGTCGTCTTGCCGACGATGATGTCATAATGGTCGTCATGGCGACGGTGTTGCCATAATGGTCGTCATGGCGACGATGATGTCTTAATGGTCGTCATGGCGACGATGATGTCATAATGGTCGTCATGGCGACGATGATGTCAATATGGTTGTAATGGCTTTGGTGATGTCATAATGGTCGTCATGGCGACGGTGGTGTCATAATGGTCGTCATGGCGACGACGATGTCATACTGGTCGTCATGGCGACGGTGTTGCCATAATGGTCGTCATGGCGACGATGATGTCATATGGTCGTCATGGCGACGATGATGTCATAATGGTCGTCATGGCGACGATGACGTCATAATGGTCGTCATGGCGACGATGATGTCATAATGGTCGTCATGGCGACGATGACGTCATAATGGTCATCATGGCGACGATGATGTCATAATGGTCGTCATGGCGACGATGATGTCATACTGGTCGTCATGGCGACGGTGTTGCCATAATGGTCGTCATGTCGACGATGATGTCATAATGGTCGTCATGGCGACGATGATGTCATAATGGTCGTCATGGCGACGTTGATGTCATAATGGTCGTCATGGCAATGGTGATGTCAGAATGGTCGTCATGGCGACGATGATGTCAGTAAGTTGGTCATGGCTTTGGTGATGTCATAATGGTCGTCATGGCGACGATGATGTCATAATGGTCGTCATGGCGACGATGATGTCAATATGGTTGTCATGGCTTTGGTGATGTCATAATGGTCGTCATGGCGACGGTGATGTCATAATGGTCGTCATGGCGACGATGATGTCATAATGGTCGTCATGGCGACGGTGATGTCATAATTGTCGTCATGGCGACGATGATGTCATACTGGTCGTCATGGCGACGGTGTTGCCATAATGGTCGTCATGGCGACGGTGTTGTCATAATGGTCGTCATGGCGACGATGATGTCATAATGGTCGTCATGGCGACGGTGTTGCCATAATGGTCGTCATGGCGACGATGATGTCAGTATGGTGGTCATGGCTTTGGTGATGTCATAATGGTCGTCATGGCGACGATGATGTCATAATGGTCGTCATGGCGACGATGATGTCAATATGG
The DNA here is from genome assembly GCF_046119375.1 of Phyllobates terribilis. Classification (NCBI taxonomy): domain Eukaryota; kingdom Metazoa; phylum Chordata; class Amphibia; order Anura; family Dendrobatidae; genus Phyllobates; species Phyllobates terribilis. The sequence continues at coordinate 3,516,585 of NW_027362911.1, forward strand.
TTGTAATGGCTTTGGTAATGTCATAATGGTCGTCACCGCGACGGTGATGTCATAATGGTCGTCATGGCGACGATGATGTCATACTGGTCGTCATGGCGACGGTGTTGCCATAATGGTCGTCATGGCGACGATGATGTCATATGGTCGTCATGGCGACGATGATGTCATAATGGTCGTCATGGCGACGATGACGTCATAATGGTCGTCACGGCGACGATGATGTCATAATGGTCGTCATGGCGATGATGACGTCATAATGGTCGTCACGGCGACGATGATGTCATAATGGTCGTCATGGCGACGATGATGTCATACTGGTCGTCATGGCGACGGTGTTGCCATAATGGTCGTCATGGCGACGATGATGTCATAATGGTCGTCATGGCGACGATGATGTCATAATGGTCGTCATACCGACGATGATGTCATAATGGTCGTCATGGCGAAGATGATGTCATAATGGTCGTCATGGCGACGATGATGTCATAATGGTCGTCATGGCGACGATGACGTCATAATGGTCGTCATGGCGACGATGATGTCATAATGGTCGTCATGGCGATGATGATGTCATAATGGTCATCATGGCGACGATGACGTCATAATGGTCGTCATGGCGACGATGATGTCATAATGGTCATCATGGAGACGGTGATGTCATAATAGTCGTCATCGCGACGATGATGTCATAATGGTCGTCTTGCCGACGATGATGTCATAATGGTCGTCATGGCGACGGTGTTGCCATAATGGTCGTCATGGCGACGATGATGTCTTAATGGTCGTCATGGCGACGATGATGTCATAATGGTCGTCATGGCGACGATGATGTCAATATGGTTGTAATGGCTTTGGTGATGTCATAATGGTCGTCATGGCGACGGTGGTGTCATAATGGTCGTCATGGCGACGACGATGTCATACTGGTCGTCATGGCGACGGTGTTGCCATAATGGTCGTCATGGCGACGATGATGTCATATGGTCGTCATGGCGACGATGACGTCATAATGGTCGTCATGGCGACGATGACGTCATAATGGTCGTCATGGCGACGATGATGTCATAATGGTCGTCATGGCGACGATGACGTCATAATGGTCATCATGGCGACGATGATGTCATAATGGTCGTCATGGCGACGATGATGTCATACTGGTCGTCATGGCGACGGTGTTGCCATAATGGTCGTCATGTCGACGATGATGTCATAATGGTCGTCATGGCGACGATGATGTCATAATGGTCGTCATGGCGACGTTGATGTCATAATGGTCGTCATGGCAATGGTGATGTCAGAATGGTCGTCATGGCGACGATGATGTCAGTAAGTTGGTCATGGCTTTGGTGATGTCATAATGGTCGTCATGGCGACGATGATGTCATAATGGTCGTCATGGCGACGATGATGTCAATATGGTTGTCATGGCTTTGGTGATGTCATAATGGTCGTCATGGCGACGGTGATGTCATAATGGTCGTCATGGCGACGATGATGTCATAATGGTCGTCATGGCGACGGTGATGTCATAATTGTCGTCATGGCGACGATGATGTCATACTGGTCGTCATGGCGACGGTGTTGCCATAATGGTCGTCATGGCGACGGTGTTGTCATAATGGTCGTCATGGCGACGATGATGTCATAATGGTCGTCATGGCGACGGTGTTGCCATAATGGTCGTCATGGCGACGATGATGTCAGTATGGTGGTCATGGCTTTGGTGATGTCATAATGGTCGTCATGGCGACGATGATGTCATAATGGTCGTCATGGCGACGATGATGTCAATATGGTTGTAATGGCTTTGGTAATGTCATAATGGTCGTCACCGCGACGGTGATGTCATAATGGTCGTCATGGCGACGATGATGTCATACTGGTCGTCATGGCGACGGTGTTGCCATAATGGTCGTCATGGCGACGATGATGTCATATGGTCGTCATGGCGACGATGATGTCATAATGGTCGTCATGGCGACGATGACGTCATAATGGTCGTCACGGCGACGATGATGTCATAATGGTCGTCATGGCGATGATGACGTCATAATTGTCGTCATGGCGACGATGATGTCATAATGGTCGTCATGGCGACGATGATGTCATACTGGTCGTCATGGCGACGGTGTTGCCATAATGGTCGTCATGGCGACGATGATGTCATAATGGTCGTCATGGCGACGATGATGTCATAATGGTCGTCATACCGACGATGATGTCATAATGGTCGTCATGGCGAAGATGATGTCATAATGGTCGTCATGGCGACGATGATGTCATAATGGTCGTCATGGCGACGATGACGTCATAATGGTCGTCATGGCGACGATGATGTCATAATGGTCGTCATGGCGACGATGATGTCATAATGGTCATCATGGCGACGATGACGTCATAATGGTCGTCATGGCGACGATGATGTCATAATGGTCATCATGGAGACGGTGATGTCATAATAGTCGTCATCGCGACGATGATGTCATAATGGTCGTCTTGCCGACGATGATGTCATAATGGTCGTCATGGCGACGGTGTTGCCATAATGGTCGTCATGGCGACGATGATGTCTTAATGGTCGTCATGGCGACGATGATGTCATAATGGTCGTCATGGCGACGATGATGTCAATATGGTTGTAATGGCTTTGGTGATGTCATAATGGTCGTCATGGCGACGGTGATGTCATAATGGTCGTCATGGCGACGATGATGTCATGATGGTCTTCACGGTGACGATGATGTCATAATGGTCGTCACCGCGACGGTGATGTCATAATGGTCGTCATGGCGACGATGATGTCATACTGGTCGTCATGGCGACGGTGTTGCCATAATGGTCGTCATGGCGACGATGATGTCATAATGGTCGTCATGGCGACGATGACGTCATAATGGTCGTCACGGCGTCGATGATGTCATAATGGTCGTCATGGCGACGATGACGTCATAATGGTCGTCATGGCGACGATGATGTCATGATGGTCATCATGGCGACGATGATGTCATACTGGTCGTCATGGCGACGGTGTTGCCATAATGGTCGTCATGGCGACGATGATGTCATAATGGTCGTCATACCGACGATGATGTCATAATGGTCGTCATGGCGAAGATGATGTCATAATGGTCGTCATGGCGACGATGATGTCATAATGTTCGTCTTGCCGACGATGATGTCATAATGGTCGTCATGGCGACGGTGATGTCATAATAGTCGTCATGGCGATGATAATGTCATAATGGTCGTCTTGCCGACGATGATGTCATAATGGTCGTCATGGCGACGGTGTTGCCATAATGGTCGTCATGGCGACGATCATGTGATAATGGTCGTCATGGCGACGATGATGTCATAATGGTCGTCATGGCTTTCTTGATGTCATAATGGTCGTCATGGTGACGGTGATGTCATAATGGTCGTCATGGCAATGGTGATGTCAGAATGGTCGTCATGGCGACGATGATGTCAGTATGGTGGTCATGGCTTTGGTGATGTCATAATGGTCGTCATGGCGATGATGATGTCATAATGGTCGTCATGGCGACGATGATGTCAATATGGTTGTAATGGCTTTGGTGATGTCATAATGGTCGTCATGGCGACGGTGATGTCATAATGGTCGTCATGGCGACGGTGTTGCCATAATGGTCGTCATGGCGACGATGATGTCATATGGTCGTCATGGCGACGATGATGTCATAATGGTCGTCATGGCGACGATGACGTCATAATGGTCGTCATGGCGACGATGAAGTCATAATGGTCGTCATGGCGACGATGATGTCATAATGGTCGTCATGGCGACGATGACGTCATAATGGTCGTCATGACGACGATGATGTCATACTGGTCGTTATGGTGACGGTATTGCCATAATGGTCGTCATGGCGACGATGATGTCATAATGGTCGTCATGCCGACAATGATGTCATAATGGTCGTCATGGCGACGGTGTTGCCATAATGGTCGTCATGGCGACGATGTCATAATGGTCGTCATGGCGACGTTGATGTCATAATGGTCGTCATGGCAATGGTGATGTCAGAATGGTCGTCATGGCGACGATGATGTCAGTATGGTGGTCATGGCTTTGGTGTTGCCATAATGGTCGTCATGGCGACGATGATGTCATACTGGTCGTCATGGCGACGGTGTTGCCATAATGGTAGTCATAGCGACGATGATGTCATACTGGTCGTCATGGCGACGGTGTTGCCATAATGGTCGTCATGGCGACGATGATGTCATAATGGTCGTCATGGCGACGATGATGTCATAATGGTCGTCATGGCGACGGTGATGTCATAATGGTCGTCATGGCGACGATGATGTCATGATGGTCGTCACGGCGACGATGATGTCATAATGGTCGTCACCGCAACGGTGATGTCATAATGGTCGTCATGGCGACGATGATGTCATACTGGTCGTCATGGCGACGGTGTTGCCATAATGGTTGTCATGGCGACGATGATGTCATATGTTCGTCATGGCGACGATGATGTCATAATGGTCGTCATGGCGACGATGACGTCATAATGGTCGTCACGGCGACGATGATGTCATAATGGTCATCATGGCGACGATGACGTCATAATGGTCGTCACGGCGACGATGATGTCATAATGGTCGTCATGGCGACGATGATGTCATACTGGTCGTCATGGCGACGGTGTTGCCATAATGGTCGTCATGGCGACGATGATGTCATAATGGTCGTCATGGCGACGATGATGTCATAATGGTCGTCATGGCGACGATGATGTCATAATGGTCGTCATGGCGTCGATGATGTCATATGGTCGTCATGGCGACGATGATGTCATAATGGTCGTCATGGCGACGATGACGTCATAATGGTCGTCATGGCGACGATGATGTCATACTGGTCGTCATGGCGACGGTGTTGCCATAATGGTCGTCATGGCGACGATGATGTCATAATGGTCGTCATGGCGACGATGATGTCATAATGGTCGTCATGGCGACAATGATGTCATAATGGTCGTCATGGCGACAATGATGTCATATGGTCGTCATGGCGACGATTATGTCATAATGGTCGTCATGGCGATGATGACGTCATAATGGTCGTCATGGCGACGATGACGTCATAATGGTCGTCATGGCGACGATGATGTCATAATGGTCGTCATGGCGACGATGACGTCATAATGGTCGTCATGACGACGATGATGTCATACTGGTCGTCATGGTGACGGTATTGCCATAATGGTCGTCATGGCGACGATGATGTCATAATGGTCGTCATGCCGACAATGATGTCATAATGGTCGTCATGGCAATGGTGATGTCAGAATGGTCGTCATGGCGACGATGATGTCAGTATGGTGGTCATGGCTTTGGTGTTGCCATAATGGTCGTCATGGCGACGATGATGTCATACTGGTCGTCATGGCGACGGTGTTGCCATAATGGTAGTCATAGCGACGATGATGTCATACTGGTCGTCATGGCGACGGTGTTGCCATAATGGTCGTCATGGCGACGATGATGTCATAATGGTCGTCATGGCGATGATGATGTCATAATGGTCGTCATGGCGACGATGATGTCAATATGGTTGTAATGGCTTTGGTGATGTCATAATGGTCGTCATGGCGACGGTGATGTCATAATGGTCGTCATGACGACGGTGATGTCATAATGGTCGTCATGGCGACGATGATGTCATAATGGTCGTCATGGCGACGACGATGTCATACTGGTCGTCATGGCGACGGTGTTGCCATAATGGTCGTCATGGCGACGATGATGTCATATGGTCGTCATGGCGACGATGATGTCATAATGGTCGTCATGGCGACGATGACGTCATAATGGTCGTCATGGCGACGATGACGTCATAATGGTCGTCATGGCGATGATGATGTCATAATGGTCGTCATGGCGACGATGACGTCATAATGGTCGTCATGACGACGATGATGTCATACTGGTCGTCATGGTGACGGTATTGCCATAATGGTCGTCATGGCGACGATGATGTCATAATGGTCGTCATGCCGACAATGATGTCATAATGGTCGTCATGGCGACGGTGTTGCCATAATGGTCGTCATGGCGACGATGATGTCATAATGGTCGTCATGGCGACGTTGATGTCATAATGGTCGTCATGGCAATGGTGATGTCAGAATGGTCGTCATGGCGACGATGATGTCAGTATGGTGGTCATGGCTTTGGTGTTGCCATAATGGTCGTCATGGCGACGATGATGTCATACTGGTCGTCATGGCGACGGTGTTGCCATAATGGTAGTCATAGCGACGATGATGTCATACTGGTCGTCATGGCGACGGTGTTGCCATAATGGTCGTCATGGCGACGATGATGTCATAATGGTCGTCATGGCGACGATGATGTCATAATGGTCGTCATGGCGACGGTGATGTCATAATGGTCGTCATGGCGACGATGATGTCATGATGGTCGTCACGGCGACGATGATGTCATAATGGTCGTCACCGCAACGGTGATGTCATAATGGTCGTCATGGCGACGATGATGTCATACTGGTCGTCATGGCGACGGTGTTGCCATAATGGTTGTCATGGCGACGGTGATGTCATAATGGTCGTCATGGCGACGGTGTTGCCATAATGGTCGTCATGGCGACGATGATGTCATATGGTCGTCATGGCGACGATGATGTCATAATGGTCGTCATGGCGACGATGACGTCATAATGGTCGTCATGGCGACGATGAAGTCATAATGGTCGTCATGGCGACGATGATGTCATAATGGTCGTCATGGCGACGATGACGTCATAATGGTCGTCATGACGACGATGATGTCATACTGGTCGTTATGGTGACGGTATTGCCATAATGGTCGTCATGGCGACGATGATGTCATAATGGTCGTCATGCCGACAATGATGTCATAATGGTCGTCATGGCGACGGTGTTGCCATAATGGTCGTCATGGCGACGATGATGTCATAATGGTCGTCATGGCGACGTTGATGTCATAATGGTCGTCATGGCAATGGTGATGTCAGAATGGTCGTCATGGCGACGATGATGTCAGTATGGTGGTCATGGCTTTGGTGTTGCCATAATGGTCGTCATGGCGACGATGATGTCATACTGGTCGTCATGGCGACGGTGTTGCCATAATGGTAGTCATAGCGACGATGATGTCATACTGGTCGTCATGGCGACGGTGTTGCCATAATGGTCGTCATGGCGACGATGATGTCATAATGGTCGTCATGGCGACGATGATGTCATAATGGTCGTCATGGCGACGGTGATGTCATAATGGTCGTCATGGCGACGATGATGTCATGATGGTCGTCACGGCGACGATGATGTCATAATGGTCGTCACCGCAACGGTGATGTCATAATGGTCGTCATGGCGACGATGATGTCATACTGGTCGTCATGGCGACGGTGTTGCCATAATGGTTGTCATGGCGACGATGATGTCATATGTTCGTCATGGCGACGATGATGTCATAATGGTCGTCATGGCGACGATGACGTCATAATGGTCGTCACGGCGACGATGATGTCATAATGGTCATCATGGCGACGATGACGTCATAATGGTCGTCACGGCGACGATGATGTCATAATGGTCGTCATGGCGACGATGATGTCATACTGGTCGTCATGGCGACGGTGTTGCCATAATGGTCGTCATGGCGACGATGATGTCATAATGGTCGTCATGGCGACGATGATGTCATAATGGTCGTCATGGCGACGATGATGTCATAATGGTCGTCATGGCGTCGATGATGTCATATGGTCGTCATGGCGACGATGATGTCATAATGGTCGTCATGGCGACGATGACGTCATAATGGTCGTCATGGCGACGATGATGTCATACTGGTCGTCATGGCGACGGTGTTGCCATAATGGTCGTCATGGCGACGATGATGTCATAATGGTCGTCATGGCGACGATGATGTCATAATGGTCGTCATGGCGACGATGATGTCATAATGGTCGTCATGGCGACGATGATGTCATATGGTCGTCATGGCGACGATTATGTCATAATGGTCGTCATGGCGACGATGACGTCATAATGGTCGTCATGGCGACGATGACGTCATAATGGTCGTCATGGCGACGATGATGTCATAATGGTCGTCATGGCGACGATGACGTCATAATGGTCGTCATGACGACGATGATGTCATACTGGTCGTCATGGTGACGGTATTGCCATAATGGTCGTCATGGCGACGATGATGTCATAATGGTCGTCATGCCGACAATGATGTCATAATGGTCGTCATTGCGACGTTGATGTCATAATGGTCGTCATGGCAATGGTGATGTCAGAATGGTCGTCATGGCGACGATGATGTCAGTATGGTGGTCATGGCTTTGGTGTTGCCATAATGGTCGTCATGGCGACGATGATGTCATACTGGTCGTCATGGCGACGGTGTTGCCATAATGGTAGTCATAGCGACGATGATGTCATACTGGTCGTCATGGCGACGGTGTTGCCATAATGGTCGTCATGGCGACGATGATGTCATAATGGTCGTCATGGCGATGATGATGTCATAATGGTCGTCATGGCGACGATGATGTCAATATGGTTGTAATGGCTTTGGTGATGTCATAATGGTCGTCATGGCGACGGTGATGTCATAATGGTCGTCATGACGACGGTGATGTCATAATGGTCGTCATGGCGACGATGATGTCATAATGGTCGTCATGGCGACGACGATGTCATACTGGTCGTCATGGCGACGGTGTTGCCATAATGGTCGTCATGGCGACGATGATGTCATATGGTCGTCATGGCGACGATGATGTCATAATGGTCGTCATGGCGACGATGACGTCATAATGGTCGTCATGGCGACGATGACGTCATAATGGTCGTCATGGCGATGATGATGTCATAATGGTCGTCATGGCGACGATGACGTCATAATGGTCGTCATGACGACGATGATGTCATACTGGTCGTCATGGTGACGGTATTGCCATAATGGTCGTCATGGCGACGATGATGTCATAATGGTCGTCATGCCGACAATGATGTCATAATGGTCGTCATGGCGACGGTGTTGCCATAATGGTCGTCATGGCGACGATGATGTCATAATGGTCGTCATGGCGACGTTGATGTCATAATGGTCGTCTTGGCAATGGTGATGTCAGAATGGTCGTCATGGCGACGATGATGTCAGTATGGTGGTCATGGCTTTGGTGTTGCCATAATGGTCGTCATGGCGACGATGATGTCATACTGGTCGTCATGGCGACGGTGTTGCCATAATGGTAGTCATAGCGACGATGATGTCATACTGGTCGTCATGGCGACGGTGTTGCCATAATGGTCGTCATGGCGACGATGATGTCATAATGGTCGTCATGGCGACGATGATGTCATAATGGTCGTCATGGCGACGGTGATGTCATAATGGTCGTCATGGCGACGATGATGTCATGATGGTCGTCACGGCGACGATGATGTCATAATGGTCGTCACCGCAACGGTGATGTCATAATGGTCGTCATGGCGACGATGATGTCATACTGGTCGTCATGGCGACGGTGTTGCCATAATGGTTGTCATGGCGACGGTGATGTCATAATGGTCGTCATGGCGACGGTGTTGCCATAATGGTCGTCATGGCGACGATGATGTCATATGGTCGTCATGGCGACGATGATGTCATAATGGTCGTCATGGCGACGATGACGTCATAATGGTCGTCATGGCGACGATGAAGTCATAATGGTCGTCATGGCGACGATGATGTCATAATGGTCGTCATGGCGACGATGACGTCATAATGGTCGTCATGACGACGATGATGTCATACTGGTCGTTATGGTGACGGTATTGCCATAATGGTCGTCATGGCGACGATGATGTCATAATGGTCGTCATGCCGACAATGATGTCATAATGGTCGTCATGGCGACGGTGTTGCCATAATGGTCGTCATGGCGACGATGATGTCATAATGGTCGTCATGGCGACGTTGATGTCATAATGGTCGTCATGGCAATGGTGATGTCAGAATGGTCGTCATGGCGACGATGATGTCAGTATGGTGGTCATGGCTTTGGTGTTGCCATAATGGTCGTCATGGCGACGATGATGTCATACTGGTCGTCATGGCGACGGTGTTGCCATAATGGTAGTCATAGCGACGATGATGTCATACTGGTCGTCATGGCGACGGTGTTGCCATAATGGTCGTCATGGCGACGATGATGTCATAATGGTCGTCATGGTGACGATGATGTCATAATGGTCGTCATGGCGACGGTGATGTCATAATGGTCGTCATGGCGACGATGATGTCATGATGGTCGTCACGGCGACGATGATGTCATAATGGTCGTCACCGCAACGGTGATGTCATAATGGTCGTCATGGCGACGATGATGTCATACTGGTCGTCATGGCGACGGTGTTGCCATAATGGTTGTCATGGCGACGATGATGTCATATGTTCGTCATGGCGACGATGATGTCATAATGGTCGTCATGGCGACGATGACGTCATAATGGTCGTCACGGCGACGATGATGTCATAATGGTCATCATGGCGACGATGACGTCATAATGGTCGTCACGGCGACGATGATGTCATAATGGTCGTCATGGCGACGATGATGTCATACTGGTCGTCATGGCGACGGTGTTGCCATAATGGTCGTCATGGCGACGATGATGTCATAATGGTCGTCATGGCGACGATGATGTCATAATGGTCGTCATGGCGACGATGATGTCATAATGGTCGTCATGGCGTCGATGATGTCATATGGTCGTCATGGCGACGATGATGTCATAATGGTCGTCATGGCGACGATGACGTCATAATGGTCGTCATGGCGACGATGATGTCATACTGGTCGTCATGGCGACGGTGTTGCCATAATGGTCGTCATGGCGACGATGATGTCATAATGGTCGTCATGGCGACGATGATGTCATAATGGTCGTCATGGCGACGATGATGTCATAATGGTCGTCATGGCGACGATGATGTCATATGGTCGTCATGGCGACGATTATGTCATAATGGTCGTCATGGCGACGATGACGTCATAATGGTCGTCATGGCGACGATGACGTCATAATGGTCGTCATGGCGACGATGATGTCATAATGGTCGTCATGGCGACGATGACGTCATAATGGTCGTCATGACGACGATGATGTCATACTGGTCGTCATGGTGACGGTATTGCCATAATGGTCGTCATGGCGACGATGATGTCATAATGGTCGTCATGCCGACAATGATGTCATAATGGTCGTCATTGCGACGTTGATGTCATAATGGTCGTCATGGCAATGGTGATGTCAGAATGGTCGTCATGGCGACGATGATGTCAGTATGGTGGTCATGGCTTTGGTGTTGCCATAATGGTCGTCATGGCGACGATGATGTCATACTGGTCGTCATGGCGACGGTGTTGCCATAATGGTAGTCATAGCGACGATGATGTCATACTGGTCGTCATGGCGACGGTGTTGCCATAATGGTCGTCATGGCGACGATGATGTCATAATGGTCGTCATGGCGATGATGATGTCATAATGGTCGTCATGGCGACGATGATGTCAATATGGTTGTAATGGCTTTGGTGATGTCATAATGGTCGTCATGGCGACGGTGATGTCATAATGGTCGTCATGACGACGGTGATGTCATAATGGTCGTCATGGCGACGATGATGTCATAATGGTCGTCATGGCGACGACGATGTCATACTGGTCGTCATGGCGACGGTGTTGCCATAATGGTCGTCATGGCGACGATGATGTCATATGGTCGTCATGGCGACGATGATGTCATAATGGTCGTCATGGCGACGATGACGTCATAATGGTCGTCATGGCGACGATGACGTCATAATGGTCGTCATGGCGATGATGATGTCATAATGGTCGTCATGGCGACGATGACGTCATAATGGTCGTCATGACGACGATGATGTCATACTGGTCGTCATGGTGACGGTATTGCCATAATGGTCGTCATGGCGACGATGATGTCATAATGGTCGTCATGCCGACAATGATGTCATAATGGTCGTCATGGCGACGGTGTTGCCATAATGGTCGTCATGGCGACGATGATGTCATAATGGTCGTCATGGCGACGTTGATGTCATAATGGTCGTCATGGCAATGGTGATGTCAGAATGGTCGTCATGGCGACGATGATGTCAGTATGGTGGTCATGGCTTTGGTGTTGCCATAATGGTCGTCATGGCGACGATGATGTCATACTGGTCGTCATGGCGACGGTGTTGCCATAATGGTAGTCATAGCGACGATGATGTCATACTGGTCGTCATGGCGACGGTGTTGCCATAATGGTCGTCATGGCGACGATGATGTCATAATGGTCGTCATGGCGACGATGATGTCATAATGGTCGTCATGGCGACGGTGATGTCATAATGGTCGTCATGGCGACGATGATGTCATGATGGTCGTCACGGCGACGATGATGTCATAATGGTCGTCACCGCAACGGTGATGTCATAATGGTCGTCATGGCGACGATGATGTCATACTGGTCGTCATGGCGACGGTGTTGCCATAATGGTTGTCATGGCGACGATTATGTCATATGGTCGTCATGGCGACGATGATGTCATAATGGTCGTCATGGCGACGATGACGTCATAATGGTCGTCACGGCGACAATGATGTCATAATGGTCATCATGGCGACGATGACGTCATAATGGTCGTCACGGCGACGATGATGTCATAATGGTCGTCATGGCGACGATGATGTCATACTGGTCGTCATGGCGACGGTGTTGCCATAATGGTCGTCATGGCGACGATGATGTCATAATGGTCGTCATGGCGACGATGATGTCATACTGGTCGTCATGGCGACGGTGTTGCCATAATGGTCGTCATGGCGACGATGATGTCATAATGGTCGTCATGGCGACGATGATGTCATAATGGTCGTCATGGCGACGATGACGTCATAATGGTCGTCATGGCGACCATGATGTCATACTGGTCGTCATGGCGACGGTGTTGCCATAATGGTCGTCATGGCGACGATGATGTCATAATGGTCGTCATGGCGACGATGATGTCATAATGGTCGTCATGGCGACGATGATGTCATAATGGTCGTCATGGCGACGATGATGTCATATGGTCGTCATGGCGACGATGACGTCATAATGGTCGTCATGGCGGCGATGACGTCATAATGGTCGTCATGGCGACGATGATGTCATAATGGTCGTCATGGCGACGATGATGTCATAATGGTCGTCATGGCGACGATGACGTCATAATGGTCGTCATGACGACGATGATGTCATAATGGTCGTCATGGCGACGATGATGTCATAATGGTCGTCATGGCGACGGTGATGTCATAATGGTCGTCATGGCGACGATGATGTCATGATGGTCGTCACGGCGACGATGATGTCATAATGGTCGTCACCGCAACGGTGATGTCATAATGGTCGTCATGGCGACGATGATGTCATACTGGTCGTCATGGCGACGGTGTTGCCATAATGGTTGTCATGGCGACGATGATGTCATATGGTCGTCATGGCGACGATGATGTCATAATGGTCGTCATGGCGACGATGACGTCATAATGGTCGTCATGGCGACGATGATGTCATAATGGTCATCATGGCGACGATGACGTCATAATGGTCGTCACGGCGACGATGATGTCATAATGGTCGTCATGGCGACGATGATGTCATACTGGTCGTCATGGCGACGGTGTTGCCATAATGGTCGTCATGGCGACGATGATGTCATAATGGTCATCATGGCGACGATGATGTCATAATGGTCGTCATGGCGACGATGATGTCATAATGGTCGTCATGGCGTCGATGATGTCATATGGTCGTCATGGCGACGATGATGTCATAATGGTCGTCATGGCGACGATGACGTCATAATGGTCGTCATGGCGACGATGATGTCATACTGGTCGTCATGGCGACGGTGTTGCCATAATGGTCGTCATGGCGACGATGATGTCATAATGGTCGTCATGGCGACGATGATGTCATAATGGTCGTCATGGCGACGATGATGTCATAATGGTCGTCATGGCGACGATGATGTCATATGGTCGTCATGGCGACGATGATGTCATAATGGTCGTCATGGCGACGATGACGTCATAATGGTCGTCATGGCGACGATGATGTCATACTGGTCGTCATGGCGACGGTGTTGCCATAATGGTCGTCATGGCGACGATGATGTCATAATGGTCGTCATGGCGACGATGATGTCATAATGGTCGTCATGGCGACGATGACGTCATAATGGTCGTCATGGCGACGATGATGTCATACTGGTCGTCATGGCGACGGTGTTGCCATAATGGTCGTCATGGCGACGATGATGTCATAATGGTCGTCATGGCGACGATGATGTCATAATGGTCGTCATGGCGACGATGATGTCATAATGGTCGTCATGGCGACGATGATGTCATATGGTCGTCATGGCGACGATGACGTCATAATGGTCGTCATGGCGACGATGACGTCATAATGGTCGTCATGGCGACGATGATGTCATAATGGTCGTCATGGCGACGATGACGTCATAATGGTCGTCATGACGACGATGATGTCATAATGGTCGTCATGGCGACGATGATGTCATAATGGTCGTCATGGCGACGGTGATGTCATAATGGTCGTCATGGCGACGATGATGTCATGATGGTCGTCACGGCGACGATGATGTCATAATGGTCGTCACCGCAACGGTGATGTCATAATGGTCGTCATGGCGACGATGATGTCATACTGGTCGTCATGGCGACGGTGTTGCCATAATGGTCGTCATGGCGACGATGATGTCATATGGTCGTCATGGCGACGATGATGTCATAATGGTCGTCATGGCGACGATGACGTCATAATGGTCGTCACGGCGACGATGATGTCATAATGGTCATCATGGCGACGATGACGTCATAATGGTCGTCACGGCGACGATGATGTCATAATGGTCGTCATGGCGACGATGATGTCATACTGGTCGTCATGGCGACGGTGTTGCCATAATGGTCGTCATGGCGACGATGATGTCATAATGGTCGTCATGGCGACGATGATGTCCTAATGGTCGTCATGGCGACGATGATGTCATAATGGTCGTCATGGCGTCGATGATGTCATATGGTCGTCATGGCGACGATGATGTCATAATGGTCGTCATGGCGACGATGACGTCATAATGGTCGTCATGGCGACGATGATGTCATACTGGTCGTCATGGCGACGGTGTTGCCATAATGGTCGTCATGGCGACGATGATGTCATAATGGTCGTCATGGCGACGATGATGTCATAATGGTCGTCATGGCGACGATGACGTCATAATGGTCGTCATGGCGACGATGATGTCATACTGGTCGTCATGGCGACGGTGTTGCCATAATGGTCGTCATGGCGACGATGATGTCATAATGGTCGTCATGGCGACGATGATGTCATAATGGTCGTCATGGCGACGATGATGTCATAATGGTCGTCATGGCGACGATGATGTCATATGGTCGTCATGGCGACGATGACGTCATAATGGTCGTCATGGCGACGATGACGTCATAATGGTCGTCATGGCGACGATGATGTCATAATGGTCGTCATGGCGACGATGACGTCATAATGGTCGTCATGACGACGATGATGTCATAATGGTCGTCATGGCGACGATGATGTCATAATGGTCGTCATGGCGACGGTGATGTCATAATGGTCGTCAAGGCGACGATGATGTCATGATGGTCGTCACGGCGACGATGATGTCATAATGGTCGTCACCGCAACGGTGATGTCATAATGGTCGTCATGGCGACGATGATGTCATACTGGTCGTCATGGCGACGGTGTTGCCATAATGGTCGTCATGGCGACGATGATGTCATATGGTCGTCATGGCGACGATGATGTCATAATGGTCGTCATGGCGACGATGACGTCATAATGGTCGTCACGGCGACGATGATGTCATAATGGTCATCATGGCGACGATGACGTCATAATGGTCGTCACGGCGACGATGATGTCATAATGGTCGTCATGGCGACGATGATGTCATACTGGTCGTCATGGCGACGGTGTTGCCATAATGGTCGTCATGGCGACGATGATGTCATAATGGTCGTCATGGCGACGATGATGTCCTAATGGTCGTCATGGCGACGATGATGTCATAATGGTCGTCATGGCGTCGATGATGTCATATGGTCGTCATGGCGACGATGATGTCATAATGGTCGTCATGGCGACGATGACGTCATAATGGTCGTCATGGCGACGATGATGTCATACTGGTCGTCATGGCGACGGTGTTGCCATAATGGTCGTCATGGCGACGATGATGTCATAATGGTCGTCATGGCGACGATGATGTCATAATGGTCGTCATGGCGACGATGATGTCATAATGGTCGTCATGGCGACGATGATGTCATATGGTCGTCATGGCGACGATGATGTCATAATGGTCGTCATGGCGACGATGACGTCATAATGGTCGTCATGGCGACGATGACGTCATAATGGTCGTCATGGCGACGATGATGTCATAATGGTCGTCATGGCGACGATGACGTCATAATGGTCGTCATGGCGACGATGATGTCATACTGGTCGTCATGGCGACGGTGTTGCCATAATGGTCGTCATGGCGACGATGATGTCATAATGGTCGTCATGGCGACGATGATGTCATAATGGTCGTCATGGCGACGATGACGTCATAATGGTCGTCATGGCGACGATGATGTCATACTGGTCGTCATGGCGACGGTGTTGCCATAATGGTCGTCATGGCGACGATGATGTCATAATGGTCGTCATGGCGACGATGATGTCATAATGGTCGTCATGGCGACGATGATGTCATAATGGTCGTCATGGCGACGATGATGTCATATGGTCGTCATGGCGACGATGACGTCATAATGGTCGTCATGGCGACGATGACGTCATAATGGTCGTCATGGCGACGATGATGTCATAATGGTCGTCATGGCGACGATGACGTCATAATGGTCGTCATGACGACGATGATGTCATAATGGTCGTCATGGCGACGATGATGTCATAATGGTCGTCATGGCGACGGTGATGTCATAATGGTCGTCATGGCGACGATGATGTCATGATGGTCGTCACGGCGACGATGATGTCATAATGGTCGTCACCGCAACGGTGATGTCATAATGGTCGTCATGGCGACGATGATGTCATACTGGTCGTCATGGCGACGGTGTTGCCATAATGGTTGTCATGGCGACGATGATGTCATATGGTCGTCATGGCGACGATGATGTCATAATGGTCGTCATGGCGACGATGACGTCATAATGGTCGTCACGGCGACGATGATGTCATAATAGTCGTCATGGCAATGGTGATGTCAGAATGGTCGTCATGGCGACGATGATGTCAGTATGGTGGTCATGGCTTTGGTGTTGCCATAATGGTCGTCATGGCGACGATGATGTCATACTGGTCGTCATGGCGACGGTGTTGCCATAATGGTAGTCATAGCGACGATGATGTCATACTGGTCGTCATGGCGACGGTGTTGCCATAATGGTCGTCATGGCGACGATGATGTCATAATGGTCGTCATGGCGACGATGATGTCATAATGGTCGTCATGGCGACGGTGATGTCATAATGGTCGTCATGGCGACGATGATGTCATGATGGTCGTCACGGCGACGATGATGTCATAATGGTCGTCACGGCGACGATGATGTCATAATGGTCGTCACCGCAACGGTGATGTCATAATGGTCGTCATGGCGACGATGATGTCATACTGGTCGTCATGGCGACGGTGTTGCCATAATGGTTGTCATGGCGACGATGATGTCATATGGTCGTCATGGCGACGATGATGTCATAATGGTCGTCATGGCGACGATGACGTCATAATGGTCGTCACGGCGACGATGATGTCATAATGGTCATCATGGCGACGATGACGTCATAATGGTCGTCACGGCGACGATGATGTCATAATGGTCGTCATGGCGACGATGATGTCATACTGGTCGTCATGGCGACGGTGTTGCCATAATGGTCGTCATGGCGACGGTGTTGCCATAATGGTAGTCATAGCGACGATGATGTCATACTGGTCGTCATGGCGACGGTGTTGCCATAATGGTCGTCATGGCGACGATGATGTCATAATGGTCGTCATGGCGACGATGATGTCATAATGGTCGTCACGGCGACGGTGATGTCATAATGGTCGTCATGGCGACGATGATGTCATGATGGTCGTCACGGCGACGATGATGTCATAATGGTCGTCACCGCAACGGTGATGTCATAATGGTCGTCATGGCGACGATGATGTCATACTGGTCGTCATGGCGACGGTGTTGCCATAATGGTTGTCATGGCGACGATGATGTCATATGGTCGTCATGGCGACGATGATGTCATAATGGTCGTCATGGCGACGATGACGTCATAATGGTCGTCACGGCGACGATGATGTCATAATGGTCATCATGGCGACGATGACGTCATAATGGTCGTCACGGCGAAGATGATGTCATAATGGTCGTCATGGCGACGATGATGTCATACTGGTCGTCATGGCGACGGTGTTGCCATAATGGTCGTCATGGCGACGATGATGTCATAATGGTCGTCATGGCGACGATGATGTCATAATGGTCGTCATGGCGACGATGATGTCATAATGGTCGTCATGGCGACGATGATGTCATATGGTCGTCATGGCGACGATGATGTCATAATGGTCGTCATGGCGACGATGACGTCATAATGGTCGTCATGGCGACGATGATGTCATACTGGTCGTCATGGCGACGGTGTTGCCATAATGGTCGTCATGGCGACGATGATGTCATAATGGTCGTCATGGCGACGATGATGTCATAATGGTCGTCATGGCGACGATGATGTCATAATGGTCGTCATGGCGACGATGATGTCATATGGTCGTCATGGCGACGATGATGTCATAATGGTCGTCATGGCGACGATGACGTCATAATGGTCGTCATGGCGACGATGACGTCATAATGGTCGTCATGGCGACGATGATGTCATAATGGTCGTCATGGCGACGATGACGTCATAATGGTCGTCATGACGACGATGATGTCATACTGGTCGTCATGGTGACGGTATTGCCATAATGGTCGTCATGGCGACGATGATGTCATAATGGTCGTCATGCCGACAATGATGTCATAATGGTCGTCATGGCGACGGTGTTGCCATAATGGTCGTCATGGCGACGATGATGTCTGACTGGTCATCATGGCGACGGTGTTGCCATAATGGTCGTCATGGCGACGATGATGTCATAATGGTCGTCATGGCGACGATGATGTCATAATGGTCGTCATACCGACGATGATGTCATAATGGTCGTCATGGCGAAGATGATGTCATAATGGTCGTCATGGCGACGATGATGTCATAATGTTCGTCTTGCCGACGATGATGTCATAATGGTCGTCATGGCGACGGTGATGTCATAATAGTCGTCATGGCGATGATAATGTCATAATGGTCGTCTTGCCGACGATGATGTCATAATGGTCGTCATGGCGACGGTGTTGCCATAATGGTCGTCATGGCGACGATCATGTGATAATGGTCGTCATGGCGACGATGATGTCATAATGGTCGTCATGGCTTTCTTGATGTCATAATGGTCGTCATGGTGACGGTGATGTCATAATGGTCGTCATGGCAATGGTGATGTCAGAATGGTCGTCATGGCGACGATGATGTCAGTATGGTGGTCATGGCTTTGGTGATGTCATAATGGTCGTCATGGCGATGATGATGTCATAATGGTCGTCATGGCGACGATGATGTCAATATGGTTGTAATGGCTTTGGTGATGTCATAATGGTCGTCATGGCGACGGTGATGTCATAATGGTCGTCATGACGACGGTGATGTCATAATGGTCGTCATGGCGACGATGATGTCATAATGGTCGTCATGGCGACGACGATGTCATACTGGTCGTCATGGCGACGGTGTTGCCATAATGGTCGTCATGGCGACGATGATGTCATATGGTCGTCATGGCGACGATGATGTCATAATGGTCGTCATGGCGACGATGACGTCATAATGGTCGTCATGGCGACGATGAAGTCATAATGGTCGTCATGGCGACGATGATGTCATAATGGTCGTCATGGCGACGATGACGTCATAATGGTCGTCATGACGACGATGATGTCATACTGGTCGTTATGGTGACGGTATTGCCATAATGGTCGTCATGGCGACGATGATGTCATAATGGTCGTCATGCCGACAATGATGTCATAATGGTCGTCATGGCGACGGTGTTGCCATAATGGTCGTCATGGCGACGATGATGTCATAATGGTCGTCATGGCGACGTTGATGTCATAATGGTCGTCATGGCAATGGTGATGTCAGAATGGTCGTCATGGCGACGATGATGTCAGTATGGTGGTCATGGCTTTGGTGTTGCCATAATGGTCGTCATGGCGACGATGATGTCATACTGGTCGTCATGGCGACGGTGTTGCCATAATGGTAGTCATAGCGACGATGATGTCATACTGGTCGTCATGGCGACGGTGTTGCCATAATGGTCGTCATGGCGACGATGATGTCATAATGGTCGTCATGGCGACGATGATGTCATAATGGTCGTCATGGCGACGGTGATGTCATAATGGTCGTCATGGCGACGATGATGTCATGATGGTCGTCACGGCGACGATGATGTCATAATGGTCGTCACCGCAACGGTGATGTCATAATGGTCGTCATGGCGACGATGATGTCATACTGGTCGTCATGGCGACGGTGTTGCCATAATGGTTGTCATGGCGACGATGATGTCATATGTTCGTCATGGCGACGATGATGTCATAATGGTCGTCATGGCGACGATGACGTCATAATGGTCGTCACGGCGACGATGATGTCATAATGGTCATCATGGCGACGATGACGTCATAATGGTCGTCACGGCGACGATGATGTCATAATGGTCGTCATGGCGACGATGATGTCATACTGGTCGTCATGGCGACGGTGTTGCCATAATGGTCGTCATGGCGGCGATGATGTCATAATGGTCGTCATGGCGACGATGATGTCATAATGGTCGTCATGGCGACGATGATGTCATAATGGTCGTCATGGCGTCGATGATGTCATATGGTCGTCATGGCGACGATGATGTCATAATGGTCGTCATGGCGACGATGATGTCATACTGGTCGTCATGGCGACGGTGTTGCCATAATGGTCGTCATGGCGACGATGATGTCATAATGGTCGTCATGGCGACGATGATGTCATAATGGTCGTCATGGCGACGATGATGTCATAATGGTCGTCATGGCGACGATGATGTCATATGGTCGTCATGGCGACGATTATGTCATAATGGTCGTCATGGCGACGATGACGTCATAATGGTTGTCATGGCGACGATGACGTCATAATGGTCGTCATGGCGACGATGATGTCATAATGGTCGTCATGGCGACGATGACGTCATAATGGTCGTCATGACGACGATGATGTCATACTGGTCGTCATGGTGACGGTATTGCCATAATGGTCGTCATGGCGACGATGATGTCATAATGGTCGTCATGCCGACAATGATGTCATAATGGTCGTCATTGCGACGTTGATGTCATAATGGTCGTCATGGCAATGGTGATGTCAGAATGGTCGTCATGGCGACGATGATGTCAGTATGGTGGTCATGGCTTTGGTGTTGCCATAATGGTCGTCATGGCGACGATGATGTCATACTGGTCGTCATGGCGACGGTGTTGCCATAATGGTAGTCATAGCGACGATGATGTCATACTGGTCGTCATGGCGACGGTGTTGCCATAATGGTCGTCATGGCGACGATGATGTCATAATGGTCGTCATGGCGATGATGATGTCATAATGGTCGTCATGGCGACGATGATGTCAATATGGTTGTAATGGCTTTGGTGATGTCATAATGGTCGTCATGGCGACGGTGATGTCATAATGGTCGTCATGACGACGGTGATGTCATAATGGTCGTCATGGCGACGATGATGTCATAATGGTCGTCATGGCGACGACGATGTCATACTGGTCGTCATGGCGACGGTGTTGCCATAATGGTCGTCATGGCGACGATGATGTCATATGGTCGTCATGGCGACGATGATGTCATAATGGTCGTCATGGCGACGATGACGTCATAATGGTCGTCATGGCGACGATGACGTCATAATGGTCGTCATGGCGATGATGATGTCATAATGGTCGTCATGGCGACGATGACGTCATCATGGTCGTCATGACGACGATGATGTCATACTGGTCGTCATGGTGACGGTATTGCCATAATGGTCGTCATGGCGACGATGATGTCATAATGGTCGTCATGCCGACAATGATGTCATAATGGTCGTCATGGCGACGGTGTTGCCATAATGGTCGTCATGGCGACGATGATGTCATAATGGTCGTCATGGCGACGTTGATGTCATAATGGTCGTCATGGCAATGGTGATGTCAGAATGGTCGTCATGGCGACGATGATGTCAGTATGGTGGTCATGGCTTTGGTGTTGCCATAATGGTCGTCATGGCGACGATGATGTCATACTGGTCGTCATGGCGACGGTGTTGCCATAATGGTAGTCATAGCGACGATGATGTCATACTGGTCGTCATGGCGACGGTGTTGCCATAATGGTCGTCATGGCGACGATGATGTCATAATGGTCGTCATGCGACGATGATGTCATAATGGTCGTCATGGCGACGGTGATGTCATAATGGTCGTCATGGCGACGATGATGTCATGATGGTCGTCACGGCGACGATGATGTTATAATGGTCGTCACCGCAACGGTGATGTCATAATGGTCGTCATGGCGACGATGATGTCATACTGGTCGTCATGGCGACGGTGTTGCCATAATGGTTGTCATGGCGACGATTATGTCATATGGTCGTCATGGCGACGATGATGTCATAATGGTCGTCATGGCGACGATGACGTCATAATGGTCGTCACGGCGACGATGATGTCATAATGGTCATCATGGCGACGATGACGTCATAATGGTCGTCACGGCGACGATGATGTCATAATGGTCGTCATGGCGACGATGATGTCATACTGGTCGTCATGGCGACGGTGTTGCCATAATGGTCGTCATGGCGACGATGATGTCATAATGGTCGTCATGGCGACGATGATGTCATACTGGTCGTCATGGCGACGGTGTTGCCATAATGGTCGTCATGGCGACGATGATGTCATAATGGTCGTCATGGCGACGATGATGTCATAATGGTCGTCATGGCGACGATGACGTCATAATGGTCGTCATGGCGACCATGATGTCATACTGGTCGTCATGGCGACGGTGTTGCCATAATGGTCGTCATGGCGACGATGATGTCATAATGGTCGTCATGGCGACGATGATGTCATAATGGTCGTCATGGCGACGATGATGTCATAATGGTCGTCATGGCGACGATGATGTCATATGGTCGTCATGGCGACGATGACGTCATAATGGTCGTCATGGCGGCGATGACGTCATAATGGTCGTCATGGCGACGATGATGTCATAATGGTCGTCATGGCGACGATGATGTCATAATGGTCGTCATGGCGACGATGACGTCATAATGGTCGTCATGACGACGATGATGTCATAATGGTCGTCATGGCGACGATGATGTCATAATGGTCGTCATGGCGACGGGATGTCATAATGGTCGTCATGGCGACGATGATGTCATGATGGTCGTCACGGCGACGATGATGTCATAATGGTCGTCACCGCAACGGTGATGTCATAATGGTCGTCATGGCGACGATGATGTCATACTGGTCGTCATGGCGACGGTGTTGCCATAATGGTTGTCATGGCGACGATGATGTCATATGGTCGTCATGGCGACGATGATGTCATAATGGTCGTCATGGCGACGATGACGTCATAATGGTCGTCATGGCGACGATGATGTCATAATGGTCATCACGGCGACGATGACGTCATAATGGTCGTCACGGCGACGATGATGTCATAATGGTCGTCATGGCGACGATGATGTCATACTGGTCGTCATGGCGACGGTGTTGCCATAATGGTCGTCATGGCGACGATGATGTCATAATGGTCGTCATGGCGACGATGATGTCATAATGGTCGTCATGGCGACGATGATGTCATAATGGTCGTCATGGCGTCGATGATGTCATATGGTCGTCATGGCGACGATGATGTCATAATGGTCGTCATGGCGACGATGACGTCATAATGGTCGTCATGGCGACGATGATGTCATACTGGTCGTCATGGCGACGGTGTTGCCATAATGGTCGTCATGGCGACGATGATGTCATAATGGTCGTCATGGCGACGATGATGTCATAATGGTCGTCATGGCGACGATGATGTCATATGGTCGTCATGGCGACGATGATGTCATAATGGTCGTCATGGCGACGATGACGTCATAATGGTCGTCATGGCGACGATGATGTCATACTGGTCGTCATGGCGACGGTGTTGCCATAATGGTCGTCATGGCGACGATGATGTCATAATGGTCGTCATGGCGACGATGATGTCATAATGGTCGTCATGGCGACGATGACGTCATAATGGTCGTCATGGCGACGATGATGTCATACTGGTCGTCATGGCGACGGTGTTGCCATAATGGTCGTCATGGCGACGATGATGTCATAATGGTCGTCATGGCGACGATGATGTCATATTGTCGTCATGGCGACGATGACGTCATAATGGTCGTCATGGCGACGATGACGTCATAATGGTCGTCATGGCGACGATGATGTCATAATGGTCGTCATGGCGACGATGACGTCATAATGGTCGTCATGACGACGATGATGTCATAATGGTCGTCATGGCGACGATGATGTCATAATGGTCGTCATGGCGACGGTGATGTCATAATGGTCGTCATGGCGACGGTGATGTCATGATGGTCGTCACGGCGACGATGATGTCATAATGGTCGTCACCGCAACGGTGATGTCATAATGGTCGTCATGGCGACGATGATGTCATACTGGTCGTCATGGCGACGGTGTTGCCATAATGGTTGTCATGGCGACGATGATGTCATATGGTCGTCATGGCGACGATGATGTCATAATGGTCGTCATGGCGACGATGACGTCATAATGGTCGTCACGGCGACGATGATGTCATAATGGTCATCATGGCGACGATGACGTCATAATGGTCGTCACGGCGACGATGATGTCATAATGGTCGTCATGGCGACGATGATGTCATACTGGTCGTCATGGCGACGGTGTTGCCATAATGGTCGTCATGGCGACGATGATGTCATAATGGTCGTCATGGCGACGATGATGTCCTAATGGTCGTCATGGCGACGATGATGTCATAATGGTCGTCATGGCGACGATGATGTCCTAATGGTCGTCATGGCGACGATGATGTCATAATGGTCGTCATGGCGTCGATGATGTCATATGGTCGTCATGGCGACGATGACGTCATAATGGTCGTCATGGCGACGATGACGTCATAATGGTCGTCATGGCGACGATGATGTCATACTGGTCGTCATGGCGACGGTGTTGCCATAATGGTCGTCATGGCGACGATGATGTCATAATGGTCGTCATGGCGTCGATGATGTCATAATGGTCGTCATGGCGACGATGATGTCATAATGGTCGTCATGGCGACGATGATGTCATATGGTCGTCATGGCGACGATGATGTCATAATGGTCGTCATGGCGACGATGACGTCATAATGGTCGTCATGGCGACGATGACGTCATAATGGTCGTCATGGCGACGATGATGTCATAATGGTCGTCATGGCGACGATGACGTCATAATGGTCGTCATGGCGACGATGATGTCATACTGGTCGTCATGGCGACGGTGTTGCCATAATGGTCGTCATGGCGACGATGACGTCATAATGGTCGTCATGGCGACGATGATGTCATAATGGTCGTCATGGCGACGATGACGTCATAATGGTCGTCATGGCGACGATGATGTCATACTGGTCGTCATGGCGACGGTGTTGCCATAATGGTCGTCATGGCGACGATGATGTCATAATGGTCGTCATGGCGACGATGATGTCATAATGGTCGTCATGGCGACGATGATGTCATAATGGTCGTCATGGCGACGATGATGTCATATGGTCGTCATGGCGACGATAACGTCATAATGGTCGTCATGGCGACGATGACGTCATAATGGTCGTCATGGCGACGATGATGTCATAATGGTCGTCATGGCGACGATGACGTCATAATGGTCGTCATGACGACGATGATGTCATAATGGTCGTCATGGCGACGATGATGTCATAAAGGTCGTCATGGCGACGGTGATGTCATAATGGTCGTCATGGCGACGATGATGTCATGATGGTCGTCACGGCGACGATGATGTCATAATGGTCGTCACCGCAACGGTGATGTCATAATGGTCGTCATGGCGACGATGATGTCATACTGGTCGTCATGGCGACGGTGTTGCCATAATGGTTGTCATGGCGACGATGATGTCATATGGTCGTCATGGCGACGATGATGTCATAATGGTCGTCATGGCGACGATGACGTCATAATGGTCGTCACGGCGACGATGATGTCATAATGGTCATCATGGCGACGATGACGTCATAATGGTCGTCACGGCGACGATGATGTCATAATGGTCGTCATGGCGACGATGATGTCATACTGGTCGTCATGGCGACGGTGTTGCCATGATGGTCGTCATGGCGACGATGATGTCATGATGGTCGTCACGGCGACGATGATGTCATAATGGTCGTCATGGCGACGGTGTTGCCATAATGGTCGTCATGGCGACGATGATGTCATAATGGTCGTCATGGCGACGTTGATGTCATAATGGTCGTCATGGCAATGGTGATGTCAGAATGGTCGTCATGGCGACGATGATGTCAGTATGGTGGTCATGGCTTTGGTGTTGCCATATTGGTCGTCATGGCGACGATGATGTCATACTGGTCGTCATGGCGACGGTGTTGCCATAATGGTAGTCATAGCGACGATGATGTCATACTGGTCGTCATGGCGACGGTGTTGCCATAATGGTCGTCATGGCGACGATGATGTCATAATGGTGGTCATGGCGACGATGATGTCATAATGGTCGTCATGGCGACGATGATGTCATAATGGTCGTCATGGCGACGATGATGTCATAATGGTCGTCATGGCGATGATGATGTCATAATGGTCGTCATGGCGACGATGATGTCAATATGGTTGTAATGGCTTTGGTGATGTCATAATGGTCGTCATGGCGACGGTGATGTCATAATGGTCGTCATGACGACGGTGATGTCATAATGGTCGTCATGGCGACGATGATGTCATAATGGTCGTCATGGCGACGACGATGTCATACTGGTCGTCATGGCGACGGTGTTGCCATAATGGTCGTCATGGCGACGATGATGTCATATGGTCGTCATGGCGACGATGACGTCATAATGGTCGTCATGGCGACGATGACGTCATAATGGTCGTCATGGCGACGATGATGTCATAATGGTCGTCATGGCGACGATGACGTCATAATGGTCGTCATGACGACGATGATGTCATACTGGTCGTCATGGTGACGGTATTGCCATAATGGTCGTCATGGCGACGATGATGTCATAATGGTCGTCATGCCGACAATGATGTCATAATGGTCGTCATGGCGACGGTGTTGCCATAATGGTCGTCATGGCGACGATGATGTCATAATGGTCGTCATGGCGACGTTGATGTCATAATGGTCGTCATGGCAATGGTGATGTCAGAATGGTCGTCATGGCGACGATGATGTCAGTATGGTGGTCATGGCTTTGGTGTTGCCATAATGGTCGTCATGGCGACGATGATGTCATACTGGTCGTCATGGCGACGGTGTTGCCATAATGGTAGTCATGGCGACGATGATGTCATACTGGTCGTCATGGCGACGGTGTTGCAATAATGGTCGTCATGGCGACGATGATGTCATAATGGTCGTCATGGCGACGATGATGTCATAATGGTCGTCATAGCGACGGTGATGTCATAATGGTCGTCATGGCGACGATGATGTCATGATGGTCGTCACGGCGACGATGATGTCATAATGGTTGTCATGGCGACGATGATGTCATATGGTCGTCATGGCGACGATGATGTCATAATGGTCGTCATGGCGACGATGACGTCATAATGGTCGTCACGGCGACGATGATGTCATACTGGTCGTCATGGCGACGGTGTTGCCATAATGGTTGTCATGGCGACGATGATGTCATATGGTCGTCATGGCGACGATGATGTCATAATGGTCGTCATGGCGACGATGACGTCATAATGGTCGTCACGGCGACGATGATGTCATAATGGTCATCATGGCGACGATGACGTCATAATGGTCGTCACGGCGACGATGATGTCATAATGGTCGTCATGGCGACGATGATGTCATACTGGTCGTCATGGCGACGGTGTTGCCATAATGGTCGTCATGGCGACGATGATGTCATAATGGTCGTCATGGCGACGATGATGTCATAATGGTCGTCATGGCGACGATGATGTCATAATGGTCGTCATGGCGACGATGATGTCATATGGTCGTCATGGCGACGATGATGTCATAATGGTCAGCATGGCAACGATGACGTCATAATGGTCGTCATGGCGACGATGATGTCATACTGGTCGTCATGGCGACGGTGTTGCCATAATGGTCGTCATGGCGACGATGATGTCATAATGGTCGTCATGGCGACGATGATGTCATAATGGTCGTCATGGCGACGATGATGTCATAATGGTCGTCATGGCGACGGTGTTGCCATAATGGTCGTCATGGCGACGATGATGTCATAATGGTCGTCATGGCGACGTTGATGTCATAATGGTCGTCATGGCAATGGTGATGTCAGAATGGTCGTCATGGCGACGATAATGTCAGTATGGTGGTCATGGCTTTGGTGTTGCCATAATGGTCGTCATGGCGACGATGATGTCATACTGGTCGTCATGGCGACGGTGTTGCCATAATGGTAGTCATAGCGACGATGATGTCATACTGGTCGTCATGGCGACGGTGTTGCCATAATGGTCGTCATGGCGATGATGATGTCATAATGGTCGTCATGGCGACGATGATGTCATAATGGTCGTCATGGCGACGGTGATGTCATAATGGTCGTCATGGCGACGATGATGTCATGATGGTCGTCACGGCGACGATGATGTCATAATGGTCGTCACCGCAACGGTGATGTCATAATGGTCGTCATGGCGACGATGATGTCATACTGGTCGTCATGGCGACGGTGTTGCCATAATGGTTGTCATGGCGACGATGATGTCATATGGTCGTCATGGCGACGATGATGTCATAATGGTCGTCATGGCGACGATGACGTCATAATGGTCGTCACGGCGACGATGATGTCATAATGGTCATCATGGCGACGATGACGTCATAATGGTCGTCACGGCGACGATGATGTCATAATGGTCGTCATGGCGACGATGATGTCATACTGGTCGTCATGGCGACGGTGTTGCCATAATGGTCGTCATGGCGACGATGATGTCATAATGGTCGTCATGGCGACGATGATGTCATAATGGTCGTCATGGCGACGATGATGTCATAATGGTCGTCACCGCGACGGTGATGTCATAATGGTCGTCACCGCAACGGTGATGTCATAATGGTCGTCATGGCGACGATGATGTCATACAGGTTGTCATGGCGACGGTGTTGCCATAATGGTCGTCATGGCGACGATGATGTCATATGGTCGTCATGGCGACGATGATGTCATAATGGTCGTCACGGCGACGATGATGTCATAATGGTCGTCATGGCGACGATGACGTCATAATAGTCGTCATGGCGACGATGATGTCATAATGGTCGTCATGGCGACGATGATGTCATGCTGGTCGTCATGGCGACGGTGTTGCCATAATGGTCGTCATGGCGACGATGATGTCATAATGGTCGTCATGGCGACGATGATGTCATAATGGTCGTCATACCGACGATGATGTCATAATTTATCGTCATGGCGACGATGATGTCATAATGGTCGTCATGGCGACGATGATGTCATAATGGTCGTCATGGCGACGATGACGTCATAATGGTCGTCATGGCGACGATGATGTCATAATGGTCGTCATGGCGACGATGATGTCATAATGGTCGTCATGGCAACGATGACGTCATAATGGTCGTCATGGCGACGATGATGTCATAATGGTCATCATGGCGACGGTGATGTCATAATAGTCGTCATCGCGACGATGATGTCATAATGGTCGTCTTGCCGACGATGATGTCATAATGGTCGTCATGGCGACGGTGTTGCCATAATGGTCGTCATGGCGACGATGATGTCATAATGGTCGTCATGGCGACGATGATGTCATAATGGTCGTCATGGCGACAATGATGTCAGTATGGTGGTCATGGCTTTGGTGATGTCATAATGGTCGTCATGGCGACGGTGATGTCATAATGGTCGTCATGGCAATGGTGATGTCAGAATGGTCGTCATGGCGACGATGATGTCAGTATGGTGGTCATGGCTTTGGTGATGTCATAATGGTCGTCATGGCGACGGTGATGTCATAATGGTCGTCATGGCGACGGTGATGTCATAATGGTCGTCATGGCGACGATGATGTCATGATGGTCGTCACGGCGACGATGATGTCATGATGGTCGTCACCGCGACGGTGATGTCATAATGGTCGTCATGGCGACGATGATGTCATACTGGTCGTCATGGCGACGGTGTTGCCATAATGGTCGTCATGGCGACGATGATGTCATATGGTCGTCATGGCGACGATGATGTCATAATGGTCGTCATGTCGACGATGACGTCATAATGGTCGTCACGGCGACGATGATCTCATAATGGTCGTCATGGCGACGATGACGTCATAATGGTCGTCATGGCGACGATGATGTCATAATGGTCGTCATGGCGACGATGATGTCATACTGGTCGTCATGGCGACGGTGTTGCCATAATGGTCGTCATGGCGACGATGATGTCATAATGGTCGTCATGGCGACGATGATGTCATAATGGTCGTCATACCGACGATGATGTCATAATGGTCGTCATGGCGAAGATGATGTCATAATGGTCGTCATGGCGACGATGATGTCATAATGGTCGTCTTGCCGACGATGATGTCATAATGGTCGTCTTGCCGACGATGATGTCATAATGGTCGTCATGGCGACGGTGATGTCATAATAGTTGTCATGGCGACGATGAAGTCATAATGGTCGTCTTGCCGACGATGATGTCATAATGGTCGTCATGGCGACGGTGTTGCCATAATGGTCGTCATGGCGACGATCATGTCATAATGGTCGTCATGGCGACGATGATGTCAGTATGGTGGTCATGGCTTTGGTGATGTCATAATGGTCGTCATGGCAATGGTGATGTCAGAATGGTCGTCATGGCGACGATGATGTCAGTATGGTGGTCATGGCTTTGGTGATGTCATAATGGTCGTCATGGCTTTGGTGATGTCATAATGGTCGTCATGGCAATGGTGATGTCAGAATGGTCGTCATGGCGACGATGATGTCAGTATGGTGGTCATGGCTTTGGTGATGTCATAATGGTCGTCATGGCGACGATGATGTCATAATGGTCGTCATGGCGACGATGATGTCAATATGGTTGTTATGGCTTTGGTGATGTCATAATGGTCGTCATGGCGACGGTGATGTCATAATGGTCGTCATGGCGACGATGATGTCATGATGGTCGTCACGGCGACGATGATGTCATAATGGTCGTCACCGCGACGGTGATGTCATAATTGTCGTCATGGCGACGATGATGTCATACTGGTCGTCATGGCGTCGGTGTTGCCATAATGGTCGTCATGGCGACGATGATGTCATATGGTCGTCATGGCGACGATGATGTCATAATGGTCGTCATGGCGACGATGACGTCATAATGGTCGTCACGGCGACGATGATGTCATAATGGTCATCATGGCGACGATGACGTCATAATGGTCGTCACGGCGACGATGATGTCATAATGGTCGTCATGGCGACGATGATGTCATACTGGTCGTCATGGCGACGGTGTTGCCATAATGGTCGTCATGGCGACGATGATGTCATAATGGTCGTCATGGCGACGATGATGTCATAATGGTCGTCATGGCGACGATGATGTCATAATGGTCGTCATACCGACGATGATGTCATAATGGTCGTCATGGCGAAGATGATGTCATAATGGTCGTCATGGCGACGGTGATGTCATAATAGTCGTCATGGCGACGATGATGTCATAATGGTCGTCTTGCCGACGATGATGTCATAATGGTCGTCATGGCGACGGTGTTGCCATAATGGTCGTCATGGCGACGATCATGTCATAATGGTCGTCATGGCGACGATGATGTCATAATGGTCGTCATGGCGACGATGATGTCAGTATGGTGGTCATGGCTTTGGTGATGTCATAATGGTCGTCATGGCAATGGTGATGTCAGAATGGTCGTCATGGCGACGATGATGTCAGTATGGTGGTCGTGGCTTTGGTGATGTCATAATGGTCGTCATGGCGACGATGATGTCATAATGGTCGTCATGGCGACGATGATGTCATAATGGTCATCATGGCGACGATGATGTCATAATGGTCGTCATGCCGACGATGATGTCATAATGGTCGTCATGGCGACGATGATGTCAGTATGGTGGTCATGGCTTTGGTGATGTCATAATGGTGGTCATGGCGACGGTGATGTCATAATGGTCGTCATGGCAATGGTGATGTCAGAATGGTCGTCATGGCGACGATGATGTCAGTATGGTGGTCGTGGCTTTGGTGATGTCATAATGGTCGTCATGGCGACGATGATGTCATACTGGTCGTCATGGCGACGGTGTTGCCATAATGGTCGTCATGGCGACGATGATGTCATAATGGTCGTCATGGCGACGATGATGTCATAATGGTCGTCATGGCGACGATGATGTCATAATGGTCGTCATGGCGACGATGATGTCATATGGTCGTCATGGCGACGATGATGTCATAATGGTCGTCATGGCGACGATGACGTCATAATGGTCGTCATGGCGACGATGATGTCATACTGGTCGTCATGGCGACGGTGTTGCCATAATGGTCGTCATGGCGACGATGATGTCATAATGGTCGTCATGGCGACGATGACGTCATAATGGTCGTCATGGCGACGATGACGTCATAATGGTCGTCATGGCGACGATGATGTCATAATGGTCGTCATGGCGACGATGACGTCATAATGGTCGTCATGACGACGATGATGTCATACTGGTCGTCATGGTGACGGTATTGCCATAATGGTCGTCATGGCGACGATGATGTCATAATGGTCGTCATGCCGACAATGATGTCATAATGGTCGTCATGGCGACGGTGTTGCCATAATGGTCGTCATGGCGACGATGATGTCTGACTGGTCATCATGGCGACGGTGTTGCCATAATGGTCGTCATGGCGACGATGATGTCATAATGGTCGTCATGGCGACGATGATGTCATAATGGTCGTCATACCGACGATGATGTCATAATGGTCGTCATGGCGAAGATGATGTCATAATGGTCGTCATGGCGACGATGATGTCATAATGTTCGTCTTGCCGACGATGATGTCATAATGGTCGTCATGGCGACGGTGATGTCATAATAGTCGTCATGGCGATGATAATGTCATAATGGTCGTCTTGCCGACGATGATGTCATAATGGTCGTCATGGCGACGGTGTTGCCATAATGGTCGTCATGGCGACGATCATGTGATAATGGTCGTCATGGCGACGATGATGTCATAATGGTCGTCATGGCTTTCTTGATGTCATAATGGTCGTCATGGTGACGGTGATGTCATAATGGTCGTCATGGCAATGGTGATGTCAGAATGGTCGTCATGGCGACGATGATGTCAGTATGGTGGTCATGGCTTTGGTGATGTCATAATGGTCGTCATGGCGATGATGATGTCATAATGGTCGTCATGGCGACGATGATGTCAATATGGTTGTAATGGCTTTGGTGATGTCATAATGGTCGTCATGGCGACGGTGATGTCATAATGGTCGTCATGACGACGGTGATGTCATAATGGTCGTCATGGCGACGATGATGTCATAATGGTCGTCATGGCGACGACGATGTCATACTGGTCGTCATGGCGACGGTGTTGCCATAATGGTCGTCATGGCGACGATGATGTCATATGGTCGTCATGGCGACGATGATGTCATAATGGTCGTCATGGCGACGATGACGTCATAATGGTCGTCATGGCGACGATGAAGTCATAATGGTCGTCATGGCGACGATGATGTCATAATGGTCGTCATGGCGACGATGACGTCATAATGGTCGTCATGACGACGATGATGTCATACTGGTCGTTATGGTGACGGTATTGCCATAATGGTCGTCATGGCGACGATGATGTCATAATGGTCGTCATGCCGACAATGATGTCATAATGGTCGTCATGGCGACGGTGTTGCCATAATGGTCGTCATGGCGACGATGATGTCATAATGGTCGTCATGGCGACGTTGATGTCATAATGGTCGTCATGGCAATGGTGATGTCAGAATGGTCGTCATGGCGACGATGATGTCAGTATGGTGGTCATGGCTTTGGTGTTGCCATAATGGTCGTCATGGCGACGATGATGTCATACTGGTCGTCATGGCGACGGTGTTGCCATAATGGTAGTCATAGCGACGATGATGTCATACTGGTCGTCATGGCGACGGTGTTGCCATAATGGTCGTCATGGCGACGATGATGTCATAATGGTCGTCATGGCGACGATGATGTCATAATGGTCGTCATGGCGACGGTGATGTCATAATGGTCGTCATGGCGACGATGATGTCATGATGGTCGTCACGGCGACGATGATGTCATAATGGTCGTCACCGCAACGGTGATGTCATAATGGTCGTCATGGCGACGATGATGTCATACTGGTCGTCATGGCGACGGTGTTGCCATAATGGTTGTCATGGCGACGATGATGTCATATGTTCGTCATGGCGACGATGATGTCATAATGGTCGTCATGGCGACGATGACGTCATAATGGTCGTCACGGCGACGATGATGTCATAATGGTCATCATGGCGACGATGACGTCATAATGGTCGTCACGGCGACGATGATGTCATAATGGTCGTCATGGCGGCGATGATGTCATAATGGTCGTCATGGCGACGATGATGTCATAATGGTCGTCATGGCGACGATGATGTCATAATGGTCGTCATGGCGTCGATGATGTCATATGGTCGTCATGGCGACGATGATGTCATAATGGTCGTCATGGCGACGATGATGTCATACTGGTCGTCATGGCGACGGTGTTGCCATAATGGTCGTCATGGCGACGATGATGTCATAATGGTCGTCATGGCGACGATGATGTCATAATGGTCGTCATGGCGACGATGATGTCATAATGGTCGTCATGGCGACGATGATGTCATATGGTCGTCATGGCGACGATTATGTCATAATGGTCGTCATGGCGACGATGACGTCATAATGGTTGTCATGGCGACGATGACGTCATAATGGTCGTCATGGCGACGATGATGTCATAATGGTCGTCATGGCGACGATGACGTCATAATGGTCGTCATGACGACGATGATGTCATACTGGTCGTCATGGTGACGGTATTGCCATAATGGTCGTCATGGCGACGATGATGTCATAATGGTCGTCATGCCGACAATGATGTCATAATGGTCGTCATTGCGACGTTGATGTCATAATGGTCGTCATGGCAATGGTGATGTCAGAATGGTCGTCATGGCGACGATGATGTCAGTATGGTGGTCATGGCTTTGGTGTTGCCATAATGGTCGTCATGGCGACGATGATGTCATACTGGTCGTCATGGCGACGGTGTTGCCATAATGGTAGTCATAGCGACGATGATGTCATACTGGTCGTCATGGCGACGGTGTTGCCATAATGGTCGTCATGGCGACGATGATGTCATAATGGTCGTCATGGCGATGATGATGTCATAATGGTCGTCATGGCGACGATGATGTCAATATGGTTGTAATGGCTTTGGTGATGTCATAATGGTCGTCATGGCGACGGTGATGTCATAATGGTCGTCATGACGACGGTGATGTCATAATGGTCGTCATGGCGACGATGATGTCATAATGGTCGTCATGGCGACGACGATGTCATACTGGTCGTCATGGCGACGGTGTTGCCATAATGGTCGTCATGGCGACGATGATGTCATATGGTCGTCATGGCGACGATGATGTCATAATGGTCGTCATGGCGACGATGACGTCATAATGGTCGTCATGGCGACGATGACGTCATAATGGTCGTCATGGCGATGATGATGTCATAATGGTCGTCATGGCGACGATGACGTCATCATGGTCGTCATGACGACGATGATGTCATACTGGTCGTCATGGTGACGGTATTGCCATAATGGTCGTCATGGCGACGATGATGTCATAATGGTCGTCATGCCGACAATGATGTCATAATGGTCGTCATGGCGACGGTGTTGCCATAATGGTCGTCATGGCGACGATGATGTCATAATGGTCGTCATGGCGACGTTGATGTCATAATGGTCGTCATGGCAATGGTGATGTCAGAATGGTCGTCATGGCGACGATGATGTCAGTATGGTGGTCATGGCTTTGGTGTTGCCATAATGGTCGTCATGGCGACGATGATGTCATACTGGTCGTCATGGCGACGGTGTTGCCATAATGGTAGTCATAGCGACGATGATGTCATACTGGTCGTCATGGCGACGGTGTTGCCATAATGGTCGTCATGGCGACGATGATGTCATAATGGTCGTCATGGCGACGATGATGTCATAATGGTCGTCATGGCGACGGTGATGTCATAATGGTCGTCATGGCGACGATGATGTCATGATGGTCGTCACGGCGACGATGATGTTATAATGGTCGTCACCGCAACGGTGATGTCATAATGGTCGTCATGGCGACGATGATGTCATACTGGTCGTCATGGCGACGGTGTTGCCATAATGGTTGTCATGGCGACGATTATGTCATATGGTCGTCATGGCGACGATGATGTCATAATGGTCGTCATGGCGACGATGACGTCATAATGGTCGTCACGGCGACGATGATGTCATAATGGTCATCATGGCGACGATGACGTCATAATGGTCGTCACGGCGACGATTATGTCATAATGGTCGTCATGGCGACGATGATGTCATACTGGTCGTCATGGCGACGGTGTTGCCATAATGGTCGTCATGGCGACGATGATGTCATAATGGTCGTCATGGCGACGATGATGTCATACTGGTCGTCATGGCGACGGTGTTGCCATAATGGTCGTCATGGCGACGATGATGTCATAATGGTCGTCATGGCGACGATGATGTCATAATGGTCGTCATGGCGACGATGACGTCATAATGGTCGTCATGGCGACCATGATGTCATACTGGTCGTCATGGCGACGGTGTTGCAATAATGGTCGTCATGGCGACGATGATGTCATAATGGTCGTCATGGCGACGATGATGTCATAATGGTCGTCATGGCGACGATGATGTCATAATGGTCGTCATGGCGACGATGATGTCATATGGTCGTCATGGCGACGATGACGTCATAATGGTCGTCATGGCGGCGATGACGTCATAATGGTCGTCATGGCGACGATGATGTCATAATGGTCGTCATGGCGACGATGATGTCATAATGGTCGTCATGGCGACGATGACGTCATAATGGTCGTCATGACGACGATGATGTCATAATGGTCGTCATGGCGACGATGATGTCATAATGGTCGTCATGGCGACGGGATGTCATAATGGTCGTCATGGCGACGATGATGTCATGATGGTCGTCACGGCGACGATGATGTCATAATGGTCGTCACCGCAACGGTGATGTCATAATGGTCGTCATGGCGACGATGATGTCATACTGGTCGTCATGGCGACGGTGTTGCCATAATGGTTGTCATGGCGACGATGATGTCATATGGTCGTCATGGCGACGATGATGTCATAATGGTCGTCATGGCGACGATGACGTCATAATGGTCGTCATGGCGACGATGATGTCATAATGGTCATCATGGCGACGATGACGTCATAATGGTCGTCACGGCGACGATGATGTCATAATGGTCGTCATGGCGACGATGATGTCATACTGGTCGTCATGGCGACGGTGTTGCCATAATGGTCGTCATGGCGACGATGATGTCATAATGGTCGTCATGGCGACGATGATGTCATAATGGTCGTCATGGCGACGATGATGTCATAATGGTCGTCATGGCGTCGATGATGTCATATGGTCGTCATGGCGACGATGATGTCATAATGGTCGTCATGGCGACGATGACGTCATAATGGTCGTCATGGCGACGATGATGTCATACTGGTCGTCATGGCGACGGTGTTGCCATAATGGTCGTCATGGCGACGATGATGTCATAATGGTCGTCATGGCGACGATGATGTCATAATGGTCGTCATGGCGACGATGATGTCATATGGTCGTCATGGCGACGATGATGTCATAATGGTCGTCATGGCGACGATGACGTCATAATGGTCGTCATGGCGACGATGATGTCATACTGGTCGTCATGGCGACGGTGTTGCCATAATGGTCGTCATGGCGACGATGATGTCATAATGGTCGTCATGGCGACGATGATGTCATAATGGTCGTCATGGCGACGATGACGTCATAATGGTCGTCATGGCGACGATGATGTCATACTGGTCGTCATGGCGACGGTGTTGCCATAATGGTCGTCATGGCGACGATGATGTCATAATGGTCGTCATGGCGACGATGATGTCATAATGGTCGTCATGGCGACGATGATGTCATAATGGTCGTCATGGCGACGATGATGTCATATGGTCGTCATGGCGACGATGACGTCATAATGGTCGTCATGGCGACGATGACGTCATAATGGTCGTCATGGCGACGATGATGTCATAATGGTCGTCATGGCGACGATGACGTCATAATGGTCGTCATGACGACGATGATGTCATAATGGTCGTCATGGCGACGATGATGTCATAATGGTCGTCATGGCGACGGTGATGTCATAATGGTCGTCATGGCGACGGTGATGTCATGATGGTCGTCACGGCGACGATGATGTCATAATGGTCGTCACAGCAACGGTGATGTCATAATGGTCGTCATGGCGACGATGATGTCATACTGGTCGTCATGGCGACGGTGTTGCCATAATGGTTGTCATGGCGACGATGATGTCATATGGTCGTCATGGCGACGATGATGTCATAATGGTCGTCATGGCGACGATGACGTCATAATGGTCGTCACGGCGACGATGATGTCATAATGGTCATCATGGCGACGATGACGTCATAATGGTCGTCACGGCGACGATGATGTCATAATGGTCGTCATGGCGACGATGATGTCATACTGGTCGTCATGGCGACGGTGTTGCCATAATGGTCGTCATGGCGACGATGATGTCATAATGGTCGTCATGGCGACGATGATGTCCTAATGGTCGTCATGGCGACGATGATGTCATAATGGTCGTCATGGCGTCGATGATGTCATATGGTCGTCATGGCGACGATGACGTCATAATGGTCGTCATGGCGACGATGACGTCATAATGGTCGTCATGGCGACGATGATGTCATACTGGTCGTCATGGCGACGGTGTTGCCATAATGGTCGTCATGGCGACGATGATGTCATAATGGTCGTCATGGCGTCGATGATGTCATAATGGTCGTCATGGCGACGATGATGTCATAATGGTCGTCATGGCGACGATGATGTCATATGGTCGTCATGGCGACGATGATGTCATAATGGTCGTCATGGCGACGATGACGTCATAATGGTCGTCATGGCGACGATGACGTCATAATGGTCGTCATGGCGACGATGATGTCATAATGGTCGTCATGGCGACGATGACGTCATAATGGTCGTCATGGCGACGATGATGTCATACTGGTCGTCATGGCGACGGTGTTGCCATAATGGTCGTCATGGCGACGATGACGTCATAATGGTCGTCATGGCGACGATGATGTCATAATGGTCGTCATGGCGACGATGACGTCATAATGGTCGTCATGGCGACGATGATGTCATACTGGTCGTCATGGCGACGGTGTTGCCATAATGGTCGTCATGGCGACGATGATGTCATAATGGTCGTCATGGCGACGATGATGTCATAATGGTCGTCATGGCGACGATGATGTCATAATGGTCGTCATGGCGACGATGATGTCATATGGTCGTCATGGCGACGATGACGTCATAATGGTCGTCATGGCGACGATGACGTCATAATGGTCGTCATGGCGACGATGATGTCATAATGGTCGTCATGGCGACGATGACGTCATAATGGTCGTCATGACGACGATGATGTCATAATGGTCGTCATGGCGACGATGATGTCATAAAGGTCGTCATGGCGACGGTGATGTCATAATGGTCGTCATGGCGACGATGATGTCATGATGGTCGTCACGGCGACGATGATGTCATAATGGTCGTCACCGCAACGGTGATGTCATAATGGTCGTCATGGCGACGATGATGTCATACTGGTCGTCATGGCGACGGTGTTGCCATAATGGTTGTCATGGCGACGATGATGTCATATGGTCGTCATGGCGACGATGATGTCATAATGGTCGTCATGGCGACGATGACGTCATAATGGTCGTCACGGCGACGATGATGTCATAATGGTCATCATGGCGACGATGACGTCATAATGGTCGTCACGGCGACGATGATGTCATAATGGTCGTCATGGCGACGATGATGTCATACTGGTCGTCATGGCGACGGTGTTGCCATGATGGTCGTCATGGCGACGATGATGTCATGATGGTCGTCACGGCGACGATGATGTCATAATGGTCGTCATGGCGACGGTGTTGCCATAATGGTCGTCATGGCGACGATGATGTCATAATGGTCGTCATGGCGACGTTGATGTCATAATGGTCGTCATGGCAATGGTGATGTCAGAATGGTCGTCATGGCGACGATGATGTCAGTATGGTGGTCATGGCTTTGGTGTTGCCATATTGGTCGTCATGGCGACGATGATGTCATACTGGTCGTCATGGCGACGGTGTTGCCATAATGGTAGTCATAGCGACGATGATGTCATACTGGTCGTCATGGCGACGGTGTTGCCATAATGGTCGTCATGGCGACGATGATGTCATAATGGTGGTCATGGCGACGATGATGTCATAATGGTCGTCATGGCGACGATGATGTCATAATGGTCGTCATGGCGACGATGATGTCATAATGGTCGTCATGGCGATGATGATGTCATAATGGTCGTCATGGCGACGATGATGTCAATATGGTTGTAATGGCTTTGGTGATGTCATAATGGTCGTCATGGCGACGGTGATGTCATAATGGTCGTCATGACGACGGTGATGTCATAATGGTCGTCATGGCGACGATGATGTCATAATGGTCGTCATGGCGACGACGATGTCATACTGGTCGTCATGGCGACGGTGTTGCCATAATGGTCGTCATGGCGACGATGATGTCATATGGTCGTCATGGCGACGATGACGTCATAATGGTCGTCATGGCGACGATGACGTCATAATGGTCGTCATGGCGACGATGATGTCATAATGGTCGTCATGGCGACGATGACGTCATAATGGTCGTCATGACGACGATGATGTCATACTGGTCGTCATGGTGACGGTATTGCCATAATGGTCGTCATGGCGACGATGATGTCATAATGGTCGTCATGCCGACAATGATGTCATAATGGTCGTCATGGCGACGGTGTTGCCATAATGGTCGTCATGGCGACGATGATGTCATAATGGTCGTCATGGCGACGTTGATGTCATAATGGTCGTCATAGCGACGGTGATGTCATAATGGTCGTCATGGCGACGATGATGTCATGATGGTCGTCACGGCGACGATGATGTCATAATGGTTGTCATGGCGACGATGATGTCATATGGTCGTCATGGCGACGATGATGTCATAATGGTCGTCATGGCGACGATGACGTCATAATGGTCGTCACGGCGACGATGATGTCATACTGGTCGTCATGGCGACGGTGTTGCCATAATGGTTGTCATGGCGACGATGATGTCATATGGTCGTCATGGCGACGATGATGTCATAATGGTCGTCATGGCGACGATGACGTCATAATGGTCGTCACGGCGACGATGATGTCATAATGGTCATCATGGCGACGATGACGTCATAATGGTCGTCACGGCGACGATGATGTCATAA
This sequence comes from Phyllobates terribilis, assembly GCF_046119375.1. Lineage (NCBI taxonomy): Eukaryota > Metazoa > Chordata > Amphibia > Anura > Dendrobatidae > Phyllobates > Phyllobates terribilis. Next base: position 3,559,127 of record NW_027362911.1, read on the forward strand.
TGGTCGTCATGGCGACGATGATGTCATACTGGTCGTCATGGCGACGGTGTTGCCATAATGGTCGTCATGGCGACGATGATGTCATAATGGTCGTCATGGCGACGATGATGTCATAATGGTCGTCATGGCGACGATGATGTCATAATGGTCGTCATGGCGACGATGATGTCATATGGTCGTCATGGCGACGATGACGTCATAATGGTCAGCATGGCAACGATGACGTCATAATGGTCGTCATGGCGACGATGATGTCATACTGGTCGTCATGGCGACGGTGTTGCCATAATGGTCGTCATGGCGACGATGATGTCATAATGGTCGTCATGGCGACGATGATGTCATAATGGTCGTCATGGCGACGATGATGTCATAATGGTCGTCATGGCGACGGTGTTGCCATAATGGTCGTCATGGCGACGATGATGTCATAATGGTCGTCATGGCGACGTTGATGTCATAATGGTCGTCATGGCAATGGTGATGTCAGAATGGTCGTCATGGCGACGATAATGTCAGTATGGTGGTCATGGCTTTGGTGTTGCCATAATGGTCGTCATGGCGACGATGATATCATACTGGTCGTCATGGCGACGGTGTTGCCATAATGGTAGTCATAGCGACGATGATGTCATACTGGTCGTCATGGCGACGGTGTTGCCATAATGGTCGTCATGGCGACGATGATGTCATAATGGTCGTCATGGCGACGATGATGTCATAATGGTCGTCATGGCGACGATGATGTCATAATGGTCGTCACCGCGACGGTGATGTCATAATGGTCGTCACCGCAACGGTGATGTCATAATGGTCGTCATGGCGACGATGATGTCATACAGGTTGTCATGGCGACGGTGTTGCCATAATGGTCGTCATGGCGACGATGATGTCATATGGTCGTCATGGCGACGATGATGTCATAATGGTCGTCACGGCGACGATGATGTCATAATGGTCGTCATGGCGACGATGACGTCATAATAGTCGTCATGGCGACGATGATGTCATAATGGTCGTCATGGCGACGATGATGTCATGCTGGTCGTCATGGCGACGGTGTTGCCATAATGGTCGTCATGGCGACGATGATGTCATAATGGTCGTCATGGCGACGATGATGTCATAATGGTCGTCATACCGACGATGATGTCATAATTTATCGTCATGGCGACGATGATGTCATAATGGTCGTCATGGCGACGATGACGTCATAATGGTCGTCATGGCGACGATGATGTCATAATGGTCGTCATGGCGACGATGATGTCATAATGGTCGTCATGGCGACGATGACGTCATAATGGTCGTCATGGCAACGATGACGTCATAATGGTCGTCATGGCGACGATGATGTCATAATGGTCATCATGGCGACGGTGATGTCATAATAGTCGTCATCGCGACGATGATGTCATAATGGTCGTCTTGCCGACGATGATGTCATAATGGTCGTCATGGCGACGGTGTTGCCATAATGGTCGTCATGGCGACGATGATGTCATAATGGTCGTCATGGCGACGATGATGTCATAATGGTCGTCATGGCGACAATGATGTCAGTATGGTGGTCATGGCTTTGGTGATGTCATAATGGTCGTCATGGCGACGGTGATGTCATAATGGTCGTCATGGCAATGGTGATGTCAGAATGGTCGTCATGGCGACGATGATGTCAGTATGGTGGTCATGGCTTTGGTGATGTCATAATGGTCGTCATGGCGACGGTGATGTCATAATGGTCGTCATGGCGACGGTGATGTCATAATGGTCGTCATGGCGACGATGATGTCATGATGGTCGTCACGGCGACGATGATGTCATGATGGTCGTCACCGCGACGGTGATGTCATAATGGTCGTCATGGCGACGATGATGTCATACTGGTCGTCATGGCGACGGTGTTGCCATAATGGTCGTCATGGCGACGATGATGTCATATGGTCGTCATGGCGACGATGATGTCATAATGGTCGTCATGTCGACGATGACGTCATAATGGTCGTCACGGCGACGATGATCTCATAATGGTCGTCATGGCGACGATGACGTCATAATGGTCGTCATGGCGACGATGATGTCATAATGGTCGTCATGGCGACGATGATGTCATACTGGTCGTCATGGCGACGGTGTTGCCATAATGGTCGTCATGGCGACGATGATGTCATAATGGTCGTCATGGCGACGATGATGTCATAATGGTCGTCATACCGACGATGATGTCATAATGGTCGTCATGGCGAAGATGATGTCATAATGGTCGTCATGGCGACGATGATGTCATAATGGTCGTCTTGCCGACGATGATGTCATAATGGTCGTCTTGCCGACGATGATGTCATAATGGTCGTCATGGCGACGGTGATGTCATAATAGTTGTCATGGCGACGATGAAGTCATAATGGTCGTCTTGCCGACGATGATGTCATAATGGTCGTCATGGCGACGGTGTTGCCATAATGGTCGTCATGGCGACGATCATGTCATAATGGTCGTCATGGCGACGATGATGTCAGTATGGTGGTCATGGCTTTGGTGATGTCATAATGGTCGTCATGGCAATGGTGATGTCAGAATGGTCGTCATGGCGACGATGATGTCAGTATGGTGGTCATGGCTTTGGTGATGTCATAATGGTCGTCATGGCTTTGGTGATGTCATAATGGTCGTCATGGCAATGGTGATGTCAGAATGGTCGTCATGGCGACGATGATGTCAGTATGGTGGTCATGGCTTTGGTGATGTCATAATGGTCGTCATGGCGACGATGATGTCATAATGGTCGTCATGGCGACGATGATGTCAATATGGTTGTTATGGCTTTGGTGATGTCATAATGGTCGTCATGGCGACGGTGATGTCATAATGGTCGTCATGGCGACGATGATGTCATGATGGTCGTCACGGCGACGATGATGTCATAATGGTCGTCACCGCGACGGTGATGTCATAATTGTCGTCATGGCGACGATGATGTCATACTGGTCGTCATGGCGTCGGTGTTGCCATAATGGTCGTCATGGCGACGATGATGTCATATGGTCGTCATGGCGACGATGATGTCATAATGGTCGTCATGGCGACGATGACGTCATAATGGTCGTCACGGCGACGATGATGTCATAATGGTCATCATGGCGACGATGACGTCATAATGGTCGTCACGGCGACGATGATGTCATAATGGTCGTCATGGCGACGATGATGTCATACTGGTCGTCATGGCGACGGTGTTGCCATAATGGTCGTCATGGCGACGATGATGTCATAATGGTCGTCATGGCGACGATGATGTCATAATGGTCGTCATGGCGACGATGATGTCATAATGGTCGTCATACCGACGATGATGTCATAATGGTCGTCATGGCGAAGATGATGTCATAATGGTCGTCATGGCGACGGTGATGTCATAATAGTCGTCATGGCGACGATGATGTCATAATGGTCGTCTTGCCGACGATGATGTCATAATGGTCGTCATGGCGACGGTGTTGCCATAATGGTCGTCATGGCGACGATCATGTCATAATGGTCGTCATGGCGACGATGATGTCATAATGGTCGTCATGGCGACGATGATGTCAGTATGGTGGTCATGGCTTTGGTGATGTCATAATGGTCGTCATGGCAATGGTGATGTCAGAATGGTCGTCATGGCGACGATGATGTCAGTATGGTGGTCGTGGCTTTGGTGATGTCATAATGGTCGTCATGGCGACGATGATGTCATAATGGTCGTCATGGCGACGATGATGTCATAATGGTCATCATGGCGACGATGATGTCATAATGGTCGTCATGCCGACGATGATGTCATAATGGTCGTCATGGCGACGATGATGTCAGTATGGTGGTCATGGCTTTGGTGATGTCATAATGGTCGTCATGGCGACGGTGATGTCATAATGGTCGTCATGGCAATGGTGATGTCAGAATGGACGTCATGGCGACGGTGATGTCAGTATGGTGGTCATGGCTTTGGTGATGTCATAATGGTCATCATGGCGACGATGATGTCATAATGGTCATCATGGCGACGATGATGTCAATATGGTTGTCATGGCTTTGGTGATGTCAGAATGGTCGTCATGGCGACGGTGATGTCAGTATGGTGGTCATGGCTTTGGTGATGTCATAATGGTCGTCATGGCGACGATGATGTCATAATGGTCGTCATGGCGACGATGATGTCAATATGGTTGTCATGGCTTTGGTGATGTCATAATGGTCGTCAAGGCGACGGTGATGTCATAATGGTCGTCATGGCGACGATGATGTCATAATGGTTGTCACGGCGACTATGATGTCATACTGGTCGTCATGGCGACGGTGTTGCCATAATGGTCGTCATGGCGACGATGACGTCATAATGGTCGTCATGGCGACGATGATGTCATAATGGTCGTCATGACAACGATGACGTCATAATGGTCGTCATGGCGACGATGATGTCATAATGGTAGTCATGGCGACGATGATGTCATAATGATCGTCATGGCGACGGTGATGTCATAATGGTCGTCATGCCGACGATGATGTCATAATGGTCGTCATGGCGAAGATGATGTCATAATGGTCGTCATGGCGACGATGACGTCATAATGGTCGTCATGGCGACGATGATGTCATACTGGTCGTCATGGCGACGGTGTTGCCATAATGGTCGTCATGGCGACGATGATGTCATAATGGTCGTCATGGCGACGGTGATGTCATAATAGTCGTCATGGCGACGATGATGTCATAATGGTCGTCATGCCGACGATGATGTCATAATGGTCGTCATGGCGACGGTGTTGCCATAATTGTCGTCATTGCGACGATGATATCATAATGGTCGTCATGGCGACGATGATGTCATTATGGTGGTCATGGCTTTGGTGATGTCTTAATGGTCGTCATGGCGACGGTGATGTCATAATGGTCGTCATGGCAATGGTGATGTCAGAATGGTCGTCATGGCGACGATGATGTCAGTATGGTGGTCATGGCTTTGGTGATGTCATAATGGTCGTCATGGCGACGATGATGTCATAATGGTCGTCATGGCGACGATGATGTCAATATGGTTGTAATGGCTTTGGTAATGTCATAATGTTCGTCATGGCGACGGTGATGTCATAATGGTCGTTATGGCGACGATGATGTCATAATGGTCGTCACGGCGACGATGATGTCATAATGGTCGTCATGGCAACGATGACGTCATAATGGTCGTCATGGCGACGATGATGTCATAATGGTAGTCATGGCGACGATGATGTCATACTGGTCATCATGGCGACGGTGTTGCCATACTGGTCGTCATGGCGACGATGATGTCATAATGATCGTCATGGCGACGGTGATGTCATAATGGTCGTCATGCCGACGATGATGTCATAATGGTCGTCATGGCGAAGATGATGTCATAATGGTCGTCATGGCGACGATGACGTCATAATGGTCGTCATGACGACGATGACGTCATAATGGTCGTCATGGCGACGATGATGTCATAATGGTCGTCATGGCGACGGTGATGTCATAATAGTCGTCATGGCAATGGTGATGTCAGAATGGTTGTCATGGCGACGGTGATGTCAGTATGGTGGTCATGGCTTTGGTGATGTCATAATGGTCGTCATGGCGACGATGATGTCATAATGGTCGTCATGGCGACGATGATGTCAATATGGTTGTCATGGCTTTGGTGATGTCATAATGGTCGTCAAGGCGACGGTGATGTCATAATGGTCGTCATGGCGACGATGATGTCATAATGGTCGTCACGGCGACGATGATGTCATACTGGTCGTCATGGCGACGGTGTTGCCATAATGGTCGTCATGGCGACGATGACGTCATAATGGTCGTCATGGCGACGATGATGTCATTATGGTCGTCATGGCAACGATGACGTCATAATGGTCGTCATGGCGACGATGATGTCATAATGGTAGTCATGGCGACGATGATGTCATAATGATCGTCATGGCGACGGTGATGTCATAATGGTCGTCATGCCGACGATGATGTCATAATGGTCGTCATGGCGAAGATGATGTCATAATGGTCGTCATGGCGACGATGACGTCATAATGGTCGTCATGGCGACGATGATGTCATACTGGTCGTCATGGCGACGGTGTTGCCATAATGGTCGTCATGGCGACGATGATGTCATAATGGTCGTCATGGCGACGGTGATGTCATAATAGTCGTCATGGCGACGATGATGTCATAATGGTCGTCATGCCGACGATGATGTCATAATGGTCGTCATGGCGACGGTGTTGCCATAATGGTCGTCATTGCGACGATGATATCATAATGGTCGTCATGGCGACGATGATGTCATTATGGTGGTCATGGCTTTGGTGATGTCTTAATGGTCGTCATGGCGACGGTGATGTCATAATGGTCGTCATGGCAATGGTGATGTCAGAATGGTCGTCATGGCGACGATGATGTCAGTATGGTGGTCATGGCTTTGGTGATGTCATAATGGTCGTCATGGCGACGATGATGTCATAATGGTCGTCATGGCGACGATGATGTCAATATGGTTGTAATGGCTTTGGTAATGTCATAATGTTCGTCATGGCGACGGTGATGTCATAATGGTCGTTATGGCGACGATGATGTCATAATGGTCGTCACGGCGACGATGATGTCATAATGGTCGTCATGGCAACGATGACGTCATAATGGTCGTCATGGCGACGATGATGTCATAATGGTAGTCATGGCGACGATGATGTCATACTGGTCGTCATGGCGACGGTGTTGCCATACTGGTCGTCATGGCGACGATGATGTCATAATGATCGTCATGGCGACGGTGATGTCATAATGGTCGTCATGCCGACGATGATGTCATAATGGTCGTCATGGCGAAGATGATGTCATAATGGTCGTCATGGCGACGATGACGTCATAATGGTCGTCATGACGACGATGACGTCATAATGGTCGTCATGGCGACGATGATGTCATAATGGTCGTCATGGCGACGGTGATGTCATAATAGTCGTCATGGCAATGGTGATGTCAGAATGGTCGTCATGGCGACGGTGATGTCAGTATGGTGGTCATGGCTTTGGTGATGTCATAATGGTCGTCATGGCGACGATGATGTCATACTGGTCGTCATGGCGACGATGATGTCAATATGGTTGTCATGGCTTTGGTGATGTCATAATGGTCGTCAAGGCGACGGTGATGTCATAATGGTCGTCATGGCGACGATGATGTCATAATGGTCGTCACGGCGACGATGATGTCATACTGGTCGTCATGGCGACGGTGTTGCCATAATGGTCGTCATGGCGACGATGACGTCATAATGGTCGTCATGGCGACGATGATGTCATAATGGTCGTCATGGCAACGATGACGTCATAATGGTCGTCATGGCGACGATGATGTCATAATGGTAGTCATGGCGACGATGATGTCATAATGATCGTCATGGCGACGGTGATGTCATAATGGTCGTCATGCCGACGATGATGTCATAATGGTCGTCATGGCGAAGATGATGTCATAATGGTCGTCATGGCGACGATGACGTCATAATGGTCGTCATGGCGACGATGATGTCATACTGGTCGTCATGGCGACGGTGTTGCCATAATGGTCGTCATGGCGACGATGATGTCATAATGGTCGTCATGGCGACGGTGATGTCATAATAGTCGTCATGGCGACGATGATGTCATAATGGTCGTCATGCCGACGATGATGTCATAATGGTCGTCATGGCGACGGTGTTGCCATAATGGTCATCATTGCGACGATGATATCATAATGGTCGTCATGGCGACGATGATGTCATTATGGTGGTCATGGCTTTGGTGATGTCTTAATGGTCGTCATGGCGACGGTGATGTCATAATGGTCGTCATGTCAATGGTGATGTCAGAATGGTCGTCATGGCGACGATGATGTCAGTATGGTGGTCATGGCTTTGGTGATGTCATAATGGTCGTCATGGCGCCGATGATGTCATAATGGTCGTCATGGCGACGATGATGTCAATATGGTTGTAATGGCTTTGGTAATGTCATAATGTTCGTCATGGCGACGGTGATGTCATAATGGTCGTTATGGCGACGATGATGTCATAATGGTCGTCACGGCGACGATGATGTCATAATGGTCGTCACCGCGACGGTGATGTCATAATGGTCGTCACCGCGACGGTGATGTCATAATGGTCGTCATGGCGACGATGATGTCATTCTGGTCGTCATGGCGACGGTGTTGCCATAATGGTCGTCATGGCGACGATGATGTCATATGGTCGTCATGGCGACGATGATGTCATAATGGTCGTCACGGCGACGATGATGTCATAATGGTCGTCATGGCGACGATGACGTCATAATTGTCGTCATGGCGACGATGATGTCATAATGGTCGTCATGGCGACGATGATGTCATACTGGTCGTCATGGCGACGGTGTTGCCATAATGGTCGTCATGGCGACGATGATGTCATAATGGTCGTCATGGCGACGATGATGTCATAATGGTCGTCATACCGACGATGATGTCAATATGGTTGTCATGGCTTTCGTGATGTCATAATGCTCGTCATGGCGACGATGATGTCATAATGGTCGTCATGGCGACGATGACGTCATAATGGTCGTCATGGCGACGGTGATGTCATAATGGTCGTCATGTCGACGATGATGTCATAATGGTCGTCATGGCGAAGATGATGTCATAATGGTCATCATGGTGACGATGACGTCATAATGGTCGTCATGGTGACGATGACGTCATAATGGTCGTCATGTCGACGATGATGTCATAATGGTCGTCATGGCAACGGTGATGTCATAATAGTCGTCATGGCGACGATGATGTCATAATGGTCGTCATGCCGACGATGATGTCATAATGGTCGTCATGGCGACGGTGTTGCCATAATGGTCGTCATTGCGACGATGATATCATAATGGTCGTCATGGCGACGATGATGTCAGTATGGTGGTCATGGCTTTGGTGATGTCTTAATGGTCGTCATGGCGACGGTGATGTCATAATGGCCGTCATGGCAATGGTGATGTCAGAATGGTCGTCATGGCGACGATGATGTCAATATGGTTGTAATGGCTTTGGTAATGTCATAATGTTCGTCATGGCGACGGTGATGTCATAATGGTCGTCATGGCGACGATGATGTCATAATGGTCGTCACCGCGACGGTGATGTTATAATGGTCGTCACCGCGACGGTGATGTCATAATGGTCGTCACCGCGACGGTGATGTCATAATGGTCGTCATGGCGACGATGATGTCATACTGGTTGTCATGGCGACGGTGTTGCCATAATGGTCGTCATGGCGACGATGATGTCATATGGTCGTCATGGCGACGATGATGTCATAATGGTCGTCATGGCGACGATGACGTCATAATGGTCGTCACGGCGACGATGATGTCAGAATGGTCGTCATGGCGACGATGATGTCAGTATGGTGGTCATGGCTTTGGTGATGTCATAATGGTCGTCATGGCGACGATGATGTCATAATGGTCGTCATGGCAACGATGACGTCATAATGGTCGTCATGGCGACGATGATGTCATAATGGTAGTCATGGCGACGATGATGTCATACTGGTCATCATGGCGACGGTGTTGCCATACTGGTCTTCATGGCGACGATGATGTCATAATGATCGTCATGGCGACGGTGATGTCATAATGGTCGTCATGCCGACGATGATGTCATAATGGTCGTCATGGCGAAGATGATGTCATAATGGTCGTCATGGCGACGATGACGTCATAATGGTCGTCATGGCGACGATGACGTCATAATGGTCGTCATGGCGACGATGATGTCATAATGGTCGTCATGGCGACGGTGATGTCAGAATGGTCGTCATGGCGACGGTGATGTCAGTATGGTGGTCATGGCTTTGGTGATGTCATAATGGTCGTCATGGCGACGATGATGTCATAATGGTCGTCATGGCGACGATGATGTCAATATGGTTGTCATGGCTTTGGTGATGTCATAATGGTCGTCAAGGCGACGGTGATGTCATAATGGTCGTCATGGCGACGATGATGTCATACTGGTCGTCATGGCGATGGTGTTGCCATAATGGTCGTCATGGCGACGATGACGTCATAATGGTCGTCATGGCGACGATGATGTCATAATGGTCGTCATGGCAACGATGACGTCATAATGGTCGTCATGGCGACGATGATGTCATAATGGTAGTCATGGCGACGATGATGTCATAATGATCGTCATGGCGACGGTGATGTCATAATGGTCGTCATGCCGACGATGATGTCATAATGGTCGTCATGGCGAAGATGTTGTCATAATGGTCGTCATGGCGACGATGACGTCATAATGGTCGTCATGGCGACGATGATGTCATACTGGTCGTCATGGCGACGGTGTTGCCATAATGGTCGTCATGGCGACGATGATGTCATAATGGTCGTCATGGCGACGGTGATGTCATAATAGTCGTCATGGCGACGATGATGTCATAATGGTCGTCATGCCGACGATGATGTCATAATGGTCGTCATGGCGACGGTGTTGCCATAATGGTCGTCATTGCGACGATGATATCATAATGGTCGTCATGGCGACGATGATGTCATTATGGTGGTCATGGCTTTGGTGATGTCTTAATGGTCGTCATGGCGACGGTGATGTCATAATGATCGTCATGGCGACGATGATGTCAATATGGTTGTAATGGCTTTGGTAATGTCATAATGTTCGTCATGGCGACGGTGATGTCATAATGGTCGTTATGGCGACGATGATGTCATATGGTCGTCATGGCGACGATGATGTCATAATGGTCGTCACGGCGACGATGATGTCATAATGGTCGTCATGGCGACGATGACGTCATAATTGTCGTCATGGCGACGATGATGTCAATATGGTTGTCATGGCTTTCGTGATGTCATAATGGTCGTCATGGCGACGATGATGTCATAATGGTCGTCATGGCGACGATGATGTCATAATGGTCGTCATGGCGAAGATGATGTCATAATGGTCGTCATGGCGACGATGATGTCATAATGGTCGTCATGGCGACGGTGATGTCATAATGGTCGTCATGGCAATGGTGATGTCAGAATGGTCGTCATGGCGACGATGATGTCATAATGGTCGTCATGGCGAAGATGATGTCATAATGGTCGTCATGGCGACGATGACGTCATAATGGTCGTCATGGCGACGATGATGTCATACTGGTCGTCATGGCGACGGTGTTGCCATAATGGTCGTCATGGCGACGATGATGTCATAATGGTCGTCATGGCGACGGTGATGTCATAATAGTCGTCATGGCGACGATGATGTCATAATGGTCGTCATGCCGACGATGATGTCATAATGGTCGTCATGGCGACGGTGTTGCCATAATGGTCGTCATTGCGACGATGATATCATAATGGTCGTCATGGCGACGATGATGTCATTATGGTGGTCATGGCTTTGGTGATGTCTTAATGGTCGTCATGGCGACGGTGATGTCATAATGGTCGTCATGGCAATGGTGATGTCAGAATGGTCGTCATGGCGACGATGATGTCAGTATGGTGGTCATGGCTTTGGTGATGTCATAATGGTCGTCATGGCGACGATGATGTCATAATGGTCGTCATGGCGACGATGATGTCAATATGGTTGTAATGGCTTTGGTAATGTCATAATGTTCGTCATGGCGACGGTGATGTCATAATGGTCGTTATGGCGACGATGATGTCATAATGGTCGTCACGGCGACGATGATGTCATAATGGTCGTCATGGCAACGATGACGTCATAATGGTCGTCATGGCGACGATGATGTCATAATGGTAGTCATGGCGACGATGATGTCATACTGGTCGTCATGGCGACGGTGTTGCCATACTGGTCGTCATGGCGACGATGATGTCATAATGATCGTCATGGCGACGGTGATGTCATAATGGTCGTCATGCCGACGATGATGTCATAATGGTCGTCATGGCGAAGATGATGTCATAATGGTCGTCATGGCGACGATGACGTCATAATGGTCGTCATGACGACGATGACGTCATAATGGTCGTCATGGCGACGATGATGTCATAATGGTCGTCATGGCGACGGTGATGTCATAATAGTCGTCATGGCAATGGTGATGTCAGAATGGTCGTCATGGCGACGGTGATGTCAGTATGGTGGTCATGGCTTTGGTGATGTCATAATGGTCGTCATGGCGACGATGATGTCATACTGGTCGTCATGGCGACGATGATGTCAATATGGTTGTCATGGCTTTGGTGATGTCATAATGGTCGTCAAGGCGACGGTGATGTCATAATGGTCGTCATGGCGACGATGATGTCATAATGGTCGTCACGGCGACGATGATGTCATACTGGTCGTCATGGCGACGGTGTTGCCATAATGGTCGTCATGGCGACGATGACGTCATAATGGTCGTCATGGCGACGATGATGTCATAATGGTCGTCATGGCAACGATGACGTCATAATGGTCGTCATGGCGACGATGATGTCATAATGGTAGTCATGGCGACGATGATGTCATAATGATCGTCATGGCGACGGTGATGTCATAATGGTCGTCATGCCGACGATGATGTCATAATGGTCGTCATGGCGAAGATGATGTCATAATGGTCGTCATGGCGACGATGACGTCATAATGGTCGTCATGGCGACGATGATGTCATACTGGTCGTCATGGCGACGGTGTTGCCATAATGGTCGTCATGGCGACGATGATGTCATAATGGTCGTCATGGCGACGGTGATGTCATAATAGTCGTCATGGCGACGATGATGTCATAATGGTCGTCATGCCGACGATGATGTCATAATGGTCGTCATGGCGACGGTGTTGCCATAATGGTCATCATTGCGACGATGATATCATAATGGTCGTCATGGCGACGATGATGTCATTATGGTGGTCATGGCTTTGGTGATGTCTTAATGGTCGTCATGGCGACGGTGATGTCATAATGGTCGTCATGTCAATGGTGATGTCAGAATGGTCGTCATGGCGACGATGATGTCAGTATGGTGGTCATGGCTTTGGTGATGTCATAATGGTCGTCATGGCGCCGATGATGTCATAATGGTCGTCATGGCGACGATGATGTCAATATGGTTGTAATGGCTTTGGTAATGTCATAATGTTCGTCATGGCGACGGTGATGTCATAATGGTCGTTATGGCGACGATGATGTCATAATGGTCGTCACGGCGACGATGATGTCATAATGGTCGTCACCGCGACGGTGATGTCATAATGGTCGTCACCGCGACGGTGATGTCATAATGGTCGTCATGGCGACGATGATGTCATTCTGGTCGTCATGGCGACGGTGTTGCCATAATGGTCGTCATGGCGACGATGATGTCATATGGTCGTCATGGCGACGATGATGTCATAATGGTCGTCACGGCGACGATGATGTCATAATGGTCGTCATGGCGACGATGACGTCATAATTGTCGTCATGGCGACGATGATGTCATAATGGTCGTCATGGCGACGATGATGTCATACTGGTCGTCATGGCGACGGTGTTGCCATAATGGTCGTCATGGCGACGATGATGTCATAATGGTCGTCATGGCGACGATGATGTCATAATGGTCGTCATACCGACGATGATGTCAATATGGTTGTCATGGCTTTCGTGATGTCATAATGCTCGTCATGGCGACGATGATGTCATAATGGTCGTCATGGCGACGATGACGTCATAATGGTCGTCATGGCGACGGTGATGTCATAATGGTCGTCATGTCGACGATGATGTCATAATGGTCGTCATGGCGAAGATGATGTCATAATGGTCATCATGGTGACGATGACGTCATAATGGTCGTCATGGTGACGATGACGTCATAATGGTCGTCATGTCGACGATGATGTCATAATGGTCGTCATGGCAACGGTGATGTCATAATAGTCGTCATGGCGACGATGATGTCATAATGGTCGTCATGCCGACGATGATGTCATAATGGTCGTCATGGCGACGGTGTTGCCATAATGGTCGTCATTGCGACGATGATATCATAATGGTCGTCATGGCGACGATGATGTCAGTATGGTGGTCATGGCTTTGGTGATGTCTTAATGGTCGTCATGGCGACGGTGATGTCATAATGGCCGTCATGGCAATGGTGATGTCAGAATGGTCGTCATGGCGACGATGATGTCAATATGGTTGTAATGGCTTTGGTAATGTCATAATGTTCGTCATGGCGACGGTGATGTCATAATGGTCGTCATGGCGACGATGATGTCATAATGGTCGTCACCGCGACGGTGATGTTATAATGGTCGTCACCGCGACGGTGATGTCATAATGGTCGTCACCGCGACGGTGATGTCATAATGGTCGTCATGGCGACGATGATGTCATACTGGTTGTCATGGCGACGGTGTTGCCATAATGGTCGTCATGGCGACGATGATGTCATATGGTCGTCATGGCGACGATGATGTCATAATGGTCGTCATGGCGACGATGACGTCATAATGGTCGTCACGGCGACGATGATGTCAGAATGGTCGTCATGGCGACGATGATGTCAGTATGGTGGTCATGGCTTTGGTGATGTCATAATGGTCGTCATGGCGACGATGATGTCATAATGGTCGTCATGGCAACGATGACGTCATAATGGTCGTCATGGCGACGATGATGTCATAATGGTAGTCATGGCGACGATGATGTCATACTGGTCATCATGGCGACGGTGTTGCCATACTGGTCTTCATGGCGACGATGATGTCATAATGATCGTCATGGCGACGGTGATGTCATAATGGTCGTCATGCCGACGATGATGTCATAATGGTCGTCATGGCGAAGATGATGTCATAATGGTCGTCATGGCGACGATGACGTCATAATGGTCGTCATGGCGACGATGACGTCATAATGGTCGTCATGGCGACGATGATGTCATAATGGTCGTCATGGCGACGGTGATGTCATAATAGTCGTCATGGCAATGGTGATGTCAGAATGGTCGTCATGGCGACGGTGATGTCAGTATGGTGGTCATGGCTTTGGTGATGTCATAATGGTCGTCATGGCGACGATGATGTCATAATGGTCGTCATGGCGACGATGATGTCAATATGGTTGTAATGGCTTTGGTAATGTCATAATGTTCGTCATGGCGACGGTGATGTCATAATGGTCGTTATGGCGACGATGATGTCATATGGTCGTCATGGCGACGATGATGTCATAATGGTCGTCACGGCGACGATGATGTCATAATGGTCGTCATGGCGACGATGACGTCATAATTGTCGTCATGGCGACGATGATGTCATAATGGTCGTCATGGCGACGATGATGTCATACTGGTCGTCATGGCGACGGTGTTGCCATAATGGTCGTCATGGCGACGATGATGTCATAATGGTCGTCATGGCGACGATGATGTCATAATGGTCGTCATACCGACGATGATGTCAATATGGTTGTCATGGCTTTCGTGATGTCATAATGGTCGTCATGGCGACGATGATGTCATAATGGTCGTCATGGCGACGATGACGTCATAATGGTCGTCATGGCAATGGTGATGTCATAATGGTCGTCATACCGACGATGATGTCATAATGGTCGTCATGGCGAAGATGATGTCATAATGGTCGTCATGGCGACGATGATGTCATAATGGTCGTCATGGCGACGGTGATGTCATAATGGTCGTCATGGCAATGGTGATGTCAGAATGGTCGTCATGGCGACGATGATGTCAGTATGGTGGTCATGGCTTTGGTGATGTCATAATGGTCGTCATGGCGATGATGATGTCATAATGGTCGTCATGGCGACGATGATGTCAATATGGTTGTAATGGCTTTGGTGATGTCATAATGGTCGTCATGGCGACGATGATGTCATAATGGTCGTCACGGCGACGATGATGTCATAATGGTCGTCATGGCGACGGTGATGTCATAATGGTCGTCATGGCGACGATGACGTCATAATGGTCGTCATGGCGACGATGATGTCATAATGGTCGTCATGGCGACGATGATGTCATACTGGTCGTCATGGCGACGGTTTGCCATAATGGTCTTCATGGCGACGATGATGTCATAATGGTCGTCATGGCGACGATGATGTCATAATGGTCGTCATGGCGACGATGATGTCATAATGGTCGTCATACCGACGATGATGTCATAATGGTCGTCATGGCGAAGATGATGTCATAATGGTCGTCATGGCGACGATGACGCCATAATGGTCGTCATGGCGACGATGACGTCATAATGGTCGTCATGGCGACGATGACGTCATAATGGTCGTCATGGCGACGATGATGTCATAATGGTCGTCATGGCGACGGTGATGTCATAATAGTCGTCATGGCGACGATGATGTCATAATGGTCGTCATGCCGATGATGATGTCATAATGGTCATCATGACGACGGTGTTGCCATAATGGTCGTCATGGCGACGATGATGTCATAATGGTCGTCATGGCGACGATGATGTCAGTATGGTGGTCATGGCTTTGGTGATGTCATAATGGTCGTCATGGCGACGGTGATGTCATAATGGTCGTCATGGCAATGGTGATGTCAGAATGTTCGTCATGGCGACGGTGTTGCCATAATGGTCGTCATGGCGACGATGATGTCATAATGTTCGTCATGGCGACGATGATGTCAATATGGTTGTCATGGCTTTCGTGATGTCATAATGGTCGTCATGGCGACGGTGATGTCATAATGGTCGTCATGGCGACGATGATGTCATAATGGTCATCACAGCGACGATGATGTCATAATGGTCGTCACGGCGACGGTGTTGTCATAATGGTCGTCATGGCGATGATGATGTCATACTGGTCGTCATGGCGACGGTGTTGCCATAATGGTCGTCATGGCGACGATGATGTCATAATGGTCGTCATGGCGACGATGATGTCATAATGGTCGTCATGGCGACGATGACGTCATAATGGTCGTCATGGCGACGATGATGTAATAATGGTCGTCATGGCGACGATGATGTCATACTGGTCGTCATGGCGACGGTGTTGCCATAATGTTCGTCATGGCGACGATGATGTCATAATGGTCGTCATGGCGACGGTGATGTCATAATGGTCGTCATGCCGACGATGATGTCAGTATGGTGGTCATGGCTTTGGTGATGTCATAATGGTCGTCATGGCGACGAAGATGTCATAATGGTCGTCATAGCGACGATGATGTCATAATGGTCGTCATGGCGACGATGATGTCAGTATGGTGGTCATGGCTTTGGTGATATCATAATGGTTGTCATGGTGACGGTGATGTCATAATGGTTGTCATGGTGACGGTGATGTCATAATGGTCGTCATGGCGACGATGATGTCATAATGGTCGTCATGGCGACGATGATGTCATACAGGTCGTCATGGCGACGATGACGTCATAATGGTCGTCATGGCGACGATGATGTCATAATGGTCGTCATGGCGACGATGATGTCATAATGGTCGTCATGGCGACGATCATGTCATAATGGTCGTCATGGCGACGATGATGTCATACTGGTCGTCATGGCGACGGTGTTGCCATAATGGTCGTCATGGCGACGATGATGTCATAATGGTCGTCATGGCGACGATGATGTCAATATGGTTGTCATGGCTTTGGTGATGTCATAATGGTCGTCATGGCGACGGTGATGTCATAATGTTCGTCACGGCGACGATGATGTCGTCATGATCGTCACGGCGACGATGATGTCATAATGGTCGTCACGGCGACGGTGATGTCATAATGGTCGTCATGGCGATGATAACGTCATAATGGTCGTCATGGCGACGATGATGTCATAATGGTCGTCATGGCGACGATAACGTCATAATGGTCGTCATGGCGACGATGACGTCATAATGGTCGTCATGGCGGCGATGACGTCATAATGGTCGTCATGGCGACGATGATGTCATACTGGTCGTCATGGCGACGATGACGTCATAATGGTCGTCATGGCGATGATGATGTCATACTGGTCGTCATGGCGACGGTGTTGCCATAATGGTCTTCATGGCGACGATGATGTCATAATGGTCGTCATGGCGACGATGATGTCATAATGGTCGTCATGGCGACGATGACGTCATAATGGTCGTCATGGCGACGATGATGTAATAATGGTCGTCATGGCGACGATGATGTCATACTGGTCGTCATGGCGACGGTGTTGCCATAATGTTCGTCATGGCGACGATGATGTCATAATGGTCGTCATGGCGACGGTGATGTCATAATGGTCGTCATGCCGACGATGATGTCAGTATGGTGGTCATGGCTTTGGTGATGTCATAATGGTCGTCATGGCGACGAAGATGTCATAATGGTCGTCATAGCGACGATGATGTCATAATGGTCGTCATGGCGACGATGATGTCAGTATGGTGGTCATGGCTTTGGTGATATCATAATGGTTGTCATGGTGACGGTGATGTCATAATGGTTGTCATGGTGACGGTGATGTCATAATGGTCGTCATGGCGACGATGATGTCATAATGGTCGTCATGGCGACGATGATGTCATACAGGTCGTCATGGCGACGATAAGGTCATAATGGTCGTCATGGCGACGATGATGTCATAATGGTCGTCATGGCGACGATGATGTCATAATGGTCGTCATGGCGACGATGATGTCATAATGGTCGTCATGGCGACGATGATGTCATACTGGTCGTCATGGCGACGGTGTTGCCATAATGGTCGTCATGGCGACGATGATGTCATAATGGTCGTCATGGCGACGATGATGTCAATATGGTTGTCATGGCTTTGGTGATGTCATAATGGTCGTCATGGCGACGGTGATGTCATAATGTTCGTCACGGCGACGATGATGTCGTCATGATCGTCACGGCGACGATGATGTCATAATGGTCGTCATGGCGACGATAACGTCATAATGGTCGTCATGGCGACGATGATGTCATAATGGTCGTCATGGCGACGATGATGTCATAATGGTCGTCATGGCGACGATGACGTCATAATGGTCGTCATGGCGGCGATGACGTCATAATGGTCGTCATGGCGACGATGATGTCATACTGGTCGTCATGGCGACGGTGTTGCCATAATGGTCGTCATGGCGACGATTATGTCATAATGGTCGTCATGGCGACGGTGATGTCATAATGGTCTTCATGCCGACGATGATGTCAGTATGGTGGTCATGGCTTTGGTGATGTCATAATGGTCGTCATGGCAACGATGATGTCATAATGGTCGTCATGGCGACGATGATGTCATAATGGTCGTCATGGCGACGATGATGTCATAATGGTCGTCATGGCGACGATGACGTCATAATGGTCGTCATGGCGACGATGATGTCATACTGGTCGTCATGGCGACGGTATTGCCATAATGGTCGTCATGGCGACGATGATGTCATAATGGTCGTCATGCCGACGATGATGTCATAATGGTCGTCTTGGCGACGGTGTTGCCATAATGGTTGTCATATCGACGATGATGTCATAATGGTCGTCATGTCGACGATGATGTCATATTGGTCGTCAAGGCGACGGTGATGTCATAATGGTTGTCATGGCGACGATGATGTCATAATGGTCGTCATGGCGAAGATGATGTCATAATGGTCGTCATGGCGACGATGATGTCATAATGGTCGTCATGGCGACGATGATGTCATAATGGTCGTCATGGCGACGATGATGTCATAATGGTCGTCAAGGCGACGGTGATGTCATAATGGTCGTCATGGCGACGATGATGTCATAATGGTCGTCATGGCGACGATGATGTCATAATGGTCGTCAAGGCGACGGTGATGTCATAATGGTCGTCATGGCGACGATGATGTCATAATGGTCGTCATGGCGACGGTGATGTCATAATAGTCGTCATGGCGACGATGATGTCATAATGGTCGTCATGCCGACGATGATGTCATAATGGTCGTCATAATGGTCGTCATGGCGACGATGACGTCATAATGGTCGTCATGGCGACGATGATGTCATAATGGTCGTCATGGCGACGATGATGTCATACTGGTCGTCATGGCGACGGTGTTGCCATAATGGTCGTCATGGCGACGATGATGTCATAATGGTCGTCATGCCGACAATGATGTCATAATGGTCGTCATGGCGACGGTGTTGCCATAATGGTCGTCATGGCGACGATGATGTCATAATGGTCGTCATGGCGACGATGATGTCATAATGGTCGTCATGGCGACGATGATGTCAATATGGTTGTCATGGCATTGGTGATGTCATAATTTTCGTCATGGCTTTGGTGATGTCATAATGGTCGTCATGGCGACGATGATGTCATAATGATCGTCACAGCGACGATGATGTCATAATGGTCGTCACGGCGACGGTGATGTCATAATGGTCGTCATGGCGATGATGATGTCATACTGGTCGTCATGGCGACGGTGTTGCCATAATGGTCGTCATGGCGACGATGATGTCATAATGGTCGTCATGGCGACGATGATGTCATAATGGTCGTCATGGCGACGATGACGTCATAATGGTCGTCATGGCGACGATGATGTAATAATGGTCGTCATGGCGACGATGATGTCATACTGGTCGTCATAGCGACGGTGTTGCCATAATGGTCGTCATGGCGACGATGATGTCATAATGGTCGTCATGGCGACGGTGATGTCATAATGGTCGTCATGCCGACGATGATGTCATTATGGTGGTCATGGCTTTGGTGATGTCATAATGGTCGTCATGGCGACGAAGATGTCATAATGGTCGTCATAGCGATGATGATGTCAGTATGGTGGTCATGGCTTTGGTGATATCATAATGGTTGTCATGGCGACGGTGATGTCATAATGGTCGTCATGGCGACGATGACGTCATAATGGTCGTCATGGCGACGATGATGTCATAATGGTCGTCATGGCGACGATGATGTCATAATGGTCGTCATGGCGACGATGATGTCATACTGGTCGTCATGGCGACGGTGTTGCCATAATGGTCGTCATGGCGACGATGATGTCATAATGGTCGTCATGGCGACGGTGATGTCATAATGGTCGTCATGCCGACGATGATGTCATAATGGTCGTCATGGCGACGATGATGTCAGTATGGTGGTCATGGCTTTGGTGATATCATAATGGTTGTCATGGTGACGGTGATGTCATAATGGTTGTCATGGTGACGGTGATGTCATAATGGTCGTCATGGCGACGATGATGTCATAATGGTCGTCATGGCGACGATGATGTCATACAGGTCGTCATGGCGACGATGACGTCATAATGGTCGTCATGGCGACGATGATGTCATAATGGTCGTCATGGCGACGATGATGTCATAATGGTCGTCATGGCGACGATCATGTCATAATGGTCGTCATGGCGACGATGATGTCATACTGGTCGTCATGGCGACGGTGTTGCCATAATGGTCGTCATGGCGACGATGATGTCATAATGGTCGTCATGGCGACGATGATGTCAATATGGTTGTCATGGCTTTGGTGATGTCATAATGGTCGTCATGGCGACGGTGATGTCATAATGTTCGTCACGGCGACGATGATGTCGTCATGATCGTCACGGCGACGATGATGTCATAATGGTTGTCACGGCGACGGTGATGTCATAATGGTCGTCATGGCGACGATAACGTCATAATGGTCGTCATGGCGACGATGATGTCATAATGGTCGTCATGGCGACGATAACGTCATAATGGTCGTCATGGCGACGATGACGTCATAATGGTCGTCATGGCGGCGATGACGTCATAATGGTCGTCATGGCGACGATGATGTCATACTGGTCGTCATGGCGACGATGACGTCATAATGGTCGTCATGGCGATGATGATGTCATACTGGTCGTCATGGCGACGGTGTTGCCATAATGGTCGTCATGGCGACGATGATGTCATAATGGTCGTCATGGCGACGATGATGTCATAATGGTCGTCATGGCGACGATGACGTCATAATGGTCGTCATGGCGACGATGATGTAATAATGGTCGTCATGGCGACGATGATGTCATACTGGTCGTCATGGCGACGGTGTTGCCATAATGTTCGTCATGGCGACGATGATGTCATAATGGTCGTCATGGCGACGGTGATGTCATAATGGTCGTCATGCCGACGATGATGTCAGTATGGTGGTCATGGCTTTGGTGATGTCATAATGGTCGTCATGGCGACGAAGATGTCATAATGGTCGTCATAGCGACGATGATGTCATAATGGTCGTCATGGCGACGATGATGTCAGTATGGTGGTCATGGCTTTGGTGATATCATAATGGTTGTCATGGTGACGGTGATGTCATAATGGTTGTCATGGTGACGGTGATGTCATAATGGTCGTCATGGCGACGATGATGTCATAATGGTCGTCATGGCGACGATGATGTCATACAGGTCGTCATGGCGACGATAAGGTCATAATGGTCGTCATGGCGACGATGATGTCATAATGGTCGTCATGGCGACGATGATGTCATAATGGTCGTCATGGCGACGATGATGTCATAATGGTCGTCATGGCGACGATGATGTCATACTGGTTGTCATGGCGACGGTGTTGCCATAATGGTCGTCATGGCGACGATGATGTCATAATGGTCGTCATGGCGACGATGATGTCAATATGGTTGTCATGGCTTTGGTGATGTCATAATGGTCGTCATGGCGACGGTGATGTCATAATGTTCGTCACGGCGACGATGATGTCGTCATGATCGTCACGGCGACGATGATGTCATAATGGTCGTCATGGCGACGATAACGTCATAATGGTCGTCATGGCGACGATGATGTCATAATGGTCGTCATGGCGACGATGATGTCATAATGGTCGTCATGGCGACGATGACGTCATAATGGTCGTCATGGCGGCGATGACGTCATAATGGTCGTCATGGCGACGATGATGTCATACTGGTCGTCATGGCGACGGTGTTGCCATAATGGTCGTCATGGCGACGATTATGTCATAATGGTCGTCATGGCGACGGTGATGTCATAATGGTCTTCATGCCGACGATGATGTCAGTATGGTGGTCATGGCTTTGGTGATGTCATAATGGTCGTCATGGCAACGATGATGTCATAATGGTCGTCATGGCGACGATGATGTCATAATGGTCGTCATGGCGACGATGATGTCATAATGGTCGTCATGGCGACGATGACGTCATAATGGTCGTCATGGCGACGATGATGTCATACTGGTCGTCATGGCGACGGTATTGCCATAATGGTCGTCATGGCGACGATGATGTCATAATGGTCGTCATGCCGACGATGATGTCATAATGGTCGTCTTGGCGACGGTGTTGCCATAATGGTTGTCATATCGACGATGATGTCATAATGGTCGTCATGTCGACGATGATGTCATATTGGTCGTCAAGGCGACGGTGATGTCATAATGGTTGTCATGGCGACGATGATGTCATAATGGTCGTCATGGCGAAGATGATGTCATAATGGTCGTCATGGCGACGATGATGTCATAATGGTCGTCATGGCGACGATGATGTCATAATGGTCGTCATGGCGACGATGATGTCATAATGGTCGTCAAGGCGACGGTGATGTCATAATGGTCGTCATGGCGACGATGATGTCATAATGGTCGTCATGGCGACGATGATGTCATAATGGTCGTCAAGGCGACGGTGATGTCATAATGGTCGTCATGGCGACGATGATGTCATAATGGTCGTCATGGCGACGGTGATGTCATAATGGTCGTCATGCCGACGATGATGTCATAATGGTCGTCATAATGGTCGTCATGGCGACGATGACGTCATAATGGTCGTCATGGCGACGATGATGTCATAATGGTCGTCATGGCGACGATGATGTCATACTGGTCGTCATGGCGACGGTGTTGCCATAATGGTCGTCATGCCGACAATGATGTCATAATGGTCGTCATGGCGACGGTGTTGCCATAATGGTCGTCATGGCGACGATGATGTCATAATGGTCGTCATGGCGACGATGATGTCATAATGGTCGTCATGGCGACGATGATGTCAATATGGTTGTCATGGCATTGGTGATGTCATAATTTTCGTCATGGCTTTGGTGATGTCATAATGGTCGTCATGGCGACGATGATGTCATAATGATCGTCACAGCGACGATGATGTCATAATGGTCGTCACGGCGACGGTGATGTCATAATGGTCGTCATGGCGATGATGATGTCATACTGGTCGTCATGGCGACGGTGTTGCCATAATGGTCGTCATGGCGACGATGATGTCATAATGGTCGTCATGGCGACGATGATGTCATAATGGTCGTCATGGCGACGATGACGTCATAATGGTCGTCATGGCGACGATGATGTAATAATGGTCGTCATGGCGACGATGATGTCATACTGGTCGTCATAGCGACGGTGTTGCCATAATGGTCGTCATGGCGACGATGATGTCATAATGGTCGTCATGGCGACGGTGATGTCATAATGGTCGTCATGCCGACGATGATGTCATTATGGTGGTCATGGCTTTGGTGATGTCATAATGGTCGTCATGGCGACGAAGATGTCATAATGGTCGTCATAGCGATGATGATGTCAGTATGGTGGTCATGGCTTTGGTGATATCATAATGGTTGTCATGGCGACGGTGATGTCATAATGGTCGTCATGGCGACGATGACGTCATAATGGTCGTCATGGCGACGATGATGTCATAATGGTCGTCATGGCGACGATGATGTCATAATGGTCGTCATGGCGACGATGATGTCATACTGGTCGTCATGGCGACGGTGTTGCCATAATGGTCGTCATGGCGACGATGATGTCATAATGGTCGTCATGGCGACGGTGATGTCATAATGGTCGTCATGCCGACGATGATGTCAGTATGGTGGTCATGGCTTTGGTGATGTCATAATGGTCGTCATGGCGACGGTGATGTCATAATGGTCGTCATGGCAATGGTGATGTCAGAATGGTCGTCATGGCGACGATGATGTCAGTATGGTGGTCATGGCTTTGGTTATGTCATAATGGTCGTCATGGCGATGATGATGTCATAATGGTCGTCATGGCGACGATGATGTCAATATGGTTGTAATGGCTTTGGTGATGTCATAATGGTCGTCATGGCGACGATGATGTCATAATGGTCGTCACGGCGACGATGATGTCATAATGGTCGTCATGGCGACGGTGACGTCATAATGGTCGTCATGGCGACGATGACGTCATAATGGTCGTCATGGCGACGATGATGTCATAATGGTCGTCATGGCGACGATGATGTCATACTGGTCGTCATGGCGACGGTTTGCCATAATGGTCGTCATGGCGACGATGATGTCATAATGGTCGTCATACCGACGATGATGTCATAATGGTCGTCATGGCGAAGATGATGTCATAATGGTCGTCATGGCGACGATGATGCCATAATGGTCGTCATGGCGACGATGACGTCATAATGGTCATCATGGCGACGATGACGTCATAATGGTCGTCATGGCGACGATGATGTCATAATGGTCGTCATGGCGACGGTGATGTCATAATAGTCGTCATGGCGACGATGATGTCATAATGGTCGTCATGCCGACAATGATGTCATAATGGTCGTCATGACGACGGTGTTGCCATAATGGTCGTCATGGCGAAGATGATGTCATAATGGTCGTCATGGCGATGATGATGTCAGTATGGTGGTCATGGCTTTGGTGATGTCATAATGGTCGTCATGGCGACGATGACGTCATAATGGTCGTCATGGCGACGATGATGTCATAATGGTCGTCATGGCGACGATGATGTCATACTGGTCGTCATGGCGACGGTGTTGCCATAATGGTCGTCATGGCGACGGTGATGTCATAATGGTCGTCATGCCGACGATGATGTCATAATGGTCGTCATGGCGACGGTGTTGCCATAATGGTCGTCATGGCGACGATGATGTCATAATGGTCGTCATGGCGACGATGATGTCATAATGGTCGTCATGGCGACGATGATGTCAATATGGTTGTCATGGCTTTGGTGATGTCATAATGGTCGTCATGGCGACGGTGATGTCATAATGGTCGTCATGGCGACGATGATGTCATAATGGTCGTCACAGCGACGATGATGTCATAATGGTCGTCACGGCGACGGTGATGTCATAATGGTCGTCATGGCGATGATGATGTCATACTGGTCGTCATGGCGACGGTGTTGCCATAATGGTCGTCATGGCGACGATGATGTCATAATGGTCGTCATGGCGACGATGATGTCATAATGGTCGTCATGGCGACGATGACGTCATAATGGTCGTCATGGCGACGATGATGTAATAATGGTCGTCATGGCGACGATGATGTCATACTGGTCGTCATGGCGACGGTGTTGCCATAATGTTCGTCATGGCGACGATGATGTCATAATGGTCGTCATGGCGACGGTGATGTCATAATGGTCGTCATGCCGACGATGATGTCAGTATGGTGGTCATGGCTTTGGTGATGTCATAATGGTCGTCATGGCGACGAAGATGTCATAATGGTCGTCATAGCGACGATGATGTCATAATGGTCGTCATGGCGACGATGATGTCATACAGGTCGTCATGGCGACGATGACGTCATAATGGTCGTCATGGCGACGATGATGTCATAATGGTCGTCATGGCGACGATGATGTCATACTGGTCGTCATGGCGACGGTGTTGCCATAATGGTCGTCATGGCGACGATGATGTCATAATGGTCGTCATGGCGACGATGATGTCAATATGGTTGTCATGGCTTTGGTGATGTCATAATGGTCGTCATGGCGACGGTGATGTCATAATGTTCGTCACGGCGACGATGATGTCGTCATGATCGTCACGGCGACGATGATGTCATAATGGTCGTCACGGCGACGGTGATGTCATAATGGTCGTCATGGCGACGATAACGTCATAATGGTCGTCATGGCGACGATGATGTCATAATGGTCGTCATGGCGACGATGACGTCATAATGGTCGTCATGGCGACGATGACGTCATAATGGTCGTCATGGCGGCGATGACGTCATAATGGTCGTCATGGCGACGATGATGTCATACTGGTCGTCATGGCGACGGTGTTGCCATAATGGTCGTCATGGCGATGATTATGTCATAATGGTCGTCATGGCGACGGTGATGTCATAATGGTCTTCATGCCGACGATGATGTCAGTATGGTGGTCATGGCTTTGGTGATGTCATAATGGTCGTCATGGCAACGATGATGTCATAATGGTCGTCATGGCGACGATGATGTCATAATGGTCGTCCTGGCGACGATGATGTCATAATGGTCGTCATGGCGACGATGACGTCATAATGGTCGTCATGGCGACGATGATGTCATACTGGTCGTCATGGCGACGGTATTGCCATAATGGTCGTCATGGCGACGATGATGTCATAATGGTCGTCATGCCGACGATGATGTCATAATGGTCGTCTTGGCGACGGTGTTGCCATAATGGTTGTCATATCGACGATGATGTCATAATGGTCGTCATGTCGACGATGATGTCATAATGGTCGTCAAGGCGACGGTGATGTCATAATGGTTGTCATGGCGACGATGATGTCATAATGGTCGTCATGGCGAAGATGATGTCATAATGGTCGTCATGGCGACGATGATGTCATAATGGTCGTCATGGCGACGATGATGTCATAATGGTCGTCATGGCGACGGTGATGTCATAATGGTCGTCATGGCGACGATGATGTTATAATGGTCGTCATGGCGACGGTGATGTCATAATAGTCGTCATGGCGACGATGATGTCATAATGGTCGTCATGCCGACGATGATGTCATAATGGTCGTCAAAATGGTCGTCATGGCGACGATGACGTCATAATGGTCGTCATGGCGACGATGATGTCATAATGGTCGTCATGGCGACGATGATGTCATACTGGTCGTCATGGCGACGGTGTTGCCATAATGGTCGTCATGGCGACGATGATGTCATAATGGTCGTCATGCCGACAATGATGTCATAATGGTCGTCATGGCGACGGTGTTGCCATAATGGTCGTCATGGCGACGATGATGTCATAATGGTCGTCATGGCGACGATGATGTCATAATGGTCGTCATGGCGACGATGATGTCAATATGGTTGTCATGGCTTTGGTGATGTCATAATTTTCGTCATGGCATTGGTGATGTCATAATGGTCGTCATGGCGACGATGATGTCATAATGGTCGTCACAGCGACGATGATGTCATAATGGTCGTCACGGCGACGGTGATGTCATAATGGTCGTCATGGCGATGATGATGTCATAATGGTCGTCATGGCGACGGTGTTGCCATAATGGTCGTCATGGCGACGATGACGTCATAATGGTCGTCATGGCGACGATGATGTAATAATGGTCATCATGGCGACGATGATGTCATACTGGTCGTCATAGCGACGGTGTTGCCATAATTTTCGTCATGGCGACGATGATGTCATAATGGTCGTCATGCCGACGATGATGTCATTATGGTGGTCATGGCTTTGGTGATGTCATAATGGTCGTCATGGAGACGAAGATGTCATAATGGTCTTCATAGCGACGATGATGTCATAATGGTCGTCATGGCGACGATGATGTCAGTATGGTGGTCATGGCTTTGGTGATATCATAATGGTTGTCATGGCGACGGTGATGTCATAATGGTCGTCATGGCGACGATGACGTCATAATGGTCGTCATGGCGACGATGATGTCATAATGGTCGTCATGGCGACGATGATGTCATAATGGTCGTCATGGCGACGATGATGTCATACTGGTCGTCATGGCGACGGTGTTGCCATAATGGTCGTCATGGCGACGATGATGTCATAATGGTCGTCATGGCGACGATGATGTCAATATGGTTGTCATGGCTTTGGTGATGTCATAATGGTCGTCACGGCGACGGTGATGTCATAATGTTCGTCACGGCGACGATGATGTCGTCACGATCGTCACGGCGACGATGATGTCTTAATGGTCGTCACGGCGACGGTGATGTCATAATGGTCGTCATGGCGACGATAACGTCATAATGGTCGTCATGGCGACGATGATGTCATAATGGTCGTCATGGCGACGATGACGTCATAATGGTCGTCATGGCGACGATGACGTCATAATGGTCGTCATGGCGGCGATGACGTCATACTGGTCATCATGGCGACGGTGTTGCCATAATGGTCGTCATGGCGACGATTATGTCATAATGGTCGTCATGGCGACGGTGATGTCATAATGGTCTTCATGCCGACGATGATGTCAGTATGGTGGTCATGGCTTTGGTGATGTCATAATGGTCGTCATGGCAACGATGATGTCATAATGGTCGTCATGGCGACGATGATGTCATAATGGTCGTCATGGCGACGATGATGTCATAATGGTCGTCATGGCGACGATGACGTCATAATGGTCGTCATGGCGACGATGATGTCATACTGGTCGTCATGGCGACGGTATTGCCATAATGGTCGTCATGGCGACGATGATGTCATAATGGTCGTCATGCCGACGATGATGTCATAATGGTCGTCTTGGCGACGGTGTTGCCATAATGGTTGTCATGTCGACGATGATGTCATAATGGTCGTCATGTCGACGATGATGTCATAATGGTCGTCATGGCGACGGTGATGTCATAATGGTTGTCATGGCGACGGTGATGTCATAATGGTCGTCATGGCGACGATGATGTCATAATGGTCGTCATGGCGACGATGATGTCATAATGGTCGTCATGGCGACGATGATGTCATAATGGTCGTCATGGCGACGGTGATGTCATAATAGTCGTCATGGCGACGATGATGTCATAATGGTCGTCACGGCGAAGATGATGTCATAATGGTCGTCATGGCGACGATGACTTCATAATGGTCGTCATGGCGACGATGATGTCATAATGGTCGTCATGGCGACGGTGAAGTCATAATAGTCGTCATGGCGACGATGATGTCATAATGGTCGTCATGCCGACGATGATGTCATAATGGTCGTCATGGCGACGGTGTTGCCATAATGGTCATCATGGCGACGATGATATCATAATGGTCGTCATGGCGACGATGATGTCAGTATGGTGTTCATGGCTTTCTTGATGTCATAATGGTCGTCATGGCGACGGTGATGTCATAATGGTCGTCATGGCAATGGTGATGTCAGAATGGTCGTCATGGCGACGATGATGTCAGTATGGTGGTCATGGCTTTGGTGATGTCATAATGGTCGTCATGGCGATGATGATGTCATAATGGTCGTCATGGCGACGATGATGTCAATATGGTTGTAATGGCTTTGGTGATGTCATAATGGTCGTCATAGCGACGGTGATGTCATAATGGTCGTCATGGCGACGATGATGTCATAATGGTCGTCACGGCGACGATGATGTCATAATGGTCGTCATGGCGACGGTGATGTCATAATGGTCGTCATGGCGACGGTGACGTCATAATGGTCGTCATGGCGACGATGATGTCATAATGGTCGTCATGGCGACGATGATGTCATACTGGTCGTCATGGCGACGGTTTGCCATAATGGTCTTCATGGCGACGATGATGTCATAATTGTCGTCATGGCGACGATGATGTCATAATGGTCGTCATACCGACGATGATGTCATAATGGTCGCCATGGCGAAGATAATGTCATAATGGTCGTCATGGCGACGATGATGTCATAATGGTCATCATGGCGACGATGACGTCATAATGGTCGTCATGGCGACGATGATGTCATAATGGTCGTCATGGCGACGATGATGTCATAATGGTCGTCATGGCGACGGTGATGTCATAATAGTCGTCATGGCGACGATGATGTCATAATGGTCGTCATGCCGACGATGATGTCATAATGTTCGTCATGGCGACGCTGTTGCCATAATGGTCGTCATGGCGACGATGATGTCATAATGGTCGTCATGGCGACGATGATGTCATAATGGTGGTCATGGCGACGATGATGTCAGTATGGTGGTCATGGCTTTGGTGATGTCATAATGGTCGTCATGGCGACGGTGATGTCATAATGGTCGTCATGGCAATGGTGATGTCAGAATGATCGTCATGGCGATGGTGTTGCCATAATGGTCGTCATGGCTTTGGTGATGTCATAATGGTCGTCATGGCGACGATGACGTCATAATGGTCGTCATGGCGACGATGACGTCATAATGGTCGTCATGGCGACGATGATGTCATACTGGTCGTCATGGCGACGGTGTTGCCATAATGGTCGTCATGGCGACGATGATGTCATAATGATCGTCATGCCGACGATGATGTCATAATGGTCGTCATGGCGACGGTGTTGCCATAATGGTCGTCATGGCGACGATGATGTCATAATGATCGTCATGGCGACGATGATGTCATAATGGTCGTCATGGCGACGATGATGTCATAATGGTCGTCATGGCGACGATGATGTCAATATGGTTGTCATGGCTTTGGTGATGTCATAATGGTCGCCATGGCGACGGTGATGTCATAATGGTCGTCATGGCGACGATGATGTCATAATGGTCGTCACGGCGACGGTGATGTCATAATGGTCGTCATGGCGATGATGATGTCATACTGGTCGTCATGGCGACGGTGTTGCCATAATGGTCGTCATGGCGACGATGATGTCATAATGGTCGTCATGGCGACGATGACGTCATAATGGTCGTCATGGCGACGATGATGTAATAATGGTCGTCATGGCGACGATGATGTCATACTGGTCGTCATGGCGACGGTGTTGCCATAATGGTCGTCATGGCGACGATGATGTCATAATGGTCGTCATGGCGACGGTGATGTCATAATGGTCGTCATGCCGACGATGATGTCAGTATGGTGGTCATGGCTTTGGTGATGTCATAATGGTCGTCATAGCCACGAAGATGTCATAATGGTCGTCATAGCGACGATGATGTCATAATGGTCGTCATGGCGACGATGATGTCAGTATGGTGGTCATGGCTTTGGTGATATCATAATGGTTGTCATGGCGACGGTGATGTCATAATGGTCGTCATGGCGACGATGATGTCATAATGGTCGTCATGGCGACGATGATGTCATACAGGTCGTCATGGCGACGATGACGTCATAATGGTCGTCATGGCGACGATGATGTCATAATGGTCGTCATGGCGATGATTATGTCATAATGGTCGTCATGGCGACGATGTTGTCATAATGGTCGTCATGGCGACGATGATGTCATACTGGTCGTCATGGCGACGGTGTTGCCATAATGGTCGTCATGGCGACGGTGTTGCCATAATGGTCGTCATGGCGACGATGATGTCATAATGGTCGTCATGGCGACGATGATGTCAATATGGTTGTCATGGCTTTGGTGATGTCATAATGGTCGTCATGGCGACGGTGATGTCATAATGTTCGTCACGGCGACGATGATGTCGTCATGATCGTCACGGCGACGATGATGTCATAATGGTCGTCACGGCGACAGTGATGTCATAATGGTCGTCATGGCGACGATAACGTCATAATGGTCGTCATGGCGACGATGATGTCATAATGGTCGTCATGGCGGCGATGACGTCATAATGGTCGTCATGGCGACGATGATGTCATACTGGTCGTCATGGCGACGGTGTTGCCATAATGGTCGTCATGGCGACGATTATGTCATAATGGTCGTCATGGCGACGGTGATGTCATAATGGTCGTCATGCCGACGATGATGTCAGTATGGTGGTCATGGCTTTGGTGATGTCATAATGGTCGTCATGGCAACGATGATGTCATAATGGTCGTCATGGCGACGATGACGTCATAATGGTCGTCATGGCGACGATGACGTCATAATGGTCGTCATGGCGACGATGACGTCATAATGGTCGTCATGGCGACGATGATGTCATACTGGTCGTCATGGCGACGGTATTGCCATTATGGTCGTCATGGCGACGATGATGTCATAATGGTCGTCATGCCGACGATGATGTCATAATGGTCGTCTTGGCGACGGTGTTGCCATAATGGTTGTCATGTCGACGATGATGTCATAATGGTCGTCATGTCGACGATGATGTCATAATGGTCGTCATGGCGACGGTGATGTCATAATGGTCGTCATGCCGACGATGATGTCATAATGGTCGTCATGGCGACGATGATGTCATAATAGTCGTCATGGCGACGGTGTTGCCATAATGGTCGTCATGGCGACTATGATGTCATAATGGTCGTCATGGCGATGATGATGTCATAATGTTCGTCATGGCGACGATGATGTCATAATGGTCGTCATGGCGACGATGATGTCAATATGGTTGTCATGGCTTTGGTGATGTCATAATGGTCGTCATGGCGACGGTGATGTCATAATGGTCGTCATGGTGACGATGATGTCATAATGGTCGTCACAGCGACGATGATGTCATAATGGTCGTCACGGCGACGGTGATGTCATAATGGTCGTCATGGCGATGATGATGTCATACTGGTCGTCATGGCGACGGTGTTGCCATAATGGTCGTCATGGCGACGATGATGTCATAATGGTCGTCATGGCGAAGATGATGTCATAATGGTCGTCATGGCGACGATGATGTCATAATGGTCGTCTTGCCGACGATGATGTCATAATGGTCGTCATGGCGACGGTGATGTCATAATAGTCGTCATGGCGACGATGATGTCATAATGGTCGTCTTGCCGACGATGATGTCATAATGGTCGTCATGGCGACGGTGTTGCCATACTGGTCGTCATGGCGACGATCATGTCATAATGGTCGTCATGGCGACGATGATGTCATAATGGTCGTCATGGCGACGATGATGTCAGTATGGTGGTCATGGCTTTGGTGATGTCATAATGGTCGTCATGGCAATGGTGATGTCAGAATGGTCGTCATGGCGACGATGATGTCAGTATGGTGGTCATGGCTTCGGTGATGTCATAATGGTCGTCATGGCGACGATGATGTCATAATGGTCGTCATGCCGACGATGATGTCATAATGGTCGTCATGGCGACGATGATGTCATAATGGTCGTCTTGCCGACGATGATGTCATAATGGTCGTCATGGCGACGGTGATGTCATAATAGTCGTCATGGCGACGATGATGTCATAATGGTCGTCTTGCCGACGATGATGTCATAATGGTCGTCATGGCGACGGTGTTGCCATAATGGTCGTCATGGCGACGATCATGTCATAATGGTCGTCATGGCGACGATGATGTCAGTATGGTGGTCATGGCTTTGGTGATGTCATAATGGTCGTCATGGCAATGGTGATGTCAGAATGGTCATTATGGCGACGATGATGTCAGTATGGTGGTCATGGCTTTGGTGATGTCATAATGGTCGTCATGGCGACGATGATGTCATAATGGTCGTCATGGCGACGATGATGTCATACTGGTCGTCATGGCGACGGTGTTGCCATAATGGTCGTCATGGCGACGATGATGTCATAATGATCGTCATGGCGACGGTGATGTCATAATGGTCGTCATGCCGACGATGATGTCATAATGGTCGTCATGGCGAAGATGATGTCATAATGGTCGTCATGGCGACGGTGATGTCATAATAGTCTTCATGGCGACGATGATGTCATAATGGTCGTCATGCCGACGATGATGTCATAATGGTCGTCATGGCGACGATGTTGCCATAATGGTCGTCATGGCGACGATGATATCATAATGGTCGTCATGGCGACGATGATGTCAGTATGGTGGTCATGGCTTTGGTGATGTCATAATGGTCGTCATGGCGACGGTGATGTCATAATGGTCGTCATGGCAATGGTGATGTCAGAATGGTCGTCATGGCGACGATGATGTCAGTATGGTGGTCATGGCTTTGGTGATGTCATAATGGTCGTCATGGCGACGATGATGTCATAATGGTCGTCATGGCGACGATGATGTCAATATGGTTGTAATGGCTTTGGTGATGTCATAATGGTCGTCATGGCGACGGTGATGTCATAATGGTCGCCATGGCGACGATGATGTCATACTGGTCGTCATGGCGACGGTGCTGCCATAATGGTCGTCATGGCGACGATGATGTCATAATGGTCGTCATGGCGACGATGATGTCATAATGGTCGTCATACCAACGATGATGTCATAATGGTCGTCATGGCGAAGATGATGTCATAATGGTCGTCATGGCGACGATGATGTCATAATGGTCGTCATGGCGACGATGACGTCATAATGGTCGTCATGGCGACGATGATGTCATAATGGTCGTCATGGCGACGATGATGTCATAATGGTCGTCATGGCGACGATGATGTCATAATGGTCGTCATGGCAACGATGACGTCATAATGGTCGTCATGGCGACGATGATGTCATAATGGTCATCATGGCGACGGTGATGTCATAATAGTCGTCATCGCGACGATGATGTCATAATGGTCGTCTTGCCGACGATGATGTCATAATGGTCGTCATGGCGACGGTGTTGTCATAATGGTCATCATGTCGACGATGATGTCATAATGGTCGTCATGGCGACGATGATGTCAGTATGGTGGTCATGGCTTTGGTGATGTCATAATGGTCGTCATGGCGACGGTGATGTCATAATGGTCGTCATGGCAATGGTGATGTCAGAATGGTCGTCATGGCGACGATGATGTCAGTATGGTGGTCATGGCTTTGGTGATGTCATAATGGTCGTCATGGCGAAGATGATGTCATAATGGTCGTCATGGCGACGATGATGTCAATATGGTTGTAATGGCTTTGGTGATGTCATAATGGTCGTCATGGAGACGGTGATGTCATAATGGTCGTCATGGCGACGATGATGTCATGATGATCGTCATGGCGACGGTGATGTCATAATGGTCGTCATGCCGACGATGATGTCATAATGGTCGTCATGGCGAAGATGATGTCATAATGGTCGTCATGGCGACGGTGACGTCATAATAGTCTTCATGGCGACGATGATGTCATAATGGTCGTCATGCCGACGATAATGTCATAATGGTCGTCATGGCGACGGTGTTGCCATAATGGTCGTCATGGCGACGATGATATCATAATGGTTGTCATTGCGACGATGATGTCAGTATGGTGGTCATGGCTTTGGTGATGTCATAATGGTCGTCATGGCGACGGTGATGTCATAATGGTCGTCATGGCGACGATGATGTCAATATGGTTGTGATGGCTTTGGTGATGTCATAATGGTCGTCATGGCGACGGTGATGTCATAATGGTCGTCACGGCGACGATGATGTCATGATGGTCGTCACGGCGACGATGATGTCATAATGGTCGTCACCGCGACGGTGATGTCATACTGGTCGTCATGGCGATGGTGTTGCCATAATGGTCGTCATGGCGACGATGATGTCATATGGTCGTCATGGCGACGATGATGTCATAATGGTCGTCATGGCGACAATGACGTCATAATGGTCGTCACGGCGACGATGATGTCATAATGGTCATCATGGCGACGATGACGTCATAATGGTCGTCATGGCTTTGGTGATGTCATAATGGTCGTCATGGCGACGATGATGTCATACTGGTCGTCATGGCAATGGTGATGTCAGAATGGTCGTCATGGCGACGATGATGTCAATATGGTTGTAATGGCTTTGGTAATGTCATAATGTTCGTCATGGCGACGGTGATGTCATAATGGTCGTCATGGCGACGATGATGTCATAATGGTCGTCACCGCGACGGTGATGTTATAATGGTCGTCACCGCGACGGTGATGTCATAATGGTCGTCACCGCGACGGTGATGTCATAATGGTCGTCATGGCGATGATGATGTCATACTGGTTGTCATGGCGACGGTGTTGCCATAATGGTCGTCATGGCGACGATGATGTCATATGGTCGTCATGGCGACGATGATGTCATAATGGTCGTCATGGCGACGATGACGTCATAATGGTCGTCACGGCGACGATGATGTCAGAATGGTCGTCATGGCGACGATGATGTCAGTATGGTGGTCATGGCTTTGGTGATGTCATAATGGTCGTCATGGCGACGATGATGTCATAATGGTCGTCATGGCAACGATGACGTCATAATGGTCGTCATGGCAACGATGACGTCATAATGGTCGTCATGGCGACGATGATGTCATAATGGTAGTCATGGCGACGATGATGTCATACTGGTCATCATGGCGACGGTGTTGCCATACTGGTCGTCATGGCGACGATGATGTCATAATGATCGTCATGGCGACGGTGATGTCATAATGGTCGTCATGCCGACGATGATGTCATAATGGTCGTCATGGCGAAGATGATGTCATAATGGTCGTCATGGCGACGATGACGTCATAATGGTCGTCATGGCGACGATGACGTCATAATGGTCGTCATGGCGACGATGATGTCATAATGGTCGTCATGGCGACGGTGATGTCATAATAGTCGTCATGGCAATGGTGATGTCAGAATGGTCGTCATGGCGACGGTGATGTCAGTATGGTGGTCATGGCTTTGGTGATGTCATAATGGTCGTCATGGCGACGATGATGTCATAATGGTCGTCATGTAATGGCTTTGGTAATGTCATAATGTTCGTCATGGCGACGGTGATGTCATAATGGTCGTCATGGCGACGATGATGTCATAATGGTCGTCACCGCGACGGTGATGTTATAATGGTCGTCACCGCGACGGTGATGTCATAATGGTCGTCACCGCGACGGTGATGTCATAATGGTCGTCATGGCGACGATGATGTCATACTGGTTGTCATGGCGACGGTATTGCCATAATGGTCGTCATGGCGACGATGATGTCATATGGTCGTCATGGCGACGATGATGTCATAATGGTCGTCATGGCGACGATGACGTCATAATGGTCGTCACGGCGACGATGATGTCAGAATGGTCGTCATGGCGACGATGATGTCAGTATGGTGGTCATGGCTTTGGTGATGTCATAATGGTCGTCATGGCGACGATGATGTCATAATGGTCGTCATGGCAACGATGACGTCATAATGGTCGTCATGGCGACGATGATGTCATAATGGTAGTCATGGCGACGATGATGTCATACTGGTCATCATGGCGACGGTGTTGCCATACTGGTCGTCATGGCGACGATGATGTCATAATGATCGTCATGGCGACGGTGATGTCATAATGGTCGTCATGCCGACGATGATGTCATAATGGTCGTCATGGCGAAGATGATGTCATAATGGTCGTCATGGCGACGATGACGTCACAATGGTCGTCATGGCGACGATGACGTCATAATGGTCGTCATGGCGACGATGATGTCATAATGGTCGTCATGGCGACGGTGATGTCATAATAGTCGTCATGGCAATGGTGATGTCAGAATGGTCGTCATGGCGACGGTGATGTCAGTATGGTGGTCATGGCTTTGGTGATGTCATAATGGTCGTCATGGCGACGATGATGTCATTATGGTCGTCATGGCGACGATGATGTCAATATGGTTGTCATGGCTTTGGTGATGTCATAATGGTCGTCAAGGCGACGGTGATGTCATAATGGTCGTCATGGCGACGATGATGTCATAATGGTCGTCACGGCGACGATGATGTCATACTGGTCGTCATGGCGACGGTGTTGCCATAATGGTCGTCATGGCGACGATGACGTCATAATGGTCGTCATGGCGACGATGATGTCATAATGGTCGTCATGGCAACGATGACGTCATAATGGTCGTCATGGCGACGATGATGTCATAATGGTAGTCATGGCGACGATGATGTCATAATGATCGTCATGGCGACGGTGATGTCATAATGGTCGTCATGCCGACGATGATGTCATAATGGTCGTCATGGCGAAGATGATGTCATAATGGTCGTCATGGCGACGATGACGTCATAATGGTCGTCATGGCGACGATGATGTCATACTGGTCGTCATGGCGACGGTGTTGCCATAATGGTCGTCATGGCGACGATGATGTCATAATGGTCGTCATGCCGACGATGATGTCATAATGGTCGTCATGGCGACGGTGTTGCCATAATGGTCGTCATTGCGACGATGATATCATAATGGTCGTCATGGCGACGATGATGTCATTATGGTGGTCATGGCTTTGGTGATGTCTTAATGGTCGTCATGGCGACGGTGATGTCATAATGGTCGTCATGGCAATGGTGATGTCAGAATGGTCGTCATGGCGACGATGATGTCAGTATGGTGGTCATGGCTTTGGTGATGTCATAATGGTCGTCATGGCGACGATGATGTCATAATGGTCGTCATGGCGACGATGATGTCAATATGGTTGTAATGGCTTTGGTAATGTCATAATGTTCGTCATGGCGACGGTGATGTCATAATGGTCGTTATGGCGACGATGATGTCATAATGGTCGTCACGGCGACGATGATGTCATAATGGTCGTCACCGCGACGGTGATGTCATAATGGTCGTCACCGCGACGGTGATGTCATAATGGTCGTCATGGCGACGATGATGTCATACTGTTCGTCATGGCGACGGTGTTGCCATAATGGTCGTCATGGCGACGATGATGTCATATGGTCGTCATGGCGACGATGATGTCATAATGGTCGTCACGGCGACGATGATGTCATAATGGTCGTCATGGCGACGATGACGTCATAATTGTCGTCATGGCGACGATGATGTCATAATGGTCGTCATGGCGACGATGATGTCATACTGGTCGTCATGGCGACGGTGTTGCCATAATGGTCGTCATGGCGACGATGATGTCATAATGGTCGTCATGGCGACGATGATGTCATAATGGTCGTCATACCGACGATGATGTCAATATGGTTGTCATGGCTTTCGTGATGTCATAATGGTCGTCATGGCGACGATGATGTCATAATGGTCGTCATGGCGACGATGACGTCATAATGGTCGTCATGGCAATGGTGATGTCATAATGGTCGTCATACCGACGATGATGTCATAATGGTCGTCATGGCGAAGATGATGTCATAATGGTCGTCATGGCGACGATGATGTCATAATGGTCGTCATGGCGACGGTGATGTCATAATGGTCGTCATGGCAATGGTGATGTCAGAATGGTCGTCATGGCGACGATGATGTCAGTATGGTGGTCATGGCTTTGGTGATGTCATAATGGTCGTCATGGCGATGATGATGTCATAATGGTCGTCATGGCGACGATGATGTCAATATGGTTGTAATGGCTTTGGTGATGTCATAATGGTCGTCATGGCGACGATGATGTCATAATGGTCATCACGGCGACGATGATGTCATAATGGTCGTCATGGCGACGGTGATGTCATAATGGTCGTCATGGCGACGATGACGTCATAATGGTCGTCATGGCGACGATGATGTCATAATGGTCGTCATGGCGACGATGATGTCATACTGGTCGTCATGGCGACGGTTTGCCATAATGGTCTTCATGGCGACGATGATGTCATAATGGTCGTCATGGCGACGATGATGTCATAATGGTCGTCATGGCGACGATGATGTCATAATGGTCGTCATACCGACGATGATGTCATAATGGTCGTCATGGCGAAGATGATGTCATAATGGTCGTCATGGCGACGATGACGCCATAATGGTCGTCATGGCGACGATGACGTCATAATGGTCGTCATGGCGACGATGACGTCGTAATGGTCGTCATGGCGACTATGATGTCATAATGGTCGTCATGGCGACGGTGATGTCATAATAGTCGTCATGGCGACGATGATGTTATAATGGTCGTCATGCCGACGATGATGTCATAATGGTCGTCATGACGACGGTGTTGCCATAATGGTCGTCATGGCGACGATGATGTCATAATGGTCGTCATGGCGACGATGATGTCAGTATGGTGGTCATGGCTTTGGTGATGTCATAATGGTCGTCATGGCGACGGTGATGTCATAATGGTCGTCATGGCAATGGTGATGTCAGAATGGTCGTCATGGCGACGGTGTTGCCATAATGGTCGTCATGGCGACGATGATGTCATAATGGTCGTCATGGCGACAATGATGTCAATATGGTTGTCATGGCTTTCGTGATGTCATAATGGTCGTCATGGCGACGGTGATGTCATAATGGTCGTCATGGCGACGATGATGTCATAATGGTCGTCACAGCGACGATGATGTCATAATGGTCGTCACGGCGACGGTGTTGTCATAATGGTCGTCATGGCGACGATGATGTCATAATGGTCGTCACAGCGACGATGATGTCATAATGGTCGTCATGGCGACGATGATGTCATAATGGTCGTCATGGCGACGATGATGTCATAATGGTCGTCATGGCGACGATGACGTCATAATGGTCGTCATGGCGACGATGATGTAATAATGGTCGTCATGGCGACGATGATGTCATACTGGTCGTCATGGCGACGGTGTTGCCATAATGTTCGTCATGGCGACGATGATGTCATAATGGTCGTCATGGCGACGGTGATGTCATAATGGTCGTCATGCCGACGATGATGTCAGTATGGTGGTCATGGCTTTGGTGATGTCATAATGGTCGTCATGGCGACGAAGATGTCATAATGGTCGTCATAGCGACGATGATGTCATAATGGTCGTCATGGCGACGATGATGTCAGTATGGTGGTCATGGCTTTGGTGATATCATAATGGTTGTCATGGTGACGGTGATGTCATAATGGTTGTCATGGTGACGGTGATGTCATAATGGTCGTCATGGCGACGATGATGTCATAATGGTCGTCATGGCGACGATGATGTCATACAGGTCGTCATGGCGACGATGATGTCATAATGGTCGTCATGGCGACGATGATGTCATAATGGTCGTCATGGCGACGATGATGTCATACTGGTTGTCATGGCGACGGTGTTGCCATAATGGTCGTCATGGCGACGATGATGTCATAATGGTCGTCATGGCGACGATGATGTCAATATGGTTGTCATGGCTTTGGTGATGTCATAATGGTCGTCATGGCGACGGTGATGTCATAATGTTCGTCACGGCGACGATGATGTCGTCATGATCGTCACGGCGACGATGATGTCATAATGGTCGACATGGCGACGATAACGTCATAATGGTCGTCATGGCGACGATGATGTCATAATGGTCGTCATGGCGACGATGATGTCATAATGGTCGTCATGGCGACGATGACGTCATAATGGTCGTCATGGCGGCGATGACGTCATAATGGTCGTCATGGCGACGATGATGTCATACTGGTCGTCATGGCGACGGTGTTGCCATAATGGTCGTCATGGCGACGATTATGTCATAATGGTCGTCATGGCGACGGTGATGTCATAATGGTCTTCATGCCGACGATGATGTCAGTATGGTGGTCATGGCTTTGGTGATGTCATAATGGTCGTCATGGCAACGATGATGTCATAATGGTCGTCATGGCGACGATGATGTCATAATGGTCGTCATGGCGACGATGATGTCATAATGGTCATCATGGCGACGATGACGTCATAATGGTCGTCATGGCGACGATGATGTCATACTGGTCGTCATAGCGACGGTATTGTCATAATGGTCGTCATGGCGACGATGATGTCAATATGGTTGTAATGGCTTTGGTGATGTCATAATGGTCGTCATGGCGACGATGATGTCACAATGGTCGTCACGGCGACGATGATGTCATAATGGTCGTCATGGCGACGGTGACGTCATAATGGTCGTCATGGCGACGATGACGTCATAATGGTCGTCATGGCGACGATGATGTCATAATGGTCGTCATGGCGACGATGATGTCATACTGGTCGTCATGGCGACGGTTTGCCATAATGGTCGTCATGGCGACGATGATGTCATAATGGTCGTCATACCGACGATGATGTCATAATGGTCGTCATGGCGAAGATGATGTCATAATGGTCGTCATGGCGACGATGATGCCATAATGATCGTCATGGCGACGATGACGTCATAATGGTCATCATGGCGACGATGACGTCATAATGGTCGTCATGGCGACGATGATGTCATAATGGTCGTCATGGCGACGGTGATGTCATAATAGTCGTCATGGCGACGATGATGTCATAATGGTCGTCATGCCGACGATGATGTCATAATGGTCGTCATGACGACGGTGTTGCCATAATGGTCGTCATGGCGACGATGATGTCATAATGGTCGTCATGGCGATGATGATGTCATAATGGTCGTCATGGCGACGATGATGTCAGTATGGTGGTCATGGCTTTGGTGATGTCATAATGGTCGTCATGGCGACGGTGATGTCATAATGGTCGTCATGGCAATGGTGATGTCATAATGGTCGTCATGGCGACGATGACGTCATAATGGTCGTCATGGCGACGATGATGTCATAATGGTCGTCATGGCGACGATGATGTCATAATGGTCGTCATGGCGACGGTGTTGCCATAATGTTCGTCATGGCGACGATGATGTCATAATGGTCGTCATGGCGACGGTGATGTCATAATGGTCGTCATGCCGACGATGATGTCAGTATGGTGGTCATGGCTTTGGTGATGTCATAATGGTCGTCATGGCGACGAAGATGTCATAATGGTCGTCATAGCGACGATGATGTCATAATGGTCGTCATGGCGACGATGATGTCAGTATGGTGGTCATGGCTTTGGTGATATCATAATGGTTGTCATGGTGACGGTGATGTCATAATGGTCGTCATGGCGACGATGATGTCATAATGGTCGTCATGGCGACGATGATGTCATACAGGTTGTCATGGCGACGATGACGTCATAATGGTCGTCATGGCGACGATGATGTCATAATGGTCGTCATGGCGACGATGATGTCATAATGGTCGTCATGGCGACGATGATATCATAATGGTCGTCATGGCGACGATGATGTCATACTGGTCGTCATGGCGACGGTGTTGCCATAATGGTCGTCATGGCGACGATGATGTCATAATGGTCGTCATGGCGACGGTGATGTCATAATGTTCGTCACGGCGACGATGATGTCGTCATGATCGTCACGGCGACGATGATGTCATAATGGTCGTCACGGCGACGGTGATGTCATAATGGTCGTCATGGCGACGATAACGTCATAATGGTCGTCATGGCGACGATGATGTCATAATGGTCGTCATGGCGACGATGACGTCATAATGGTCGTCATGGCGACGATGACGTCATAATGGTCGTCATGGCGGCGATGACGTCATAATGGTCGTCATGGCGACGATGATGTCATACTGGTCGTCATGGCGACGGTGTTGCCATAATGTTCGTCATGGCGACGATGATGTCATAATGGTCGTCATGGCGACGGTGATGTCATAATGGTCGTCATGCCGACGATGATGTCAGTATGGTGGT
The DNA here is from genome assembly GCF_046119375.1 of Phyllobates terribilis. Taxonomy (NCBI): domain Eukaryota; kingdom Metazoa; phylum Chordata; class Amphibia; order Anura; family Dendrobatidae; genus Phyllobates; species Phyllobates terribilis. Next base: position 3,603,556 of record NW_027362911.1, read on the forward strand.
CATGGCTTTGGTGATGTCATAATGGTCGTCATGGCGACGAAGATGTCATAATGGTCGTCATAGCGACGATGATGTCATAATGGTCGTCATGGCGACGATGATGTCAGTATGGTGGTCATGGCTTTGGTGATGTCATAATGGTCGTCATGGCGACGGTGATGTCATAATGGTCGTCATGGCAATGGTGATGTCAGAATGGTTGTCATGGCGACGATGATGTCAGTATGGTGGCCATGGCTTTTGTGATGTCATAATGGTCGTCATGGCGACGATGATGTCATAATGGTCGTCATGGCGACGATGATGTCAATATGGTTGTCATGGCTTTGGTGATGTCATAATGGTCGTCATGGCGACGGTGATGTCATAATGGTCGTCATGCCGACGATGATGCCATAATGGTCGTCATGGCGACGGTGTTGACATAATGGTCGTCATGGCGACGATGATGTCATAATGGTCGTCATGGCGACGATGATGTCAATATGGTCGTCATGGCTTTGGTGATGTCATAATGGTCGTCATGGCGATGATGATGTCATAATGGTCGTCATGGCGACGATGATGTCATAATGGTCGTCACGGCGACGGTGATGTCATAATGGTCGCCATGGCGACGATGATGTCATACTGGTCGTCATGGCGACGGTGTTGCCATAATGGTCGTCATGGCGACGGTGATGTCATAATAGTCGTCATGGCGACGATGATGTCAGTATGGTGGTCATGGCTTTGGTGATGTCATAATGGTCGTCATGGCGACGGTGTTGCCATAATGGTCGTCATGGCGACTATGATGTCATAATGGTCGTCATGGCGACGATGATGTCAGTATGGTGGTCATGGCTTTGGTGATGTCATAATGGTCGTCATGGCGACGGTGATGTCATAATGGTCGTCATGGCAATGGTGATGTCAGAATGGTCGTCATGGAGACGATGATGTCAGTATGGTGGTCATGGCTTTGGTGATGTCATAATGGTCGTCATGGCGACGATGATGTCATAATGGTCGTCATGGCGACGATGATGTCAATATGGTTGTCATGGCTTTGGTGATGTCATAATGGTCGTCATGGCGACGGTGATGTCATAATGGTCGTCATGGCGACGGTGATGTCATAATGGTCGTCATGGCGACGATGATGTCATACTGGTCGTCACGGCGACGATGATGTTATAATGGTCGTCACGGCGGCGGTAATGTCATAATTGTCGTCATGGCGATGATGATGTCATACTGTCGTCATGGCGACGGTGTTGCCATAATGGTCGTCATGGCGACGATGATGTCATAATGGTCATCATGGCGACGATGACGTCATAATGGTCGTCATGGCGACGATGACGTCATAATGGTCGTCATGGCGACAATGATGTCATAATGGTCGTCATGGCGACGATGATGTCATACTGGTCGTCATGGCGACAGTGTTGCCATAATGGTCGTCATGGCGACGATGATGTCATAATGGTCGTCATGCCGACGATGATGTCATAATGGTCGTCATGGCGACGGTGTTGCCATAATGGTCGTCATGGCGACGATGATGTCATAATGGTCGTCATGGCGACGATGATGTCATAATGGTCGTCATGGCGACGATGATGTCATAATGGTCGTCATGGCGACGATGATGTCATAATGGTCATCATGGCGACGATGATGTCAGTATGGTGGTCATGGCTTTGGTGATGTCATAATGGTCGTCATGGCGACGGTGATGTCATAATAGTCGTCATGTCAATGGTGATGTCATACTGGTCGTCATGGCGACGGTGTTGCCACAAAGGTCGTCATTTCGACGATGATGTCATAATGGTCGTCATGCCGACGATGATGTCATAATGGTCGTCATGTCGACGATGATGTCATAATGGTCGTCATGGCGACGGTGTTGTCATAATGGTCGTCATGGCGACGATGATGTCATAATGGTCGTCATGGCGACGATTATGTCATAATGGTCGTCATGGCGACGATGATGTCATGGCTTTGGTGATGTCATAATGGTCGTCATGGCGACGGTGATGTCATAATGGTCGTCATGGAAATGGTGATGTCATAATGGTCGTCATGGCGACGATGATGTCAGTATGGTGGTCATGGCTTTGGTGATGTCATAATGGTCGTCATGGCGACGGTGATGTCATAATAGTCGTCATGGCAATGGTGATGTCATACTGGTCGTCATGGCGACGGTGTTGCCATAAAGGTCGTCATTTCGACGATGATGTCATAATGGTCGTCATGCCGACGATGATGTCATAATGTTCGTCATGTCGACGATGATGTCATTATGGTCGTCATGGCGACGGTGTTGTCATAATGGTCGTCATGGCGACGATGATGTCATAATGGTCGTCATGGCGACGATGATGTCATAATGGTCGTCATGGCGACGATGATGTCATGGCTTTGGTGATGTCATAATGGTCGTCATGGTGACGGTGATGTCATAATGGTCATCATGGAAATGGTGATGTCAGAATGGTCGTCATGGCGACAATGAGGTCAGTATGGTGGTAATGGCTTTGGTGATGTCATAATGGTCGTCATGGCGACGATGATGTCAATATGGTTGTCATGGCTTTGGTGATGTCATAATGGTCGTCATGGCGACGGTGATGTCATAATGGTCGTCATGGCGACGATGATGTCATAATGGTCGTCACGGCGACGATGATGTTATAATGGTCGTCACGGCGACGGTGATGTCATAAGGGTCGTCATGGCGACGATGATGTCATACTGGTCGTCATGGCGACGGTGTTGCCATAATGGTCGTCATGGCGACGATGATGTCATAATGGTCGTCATGGCGACGATGATGTCATAATGGTCGTCATGGCGACGATAACGTCATAATGGTCGTCATGGCGACGATGATGTCATATTGGTCGTCATGGCAACGATGATGTCATACTGGTCGTCATGGCGACGGTATTGCCATAATTGTCGTCATGGCGACGATGATGTCATAATGGTCGTCATGCTGACGATGATGTCATAATGGTCGTCATGGCGACGGTGTTGCCATAATGGTCGTCATGTCGACGATGATGTCATAATGGTCGTCATGGCGACGGTGATGTCATAATGGTCGTCATGGCGACGATGACGTCATATTGGTCGTCATGGCGACGATGATGTCATAATGGTCGTCATGGCAACGATGACGTCATAATGGTCGTCATGGCGACGATGATGTCATAATGGTAGTCATGGCGACGATAATGTCATACTGGTCGTCATGGCGACGGTGTTGCCATAATGGTCGTCATGGCGACGATGATGTCATAATGATCGTCATGGCGACGGTGATGTCATAATGGTCGTCATGCCGACGATGATGTCATAATGGTCGTCATGGCGACGATGACGTCATAATGGTCGTCATGGCGACGATGACGTCATAATGGTCGTCATGGCGACGATGATGTCATAATGGTCGTCATGGCGACGATGATGTCATAATGGTCGTCATGCCGACGATGATGTCATAATGGTCGTCATGGCGACGGTGTTGCCATAATGGTCGTCATGGCGACGATGATATCATAATGGTCGTCATGGCGACGATGATGTCAGTATGGTGGTCATGGCTTTGGTGATGTCTTAATGGTCGTCATGGCGACGGTGATGTCATAATGGTCGTCATGGCAATGGTGATGTCAGAATGGTCGTCATGGCGACGATGATGTCATAATGGTCGTCATGGCGACGATGATGTCATAATGGTCGTCATGGCGACGATGATGTCAATATGGTTGTAATGGCTTTGGTGATGTCATAATGTTCGTCATGGCGACGGTGATGTCGCAATGGTCGTCATGGCGACGATGATGTCATAATGGTCGTCATGGCGACGATGACGTCATAATTGTCGTCATGGCGACGATGATGTCATAATGGTCGTCATGGCGACGATGATGTCATACTGGTCGTCATGGCGACGGTGTTGCCATAATGGTCGTCATGGCGACGATGATGTCATAATGGTCGTCATACCGACGATGATGTCATAATGGTCGTCATGGCGAAGATGATGTCATAATAGTCGTCATCGCGACGATGATGTCATAATGGTCGTCTTGCCAACGATGATGTCATAATGGTCGTCATGGCGACGGTGTTGCCATAATGGTCGTCATGGCGACGATGATGTCATAGTGGTCGTCATGGCGACGATGATGTCATAATGGTCGTCATGGCGACGATGATGTCAGTATGGTGGTCATGGCTTTGGTGATGTCATAATGGTCGTCATGGCAATGGTGATGTCAGAATGGTCGTCATGGCGACGATGATGTCAGTGTGGTGGTCATCGCTTTGGTGATGTCATAATGGTCGTCATGGCGACGATGATGTCATAATGGTCGTCATGGCGACGATGATGTCAATATGGTTGTCATGGCTTTGGTGATGTCATAATGGTCGTCATGGCGACGGTGATGTCATAATGGTCGTCATGGCGACGATGATGTCATAATGGTCGTCACGGCGACGATGATGTCATAATGGTCGTCACGGCGACGGTGATGTCATAATGGTCGTCATGGCGACGATGATGTCATACTGGTCGTCATGGCGACGGTGTTGCCATAATGGTCGTCATGGCGACGATGATGTCATAATGGTCGTCATGGCGACGATGATGTCAGTATGGTGGTCATGGCTTTGGTGATGTCATAATGGTCGTCATGGCGACGGTGATGTCATAATGGTCGTCATGGCAATGGTGATGTCAGAATGGTTGTCATGGCGACGATGATGTCAGTATGGTGGCCATGGCTTTTGTGATGTCATAATGGTCGTCATGGCGACGATGATGTCATAATGGTCGTCATGGCGACGATGATGTCAATATGGTTGTCATGGCTTTGGTGATGTCATAATGGTCGTCATGGCGACGGTGATGTCATAATGGTCGTCATGCCGACGATGATGCCATAATGGTCGTCATGGCGACGGTGTTGACATAATGGTCGTCATGGCGACGATGATGTCATAATGGTCGTCATGGCGACGATGATGTCAATATGGTCGTCATGGCTTTGGTGATGTCATAATGGTCGTCATGGCGATGATGATGTCATAATGGTCGTCATGGCGACGATGATGTCATAATGGTCGTCACGGCGACGGTGATGTCATAATGGTCGCCATGGCGACGATGATGTCATACTGGTCGTCATGGCGACGGTGTTGCCATAATGGTCGTCATGGCGACGGTGATGTCATAATAGTCGTCATGGCGACGATGATGTCAGTATGGTGGTCATGGCTTTGGTGATGTCATAATGGTCGTCATGGCGACGGTGTTGCCATAATGGTCGTCATGGCGACTATGATGTCATAATGGTCGTCATGGCGACGATGATGTCAGTATGGTGGTCATGGCTTTGGTGATGTCATAATGGTCGTCATGGCGACAATGATGTCAGTATGGTGGTCATGGCTTTGGTGATGTCATAATGGTCGTCATGGCGACGGTGATGTCATAATGGTCGTCATGGCAATGGTGATGTCAGAATGGTCGTCATGGAGACGATGATGTCAGTATGGTGGTCATGGCTTTGGTGATGTCATAATGGTCGTCATGGCGACGATGATGTCATAATGGTCGTCATGGCGACGATGATGTCAATATGGTTGTCATGGCTTTGGTGATGTCATAATGGTCGTCATGGCGACGGTGATGTCATAATGGTCGTCATGGCGACGGTGATGTCATAATGGTCGTCATGGCGACGATGATGTCATACTGGTCGTCACGGCGACGATGATGTCATAATGGTCGTCACGGCGGCGGTAATGTCATAATTGTCGTCATGGCGATGATGATGTCATACTGTCGTCATGGCGACGGTGTTGCCATAATGGTCGTCATGGCGACGATGATGTCATAATGGTCATCATGGCGACGATGACGTCATAATGGTCGTCATGGCGACGATGACGTCATAATGGTCGTCATGGCGACAATGATGTCATAATGGTCGTCATGGCGACGATGATGTCATACTGGTCGTCATGGCGACAGTGTTGCCATAATGGTCGTCATGGCGACGATGATGTCATAATGGTCGTCATGCCGACGATGATGTCATAATGGTCGTCATGGCGACGGTGTTGCCATAATGGTCGTCATGGCGACGATGATGTCATAATGGTCGTCATGGCGACGATGATGTCATAATGGTCGTCATGGCGACGATGATGTCATAATGGTCGTCATGGCGACGATGATGTCATAATGGTCATCATGGCGACGATGATGTCAGTATGGTGGTCATGGCTTTGGTGATGTCATAATGGTCGTCATGGCGACGGTGATGTCATAATAGTCGTCATGTCAATGGTGATGTCATACTGGTCGTCATGGCGACGGTGTTGCCATAAAGGTCGTCATTTCGACGATGATGTCATAATGGTCGTCATGCCGACGATGATGTCATAATGGTCGTCATGTCGACGATGATGTCATAATGGTCGTCATGGCGACGGTGTTGTCATAATGGTCGTCATGGCGACGATGATGTCATAATGGTCGTCATGGCGACGATGATGTCATAATGGTCGTCATGGCGACGATGATGTCATGGCTTTGGTGATGTCATAATGGTCGTCATGGCGACGGTGATGTCATAATGGTCGTCATGGAAATGGTGATGTCATAATGGTCGTCATGGCGACGATGATGTCAGTATGGTGGTCATGGCTTTGGTGATGTCATAATGGTCGTCATGGCGACGGTGATGTCATAATAGTCGTCATGGCAATGGTGATGTCATACTGGTCGTCATGGCGACGGTGTTGCCATAAAGGTCGTCATTTCGACGATGATGTCATAATGGTCGTCATGCCGACGATGATGTCATAATGTTCGTCATGTCGACGATGATGTCATTATGGTCGTCATGGCGACGGTGTTGTCATAATGGTCGTCATGGCGACGATGATGTCATAATGGTCGTCATGGCGACGATGATGTCATAATGGTCGTCATGGCGACGATGATGTCATGGCTTTGGTGATGTCATAATGGTCGTCATGGTGACGGTGATGTCATAATGGTCGTCATGGAAATGGTGATGTCATAATGGTCGTCATGGCGACGATGATGTCAATATGGTTGTCATGGCTTTGGTGATGTCATAATGGTCGTCATGGCGACGGTGATGTCATAATGGTCGTCATGGCGACGATGATGTCATAATGGTCGTCACGGCGACGATGATGTTATAATGGTCGTCACGGCGACGGTGATGTCATAAGGGTCGTCATGGCGACGATGATGTCATACTGGTCGTCATGGCGACGGTGTTGCCATAATGGTCGTCATGGCGACGATGATGTCATAATGGTCGTCATGGCGACGATGATGTCATAATGGTCGTCATGGCGACGATAACGTCATAATGGTCGTCATGGCGACGATGATGTCATAATGGTCGTCATGGCAACGATGATGTCATACTGGTCGTCATGGCGACGGTATTGCCATAATTGTCGTCATGGCGACGATGATGTCATAATGGTCGTCATGCTGACGATGATGTCATAATGGTCGTCATGGCGACGGTGTTGCCATAATGGTCGTCATGTCGACGATGATGTCATAATGGTCGTCATGGCGACGGTGATGTCATAATGGTCGTCATGGCGACGATGTTGTAATAATGGTCGTCATGGCGAAGATGATGTCATAATGGTCGTCATGGCGAAGATGATGTCATAATGGTCGTCATGGCGACGATGATGTCATAATGGTCGTCATGGCGACGGTGATGTCATAATGGTCGTCATGGCGACGGTGATGTCATAATGGTCGTCATGGCGACGGTGATGTCAGTATGGTGGTCATGGCTTTGGTGATGTCATAATGGTCGTCATGGCGACGGTGTTGCCATAATGGTCGTCATGGCGACGGTGATGTCATAATGGTCGTCATGTCAATGGTGATGTCAGAATGGTCGTCATGGCGACGATGATGTCAGTATGGTGGTCATGGCTTTGGTGATGTCATAATGGTCGTCATGGCGACGATGATGCCATAATGGTCGTCATGGCGACGATGATGTCAATATGGTTGTCATGGCTTTGGTGATGTCATAATGGTCGTCATGGCGACGGTGATGTCATAATGGTCGTCATGGCGACGATGATGTCATATTGGTCGTCACGGCGACGATGATGTCATAATGGTCGTTACGGCGGCGGTAATGTCATAATGGTCGTCATGGCGACGATGATGTCATAATGGTCGTCATGGCGACGGTGATGTCATAATAGTCGTCATGGCGACGATGATGTCAGTATGGTGGTCATGGCTTTGGTGATGTCATAATGGTCGTCATGGCGACGGTGTTGCCATAATGGTCGTCATGGCGACTATGATGTCATAATGGTCGTCATGGCGACGATGATGTCAGTATGGTGGTCATGGCTTTGGTGATGTCATAATGGTCGTCATGGCGACGGTGATGTCATAATGGTCGTCATGGCAATGGTGATGTCAGAATGGTCGTCATGGAGACGATGATGTCAGTATGGTGGTCATGGCTTTGGTGATGTCATAATGGTCGTCATGGCGACGATGATGTCATAATGGTCGTCATGGCGACGATGATGTCAATATGGTTGTCATGGCTTTGGTGATGTCATAATGGTCGTCATGGCGACGGTGATGTCATAATGGTCGTCATGGCGACGATGATGTCATAATGGTCGTCACGGCGACGATGATGTCATAATGGTCGTCACGGCGGCGGTAATGTCATAATTGTCGTCATGGCGACGATGATGTCATACTGTCGTCATGGCGACGGTGTTGCCATAATGGTCGTCATGGCGACGATGATGTCATAATGGTCATCATGGCGACAATGACGTAATAATGGTCGTCATGGCGACGATGACGTCATAATGGTCGTCATGGCGACAATGATGTCATAATGGTCGTCATGGCGACGATGATGTCATACTGGTCGTCATGGCGACAGTGTTGCCATAATGGTCGTCATGGCGACGGTGATGTCATAATGGTCGTCATGGCGACGATGATGTCATAATGGTCGTCACGGCGACGATGATGTCATAATGGTCGTCACGGCGACGATGATGTCATAATGGTCCTCACGGCGGCGGTAATGTCATAATTGTCGTCATGGCGACGGTGTTGCCATAATGGTCGTCATGGCGACGATGATGTCATAATGGTCGTCATGGCGACGGTGATGTCATAATGGTCGTCATGGCGACGATGATGTCATAATGGTCGTCATGGCGACGATGATGTCAATATGGTTGTCATGGCTTTGGTGATGTCATAATGGTCGTCATGGCGACGGTGATGTCATAATGGTCGTCACGGCGACGATGATGTCATAATGGTCGTCACGGCGGCGGTAATGTCATAATTGTCGTCATGGCGACGGTGTTGCCATAATGGTCGTCATGGCGACGATGATGTCATAATGGTCGTCATGGCGACGGTGATGTCATAATGGTCGTCATGGCGACGATGATGTCATAATGGTCGTCATGGCGACGATGATGACAGTATGGTGGTCATGCCTTTGGTGATGTCATAATGGTCGTCATGGCGACGGTGATGTCATAGTGGTCGTCATGGCGACGATGATGTCATAATGGTCGTCACGGCGACGGTGATGTCATAAGGGTCATCATGGCGACGATGATGTCATACTGGTCGTCATGGCGACGGTGTTGCCATAATGGTCGTCATGGCGACGATGATGTCATAATGGTCGTCATGGCGACGATGATGTCATAATGGTCGTCATGGCGACGATGACGTCATAATGGTCGTCATGGCGACGATGATGTCATAATGGTCGTCATGGCGACGATGATGTCATACTGGTCATCAATGCGACGGTATAGCCATAATGGTCGTCATGGCGACGATGATGTCATAATGGTCGTCATGCCGACGATGATGTCATAATGGTCGTCATGGCGACGGTGTTGCCATAATGGTCGTCATGTCGACGATGATGTCATAATGGTCATCATGGCGACGGTGATGTCATAATGGTCGTCATGGCGACGATGTTGTAATAATGGTCGTCATGGCGAAGATGATGTCATAATGGTCGTCATGGCGACGATGATGTCATAATGGTCGTCATGGCGACGATGATGTCATAATGGTCGTCATGGCGACGATGATGTCATAATGGTCGTCATGGCGACGGTGATGTCATAATAGTCGTCATGGCGACGATGATGTCATAATGGTCGTCATGCCGACGATGATGTCATAATGGTCGTCATGGCGATGGTGTTGCCATAATGGTCGTCATGGCGACGATTATGTCATAATGGTCGTCATGGCGACGATGATGTCATAATGGTCGTCATGGCGACGATGATGTCATAATGGTGGTCATGGCTTTGGTGATGTCATAATGGTCGACATGGCGACGGTGATGTCATAATGGTCGTCATGGCAATGGTGATGTCATAATGGTCGTCATGGCGACGATGATGTCAGTATGGTGGTCAAGGCTTTGGTGATGTCATAATGGTCGTCATGGCGACGATGATGTCATAATGGTCATCATGGCGACGATGATGTCATACTGTCGTCATGGGGACGGTGTTGCCATAATGGTCGTCATGGCGACGATGATGTCATAATGGTCATCATGGCGACGATGACGTCATAATGGTCGTCATGGCGACGATGATGTCATAATGGTCGTCATGGCGACGATGATGTCATACTGGTCGTCATGGCGACGGTTTGTCATAATGGTCTTCATGGCGACGATGATGTAATAATGGTCGTCATGGCGACGATGATGTCATAATGGTCGTCATACCGACGATGATGTCATAATGGTCGTCATGGCGACGATGATGTCATACTGGTCGTCATGGCGACGGTATTACCATAATTGTCGTCATGGCGACGATGATGTCATAATGGTCGTCATGCCGAAGATGATGTCATAATGGTCGTCATGGCGACGGTGTTGCCATAATGGTCGTCATGGCGACGATGATGTCATAATGGTCGTCATGGCGACGGTGTTGCCATAATGGTCGTCATGGCGACGATGATGTCATAATGGTCGTCATGGCGACGATGATGTCATAATGGTCGTCATGGCGACGATGATGTCATAATGGTCGTCATGGCGACGATGATGTCATAATGGTGGTCATGGCTTTGGTGATGTCATAATGGTCGTCATGGCGACGGTGATGTCATACTGGTCGTCATGGCGACGGTGTTGCCATAAAGGTCGTCATTTCGACGATGATGTCATAATGGTCGTCATGCCGACGATGATGTCATAATGGTCGTCATGCCGACGATGATGTCATAATGGTCGTCATGGCGACGGTGTTGTCATAATGGTCGTCATGGCGACGATGATGTCATAATGGTCGTCATGGCGACGATGATGTCATAATGGTCGTCATGGCGACGATGATGTCATGGCTTTGGTGATGTCATAATGGTCGTCATGGCGACGGTGATGTCATAATGGTCGTCATGGAAATGGTGATGTCAGAATGGTCGTCATGGCGACAATGATGTCAGTATGGTGGTAATGGCTTTGGTGATGTCATAATGGTCGTCATGGTGACGATGATGTCATAATGGTCGTCATGGCGACGATGATGTCAATATGGTTGTCATGGCTTTGGTGATGTCATAATGGTCGTCATGGCGACGGTGATGTCATAATGGTCGTCATGGCGACGATGATGTCATAATGGTCGTCACGGCGACGATGATGTCATAATGGTCGTCACGGCGACGGTGATGTCATAATGGTCGTCACGGCGACGGTGATGTCATAAGGGTCGTCATGGCGACGATGGTGTCATACTGGTCGTCATGGCGACGGTGTTGCCATAATGGTCGTCATGGCGACGATGATGTCATAATTGTCGTCATGGCGACGATGATGTCATAATGGTCGTCATGGCGACGATAACGTCATAATGGTCGTCATGGCGACGATGATGTCATAATGGTCGTCATGGCGACGATGATGTCATACTGGTCGTCATGGCGACGGTATTGCCATAATTGTCGTCATGGCGACGATGATGTCATAATGGTCGTCATGCCGACGATGATGTCATAATGGTCGTCATGGCGACGGTGTTGCCATAATGGTCGTCATGTCGACGATGATGTCATAATGGTCGTCATGGCGACGGTGATGTCATAATGGTCGTCATGGCGACGATGTTGTAATAATGGTCGTCATGGCGAAGATGATGTCATAATGGTCGTCATGGCGACGATGATGTCATGATGGTCGTCATGGCGACGATGATGTCATAATGGTCATCATGGCGACGATGATGTCATAATGGTCGTCATGGCGACGGTGATGTCATAATGGTCGTCATGGCGACGGTGATGTCAGTATGGTGGTCATGGCTTTGGTGATGTCATAATGGTCGTCATGGCGACGGTGTTGCCATAATGGTTGTCATGGCGACGATGATGTCATAATGGTCATCATGGCAACGATGACGTCATAATGGTCGTCATGGCGACGATGACGTCATAATGGTCGTCATGGCGACGATGATGTCATAATGGTCGTCATGGCGACGATGATGTCATACTGGTCGTCATGGCGACGGTGTTGCCATAATGGTCGTCATGGCGACGATAATGTCATAATGGTCGTCATGCCGACGATGATGTCATGATGGTCGTCATAGCGACTGTGTTGCCATAATGGTCGTCATGGCGACGATGATGTCATAATGGTCGTCATGGCGACGATGACGTCATAATGGTCGTCATGGCGACGATGATGTCATAATGGTCGTCATGGCGACGATGATGTCATACTGGTCGTCATGGCGACGGTTTGCCATAATGGTCTTCATGGCGACGATGATGTCATAATGGTCGTCATGGCGACGATGATGTCATAATGGTCGTCATGGCGACGATGATGTCATAATGGTCGTCATACCGACGATGATGTCATAATGGTCGTCATGGCGAAGATGATGTCATAATGGTCGTCATGGCGACGATGACGCCATAATGGTCGTCATGGCGACGATGACGTCATAATGGTCGTCATGGCGACGATGACGTCGTAATGGTCGTCATGGCGACTATGATGTCATAATGGTCGTCATGGCGACGGTGATGTCATAATAGTCGTCATGGCGACGATGATGTTATAATGGTCGTCATGCCGACGATGATGTCATAATGGTCGTCATGACGACGGTGTTGCCATAATGGTCGTCATGGCGACGATGATGTCATAATGGTCGTCATGGCGACGATGATGTCAGTATGGTGGTCATGGCTTTGGTGATGTCATAATGGTCGTCATGGCGACGGTGATGTCATAATGGTCGTCATGGCAATGGTGATGTCAGAATGGTCGTCATGGCGACGGTGTTGCCATAATGGTCGTCATGGCGACGATGATGTCATAATGGTCGTCATGGCGACAATGATGTCAATATGGTTGTCATGGCTTTCGTGATGTCATAATGGTCGTCATGGCGACGGTGATGTCATAATGGTCGTCATGGCGACGATGATGTCATAATGGTCGTCACAGCGACGATGATGTCATAATGGTCGTCACGGCGACGGTGTTGTCATAATGGTCGTCATGGCGACGATGATGTCATAATGGTCGTCACAGCGACGATGATGTCATAATGGTCGTCATGGCGACGATGATGTCATAATGGTCGTCATGGCGACGATGATGTCATAATGGTCGTCATGGCGACGATGACGTCATAATGGTCGTCATGGCGACGATGATGTAATAATGGTCGTCATGGCGACGATGATGTCATACTGGTCGTCATGGCGACGGTGTTGCCATAATGTTCGTCATGGCGACGATGATGTCATAATGGTCGTCATGGCGACGGTGATGTCATAATGGTCGTCATGCCGACGATGATGTCAGTATGGTGGTCATGGCTTTGGTGATGTCATAATGGTCGTCATGGCGACGAAGATGTCATAATGGTCGTCATAGCGACGATGATGTCATAATGGTCGTCATGGCGACGATGATGTCAGTATGGTGGTCATGGCTTTGGTGATATCATAATGGTTGTCATGGTGACGGTGATGTCATAATGGTTGTCATGGTGACGGTGATGTCATAATGGTCGTCATGGCGACGATGATGTCATAATGGTCGTCATGGCGACGATGATGTCATACAGGTCGTCATGGCGACGATGATGTCATAATGGTCGTCATGGCGACGATGATGTCATAATGGTCGTCATGGCGACGATGATGTCATACTGGTTGTCATGGCGACGGTGTTGCCATAATGGTCGTCATGGCGACGATGATGTCATAATGGTCGTCATGGCGACGATGATGTCAATATGGTTGTCATGGCTTTGGTGATGTCATAATGGTCGTCATGGCGACGGTGATGTCATAATGTTCGTCACGGCGACGATGATGTCGTCATGATCGTCACGGCGACGATGATGTCATAATGGTCGACATGGCGACGATAACGTCATAATGGTCGTCATGGCGACGATGATGTCATAATGGTCGTCATGGCGACGATGATGTCATAATGGTCGTCATGGCGACGATGACGTCATAATGGTCGTCATGGCGGCGATGACGTCATAATGGTCGTCATGGCGACGATGATGTCATACTGGTCGTCATGGCGACGGTGTTGCCATAATGGTCGTCATGGCGACGATTATGTCATAATGGTCGTCATGGCGACGGTGATGTCATAATGGTCTTCATGCCGACGATGATGTCAGTATGGTGGTCATGGCTTTGGTGATGTCATAATGGTCGTCATGGCAACGATGATGTCATAATGGTCGTCATGGCGACGATGATGTCATAATGGTCGTCATGGCGACGATGATGTCATAATGGTCATCATGGCGACGATGACGTCATAATGGTCGTCATGGCGACGATGATGTCATACTGGTCGTCATAGCGACGGTATTGTCATAATGGTCGTCATGGCGACGATGATGTCAATATGGTTGTAATGGCTTTGGTGATGTCATAATGGTCGTCATGGCGACGATGATGTCACAATGGTCGTCACGGCGACGATGATGTCATAATGGTCGTCATGGCGACGGTGACGTCATAATGGTCGTCATGGCGACGATGACGTCATAATGGTCGTCATGGCGACGATGATGTCATAATGGTCGTCATGGCGACGATGATGTCATACTGGTCGTCATGGCGACGGTTTGCCATAATGGTCGTCATGGCGACGATGATGTCATAATGGTCGTCATACCGACGATGATGTCATAATGGTCGTCATGGCGAAGATGATGTCATAATGGTCGTCATGGCGACGATGATGCCATAATGATCGTCATGGCGACGATGACGTCATAATGGTCATCATGGCGACGATGACGTCATAATGGTCGTCATGGCGACGATGATGTCATAATGGTCGTCATGGCGACGGTGATGTCATAATAGTCGTCATGGCGACGATGATGTCATAATGGTCGTCATGCCGACGATGATGTCATAATGGTCGTCATGACGACGGTGTTGCCATAATGGTCGTCATGGCGACGATGATGTCATAATGGTCGTCATGGCGATGATGATGTCATAATGGTCGTCATGGCGACGATGATGTCAGTATGGTGGTCATGGCTTTGGTGATGTCATAATGGTCGTCATGGCGACGGTGATGTCATAATGGTCGTCATGGCAATGGTGATGTCATAATGGTCGTCATGGCGACGATGACGTCATAATGGTCGTCATGGCGACGATGATGTCATAATGGTCGTCATGGCGACGATGATGTCATAATGGTCGTCATGGCGACGGTGTTGCCATAATGTTCGTCATGGCGACGATGATGTCATAATGGTCGTCATGGCGACGGTGATGTCATAATGGTCGTCATGCCGACGATGATGTCAGTATGGTGGTCATGGCTTTGGTGATGTCATAATGGTCGTCATGGCGACGAAGATGTCATAATGGTCGTCATAGCGACGATGATGTCATAATGGTCGTCATGGCGACGATGATGTCAGTATGGTGGTCATGGCTTTGGTGATATCATAATGGTTGTCATGGTGACGGTGATGTCATAATGGTCGTCATGGCGACGATGATGTCATAATGGTCGTCATGGCGACGATGATGTCATACAGGTTGTCATGGCGACGATGACGTCATAATGGTCGTCATGGCGACGATGATGTCATAATGGTCGTCATGGCGACGATGATGTCATAATGGTCGTCATGGCGACGATGATATCATAATGGTCGTCATGGCGACGATGATGTCATACTGGTCGTCATGGCGACGGTGTTGCCATAATGGTCGTCATGGCGACGATGATGTCATAATGGTCGTCATGGCGACGGTGATGTCATAATGTTCGTCACGGCGACGATGATGTCGTCATGATCGTCACGGCGACGATGATGTCATAATGGTCGTCACGGCGACGGTGATGTCATAATGGTCGTCATGGCGACGATAACGTCATAATGGTCGTCATGGCGACGATGATGTCATAATGGTCGTCATGGCGACGATGACGTCATAATGGTCGTCATGGCGACGATGACGTCATAATGGTCGTCATGGCGGCGATGACGTCATAATGGTCGTCATGGCGACGATGATGTCATACTGGTCGTCATGGCGACGGTGTTGCCATAATGTTCGTCATGGCGACGATGATGTCATAATGGTCGTCATGGCGACGGTGATGTCATAATGGTCGTCATGCCGACGATGATGTCAGTATGGTGGTCATGGCTTTGGTGATGTCATAATGGTCGTCATGGCGACGAAGATGTCATAATGGTCGTCATAGCGACGATGATGTCATAATGGTCGTCATGGCGACGATGATGTCAGTATGGTGGTCATGGCTTTGGTGATGTCATAATGGTCGTCATGGCGACGGTGATGTCATAATGGTCGTCATGGCAATGGTGATGTCAGAATGGTTGTCATGGCGACGATGATGTCAGTATGGTGGCCATGGCTTTTGTGATGTCATAATGGTCGTCATGGCGACGATGATGTCATAATGGTCGTCATGGCGACGATGATGTCAATATGGTTGTCATGGCTTTGGTGATGTCATAATGGTCGTCATGGCGACGGTGATGTCATAATGGTCGTCATGCCGACGATGATGCCATAATGGTCGTCATGGCGACGGTGTTGACATAATGGTCGTCATGGCGACGATGATGTCATAATGGTCGTCATGTCGACGATGATGTCAATATGGTCGTCATGGCTTTGGTGATGTCATAATGGTCGTCATGGCGATGATGATGTCATAATGGTCGTCATGGCGACGATGATGTCATAATGGTCGTCACGGCGACGGTGATGTCATAATGGTCGCCATGGCGACGATGATGTCATACTGGTCGTCATGGCGACGGTGTTGCCATAATGGTCGTCATGGCGACGGTGATGTCATAATAGTCGTCATGGCGACGATGATGTCAGTATGGTGGTCATGGCTTTGGTGATGTCATAATGGTCGTCATGGCGACGGTGTTGCCATAATGGTCGTCATGGCGACTATGATGTCATAATGGTCGTCATGGCGACGATGATGTCAGTATGGTGGTCATGGCTTTGGTGATGTCATAATGGTCGTCATGGCGACGGTGATGTCATAATGGTCGTCATGGCAATGGTGATGTCAGAATGGTCGTCATGGAGACGATGATGTCAGTATGGTGGTCATGGCTTTGGTGATGTCATAATGGTCGTCATGGCGACGATGATGTCATAATGGTCGTCATGGCGACGATGATGTCAATATGGTTGTCATGGCTTTGGTGATGTCATAATGGTCGTCATGGCGACGGTGATGTCATAATGGTCGTCATGGCGACGGTGATGTCATAATGGTCGTCATGGCGACGATGATGTCATACTGGTCGTCACGGCGACGATGATGTTATAATGGTCGTCACGGCGGCGGTAATGTCATAATTGTCGTCATGGCGATGATGATGTCATACTGTCGTCATGGCGACGGTGTTGCCATAATGGTCGTCATGGCGACGATGATGTCATAATGGTCATCATGGCGACGATGACGTCATAATGGTCGTCATGGCGACGATGACGTCATAATGGTCGTCATGGCGACAATGATGTCATAATGGTCGTCATGGCGACGATGATGTCATACTGGTCGTCATGGCGACAGTGTTGCCATAATGGTCGTCATGGCGACGATGATGTCATAATGGTCGTCATGCCGACGATGATGTCATAATGGTCGTCATGGCGACGGTGTTGCCATAATGGTCGTCATGGCGACGATGATGTCATAATGGTCGTCATGGCGACGATGATGTCATAATGGTCGTCATGGCGACGATGATGTCATAATGGTCGTCATGGCGACGATGATGTCATAATGGTCATCATGGCGACGATGATGTCAGTATGGTGGTCATGGCTTTGGTGATGTCATAATGGTCGTCATGGCGACGGTGATGTCATAATAGTCGTCATGTCAATGGTGATGTCATACTGGTCGTCATGGCGACGGTGTTGCCACAAAGGTCGTCATTTCGACGATGATGTCATAATGGTCGTCATGCCGACGATGATGTCATAATGGTCGTCATGTCGACGATGATGTCATAATGGTCGTCATGGCGACGGTGTTGTCATAATGGTCGTCATGGCGACGATGATGTCATAATGGTCGTCATGGCGACGATTATGTCATAATGGTCGTCATGGCGACGATGATGTCATGGCTTTGGTGATGTCATAATGGTCGTCATGGCGACGGTGATGTCATAATGGTCGTCATGGAAATGGTGATGTCATAATGGTCGTCATGGCGACGATGATGTCAGTATGGTGGTCATGGCTTTGGTGATGTCATAATGGTCGTCATGGCGACGGTGATGTCATAATAGTCGTCATGGCAATGGTGATGTCATACTGGTCGTCATGGCGACGGTGTTGCCATAAAGGTCGTCATTTCGACGATGATGTCATAATGGTCGTCATGCCGACGATGATGTCATAATGTTCGTCATGTCGACGATGATGTCATTATGGTCGTCATGGCGACGGTGTTGTCATAATGGTCGTCATGGCGACGATGATGTCATAATGGTCGTCATGGCGACGATGATGTCATAATGGTCGTCATGGCGACGATGATGTCATGGCTTTGGTGATGTCATAATGGTCGTCATGGTGACGGTGATGTCATAATGGTCGTCATGGAAATGGTGATGTCAGAATGGTCGTCATGGCGACAATGAGGTCAGTATGGTGGTAATGGCTTTGGTGATGTCATAATGGTCGTCATGGCGACGATGATGTCAATATGGTTGTCATGGCTTTGGTGATGTCATAATGGTCGTCATGGCGACGGTGATGTCATAATGGTCGTCATGGCGACGATGATGTCATAATGGTCGTCACGGCGACGATGATGTTATAATGGTCGTCACGGCGACGGTGATGTCATAAGGGTCGTCATGGCGACGATGATGTCATACTGGTCGTCATGGCGACGGTGTTGCCATAATGGTCGTCATGGCGACGATGATGTCATAATGGTCGTCATGGCGACGATGATGTCATAATGGTCGTCATGGCGACGATAACGTCATAATGGTCGTCATGGCGACGATGATGTCATATTGGTCGTCATGGCAACGATGATGTCATACTGGTCGTCATGGCGACGGTATTGCCATAATTGTCGTCATGGCGACGATGATGTCATAATGGTCGTCATGCTGACGATGATGTCATAATGGTCGTCATGGCGACGGTGTTGCCATAATGGTCGTCATGTCGACGATGATGTCATAATGGTCGTCATGGCGACGGTGATGTCATAATGGTCGTCATGGCGACGATGACGTCATATTGGTCGTCATGGCGACGATGATGTCATAATGGTCGTCATGGCAACGATGACGTCATAATGGTCGTCATGGCGACGATGATGTCATAATGGTAGTCATGGCGACGATAATGTCATACTGGTCGTCATGGCGACGGTGTTGCCATAATGGTCGTCATGGCGACGATGATGTCATAATGATCGTCATGGCGACGGTGATGTCATAATGGTCGTCATGCCGACGATGATGTCATAATGGTCGTCATGGCGACGATGACGTCATAATGGTCGTCATGGCGACGATGACGTCATAATGGTCGTCATGGCGACGATGATGTCATAATGGTCGTCATGGCGACGATGATGTCATAATGGTCGTCATGCCGACGATGATGTCATAATGGTCGTCATGGCGACGGTGTTGCCATAATGGTCGTCATGGCGACGATGATATCATAATGGTCGTCATGGCGACGATGATGTCAGTATGGTGGTCATGGCTTTGGTGATGTCTTAATGGTCGTCATGGCGACGGTGATGTCATAATGGTCGTCATGGCAATGGTGATGTCAGAATGGTCGTCATGGCGACGATGATGTCATAATGGTCGTCATGGCGACGATGATGTCATAATGGTCGTCATGGCGACGATGATGTCAATATGGTTGTAATGGCTTTGGTGATGTCATAATGTTCGTCATGGCGACGGTGATGTCGCAATGGTCGTCATGGCGACGATGATGTCATAATGGTCGTCATGGCGACGATGACGTCATAATTGTCGTCATGGCGACGATGATGTCATAATGGTCGTCATGGCGACGATGATGTCATACTGGTCGTCATGGCGACGGTGTTGCCATAATGGTCGTCATGGCGACGATGATGTCATAATGGTCGTCATACCGACGATGATGTCATAATGGTCGTCATGGCGAAGATGATGTCATAATAGTCGTCATCGCGACGATGATGTCATAATGGTCGTCTTGCCAACGATGATGTCATAATGGTCGTCATGGCGACGGTGTTGCCATAATGGTCGTCATGGCGACGATGATGTCATAGTGGTCGTCATGGCGACGATGATGTCATAATGGTCGTCATGGCGACGATGATGTCAGTATGGTGGTCATGGCTTTGGTGATGTCATAATGGTCGTCATGGCAATGGTGATGTCAGAATGGTCGTCATGGCGACGATGATGTCAGTGTGGTGGTCATCGCTTTGGTGATGTCATAATGGTCGTCATGGCGACGATGATGTCATAATGGTCGTCATGGCGACGATGATGTCAATATGGTTGTCATGGCTTTGGTGATGTCATAATGGTCGTCATGGCGACGGTGATGTCATAATGGTCGTCATGGCGACGATGATGTCATAATGGTCGTCACGGCGACGATGATGTCATAATGGTCGTCACGGCGACGGTGATGTCATAATGGTCGTCATGGCGACGATGATGTCATACTGGTCGTCATGGCGACGGTGTTGCCATAATGGTCGTCATGGCGACGATGATGTCATAATGGTCGTCATGGCGACGATGATGTCAGTATGGTGGTCATGGCTTTGGTGATGTCATAATGGTCGTCATGGCGACGGTGATGTCATAATGGTCGTCATGGCAATGGTGATGTCAGAATGGTTGTCATGGCGACGATGATGTCAGTATGGTGGCCATGGCTTTTGTGATGTCATAATGGTCGTCATGGCGACGATGATGTCATAATGGTCGTCATGGCGACGATGATGTCAATATGGTTGTCATGGCTTTGGTGATGTCATAATGGTCGTCATGGCGACGGTGATGTCATAATGGTCGTCATGCCGACGATGATGCCATAATGGTCGTCATGGCGACGGTGTTGACATAATGGTCGTCATGGCGACGATGATGTCATAATGGTCGTCATGGCGACGATGATGTCAATATGGTCGTCATGGCTTTGGTGATGTCATAATGGTCGTCATGGCGATGATGATGTCATAATGGTCGTCATGGCGACGATGATGTCATAATGGTCGTCACGGCGACGGTGATGTCATAATGGTCGCCATGGCGACGATGATGTCATACTGGTCGTCATGGCGACGGTGTTGCCATAATGGTCGTCATGGCGACGGTGATGTCATAATAGTCGTCATGGCGACGATGATGTCAGTATGGTGGTCATGGCTTTGGTGATGTCATAATGGTCGTCATGGCGACGGTGTTGCCATAATGGTCGTCATGGCGACTATGATGTCATAATGGTCGTCATGGCGACGATGATGTCAGTATGGTGGTCATGGCTTTGGTGATGTCATAATGGTCGTCATGGCGACAATGATGTCAGTATGGTGGTCATGGCTTTGGTGATGTCATAATGGTCGTCATGGCGACGGTGATGTCATAATGGTCGTCATGGCAATGGTGATGTCAGAATGGTCGTCATGGAGACGATGATGTCAGTATGGTGGTCATGGCTTTGGTGATGTCATAATGGTCGTCATGGCGACGATGATGTCATAATGGTCGTCATGGCGACGATGATGTCAATATGGTTGTCATGGCTTTGGTGATGTCATAATGGTCGTCATGGCGACGGTGATGTCATAATGGTCGTCATGGCGACGGTGATGTCATAATGGTCGTCATGGCGACGATGATGTCATACTGGTCGTCACGGCGACGATGATGTCATAATGGTCGTCACGGCGGCGGTAATGTCATAATTGTCGTCATGGCGATGATGATGTCATACTGTCGTCATGGCGACGGTGTTGCCATAATGGTCGTCATGGCGACGATGATGTCATAATGGTCATCATGGCGACGATGACGTCATAATGGTCGTCATGGCGACGATGACGTCATAATGGTCGTCATGGCGACAATGATGTCATAATGGTCGTCATGGCGACGATGATGTCATACTGGTCGTCATGGCGACAGTGTTGCCATAATGGTCGTCATGGCGACGATGATGTCATAATGGTCGTCATGCCGACGATGATGTCATAATGGTCGTCATGGCGACGGTGTTGCCATAATGGTCGTCATGGCGACGATGATGTCATAATGGTCGTCATGGCGACGATGATGTCATAATGGTCGTCATGGCGACGATGATGTCATAATGGTCGTCATGGCGACGATGATGTCATAATGGTCATCATGGCGACGATGATGTCAGTATGGTGGTCATGGCTTTGGTGATGTCATAATGGTCGTCATGGCGACGGTGATGTCATAATAGTCGTCATGTCAATGGTGATGTCATACTGGTCGTCATGGCGACGGTGTTGCCATAAAGGTCGTCATTTCGACGATGATGTCATAATGGTCGTCATGCCGACGATGATGTCATAATGGTCGTCATGTCGACGATGATGTCATAATGGTCGTCATGGCGACGGTGTTGTCATAATGGTCGTCATGGCGACGATGATGTCATAATGGTCGTCATGGCGACGATGATGTCATAATGGTCGTCATGGCGACGATGATGTCATGGCTTTGGTGATGTCATAATGGTCGTCATGGCGACGGTGATGTCATAATGGTCGTCATGGAAATGGTGATGTCATAATGGTCGTCATGGCGACGATGATGTCAGTATGGTGGTCATGGCTTTGGTGATGTCATAATGGTCGTCATGGCGACGGTGATGTCATAATAGTCGTCATGGCAATGGTGATGTCATACTGGTCGTCATGGCGACGGTGTTGCCATAAAGGTCGTCATTTCGACGATGATGTCATAATGGTCGTCATGCCGACGATGATGTCATAATGTTCGTCATGTCGACGATGATGTCATTATGGTCGTCATGGCGACGGTGTTGTCATAATGGTCGTCATGGCGACGATGATGTCATAATGGTCGTCATGGCGACGATGATGTCATAATGGTCGTCATGGCGACGATGATGTCATGGCTTTGGTGATGTCATAATGGTCGTCATGGTGACGGTGATGTCATAATGGTCGTCATGGAAATGGTGATGTCATAATGGTCGTCATGGCGACGATGATGTCAATATGGTTGTCATGGCTTTGGTGATGTCATAATGGTCGTCATGGCGACGGTGATGTCATAATGGTCGTCATGGCGACGATGATGTCATAATGGTCGTCACGGCGACGATGATGTTATAATGGTCGTCACGGCGACGGTGATGTCATAAGGGTCGTCATGGCGACGATGATGTCATACTGGTCGTCATGGCGACGGTGTTGCCATAATGGTCGTCATGGCGACGATGATGTCATAATGGTCGTCATGGCGACGATGATGTCATAATGGTCGTCATGGCGACGATAACGTCATAATGGTCGTCATGGCGACGATGATGTCATAATGGTCGTCATGGCAACGATGATGTCATACTGGTCGTCATGGCGACGGTATTGCCATAATTGTCGTCATGGCGACGATGATGTCATAATGGTCGTCATGCTGACGATGATGTCATAATGGTCGTCATGGCGACGGTGTTGCCATAATGGTCGTCATGTCGACGATGATGTCATAATGGTCGTCATGGCGACGGTGATGTCATAATGGTCGTCATGGCGACGATGTTGTAATAATGGTCGTCATGGCGAAGATGATGTCATAATGGTCGTCATGGCGAAGATGATGTCATAATGGTCGTCATGGCGACGATGATGTCATAATGGTCGTCATGGCGACGGTGATGTCATAATGGTCGTCATGGCGACGGTGATGTCATAATGGTCGTCATGGCGACGGTGATGTCAGTATGGTGGTCATGGCTTTGGTGATGTCATAATGGTCGTCATGGCGACGGTGTTGCCATAATGGTCGTCATGGCGACGGTGATGTCATAATGGTCGTCATGTCAATGGTGATGTCAGAATGGTCGTCATGGCGACGATGATGTCAGTATGGTGGTCATGGCTTTGGTGATGTCATAATGGTCGTCATGGCGACGATGATGCCATAATGGTCGTCATGGCGACGATGATGTCAATATGGTTGTCATGGCTTTGGTGATGTCATAATGGTCGTCATGGCGACGGTGATGTCATAATGGTCGTCATGGCGACGATGATGTCATATTGGTCGTCACGGCGACGATGATGTCATAATGGTCGTTACGGCGGCGGTAATGTCATAATGGTCGTCATGGCGACGATGATGTCATAATGGTCGTCATGGCGACGGTGATGTCATAATAGTCGTCATGGCGACGATGATGTCAGTATGGTGGTCATGGCTTTGGTGATGTCATAATGGTCGTCATGGCGACGGTGTTGCCATAATGGTCGTCATGGCGACTATGATGTCATAATGGTCGTCATGGCGACGATGATGTCAGTATGGTGGTCATGGCTTTGGTGATGTCATAATGGTCGTCATGGCGACGGTGATGTCATAATGGTCGTCATGGCAATGGTGATGTCAGAATGGTCGTCATGGAGACGATGATGTCAGTATGGTGGTCATGGCTTTGGTGATGTCATAATGGTCGTCATGGCGACGATGATGTCATAATGGTCGTCATGGCGACGATGATGTCAATATGGTTGTCATGGCTTTGGTGATGTCATAATGGTCGTCATGGCGACGGTGATGTCATAATGGTCGTCATGGCGACGATGATGTCATAATGGTCGTCACGGCGACGATGATGTCATAATGGTCGTCACGGCGGCGGTAATGTCATAATTGTCGTCATGGCGACGATGATGTCATACTGTCGTCATGGCGACGGTGTTGCCATAATGGTCGTCATGGCGACGATGATGTCATAATGGTCATCATGGCGACAATGACGTAATAATGGTCGTCATGGCGACGATGACGTCATAATGGTCGTCATGGCGACAATGATGTCATAATGGTCGTCATGGCGACGATGATGTCATACTGGTCGTCATGGCGACAGTGTTGCCATAATGGTCGTCATGGCGACGGTGATGTCATAATGGTCGTCATGGCGACGATGATGTCATAATGGTCGTCACGGCGACGATGATGTCATAATGGTCGTCACGGCGACGATGATGTCATAATGGTCCTCACGGCGGCGGTAATGTCATAATTGTCGTCATGGCGACGGTGTTGCCATAATGGTCGTCATGGCGACGATGATGTCATAATGGTCGTCATGGCGACGGTGATGTCATAATGGTCGTCATGGCGACGATGATGTCATAATGGTCGTCATGGCGACGATGATGTCAATATGGTTGTCATGGCTTTGGTGATGTCATAATGGTCGTCATGGCGACGGTGATGTCATAATGGTCGTCACGGCGACGATGATGTCATAATGGTCGTCACGGCGGCGGTAATGTCATAATTGTCGTCATGGCGACGGTGTTGCCATAATGGTCGTCATGGCGACGATGATGTCATAATGGTCGTCATGGCGACGGTGATGTCATAATGGTCGTCATGGCGACGATGATGTCATAATGGTCGTCATGGCGACGATGATGACAGTATGGTGGTCATGCCTTTGGTGATGTCATAATGGTCGTCATGGCGACGGTGATGTCATAGTGGTCGTCATGGCGACGATGATGTCATAATGGTCGTCACGGCGACGGTGATGTCATAAGGGTCATCATGGCGACGATGATGTCATACTGGTCGTCATGGCGACGGTGTTGCCATAATGGTCGTCATGGCGACGATGATGTCATAATGGTCGTCATGGCGACGATGATGTCATAATGGTCGTCATGGCGACGATGACGTCATAATGGTCGTCATGGCGACGATGATGTCATAATGGTCGTCATGGCGACGATGATGTCATACTGGTCATCAATGCGACGGTATAGCCATAATGGTCGTCATGGCGACGATGATGTCATAATGGTCGTCATGCCGACGATGATGTCATAATGGTCGTCATGGCGACGGTGTTGCCATAATGGTCGTCATGTCGACGATGATGTCATAATGGTCATCATGGCGACGGTGATGTCATAATGGTCGTCATGGCGACGATGTTGTAATAATGGTCGTCATGGCGAAGATGATGTCATAATGGTCGTCATGGCGACGATGATGTCATAATGGTCGTCATGGCGACGATGATGTCATAATGGTCGTCATGGCGACGATGATGTCATAATGGTCGTCATGGCGACGGTGATGTCATAATAGTCGTCATGGCGACGATGATGTCATAATGGTCGTCATGCCGACGATGATGTCATAATGGTCGTCATGGCGATGGTGTTGCCATAATGGTCGTCATGGCGACGATTATGTCATAATGGTCGTCATGGCGACGATGATGTCATAATGGTCGTCATGGCGACGATGATGTCATAATGGTGGTCATGGCTTTGGTGATGTCATAATGGTCGACATGGCGACGGTGATGTCATAATGGTCGTCATGGCAATGGTGATGTCATAATGGTCGTCATGGCGACGATGATGTCAGTATGGTGGTCAAGGCTTTGGTGATGTCATAATGGTCGTCATGGCGACGATGATGTCATAATGGTCATCATGGCGACGATGATGTCATACTGTCGTCATGGGGACGGTGTTGCCATAATGGTCGTCATGGCGACGATGATGTCATAATGGTCATCATGGCGACGATGACGTCATAATGGTCGTCATGGCGACGATGATGTCATAATGGTCGTCATGGCGACGATGATGTCATACTGGTCGTCATGGCGACGGTTTGTCATAATGGTCTTCATGGCGACGATGATGTAATAATGGTCGTCATGGCGACGATGATGTCATAATGGTCGTCATACCGACGATGATGTCATAATGGTCGTCATGGCGACGATGATGTCATACTGGTCGTCATGGCGACGGTATTACCATAATTGTCGTCATGGCGACGATGATGTCATAATGGTCGTCATGCCGAAGATGATGTCATAATGGTCGTCATGGCGACGGTGTTGCCATAATGGTCGTCATGGCGACGATGATGTCATAATGGTCGTCATGGCGACGGTGTTGCCATAATGGTCGTCATGGCGACGATGATGTCATAATGGTCGTCATGGCGACGATGATGTCATAATGGTCGTCATGGCGACGATGATGTCATAATGGTCGTCATGGCGACGATGATGTCATAATGGTGGTCATGGCTTTGGTGATGTCATAATGGTCGTCATGGCGACGGTGATGTCATACTGGTCGTCATGGCGACGGTGTTGCCATAAAGGTCGTCATTTCGACGATGATGTCATAATGGTCGTCATGCCGACGATGATGTCATAATGGTCGTCATGCCGACGATGATGTCATAATGGTCGTCATGGCGACGGTGTTGTCATAATGGTCGTCATGGCGACGATGATGTCATAATGGTCGTCATGGCGACGATGATGTCATAATGGTCGTCATGGCGACGATGATGTCATGGCTTTGGTGATGTCATAATGGTCGTCATGGCGACGGTGATGTCATAATGGTCGTCATGGAAATGGTGATGTCAGAATGGTCGTCATGGCGACAATGATGTCAGTATGGTGGTAATGGCTTTGGTGATGTCATAATGGTCGTCATGGTGACGATGATGTCATAATGGTCGTCATGGCGACGATGATGTCAATATGGTTGTCATGGCTTTGGTGATGTCATAATGGTCGTCATGGCGACGGTGATGTCATAATGGTCGTCATGGCGACGATGATGTCATAATGGTCGTCACGGCGACGATGATGTCATAATGGTCGTCACGGCGACGGTGATGTCATAATGGTCGTCACGGCGACGGTGATGTCATAAGGGTCGTCATGGCGACGATGGTGTCATACTGGTCGTCATGGCGACGGTGTTGCCATAATGGTCGTCATGGCGACGATGATGTCATAATTGTCGTCATGGCGACGATGATGTCATAATGGTCGTCATGGCGACGATAACGTCATAATGGTCGTCATGGCGACGATGATGTCATAATGGTCGTCATGGCGACGATGATGTCATACTGGTCGTCATGGCGACGGTATTGCCATAATTGTCGTCATGGCGACGATGATGTCATAATGGTCGTCATGCCGACGATGATGTCATAATGGTCGTCATGGCGACGGTGTTGCCATAATGGTCGTCATGTCGACGATGATGTCATAATGGTCGTCATGGCGACGGTGATGTCATAATGGTCGTCATGGCGACGATGTTGTAATAATGGTCGTCATGGCGAAGATGATGTCATAATGGTCGTCATGGCGACGATGATGTCATGATGGTCGTCATGGCGACGATGATGTCATAATGGTCATCATGGCGACGATGATGTCATAATGGTCGTCATGGCGACGGTGATGTCATAATGGTCGTCATGGCGACGGTGATGTCAGTATGGTGGTCATGGCTTTGGTGATGTCATAATGGTCGTCATGGCGACGGTGTTGCCATAATGGTTGTCATGGCGACGATGATGTCATAATGGTCATCATGGCAACGATGACGTCATAATGGTCGTCATGGCGACGATGACGTCATAATGGTCGTCATGGCGACGATGATGTCATAATGGTCGTCATGGCGACGATGATGTCATACTGGTCGTCATGGCGACGGTGTTGCCATAATGGTCGTCATGGCGACGATAATGTCATAATGGTCGTCATGCCGACGATGATGTCATGATGGTCGTCATAGCGACTGTGTTGCCATAATGGTCGTCATGGCGACGATGATGTCATAATGGTCGTCATGGCGACGATGATGTCATAATGGTCGTCATGGCGACGATGATGTCAGTATGGTGGTCATGGCTTTGGTGATGTCATAATGGTCGTCATGGCGACGATGATGTCATACTGGTCGTCATGGCGACGGTGTTGCCATAATGGTCGTCATGGCGATGATGATGTCATAATGGTCGTCATGCCAACGATGATGTCAGTATGGTGGTCATTGCTTTGGTGATGTCATAATGGTCGTCATGGCAACGATGATGTCATAATGGTCGTCATGGCGACGATGATGTCATAATGGTCGTCATGGCGACGATGATGTCAGTATGGTGGTCATGGCTTTGGTGATGTCATAATGGTCGTCATGGCGACGGTGATGTCAAAATGGTCGTCATGGCAATGGTGATGTCAGAATGGTCGTCATGGCGACGATGATGTCATACTGGTCGTCATGGCGACGGTGTTGCCATAATGGTCGTCATGGCGACGATGATGTCATAATGGTCGTCATGGCAATGGTGATGTCAGAATGGTCGTCATGGCAACGATGATGTCATAATGGTCGTCATGGCGACGGTGATGTCATAATGGTCGTCATGGCGACGGTGATGTCATAATAGTCGTCATGGCGACGATGATGTCATAATGGTCGTCATGCCGACGATGATGTCATAATGGTCGTCATGGCGACGATGATGTCAGTATGGTGGTCATGGCTTTGGTGATGTCATAATGGTCGTCATGGCGACGGTGATGTCATAATGGTCGTCATGGCAATGGTGATGTCAGAATGGTCGTCATGGCGACGATGATGTCAGTATGGTGGTCATGGCTTTGGTGATGTCATAATTTTCGTCATGGCGACGATGATGTCATAATGGTCGTTTTGGCGACGATGATGTCAATATGGTTGTCATGGCTTTGGTGATGTCATAAAGGTCGTCATGGCGACGGTGATGTCATAATGGTCGTCATGGCGACGATGATGTCATACTGGTCGTCATGGCGACGGTGTTACCATAATGGTCGTCATGGCGACGATGATGTCATAATGGTCGTCATGGCGACGATGATGTCATAATGGTCGTCATGGCGACGATAACGTCATAATGGTCGTCATGGCGACGATGATGTCATAATGGTCGTCATGGCGACGATGATGTCATACTGGTCGTCATGGCGACGATGATGTCATAATGGTCGTCATGCCGACAATGATGTCATAATGGTCGTCATGGCGACGGTGTTGCCATAATGGTCGTCATGTCGACGATGATGTCATAATGATCGTCATGGCGACGATGATGTCATAATGGTCGTCATGGCGACGATGATGTCAGTATGGTGGTCATGGCTTTGGTGATGTCATAATGGTCGTCATGGCGACGTTGATGTCATAATGGTCGTCATGGCAATGGTGATGTCAGAATGGTCGTCATGGCGACGATGATGTCAGTATGGTGGTCATGGCTTTGGTGATGTCATAATGGTCGTCATGGCGACGATGATGTCATAATGGTCGTCATGGCGACGATGATGTCAATATGGTTGTCATGGCTTTGGTGATGTCATAATGGTCGTCATGGCGACGGTGATGTCATAATGGTCGTCAAGGCGACGATGATGTCATAATGGTCGTCACGGCGACGGTGATGTCATAATTGTCGTCATGGCGACGATGATGTCATACTGGTCGTCATGGCGACGGTGTTGCCATAATGGTCGTCATGGCGACGATGATGTCATAATGGTAGTCATGGCGACGATGATGTCATACTGGTCGTCATGGCGACGGTGTTGCCATAATGGTAGTCATGGCGACGATGATGTCATACTGGTCGTCATGGCGACGGTGTTGCCATAATGGTCGTCATGGCGACGATGATGTCATAATGATCGTCATGGCGACGGTGATGTCATAATGGTCGTCATGCCGACGATGATGTCATAATGGTCGTCATGGCGAAGATGATGTCATAATGGTCGTCATGGCGACGGTGATGTCATAATAGTCTTCATGGCGACTATGATGTCATAATGGTCGTCATGCCGACGATGATGTCATAATGGTCGTCATGGCGATGGTGTTGCCATAATGGTCGTCATGGCGACGATGATATCATAATGGTCGTCATGGCGACGATGATGTCAGTATGGTGGTCATGGCTTTGGTGAGGTCATAATGGTCGTCATGGCGACGGTGATGTCAGTATGGTGGTCATGGCTTTGGTGATGTCATAATGGTCGTCATGGCGACGGTGTTGCCATAATGGTTGTCATGGCGACGATGATGTCATAATGGTCATCATGGCAACGATGACGTCATAATGGTCGTCATGGCGACGATGACGTCATAATGGTCGTCATGGCGACGATGATGTCATAATGGTCGTCATGGCGACGATGATGTCATACTGGTCGTCATGGCGACGGTGTTGCCATAATGGTCGTCATGGCGACGATAATGTCATAATGGTCGTCATGCCGACGATGATGTCATGATGGTCGTCATGGCGACTGTGTTGCCATAATGGTCGTCATGGCGACGATGATGTCATAATGGTCGTCATGGCGACGATGATGTCATAATGGTCGTCATGGCGACGATGATGTCAGTATGGTGGTCATGGCTTTGGTGATGTCATAATGGTCGTCATGGCGACGATGATGTCATACTGGTCGTCATGGCGACGGTGTTGCCATAATGGTCGTCATGGCGATGATGATGTCATAATGGTCGTCATGGCGACGGTGATGTCATAATGGTCGTCATGCCGACGATGATGTCAGTATGGTGGTCATTGCTTTGGTGATGTCATAATGGTCGTCATGGCAACGATGATGTCATAATGGTCGTCATGGCGACGATGATGTCATAATGGTCGTCATGGCGACGATGATGTCAGTATGGTGGTCATGGCTTTGGTGATGTCATAATGGTCGTCATGGCGACGGTGATGTCAAAATGGTCGTCATGGCAATGGTGATGTCAGAATGGTCGTCATGGCGACGATGATGTCATACTGGTCGTCATGGCGACGGTGTTGCCATAATGGTCGTCATGGCTTTGGTGAGGTCATAATGGTCGTCATGGCGACGGTGATGTCATAATGGTCGTCATGGCAATGGTGATGTCAGAATGGTCGTCATGGCGACGATGATGTCAGTATGGTGGTCATGGCTTTGGTGATGTCATAATGGTCGTCATGGGGACGATGATGTCATAATGGTCGTCATGGAGACGATGATGTCAATATGGTTGTAATGGCTTTGGTGATGTCATAATGGTCGTCATGGCGACGGTGATGTCATAATGGTCGTCATGGCGACGATGATGTCATGATGGTCGTTACGGCGACGATGATGTCATAATGGTCGTCACCGCGACGGTGATGTCATAAAGGTCGTCATGGCGACGATGATGTCATACTGGTCGTCATGGCGACGGTGTTGCCATAATGGTCGTCATGGCGACGATGATGTCATATGGTCGTCATGGCGACGATGATGTCATATGGTCGTCATGGCGACGATGACGTCATAATGGTCGTCATGGCGACGATGATGTCATAATGGTCGTCATGGCGACGATGATGTCATACTGGTCGTCATGGCGACGGTGTTGCCATAATGGTCGTCATGGCGACGATGATGTCATAATGGTCGTCATGGCGACGATGATGTCATAATGGTCGTCATGGCGACGGTGATGTCATAATAGTCGTCATGGCGACGATGATGTCATGATGGTCGTCATGGCGACGATGATGTCAGTATGGTGGTCATGGCTTTGGTGATGTCATAATGGTCGTCATGGCAATGGTGATGTCAGAATGGTCGTCATGGCGACGATGATGTCAGTATGGTGGTCATGGCTTTGGTGATGTCATAATAGTCGTCATGGCGACGATGATGTCATAATGGTCGTCATGGCGACGAAGATGTCATAATGGTCGTCATGGAGAGGATGATGTCAGTATGGTGGTCATGGCTTTGGTGATGTCATAATGGTCGTCATGGCGACGATGATGTCATAATGGTCGTCATGGCGACGATGATGTCAGTATGGTGGTCATGGCTTTGGTAATGTCATAATGGTCGTCATGGCGACGGTGATGTCATAATTTTCGTCATGGCAATGGTGATGTCAGAAAGGTCGTCATGGCGACGGTGATGTCAGTATGGTGGTCATGGCTTTGGTGATGTCATAATGGTCGTCATGCCGACGATGATGTCATAATGGTCGTCATGGCGACGATGATGTCAATATGGTTGTCATGGCTTTGGTGATGTCATAATGGTCGTCAAAGCGACGGTGATGTCATAATGGTCGTCATGGCGACGATGATGTCATAATGGTCGTCACGGCGACGGTGATGTCATAATTGTCGTCATGGCGACGATGATGTCATACTGGTCGTCATGGCGACGGTGTTGCCATAATGGTCGTCATGGCGACGATGACGTCATATTGGTCGTCATGGCGACGATGATGTCATAATGGTCGTCATGGCAACGATGACGTCATAATGGTCGTCATGGCGACGATGATGTCATAATGGTAGTCTTGGCGACGATGATGTCATACTGGTCGTCTTGGCGACGGTGTTGCCATAATGGTCGTCATGGCGACGATGATGTCATAATGATCGTCATGGCGACGGTGATGTCATAATGGTCGTCATGCCGACGATGATGTCATAATGGTCGTCATGGCGAAGATGATGTCATAATGGTCGTCATGACGATGATGACCTCATAATGGTCGTCATGGCGACGATGACGTCATAATGGTCGTCATGGCGACGGTGATGTCATAATGGTCGTCATGGCGACGGTGATGTCATAATAGTCGTCATGGCGACGATGATGTCATAATGGTCGTCATGCCGACGATGATGTCATAATGGTCGTCATGGCGACGGTGTTGCCATAATGGTCGTCATGGCGACGATGATATCATAATGGTCGTCATGGCGACGATGATGTCAGTATGGTGGTCATGGCTTTGGTGATGTCTTAATGGTCGTCATGGCGACGGTGATGTCATAATGGTCGTCATGGCGACGATGATGTCAATATGGTTGTCATGGCTTTGGTGATGTCATAATGGTCGTCATGGCGACGGTGATGTCATAATGGTCGTCAAGGCGACGATGATGTCATAATGGTCGTCACGGCGACGGTGATGTCATAATTGTCGTCATGGCGACGATGATGTCATACTGGTCGTCATGGCGACGGTGTTGCCATAATGGTCGTCATGGCGACGATGATGTCATAATGGTAGTCATGGCGACGATGATGTCATACTGGTCGTCATGGCGACGGTGTTGCCATAATGGTAGTCATGGCGACGATGATGTCATACTGGTCGTCATGGCGACGGTGTTGCCATAATGGTCGTCATGGCGACGATGATGTCATAATGATCGTCATGGCGACGGTGATGTCATAATAGTCGTCATGCCGACGATGATGTCATAATGGTCGTCATGGCGAAGATGATGTCATAATGGTCGTCATGGCGACGGTGATGTCATAATAGTCTTCATGGCGACGATGATGTCATAATGGTCGTCATGCCGACGATGATGTCATAATGGTCGTCATGGCGATGGTGTTGCCATAATGGTCGTCATGGCGACGATGATATCATAATGGTCGTCATGGCGACGATGATGTCAGTATGGTGGTCTTGGCTTTGGTGAGGTCATAATGGTCGTCATGGCGACGGTGATGTCATAATGGTCGTCATGGCAATGGTGATGTCAGAATGGTCGTCATGGCGACGATGATGTCAGTATGGTGGTCATGGCTTTGGTGATGTCATAATGGTCGTCATGGGGACGATGATGTCATAATGGTCGTCATGGCGACGATGATGTCAATATGGTTGTAATGGCTTTGGTGATGTCATAATGGTCGTCATGGCGACGGTGATGTCATAATGGTCGTCATGGCGACGATGATGTCATGATGGTCGTTACGGCGACGATGATGTCATAATGGTCGTCACCGCGACGGTGATGTCATAAAGGTCGTCATGGCGACGATGATGTCATACTGGTCGTCATGGCGACGGTGTTGCCATAATGGTCGTCATGGCGACGATGATGTCATATGGTCGTCATGGCGACGATGATGTCATATGGTCGTCATGGCGACGATGACGTCATAATGGTCGTCATGGCGACGATGATGTCATAATGGTCGTCATGGCGACGATGATGTCATACTGGTCGTCATGGCGACGGTGTTGCCATAATGGTCGTCATGGCGACGATGATGTCATAATGGTCGTCATGGCGACGATGATGTCATAATGGTCGTCATGGCGACGGTGATGTCATAATAGTCGTCATGGCGACGATGATGTCATGATGGTCGTCATGGCGACGATGATGTCAGTATGGTGGTCATGGCTTTGGTGATGTCATAATGGTCGTCATGGCAATGGTGATGTCAGAATGGTCGTCATGGCGACGATGATGTCAGTATGGTGGTCATGGCTTTGGTGATGTCATAATAGTCGTCATGGCGACGATGATGTCATAATGGTCGTCATGGCGACGAAGATGTCATAATGGTCGTCATGGAGAGGATGATGTCAGTATGGTGGTCATGGCTTTGGTGATGTCATAATGGTCGTCATGGCGACGATGATGTCATAATGGTCGTCATGGCGACGATGATGTCAGTATGGTGGTCATGGCTTTGGTAATGTCATAATGGTCGTCATGGCGACGGTGATGTCATAATTTTCGTCATGGCAATGGTGATGTCAGAAAGGTCGTCATGGCGACGGTGATGTCAGTATGGTGGTCATGGCTTTGGTGATGTCATAATGGTCGTCATGCCGACGATGATGTCATAATGGTCGTCATGGCGACGATGATGTCAATATGGTTGTCATGGCTTTGGTGATGTCATAATGGTCGTCAAAGCGACGGTGATGTCATAATGGTCGTCATGGCGACGATGATGTCATAATGGTCGTCACGGCGACGGTGATGTCATAATTGTCGTCATGGCGACGATGATGTCATACTGGTCGTCATGGCGACGGTGTTGCCATAATGGTCGTCATGGCGACGATGACGTCATATTGGTCGTCATGGCGACGATGATGTCATAATGGTCGTCATGGCAACGATGACGTCATAATGGTCGTCATGGCGACGATGATGTCATAATGGTAGTCTTGGCGACGATGATGTCATACTGGTCGTCATGGCGACGGTGTTGCCATAATGGTCGTCATGGCGACGATGATGTCATAATGATCGTCATGGCGACGGTGATGTCATAATGGTCGTCATGCCGACGATGATGTCATAATGGTCGTCATGGCGAAGATGATGTCATAATGGTCGTCATGACGATGATGACCTCATAATGGTCGTCATGGCGACGATGACGTCATAATGGTCGTCATGGCGACGGTGATGTCATAATGGTCGTCATGGCGACGGTGATGTCATAATAGTCGTCATGGCGACGATGATG
Source organism: Phyllobates terribilis (assembly GCF_046119375.1). Lineage (NCBI taxonomy): Eukaryota > Metazoa > Chordata > Amphibia > Anura > Dendrobatidae > Phyllobates > Phyllobates terribilis. Next base: position 3,640,643 of record NW_027362911.1, read on the forward strand.
TCATAATGGTCGTCATGCCGACGATGATGTCATAATGGTCGTCATGGCGACGGTGTTGCCATAATGGTCGTCATGGCGACGATGATATCATAATGGTCGTCATGGCGACGATGATGTCAGTATGGTGGTCATGGCTTTGGTGATGTCTTAATGGTCGTCATGGCGACGGTGATGTCATAATGGTCGTCATGGCGACGGTGTTGCCATAATGGTCGTCATGTCGACGATGATGTCATAATGGTCGTCATGGCGACGATGATGTCATAATGGTCGTCATGGCGACGATGATGTCAGTATGGTGGTCATGGCTTTGGTGATGTCATAATGGTCGTCATGGCGACGTTGATGTCATAATGGTCGTCATGGCAATGGTGATGTCAGAATGGTCGTCATGGCGACGATGATGTCAGTATGGTGGTCATGGCTTTGGTGATGTCATAATGGTCGTCATGGCGACGATGATGTCATAATGGTCGTCATGGCGACGATGATGTCAGTATGGTGGTCATTGCTTTGGTAATGTCATAATGGTCGTCATGGCGACGGTGATGTCATAATTTTCGTCATGGCAATGGTGATGTCAGAATGGTCGTCATGGCGACGGTGATGTCAGTATGGTGGTCATGGCTTTGGTGATGTCATAATGGTCGTCATGCCGACGATGATGTCATAATGGTCGTCATGGCGACGATGATGTCAATATGGTTGTCATGGCTTTGGTGATGTCATAATGGTCGTCAAAACGACGGTGATGTCATAATGGTCGTCATGGCGACGATGATGTCATAATGGTCGTCACGGCGACGGTGATGTCATAATTGTCGTCATGGCGATGATGATGTCATACTGGTCGTCATGGCGACGGTGTTGCCATAATGGTCGTCATGGCGACGATGACGTCATATTGGTCGTCATGGCGACGATGACGTCATAATGGTCGTCATGGCAACGATGACGTCATAATGGTCGTCATGGCGACGATGATGTCATAATGATCGTCATGGCGACGGTGATGTCATAATGGTCGTCATGCCGACGATGATGTCATAATGGTCGTCATGGCGAAGATGATGTCATAATGGTCGTCATGGCGACGGTGATGTCATAATAGTCTTCATGCCGACGATGATGTCATAATGGTCGTCATGGCGATGGTGTTGCCATAATGGTCGTCATGGCGACGATGATATCATAATGGTCGTCATGGCGACGATGATGTCAGTATGGTGGTCATGGCTTTGGTGATGTCATAATGGTCGTCATGGCGACGGTGATGTCATAATGGTCGTCATGGCAATGGTGATGTCAGAATGGTCGTCATGGCGACGATGATGTCAGTATGGTGGTCATGGCTTTGGTGATGTCATAATGGTCGTCATGGGGACGATGATGTCATAATGGTCGTCATGGCGACGATGATGTCAATATGGTTGTAATGGCTTTGGTGATGTCATAATGGTCGTCATGGCGACGGTGATGTCATAATGGTCGTCATGGCGACGATGATGTCATGATGGTCGTTACGGCGACGATGATGTCATAATGGTCGTCACCGCGACGGTGATGTCATAATGGTCGTCATGGCGACGATGATGTCATACTGGTCGTCATGGCGACGGTGTTGCCATAATGGTCGTCATGGCGACGATGATGTCATATGGTCGTCATGGCGACGATGATGTCATATGGTCGTCATGGCGACGATGACGTCATAATGGTCGTCATGGCGACGATGATGTCATAATGGTCGTCATGGCGACGATGATGTCAGAATGGTCGTCATGGCGACGATGATGTCAGTATGGTGGTCATGGCTTTGGTGATGTCATAATAGTCGTCATGGCGACGATGATGTCATAATGGTCGTCATGGCGACGATGATGTCATAATGGTCGTCATGGCGACGATGATGTCATACTGGTCGTCATGGCGACGGTATTGCCATAATGGTCATCATGGCGACGATGATGTCATAATGGTCGTCATGCCAACGATGATGTCATAATGGTCGTCATGGCGACGATGATGTCAGTATGGTGGTCATGGCTTTGGTAATGTCATAATGGTTGTCATGGCGACGGTGATGTCATAATTTTCGTCATGGCAATGGTGATGTCAGAATGGTCGTCATGGCTTTGGTGATGTCAGTTTGGTGGTCATGGCTTTGGTGATGTCATAATGGTCGTCATGGCGACGGTGATGTCATAATGGTCGTCATGCCGACGATGATGTCAGTATGGTGGTCATGGCTTTGGTGATGTCATAATGGTCGTCATGGCGACGAAGATGTCATAATGGTCGTCATAGCGACGATGATGTCATAATGGTCGTCATGGCGACGATGATGTCAGTATGGTGGTCATGGCTTTGGTGATATCATAATGGTTGTCATGGTGACGGTGATGTCATAATGGTTGTCATGGTGACGGTGATGTCATAATGGTCGTCATGGCGACGATGATGTCATAATGGTCGTCATGGCGACGATGATGTCATACAGGTCGTCATGGCGACGATAAGGTCATAATGGTCGTCATGGCGACGATGATGTCATAATGGTCGTCATGGCGACGATGATGTCATAATGGTCGTCATGGCGACGATGATGTCATAATGGTCGTCATGGCGACGATGATGTCATACTGGTTGTCATGGCGACGGTGTTGCCATAATGGTCGTCATGGCGACGATGATGTCATAATGGTCGTCATGGCGACGATGATGTCAATATGGTTGTCATGGCTTTGGTGATGTCATAATGGTCGTCATGGCGACGGTGATGTCATAATGTTCGTCACGGCGACGATGATGTCGTCATGATCGTCACGGCGACGATGATGTCATAATGGTCGTCATGGCGACGATAACGTCATAATGGTCGTCATGGCGACGATGATGTCATAATGGTCGTCATGGCGACGATGATGTCATAATGGTCGTCATGGCGACGATGACGTCATAATGGTCGTCATGGCGGCGATGACGTCATAATGGTCGTCATGGCGACGATGATGTCATACTGGTCGTCATGGCGACGGTGTTGCCATAATGGTCGTCATGGCGACGATTATGTCATAATGGTCGTCATGGCGACGGTGATGTCATAATGGTCTTCATGCCGACGATGATGTCAGTATGGTGGTCATGGCTTTGGTGATGTCATAATGGTCGTCATGGCAACGATGATGTCATAATGGTCGTCATGGCGACGATGATGTCATAATGGTCGTCATGGCGACGATGATGTCATAATGGTCGTCATGGCGACGATGACGTCATAATGGTCGTCATGGCGACGATGATGTCATACTGGTCGTCATGGCGACGGTATTGCCATAATGGTCGTCATGGCGACGATGATGTCATAATGGTCGTCATGCCGACGATGATGTCATAATGGTCGTCTTGGCGACGGTGTTGCCATAATGGTTGTCATATCGACGATGATGTCATAATGGTCGTCATGTCGACGATGATGTCATATTGGTCGTCAAGGCGACGGTGATGTCATAATGGTTGTCATGGCGACGATGATGTCATAATGGTCGTCATGGCGAAGATGATGTCATAATGGTCGTCATGGCGACGATGATGTCATAATGGTCGTCATGGCGACGATGATGTCATAATGGTCGTCATGGCGACGATGATGTCATAATGGTCGTCAAGGCGACGGTGATGTCATAATGGTCGTCATGGCGACGATGATGTCATAATGGTCGTCATGGCGACGATGATGTCATAATGGTCGTCAAGGCGACGGTGATGTCATAATGGTCGTCATGGCGACGATGATGTCATAATGGTCGTCATGGCGACGGTGATGTCATAATGGTCGTCATGCCGACGATGATGTCATAATGGTCGTCATAATGGTCGTCATGGCGACGATGACGTCATAATGGTCGTCATGGCGACGATGATGTCATAATGGTCGTCATGGCGACGATGATGTCATACTGGTCGTCATGGCGACGGTGTTGCCATAATGGTCGTCATGCCGACAATGATGTCATAATGGTCGTCATGGCGACGGTGTTGCCATAATGGTCGTCATGGCGACGATGATGTCATAATGGTCGTCATGGCGACGATGATGTCATAATGGTCGTCATGGCGACGATGATGTCAATATGGTTGTCATGGCATTGGTGATGTCATAATTTTCGTCATGGCTTTGGTGATGTCATAATGGTCGTCATGGCGACGATGATGTCATAATGATCGTCACAGCGACGATGATGTCATAATGGTCGTCACGGCGACGGTGATGTCATAATGGTCGTCATGGCGATGATGATGTCATACTGGTCGTCATGGCGACGGTGTTGCCATAATGGTCGTCATGGCGACGATGATGTCATAATGGTCGTCATGGCGACGATGATGTCATAATGGTCGTCATGGCGACGATGACGTCATAATGGTCGTCATGGCGACGATGATGTAATAATGGTCGTCATGGCGACGATGATGTCATACTGGTCGTCATAGCGACGGTGTTGCCATAATGGTCGTCATGGCGACGATGATGTCATAATGGTCGTCATGGCGACGGTGATGTCATAATGGTCGTCATGCCGACGATGATGTCATTATGGTGGTCATGGCTTTGGTGATGTCATAATGGTCGTCATGGCGACGAAGATGTCATAATGGTCGTCATAGCGATGATGATGTCAGTATGGTGGTCATGGCTTTGGTGATATCATAATGGTTGTCATGGCGACGGTGATGTCATAATGGTCGTCATGGCGACGATGACGTCATAATGGTCGTCATGGCGACGATGATGTCATAATGGTCGTCATGGCGACGATGATGTCATAATGGTCGTCATGGCGACGATGATGTCATACTGGTCGTCATGGCGACGGTGTTGCCATAATGGTCGTCATGGCGACGATGATGTCATAATGGTCGTCATGGCGACGGTGATGTCATAATGGTCGTCATGCCGACGATGATGTCAGTATGGTGGTCATGGCTTTGGTGATGTCATAATGGTCGTCATGGCGACGGTGATGTCATAATGGTCGTCATGGCAATGGTGATGTCAGAATGGTCGTCATGGCGACGATGATGTCAGTATGGTGGTCATGGCTTTGGTTATGTCATAATGGTCGTCATGGCGATGATGATGTCATAATGGTCGTCATGGCGACGATGATGTCAATATGGTTGTAATGGCTTTGGTGATGTCATAATGGTCGTCATGGCGACGATGATGTCATAATGGTCGTCACGGCGACGATGATGTCATAATGGTCGTCATGGCGACGGTGACGTCATAATGGTCGTCATGGCGACGATGACGTCATAATGGTCGTCATGGCGACGATGATGTCATAATGGTCGTCATGGCGACGATGATGTCATACTGGTCGTCATGGCGACGGTTTGCCATAATGGTCGTCATGGCGACGATGATGTCATAATGGTCGTCATACCGACGATGATGTCATAATGGTCGTCATGGCGAAGATGATGTCATAATGGTCGTCATGGCGACGATGATGCCATAATGGTCGTCATGGCGACGATGACGTCATAATGGTCATCATGGCGACGATGACGTCATAATGGTCGTCATGGCGACGATGATGTCATAATGGTCGTCATGGCGACGGTGATGTCATAATAGTCGTCATGGCGACGATGATGTCATAATGGTCGTCATGCCGACAATGATGTCATAATGGTCGTCATGACGACGGTGTTGCCATAATGGTCGTCATGGCGAAGATGATGTCATAATGGTCGTCATGGCGATGATGATGTCAGTATGGTGGTCATGGCTTTGGTGATGTCATAATGGTCGTCATGGCGACGATGACGTCATAATGGTCGTCATGGCGACGATGATGTCATAATGGTCGTCATGGCGACGATGATGTCATACTGGTCGTCATGGCGACGGTGTTGCCATAATGGTCGTCATGGCGACGGTGATGTCATAATGGTCGTCATGCCGACGATGATGTCATAATGGTCGTCATGGCGACGGTGTTGCCATAATGGTCGTCATGGCGACGATGATGTCATAATGGTCGTCATGGCGACGATGATGTCATAATGGTCGTCATGGCGACGATGATGTCAATATGGTTGTCATGGCTTTGGTGATGTCATAATGGTCGTCATGGCGACGGTGATGTCATAATGGTCGTCATGGCGACGATGATGTCATAATGGTCGTCACAGCGACGATGATGTCATAATGGTCGTCACGGCGACGGTGATGTCATAATGGTCGTCATGGCGATGATGATGTCATACTGGTCGTCATGGCGACGGTGTTGCCATAATGGTCGTCATGGCGACGATGATGTCATAATGGTCGTCATGGCGACGATGATGTCATAATGGTCGTCATGGCGACGATGACGTCATAATGGTCGTCATGGCGACGATGATGTAATAATGGTCGTCATGGCGACGATGATGTCATACTGGTCGTCATGGCGACGGTGTTGCCATAATGTTCGTCATGGCGACGATGATGTCATAATGGTCGTCATGGCGACGGTGATGTCATAATGGTCGTCATGCCGACGATGATGTCAGTATGGTGGTCATGGCTTTGGTGATGTCATAATGGTCGTCATGGCGACGAAGATGTCATAATGGTCGTCATAGCGACGATGATGTCATAATGGTCGTCATGGCGACGATGATGTCATACAGGTCGTCATGGCGACGATGACGTCATAATGGTCGTCATGGCGACGATGATGTCATAATGGTCGTCATGGCGACGATGATGTCATACTGGTCGTCATGGCGACGGTGTTGCCATAATGGTCGTCATGGCGACGATGATGTCATAATGGTCGTCATGGCGACGATGATGTCAATATGGTTGTCATGGCTTTGGTGATGTCATAATGGTCGTCATGGCGACGGTGATGTCATAATGTTCGTCACGGCGACGATGATGTCGTCATGATCGTCACGGCGACGATGATGTCATAATGGTCGTCACGGCGACGGTGATGTCATAATGGTCGTCATGGCGACGATAACGTCATAATGGTCGTCATGGCGACGATGATGTCATAATGGTCGTCATGGCGACGATGACGTCATAATGGTCGTCATGGCGACGATGACGTCATAATGGTCGTCATGGCGGCGATGACGTCATAATGGTCGTCATGGCGACGATGATGTCATACTGGTCGTCATGGCGACGGTGTTGCCATAATGGTCGTCATGGCGATGATTATGTCATAATGGTCGTCATGGCGACGGTGATGTCATAATGGTCTTCATGCCGACGATGATGTCAGTATGGTGGTCATGGCTTTGGTGATGTCATAATGGTCGTCATGGCAACGATGATGTCATAATGGTCGTCATGGCGACGATGATGTCATAATGGTCGTCCTGGCGACGATGATGTCATAATGGTCGTCATGGCGACGATGACGTCATAATGGTCGTCATGGCGACGATGATGTCATACTGGTCGTCATGGCGACGGTATTGCCATAATGGTCGTCATGGCGACGATGATGTCATAATGGTCGTCATGCCGACGATGATGTCATAATGGTCGTCTTGGCGACGGTGTTGCCATAATGGTTGTCATATCGACGATGATGTCATAATGGTCGTCATGTCGACGATGATGTCATAATGGTCGTCAAGGCGACGGTGATGTCATAATGGTTGTCATGGCGACGATGATGTCATAATGGTCGTCATGGCGAAGATGATGTCATAATGGTCGTCATGGCGACGATGATGTCATAATGGTCGTCATGGCGACGATGATGTCATAATGGTCGTCATGGCGACGGTGATGTCATAATGGTCGTCATGGCGACGATGATGTTATAATGGTCGTCATGGCGACGGTGATGTCATAATAGTCGTCATGGCGACGATGATGTCATAATGGTCGTCATGCCGACGATGATGTCATAATGGTCGTCAAAATGGTCGTCATGGCGACGATGACGTCATAATGGTCGTCATGGCGACGATGATGTCATAATGGTCGTCATGGCGACGATGATGTCATACTGGTCGTCATGGCGACGGTGTTGCCATAATGGTCGTCATGGCGACGATGATGTCATAATGGTCGTCATGCCGACAATGATGTCATAATGGTCGTCATGGCGACGGTGTTGCCATAATGGTCGTCATGGCGACGATGATGTCATAATGGTCGTCATGGCGACGATGATGTCATAATGGTCGTCATGGCGACGATGATGTCAATATGGTTGTCATGGCTTTGGTGATGTCATAATTTTCGTCATGGCATTGGTGATGTCATAATGGTCGTCATGGCGACGATGATGTCATAATGGTCGTCACAGCGACGATGATGTCATAATGGTCGTCACGGCGACGGTGATGTCATAATGGTCGTCATGGCGATGATGATGTCATAATGGTCGTCATGGCGACGGTGTTGCCATAATGGTCGTCATGGCGACGATGACGTCATAATGGTCGTCATGGCGACGATGATGTAATAATGGTCATCATGGCGACGATGATGTCATACTGGTCGTCATAGCGACGGTGTTGCCATAATTTTCGTCATGGCGACGATGATGTCATAATGGTCGTCATGCCGACGATGATGTCATTATGGTGGTCATGGCTTTGGTGATGTCATAATGGTCGTCATGGAGACGAAGATGTCATAATGGTCTTCATAGCGACGATGATGTCATAATGGTCGTCATGGCGACGATGATGTCAGTATGGTGGTCATGGCTTTGGTGATATCATAATGGTTGTCATGGCGACGGTGATGTCATAATGGTCGTCATGGCGACGATGACGTCATAATGGTCGTCATGGCGACGATGATGTCATAATGGTCGTCATGGCGACGATGATGTCATAATGGTCGTCATGGCGACGATGATGTCATACTGGTCGTCATGGCGACGGTGTTGCCATAATGGTCGTCATGGCGACGATGATGTCATAATGGTCGTCATGGCGACGATGATGTCAATATGGTTGTCATGGCTTTGGTGATGTCATAATGGTCGTCACGGCGACGGTGATGTCATAATGTTCGTCACGGCGACGATGATGTCGTCACGATCGTCACGGCGACGATGATGTCTTAATGGTCGTCACGGCGACGGTGATGTCATAATGGTCGTCATGGCGACGATAACGTCATAATGGTCGTCATGGCGACGATGATGTCATAATGGTCGTCATGGCGACGATGACGTCATAATGGTCGTCATGGCGACGATGACGTCATAATGGTCGTCATGGCGGCGATGACGTCATACTGGTCATCATGGCGACGGTGTTGCCATAATGGTCGTCATGGCGACGATTATGTCATAATGGTCGTCATGGCGACGGTGATGTCATAATGGTCTTCATGCCGACGATGATGTCAGTATGGTGGTCATGGCTTTGGTGATGTCATAATGGTCGTCATGGCAACGATGATGTCATAATGGTCGTCATGGCGACGATGATGTCATAATGGTCGTCATGGCGACGATGATGTCATAATGGTCGTCATGGCGACGATGACGTCATAATGGTCGTCATGGCGACGATGATGTCATACTGGTCGTCATGGCGACGGTATTGCCATAATGGTCGTCATGGCGACGATGATGTCATAATGGTCGTCATGCCGACGATGATGTCATAATGGTCGTCTTGGCGACGGTGTTGCCATAATGGTTGTCATGTCGACGATGATGTCATAATGGTCGTCATGTCGACGATGATGTCATAATGGTCGTCATGGCGACGGTGATGTCATAATGGTTGTCATGGCGACGGTGATGTCATAATGGTCGTCATGGCGACGATGATGTCATAATGGTCGTCATGGCGACGATGATGTCATAATGGTCGTCATGGCGACGATGATGTCATAATGGTCGTCATGGCGACGGTGATGTCATAATAGTCGTCATGGCGACGATGATGTCATAATGGTCGTCACGGCGAAGATGATGTCATAATGGTCGTCATGGCGACGATGACTTCATAATGGTCGTCATGGCGACGATGATGTCATAATGGTCGTCATGGCGACGGTGAAGTCATAATAGTCGTCATGGCGACGATGATGTCATAATGGTCGTCATGCCGACGATGATGTCATAATGGTCGTCATGGCGACGGTGTTGCCATAATGGTCATCATGGCGACGATGATATCATAATGGTCGTCATGGCGACGATGATGTCAGTATGGTGTTCATGGCTTTCTTGATGTCATAATGGTCGTCATGGCGACGGTGATGTCATAATGGTCGTCATGGCAATGGTGATGTCAGAATGGTCGTCATGGCGACGATGATGTCAGTATGGTGGTCATGGCTTTGGTGATGTCATAATGGTCGTCATGGCGATGATGATGTCATAATGGTCGTCATGGCGACGATGATGTCAATATGGTTGTAATGGCTTTGGTGATGTCATAATGGTCGTCATAGCGACGGTGATGTCATAATGGTCGTCATGGCGACGATGATGTCATAATGGTCGTCACGGCGACGATGATGTCATAATGGTCGTCATGGCGACGGTGATGTCATAATGGTCGTCATGGCGACGGTGACGTCATAATGGTCGTCATGGCGACGATGATGTCATAATGGTCGTCATGGCGACGATGATGTCATACTGGTCGTCATGGCGACGGTTTGCCATAATGGTCTTCATGGCGACGATGATGTCATAATTGTCGTCATGGCGACGATGATGTCATAATGGTCGTCATACCGACGATGATGTCATAATGGTCGCCATGGCGAAGATAATGTCATAATGGTCGTCATGGCGACGATGATGTCATAATGGTCATCATGGCGACGATGACGTCATAATGGTCGTCATGGCGACGATGATGTCATAATGGTCGTCATGGCGACGATGATGTCATAATGGTCGTCATGGCGACGGTGATGTCATAATAGTCGTCATGGCGACGATGATGTCATAATGGTCGTCATGCCGACGATGATGTCATAATGTTCGTCATGGCGACGCTGTTGCCATAATGGTCGTCATGGCGACGATGATGTCATAATGGTCGTCATGGCGACGATGATGTCATAATGGTGGTCATGGCGACGATGATGTCAGTATGGTGGTCATGGCTTTGGTGATGTCATAATGGTCGTCATGGCGACGGTGATGTCATAATGGTCGTCATGGCAATGGTGATGTCAGAATGATCGTCATGGCGATGGTGTTGCCATAATGGTCGTCATGGCTTTGGTGATGTCATAATGGTCGTCATGGCGACGATGACGTCATAATGGTCGTCATGGCGACGATGACGTCATAATGGTCGTCATGGCGACGATGATGTCATACTGGTCGTCATGGCGACGGTGTTGCCATAATGGTCGTCATGGCGACGATGATGTCATAATGATCGTCATGCCGACGATGATGTCATAATGGTCGTCATGGCGACGGTGTTGCCATAATGGTCGTCATGGCGACGATGATGTCATAATGATCGTCATGGCGACGATGATGTCATAATGGTCGTCATGGCGACGATGATGTCATAATGGTCGTCATGGCGACGATGATGTCAATATGGTTGTCATGGCTTTGGTGATGTCATAATGGTCGCCATGGCGACGGTGATGTCATAATGGTCGTCATGGCGACGATGATGTCATAATGGTCGTCACGGCGACGGTGATGTCATAATGGTCGTCATGGCGATGATGATGTCATACTGGTCGTCATGGCGACGGTGTTGCCATAATGGTCGTCATGGCGACGATGATGTCATAATGGTCGTCATGGCGACGATGACGTCATAATGGTCGTCATGGCGACGATGATGTAATAATGGTCGTCATGGCGACGATGATGTCATACTGGTCGTCATGGCGACGGTGTTGCCATAATGGTCGTCATGGCGACGATGATGTCATAATGGTCGTCATGGCGACGGTGATGTCATAATGGTCGTCATGCCGACGATGATGTCAGTATGGTGGTCATGGCTTTGGTGATGTCATAATGGTCGTCATAGCCACGAAGATGTCATAATGGTCGTCATAGCGACGATGATGTCATAATGGTCGTCATGGCGACGATGATGTCAGTATGGTGGTCATGGCTTTGGTGATATCATAATGGTTGTCATGGCGACGGTGATGTCATAATGGTCGTCATGGCGACGATGATGTCATAATGGTCGTCATGGCGACGATGATGTCATACAGGTCGTCATGGCGACGATGACGTCATAATGGTCGTCATGGCGACGATGATGTCATAATGGTCGTCATGGCGATGATTATGTCATAATGGTCGTCATGGCGACGATGTTGTCATAATGGTCGTCATGGCGACGATGATGTCATACTGGTCGTCATGGCGACGGTGTTGCCATAATGGTCGTCATGGCGACGGTGTTGCCATAATGGTCGTCATGGCGACGATGATGTCATAATGGTCGTCATGGCGACGATGATGTCAATATGGTTGTCATGGCTTTGGTGATGTCATAATGGTCGTCATGGCGACGGTGATGTCATAATGTTCGTCACGGCGACGATGATGTCGTCATGATCGTCACGGCGACGATGATGTCATAATGGTCGTCACGGCGACAGTGATGTCATAATGGTCGTCATGGCGACGATAACGTCATAATGGTCGTCATGGCGACGATGATGTCATAATGGTCGTCATGGCGGCGATGACGTCATAATGGTCGTCATGGCGACGATGATGTCATACTGGTCGTCATGGCGACGGTGTTGCCATAATGGTCGTCATGGCGACGATTATGTCATAATGGTCGTCATGGCGACGGTGATGTCATAATGGTCGTCATGCCGACGATGATGTCAGTATGGTGGTCATGGCTTTGGTGATGTCATAATGGTCGTCATGGCAACGATGATGTCATAATGGTCGTCATGGCGACGATGACGTCATAATGGTCGTCATGGCGACGATGACGTCATAATGGTCGTCATGGCGACGATGACGTCATAATGGTCGTCATGGCGACGATGATGTCATACTGGTCGTCATGGCGACGGTATTGCCATTATGGTCGTCATGGCGACGATGATGTCATAATGGTCGTCATGCCGACGATGATGTCATAATGGTCGTCTTGGCGACGGTGTTGCCATAATGGTTGTCATGTCGACGATGATGTCATAATGGTCGTCATGTCGACGATGATGTCATAATGGTCGTCATGGCGACGGTGATGTCATAATGGTCGTCATGCCGACGATGATGTCATAATGGTCGTCATGGCGACGATGATGTCATAATAGTCGTCATGGCGACGGTGTTGCCATAATGGTCGTCATGGCGACTATGATGTCATAATGGTCGTCATGGCGATGATGATGTCATAATGTTCGTCATGGCGACGATGATGTCATAATGGTCGTCATGGCGACGATGATGTCAATATGGTTGTCATGGCTTTGGTGATGTCATAATGGTCGTCATGGCGACGGTGATGTCATAATGGTCGTCATGGTGACGATGATGTCATAATGGTCGTCACAGCGACGATGATGTCATAATGGTCGTCACGGCGACGGTGATGTCATAATGGTCGTCATGGCGATGATGATGTCATACTGGTCGTCATGGCGACGGTGTTGCCATAATGGTCGTCATGGCGACGATGATGTCATAATGGTCGTCATGGCGAAGATGATGTCATAATGGTCGTCATGGCGACGATGATGTCATAATGGTCGTCTTGCCGACGATGATGTCATAATGGTCGTCATGGCGACGGTGATGTCATAATAGTCGTCATGGCGACGATGATGTCATAATGGTCGTCTTGCCGACGATGATGTCATAATGGTCGTCATGGCGACGGTGTTGCCATACTGGTCGTCATGGCGACGATCATGTCATAATGGTCGTCATGGCGACGATGATGTCATAATGGTCGTCATGGCGACGATGATGTCAGTATGGTGGTCATGGCTTTGGTGATGTCATAATGGTCGTCATGGCAATGGTGATGTCAGAATGGTCGTCATGGCGACGATGATGTCAGTATGGTGGTCATGGCTTCGGTGATGTCATAATGGTCGTCATGGCGACGATGATGTCATAATGGTCGTCATGCCGACGATGATGTCATAATGGTCGTCATGGCGACGATGATGTCATAATGGTCGTCTTGCCGACGATGATGTCATAATGGTCGTCATGGCGACGGTGATGTCATAATAGTCGTCATGGCGACGATGATGTCATAATGGTCGTCTTGCCGACGATGATGTCATAATGGTCGTCATGGCGACGGTGTTGCCATAATGGTCGTCATGGCGACGATCATGTCATAATGGTCGTCATGGCGACGATGATGTCAGTATGGTGGTCATGGCTTTGGTGATGTCATAATGGTCGTCATGGCAATGGTGATGTCAGAATGGTCATTATGGCGACGATGATGTCAGTATGGTGGTCATGGCTTTGGTGATGTCATAATGGTCGTCATGGCGACGATGATGTCATAATGGTCGTCATGGCGACGATGATGTCATACTGGTCGTCATGGCGACGGTGTTGCCATAATGGTCGTCATGGCGACGATGATGTCATAATGATCGTCATGGCGACGGTGATGTCATAATGGTCGTCATGCCGACGATGATGTCATAATGGTCGTCATGGCGAAGATGATGTCATAATGGTCGTCATGGCGACGGTGATGTCATAATAGTCTTCATGGCGACGATGATGTCATAATGGTCGTCATGCCGACGATGATGTCATAATGGTCGTCATGGCGACGATGTTGCCATAATGGTCGTCATGGCGACGATGATATCATAATGGTCGTCATGGCGACGATGATGTCAGTATGGTGGTCATGGCTTTGGTGATGTCATAATGGTCGTCATGGCGACGGTGATGTCATAATGGTCGTCATGGCAATGGTGATGTCAGAATGGTCGTCATGGCGACGATGATGTCAGTATGGTGGTCATGGCTTTGGTGATGTCATAATGGTCGTCATGGCGACGATGATGTCATAATGGTCGTCATGGCGACGATGATGTCAATATGGTTGTAATGGCTTTGGTGATGTCATAATGGTCGTCATGGCGACGGTGATGTCATAATGGTCGTCATGGCGACGATGATGTCATACTGGTCGTCATGGCGACGGTGCTGCCATAATGGTCGTCATGGCGACGATGATGTCATAATGGTCGTCATGGCGACGATGATGTCATAATGGTCGTCATACCAACGATGATGTCATAATGGTCGTCATGGCGAAGATGATGTCATAATGGTCGTCATGGCGACGATGATGTCATAATGGTCGTCATGGCGACGATGACGTCATAATGGTCGTCATGGCGACGATGATGTCATAATGGTCGTCATGGCGACGATGATGTCATAATGGTCGTCATGGCGACGATGATGTCATAATGGTCGTCATGGCAACGATGACGTCATAATGGTCGTCATGGCGACGATGATGTCATAATGGTCATCATGGCGACGGTGATGTCATAATAGTCGTCATCGCGACGATGATGTCATAATGGTCGTCTTGCCGACGATGATGTCATAATGGTCGTCATGGCGACGGTGTTGTCATAATGGTCATCATGGCGACGATGATGTCATAATGGTCGTCATGGCGACGATGATGTCAGTATGGTGGTCATGGCTTTGGTGATGTCATAATGGTCGTCATGGCGACGGTGATGTCATAATGGTCGTCATGGCAATGGTGATGTCAGAATGGTCGTCATGGCGACGATGATGTCAGTATGGTGGTCATGGCTTTGGTGATGTCATAATGGTCGTCATGGCGAAGATGATGTCATAATGGTCGTCATGGCGACGATGATGTCAATATGGTTGTAATGGCTTTGGTGATGTCATAATGGTCGTCATGGAGACGGTGATGTCATAATGGTCGTCATGGCGACGATGATGTCATGATGATCGTCATGGCGACGGTGATGTCATAATGGTCGTCATGCCGACGATGATGTCATAATGGTCGTCATGGCGAAGATGATGTCATAATGGTCGTCATGGCGACGGTGACGTCATAATAGTCTTCATGGCGACGATGATGTCATAATGGTCGTCATGCCGACGATAATGTCATAATGGTCGTCATGGCGACGGTGTTGCCATAATGGTCGTCATGGCGACGATGATATCATAATGGTTGTCATTGCGACGATGATGTCAGTATGGTGGTCATGGCTTTGGTGATGTCATAATGGTCGTCATGGCGACGGTGATGTCATAATGGTCGTCATGGCGACGATGATGTCAATATGGTTGTGATGGCTTTGGTGATGTCATAATGGTCGTCATGGCGACGGTGATGTCATAATGGTCGTCACGGCGACGATGATGTCATGATGGTCGTCACGGCGACGATGATGTCATAATGGTCGTCACCGCGACGGTGATGTCATACTGGTCGTCATGGCGATGGTGTTGCCATAATGGTCGTCATGGCGACGATGATGTCATATGGTCGTCATGGCGACGATGATGTCATAATGGTCGTCATGGCGACAATGACGTCATAATGGTCGTCACGGCGACGATGATGTCATAATGGTCATCATGGCGACGATGACGTCATAATGGTCGTCATGGCTTTGGTGATGTCATAATGGTCGTCATGGCGACGATGATGTCATACTGGTCGTCATGGCAATGGTGATGTCAGAATGGTCGTCATGGCGACGATGATGTCAATATGGTTGTAATGGCTTTGGTAATGTCATAATGTTCGTCATGGCGACGGTGATGTCATAATGGTCGTCATGGCGACGATGATGTCATAATGGTCGTCACCGCGACGGTGATGTTATAATGGTCGTCACCGCGACGGTGATGTCATAATGGTCGTCACCGCGACGGTGATGTCATAATGGTCGTCATGGCGATGATGATGTCATACTGGTTGTCATGGCGACGGTGTTGCCATAATGGTCGTCATGGCGACGATGATGTCATATGGTCGTCATGGCGACGATGATGTCATAATGGTCGTCATGGCGACGATGACGTCATAATGGTCGTCACGGCGACGATGATGTCAGAATGGTCGTCATGGCGACGATGATGTCAGTATGGTGGTCATGGCTTTGGTGATGTCATAATGGTCGTCATGGCGACGATGATGTCATAATGGTCGTCATGGCAACGATGACGTCATAATGGTCGTCATGGCAACGATGACGTCATAATGGTCGTCATGGCGACGATGATGTCATAATGGTAGTCATGGCGACGATGATGTCATACTGGTCATCATGGCGACGGTGTTGCCATACTGGTCGTCATGGCGACGATGATGTCATAATGATCGTCATGGCGACGGTGATGTCATAATGGTCGTCATGCCGACGATGATGTCATAATGGTCGTCATGGCGAAGATGATGTCATAATGGTCGTCATGGCGACGATGACGTCATAATGGTCGTCATGGCGACGATGACGTCATAATGGTCGTCATGGCGACGATGATGTCATAATGGTCGTCATGGCGACGGTGATGTCATAATAGTCGTCATGGCAATGGTGATGTCAGAATGGTCGTCATGGCGACGGTGATGTCAGTATGGTGGTCATGGCTTTGGTGATGTCATAATGGTCGTCATGGCGACGATGATGTCATAATGGTCGTCATGTAATGGCTTTGGTAATGTCATAATGTTCGTCATGGCGACGGTGATGTCATAATGGTCGTCATGGCGACGATGATGTCATAATGGTCGTCACCGCGACGGTGATGTTATAATGGTCGTCACCGCGACGGTGATGTCATAATGGTCGTCACCGCGACGGTGATGTCATAATGGTCGTCATGGCGACGATGATGTCATACTGGTTGTCATGGCGACGGTATTGCCATAATGGTCGTCATGGCGACGATGATGTCATATGGTCGTCATGGCGACGATGATGTCATAATGGTCGTCATGGCGACGATGACGTCATAATGGTCGTCACGGCGACGATGATGTCAGAATGGTCGTCATGGCGACGATGATGTCAGTATGGTGGTCATGGCTTTGGTGATGTCATAATGGTCGTCATGGCGACGATGATGTCATAATGGTCGTCATGGCAACGATGACGTCATAATGGTCGTCATGGCGACGATGATGTCATAATGGTAGTCATGGCGACGATGATGTCATACTGGTCATCATGGCGACGGTGTTGCCATACTGGTCGTCATGGCGACGATGATGTCATAATGATCGTCATGGCGACGGTGATGTCATAATGGTCGTCATGCCGACGATGATGTCATAATGGTCGTCATGGCGAAGATGATGTCATAATGGTCGTCATGGCGACGATGACGTCACAATGGTCGTCATGGCGACGATGACGTCATAATGGTCGTCATGGCGACGATGATGTCATAATGGTCGTCATGGCGACGGTGATGTCATAATAGTCGTCATGGCAATGGTGATGTCAGAATGGTCGTCATGGCGACGGTGATGTCAGTATGGTGGTCATGGCTTTGGTGATGTCATAATGGTCGTCATGGCGACGATGATGTCATTATGGTCGTCATGGCGACGATGATGTCAATATGGTTGTCATGGCTTTGGTGATGTCATAATGGTCGTCAAGGCGACGGTGATGTCATAATGGTCGTCATGGCGACGATGATGTCATAATGGTCGTCACGGCGACGATGATGTCATACTGGTCGTCATGGCGACGGTGTTGCCATAATGGTCGTCATGGCGACGATGACGTCATAATGGTCGTCATGGCGACGATGATGTCATAATGGTCGTCATGGCAACGATGACGTCATAATGGTCGTCATGGCGACGATGATGTCATAATGGTAGTCATGGCGACGATGATGTCATAATGATCGTCATGGCGACGGTGATGTCATAATGGTCGTCATGCCGACGATGATGTCATAATGGTCGTCATGGCGAAGATGATGTCATAATGGTCGTCATGGCGACGATGACGTCATAATGGTCGTCATGGCGACGATGATGTCATACTGGTCGTCATGGCGACGGTGTTGCCATAATGGTCGTCATGGCGACGATGATGTCATAATGGTCGTCATGCCGACGATGATGTCATAATGGTCGTCATGGCGACGGTGTTGCCATAATGGTCGTCATTGCGACGATGATATCATAATGGTCGTCATGGCGACGATGATGTCATTATGGTGGTCATGGCTTTGGTGATGTCTTAATGGTCGTCATGGCGACGGTGATGTCATAATGGTCGTCATGGCAATGGTGATGTCAGAATGGTCGTCATGGCGACGATGATGTCAGTATGGTGGTCATGGCTTTGGTGATGTCATAATGGTCGTCATGGCGACGATGATGTCATAATGGTCGTCATGGCGACGATGATGTCAATATGGTTGTAATGGCTTTGGTAATGTCATAATGTTCGTCATGGCGACGGTGATGTCATAATGGTCGTTATGGCGACGATGATGTCATAATGGTCGTCACGGCGACGATGATGTCATAATGGTCGTCACCGCGACGGTGATGTCATAATGGTCGTCACCGCGACGGTGATGTCATAATGGTCGTCATGGCGACGATGATGTCATACTGTTCGTCATGGCGACGGTGTTGCCATAATGGTCGTCATGGCGACGATGATGTCATATGGTCGTCATGGCGACGATGATGTCATAATGGTCGTCACGGCGACGATGATGTCATAATGGTCGTCATGGCGACGATGACGTCATAATTGTCGTCATGGCGACGATGATGTCATAATGGTCGTCATGGCGACGATGATGTCATACTGGTCGTCATGGCGACGGTGTTGCCATAATGGTCGTCATGGCGACGATGATGTCATAATGGTCGTCATGGCGACGATGATGTCATAATGGTCGTCATACCGACGATGATGTCAATATGGTTGTCATGGCTTTCGTGATGTCATAATGGTCGTCATGGCGACGATGATGTCATAATGGTCGTCATGGCGACGATGACGTCATAATGGTCGTCATGGCAATGGTGATGTCATAATGGTCGTCATACCGACGATGATGTCATAATGGTCGTCATGGCGAAGATGATGTCATAATGGTCGTCATGGCGACGATGATGTCATAATGGTCGTCATGGCGACGGTGATGTCATAATGGTCGTCATGGCAATGGTGATGTCAGAATGGTCGTCATGGCGACGATGATGTCAGTATGGTGGTCATGGCTTTGGTGATGTCATAATGGTCGTCATGGCGATGATGATGTCATAATGGTCGTCATGGCGACGATGATGTCAATATGGTTGTCATGGCTTTGGTGATGTCATAATGGTCGTCAAGGCGACGGTGATGTCATAATGGTCGTCATGGCGACGATGATGTCATAATGGTCGTCACGGCGACGATGATGTCATACTGGTCGTCATGGCGACGGTGTTGCCATAATGGTCGTCATGGCGACGATGACGTCATAATGGTCGTCATGGCGACGATGATGTCATAATGGTCGTCATGGCAACGATGACGTCATAATGGTCGTCATGGCGACGATGATGTCATAATGGTAGTCATGGCGACGATGATGTCATAATGATCGTCATGGCGACGGTGATGTCATAATGGTCGTCATGCCGACGATGATGTCATAATGGTCGTCATGGCGAAGATGATGTCATAATGGTCGTCATGGCGACGATGACGTCATAATGGTCGTCATGGCGACGATGATGTCATACTGGTCGTCATGGCGACGGTGTTGCCATAATGGTCGTCATGGCGACGATGATGTCATAATGGTCGTCATGCCGACGATGATGTCATAATGGTCGTCATGGCGACGGTGTTGCCATAATGGTCGTCATTGCGACGATGATATCATAATGGTCGTCATGGCGACGATGATGTCATTATGGTGGTCATGGCTTTGGTGATGTCTTAATGGTCGTCATGGCGACGGTGATGTCATAATGGTCGTCATGGCAATGGTGATGTCAGAATGGTCGTCATGGCGACGATGATGTCAGTATGGTGGTCATGGCTTTGGTGATGTCATAATGGTCGTCATGGCGACGATGATGTCATAATGGTCGTCATGGCGACGATGATGTCAATATGGTTGTAATGGCTTTGGTAATGTCATAATGTTCGTCATGGCGACGGTGATGTCATAATGGTCGTTATGGCGACGATGATGTCATAATGGTCGTCACGGCGACGATGATGTCATAATGGTCGTCACCGCGACGGTGATGTCATAATGGTCGTCACCGCGACGGTGATGTCATAATGGTCGTCATGGCGACGATGATGTCATACTGTTCGTCATGGCGACGGTGTTGCCATAATGGTCGTCATGGCGACGATGATGTCATATGGTCGTCATGGCGACGATGATGTCATAATGGTCGTCACGGCGACGATGATGTCATAATGGTCGTCATGGCGACGATGACGTCATAATTGTCGTCATGGCGACGATGATGTCATAATGGTCGTCATGGCGACGATGATGTCATACTGGTCGTCATGGCGACGGTGTTGCCATAATGGTCGTCATGGCGACGATGATGTCATAATGGTCGTCATGGCGACGATGATGTCATAATGGTCGTCATACCGACGATGATGTCAATATGGTTGTCATGGCTTTCGTGATGTCATAATGGTCGTCATGGCGACGATGATGTCATAATGGTCGTCATGGCGACGATGACGTCATAATGGTCGTCATGGCAATGGTGATGTCATAATGGTCGTCATACCGACGATGATGTCATAATGGTCGTCATGGCGAAGATGATGTCATAATGGTCGTCATGGCGACGATGATGTCATAATGGTCGTCATGGCGACGGTGATGTCATAATGGTCGTCATGGCAATGGTGATGTCAGAATGGTCGTCATGGCGACGATGATGTCAGTATGGTGGTCATGGCTTTGGTGATGTCATAATGGTCGTCATGGCGATGATGATGTCATAATGGTCGTCATGGCGACGATGATGTCAATATGGTTGTAATGGCTTTGGTGATGTCATAATGGTCGTCATGGCGACGATGATGTCATAATGGTCATCACGGCGACGATGATGTCATAATGGTCGTCATGGCGACGGTGATGTCATAATGGTCGTCATGGCGACGATGACGTCATAATGGTCGTCATGGCGACGATGATGTCATAATGGTCGTCATGGCGACGATGATGTCATACTGGTCGTCATGGCGACGGTTTGCCATAATGGTCTTCATGGCGACGATGATGTCATAATGGTCGTCATGGCGACGATGATGTCATAATGGTCGTCATGGCGACGATGATGTCATAATGGTCGTCATACCGACGATGATGTCATAATGGTCGTCATGGCGAAGATGATGTCATAATGGTCGTCATGGCGACGATGACGCCATAATGGTCGTCATGGCGACGATGACGTCATAATGGTCGTCATGGCGACGATGACGTCGTAATGGTCGTCATGGCGACTATGATGTCATAATGGTCGTCATGGCGACGGTGATGTCATAATAGTCGTCATGGCGACGATGATGTTATAATGGTCGTCATGCCGACGATGATGTCATAATGGTCGTCATGACGACGGTGTTGCCATAATGGTCGTCATGGCGACGATGATGTCATAATGGTCGTCATGGCGACGATGATGTCAGTATGGTGGTCATGGCTTTGGTGATGTCATAATGGTCGTCATGGCGACGGTGATGTCATAATGGTCGTCATGGCAATGGTGATGTCAGAATGGTCGTCATGGCGACGGTGTTGCCATAATGGTCGTCATGGCGACGATGATGTCATAATGGTCGTCATGGCGACAATGATGTCAATATGGTTGTCATGGCTTTCGTGATGTCATAATGGTCGTCATGGCGACGGTGATGTCATAATGGTCGTCATGGCGACGATGATGTCATAATGGTCGTCACAGCGACGATGATGTCATAATGGTCGTCACGGCGACGGTGTTGTCATAATGGTCGTCATGGCGACGATGATGTCATAATGGTCGTCACAGCGACGATGATGTCATAATGGTCGTCATGGCGACGATGATGTCATAATGGTCGTCATGGCGACGATGATGTCATAATGGTCGTCATGGCGACGATGACGTCATAATGGTCGTCATGGCGACGATGATGTAATAATGGTCGTCATGGCGACGATGATGTCATACTGGTCGTCATGGCGACGGTGTTGCCATAATGTTCGTCATGGCGACGATGATGTCATAATGGTCGTCATGGCGACGGTGATGTCATAATGGTCGTCATGCCGACGATGATGTCAGTATGGTGGTCATGGCTTTGGTGATGTCATAATGGTCGTCATGGCGACGAAGATGTCATAATGGTCGTCATAGCGACGATGATGTCATAATGGTCGTCATGGCGACGATGATGTCAGTATGGTGGTCATGGCTTTGGTGATATCATAATGGTTGTCATGGTGACGGTGATGTCATAATGGTTGTCATGGTGACGGTGATGTCATAATGGTCGTCATGGCGACGATGATGTCATAATGGTCGTCATGGCGACGATGATGTCATACAGGTCGTCATGGCGACGATGATGTCATAATGGTCGTCATGGCGACGATGATGTCATAATGGTCGTCATGGCGACGATGATGTCATACTGGTTGTCATGGCGACGGTGTTGCCATAATGGTCGTCATGGCGACGATGATGTCATAATGGTCGTCATGGCGACGATGATGTCAATATGGTTGTCATGGCTTTGGTGATGTCATAATGGTCGTCATGGCGACGGTGATGTCATAATGTTCGTCACGGCGACGATGATGTCGTCATGATCGTCACGGCGACGATGATGTCATAATGGTCGACATGGCGACGATAACGTCATAATGGTCGTCATGGCGACGATGATGTCATAATGGTCGTCATGGCGACGATGATGTCATAATGGTCGTCATGGCGACGATGACGTCATAATGGTCGTCATGGCGGCGATGACGTCACAATGGTCGTCATGGCGACGATGATGTCATACTGGTCGTCATGGCGACGGTGTTGCCATAATGGTCGTCATGGCGACGATTATGTCATAATGGTCGTCATGGCGACGGTGATGTCATAATGGTCTTCATGCCGACGATGATGTCAGTATGGTGGTCATGGCTTTGGTGATGTCATAATGGTCGTCATGGCAACGATGATGTCATAATGGTCGTCATGGCGACGATGATGTCATAATGGTCGTCATGGCGACGATGATGTCATAATGGTCATCATGGCGACGATGACGTCATAATGGTCGTCATGGCGACGATGATGTCATACTGGTCGTCATAGCGACGGTATTGTCATAATGGTCGTCATGGCGACGATGATGTCAATATGGTTGTAATGGCTTTGGTGATGTCATAATGGTCGTCATGGCGACGATGATGTCACAATGGTCGTCACGGCGACGATGATGTCATAATGGTCGTCATGGCGACGGTGACGTCATAATGGTCGTCATGGCGACGATGACGTCATAATGGTCGTCATGGCGACGATGATGTCATAATGGTCGTCATGGCGACGATGATGTCATACTGGTCGTCATGGCGACGGTTTGCCATAATGGTCGTCATGGCGACGATGATGTCATAATGGTCGTCATACCGACGATGATGTCATAATGGTCGTCATGGCGAAGATGATGTCATAATGGTCGTCATGGCGACGATGATGCCATAATGATCGTCATGGCGACGATGACGTCATAATGGTCATCATGGCGACGATGACGTCATAATGGTCGTCATGGCGACGATGATGTCATAATGGTCGTCATGGCGACGGTGATGTCATAATAGTCGTCATGGCGACGATGATGTCATAATGGTCGTCATGCCGACGATGATGTCATAATGGTCGTCATGACGACGGTGTTGCCATAATGGTCGTCATGGCGACGATGATGTCATAATGGTCGTCATGGCGATGATGATGTCATAATGGTCGTCATGGCGACGATGATGTCAGTATGGTGGTCATGGCTTTGGTGATGTCATAATGGTCGTCATGGCGACGGTGATGTCATAATGGTCGTCATGGCAATGGTGATGTCATAATGGTCGTCATGGCGACGATGACGTCATAATGGTCGTCATGGCGACGATGATGTCATAATGGTCGTCATGGCGACGATGATGTCATAATGGTCGTCATGGCGACGGTGTTGCCATAATGTTCGTCATGGCGACGATGATGTCATAATGGTCGTCATGGCGACGGTGATGTCATAATGGTCGTCATGCCGACGATGATGTCAGTATGGTGGTCATGGCTTTGGTGATGTCATAATGGTCGTCATGGCGACGAAGATGTCATAATGGTCGTCATAGCGACGATGATGTCATAATGGTCGTCATGGCGACGATGATGTCAGTATGGTGGTCATGGCTTTGGTGATATCATAATGGTTGTCATGGTGACGGTGATGTCATAATGGTCGTCATGGCGACGATGATGTCATAATGGTCGTCATGGCGACGATGATGTCATACAGGTTGTCATGGCGACGATGACGTCATAATGGTCGTCATGGCGACGATGATGTCATAATGGTCGTCATGGCGACGATGATGTCATAATGGTCGTCATGGCGACGATGATATCATAATGGTCGTCATGGCGACGATGATGTCATACTGGTCGTCATGGCGACGGTGTTGCCATAATGGTCGTCATGGCGACGATGATGTCATAATGGTCGTCATGGCGACGGTGATGTCATAATGTTCGTCACGGCGACGATGATGTCGTCATGATCGTCACGGCGACGATGATGTCATAATGGTCGTCACGGCGACGGTGATGTCATAATGGTCGTCATGGCGACGATAACGTCATAATGGTCGTCATGGCGACGATGATGTCATAATGGTCGTCATGGCGACGATGACGTCATAATGGTCGTCATGGCGACGATGACGTCATAATGGTCGTCATGGCGGCGATGACGTCATAATGGTCGTCATGGCGACGATGATGTCATACTGGTCGTCATGGCGACGGTGTTGCCATAATGTTCGTCATGGCGACGATGATGTCATAATGGTCGTCATGGCGACGGTGATGTCATAATGGTCGTCATGCCGACGATGATGTCAGTATGGTGGTCATGGCTTTGGTGATGTCATAATGGTCGTCATGGCGACGAAGATGTCATAATGGTCGTCATAGCGACGATGATGTCATAATGGTCGTCATGGCGACGATGATGTCAGTATGGTGGTCATGGCTTTGGTGATGTCATAATGGTCGTCATGGCGACGGTGATGTCATAATGGTCGTCATGGCAATGGTGATGTCAGAATGGTTGTCATGGCGACGATGATGTCAGTATGGTGGCCATGGCTTTTGTGATGTCATAATGGTCGTCATGGCGACGATGATGTCATAATGGTCGTCATGGCGACGATGATGTCAATATGGTTGTCATGGCTTTGGTGATGTCATAATGGTCGTCATGGCGACGGTGATGTCATAATGGTCGTCATGCCGACGATGATGCCATAATGGTCGTCATGGCGACGGTGTTGACATAATGGTCGTCATGGCGACGATGATGTCATAATGGTCGTCATGGCGACGATGATGTCAATATGGTCGTCATGGCTTTGGTGATGTCATAATGGTCGTCATGGCGATGATGATGTCATAATGGTCGTCATGGCGACGATGATGTCATAATGGTCGTCACGGCGACGGTGATGTCATAATGGTCGCCATGGCGACGATGATGTCATACTGGTCGTCATGGCGACGGTGTTGCCATAATGGTCGTCATGGCGACGGTGATGTCATAATAGTCGTCATGGCGACGATGATGTCAGTATGGTGGTCATGGCTTTGGTGATGTCATAATGGTCGTCATGGCGACGGTGTTGCCATAATGGTCGTCATGGCGACTATGATGTCATAATGGTCGTCATGGCGACGATGATGTCAGTATGGTGGTCATGGCTTTGGTGATGTCATAATGGTCGTCATGGCGACGGTGATGTCATAATGGTCGTCATGGCAATGGTGATGTCAGAATGGTCGTCATGGAGACGATGATGTCAGTATGGTGGTCATGGCTTTGGTGATGTCATAATGGTCGTCATGGCGACGATGATGTCATAATGGTCGTCATGGCGACGATGATGTCAATATGGTTGTCATGGCTTTGGTGATGTCATAATGGTCGTCATGGCGACGGTGATGTCATAATGGTCGTCATGGCGACGGTGATGTCATAATGGTCGTCATGGCGACGATGATGTCATACTGGTCGTCACGGCGACGATGATGTTATAATGGTCGTCACGGCGGCGGTAATGTCATAATTGTCGTCATGGCGATGATGATGTCATACTGTCGTCATGGCGACGGTGTTGCCATAATGGTCGTCATGGCGACGATGATGTCATAATGGTCATCATGGCGACGATGACGTCATAATGGTCGTCATGGCGACGATGACGTCATAATGGTCGTCATGGCGACAATGATGTCATAATGGTCGTCATGGCGACGATGATGTCATACTGGTCGTCATGGCGACAGTGTTGCCATAATGGTCGTCATGGCGACGATGATGTCATAATGGTCGTCATGCCGACGATGATGTCATAATGGTCGTCATGGCGACGGTGTTGCCATAATGGTCGTCATGGCGACGATGATGTCATAATGGTCGTCATGGCGACGATGATGTCATAATGGTCGTCATGGCGACGATGATGTCATAATGGTCGTCATGGCGACGATGATGTCATAATGGTCATCATGGCGACGATGATGTCAGTATGGTGGTCATGGCTTTGGTGATGTCATAATGGTCGTCATGGCGACGGTGATGTCATAATAGTCGTCATGTCAATGGTGATGTCATACTGGTCGTCATGGCGACGGTGTTGCCACAAAGGTCGTCATTTCGACGATGATGTCATAATGGTCGTCATGCCGACGATGATGTCATAATGGTCGTCATGTCGACGATGATGTCATAATGGTCGTCATGGCGACGGTGTTGTCATAATGGTCGTCATGGCGACGATGATGTCATAATGGTCGTCATGGCGACGATTATGTCATAATGGTCGTCATGGCGACGATGATGTCATGGCTTTGGTGATGTCATAATGGTCGTCATGGCGACGGTGATGTCATAATGGTCGTCATGGAAATGGTGATGTCATAATGGTCGTCATGGCGACGATGATGTCAGTATGGTGGTCATGGCTTTGGTGATGTCATAATGGTCGTCATGGCGACGGTGATGTCATAATAGTCGTCATGGCAATGGTGATGTCATACTGGTCGTCATGGCGACGGTGTTGCCATAAAGGTCGTCATTTCGACGATGATGTCATAATGGTCGTCATGCCGACGATGATGTCATAATGTTCGTCATGTCGACGATGATGTCATTATGGTCGTCATGGCGACGGTGTTGTCATAATGGTCGTCATGGCGACGATGATGTCATAATGGTCGTCATGGCGACGATGATGTCATAATGGTCGTCATGGCGACGATGATGTCATGGCTTTGGTGATGTCATAATGGTCGTCATGGTGACGGTGATGTCATAATGGTCATCATGGAAATGGTGATGTCAGAATGGTCGTCATGGCGACAATGAGGTCAGTATGGTGGTAATGGCTTTGGTGATGTCATAATGGTCGTCATGGCGACGATGATGTCAATATGGTTGTCATGGCTTTGGTGATGTCATAATGGTCGTCATGGCGACGGTGATGTCATAATGGTCGTCATGGCGACGATGATGTCATAATGGTCGTCACGGCGACGATGATGTTATAATGGTCGTCACGGCGACGGTGATGTCATAAGGGTCGTCATGGCGACGATGATGTCATACTGGTCGTCATGGCGACGGTGTTGCCATAATGGTCGTCATGGCGACGATGATGTCATAATGGTCGTCATGGCGACGATGATGTCATAATGGTCGTCATGGCGACGATAACGTCATAATGGTCGTCATGGCGACGATGATGTCATATTGGTCGTCATGGCAACGATGATGTCATACTGGTCGTCATGGCGACGGTATTGCCATAATTGTCGTCATGGCGACGATGATGTCATAATGGTCGTCATGCTGACGATGATGTCATAATGGTCGTCATGGCGACGGTGTTGCCATAATGGTCGTCATGTCGAC
Source organism: Phyllobates terribilis (assembly GCF_046119375.1). Classification (NCBI taxonomy): domain Eukaryota; kingdom Metazoa; phylum Chordata; class Amphibia; order Anura; family Dendrobatidae; genus Phyllobates; species Phyllobates terribilis. The sequence goes on from NW_027362911.1 coordinate 3,669,861, forward strand.
GATGATGTCATAATGGTCGTCATGGCGACGGTGATGTCATAATGGTCGTCATGGCGACGATGACGTCATATTGGTCGTCATGGCGACGATGATGTCATAATGGTCGTCATGGCAACGATGACGTCATAATGGTCGTCATGGCGACGATGATGTCATAATGGTAGTCATGGCGACGATAATGTCATACTGGTCGTCATGGCGACGGTGTTGCCATAATGGTCGTCATGGCGACGATGATGTCATAATGATCGTCATGGCGACGGTGATGTCATAATGGTCGTCATGCCGACGATGATGTCATAATGGTCGTCATGGCGACGATGACGTCATAATGGTCGTCATGGCGACGATGACGTCATAATGGTCGTCATGGCGACGATGATGTCATAATGGTCGTCATGGCGACGATGATGTCATAATGGTCGTCATGCCGACGATGATGTCATAATGGTCGTCATGGCGACGGTGTTGCCATAATGGTCGTCATGGCGACGATGATATCATAATGGTCGTCATGGCGACGATGATGTCAGTATGGTGGTCATGGCTTTGGTGATGTCTTAATGGTCGTCATGGCGACGGTGATGTCATAATGGTCGTCATGGCAATGGTGATGTCAGAATGGTCGTCATGGCGACGATGATGTCATAATGGTCGTCATGGCGACGATGATGTCATAATGGTCGTCATGGCGACGATGATGTCAATATGGTTGTAATGGCTTTGGTGATGTCATAATGTTCGTCATGGCGACGGTGATGTCGCAATGGTCGTCATGGCGACGATGATGTCATAATGGTCGTCATGGCGACGATGACGTCATAATTGTCGTCATGGCGACGATGATGTCATAATGGTCGTCATGGCGACGATGATGTCATACTGGTCGTCATGGCGACGGTGTTGCCATAATGGTCGTCATGGCGACGATGATGTCATAATGGTCGTCATACCGACGATGATGTCATAATGGTCGTCATGGCGAAGATGATGTCATAATAGTCGTCATCGCGACGATGATGTCATAATGGTCGTCTTGCCAACGATGATGTCATAATGGTCGTCATGGCGACGGTGTTGCCATAATGGTCGTCATGGCGACGATGATGTCATAGTGGTCGTCATGGCGACGATGATGTCATAATGGTCGTCATGGCGACGATGATGTCAGTATGGTGGTCATGGCTTTGGTGATGTCATAATGGTCGTCATGGCAATGGTGATGTCAGAATGGTCGTCATGGCGACGATGATGTCAGTGTGGTGGTCATCGCTTTGGTGATGTCATAATGGTCGTCATGGCGACGATGATGTCATAATGGTCGTCATGGCGACGATGATGTCAATATGGTTGTCATGGCTTTGGTGATGTCATAATGGTCGTCATGGCGACGGTGATGTCATAATGGTCGTCATGGCGACGATGATGTCATAATGGTCGTCACGGCGACGATGATGTCATAATGGTCGTCACGGCGACGGTGATGTCATAATGGTCGTCATGGCGACGATGATGTCATACTGGTCGTCATGGCGACGGTGTTGCCATAATGGTCGTCATGGCGACGATGATGTCATAATGGTCGTCATGGCGACGATGATGTCAGTATGGTGGTCATGGCTTTGGTGATGTCATAATGGTCGTCATGGCGACGGTGATGTCATAATGGTCGTCATGGCAATGGTGATGTCAGAATGGTTGTCATGGCGACGATGATGTCAGTATGGTGGCCATGGCTTTTGTGATGTCATAATGGTCGTCATGGCGACGATGATGTCATAATGGTCGTCATGGCGACGATGATGTCAATATGGTTGTCATGGCTTTGGTGATGTCATAATGGTCGTCATGGCGACGGTGATGTCATAATGGTCGTCATGCCGACGATGATGCCATAATGGTCGTCATGGCGACGGTGTTGACATAATGGTCGTCATGGCGACGATGATGTCATAATGGTCGTCATGGCGACGATGATGTCAATATGGTCGTCATGGCTTTGGTGATGTCATAATGGTCGTCATGGCGATGATGATGTCATAATGGTCGTCATGGCGACGATGATGTCATAATGGTCGTCACGGCGACGGTGATGTCATAATGGTCGCCATGGCGACGATGATGTCATACTGGTCATCATGGCGACGGTGTTGCCATAATGGTCGTCATGGCGACGGTGATGTCATAATAGTCGTCATGGCGACGATGATGTCAGTATGGTGGTCATGGCTTTGGTGATGTCATAATGGTCGTCATGGCGACGGTGTTGCCATAATGGTCGTCATGGCGACTATGATGTCATAATGGTCGTCATGGCGACGATGATGTCAGTATGGTGGTCATGGCTTTGGTGATGTCATAATGGTCGTCATGGCGACAATGATGTCAGTATGGTGGTCATGGCTTTGGTGATGTCATAATGGTCGTCATGGCGACGGTGATGTCATAATGGTCGTCATGGCAATGGTGATGTCAGAATGGTCGTCATGGAGACGATGATGTCAGTATGGTGGTCATGGCTTTGGTGATGTCATAATGGTCGTCATGGCGACGATGATGTCATAATGGTCGTCATGGCGACGATGATGTCAATATGGTTGTCATGGCTTTGGTGATGTCATAATGGTCGTCATGGCGACGGTGATGTCATAATGGTCGTCATGGCGACGGTGATGTCATAATGGTCGTCATGGCGACGATGATGTCATACTGGTCGTCACGGCGACGATGATGTCATAATGGTCGTCACGGCGGCGGTAATGTCATAATTGTCGTCATGGCGATGATGATGTCATACTGTCGTCATGGCGACGGTGTTGCCATAATGGTCGTCATGGCGACGATGATGTCATAATGGTCATCATGGCGACGATGACGTCATAATGGTCGTCATGGCGACGATGACGTCATAATGGTCGTCATGGCGACAATGATGTCATAATGGTCGTCATGGCGACGATGATGTCATACTGGTCGTCATGGCGACAGTGTTGCCATAATGGTCGTCATGGCGACGATGATGTCATAATGGTCGTCATGCCGACGATGATGTCATAATGGTCGTCATGGCGACGGTGTTGCCATAATGGTCGTCATGGCGACGATGATGTCATAATGGTCGTCATGGCGACGATGATGTCATAATGGTCGTCATGGCGACGATGATGTCATAATGGTCGTCATGGCGACGATGATGTCATAATGGTCATCATGGCGACGATGATGTCAGTATGGTGGTCATGGCTTTGGTGATGTCATAATGGTCGTCATGGCGACGGTGATGTCATAATAGTCGTCATGTCAATGGTGATGTCATACTGGTCGTCATGGCGACGGTGTTGCCATAAAGGTCGTCATTTCGACGATGATGTCATAATGGTCGTCATGCCGACGATGATGTCATAATGGTCGTCATGTCGACGATGATGTCATAATGGTCGTCATGGCGACGGTGTTGTCATAATGGTCGTCATGGCGACGATGATGTCATAATGGTCGTCATGGCGACGATGATGTCATAATGGTCGTCATGGCGACGATGATGTCATGGCTTTGGTGATGTCATAATGGTCGTCATGGCGACGGTGATGTCATAATGGTCGTCATGGAAATGGTGATGTCATAATGGTCGTCATGGCGACGATGATGTCAGTATGGTGGTCATGGCTTTGGTGATGTCATAATGGTCGTCATGGCGACGGTGATGTCATAATAGTCGTCATGGCAATGGTGATGTCATACTGGTCGTCATGGCGACGGTGTTGCCATAAAGGTCGTCATTTCGACGATGATGTCATAATGGTCGTCATGCCGACGATGATGTCATAATGTTCGTCATGTCGACGATGATGTCATTATGGTCGTCATGGCGACGGTGTTGTCATAATGGTCGTCATGGCGACGATGATGTCATAATGGTCGTCATGGCGACGATGATGTCATAATGGTCGTCATGGCGACGATGATGTCATGGCTTTGGTGATGTCATAATGGTCGTCATGGTGACGGTGATGTCATAATGGTCGTCATGGAAATGGTGATGTCATAATGGTCGTCATGGCGACGATGATGTCAATATGGTTGTCATGGCTTTGGTGATGTCATAATGGTCGTCATGGCGACGGTGATGTCATAATGGTCGTCATGGCGACGATGATGTCATAATGGTCGTCACGGCGACGATGATGTTATAATGGTCGTCACGGCGACGGTGATGTCATAAGGGTCGTCATGGCGACGATGATGTCATACTGGTCGTCATGGCGACGGTGTTGCCATAATGGTCGTCATGGCGACGATGATGTCATAATGGTCGTCATGGCGACGATGATGTCATAATGGTCGTCATGGCGACGATAACGTCATAATGGTCGTCATGGCGACGATGATGTCATAATGGTCGTCATGGCAACGATGATGTCATACTGGTCGTCATGGCGACGGTATTGCCATAATTGTCGTCATGGCGACGATGATGTCATAATGGTCGTCATGCTGACGATGATGTCATAATGGTCGTCATGGCGACGGTGTTGCCATAATGGTCGTCATGTCGACGATGATGTCATAATGGTCGTCATGGCGACGGTGATGTCATAATGGTCGTCATGGCGACGATGTTGTAATAATGGTCGTCATGGCGAAGATGATGTCATAATGGTCGTCATGGCGAAGATGATGTCATAATGGTCGTCATGGCGACGATGATGTCATAATGGTCGTCATGGCGACGGTGATGTCATAATGGTCGTCATGGCGACGGTGATGTCATAATGGTCGTCATGGCGACGGTGATGTCAGTATGGTGGTCATGGCTTTGGTGATGTCATAATGGTCGTCATGGCGACGGTGTTGCCATAATGGTCGTCATGGCGACGGTGATGTCATAATGGTCGTCATGTCAATGGTGATGTCAGAATGGTCGTCATGGCGACGATGATGTCAGTATGGTGGTCATGGCTTTGGTGATGTCATAATGGTCGTCATGGCGACGATGATGCCATAATGGTCGTCATGGCGACGATGATGTCAATATGGTTGTCATGGCTTTGGTGATGTCATAATGGTCGTCATGGCGACGGTGATGTCATAATGGTCGTCATGGCGACGATGATGTCATATTGGTCGTCACGGCGACGATGATGTCATAATGGTCGTTACGGCGGCGGTAATGTCATAATGGTCGTCATGGCGACGATGATGTCATAATGGTCGTCATGGCGACGGTGATGTCATAATAGTCGTCATGGCGACGATGATGTCAGTATGGTGGTCATGGCTTTGGTGATGTCATAATGGTCGTCATGGCGACGGTGTTGCCATAATGGTCGTCATGGCGACTATGATGTCATAATGGTCGTCATGGCGACGATGATGTCAGTATGGTGGTCATGGCTTTGGTGATGTCATAATGGTCGTCATGGCGACGGTGATGTCATAATGGTCGTCATGGCAATGGTGATGTCAGAATGGTCGTCATGGAGACGATGATGTCAGTATGGTGGTCATGGCTTTGGTGATGTCATAATGGTCGTCATGGCGACGATGATGTCATAATGGTCGTCATGGCGACGATGATGTCAATATGGTTGTCATGGCTTTGGTGATGTCATAATGGTCGTCATGGCGACGGTGATGTCATAATGGTCGTCATGGCGACGATGATGTCATAATGGTCGTCACGGCGACGATGATGTCATAATGGTCGTCACGGCGGCGGTAATGTCATAATTGTCGTCATGGCGACGATGATGTCATACTGTCGTCATGGCGACGGTGTTGCCATAATGGTCGTCATGGCGACGATGATGTCATAATGGTCATCATGGCGACAATGACGTAATAATGGTCGTCATGGCGACGATGACGTCATAATGGTCGTCATGGCGACAATGATGTCATAATGGTCGTCATGGCGACGATGATGTCATACTGGTCGTCATGGCGACAGTGTTGCCATAATGGTCGTCATGGCGACGGTGATGTCATAATGGTCGTCATGGCGACGATGATGTCATAATGGTCGTCACGGCGACGATGATGTCATAATGGTCGTCACGGCGACGATGATGTCATAATGGTCCTCACGGCGGCGGTAATGTCATAATTGTCGTCATGGCGACGGTGTTGCCATAATGGTCGTCATGGCGACGATGATGTCATAATGGTCGTCATGGCGACGGTGATGTCATAATGGTCGTCATGGCGACGATGATGTCATAATGGTCGTCATGGCGACGATGATGTCAATATGGTTGTCATGGCTTTGGTGATGTCATAATGGTCGTCATGGCGACGGTGATGTCATAATGGTCGTCACGGCGACGATGATGTCATAATGGTCGTCACGGCGGCGGTAATGTCATAATTGTCGTCATGGCGACGGTGTTGCCATAATGGTCGTCATGGCGACGATGATGTCATAATGGTCGTCATGGCGACGGTGATGTCATAATGGTCGTCATGGCGACGATGATGTCATAATGGTCGTCATGGCGACGATGATGACAGTATGGTGGTCATGCCTTTGGTGATGTCATAATGGTCGTCATGGCGACGGTGATGTCATAGTGGTCGTCATGGCGACGATGATGTCATAATGGTCGTCACGGCGACGGTGATGTCATAAGGGTCATCATGGCGACGATGATGTCATACTGGTCGTCATGGCGACGGTGTTGCCATAATGGTCGTCATGGCGACGATGATGTCATAATGGTCGTCATGGCGACGATGATGTCATAATGGTCGTCATGGCGACGATGACGTCATAATGGTCGTCATGGCGACGATGATGTCATAATGGTCGTCATGGCGACGATGATGTCATACTGGTCATCAATGCGACGGTATAGCCATAATGGTCGTCATGGCGACGATGATGTCATAATGGTCGTCATGCCGACGATGATGTCATAATGGTCGTCATGGCGACGGTGTTGCCATAATGGTCGTCATGTCGACGATGATGTCATAATGGTCATCATGGCGACGGTGATGTCATAATGGTCGTCATGGCGACGATGTTGTAATAATGGTCGTCATGGCGAAGATGATGTCATAATGGTCGTCATGGCGACGATGATGTCATAATGGTCGTCATGGCGACGATGATGTCATAATGGTCGTCATGGCGACGATGATGTCATAATGGTCGTCATGGCGACGGTGATGTCATAATAGTCGTCATGGCGACGATGATGTCATAATGGTCGTCATGCCGACGATGATGTCATAATGGTCGTCATGGCGATGGTGTTGCCATAATGGTCGTCATGGCGACGATTATGTCATAATGGTCGTCATGGCGACGATGATGTCATAATGGTCGTCATGGCGACGATGATGTCATAATGGTGGTCATGGCTTTGGTGATGTCATAATGGTCGACATGGCGACGGTGATGTCATAATGGTCGTCATGGCAATGGTGATGTCATAATGGTCGTCATGGCGACGATGATGTCAGTATGGTGGTCAAGGCTTTGGTGATGTCATAATGGTCGTCATGGCGACGATGATGTCATAATGGTCATCATGGCGACGATGATGTCATACTGTCGTCATGGGGACGGTGTTGCCATAATGGTCGTCATGGCGACGATGATGTCATAATGGTCATCATGGCGACGATGACGTCATAATGGTCGTCATGGCGACGATGATGTCATAATGGTCGTCATGGCGACGATGATGTCATACTGGTCGTCATGGCGACGGTTTGTCATAATGGTCTTCATGGCGACGATGATGTAATAATGGTCGTCATGGCGACGATGATGTCATAATGGTCGTCATACCGACGATGATGTCATAATGGTCGTCATGGCGACGATGATGTCATACTGGTCGTCATGGCGACGGTATTACCATAATTGTCGTCATGGCGACGATGATGTCATAATGGTCGTCATGCCGAAGATGATGTCATAATGGTCGTCATGGCGACGGTGTTGCCATAATGGTCGTCATGGCGACGATGATGTCATAATGGTCGTCATGGCGACGATGATGTCATAATGGTGGTCATGGCTTTGGTGATGTCATAATGGTCGACATGGCGACGGTGATGTCATAATGGTCGTCATGGCAATGGTGATGTCATAATGGTCGTCATGGCGACGATGATGTCAGTATGGTGGTCAAGGCTTTGGTGATGTCATAATGGTCGTCATGGCGACGATGATGTCATAATGGTCATCATGGCGACGATGATGTCATACTGTCGTCATGGGGACGGTGTTGCCATAATGGTCGTCATGGCGACGATGATGTCATAATGGTCATCATGGCGACGATGACGTCATAATGGTCGTCATGGCGACGATGATGTCATAATGGTCGTCATGGCGACGATGATGTCATACTGGTCGTCATGGCGACGGTTTGTCATAATGGTCTTCATGGCGACGATGATGTAATAATGGTCGTCATGGCGACGATGATGTCATAATGGTCGTCATACCGACGATGATGTCATAATGGTCGTCATGGCGACGATGATGTCATACTGGTCGTCATGGCGACGGTATTACCATAATTGTCGTCATGGCGACGATGATGTCATAATGGTCGTCATGCCGAAGATGATGTCATAATGGTCGTCATGGCGACGGTGTTGCCATAATGGTCGTCATGGCGACGATGATGTCATAATGGTCGTCATGGCGACGGTGTTGCCATAATGGTCGTCATGGCGACGATGATGTCATAATGGTCGTCATGGCGACGATGATGTCATAATGGTCGTCATGGCGACGATGATGTCATAATGGTCGTCATGGCGACGATGATGTCATAATGGTGGTCATGGCTTTGGTGATGTCATAATGGTCGTCATGGCGACGGTGATGTCATACTGGTCGTCATGGCGACGGTGTTGCCATAAAGGTCGTCATTTCGACGATGATGTCATAATGGTCGTCATGCCGACGATGATGTCATAATGGTCGTCATGCCGACGATGATGTCATAATGGTCGTCATGGCGACGGTGTTGTCATAATGGTCGTCATGGCGACGATGATGTCATAATGGTCGTCATGGCGACGATGATGTCATAATGGTCGTCATGGCGACGATGATGTCATGGCTTTGGTGATGTCATAATGGTCGTCATGGCGACGGTGATGTCATAATGGTCGTCATGGAAATGGTGATGTCAGAATGGTCGTCATGGCGACAATGATGTCAGTATGGTGGTAATGGCTTTGGTGATGTCATAATGGTCGTCATGGTGACGATGATGTCATAATGGTCGTCATGGCGACGATGATGTCAATATGGTTGTCATGGCTTTGGTGATGTCATAATGGTCGTCATGGCGACGGTGATGTCATAATGGTCGTCATGGCGACGATGATGTCATAATGGTCGTCACGGCGACGATGATGTCATAATGGTCGTCACGGCGACGGTGATGTCATAATGGTCGTCACGGCGACGGTGATGTCATAAGGGTCGTCATGGCGACGATGGTGTCATACTGGTCGTCATGGCGACGGTGTTGCCATAATGGTCGTCATGGCGACGATGATGTCATAATTGTCGTCATGGCGACGATGATGTCATAATGGTCGTCATGGCGACGATAACGTCATAATGGTCGTCATGGCGACGATGATGTCATAATGGTCGTCATGGCGACGATGATGTCATACTGGTCGTCATGGCGACGGTATTGCCATAATTGTCGTCATGGCGACGATGATGTCATAATGGTCGTCATGCCGACGATGATGTCATAATGGTCGTCATGGCGACGGTGTTGCCATAATGGTCGTCATGTCGACGATGATGTCATAATGGTCGTCATGGCGACGGTGATGTCATAATGGTCGTCATGGCGACGATGTTGTAATAATGGTCGTCATGGCGAAGATGATGTCATAATGGTCGTCATGGCGACGATGATGTCATGATGGTCGTCATGGCGACGATGATGTCATAATGGTCATCATGGCGACGATGATGTCATAATGGTCGTCATGGCGACGGTGATGTCATAATGGTCGTCATGGCGACGGTGATGTCAGTATGGTGGTCATGGCTTTGGTGATGTCATAATGGTCGTCATGGCGACGGTGTTGCCATAATGGTTGTCATGGCGACGATGATGTCATAATGGTCATCATGGCAACGATGACGTCATAATGGTCGTCATGGCGACGATGACGTCATAATGGTCGTCATGGCGACGATGATGTCATAATGGTCGTCATGGCGACGATGATGTCATACTGGTCGTCATGGCGACGGTGTTGCCATAATGGTCGTCATGGCGACGATAATGTCATAATGGTCGTCATGCCGACGATGATGTCATGATGGTCGTCATAGCGACTGTGTTGCCATAATGGTCGTCATGGCGACGATGATGTCATAATGGTCGTCATGGCGACGATGACGTCATAATGGTCGTCATGGCGACGATGATGTCATAATGGTCGTCATGGCGACGATGATGTCATACTGGTCGTCATGGCGACGGTTTGCCATAATGGTCTTCATGGCGACGATGATGTCATAATGGTCGTCATGGCGACGATGATGTCATAATGGTCGTCATGGCGACGATGATGTCATAATGGTCGTCATACCGACGATGATGTCATAATGGTCGTCATGGCGAAGATGATGTCATAATGGTCGTCATGGCGACGATGACGCCATAATGGTCGTCATGGCGACGATGACGTCATAATGGTCGTCATGGCGACGATGACGTCGTAATGGTCGTCATGGCGACTATGATGTCATAATGGTCGTCATGGCGACGGTGATGTCATAATAGTCGTCATGGCGACGATGATGTTATAATGGTCGTCATGCCGACGATGATGTCATAATGGTCGTCATGACGACGGTGTTGCCATAATGGTCGTCATGGCGACGATGATGTCATAATGGTCGTCATGGCGACGATGATGTCAGTATGGTGGTCATGGCTTTGGTGATGTCATAATGGTCGTCATGGCGACGGTGATGTCATAATGGTCGTCATGGCAATGGTGATGTCAGAATGGTCGTCATGGCGACGGTGTTGCCATAATGGTCGTCATGGCGACGATGATGTCATAATGGTCGTCATGGCGACAATGATGTCAATATGGTTGTCATGGCTTTCGTGATGTCATAATGGTCGTCATGGCGACGGTGATGTCATAATGGTCGTCATGGCGACGATGATGTCATAATGGTCGTCACAGCGACGATGATGTCATAATGGTCGTCACGGCGACGGTGTTGTCATAATGGTCGTCATGGCGACGATGATGTCATAATGGTCGTCACAGCGACGATGATGTCATAATGGTCGTCATGGCGACGATGATGTCATAATGGTCGTCATGGCGACGATGATGTCATAATGGTCGTCATGGCGACGATGACGTCATAATGGTCGTCATGGCGACGATGATGTAATAATGGTCGTCATGGCGACGATGATGTCATACTGGTCGTCATGGCGACGGTGTTGCCATAATGTTCGTCATGGCGACGATGATGTCATAATGGTCGTCATGGCGACGGTGATGTCATAATGGTCGTCATGCCGACGATGATGTCAGTATGGTGGTCATGGCTTTGGTGATGTCATAATGGTCGTCATGGCGACGAAGATGTCATAATGGTCGTCATAGCGACGATGATGTCATAATGGTCGTCATGGCGACGATGATGTCAGTATGGTGGTCATGGCTTTGGTGATATCATAATGGTTGTCATGGTGACGGTGATGTCATAATGGTTGTCATGGTGACGGTGATGTCATAATGGTCGTCATGGCGACGATGATGTCATAATGGTCGTCATGGCGACGATGATGTCATACAGGTCGTCATGGCGACGATGATGTCATAATGGTCGTCATGGCGACGATGATGTCATAATGGTCGTCATGGCGACGATGATGTCATACTGGTTGTCATGGCGACGGTGTTGCCATAATGGTCGTCATGGCGACGATGATGTCATAATGGTCGTCATGGCGACGATGATGTCAATATGGTTGTCATGGCTTTGGTGATGTCATAATGGTCGTCATGGCGACGGTGATGTCATAATGTTCGTCACGGCGACGATGATGTCGTCATGATCGTCACGGCGACGATGATGTCATAATGGTCGACATGGCGACGATAACGTCATAATGGTCGTCATGGCGACGATGATGTCATAATGGTCGTCATGGCGACGATGATGTCATAATGGTCGTCATGGCGACGATGACGTCATAATGGTCGTCATGGCGGCGATGACGTCATAATGGTCGTCATGGCGACGATGATGTCATACTGGTCGTCATGGCGACGGTGTTGCCATAATGGTCGTCATGGCGACGATTATGTCATAATGGTCGTCATGGCGACGGTGATGTCATAATGGTCTTCATGCCGACGATGATGTCAGTATGGTGGTCATGGCTTTGGTGATGTCATAATGGTCGTCATGGCAACGATGATGTCATAATGGTCGTCATGGCGACGATGATGTCATAATGGTCGTCATGGCGACGATGATGTCATAATGGTCATCATGGCGACGATGACGTCATAATGGTCGTCATGGCGACGATGATGTCATACTGGTCGTCATAGCGACGGTATTGTCATAATGGTCGTCATGGCGACGATGATGTCAATATGGTTGTAATGGCTTTGGTGATGTCATAATGGTCGTCATGGCGACGATGATGTCACAATGGTCGTCACGGCGACGATGATGTCATAATGGTCGTCATGGCGACGGTGACGTCATAATGGTCGTCATGGCGACGATGACGTCATAATGGTCGTCATGGCGACGATGATGTCATAATGGTCGTCATGGCGACGATGATGTCATACTGGTCGTCATGGCGACGGTTTGCCATAATGGTCGTCATGGCGACGATGATGTCATAATGGTCGTCATACCGACGATGATGTCATAATGGTCGTCATGGCGAAGATGATGTCATAATGGTCGTCATGGCGACGATGATGCCATAATGATCGTCATGGCGACGATGACGTCATAATGGTCATCATGGCGACGATGACGTCATAATGGTCGTCATGGCGACGATGATGTCATAATGGTCGTCATGGCGACGGTGATGTCATAATAGTCGTCATGGCGACGATGATGTCATAATGGTCGTCATGCCGACGATGATGTCATAATGGTCGTCATGACGACGGTGTTGCCATAATGGTCGTCATGGCGACGATGATGTCATAATGGTCGTCATGGCGATGATGATGTCATAATGGTCGTCATGGCGACGATGATGTCAGTATGGTGGTCATGGCTTTGGTGATGTCATAATGGTCGTCATGGCGACGGTGATGTCATAATGGTCGTCATGGCAATGGTGATGTCATAATGGTCGTCATGGCGACGATGACGTCATAATGGTCGTCATGGCGACGATGATGTCATAATGGTCGTCATGGCGACGATGATGTCATAATGGTCGTCATGGCGACGGTGTTGCCATAATGTTCGTCATGGCGACGATGATGTCATAATGGTCGTCATGGCGACGGTGATGTCATAATGGTCGTCATGCCGACGATGATGTCAGTATGGTGGTCATGGCTTTGGTGATGTCATAATGGTCGTCATGGCGACGAAGATGTCATAATGGTCGTCATAGCGACGATGATGTCATAATGGTCGTCATGGCGACGATGATGTCAGTATGGTGGTCATGGCTTTGGTGATATCATAATGGTTGTCATGGTGACGGTGATGTCATAATGGTCGTCATGGCGACGATGATGTCATAATGGTCGTCATGGCGACGATGATGTCATACAGGTTGTCATGGCGACGATGACGTCATAATGGTCGTCATGGCGACGATGATGTCATAATGGTCGTCATGGCGACGATGATGTCATAATGGTCGTCATGGCGACGATGATATCATAATGGTCGTCATGGCGACGATGATGTCATACTGGTCGTCATGGCGACGGTGTTGCCATAATGGTCGTCATGGCGACGATGATGTCATAATGGTCGTCATGGCGACGGTGATGTCATAATGTTCGTCACGGCGACGATGATGTCGTCATGATCGTCACGGCGACGATGATGTCATAATGGTCGTCACGGCGACGGTGATGTCATAATGGTCGTCATGGCGACGATAACGTCATAATGGTCGTCATGGCGACGATGATGTCATAATGGTCGTCATGGCGACGATGACGTCATATAGGTCGTCATGGCGACGATGACGTCATAATGGTCGTCATGGCGGCGATGACGTCATAATGGTCGTCATGGCGACGATGATGTCATACTGGTCGTCATGGCGACGGTGTTGCCATAATGTTCGTCATGGCGACGATGATGTCATAATGGTCGTCATGGCGACGGTGATGTCATAATGGTCGTCATGCCGACGATGATGTCAGTATGGTGGTCATGGCTTTGGTGATGTCATAATGGTCGTCATGGCGACGAAGATGTCATAATGGTCGTCATAGCGACGATGATGTCATAATGGTCGTCATGGCGACGATGATGTCAGTATGGTGGTCATGGCTTTGGTGATGTCATAATGGTCGTCATGGCGACGGTGATGTCATAATGGTCGTCATGGCAATGGTGATGTCAGAATGGTTGTCATGGCGACGATGATGTCAGTATGGTGGCCATGGCTTTTGTGATGTCATAATGGTCGTCATGGCGACGATGATGTCATAATGGTCGTCATGGCGACGATGATGTCAATATGGTTGTCATGGCTTTGGTGATGTCATAATGGTCGTCATGGCGACGGTGATGTCATAATGGTCGTCATGCCGACGATGATGCCATAATGGTCGTCATGGCGACGGTGTTGACATAATGGTCGTCATGGCGACGATGATGTCATAATGGTCGTCATGGCGACGATGATGTCAATATGGTCGTCATGGCTTTGGTGATGTCATAATGGTCGTCATGGCGATGATGATGTCATAATGGTCGTCATGGCGACGATGATGTCATAATGGTCGTCACGGCGACGGTGATGTCATAATGGTCGCCATGGCGACGATGATGTCATACTGGTCGTCATGGCGACGGTGTTGCCATAATGGTCGTCATGGCGACGGTGATGTCATAATAGTCGTCATGGCGACGATGATGTCAGTATGGTGGTCATGGCTTTGGTGATGTCATAATGGTCGTCATGGCGACGGTGTTGCCATAATGGTCGTCATGGCGACTATGATGTCATAATGGTCGTCATGGCGACGATGATGTCAGTATGGTGGTCATGGCTTTGGTGATGTCATAATGGTCGTCATGGCGACGGTGATGTCATAATGGTCGTCATGGCAATGGTGATGTCAGAATGGTCGTCATGGAGACGATGATGTCAGTATGGTGGTCATGGCTTTGGTGATGTCATAATGGTCGTCATGGCGACGATGATGTCATAATGGTCGTCATGGCGACGATGATGTCAATATGGTTGTCATGGCTTTGGTGATGTCATAATGGTCGTCATGGCGACGGTGATGTCATAATGGTCGTCATGGCGACGGTGATGTCATAATGGTCGTCATGGCGACGATGATGTCATACTGGTCGTCACGGCGACGATGATGTTATAATGGTCGTCACGGCGGCGGTAATGTCATAATTGTCGTCATGGCGATGATGATGTCATACTGTCGTCATGGCGACGGTGTTGCCATAATGGTCGTCATGGCGACGATGATGTCATAATGGTCATCATGGCGACGATGACGTCATAATGGTCGTCATGGCGACGATGACGTCATAATGGTCGTCATGGCGACAATGATGTCATAATGGTCGTCATGGCGACGATGATGTCATACTGGTCGTCATGGCGACAGTGTTGCCATAATGGTCGTCATGGCGACGATGATGTCATAATGGTCGTCATGCCGACGATGATGTCATAATGGTCGTCATGGCGACGGTGTTGCCATAATGGTCGTCATGGCGACGATGATGTCATAATGGTCGTCATGGCGACGATGATGTCATAATGGTCGTCATGGCGACGATGATGTCATAATGGTCGTCATGGCGACGATGATGTCATAATGGTCATCATGGCGACGATGATGTCAGTATGGTGGTCATGGCTTTGGTGATGTCATAATGGTCGTCATGGCGACGGTGATGTCATAATAGTCGTCATGTCAATGGTGATGTCATACTGGTCGTCATGGCGACGGTGTTGCCACAAAGGTCGTCATTTCGACGATGATGTCATAATGGTCGTCATGCCGACGATGATGTCATAATGGTCGTCATGTCGACGATGATGTCATAATGGTCGTCATGGCGACGGTGTTGTCATAATGGTCGTCATGGCGACGATGATGTCATAATGGTCGTCATGGCGACGATTATGTCATAATGGTCGTCATGGCGACGATGATGTCATGGCTTTGGTGATGTCATAATGGTCGTCATGGCGACGGTGATGTCATAATGGTCGTCATGGAAATGGTGATGTCATAATGGTCGTCATGGCGACGATGATGTCAGTATGGTGGTCATGGCTTTGGTGATGTCATAATGGTCGTCATGGCGACGGTGATGTCATAATAGTCGTCATGGCAATGGTGATGTCATACTGGTCGTCATGGCGACGGTGTTGCCATAAAGGTCGTCATTTCGACGATGATGTCATAATGGTCGTCATGCCGACGATGATGTCATAATGTTCGTCATGTCGACGATGATGTCATTATGGTCGTCATGGCGACGGTGTTGTCATAATGGTCGTCATGGCGACGATGATGTCATAATGGTCGTCATGGCGACGATGATGTCATAATGGTCGTCATGGCGACGATGATGTCATGGCTTTGGTGATGTCATAATGGTCGTCATGGTGACGGTGATGTCATAATGGTCGTCATGGAAATGGTGATGTCAGAATGGTCGTCATGGCGACAATGAGGTCAGTATGGTGGTAATGGCTTTGGTGATGTCATAATGGTCGTCATGGCGACGATGATGTCAATATGGTTGTCATGGCTTTGGTGATGTCATAATGGTCGTCATGGCGACGGTGATGTCATAATGGTCGTCATGGCGACGATGATGTCATAATGGTCGTCACGGCGACGATGATGTTATAATGGTCGTCACGGCGACGGTGATGTCATAAGGGTCGTCATGGCGACGATGATGTCATACTGGTCGTCATGGCGACGGTGTTGCCATAATGGTCGTCATGGCGACGATGATGTCATAATGGTCGTCATGGCGACGATGATGTCATAATGGTCGTCATGGCGACGATAACGTCATAATGGTCGTCATGGCGACGATGATGTCATATTGGTCGTCATGGCAACGATGATGTCATACTGGTCGTCATGGCGACGGTATTGCCATAATTGTCGTCATGGCGACGATGATGTCATAATGGTCGTCATGCTGACGATGATGTCATAATGGTCGTCATGGCGACGGTGTTGCCATAATGGTCGTCATGTCGACGATGATGTCATAATGGTCGTCATGGCGACGGTGATGTCATAATGGTCGTCATGGCGACGATGACGTCATATTGGTCGTCATGGCGACGATGATGTCATAATGGTCGTCATGGCAACGATGACGTCATAATGGTCGTCATGGCGACGATGATGTCATAATGGTAGTCATGGCGACGATAATGTCATACTGGTCGTCATGGCGACGGTGTTGCCATAATGGTCGTCATGGCGACGATGATGTCATAATGATCGTCATGGCGACGGTGATGTCATAATGGTCGTCATGCCGACGATGATGTCATAATGGTCGTCATGGCGACGATGACGTCATAATGGTCGTCATGGCGACGATGACGTCATAATGGTCGTCATGGCGACGATGATGTCATAATGGTCGTCATGGCGACGATGATGTCATAATGGTCGTCATGCCGACGATGATGTCATAATGGTCGTCATGGCGACGGTGTTGCCATAATGGTCGTCATGGCGACGATGATATCATAATGGTCGTCATGGCGACGATGATGTCAGTATGGTGGTCATGGCTTTGGTGATGTCTTAATGGTCGTCATGGCGACGGTGATGTCATAATGGTCGTCATGGCAATGGTGATGTCAGAATGGTCGTCATGGCGACGATGATGTCATAATGGTCGTCATGGCGACGATGATGTCATAATGGTCGTCATGGCGACGATGATGTCAATATGGTTGTAATGGCTTTGGTGATGTCATAATGTTCGTCATGGCGACGGTGATGTCGCAATGGTCGTCATGGCGACGATGATGTCATAATGGTCGTCATGGCGACGATGACGTCATAATTGTCGTCATGGCGACGATGATGTCATAATGGTCGTCATGGCGACGATGATGTCATACTGGTCGTCATGGCGACGGTGTTGCCATAATGGTCGTCATGGCGACGATGATGTCATAATGGTCGTCATACCGACGATGATGTCATAATGGTCGTCATGGCGAAGATGATGTCATAATAGTCGTCATCGCGACGATGATGTCATAATGGTCGTCTTGCCAACGATGATGTCATAATGGTCGTCATGGCGACGGTGTTGCCATAATGGTCGTCATGGCGACGATGATGTCATAGTGGTCGTCATGGCGACGATGATGTCATAATGGTCGTCATGGCGACGATGATGTCAGTATGGTGGTCATGGCTTTGGTGATGTCATAATGGTCGTCATGGCAATGGTGATGTCAGAATGGTCGTCATGGCGACGATGATGTCAGTGTGGTGGTCATCGCTTTGGTGATGTCATAATGGTCGTCATGGCGACGATGATGTCATAATGGTCGTCATGGCGACGATGATGTCAATATGGTTGTCATGGCTTTGGTGATGTCATAATGGTCGTCATGGCGACGGTGATGTCATAATGGTCGTCATGGCGACGATGATGTCATAATGGTCGTCACGGCGACGATGATGTCATAATGGTCGTCACGGCGACGGTGATGTCATAATGGTCGTCATGGCGACGATGATGTCATACTGGTCGTCATGGCGACGGTGTTGCCATAATGGTCGTCATGGCGACGATGATGTCATAATGGTCGTCATGGCGACGATGATGTCAGTATGGTGGTCATGGCTTTGGTGATGTCATAATGGTCGTCATGGCGACGGTGATGTCATAATGGTCGTCATGGCAATGGTGATGTCAGAATGGTTGTCATGGCGACGATGATGTCAGTATGGTGGCCATGGCTTTTGTGATGTCATAATGGTCGTCATGGCGACGATGATGTCATAATGGTCGTCATGGCGACGATGATGTCAATATGGTTGTCATGGCTTTGGTGATGTCATAATGGTCGTCATGGCGACGGTGATGTCATAATGGTCGTCATGCCGACGATGATGCCATAATGGTCGTCATGGCGACGGTGTTGACATAATGGTCGTCATGGCGACGATGATGTCATAATGGTCGTCATGGCGACGATGATGTCAATATGGTCGTCATGGCTTTGGTGATGTCATAATGGTCGTCATGGCGATGATGATGTCATAATGGTCGTCATGGCGACGATGATGTCATAATGGTCGTCACGGCGACGGTGATGTCATAATGGTCGCCATGGCGACGATGATGTCATACTGGTCGTCATGGCGACGGTGTTGCCATAATGGTCGTCATGGCGACGGTGATGTCATAATAGTCGTCATGGCGACGATGATGTCAGTATGGTGGTCATGGCTTTGGTGATGTCATAATGGTCGTCATGGCGACGGTGTTGCCATAATGGTCGTCATGGCGACTATGATGTCATAATGGTCGTCATGGCGACGATGATGTCAGTATGGTGGTCATGGCTTTGGTGATGTCATAATGGTCGTCATGGCGACAATGATGTCAGTATGGTGGTCATGGCTTTGGTGATGTCATAATGGTCGTCATGGCGACGGTGATGTCATAATGGTCGTCATGGCAATGGTGATGTCAGAATGGTCGTCATGGAGACGATGATGTCAGTATGGTGGTCATGGCTTTGGTGATGTCATAATGGTCGTCATGGCGACGATGATGTCATAATGGTCGTCATGGCGACGATGATGTCAATATGGTTGTCATGGCTTTGGTGATGTCATAATGGTCGTCATGGCGACGGTGATGTCATAATGGTCGTCATGGCGACGGTGATGTCATAATGGTCGTCATGGCGACGATGATGTCATACTGGTCGTCACGGCGACGATGATGTCATAATGGTCGTCACGGCGGCGGTAATGTCATAATTGTCGTCATGGCGATGATGATGTCATACTGTCGTCATGGCGACGGTGTTGCCATAATGGTCGTCATGGCGACGATGATGTCATAATGGTCATCATGGCGACGATGACGTCATAATGGTCGTCATGGCGACGATGACGTCATAATGGTCGTCATGGCGACAATGATGTCATAATGGTCGTCATGGCGACGATGATGTCATACTGGTCGTCATGGCGACAGTGTTGCCATAATGGTCGTCATGGCGACGATGATGTCATAATGGTCGTCATGCCGACGATGATGTCATAATGGTCGTCATGGCGACGGTGTTGCCATAATGGTCGTCATGGCGACGATGATGTCATAATGGTCGTCATGGCGACGATGATGTCATAATGGTCGTCATGGCGACGATGATGTCATAATGGTCGTCATGGCGACGATGATGTCATAATGGTCATCATGGCGACGATGATGTCAGTATGGTGGTCATGGCTTTGGTGATGTCATAATGGTCGTCATGGCGACGGTGATGTCATAATAGTCGTCATGTCAATGGTGATGTCATACTGGTCGTCATGGCGACGGTGTTGCCATAAAGGTCGTCATTTCGACGATGATGTCATAATGGTCGTCATGCCGACGATGATGTCATAATGGTCGTCATGTCGACGATGATGTCATAATGGTCGTCATGGCGACGGTGTTGTCATAATGGTCGTCATGGCGACGATGATGTCATAATGGTCGTCATGGCGACGATGATGTCATAATGGTCGTCATGGCGACGATGATGTCATGGCTTTGGTGATGTCATAATGGTCGTCATGGCGACGGTGATGTCATAATGGTCGTCATGGAAATGGTGATGTCATAATGGTCGTCATGGCGACGATGATGTCAGTATGGTGGTCATGGCTTTGGTGATGTCATAATGGTCGTCATGGCGACGGTGATGTCATAATAGTCGTCATGGCAATGGTGATGTCATACTGGTCGTCATGGCGACGGTGTTGCCATAAAGGTCGTCATTTCGACGATGATGTCATAATGGTCGTCATGCCGACGATGATGTCATAATGTTCGTCATGTCGACGATGATGTCATTATGGTCGTCATGGCGACGGTGTTGTCATAATGGTCGTCATGGCGACGATGATGTCATAATGGTCGTCATGGCGACGATGATGTCATAATGGTCGTCATGGCGACGATGATGTCATGGCTTTGGTGATGTCATAATGGTCGTCATGGTGACGGTGATGTCATAATGGTCGTCATGGAAATGGTGATGTCATAATGGTCGTCATGGCGACGATGATGTCAATATGGTTGTCATGGCTTTGGTGATGTCATAATGGTCGTCATGGCGACGGTGATGTCATAATGGTCGTCATGGCGACGATGATGTCATAATGGTCGTCACGGCGACGATGATGTTATAATGGTCGTCACGGCGACGGTGATGTCATAAGGGTCGTCATGGCGACGATGATGTCATACTGGTCGTCATGGCGACGGTGTTGCCATAATGGTCGTCATGGCGACGATGATGTCATAATGGTCGTCATGGCGACGATGATGTCATAATGGTCGTCATGGCGACGATAACGTCATAATGGTCGTCATGGCGACGATGATGTCATAATGGTCGTCATGGCAACGATGATGTCATACTGGTCGTCATGGCGACGGTATTGCCATAATTGTCGTCATGGCGACGATGATGTCATAATGGTCGTCATGCTGACGATGATGTCATAATGGTCGTCATGGCGACGGTGTTGCCATAATGGTCGTCATGTCGACGATGATGTCATAATGGTCGTCATGGCGACGGTGATGTCATAATGGTCGTCATGGCGACGATGTTGTAATAATGGTCGTCATGGCGAAGATGATGTCATAATGGTCGTCATGGCGAAGATGATGTCATAATGGTCGTCATGGCGACGATGATGTCATAATGGTCGTCATGGCGACGGTGATGTCATAATGGTCGTCATGGCGACGGTGATGTCATAATGGTCGTCATGGCGACGGTGATGTCAGTATGGTGGTCATGGCTTTGGTGATGTCATAATGGTCGTCATGGCGACGGTGTTGCCATAATGGTCGTCATGGCGACGGTGATGTCATAATGGTCGTCATGTCAATGGTGATGTCAGAATGGTCGTCATGGCGACGATGATGTCAGTATGGTGGTCATGGCTTTGGTGATGTCATAATGGTCGTCATGGCGACGATGATGCCATAATGGTCGTCATGGCGACGATGATGTCAATATGGTTGTCATGGCTTTGGTGATGTCATAATGGTCGTCATGGCGACGGTGATGTCATAATGGTCGTCATGGCGACGATGATGTCATATTGGTCGTCACGGCGACGATGATGTCATAATGGTCGTTACGGCGGCGGTAATGTCATAATGGTCGTCATGGCGACGATGATGTCATAATGGTCGTCATGGCGACGGTGATGTCATAATAGTCGTCATGGCGACGATGATGTCAGTATGGTGGTCATGGCTTTGGTGATGTCATAATGGTCGTCATGGCGACGGTGTTGCCATAATGGTCGTCATGGCGACTATGATGTCATAATGGTCGTCATGGCGACGATGATGTCAGTATGGTGGTCATGGCTTTGGTGATGTCATAATGGTCGTCATGGCGACGGTGATGTCATAATGGTCGTCATGGCAATGGTGATGTCAGAATGGTCGTCATGGAGACGATGATGTCAGTATGGTGGTCATGGCTTTGGTGATGTCATAATGGTCGTCATGGCGACGATGATGTCATAATGGTCGTCATGGCGACGATGATGTCAATATGGTTGTCATGGCTTTGGTGATGTCATAATGGTCGTCATGGCGACGGTGATGTCATAATGGTCGTCATGGCGACGATGATGTCATAATGGTCGTCACGGCGACGATGATGTCATAATGGTCGTCACGGCGGCGGTAATGTCATAATTGTCGTCATGGCGACGATGATGTCATACTGTCGTCATGGCGACGGTGTTGCCATAATGGTCGTCATGGCGACGATGATGTCATAATGGTCATCATGGCGACAATGACGTAATAATGGTCGTCATGGCGACGATGACGTCATAATGGTCGTCATGGCGACAATGATGTCATAATGGTCGTCATGGCGACGATGATGTCATACTGGTCGTCATGGCGACAGTGTTGCCATAATGGTCGTCATGGCGACGGTGATGTCATAATGGTCGTCATGGCGACGATGATGTCATAATGGTCGTCACGGCGACGATGATGTCATAATGGTCGTCACGGCGACGATGATGTCATAATGGTCCTCACGGCGGCGGTAATGTCATAATTGTCGTCATGGCGACGGTGTTGCCATAATGGTCGTCATGGCGACGATGATGTCATAATGGTCGTCATGGCGACGGTGATGTCATAATGGTCGTCATGGCGACGATGATGTCATAATGGTCGTCATGGCGACGATGATGTCAATATGGTTGTCATGGCTTTGGTGATGTCATAATGGTCGTCATGGCGACGGTGATGTCATAATGGTCGTCACGGCGACGATGATGTCATAATGGTCGTCACGGCGGCGGTAATGTCATAATTGTCGTCATGGCGACGGTGTTGCCATAATGGTCGTCATGGCGACGATGATGTCATAATGGTCGTCATGGCGACGGTGATGTCATAATGGTCGTCATGGCGACGATGATGTCATAATGGTCGTCATGGCGACGATGATGACAGTATGGTGGTCATGCCTTTGGTGATGTCATAATGGTCGTCATGGCGACGGTGATGTCATAGTGGTCGTCATGGCGACGATGATGTCATAATGGTCGTCACGGCGACGGTGATGTCATAAGGGTCATCATGGCGACGATGATGTCATACTGGTCGTCATGGCGACGGTGTTGCCATAATGGTCGTCATGGCGACGATGATGTCATAATGGTCGTCATGGCGACGATGATGTCATAATGGTCGTCATGGCGACGATGACGTCATAATGGTCGTCATGGCGACGATGATGTCATAATGGTCGTCATGGCGACGATGATGTCATACTGGTCATCAATGCGACGGTATAGCCATAATGGTCGTCATGGCGACGATGATGTCATAATGGTCGTCATGCCGACGATGATGTCATAATGGTCGTCATGGCGACGGTGTTGCCATAATGGTCGTCATGTCGACGATGATGTCATAATGGTCATCATGGCGACGGTGATGTCATAATGGTCGTCATGGCGACGATGTTGTAATAATGGTCGTCATGGCGAAGATGATGTCATAATGGTCGTCATGGCGACGATGATGTCATAATGGTCGTCATGGCGACGATGATGTCATAATGGTCGTCATGGCGACGATGATGTCATAATGGTCGTCATGGCGACGGTGATGTCATAATAGTCGTCATGGCGACGATGATGTCATAATGGTCGTCATGCCGACGATGATGTCATAATGGTCGTCATGGCGATGGTGTTGCCATAATGGTCGTCATGGCGACGATTATGTCATAATGGTCGTCATGGCGACGATGATGTCATAATGGTCGTCATGGCGACGATGATGTCATAATGGTGGTCATGGCTTTGGTGATGTCATAATGGTCGACATGGCGACGGTGATGTCATAATGGTCGTCATGGCAATGGTGATGTCATAATGGTCGTCATGGCGACGATGATGTCAGTATGGTGGTCAAGGCTTTGGTGATGTCATAATGGTCGTCATGGCGACGATGATGTCATAATGGTCATCATGGCGACGATGATGTCATACTGTCGTCATGGGGACGGTGTTGCCATAATGGTCGTCATGGCGACGATGATGTCATAATGGTCATCATGGCGACGATGACGTCATAATGGTCGTCATGGCGACGATGATGTCATAATGGTCGTCATGGCGACGATGATGTCATACTGGTCGTCATGGCGACGGTTTGTCATAATGGTCTTCATGGCGACGATGATGTAATAATGGTCGTCATGGCGACGATGATGTCATAATGGTCGTCATACCGACGATGATGTCATAATGGTCGTCATGGCGACGATGATGTCATACTGGTCGTCATGGCGACGGTATTACCATAATTGTCGTCATGGCGACGATGATGTCATAATGGTCGTCATGCCGAAGATGATGTCATAATGGTCGTCATGGCGACGGTGTTGCCATAATGGTCGTCATGGCGACGATGATGTCATAATGGTCGTCATGGCGACGGTGTTGCCATAATGGTCGTCATGGCGACGATGATGTCATAATGGTCGTCATGGCGACGATGATGTCATAATGGTCGTCATGGCGACGATGATGTCATAATGGTCGTCATGGCGACGATGATGTCATAATGGTGGTCATGGCTTTGGTGATGTCATAATGGTCGTCATGGCGACGGTGATGTCATACTGGTCGTCATGGCGACGGTGTTGCCATAAAGGTCGTCATTTCGACGATGATGTCATAATGGTCGTCATGCCGACGATGATGTCATAATGGTCGTCATGCCGACGATGATGTCATAATGGTCGTCATGGCGACGGTGTTGTCATAATGGTCGTCATGGCGACGATGATGTCATAATGGTCGTCATGGCGACGATGATGTCATAATGGTCGTCATGGCGACGATGATGTCATGGCTTTGGTGATGTCATAATGGTCGTCATGGCGACGGTGATGTCATAATGGTCGTCATGGAAATGGTGATGTCAGAATGGTCGTCATGGCGACAATGATGTCAGTATGGTGGTAATGGCTTTGGTGATGTCATAATGGTCGTCATGGTGACGATGATGTCATAATGGTCGTCATGGCGACGATGATGTCAATATGGTTGTCATGGCTTTGGTGATGTCATAATGGTCGTCATGGCGACGGTGATGTCATAATGGTCGTCATGGCGACGATGATGTCATAATGGTCGTCACGGCGACGATGATGTCATAATGGTCGTCACGGCGACGGTGATGTCATAATGGTCGTCACGGCGACGGTGATGTCATAAGGGTCGTCATGGCGACGATGGTGTCATACTGGTCGTCATGGCGACGGTGTTGCCATAATGGTCGTCATGGCGACGATGATGTCATAATTGTCGTCATGGCGACGATGATGTCATAATGGTCGTCATGGCGACGATAACGTCATAATGGTCGTCATGGCGACGATGATGTCATAATGGTCGTCATGGCGACGATGATGTCATACTGGTCGTCATGGCGACGGTATTGCCATAATTGTCGTCATGGCGACGATGATGTCATAATGGTCGTCATGCCGACGATGATGTCATAATGGTCGTCATGGCGACGGTGTTGCCATAATGGTCGTCATGTCGACGATGATGTCATAATGGTCGTCATGGCGACGGTGATGTCATAATGGTCGTCATGGCGACGATGTTGTAATAATGGTCGTCATGGCGAAGATGATGTCATAATGGTCGTCATGGCGACGATGATGTCATGATGGTCGTCATGGCGACGATGATGTCATAATGGTCATCATGGCGACGATGATGTCATAATGGTCGTCATGGCGACGGTGATGTCATAATGGTCGTCATGGCGACGGTGATGTCAGTATGGTGGTCATGGCTTTGGTGATGTCATAATGGTCGTCATGGCGACGGTGTTGCCATAATGGTTGTCATGGCGACGATGATGTCATAATGGTCATCATGGCAACGATGACGTCATAATGGTCGTCATGGCGACGATGACGTCATAATGGTCGTCATGGCGACGATGATGTCATAATGGTCGTCATGGCGACGATGATGTCATACTGGTCGTCATGGCGACGGTGTTGCCATAATGGTCGTCATGGCGACGATAATGTCATAATGGTCGTCATGCCGACGATGATGTCATGATGGTCGTCATAGCGACTGTGTTGCCATAATGGTCGTCATGGCGACGATGATGTCATAATGGTCGTCATGGCGACGATGATGTCATAATGGTCGTCATGGCGACGATGATGTCAGTATGGTGGTCATGGCTTTGGTGATGTCATAATGGTCGTCATGGCGACGATGATGTCATACTGGTCGTCATGGCGACGGTGTTGCCATAATGGTCGTCATGGCGATGATGATGTCATAATGGTCGTCATGCCGACGATGATGTCAGTATGGTGGTCATTGCTTTGGTGATGTCATAATGGTCGTCATGGCAACGATGATGTCATAATGGTCGTCATGGCGACGATGATGTCATAATGGTCGTCATGGCGACGATGATGTCAGTATGGTGGTCATGGCTTTGGTGATGTCATAATGGTCGTCATGGCGACGGTGATGTCAAAATGGTCGTCATGGCAATGGTGATGTCAGAATGGTCGTCATGGCGACGATGATGTCATACTGGTCGTCATGGCGACGGTGTTGCCATAATGGTCGTCATGGCGACGATGATGTCATAATGGTCGTCATGGCAATGGTGATGTCAGAATGGTCGTCATGGCAACGATGATGTCATAATGGTCGTCATGGCGACGGTGATGTCATAATGGTCGTCATGGCGACGGTGATGTCATAATAGTCGTCATGGCGACGATGATGTCATAATGGTCGTCATGCCGACGATGATGTCATAATGGTCGTCATGGCGACGATGATGTCAGTATGGTGGTCATGGCTTTGGTGATGTCATAATGGTCGTCATGGCGACGGTGATGTCATAATGGTCGTCATGGCAATGGTGATGTCAGAATGGTCGTCATGGCGACGATGATGTCAGTATGGTGGTCATGGCTTTGGTGATGTCATAATTTTCGTCATGGCGACGATGATGTCATAATGGTCGTTTTGGCGACGATGATGTCAATATGGTTGTCATGGCTTTGGTGATGTCATAAAGGTCGTCATGGCGACGGTGATGTCATAATGGTCGTCATGGCGACGATGATGTCATACTGGTCGTCATGGCGACGGTGTTACCATAATGGTCGTCATGGCGACGATGATGTCATAATGGTCGTCATGGCGACGATGATGTCATAATGGTCGTCATGGCGACGATAACGTCATAATGGTCGTCATGGCGACGATGATGTCATAATGGTCGTCATGGCGACGATGATGTCATACTGGTCGTCATGGCGACGATGATGTCATAATGGTCGTCATGCCGACAATGATGTCATAATGGTCGTCATGGCGACGGTGTTGCCATAATGGTCGTCATGTCGACGATGATGTCATAATGATCGTCATGGCGACGATGATGTCATAATGGTCGTCATGGCGACGATGATGTCAGTATGGTGGTCATGGCTTTGGTGATGTCATAATGGTCGTCATGGCGACGTTGATGTCATAATGGTCGTCATGGCAATGGTGATGTCAGAATGGTCGTCATGGCGACGATGATGTCAGTATGGTGGTCATGGCTTTGGTGATGTCATAATGGTCGTCATGGCGACGATGATGTCATAATGGTCGTCATGGCGACGATGATGTCAATATGGTTGTCATGGCTTTGGTGATGTCATAATGGTCGTCATGGCGACGGTGATGTCATAATGGTCGTCAAGGCGACGATGATGTCATAATGGTCGTCACGGCGACGGTGATGTCATAATTGTCGTCATGGCGACGATGATGTCATACTGGTCGTCATGGCGACGGTGTTGCCATAATGGTCGTCATGGCGACGATGATGTCATAATGGTAGTCATGGCGACGATGATGTCATACTGGTCGTCATGGCGACGGTGTTGCCATAATGGTAGTCATGGCGACGATGATGTCATACTGGTCGTCATGGCGACGGTGTTGCCATAATGGTCGTCATGGCGACGATGATGTCATAATGATCGTCATGGCGACGGTGATGTCATAATGGTCGTCATGCCGACGATGATGTCATAATGGTCGTCATGGCGAAGATGATGTCATAATGGTCGTCATGGCGACGGTGATGTCATAATAGTCTTCATGGCGACGATGATGTCATAATGGTCGTCATGCCGACGATGATGTCATAATGGTCGTCATGGCGATGGTGTTGCCATAATGGTCGTCATGGCGACGATGATATCATAATGGTCGTCATGGCGACGATGATGTCAGTATGGTGGTCATGGCTTTGGTGAGGTCATAATGGTCGTCATGGCGACGGTGATGTCAGTATGGTGGTCATGGCTTTGGTGATGTCATAATGGTCGTCATGGCGACGGTGTTGCCATAATGGTTGTCATGGCGACGATGATGTCATAATGGTCATCATGGCAACGATGACGTCATAATGGTCGTCATGGCGACGATGACGTCATAATGGTCGTCATGGCGACGATGATGTCATAATGGTCGTCATGGCGACGATGATGTCATACTGGTCGTCATGGCGACGGTGTTGCCATAATGGTCGTCATGGCGACGATAATGTCATAATGGTCGTCATGCCGACGATGATGTCATGATGGTCGTCATGGCGACTGTGTTGCCATAATGGTCGTCAT
Organism: Phyllobates terribilis; assembly: GCF_046119375.1. Lineage (NCBI taxonomy): Eukaryota > Metazoa > Chordata > Amphibia > Anura > Dendrobatidae > Phyllobates > Phyllobates terribilis. The sequence continues at coordinate 3,699,587 of NW_027362911.1, forward strand.
GGCGACGATGATGTCATAATGGTCGTCATGGCGACGATGATGTCATAATGGTCGTCATGGCGACGATGATGTCAGTATGGTGGTCATGGCTTTGGTGATGTCATAATGGTCGTCATGGCGACGATGATGTCATACTGGTCGTCATGGCGACGGTGTTGCCATAATGGTCGTCATGGCGATGATGATGTCATAATGGTCGTCATGGCGACGGTGATGTCATAATGGTCGTCATGCCGACGATGATGTCAGTATGGTGGTCATTGCTTTGGTGATGTCATAATGGTCGTCATGGCAACGATGATGTCATAATGGTCGTCATGGCGACGATGATGTCATAATGGTCGTCATGGCGACGATGATGTCAGTATGGTGGTCATGGCTTTGGTGATGTCATAATGGTCGTCATGGCGACGGTGATGTCAAAATGGTCGTCATGGCAATGGTGATGTCAGAATGGTCGTCATGGCGACGATGATGTCATACTGGTCGTCATGGCGACGGTGTTGCCATAATGGTCGTCATGGCTTTGGTGAGGTCATAATGGTCGTCATGGCGACGGTGATGTCATAATGGTCGTCATGGCAATGGTGATGTCAGAATGGTCGTCATGGCGACGATGATGTCAGTATGGTGGTCATGGCTTTGGTGATGTCATAATGGTCGTCATGGGGACGATGATGTCATAATGGTCGTCATGGAGACGATGATGTCAATATGGTTGTAATGGCTTTGGTGATGTCATAATGGTCGTCATGGCGACGGTGATGTCATAATGGTCGTCATGGCGACGATGATGTCATGATGGTCGTTACGGCGACGATGATGTCATAATGGTCGTCACCGCGACGGTGATGTCATAAAGGTCGTCATGGCGACGATGATGTCATACTGGTCGTCATGGCGACGGTGTTGCCATAATGGTCGTCATGGCGACGATGATGTCATATGGTCGTCATGGCGACGATGATGTCATATGGTCGTCATGGCGACGATGACGTCATAATGGTCGTCATGGCGACGATGATGTCATAATGGTCGTCATGGCGACGATGATGTCATACTGGTCGTCATGGCGACGGTGTTGCCATAATGGTCGTCATGGCGACGATGATGTCATAATGGTCGTCATGGCGACGATGATGTCATAATGGTCGTCATGGCGACGGTGATGTCATAATAGTCGTCATGGCGACGATGATGTCATGATGGTCGTCATGGCGACGATGATGTCAGTATGGTGGTCATGGCTTTGGTGATGTCATAATGGTCGTCATGGCAATGGTGATGTCAGAATGGTCGTCATGGCGACGATGATGTCAGTATGGTGGTCATGGCTTTGGTGATGTCATAATAGTCGTCATGGCGACGATGATGTCATAATGGTCGTCATGGCGACGAAGATGTCATAATGGTCGTCATGGAGAGGATGATGTCAGTATGGTGGTCATGGCTTTGGTGATGTCATAATGGTCGTCATGGCGACGATGATGTCATAATGGTCGTCATGGCGACGATGATGTCAGTATGGTGGTCATGGCTTTGGTAATGTCATAATGGTCGTCATGGCGACGGTGATGTCATAATTTTCGTCATGGCAATGGTGATGTCAGAAAGGTCGTCATGGCGACGGTGATGTCAGTATGGTGGTCATGGCTTTGGTGATGTCATAATGGTCGTCATGCCGACGATGATGTCATAATGGTCGTCATGGCGACGATGATGTCAATATGGTTGTCATGGCTTTGGTGATGTCATAATGGTCGTCAAAGCGACGGTGATGTCATAATGGTCGTCATGGCGACGATGATGTCATAATGGTCGTCACGGCGACGGTGATGTCATAATTGTCGTCATGGCGACGATGATGTCATACTGGTCGTCATGGCGACGGTGTTGCCATAATGGTCGTCATGGCGACGATGACGTCATATTGGTCGTCATGGCGACGATGATGTCATAATGGTCGTCATGGCAACGATGACGTCATAATGGTCGTCATGGCGACGATGATGTCATAATGGTAGTCTTGGCGACGATGATGTCATACTGGTCGTCTTGGCGACGGTGTTGCCATAATGGTCGTCATGGCGACGATGATGTCATAATGATCGTCATGGCGACGGTGATGTCATAATGGTCGTCATGCCGACGATGATGTCATAATGGTCGTCATGGCGAAGATGATGTCATAATGGTCGTCATGACGATGATGACCTCATAATGGTCGTCATGGCGACGATGACGTCATAATGGTCGTCATGGCGACGGTGATGTCATAATGGTCGTCATGGCGACGGTGATGTCATAATAGTCGTCATGGCGACGATGATGTCATAATGGTCGTCATGCCGACGATGATGTCATAATGGTCGTCATGGCGACGGTGTTGCCATAATGGTCGTCATGGCGACGATGATATCATAATGGTCGTCATGGCGACGATGATGTCAGTATGGTGGTCATGGCTTTGGTGATGTCTTAATGGTCGTCATGGCGACGGTGATGTCATAATGGTCGTCATGGCGACGATGATGTCAATATGGTTGTCATGGCTTTGGTGATGTCATAATGGTCGTCATGGCGACGGTGATGTCATAATGGTCGTCAAGGCGACGATGATGTCATAATGGTCGTCACGGCGACGGTGATGTCATAATTGTCGTCATGGCGACGATGATGTCATACTGGTCGTCATGGCGACGGTGTTGCCATAATGGTCGTCATGGCGACGATGATGTCATAATGGTAGTCATGGCGACGATGATGTCATACTGGTCGTCATGGCGACGGTGTTGCCATAATGGTAGTCATGGCGACGATGATGTCATACTGGTCGTCATGGCGACGGTGTTGCCATAATGGTCGTCATGGCGACGATGATGTCATAATGATCGTCATGGCGACGGTGATGTCATAATGGTCGTCATGCCGACGATGATGTCATAATGGTCGTCATGGCGAAGATGATGTCATAATGGTCGTCATGGCGACGGTGATGTCATAATAGTCTTCATGGCGACGATGATGTCATAATGGTCGTCATGCCGACGATGATGTCATAATGGTCGTCATGGCGATGGTGTTGCCATAATGGTCGTCATGGCGACGATGATATCATAATGGTCGTCATGGCGACGATGATGTCAGTATGGTGGTCTTGGCTTTGGTGAGGTCATAATGGTCGTCATGGCGACGGTGATGTCATAATGGTCGTCATGGCAATGGTGATGTCAGAATGGTCGTCATGGCGACGATGATGTCAGTATGGTGGTCATGGCTTTGGTGATGTCATAATGGTCGTCATGGGGACGATGATGTCATAATGGTCGTCATGGCGACGATGATGTCAATATGGTTGTAATGGCTTTGGTGATGTCATAATGGTCGTCATGGCGACGGTGATGTCATAATGGTCGTCATGGCGACGATGATGTCATGATGGTCGTTACGGCGACGATGATGTCATAATGGTCGTCACCGCGACGGTGATGTCATAAAGGTCGTCATGGCGACGATGATGTCATACTGGTCGTCATGGCGACGGTGTTGCCATAATGGTCGTCATGGCGACGATGATGTCATATGGTCGTCATGGCGACGATGATGTCATATGGTCGTCATGGCGACGATGACGTCATAATGGTCGTCATGGCGACGATGATGTCATAATGGTCGTCATGGCGACGATGATGTCATACTGGTCGTCATGGCGACGGTGTTGCCATAATGGTCGTCATGGCGACGATGATGTCATAATGGTCGTCATGGCGACGATGATGTCATAATGGTCGTCATGGCGACGGTGATGTCATAATAGTCGTCATGGCGACGATGATGTCATGATGGTCGTCATGGCGACGATGATGTCAGTATGGTGGTCATGGCTTTGGTGATGTCATAATGGTCGTCATGGCAATGGTGATGTCAGAATGGTCGTCATGGCGACGATGATGTCAGTATGGTGGTCATGGCTTTGGTGATGTCATAATAGTCGTCATGGCGACGATGATGTCATAATGGTCGTCATGGCGACGAAGATGTCATAATGGTCGTCATGGAGAGGATGATGTCAGTATGGTGGTCATGGCTTTGGTGATGTCATAATGGTCGTCATGGCGACGATGATGTCATAATGGTCGTCATGGCGACGATGATGTCAGTATGGTGGTCATGGCTTTGGTAATGTCATAATGGTCGTCATGGCGACGGTGATGTCATAATTTTCGTCATGGCAATGGTGATGTCAGAAAGGTCGTCATGGCGACGGTGATGTCAGTATGGTGGTCATGGCTTTGGTGATGTCATAATGGTCGTCATGCCGACGATGATGTCATAATGGTCGTCATGGCGACGATGATGTCAATATGGTTGTCATGGCTTTGGTGATGTCATAATGGTCGTCAAAGCGACGGTGATGTCATAATGGTCGTCATGGCGACGATGATGTCATAATGGTCGTCACGGCGACGGTGATGTCATAATTGTCGTCATGGCGACGATGATGTCATACTGGTCGTCATGGCGACGGTGTTGCCATAATGGTCGTCATGGCGACGATGACGTCATATTGGTCGTCATGGCGACGATGATGTCATAATGGTCGTCATGGCAACGATGACGTCATAATGGTCGTCATGGCGACGATGATGTCATAATGGTAGTCTTGGCGACGATGATGTCATACTGGTCGTCATGGCGACGGTGTTGCCATAATGGTCGTCATGGCGACGATGATGTCATAATGATCGTCATGGCGACGGTGATGTCATAATGGTCGTCATGCCGACGATGATGTCATAATGGTCGTCATGGCGAAGATGATGTCATAATGGTCGTCATGACGATGATGACCTCATAATGGTCGTCATGGCGACGATGACGTCATAATGGTCGTCATGGCGACGGTGATGTCATAATGGTCGTCATGGCGACGGTGATGTCATAATAGTCGTCATGGCGACGATGATGTCATAATGGTCGTCATGCCGACGATGATGTCATAATGGTCGTCATGGCGACGGTGTTGCCATAATGGTCGTCATGGCGACGATGATATCATAATGGTCGTCATGGCGACGATGATGTCAGTATGGTGGTCATGGCTTTGGTGATGTCTTAATGGTCGTCATGGCGACGGTGATGTCATAATGGTCGTCATGGCGACGGTGTAGCCATAATGGTCGTCATGTCGACGATGATGTCATAATGGTCGTCATGGCGACGATGATGTCATAATGGTCGTCATGGCGACGATGATGTCAGTATGGTGGTCATGGCTTTGGTGATGTCATAATGGTCGTCATGGCGACGTTGATGTCATAATGGTCGTCATGGCAATGGTGATGTCAGAATGGTCGTCATGGCGACGATGATGTCAGTATGGTGGTCATGGCTTTGGTGATGTCATAATGGTCGTCATGGCGACGATGATGTCATAATGGTCGTCATGGCGACGATGATGTCAGTATGGTGGTCATGGCTTTGGTAATGTCATAATGGTCGTCATGGCGACGGTGATGTCATAATTTTCGTCATGGCAATGGTGATGTCAGAATGGTCGTCATGGCGACGGTGATGTCAGTATGGTGGTCATGGCTTTGGTGATGTCATAATGGTCGTCATGCCGACGATGATGTCATAATGGTCGTCATGGCGACGATGATGTCAATATGGTTGTCATGGCTTTGGTGATGTCATAATGGTCGTCAAAACGACGGTGATGTCATAATGGTCGTCATGGCGACGATGATGTCATAATGGTCGTCACGGCGACGGTGATGTCATAATTGTCGTCATGGCGATGATGATGTCATACTGGTCGTCATGGCGACGGTGTTGCCATAATGGTCGTCATGGCGACGATGACGTCATATTGGTCGTCATGGCGACGATGACGTCATAATGGTCGTCATGGCAACGATGACGTCATAATGGTCGTCATGGCGACGATGATGTCATAATGATCGTCATGGCGACGGTGATGTCATAATGGTCGTCATGCCGACGATGATGTCATAATGGTCGTCATGGCGAAGATGATGTCATAATGGTCGTCATGGCGACGGTGATGTCATAATAGTCTTCATGCCGACGATGATGTCATAATGGTCGTCATGGCGATGGTGTTGCCATAATGGTCGTCATGGCGACGATGATATCATAATGGTCGTCATGGCGACGATGATGTCAGTATGGTGGTCATGGCTTTGGTGATGTCATAATGGTCGTCATGGCGACGGTGATGTCATAATGGTCGTCATGGCAATGGTGATGTCAGAATGGTCGTCATGGCGACGATGATGTCAGTATGGTGGTCATGGCTTTGGTGATGTCATAATGGTCGTCATGGGGACGATGATGTCATAATGGTCGTCATGGCGACGATGATGTCAATATGGTTGTAATGGCTTTGGTGATGTCATAATGGTCGTCATGGCGACGGTGATGTCATAATGGTCGTCATGGCGACGATGATGTCATGATGGTCGTTACGGCGACGATGATGTCATAATGGTCGTCACCGCGACGGTGATGTCATAATGGTCGTCATGGCGACGATGATGTCATACTGGTCGTCATGGCGACGGTGTTGCCATAATGGTCGTCATGGCGACGATGATGTCATATGGTCGTCATGGCGACGATGATGTCATATGGTCGTCATGGCGACGATGACGTCATAATGGTCGTCATGGCGACGATGATGTCATAATGGTCGTCATGGCGACGATGATGTCAGAATGGTCGTCATGGCGACGATGATGTCAGTATGGTGGTCATGGCTTTGGTGATGTCATAATAGTCGTCATGGCGACGATGATGTCATAATGGTCGTCATGGCGACGATGATGTCATAATGGTCGTCATGGCGACGATGATGTCATACTGGTCGTCATGGCGACGGTATTGCCATAATGGTCATCATGGCGACGATGATGTCATAATGGTCGTCATGCCAACGATGATGTCATAATGGTCGTCATGGCGACGATGATGTCAGTATGGTGGTCATGGCTTTGGTAATGTCATAATGGTTGTCATGGCGACGGTGATGTCATAATTTTCGTCATGGCAATGGTGATGTCAGAATGGTCGTCATGGCTTTGGTGATGTCAGTTTGGTGGTCATGGCTTTGGTGATGTCATAATGGTCGTCATGCCGACGATGATGTCATAATGGTTGTCATGGCGACGATTATGTCAATTTGGTTGTCATGGCTTTGGTGATGTCATAATGGTCGTCAAAGCGACGGTGATGTCATAATGGTCGTCATGGCGACGATGATGTCATAATGGTCGTCACGGCGACGGTGATGTCATAATTGTCGTCATGGCGACGATGATGTCATACTGGTCGTCATGGCGACGGTGTTGCCATAATGGTCGTCATGGCGACGATGACGTCATATTGGTCGTCATGACGACGATGATGTCATAATGGTCGTCATGGCAACGATGACGTCATAATGGTCGTCATGGCGACGATGATGTCATAATGGTAGTCATGGCGACGATGATGTCATACTGGTCGTCATGGCGACGGTGTTGCCATAATGGTCGTCATGGCGACGATGATGTCATAATGATCGTCATGGCGACGGTGATGTCATAATGGTCGTCATGCCGACGATGATGTCATAATGGTCGTCATGGCGAAGATGATGTCATAATGGTCGTCATGGCGATGATGACCTCATAATGGTCGTCATGGCGACGATGACGTCATAATGGTCTTTATGGCGACGATGATGTCATAATGGTCGTCATGGCGACGGTGATGTCATAATAGTCGTCATGGCGACGATGATGTCATAATGGTCGTCATGCCGACGATGATGTCATAATGGTCGTCATGGCGACGGTGTTGCCATAATGGTCGTCATGGCGACGATGATATCATAATGGTCGTCATGGCGACGATGATGTCAGTATGGTGGTCATGGCTTTGGTGATGTCTTAATGGTCGTCATGGCGACGGTGATGTCATAATGGTCGTCATGGCGACGGTGATGTCAGTATGGTGGTCATGGCTTTGGTGACGTCATAATGGTCGTCATGGCGACGGTGTTGCCATAATGGTCGTCATGGCGACGGTGATGTCATAATGTTCGTCATGTCAATGGTGATGTCAGAATGGTCGTCATGGCGACGATGATGTCAGTATCGTGGTCATGGCTTTGGTGATGTCATAATGGTCGTCATGGCGACGATGATGTCATAATGGTCGTCATGGCGACGATGATGTCAATATGGTTGTCATGGCTTTGGTGATGTCATAATGGTCGTCATGGCGACGGTGATGTCATAATGGTCGTCATGGCGACGATGATGTCATAATGGTCGTCACGGCGACGATGATGTCATAATGTTTGTCACGGCGGCGGTAATGTCATAATGGTCATCATGGCGACGATGATGTCCTTCTGTCGTCATGGCGACGGTGTTGCCATAATGGTCGTCATGGCGACGATGATGTCATAATGGTCATCATGGCGACGATGACGTCATAATGGTCGTCATGGCGACGATGACGTCATAATGGTCGTCATGGCGACGATGATGTCATACTGGTCGTCATGGCGACGATGATGTCATACTGGTCGTCATGGCGACGGTGTTGCCATAATGGTCGTCATGGCGACGATAATGTCATAATGGTCGTCATGCCGACGATGATGTCATGATGGTCGTCATGGCGACGGTGTTGCCATAATGGTCGTCATGGCGACGATGATGTCATAATGGTCGTCATGGCGATGATGATGTCATAATGGTCGTCATGGCGACGATGATGTCAGTATGGTGGTCATGTCTTTGGTGATGTCATAATGGTCGTCATGGCGATGGTGATGTCATAATGGCCGTCATGGCAATGGTGATGTCAGAATGGTCGTCATGGCGACGATGATGTCAGTATGGTGGTCATGGCTTTGGTGATGTCATAATTGTCGTCATGGCGACGATGATGTCATAATGGTCGTCATGGCGACGATGATGTCAATATGGTTGTCATGGCTTTGGTGATGTCATAATGGTCGTCATGGCGACGGTGATGTCATAATGGTCGTCATGGCGACGATGATGTCATAATGGTCGTCATGGCGACGATGATGTCATAATGGTCGTCACGGCGACGATGATGTCATAATGGTCGTCACGGCGACGATGATGTCATAATGGTCGTCATAGCGACGATGATGTCATAATGGTCGTCATGGCGACGATGACGTCATAATGGTCGTCATGGCGACGATGATGTCATAATGGTCGTCATGGCGACGGTGTTGCCATAATGGTCGTCATGGCGATGATGATGTCATAATGGTCGTCATGGCGACGGTGATGTCATAATGGTCGTCATGCCGACGATGATGTCAGTATGGTGGTCATGGCTTTGGTGATGTCATAATGGTCGTCATGGCAACGATGATGTCATAATGGTCGTCATGGCGACGATGATGTCATAATGGTCGTCATGGCGACGATGATGTCAGTATGGTGGTCATGGCTTTGGTGATGTCATACTGGTCGTCATGGCGACGGTGTTGCCATAATGGTCGTCATGGCGACGATGATGTCATAATGGTCGTCATGGCAATGGTGATGTCAGAATGGTCGTCATGGCGACGATGATGTCATAATGGTCGTCATGGCGACGGTGATGTCATAATGGTCGTCATGGCGACGGTGATGTCATAATAGTCGTCATGGCGACGATGATGTCATAATGGTCGTCATGCCGACGATGATGTCATAATGGTCGTCATGGCGACGATGATGTCATAATGGTCGTTTTCCGACGATGATGTCAATATGGTTGTCATAGCTTTGGTGATGTCATAAAGTTCGTCATGGCGACGATGATGTCATACTGGTCGTCATGGCGACGGTGTTACCATAATGGTCGTCATGGCGACGATGATGTCATAATGGTCGTCATGGCGACGATGATGTCATAATGGTCGTCATGGCGACGATGACGTCATAATGGTCGTCATGGCGACGATGATGTCATAATGGTCGTCATGACGACGATGATGTCATAATGGTCGTCATGGCGACGATGATGTCATAATGGTCGTCATGGCGACGGTGTTGCCATAATGGTCGTCATGGCGATGATGATGTCATAATGGTCGTCATGGCGACGGTGATGTCATAATGGTCGTCATGCCGACGATGATGTCAGTATGGTGGTCATGGCTTTGGTGATGTCATAATGGTCGTCATGGCAACGATGATGTCATAATGGTCGTCATGGCGACGATGATGTCATAATGGTCGTCATGGCGACGATGATGTCAGTATGGTGGTCATGGCTTTGGTGATGTCATACTGGTCGTCATGGCGACGGTGTTGCCATAATGGTCGTCATGGCGACGATGATGTCATAATGGTCGTCATGGCAATGGTGATGTCAGAATGGTCGTCATGGCGACGATGATGTCATAATGGTCGTAATGGCGACGGTGATGTCATAATGGTCGTCATGGCGACGGTGATGTCATAATAGTCGTCATGGCGACGATGATGTCATAATGGTCGTCATGCCGACGATGATGTCATAATGGTCGTCATGGCGACGATGATGTCAGTATGGTGGTCATGGCTTTGGTGATGTCATAATGGTCGTCATGGCGACGATGATGTCATAATGGTCGTTTTCCGACGATGATGTCAATATGGTTGTCATAGCTTTGGTGATGTCATAAAGGTCGTCATGGCGACGATGATGTCATACTGGTCGTCATGGCGACGGTGTTACCATAATGGTCGTCATGGCGACGATGATGTCATAATGGTCGTCATGGCGACGATGATGTCATAATGGTCGTCATGGCGACGATGACGTCATAATGGTCGTCATGGCGACGATGATGTCATAATGGTCGTCATGACGACGATGATGTCATACTGGTCGTCATGGCGACGGTATTGCCATAATGGTCGTCATGGCGACGATGATGTCATCATGGTCGTCATGCCGACAATGATGTCATAATGGTCGTCATGGCGACGGTGTTGCCATAATGGTCGTCATGTCGACGATGATGTCATAATGGTCGTCATGGCGACGATGATGTCATAATGGTCGTCATGGCGACGATGATGTCAGTATGGTGGTCATGGCTTTGGTGATGTCATAATGGTCGTCATGGCGACGTTGATGTCATAATGGTCGTCATGGCAATGGTGATGTCAGAATGGTCGTCATGGCGACGATGATGTCAGTATGGTGGTCATGGATTTGGTGATGTTATAATGGTCGTCATGGTGACGATGATGTCATAATGGTCGTCATGGCGACGATGATGTCAATATGGTTGTCATGGCTTTGGTGATGTCATAATGGTCGTCATGGCGACGATGATGTCATAATGGTAGTCATGGCGACGATGATGTCATACTGGTCGTCATGGCGACGGTGTTGCCATAATGGTAGTCATGGCGACGATGATGTCATACTGGTCGTCATGGCGACGGTGTTGCCCTAATGGTCGTCATGGCGACGATGATGTCATAATGATCGTCATGGCGACGGTGATGTCATAATGGTCGTCATGCCGACGATGATGTCATAATGGTCGTCATGGCGAAGATGATGTCATAATGGTCGTCATGGCGACGGTGATGTCATAATAGTCTTCATGGCGACGATGATGTCATAATGGTCGTCATGCCGACGATGATGTCATAATGGTCGTCATGGCGACGGTGTTGCCATAATGGTCGTCATGGCGACGATGATATCATAATGGTCGTCATGGCGACGATGATGTCAGTATGGTGGTCATGGCTTTGGTGATGTCATAATGGTCGTCATGGCGACGGTGATGTCATAATGGTCGTCATGGCAATGGTGATGTCAGAATGGTCGTCATGGCGACGATGATGTCAGTATGGTGGTCATGGCTTTGGTGATGTCATAATGGTCGTCATGGCAACGATGATGTCATAATGGTCGTCATGGCGACGATGATGTCAATATGGTTGTAATGGCTTTGGTGATGTCATAATGGTCGTCATGGCGACGGTGATGTCATAATGGTCGTCATGGCGACGATGATGTCATGATGGTCGTCACGGCGACGATGATGTCATAATGGTCGTCACCGCGACGGTGATGTCATAATGGTCGTCATGGCGACGATGATGTCATACTGGTCGTCATGGCGACGGTGTTGCCATAATTGTCGTCATGGCAACGATGATGTCATATGCTCGTCATGGCGACGATGAAGTCATAATGGTCGTCATGGCGACGATGACGTCATAATGGTCGTCACGGCGACGATGATGTCATAATGGTCGTCATGGCGACGATGACGTCATAATGGTCGTCATGGCGACGATGATGTCATAATGGTCGTCATGGCGACGATGATGTCATAATGGTCGTCATGGCGACGATGATGTCATAATGGTCGTCATACCGACGATGATGTAATAATGGTCGTCATGGCGAAGATGATGTCATAATGGTCGTCATGGCGACGATGATGTCATAATGGTCGTCTTGCCGACGATGATGTCATAATGGTCGTCATGGCGACGGTGATGTCATAATAGTCGTCATGGCGACGATGATGTCATAATGGTCGTCATGGCGACGATGATGTCAGTATGGTGGTCATGGCTTTGGTGATGTCATAATGGTCGTCATGGCAATGGTGATGTCAGAATGGTCGTCATGGCGACGATGATGTCAGTATGGTGGTCATGGCTTTGGTGATGTCATAATGGTCGTCATGGCGACGATGATGTCATAATGGTCGTCATGGCGACGATGATGTCATAATGGTCGTCATGGCGACGATGATGTCATACTGGTCGTCATGGCGACGATGATGTCATAATGGTCGTCATGGCGACGATGATGTCATAATGGTCGTCATGGCGACGATGATGTCATACTGGTCGTCATGGCGACGGTATTGCCATAATGGTCATCATGGCGACGATGATGTCATAATGGTCGTCATGCCGACGATGATGTCATAATGGTCGTCATGGCGACGATGATGTCAGTATGGTGGTCATGGCTTTGGTGATGTCATAATGGTCGTCATGGCAATGGTGATGTCAGAATGGTCGTCATGGCGACGTTGATGTCAGTATGGTGGTCATGGCTTTGGTGATGTCATAATGGTCGTCATGGCGACGATGATGTCATAATGGTCGTCATGGCGACGATGATGTCAATATGGTTGTCATGGCTTTGGTGATGTCATAATGGTCGTCAAGGCGATGGTGATGTCATAATGGTCGTCATGGCGACGATGATGTCATAATGGTCGTCACGGCGACGGTGATGTCATAATTGTCGTCATGGCGACGATGATGTCATGCTGGTCGTCATGGCGACGGTGTTGCCATAATGGTCGTCATGGCGACGATGACGTCATATTGGTCGTCATGGCGACGATGATGTCATAATGGTCGTCATGGCAACGATGACGTCATAATGGTCGTCATGGCGACGATGATGTCATAATGGTAGTCATGGCGACGATAATGTCATACTGGTCGTCATGGCGACGGTGTTGCCATAATGGTCGTCATGGCGACGATGATGTCATAATGATCGTCATGGCGACGGTGATGTCATAATGGTCGTCATGCCGACGATGATGTCATAATGGTCGTCATGGCGACGATGACGTCATAATGGTCGTCATGGCGACGATGACGTCATAATGGTCGTCATGGTGACGATGATGTCATAATGGTCGTCATGGCGACGATGATGTCATAATGGTCGTCATGGCGACAATGTTGTCATAATGGTCGTCATGCCGACGATGATGTCATAATGGTCGTCATGGCGACGGTGTTGCCATAATGGTCGTCATGGCGACGATGATATCATAATGGTCGTCATGGCGACGATGATGTCAGTATGGTGGTCATGGCTTTGGTGATGTCTTAATGGTCGTCATGGCGACGGTGATGTCATAATGGTCGTCATGGCAATGGTGATGTCAGAATGGTCGTCATGGCGACGATGGTGTCAGTATGGTGGTCATGGCTTTGGTGATGTCATAATGGTCGTCATGGCGACGATGATGTCATAATGGTCGTCATGGCGACGATGATGTCAATATGGTTGTAATGGCTTTGGTGATGTCATAATGTTCGTCATGGCGACGGTGATGTCATAATGGTCGTCATGGCGACGATGATGTCATAATGGTCGTCACGGCGACGATGATGTCATAATGGTCGTCACCGCGACGGTGATGTCATAATGGTCGTCACCGCGACGGTGATGTCATAATGGTCGTCATGGCGACGATGATGTCATACTGGTCGTCATGGCGACGGTGTTGCCATAATGGTCGTCATGGCGACGATGATGTCATATGGTCGTCATGGCGACGATGATGTCATAATGGTCGTCATGGCGACGATGACGTCATAATGGTCGTCACGGCGACGATGATGTCATAATGGTCGTCATGCCGACGATGACGTCATAATTGTCGTCATGGCGACGATGATGTCATAATGGTCGTCATGGCGACGATGATGTCATACTGGTCGTCATGGCGACGGTGTTGCCATAATGGTCGTCATGGCGACGATGATGTCATAATGGTCGTCATACCGACGTTGATGTCATAATGGTCGTCATGGCAATGGTGATGTCAGAATGGTCGTCATGGCGACGATGATGTCAGTATGGTGGTCATGGCTTTGGTGATGTTATAATGGTCGTCATGGTGACGATGATGTCATAATGGTCGTCATGGCGACGATGATGTCAATATGGTTGTCATGGCTTTGGTGATGTCATAATGGTCGTCATGGCGACGATGATGTCATAATGGTCGTCACGGCGACGGTGATGTCATAATTGTCGTCATGGCGACGATGATGTCATACTGGTCGTCATGGCGACGGTGTTGCCATAATGGTCGTCATGGCGACGATGATGTCATAATGGTAGTCATGGCGACGATGATGTCATACTGGTCGTCATGGCGACGGTGTTGCCATAATGGTAGTCATGGCGACGATGATGTCATACTGGTCGTCATGGCGACGGTGTTGCCATAATGGTCGTCATGGCGACGATGATGTCATAATGATCGTCATGGCGACGGTGATGTCATAATGGTCGTCATGCCGACGATGATGTCATACTGGTCGTCATGGCGAAGATGATGTCATAATGGTCGTCATGGCGACGGTGATGTCATAATAGTCTTCATGGCGACGATGATGTCATAATGGTCGTCATGCCGACGATGATGTCATAATGGTCGTCATGGCGACGGTGTTGCCATAATGGTCGTCATGGCGACGATGATATCATAATGGTCGTCATGGCGACGATGATGTCAGTATGGTGGTCATGGCTTTGGTGATGTCATAATGGTCGTCATGGCGACGGTGATGTCATAATGGTCGTCATGACAATGGTGATGTCAGAATGGTCGTCATGGCGACGATGATGTCAGTATGGTGGTCATGGCTTTGGTGATGTCATAATGGTCGTCATGGCAACGATGATGTCATAATGGTCGTCATGGCGACGATGATGTCAATATGGTTGTAATGGCTTTGGTGATGTCATAATGGTCGTCATGGCGACGGTGATGTCATAATGGTCGTCATGGCGACGATGATGTCATGATGGTCGTCACGGCGACGATGATGTCATAATGGTCGTCACCGCGACGGTGATGTCATAATGGTCGTCATGGCGACGATGATGTCATACTGGTCGTCATGGCGACGGTGTTGCCATAATTGTCGTCATGGCAACGATGATGTCATATGGTCGTCATGGCGACGATGAAGTCATAATGGTCGTCATGGCGACGATGACGTCATAATGGTCGTCACGGCGACGATGATGTCATAATGTTCGTCATGGCGACGATGACGTCATAATGGTCGTCATGGCGACGATGATGTCATAATGGTCGTCATGGCGACGATGATGTCATAATGGTCGTCATGGCGACGATGATGTCATACTGGTCGTCATGGCGACGGTGTTGCCATAATGGTCGTCATGGCGACGATGATGTCATAATGGTCGTCATGGCGACGATGATGTCATAATGGTCGTCATACCGACGATGATGTCATAATGGTCGTCATGGCGAAGATGATGTCATAATGGTCGTCATGGCGACGATGATGTCATAATGGTCGTCTTGCCGACGATGATGTCATAATGGTCGTCATGGCGACGGTGATGTCATAATAGTCGTCATGGCGACGATGATGTCATAATGGTCGTCATGGCGACGATGATGTCAGTATGGTGGTCATGGCTTTGGTGATGTCATAATGGTCGTCATGGCAATGGTGATGTCAGAATGGTCGTCATGGCGACGATGATGTCAGTATGGTGGTCATGGCTTTGGTGATGTCATAATGGTCGTCATGGCGACGATGATGTCATAATGGTCGTCATGGCGACGATGATGTCATAATGGTCGTCATGGCGACGATGATGTCATACTGGTCGTCATGGCGACGGTATTGCCATAATGGTCATCATGGCGACGATGATGTCATAATGGTCGTCATGCCGACGATGATGTCATAATGGTCGTCATGGCGACGATGATGTCAGTATGGTGGTCATGGCTTTGGTGATGTCATAATGGTCGTCATGGCAATGGTGATGTCAGAATGGTCGTCATGGCGACGTTGATGTCAGTATGGTGGTCATGGCTTTGGTGATGTCATAATGGTCGTCATGGCGACGATGATGTCATAATGGTCGTCATGGCGACGATGATGTCAATATGGTTGTCATGGCTTTGGTGATGTCATAATGGTCGTCAAGGCGACGGTGATGTCATAATGGTCGTCATGGCGACGATGATGTCATAATGGTCGTCACGGCGACGGTGATGTCATAATTGTCGTCATGGCGACGATGATGTCATGCTGGTCGTCATGGCGACGGTGTTGCCATAATGGTCGTCATGGCGACGATGACGTCATATTGGTCGTCATGGCGACGATGATGTCATAATGGTCGTCATGGCGACGATGATGTCAATATGGTTGTAATGGCTTTGGTGATGTCATAATGTTCGTCATGGCGACGGTGATGTCATAATGGTCGTCATGGCGACGATGATGTCATAATGGTCGTCACGGCGACGATGATGTCATAATGGTCGTCACCGCGACGGTGATGTCATAATGGTCGTCACCGCGACGGTGATGTCATAATGGTCGTCATGGCGACGATGATGTCATACTGGTCGTCATGGCGACGGTGTTGCCATAATGGTCGTCATGGCGACGATGATGTCATATGGTCGTCATGGCGACGATGATGTCATAATGGTCGTCATGGCGACGATGACGTCATAATGGTCGTCACGGCGACGATGATGTCATAATGGTCGTCATGCCGACGATGACGTCATAATTGTCGTCATGGCGACGATGATGTCATAATGGTCGTCATGGCGACGATGATGTCATACTGGTCGTCATGGCGACGGTGTTGCCATAATGGTCGTCATGGCGACGATGATGTCATAATGGTCGTCATACCGACGTTGATGTCATAATGGTCGTCATGGCAATGGTGATGTCAGAATGGTCGTCATGGCGACGATGATGTCAGTATGGTGGTCATGGCTTTGGTGATGTTATAATGGTCGTCATGGTGACGATGATGTCATAATGGTCGTCATGGCGACGATGATGTCAATATGGTTGTCATGGCTTTGGTGATGTCATAATGGTCGTCATGGCGACGATGATGTCATAATGGTCGTCACGGCGACGGTGATGTCATTTTTGTCGTCATGGCGACGATGATGTCATACTGGTCGTCATGGCGACGGTGTTGCCATAATGGTCGTCATGGCGACGATGATGTCATAATGGTAGTCATGGCGACGATGATGTCATACTGGTCGTCATGGCGACGGTGTTGCCATAATGGTAGTCATGGCGACGATGATGTCATACTGGTCGTCATGGCGACGGTGTTGCCATAATGGTCGTCATGGCGACGATGATGTCATAATGATCGTCATGGCGACGGTGATGTCATAATGGTCGTCATGCCGACGATGATGTCATACTGGTCGTCATGGCGAAGATGATGTCATAATGGTCGTCATGGCGACGGTGATGTCATAATAGTCTTCATGGCGACGATGATGTCATAATGGTCGTCATGCCGACGATGATGTCATAATGGTCGTCATGGCGACGGTGTTGCCATAATGGTCGTCATGGCGACGATGATATCATAATGGTCGTCATGGCGACGATGATGTCAGTATGGTGGTCATGGCTTTGGTGATGTCATAATGGTCGTCATGGCGACGGTGATGTCATAATGGTCGTCATGACAATGGTGATGTCAGAATGGTCGTCATGGCGACGATGATGTCAG
Organism: Phyllobates terribilis; assembly: GCF_046119375.1. Classification (NCBI taxonomy): domain Eukaryota; kingdom Metazoa; phylum Chordata; class Amphibia; order Anura; family Dendrobatidae; genus Phyllobates; species Phyllobates terribilis. Next base: position 3,717,977 of record NW_027362911.1, read on the forward strand.
TATGGTGGTCATGGCTTTGGTGATGTCATAATGGTCGTCATGGCAACGATGATGTCATAATGGTCGTCATGGCGACGATGATGTCAATATGGTTGTAATGGCTTTGGTGATGTCATAATGGTCGTCATGGCGACGGTGATGTCATAATGGTCGTCATGGCGACGATGATGTCATGATGGTCGTCACGGCGACGATGATGTCATAATGGTCGTCACCGCGACGGTGATGTCATAATGGTCGTCATGGCGACGATGATGTCATACTGGTCGTCATGGCGACGGTGTTGCCATAATTGTCGTCATGGCAACGATGATGTCATATGGTCGTCATGGCGACGATGAAGTCATAATGGTCGTCATGGCGACGATGACGTCATAATGGTCGTCACGGCGACGATGATGTCATAATGTTCGTCATGGCGACGATGACGTCATAATGGTCGTCATGGCGACGATGATGTCATAATGGTCGTCATGGCGACGATGATGTCATAATGGTCGTCATGGCGACGATGATGTCATACTGGTCGTCATGGCGACGGTGTTGCCATAATGGTCGTCATGGCGACGATGATGTCATAATGGTCGTCATGGCGACGATGATGTCATAATGGTCGTCATACCGACGATGATGTCATAATGGTCGTCATGGCGAAGATGATGTCATAATGGTCGTCATGGCGACGATGATGTCATAATGGTCGTCTTGCCGACGATGATGTCATAATGGTCGTCATGGCGACGGTGATGTCATAATAGTCGTCATGGCGACGATGATGTCATAATGGTCGTCATGGCGACGATGATGTCAGTATGGTGGTCATGGCTTTGGTGATGTCATAATGGTCGTCATGGCAATGGTGATGTCAGAATGGTCGTCATGGCGACGATGATGTCAGTATGGTGGTCATGGCTTTGGTGATGTCATAATGGTCGTCATGGCGACGATGATGTCATAATGGTCGTCATGGCGACGATGATGTCATAATGGTCGTCATGGCGACGATGATGTCATACTGGTCGTCATGGCGACGGTATTGCCATAATGGTCATCATGGCGACGATGATGTCATAATGGTCGTCATGCCGACGATGATGTCATAATGGTCGTCATGGCGACGATGATGTCAGTATGGTGGTCATGGCTTTGGTGATGTCATAATGGTCGTCATGGCAATGGTGATGTCAGAATGGTCGTCATGGCGACGTTGATGTCAGTATGGTGGTCATGGCTTTGGTGATGTCATAATGGTCGTCATGGCGACGATGATGTCATAATGGTCGTCATGGCGACGATGATGTCAATATGGTTGTCATGGCTTTGGTGATGTCATAATGGTCGTCAAGGCGACGGTGATGTCATAATGGTCGTCATGGCGACGATGATGTCATAATGGTCGTCACGGCGACGGTGATGTCATAATTGTCGTCATGGCGACGATGATGTCATGCTGGTCGTCATGGCGACGGTGTTGCCATAATGGTCATCATGGCGACGATGACGTCATATTGGTCGTCATGGCGACGATGATGTCATAATGGTCGTCATGGCGACGATGATGTCAATATGGTTGTAATGGCTTTGGTGATGTCATAATGTTCGTCATGGCGACGGTGATGTCATAATGGTCGTCATGGCGACGATGATGTCATAATGGTCGTCACGGCGACGATGATGTCATAATGGTCGTCACCGCGACGGTGATGTCATAATGGTCGTCACCGCGACGGTGATGTCATAATGGTCGTCATGGCGACGATGATGTCATACTGGTCGTCATGGCGACGGTGTTGCCATAATGGTCGTCATGGCGACGATGATGTCATATGGTCGTCATGGCGACGATGATGTCATAATGGTCGTCATGGCGACGATGACGTCATAATGGTCGTCACGGCGACGATGATGTCATAATGGTCGTCATGCCGACGATGACGTCATAATTGTCGTCATGGCGACGATGATGTCATAATGGTCGTCATGGCGACGATGATGTCATACTGGTCGTCATGGCGACGGTGTTGCCATAATGGTCGTCATGGCGACGATGATGTCATAATGGTCGTCATATCGACGTTGATGTCATAATGGTCGTCATGGCAATGGTGATGTCAGAATGGTCGTCATGGCGACGATGATGTCAGTATGGTGGTCATGGCTTTGGTGATGTTATAATGGTCGTCATGGTGACGATGATGTCATAATGGTCGTCATGGCGACGATGATGTCAATATGGTTGTCATGGCTTTGGTGATGTCATAATGGTCGTCATGGCGACGATGATGTCATAATGGTCGTCACGGCGACGGTGATGTCATAATTGTCGTCATGGCGACGATGATGTCATACTGGTCGTCATGGCGACGGTGTTGCCATAATGGTCGTCATGGCGACGATGATGTCATACTGGTCGTCATGGCGACGGTGTTGCCATAATGGTAGTCATGGCGACGATGATGTCATACTGGTCGTCATGGCGACGGTGTTGCCATAATGGTCGTCATGGCGACGATGATGTCATAATGATCGTCATGGCGACGGTGATGTCATAATGGTCGTCATGCCGACGATGATGTCATACTGGTCGTCATGGCGAAGATGATGTCATAATGGTCGTCATGGCGACGGTGATGTCATAATAGTCTTCATGGCGACGATGATGTCATAATGGTCGTCATGCCGACGATGATGTCATAATGGTCGTCATGGCGACGGTGTTGCCATAATGGTCGTCATGGCGACGATGATATCATAATGGTCGTCATGGCGACGATGATGTCAGTTTGGTGGTCATGGCTTTGGTGATGTCATAATGGTCGTCATGGCGACGGTGATGTCATAATGGTCGTCATGACAATGGTGATGTCAGAATGGTCGTCATGTCGACGATGATGTCAGTATGGTGGTCATGGCTTTGGTGATGTCATAATGGTCGTCATGGCAACGATGATGTCATAATGGTCGTCATGGCGACGATGATGTCAATATGGTTGTAATGGCTTTGGTGATGTCATAATGGTCGTCATGGCGACGGTGATGTCATAATGGTCGTCATGGCGACGATGATGTCATGATGGTCGTCACGGCGACGATGATGTCATAATGGTCGTCACCGCGACGGTGATGTCATAATGGTCGTCATGGCGACGATGATGTCATACTGGTCGTCATGGCGACGGTGTTGCCATAATTGTCGTCATGGCAACGATGATGTCATATGGTCGTCATGGCGACGATGAAGTCATAATGGTCGTCACGGCGACGATGACGTCATAATGGTCGTCACGGCGACGATGACGTCATAATGTTCGTCATGGCGACGATGACGTCATAATGGTCGTCATGGCGACGATGATATCATAATGGTCGTCATGGCGACGATGATGTCATAATGGTCGTCATGGCGACGATGATGTCATACTGGTCGTCATGGCGACGGTGTTGCCATAATGGTCGTCATGGCGACGATGATGTCATAATGGTCGTCATGGCGACGATGATGTCATAATGGTCGTCATACCGACGATGATGTCATAATGGTCGTCATGGCGAAGATGATGTCATAATGGTCGTCATGGCGACGATGATGTCATAATGGTCGTCTTGCCGACGATGATGTCATAATGGTCGTCATGGCGACGGTGATGTCATAATAGTCGTCATGGCGACGATGATGTCATAATGGTCGTCATGGCGACGATGATGTCAGTATGGTGGTCATGGCTTTGGTGATGTCATAATGGTCGTCATGGCAATGGTGATGTCAGAATGGTCGTCATGGCGACGATGATGTCAGTATGGTGGTCATGGCTTTGGTGATGTCATAATGGTCGTCATGGCGACGATGATGTCATAATGGTCGTCATGGCGACGATGATGTCATAATGGTCATCATGGCGACGATGATGTCATACTGGTCGTCATGGCGACGGTATTGCCATAATGGTCATCATGGCGACGATGATGTCATAATGGTCGTCATGCCGACGATGATGTCATAATGGTCGTCATGGCGACGATGATGTCAGTATGGTGGTCATGGCTTTGGTGATGTCATAATGGTCGTCATGGCGACGGTGATGTCATAATGGTCGTCATGGCAATGGTGATGTCAGAATGGTCGTCATGGCGACGTTGATGTCAGTATGGTGGTCATGGCTTTGGTGATGTCATAATGGTCGTCATGGCGACGATGATGTCATAATGGTCGTCATGGCGACGATGATGTCAATATGGTTGTCATGGCTTTGGTGATGTCATAATGGTCGTCAAGGCGACGGTGATGTCATAATGGTCGTCATGGCGACGATGATGTCATAATGGTCGTCACGGCGACGGTGATGTCATAATTGTCGTCATGGCGACGATGATGTCATGCTGGTCGTCATGGCGACGGTGTTGCCATAATGGTCGTCATGGCGACGATGACGTCATATTGGTCGTCATGGCGACGATGATGTCATAATGGTCGTCATGGCAACGATGACGTCATAATGGTCGTCAAGGCGACGATGATGTCATAATGGTAGTCATGGCGACGATAATGTCATACTGGTCGTCATGGCGACGGTGTTGCCATAATGGTCGTCATGGCGACGATGATGTCATAATGATCGTCATGGCGACGGTGATGTCATAATGGTCGTCATGCCGACGATGATGTCATAATGGTCGTCATGGCGACGATGACGTCATAATGGTCGTCATGGCGACAATGACGTCATAATGGTCGTCATGGCGACGATGATGTCATAATGGTCGTCATGGCGACGGTGATGTCATAATAGTCGTCATGGCGACGATGATGTCATAATGGTCGTCATGCCGACGATGATGTCATAATGGTCGTCATGGCGACGGTGTTGCCATAATGGTCGTCATGGCGACGATGATATCATAATGGTCGTTATGGCGACGATGATGTCAGTATGGTGGTCATGGCTTTGGTGATGTCTTAATGGTCGTCATGGCGACGGTGATGTCATAATGGTCGTCATGGCGACGATGATGTCATAATGGTCGTCACGGCGACGATGATGTCATAATGGTCGTCACCGCGACGGTGATGTCATAATGGTCGTCACCGCGACGGTGATGTCATAATGGTCGTCATGGCGACGATGATGTCTTACTGGTCGTCATGGCGACGGTGTTGCCATAATGGTCGTCATGGCGACGATGATGTCATATGGTCGTCATGGCGACGATGATGTCATAATGGTCGTCATGGCGACGATGATGTCATAATGGTCGTCACGGCGACGATGATGTCATAATGGTCGTCATGGCGACGATGACGTCATAATTGTCGTCATGGCGACGATGATGTCATAATGGTCGTCATGGCGACGATGATGTCATACTGGTCGTCATGGCGACGGTGTTGCCATAATGGTCGTCATGGCGACGATGATGTCATAATGGTCGTCATACCGACGATGATGTCATAATGGTCGTCATGGCGAAGATGATGTCATAATAGTCGTCATCGCGACGATGATGTCATAATGGTCGTCTTGCCAACGATGATGTCATAATGGTCGTCATGGCGACGGTGTTGCCATAATGGTCGTCATGGCGACGGTGATGTCATAATGTTCGTCATGTCAATGGTGATGTCAGAATGGTCGTCATGGCGACGATGATGTCAGTATCGTGGTCATGGCTTTGGTGATGTCATAATGGTCGTCATGGCGACGATGATGTCATAATGGTCGTCATGGCGACGATGATGTCAATATGGTTGTCATGGCTTTGGTGATGTCATAATGGTCGTCATGGCGACGGTGATGTCATAATGGTCGTCATGGCGACGATGATGTCATAATGGTCGTCACGGCGACGATGATGTCATAATGTTTGTCACGGCGGCGGTAATGTCATAATGGTCATCATGGCGACGATGATGTCCTTCTGTCGTCATGGCGACGGTGTTGCCATAATGGTCGTCATGGCGACGATGATGTCATAATGGTCATCATGGCGACGATGACGTCATAATGGTCGTCATGGCGACGATGACGTCATAATGGTCGTCATGGCGACGATGATGTCATACTGGTCGTCATGGCGACGATGATGTCATACTGGTCGTCATGGCGACGGTGTTGCCATAATGGTCGTCATGGCGACGATAATGTCATAATGGTCGTCATGCCGACGATGATGTCATGATGGTCGTCATGGCGACGGTGTTGCCATAATGGTCGTCATGGCGACGATGATGTCATAATGGTCGTCATGGCGATGATGATGTCATAATGGTCGTCATGGCGACGATGATGTCAGTATGGTGGTCATGTCTTTGGTGATGTCATAATGGTCGTCATGGCGATGGTGATGTCATAATGGCCGTCATGGCAATGGTGATGTCAGAATGGTCGTCATGGCGACGATGATGTCAGTATGGTGGTCATGGCTTTGGTGATGTCATAATTGTCGTCATGGCGACGATGATGTCATAATGGTCGTCATGGCGACGATGATGTCAATATGGTTGTCATGGCTTTGGTGATGTCATAATGGTCGTCATGGCGACGGTGATGTCATAATGGTCGTCATGGCGACGATGATGTCATAATGGTCGTCATGGCGACGATGATGTCATAATGGTCGTCACGGCGACGATGATGTCATAATGGTCGTCACGGCGACGATGATGTCATAATGGTCGTCATGGCGACGATGATGTCATAATGGTCGTCATGGCGACGATGACGTCATAATGGTCGTCATGGCGATGATGATGTCATAATGGTCGTCATGGCGACGGTGTTGCCATAATGGTCGTCATGGCGATGATGATGTCATAATGGTCGTCATGGCGACGGTGATGTCATAATGGTCGTCATGCCGACGATGATGTCAGTATGGTGGTCATGGCTTTGGTGATGTCATAATGGTCGTCATGGCAACGATGATGTCATAATGGTCGTCATGGCGACGATGATGTCATAATGGTCGTCATGGCGACGATGATGTCAGTATGGTGGTCATGGCTTTGGTGATGTCATACTGGTCGTCATGGCGACGGTGTTGCCATAATGGTCGTCATGGCGACGATGATGTCATAATGGTCGTCATGGCAATGGTGATGTCAGAATGGTCGTCATGGCGACGATGATGTCATAATGGTCGTCATGGCGACGGTGATGTCATAATGGTCGTCATGGCGACGGTGATGTCATAATAGTCGTCATGGCGACGATGATGTCATAATGGTCGTCATGCCGACGATGATGTCATAATGGTCGTCATGGCGACGATGATGTCATAATGGTCGTTTTCCGACGATGATGTCAATATGGTTGTCATAGCTTTGGTGATGTCATAAAGTTCGTCATGGCGACGATGATGTCATACTGGTCGTCATGGCGACGGTGTTACCATAATGGTCGTCATGGCGACGATGATGTCATAATGGTCGTCATGGCGACGATGATGTCATAATGGTCGTCATGGCGACGATGACGTCATAATGGTCGTCATGGCGACGATGATGTCATAATGGTCGTCATGACGACGATGATGTCATAATGGTCGTCATGGCGACGATGATGTCATAATGGTCGTCATGGCGACGGTGTTGCCATAATGGTCGTCATGGCGATGATGATGTCATAATGGTCGTCATGGCGACGGTGATGTCATAATGGTCGTCATGCCGACGATGATGTCAGTATGGTGGTCATGGCTTTGGTGATGTCATAATGGTCGTCATGGCAACGATGATGTCATAATGGTCGTCATGGCGACGATGATGTCATAATGGTCGTCATGGCGACGATGATGTCAGTATGGTGGTCATGGCTTTGGTGATGTCATACTGGTCGTCATGGCGACGGTGTTGCCATAATGGTCGTCATGGCGACGATGATGTCATAATGGTCGTCATGGCAATGGTGATGTCAGAATGGTCGTCATGGCGACGATGATGTCATAATGGTCGTAATGGCGACGGTGATGTCATAATGGTCGTCATGGCGACGGTGATGTCATAATAGTCGTCATGGCGACGATGATGTCATAATGGTCGTCATGCCGACGATGATGTCATAATGGTCGTCATGGCGACGATGATGTCAGTATGGTGGTCATGGCTTTGGTGATGTCATAATGGTCGTCATGGCGACGATGATGTCATAATGGTCGTTTTCCGACGATGATGTCAATATGGTTGTCATAGCTTTGGTGATGTCATAAAGGTCGTCATGGCGACGATGATGTCATACTGGTCGTCATGGCGACGGTGTTACCATAATGGTCGTCATGGCGACGATGATGTCATAATGGTCGTCATGGCGACGATGATGTCATAATGGTCGTCATGGCGACGATGACGTCATAATGGTCGTCATGGCGACGATGATGTCATAATGGTCGTCATGACGACGATGATGTCATACTGGTCGTCATGGCGACGGTATTGCCATAATGGTCGTCATGGCGACGATGATGTCATCATGGTCGTCATGCCGACAATGATGTCATAATGGTCGTCATGGCGACGGTGTTGCCATAATGGTCGTCATGTCGACGATGATGTCATAATGGTCGTCATGGCGACGATGATGTCATAATGGTCGTCATGGCGACGATGATGTCAGTATGGTGGTCATGGCTTTGGTGATGTCATAATGGTCGTCATGGCGACGTTGATGTCATAATGGTCGTCATGGCAATGGTGATGTCAGAATGGTCGTCATGGCGACGATGATGTCAGTATGGTGGTCATGGATTTGGTGATGTTATAATGGTCGTCATGGTGACGATGATGTCATAATGGTCGTCATGGCGACGATGATGTCAATATGGTTGTCATGGCTTTGGTGATGTCATAATGGTCGTCATGGCGACGATGATGTCATAATGGTAGTCATGGCGACGATGATGTCATACTGGTCGTCATGGCGACGGTGTTGCCATAATGGTAGTCATGGCGACGATGATGTCATACTGGTCGTCATGGCGACGGTGTTGCCCTAATGGTCGTCATGGCGACGATGATGTCATAATGATCGTCATGGCGACGGTGATGTCATAATGGTCGTCATGCCGACGATGATGTCATAATGGTCGTCATGGCGAAGATGATGTCATAATGGTCGTCATGGCGACGGTGATGTCATAATAGTCTTCATGGCGACGATGATGTCATAATGGTCGTCATGCCGACGATGATGTCATAATGGTCGTCATGGCGACGGTGTTGCCATAATGGTCGTCATGGCGACGATGATATCATAATGGTCGTCATGGCGACGATGATGTCAGTATGGTGGTCATGGCTTTGGTGATGTCATAATGGTCGTCATGGCGACGGTGATGTCATAATGGTCGTCATGGCAATGGTGATGTCAGAATGGTCGTCATGGCGACGATGATGTCAGTATGGTGGTCATGGCTTTGGTGATGTCATAATGGTCGTCATGGCAACGATGATGTCATAATGGTCGTCATGGCGACGATGATGTCAATATGGTTGTAATGGCTTTGGTGATGTCATAATGGTCGTCATGGCGACGGTGATGTCATAATGGTCGTCATGGCGACGATGATGTCATGATGGTCGTCACGGCGACGATGATGTCATAATGGTCGTCACCGCGACGGTGATGTCATAATGGTCGTCATGGCGACGATGATGTCATACTGGTCGTCATGGCGACGGTGTTGCCATAATTGTCGTCATGGCAACGATGATGTCATATGCTCGTCATGGCGACGATGAAGTCATAATGGTCGTCATGGCGACGATGACGTCATAATGGTCGTCACGGCGACGATGATGTCATAATGGTCGTCATGGCGACGATGACGTCATAATGGTCGTCATGGCGACGATGATGTCATAATGGTCGTCATGGCGACGATGATGTCATAATGGTTGTCATACCGACGATGATGTAATAATGGTCGTCATGGCGAAGATGATGTCATAATGGTCGTCATGGCGACGATGATGTCATAATGGTCGTCTTGCCGACGATGATGTCATAATGGTCGTCATGGCGACGGTGATGTCATAATAGTCGTCATGGCGACGATGATGTCATAATGGTCGTCATGGCGACGATGATGTCAGTATGGTGGTCATGGCTTTGGTGATGTCATAATGGTCGTCATGGCAATGGTGATGTCAGAATGGTCGTCATGGCGACGATGATGTCAGTATGGTGGTCATGGCTTTGGTGATGTCATAATGGTCGTCATGGCGACGATGATGTCATAATGGTCGTCATGGCGACGATGATGTCATAATGGTCGTCATGGCGACGATGATGTCATACTGGTCGTCATGGCGACGATGATGTCATAATGGTCGTCATGGCGACGATGATGTCATAATGGTCGTCATGGCGACGATGATGTCATACTGGTCGTCATGGCGACGGTATTGCCATAATGGTCATCATGGCGACGATGATGTCATAATGGTCGTCATGCCGACGATGATGTCATAATGGTCGTCATGGCGACGATGATGTCAGTATGGTGGTCATGGCTTTGGTGATGTCATAATGGTCGTCATGGCAATGGTGATGTCAGAATGGTCGTCATGGCGACGTTGATGTCAGTATGGTGGTCATGGCTTTGGTGATGTCATAATGGTCGTCATGGCGACGATGATGTCATAATGGTCGTCATGGCGACGATGATGTCAATATGGTTGTCATGGCTTTGGTGATGTCATAATGGTCGTCAAGGCGACGGTGATGTCATAATGGTCGTCATGGCGACGATGATGTCATAATGGTCGTCACGGCGACGGTGATGTCATAATTGTCGTCATGGCGACGATGATGTCATGCTGGTCGTCATGGCGACGGTGTTGCCATAATGGTCGTCATGGCGACGATGACGTCATATTGGTCGTCATGGCGACGATGATGTCATAATGGTCGTCATGGCAACGATGACGTCATAATGGTCGTCATGGCGACGATGATGTCATAATGGTAGTCATGGCGACGATAATGTCATACTGGTCGTCATGGCGACGGTGTTGCCATAATGGTCGTCATGGCGACGATGATGTCATAATGATCGTCATGGCGACGGTGATGTCATAATGGTCGTCATGCCGACGATGATGTCATAATGGTCGTCATGGCGACGATGACGTCATAATGGTCGTCATGGCGACGATGACGTCATAATGGTCGTCATGGTGACGATGATGTCATAATGGTCGTCATGGCGACGATGATGTCATAATGGTCGTCATGGCGACAATGTTGTCATAATGGTCGTCATGCCGACGATGATGTCATAATGGTCGTCATGGCGACGGTGTTGCCATAATGGTCGTCATGGCGACGATGATATCATAATGGTCGTCATGGCGACGATGATGTCAGTATGGTGGTCATGGCTTTGGTGATGTCTTAATGGTCGTCATGGCGACGGTGATGTCATAATGGTCGTCATGGCAATGGTGATGTCAGAATGGTCGTCATGGCGACGATGGTGTCAGTATGGTGGTCATGGCTTTGGTGATGTCATAATGGTCGTCATGGCGACGATGATGTCATAATGGTCGTCATGGCGACGATGATGTCAATATGGTTGTAATGGCTTTGGTGATGTCATAATGTTCGTCATGGCGACGGTGATGTCATAATGGTCGTCATGGCGACGATGATGTCATAATGGTCGTCACGGCGACGATGATGTCATAATGGTCGTCACCGCGACGGTGATGTCATAATGGTCGTCACCGCGACGGTGATGTCATAATGGTCGTCATGGCGACGATGATGTCATACTGGTCGTCATGGCGACGGTGTTGCCATAATGGTCGTCATGGCGACGATGATGTCATATGGTCGTCATGGCGACGATGATGTCATAATGGTCGTCATGGCGACGATGACGTCATAATGGTCGTCACGGCGACGATGATGTCATAATGGTCGTCATGCCGACGATGACGTCATAATTGTCGTCATGGCGACGATGATGTCATAATGGTCGTCATGGCGACGATGATGTCATACTGGTCGTCATGGCGACGGTGTTGCCATAATGGTCGTCATGGCGACGATGATGTCATAATGGTCGTCATACCGACGTTGATGTCATAATGGTCGTCATGGCAATGGTGATGTCAGAATGGTCGTCATGGCGACGATGATGTCAGTATGGTGGTCATGGCTTTGGTGATGTTATAATGGTCGTCATGGTGACGATGATGTCATAATGGTCGTCATGGCGACGATGATGTCAATATGGTTGTCATGGCTTTGGTGATGTCATAATGGTCGTCATGGCGACGATGATGTCATAATGGTCGTCACGGCGACGGTGATGTCATAATTGTCGTCATGGCGACGATGATGTCATACTGGTCGTCATGGCGACGGTGTTGCCATAATGGTCGTCATGGCGACGATGATGTCATAATGGTAGTCATGGCGACGATGATGTCATACTGGTCGTCATGGCGACGGTGTTGCCATAATGGTAGTCATGGCGACGATGATGTCATACTGGTCGTCATGGCGACGGTGTTGCCATAATGGTCGTCATGGCGACGATGATGTCATAATGATCGTCATGGCGACGGTGATGTCATAATGGTCGTCATGCCGACGATGATGTCATACTGGTCGTCATGGCGAAGATGATGTCATAATGGTCGTCATGGCGACGGTGATGTCACAATAGTCTTCATGGCGACGATGATGTCATAATGGTCGTCATGCCGACGATGATGTCATAATGGTCGTCATGGCGACGGTGTTGCCATAATGGTCGTCATGGCGACGATGATATCATAATGGTCGTCATGGCGACGATGATGTCAGTATGGTGGTCATGGCTTTGGTGATGTCATAATGGTCGTCATGGCGACGGTGATGTCATAATGGTCGTCATGACAATGGTGATGTCAGAATGGTCGTCATGGCGACGATGATGTCAGTATGGTGGTCATGGCTTTGGTGATGTCATAATGGTCGTCATGGCAACGATGATGTCATAATGGTCGTCATGGCGACGATGATGTCAATATGGTTGTAATGGCTTTGGTGATGTCATAATGGTCGTCATGGCGACGGTGATGTCATAATGGTCGTCATGGCGACGATGATGTCATGATGGTCGTCACGGCGACGATGATGTCATAATGGTCGTCACCGCGACGGTGATGTCATAATGGTCGTCATGGCGACGATGATGTCATACTGGTCGTCATGGCGACGGTGTTGCCATAATTGTCGTCATGGCAACGATGATGTCATATGGTCGTCATGGCGACGATGAAGTCATAATGGTCGTCATGGCGACGATGACGTCATAATGGTCGTCACGGCGACGATGATGTCATAATGTTCGTCATGGCGACGATGACGTCATAATGGTCGTCATGGCGACGATGATGTCATAATGGTCGTCATGGCGACGATGATGTCATAATGGTCGTCATGGCGACGATGATGTCATACTGGTCGTCATGGCGACGGTGTTGCCATAATGGTCGTCATGGCGACGATGATGTCATAATGGTCGTCATGGCGACGATGATGTCATAATGGTCGTCATACCGACGATGATGTCATAATGGTCGTCATGGCGAAGATGATGTCATAATGGTCGTCATGGCGACGATGATGTCATAATGGTCGTCTTGCCGACGATGATGTCATAATGGTCGTCATGGCGACGGTGATGTCATAATAGTCGTCATGGCGACGATGATGTCATAATGGTCGTCATGGCGACGATGATGTCAGTATGGTGGTCATGGCTTTGGTGATGTCATAATGGTCGTCATGGCAATGGTGATGTCAGAATGGTCGTCATGGCGACGATGATGTCAGTATGGTGGTCATGGCTTTGGTGATGTCATAATGGTCGTCATGGCGACGATGATGTCATAATGGTCGTCATGGCGACGATGATGTCATAATGGTCGTCATGGCGACGATGATGTCATACTGGTCGTCATGGCGACGGTATTGCCATAATGGTCATCATGGCGACGATGATGTCATAATGGTCGTCATGCCGACGATGATGTCATAATGGTCGTCATGGCGACGATGATGTCAGTATGGTGGTCATGGCTTTGGTGATGTCATAATGGTCGTCATGGCAATGGTGATGTCAGAATGGTCGTCATGGCGACGTTGATGTCAGTATGGTGGTCATGGCTTTGGTGATGTCATAATGGTCGTCATGGCGACGATGATGTCATAATGGTCGTCATGGCGACGATGATGTCAATATGGTTGTCATGGCTTTGGTGATGTCATAATGGTCGTCAAGGCGACGGTGATGTCATAATGGTCGTCATGGCGACGATGATGTCATAATGGTCGTCACGGCGACGGTGATGTCATAATTGTCGTCATGGCGACGATGATGTCATGCTGGTCGTCATGGCGACGGTGTTGCCATAATGGTCGTCATGGCGACGATGACGTCATATTGGTCGTCATGGCGACGATGATGTCATAATGGTCGTCATGGCGACGATGATGTCAATATGGTTGTAATGGCTTTGGTGATGTCATAATGTTCGTCATGGCGACGGTGATGTCATAATGGTCGTCATGGCGACGATGATGTCATAATGGTCGTCACGGCGACGATGATGTCATAATGGTCGTCACCGCGACGGTGATGTCATAATGGTCGTCACCGCGACGGTGATGTCATAATGGTCGTCATGGCGACGATGATGTCATACTGGTCGTCATGGCGACGGTGTTGCCATAATGGTCGTCATGGCGACGATGATGTCATATGGTCGTCATGGCGACGATGATGTCATAATGGTCGTCATGGCGACGATGACGTCATAATGGTCGTCACGGCGACGATGATGTCATAATGGTCGTCATGCCGACGATGACGTCATAATTGTCGTCATGGCGACGATGATGTCATAATGGTCGTCATGGCGACGATGATGTCATACTGGTCGTCATGGCGACGGTGTTGCCATAATGGTCGTCATGGCGACGATGATGTCATAATGGTCGTCATACCGACGTTGATGTCATAATGGTCGTCATGGCAATGGTGATGTCAGAATGGTCGTCATGGCGACGATGATGTCAGTATGGTGGTCATGGCTTTGGTGATGTTATAATGGTCGTCATGGTGACGATGATGTCATAATGGTCGTCATGGCGACGATGATGTCAATATGGTTGTCATGGCTTTGGTGATGTCATAATGGTCGTCATGGCGACGATGATGTCATAATGGTCGTCACGGCGACGGTGATGTCATTTTTGTCGTCATGGCGACGATGATGTCATACTGGTCGTCATGGCGACGGTGTTGCCATAATGGTCGTCATGGCGACGATGATGTCATAATGGTAGTCATGGCGACGATGATGTCATACTGGTCGTCATGGCGACGGTGTTGCCATAATGGTAGTCATGGCGACGATGATGTCATACTGGTCGTCATGGCGACGGTGTTGCCATAATGGTCGTCATGGCGACGATGATGTCATAATGATCGTCATGGCGACGGTGATGTCATAATGGTCGTCATGCCGACGATGATGTCATACTGGTCGTCATGGCGAAGATGATGTCATAATGGTCGTCATGGCGACGGTGATGTCATAATAGTCTTCATGGCGACGATGATGTCATAATGGTCGTCATGCCGACGATGATGTCATAATGGTCGTCATGGCGACGGTGTTGCCATAATGGTCGTCATGGCGACGATGATATCATAATGGTCGTCATGGCGACGATGATGTCAGTATGGTGGTCATGGCTTTGGTGATGTCATAATGGTCGTCATGGCGACGGTGATGTCATAATGGTCGTCATGACAATGGTGATGTCAGAATGGTCGTCATGGCGACGATGATGTCAGTATGGTGGTCATGGCTTTGGTGATGTCATAATGGTCGTCATGGCAACGATGATGTCATAATGGTCGTCATGGCGACGATGATGTCAATATGGTTGTAATGGCTTTGGTGATGTCATAATGGTCGTCATGGCGACGGTGATGTCATAATGGTCGTCATGGCGACGATGATGTCATGATGGTCGTCACGGCGACGATGATGTCATAATGGTCGTCACCGCGACGGTGATGTCATAATGGTCGTCATGGCGACGATGATGTCATACTGGTCGTCATGGCGACGGTGTTGCCATAATTGTCGTCATGGCAACGATGATGTCATATGGTCGTCATGGCGACGATGAAGTCATAATGGTCGTCATGGCGACGATGACGTCATAATGGTCGTCACGGCGACGATGATGTCATAATGTTCGTCATGGCGACGATGACGTCATAATGGTCGTCATGGCGACGATGATGTCATAATGGTCGTCATGGCGACGATGATGTCATAATGGTCGTCATGGCGACGATGATGTCATACTGGTCGTCATGGCGACGGTGTTGCCATAATGGTCGTCATGGCGACGATGATGTCATAATGGTCGTCATGGCGACGATGATGTCATAATGGTCGTCATACCGACGATGATGTCATAATGGTCGTCATGGCGAAGATGATGTCATAATGGTCGTCATGGCGACGATGATGTCATAATGGTCGTCTTGCCGACGATGATGTCATAATGGTCGTCATGGCGACGGTGATGTCATAATAGTCGTCATGGCGACGATGATGTCATAATGGTCGTCATGGCGACGATGATGTCAGTATGGTGGTCATGGCTTTGGTGATGTCATAATGGTCGTCATGGCAATGGTGATGTCAGAATGGTCGTCATGGCGACGATGATGTCAGTATGGTGGTCATGGCTTTGGTGATGTCATAATGGTCGTCATGGCGACGATGATGTCATAATGGTCGTCATGGCGACGATGATGTCATAATGGTCGTCATGGCGACGATGATGTCATACTGGTCGTCATGGCGACGGTATTGCCATAATGGTCATCATGGCGACGATGATGTCATAATGGTCGTCATGCCGACGATGATGTCATAATGGTCGTCATGGCGACGATGATGTCAGTATGGTGGTCATGGCTTTGGTGATGTCATAATGGTCGTCATGGCAATGGTGATGTCAGAATGGTCGTCATGGCGACGTTGATGTCAGTATGGTGGTCATGGCTTTGGTGATGTCATAATGGTCGTCATGGCGACGATGATGTCATAATGGTCGTCATGGCGACGATGATGTCAATATGGTTGTCATGGCTTTGGTGATGTCATAATGGTCGTCAAGGCGACGGTGATGTCATAATGGTCGTCATGGCGACGATGATGTCATAATGGTCGTCACGGCGACGGTGATGTCATAATTGTCGTCATGGCGACGATGATGTCATGCTGGTCGTCATGGCGACGGTGTTGCCATAATGGTCATCATGGCGACGATGACGTCATATTGGTCGTCATGGCGACGATGATGTCATAATGGTCGTCATGGCGACGATGATGTCAATATGGTTGTAATGGCTTTGGTGATGTCATAATGTTCGTCATGGCGACGGTGATGTCATAATGGTCGTCATGGCGACGATGATGTCATAATGGTCGTCACGGCGACGATGATGTCATAATGGTCGTCACCGCGACGGTGATGTCATAATGGTCGTCACCGCGACGGTGATGTCATAATGGTCGTCATGGCGACGATGATGTCATACTGGTCGTCATGGCGACGGTGTTGCCATAATGGTCGTCATGGCGACGATGATGTCATATGGTCGTCATGGCGACGATGATGTCATAATGGTCGTCATGGCGACGATGACGTCATAATGGTCGTCACGGCGACGATGATGTCATAATGGTCGTCATGCCGACGATGACGTCATAATTGTCGTCATGGCGACGATGATGTCATAATGGTCGTCATGGCGACGATGATGTCATACTGGTCGTCATGGCGACGGTGTTGCCATAATGGTCGTCATGGCGACGATGATGTCATAATGGTCGTCATATCGACGTTGATGTCATAATGGTCGTCATGGCAATGGTGATGTCAGAATGGTCGTCATGGCGACGATGATGTCAGTATGGTGGTCATGGCTTTGGTGATGTTATAATGGTCGTCATGGTGACGATGATGTCATAATGGTCGTCATGGCGACGATGATGTCAATATGGTTGTCATGGCTTTGGTGATGTCATAATGGTCGTCATGGCGACGATGATGTCATAATGGTCGTCACGGCGACGGTGATGTCATAATTGTCGTCATGGCGACGATGATGTCATACTGGTCGTCATGGCGACGGTGTTGCCATAATGGTCGTCATGGCGACGATGATGTCATACTGGTCGTCATGGCGACGGTGTTGCCATAATGGTAGTCATGGCGACGATGATGTCATACTGGTCGTCATGGCGACGGTGTTGCCATAATGGTCGTCATGGCGACGATGATGTCATAATGATCGTCATGGCGACGGTGATGTCATAATGGTCGTCATGCCGACGATGATGTCATACTGGTCGTCATGGCGAAGATGATGTCATAATGGTCGTCATGGCGACGGTGATGTCATAATAGTCTTCATGGCGACGATGATGTCATAATGGTCGTCATGCCGACGATGATGTCATAATGGTCGTCATGGCGACGGTGTTGCCATAATGGTCGTCATGGCGACGATGATATCATAATGGTCGTCATGGCGACGATGATGTCAGTTTGGTGGTCATGGCTTTGGTGATGTCATAATGGTCGTCATGGCGACGGTGATGTCATAATGGTCGTCATGACAATGGTGATGTCAGAATGGTCGTCATGTCGACGATGATGTCAGTATGGTGGTCATGGCTTTGGTGATGTCATAATGGTCGTCATGGCAACGATGATGTCATAATGGTCGTCATGGCGACGATGATGTCAATATGGTTGTAATGGCTTTGGTGATGTCATAATGGTCGTCATGGCGACGGTGATGTCATAATGGTCGTCATGGCGACGATGATGTCATGATGGTCGTCACGGCGACGATGATGTCATAATGGTCGTCACCGCGACGGTGATGTCATAATGGTCGTCATGGCGACGATGATGTCATACTGGTCGTCATGGCGACGGTGTTGCCATAATTGTCGTCATGGCAACGATGATGTCATATGGTCGTCATGGCGACGATGAAGTCATAATGGTCGTCACGGCGACGATGACGTCATAATGGTCGTCACGGCGACGATGACGTCATAATGTTCGTCATGGCGACGATGACGTCATAATGGTCGTCATGGCGACGATGATATCATAATGGTCGTCATGGCGACGATGATGTCATAATGGTCGTCATGGCGACGATGATGTCATACTGGTCGTCATGGCGACGGTGTTGCCATAATGGTCGTCATGGCGACGATGATGTCATAATGGTCGTCATGGCGACGATGATGTCATAATGGTCGTCATACCGACGATGATGTCATAATGGTCGTCATGGCGAAGATGATGTCATAATGGTCGTCATGGCGACGATGATGTCATAATGGTCGTCTTGCCGACGATGATGTCATAATGGTCGTCATGGCGACGGTGATGTCATAATAGTCGTCATGGCGACGATGATGTCATAATGGTCGTCATGGCGACGATGATGTCAGTATGGTGGTCATGGCTTTGGTGATGTCATAATGGTCGTCATGGCAATGGTGATGTCAGAATGGTCGTCATGGCGACGATGATGTCAGTATGGTGGTCATGGCTTTGGTGATGTCATAATGGTCGTCATGGCGACGATGATGTCATAATGGTCGTCATGGCGACGATGATGTCATAATGGTCATCATGGCGACGATGATGTCATACTGGTCGTCATGGCGACGGTATTGCCATAATGGTCATCATGGCGACGATGATGTCATAATGGTCGTCATGCCGACGATGATGTCATAATGGTCGTCATGGCGACGATGATGTCAGTATGGTGGTCATGGCTTTGGTGATGTCATAATGGTCGTCATGGCGACGGTGATGTCATAATGGTCGTCATGGCAATGGTGATGTCAGAATGGTCGTCATGGCGACGTTGATGTCAGTATGGTGATCATGGCTTTGGTGATGTCATAATGGTCGTCATGGCGACGATGATGTCATAATGGTCGTCATGGCGACGATGATGTCAATATGGTTGTCATGGCTTTGGTGATGTCATAATGGTCGTCAAGGCGACGGTGATGTCATAATGGTCGTCATGGCGACGATGATGTCATAATGGTCGTCACGGCGACGGTGATGTCATAATTGTCGTCATGGCGACGATGATGTCATGCTGGTCGTCATGGCGACGGTGTTGCCATAATGGTCGTCATGGCGACGATGACGTCATATTGGTCGTCATGGCGACGATGATGTCATAATGGTCGTCATGGCAACGATGACGTCATAATGGTCGTCAAGGCGACGATGATGTCATAATGGTAGTCATGGCGACGATAATGTCATACTGGTCGTCATGGCGACGGTGTTGCCATAATGGTCGTCATGGCGACGATGATGTCATAATGATCGTCATGGCGACGGTGATGTCATAATGGTCGTCATGCCGACGATGATGTCATAATGGTCGTCATGGCGACGATGACGTCATAATGGTCGTCATGGCGACAATGACGTCATAATGGTCGTCATGGCGACGATGATGTCATAATGGTCGTCATGGCGACGGTGATGTCATAATAGTCGTCATGGCGACGATGATGTCATAATGGTCGTCATGCCGACGATGATGTCATAATGGTCGTCATGGCGACGGTGTTGCCATAATGGTCGTCATGGCGACGATGATATCATAATGGTCGTTATGGCGACGATGATGTCAGTATGGTGGTCATGGCTTTGGTGATGTCTTAATGGTCGTCATGGCGACGGTGATGTCATAATGGTCGTCATGGCGACGATGATGTCATAATGGTCGTCACGGCGACGATGATGTCATAATGGTCGTCACCGCGACGGTGATGTCATAATGGTCGTCACCGCGACGGTGATGTCATAATGGTCGTCATGGCGACGATGATGTCTTACTGGTCGTCATGGCGACGGTGTTGCCATAATGGTCGTCATGGCGACGATGATGTCATATGGTCGTCATGGCGACGATGATGTCATAATGGTCGTCATGGCGACGATGATGTCATAATGGTCGTCACGGCGACGATGATGTCATAATGGTCGTCATGGCGACGATGACGTCATAATTGTCGTCATGGCGACGATGATGTCATAATGGTCGTCATGGCGACGATGATGTCATACTGGTCGTCATGGCGACGGTGTTGCCATAATGGTCGTCATGGCGACGATGATGTCATAATGGTCGTCATACCGACGATGATGTCATAATGGTCGTCATGGCGAAGATGATGTCATAATAGTCGTCATCGCGACGATGATGTCATAATGGTCGTCTTGCCAACGATGATGTCATAATGGTCGTCATGGCGACGGTGTTGCCATAATGGTCGTCATGGCGACGATGATGTCATAATGGTCGTCATGGCAATGGTGATGTCAGAATGGTCGTCATGGCGACGATGATGTCAGTATGGTGGTCATGGCTTTGGTGATGTCATAATGGTCGTCATGGCGACGATGATGTCATAATGGTCGTCATGGCGACGATGATGTCAATATGGTTGTCATGGCTTTGGTGATTTCATAATGGTCGTCATGGCGACGGTGATGTCATAATGGTCGTCATGGCGACGATGATGTCATAATGGTCGTCACGGCGACGATGATGTCATAATGGTCGTCACGGCGACGGTGATGTCATAATGGTCGTCATGGCGACGATGATGTCATACTGGTCGTCATGGCGACGGTGTTGTAATAATGGTCGTCATGGCGACGATGATGTCATAATGGTCGTCATGGCGACGATGATGTCAGTATGGTGGTCATGGCTTTGGTGATGTCATAATGGTCGTCATGGCGACGGTGATGTCATAATGGTCGTCATGGCAATGGTGATGTCAGAATGGTTGTCATGGCGACGATGATGTCAGTATGGTGGCCATGGCTTTGGTGATGTCATAATGGTCGTCATGGCGACGATGATGTCATAATGGTCGTCATGGCGAGGATGATGTCAATATGGTTGTCATGGCTTTGGTGATGTCATAATGGTCGTCATGGCGACGGTGATGTCATAATGGCCGTCATGCCGACGATGATGCCATAATGGTCGTCATGGCGACGGTGTTGACATAATGGTCGTCATGGCGACGATGATGTCATAATGGTCGTCATGGCGACGATGATGTCATAATGGTCGTCATGGCGACGATGATGTCAATATGGTCGTCATGGCTTTGGTGATGTCATAATGGTCGTCATGGCGACGATGCTGTCATAATGGTCGTCACGGCGACGATGATGTCATAATGGTCGTCACGGCGACGGTGATGTCATAATGGTCGCCATGGCGACGATGATGTCATACTGGTCGTCATGGCGACGGTGTTGCCATAATGGTCGTCATGGCGACGGTGATGTCATAATAGTCGTCATGGCGACGATGATGTCAGTATGGTGGTCATGGCTTTGGTGATGTCATAATGGTCGTCATGGCGACGGTGTTGCCATAATGGTCGTCATGGCGACTATGATGTCATAATGGTCGTCATGGCGACGATGATGTCAGTATGGTGGTCATGGCTTTGGTGATGTCATAATGGTCGTCATGGCGACAATGATGTCAGTATGGTGGTCATGGCTTTGGTGATGTCATAATGGTCGTCATGGCGACGGAGATGTCATAATGGTCGTCATGGCAATGGTGATGTCAGAATGGTCGTCATGGAGACGATGATGTCAGTATGGTGGTCATGGCTTTGGTGATGTCATAATGGTCGTCATGGCGACGATGATGTCATAATGGTCGTCATGGCGACGATGATGTCAATACGGTTGTCATGGCTTTGGTGATGTCATAATGGTCGTCATGGCGACGGTGATGTCATAATGGTCGTCATGGCGACGGTGATGTCATAATGGTCGTCATGGCGACGATTATGTCATAATGGTCGTCACGGCGACGATGATGTCATAATGGTCGTCACGGCGGCGGTAATGTCATAATTGTCGTCATGGCGACGATGATGTCATACTGTCGTCATGGCGACGGTGTTGCCATAATGGTCGTCATGGCGACGATGATGTCATAATGGTCATCATGGCGACGATGACGTCATAATGGTCGTCATGGCGACGATGACGTCATAATGGTCGTCATGGCGACGATGACGTCATAATGGTCGTCATGGCGACAATGATGTCATAATGGTCGTCATGGCGACGATGATGTCATACTGGTCGTCATGGCGACAGTGTTGCCATAATGGTCGTCATGGCGACGATGATGTCATAATGGTCGTCATGCCGACGATGATGTCATAATGGTCGTCATGGCGACGGTGTTGCCATAATGGTCGTCATGGCGACGATGATGTCATAATGGTCGTCATGGCGACGGTGATGTCATAATGGTCGTCATGGCGACGATGATGTCATAATGGTCGTCACGGCGACGGTGATGTCATAATTGTCGTCATGGCGACGATGATGTCATGCTGGTCGTCATGGCGACGGTGTTGCCATAATGGTCGTCATGGCGACGATGACGTCATATTGGTCGTCATGGCGACGATGATGTCATAATGGTCGTCATGGCAACGATGACGTCATAATGGTCGTCATGGCGACGATGATGTCATAATGGTAGTCATGGCGACGATAATGTCATACTGGTCGTCATGGCGACGGTGTTGCCATAATGGTCGTCATGGCGACGATGATGTCATAATGATCGTCATGGCGACGGTGATGTCATAATGGTCGTCATGCCGACGATGATGTCATAATGGTCGTCATGGCGACGATGACGTCATAATGGTCGTCATGGCGACGATGACGTCATAATGGTCGTCATGGCGACGATGATGTCATAATGGTCGTCATGGCGACGATGATGTCATAATGGTCGTCATGCCGACGATGATGTCATAATGGTCGTCATGGCGACGGTGTTGCCATAATGGTCGTCATGGCGACGATGATATCATAATGGTCGTCATGGCGACGATGATGTCAGTATGGTGGTCATGGCTTTGGTGATGTCATAATGGTCGTCATGGCGACGGTGATGTCATAATGGTCGTCATGACAATGGTGATGTCAGAATGGTCGTCATGTCGACGATGATGTCAGTATGGTGGTCATGGCTTTGGTGATGTCATAATGGTCGTCATGGCAACGATGATGTCATAATGGTCGTCATGGCGACGATGATGTCAATATGGTTGTAATGGCTTTGGTGATGTCATAATGGTCGTCATGGCGACGGTGATGTCATAATGGTCGTCATGGCGACGATGATGTCATGATGGTCGTCACGGCGACGATGATGTCATAATGGTCGTCACCGCGACGGTGATGTCATACTGGTCGTCATGGCGACGGTGTTGCCATAATTGTCGTCATGGCAACGATGATGTCATATGGTCGTCACGGCGACGATGAAGTCATAATGGTCGTCACGGCGACGATGACGTCATAATGGTCGTCATGGCGACGATGATGTCATAATGGTCGTCATGGCGACGATGATGTCATAATGGTCGTCATGGCGACGATGATGTCATAATGGTCGTCATGGCGACGATGATGTCATACTGGTCGTCATGGCGACGGTGTTGCCATAATGGTCGTCATGGCGACGATGATGTCATAATGGTCGTCATGGCGACGATGATGTCATAATGGTCGTCATACCGACGATGATGTCATAATGGTCGTCATGGCGAAGATGATGTCATAATGGTCGTCATGGCGACGATGATGTCATAATGGTCGTCTTGCCGACGATGATGTCATAATGGTCGTCATGGCGACGGTGATGTCATAATAGTCGTCATGGCGACGATGATGTCATAATGGTCGTCATGGCGACGATGATGTCAGTATGGTGGTCATGGCTTTGGTGATGTCATAATGGTCGTCATGGCAATGGTGATGTCAGAATGGTCGTCATGGCGACGATGATGTCAGTATGGTGGTCATGGCTTTGGTGATGTCATAATGGTCGTCATGGCGACGATGATGTCATAATGGTCGTCATGGCGACGATGATGTCATAATGGTCATCATGGCGACGATGATGTCATACTGGTCGTCATGGCGACGGTATTGCCATAATGGTCATCATGGCGACGATGATGTCATAATGGTCGTCATGCCGACGATGATGTCATAATGGTCGTCATGGCGACGATGATGTCAGTATGGTGGTCATGGCTTTGGTGATGTCATAATGGTCGTCATGGCGACGGTGATGTCATAATGGTCGTCATGGCAATGGTGATGTCAGAATGGTCGTCATGGCGACGTTGATGTCAGTATGGTGGTCATGGCTTTGGTGATGTCATAATGGTCGTCATGGCGACGATGATGTCATAATGGTCGTCATGGCGACGATGATGTCAATATGGTTGTCATGGCTTTGGTGATGTCATAATGGTCGTCAAGGCGACGGTGATGTCATAATGGTCGTCATGGCGACGATGATGTCATAATGGTCGTCACGGCGACGGTGATGTCATAATTGTCGTCATGGCGACGATGATGTCATGCTGGTCGTCATGGCGACGGTGTTGCCATAATGGTCGTCATGGCGACGATGACGTCATATTGGTCGTCATGGCGACGATGATGTCATAATGGTCGTCATGGCAACGATGACGTCATAATGGTCGTCAAGGCGACGATGATGTCATAATGGTAGTCATGGCGACGATAATGTCATACTGGTCGTCATGGCGACGGTGTTGCCATAATGGTCGTCATGGCGACGATGATGTCATAATGATCGTCATGGCGACGGTGATGTCATAATGGTCGTCATGCCGACGATGATGTCATAATGGTCGTCATGGCGACGATGACGTCATAATGGTCGTCATGGCGACGATGACGTCATAATGGTCGTCATGGCGACGATGATGTCATAATGGTCGTCATGGCGACGGTGATGTCATAATAGTCGTCATGGCGACGATGATGTCATAATGGTCGTCATGCCGACGATGATGTCATAATGGTCGTCATGGCGACGGTGTTGCCATAATGGTCGTCATGGCGACGATGATATCATAATGGTCGTTATGGCGACGATGATGTCAGTATGGTGGTCATGGCTTTGGTGATGTCTTAATGGTCGTCATGGCGACGGTGATGTCATAATGGTCGTCATGGCGACGATGATGTCATAATGGTCGTCACGGCGACGATGATGTCATAATGGTCGTCACCGCGACGGTGATGTCATAATGGTCGTCACCGCGACGGTGATGTCATAATGGTCGTCATGGCGACGATGATGTCTTACTGGTCGTCATGGCGACGGTGTTGCCATAATGGTCGTCATGGCGACGATGATGTCATATGGTCGTCATGGCGACGATGATGTCATAATGGTCGTCATGGCGACGATGATGTCATAATGGTCGTCACGGCGACGATGATGTCATAATGGTCGTCATGGCGACGATGACGTCATAATTGTCGTCATGGCGACGATGATGTCATAATGGTCGTCATGGCGACGATGATGTCATACTGGTCGTCATGGCGACGGTGTTGCCATAATGGTCGTCATGGCGACGATGATGTCATAATGGTCGTCATACCGACGATGATGTCATAATGGTCGTCATGGCGAAGATGATGTCATAATAGTCGTCATCGCGACGATGATGTCATAATGGTCGTCTTGCCAACGATGATGTCATAATGGTCGTCATGGCGACGGTGTTGCCATAATGGTCGTCATGGCGACGATGATGTCATAATGGTCGTCATGGCAATGGTGATGTCAGAATGGTCGTCATGGCGACGATGATGTCAGTATGGTGGTCATGGCTTTGGTGATGTCATAATGGTCGTCATGGCGACGATGATGTCATAATGGTCGTCATGGCGACGATGATGTCAATATGGTTGTCATGGCTTTGGTGATTTCATAATGGTCGTCATGGCGACGGTGATGTCATAATGGTCGTCATGGCGACGATGATGTCATAATGGTCGTCACGGCGACGATGATGTCATAATGGTCGTCACGGCGACGGTGATGTCATAATGGTCGTCATGGCGACGATGATGTCATACTGGTCGTCATGACGACGGTGTTGTAATAATGGTCGTCATGGCGACGATGATGTCATAATGGTCGTCATGGCGACGATGATGTCAGTATGGTGGTCATGGCTTTGGTGATGTCATAATGGTCGTCATGGCGACGGTGATGTCATAATGGTCGTCATGGCAATGGTGATGTCAGAATGGTTGTCATGGCGACGATGATGTCAGTATGGTGGCCATGGCTTTGGTGATGTCATAATGGTCGTCATGGCGACGATGATGTCATAATGGTCGTCATGGCGAGGATGATGTCATAATGGTCGTCATGGCGACGATGATGTCATAATGGTCGTCATGGCGACGATGATGTCATAATGGTCGTCATGGCGACGATGATGTCAATATGGTCGTCATGGCTTTGGTGATGTCATAATGGTCGTCATGGCGACGATGCTGTCATAATGGTCGTCACGGCGACGATGATGTCATAATGGTCGTCACGGCGACGGTGATGTCATAATGGTCGCCATGGCGACGATGATGTCATACTGGTCGTCATGGCGACGGTGTTGCCATAATGGTCGTCATGGCGACGGTGATGTCATAATAGTCGTCATGGCGACGATGATGTCAGTATGGTGGTCATGGCTTTGGTGATGTCATAATGGTCGTCATGGCGACGGTGTTGCCATAATGGTCGTCATGGCGACTATGATGTCATAATGGTCGTCATGGCGACGATGATGTCAGTATGGTGGTCATGGCTTTGGTGATGTCATAATGGTCGTCATGGCGACAATGATGTCAGTATGGTGGTCATGGCTTTGGTGATGTCATAATGGTCGTCATGGCGACGGAGATGTCATAATGGTCGTCATGGCAATGGTGATGTCAGAATGGTCGTCATGGAGACGATGATGTCAGTATGGTGGTCATGGCTTTGGTGATGTCATAATGGTCGTCATGGCGACGATGATGTCATAATGGTCGTCATGGCGACGATGATGTCAATACGGTTGTCATGGCTTTGGTGATGTCATAATGGTCGTCATGGCGACGGTGATGTCATAATGGTCGTCATGGCGACGGTGATGTCATAATGGTCGTCATGGCGACGATTATGTCATAATGGTCGTCACGGCGACGATGATGTCATAATGGTCGTCACGGCGGCGGTAATGTCATAATTGTCGTCATGGCGACGATGATGTCATACTGTCGTCATGGCGACGGTGTTGCCATAATGGTCGTCATGGCGACGATGATGTCATAATGGTCATCATGGCGACGATGACGTCATAATGGTCGTCATGGCGACGATGACGTCATAATGGTCGTCATGGCGACAATGATGTCATAATGGTCGTCATGGCGACGATGATGTCATACTGGTCGTCATGGCGACAGTGTTGCCATAATGGTCGTCATGGCGACGATGATGTCATAATGGTCGTCATGCCGACGATGATGTCATAATGGTCGTCATGGCGACGGTGTTGCCATAATGGTCGTCATGGCGACGATGATGTCATAATGGTCGTCATGGCGACGGTGATGTCAGAATGGTCGTCATGGCGACGATGATGTCATAATGGTCGTCACGGCGACGGTGATGTCATAATTGTCGTCATGGCGACGATGATGTCATGCTGGTCGTCATGGCGACGGTGTTGCCATAATGGTCGTCATGGCGACGATGATGTCATAATGGTCGTCATGGCAACGATGACGTCATAATGGTCGTCATGGCGACGATGATGTCATAATGGTAGTCATGGCGACGATAATGTCATACTGGTCGTCATGGCGACGGTGTTGCCATAATGGTCGTCATGGCGACGATGATGTCATAATGGTCGTCATGGCGACGATGATGTCATACTGGTCGTCATGGCGACGGTGTTGCCATAATGGTCGTCATGGCGACGATGATGTCATAATGGTCGTCATACCGACGATGATGTCATAATGGTCGTCATGGCGAAGATGATGTCATAATAGTCGTCATCGCGACGATGATGTCATAATGGTCGTCTTGCCAACGATGATGTCATAATGGTCGTCATGGCGACGGTGTTGCCATAATGGTCGTCATGGCGACGATGATGTCATAATGGTCGTCATGGCAATGGTGATGTCAGAATGGTCGTCATGGCGACGATGATGTCAGTATGGTGGTCATGGCTTTGGTGATGTCATAATGGTCGTCATGGCGACGATGATGTCATAATGGTCGTCATGGCGACGATGATGTCAATATGGTTGTCATGGCTTTGGTGATTTCATAATGGTCGTCATGGCGACGGTGATGTCATAATGGTCGTCATGGCGACGATGATGTCATAATGGTCGTCACGGCGACGATGATGTCATAATGGTCGTCACGGCGACGGTGATGTCATAATGGTCGTCATGGCGACGATGATGTCATACTGGTCGTCATGGCGACGGTGTTGTAATAATGGTCGTCATGGCGACGATGATGTCATAATGGTCGTCATGGCGACGATGATGTCAGTATGGTGGTCATGGCTTTGGTGATGTCATAATGGTCGTCATGGCGACGGTGATGTCATAATGGTCGTCATGGCAATGGTGATGTCAGAATGGTTGTCATGGCGACGATGATGTCAGTATGGTGGCCATGGCTTTGGTGATGTCATAATGGTCGTCATGGCGACGATGATGTCATAATGGTCGTCATGGCGAGGATGATGTCAATATGGTTGTCATGGCTTTGGTGATGTCATAATGGTCGTCATGGCGACGGTGATGTCATAATGGCCGTCATGCCGACGATGATGCCATAATGGTCGTCATGGCGACGGTGTTGACATAATGGTCGTCATGGCGACGATGATGTCATAATGGTCGTCATGGCGACGATGATGTCATAATGGTCGTCATGGCGACGATGATGTCAATATGGTCGTCATGGCTTTGGTGATGTCATAATGGTCGTCATGGCGACGATGCTGTCATAATGGTCGTCACGGCGACGATGATGTCATAATGGTCGTCACGGCGACGGTGATGTCATAATGGTCGCCATGGCGACGATGATGTCATACTGGTCGTCATGGCGACGGTGTTGCCATAATGGTCGTCATGGCGACGGTGATGTCATAATAGTCGTCATGGCGACGATGATGTCAGTATGGTGGTCATGGCTTTGGTGATGTCATAATGGTCGTCATGGCGACGGTGTTGCCATAATGGTCGTCATGGCGACTATGATGTCATAATGGTCGTCATGGCGACGATGATGTCAGTATGGTGGTCATGGCTTTGGTGATGTCATAATGGTCGTCATGGCGACAATGATGTCAGTATGGTGGTCATGGCTTTGGTGATGTCATAATGGTCGTCATGGCGACGGAGATGTCATAATGGTCGTCATGGCAATGGTGATGTCAGAATGGTCGTCATGGAGACGATGATGTCAGTATGGTGGTCATGGCTTTGGTGATGTCATAATGGTCGTCATGGCGACGATGATGTCATAATGGTCGTCATGGCGACGATGATGTCAATACGGTTGTCATGGCTTTGGTGATGTCATAATGGTCGTCATGGCGACGGTGATGTCATAATGGTCGTCATGGCGACGGTGATGTCATAATGGTCGTCATGGCGACGATTATGTCATAATGGTCGTCACGGCGACGATGATGTCATAATGGTCGTCACGGCGGCGGTAATGTCATAATTGTCGTCAT
The DNA here is from genome assembly GCF_046119375.1 of Phyllobates terribilis. Classification (NCBI taxonomy): domain Eukaryota; kingdom Metazoa; phylum Chordata; class Amphibia; order Anura; family Dendrobatidae; genus Phyllobates; species Phyllobates terribilis. The sequence continues at coordinate 3,748,797 of NW_027362911.1, forward strand.
GGCGACGATGATGTCATACTGTCGTCATGGCGACGGTGTTGCCATAATGGTCGTCATGGCGACGATGATGTCATAATGGTCATCATGGCGACGATGACGTCATAATGGTCGTCATGGCGACGATGACGTCATAATGGTCGTCATGGCGACGATGACGTCATAATGGTCGTCATGGCGACAATGATGTCATAATGGTCGTCATGGCGACGATGATGTCATACTGGTCGTCATGGCGACAGTGTTGCCATAATGGTCGTCATGGCGACGATGATGTCATAATGGTCGTCATGCCGACGATGATGTCATAATGGTCGTCATGGCGACGGTGTTGCCATAATGGTCGTCATGGCGACGATGATGTCATAATGGTCGTCATGGCGACGGTGATGTCATAATGGTCGTCATGGCGACGATGATGTCATAATGGTCGTCACGGCGACGGTGATGTCATAATTGTCGTCATGGCGACGATGATGTCATGCTGGTCGTCATGGCGACGGTGTTGCCATAATGGTCGTCATGGCGACGATGACGTCATATTGGTCGTCATGGCGACGATGATGTCATAATGGTCGTCATGGCAACGATGACGTCATAATGGTCGTCATGGCGACGATGATGTCATAATGGTAGTCATGGCGACGATAATGTCATACTGGTCGTCATGGCGACGGTGTTGCCATAATGGTCGTCATGGCGACGATGATGTCATAATGATCGTCATGGCGACGGTGATGTCATAATGGTCGTCATGCCGACGATGATGTCATAATGGTCGTCATGGCGACGATGACGTCATAATGGTCGTCATGGCGACGATGACGTCATAATGGTCGTCATGGCGACGATGATGTCATAATGGTCGTCATGGCGACGATGATGTCATAATGGTCGTCATGCCGACGATGATGTCATAATGGTCGTCATGGCGACGGTGTTGCCATAATGGTCGTCATGGCGACGATGATATCATAATGGTCGTCATGGCGACGATGATGTCAGTATGGTGGTCATGGCTTTGGTGATGTCATAATGGTCGTCATGGCGACGGTGATGTCATAATGGTCGTCATGACAATGGTGATGTCAGAATGGTCGTCATGTCGACGATGATGTCAGTATGGTGGTCATGGCTTTGGTGATGTCATAATGGTCGTCATGGCAACGATGATGTCATAATGGTCGTCATGGCGACGATGATGTCAATATGGTTGTAATGGCTTTGGTGATGTCATAATGGTCGTCATGGCGACGGTGATGTCATAATGGTCGTCATGGCGACGATGATGTCATGATGGTCGTCACGGCGACGATGATGTCATAATGGTCGTCACCGCGACGGTGATGTCATACTGGTCGTCATGGCGACGGTGTTGCCATAATTGTCGTCATGGCAACGATGATGTCATATGGTCGTCACGGCGACGATGAAGTCATAATGGTCGTCACGGCGACGATGACGTCATAATGGTCGTCATGGCGACGATGATGTCATAATGGTCGTCATGGCGACGATGATGTCATAATGGTCGTCATGGCGACGATGATGTCATAATGGTCGTCATGGCGACGATGATGTCATACTGGTCGTCATGGCGACGGTGTTGCCATAATGGTCGTCATGGCGACGATGATGTCATAATGGTCGTCATGGCGACGATGATGTCATAATGGTCGTCATACCGACGATGATGTCATAATGGTCGTCATGGCGAAGATGATGTCATAATGGTCGTCATGGCGACGATGATGTCATAATGGTCGTCTTGCCGACGATGATGTCATAATGGTCGTCATGGCGACGGTGATGTCATAATAGTCGTCATGGCGACGATGATGTCATAATGGTCGTCATGGCGACGATGATGTCAGTATGGTGGTCATGGCTTTGGTGATGTCATAATGGTCGTCATGGCAATGGTGATGTCAGAATGGTCGTCATGGCGACGATGATGTCAGTATGGTGGTCATGGCTTTGGTGATGTCATAATGGTCGTCATGGCGACGATGATGTCATAATGGTCGTCATGGCGACGATGATGTCATAATGGTCATCATGGCGACGATGATGTCATACTGGTCGTCATGGCGACGGTATTGCCATAATGGTCATCATGGCGACGATGATGTCATAATGGTCGTCATGCCGACGATGATGTCATAATGGTCGTCATGGCGACGATGATGTCAGTATGGTGGTCATGGCTTTGGTGATGTCATAATGGTCGTCATGGCGACGGTGATGTCATAATGGTCGTCATGGCAATGGTGATGTCAGAATGGTCGTCATGGCGACGTTGATGTCAGTATGGTGGTCATGGCTTTGGTGATGTCATAATGGTCGTCATGGCGACGATGATGTCATAATGGTCGTCATGGCGACGATGATGTCAATATGGTTGTCATGGCTTTGGTGATGTCATAATGGTCGTCAAGGCGACGGTGATGTCATAATGGTCGTCATGGCGACGATGATGTCATAATGGTCGTCACGGCGACGGTGATGTCATAATTGTCGTCATGGCGACGATGATGTCATGCTGGTCGTCATGGCGACGGTGTTGCCATAATGGTCGTCATGGCGACGATGACGTCATATTGGTCGTCATGGCGACGATGATGTCATAATGGTCGTCATGGCAACGATGACGTCATAATGGTCGTCAAGGCGACGATGATGTCATAATGGTAGTCATGGCGACGATAATGTCATACTGGTCGTCATGGCGACGGTGTTGCCATAATGGTCGTCATGGCGACGATGATGTCATAATGATCGTCATGGCGACGGTGATGTCATAATGGTCGTCATGCCGACGATGATGTCATAATGGTCGTCATGGCGACGATGACGTCATAATGGTCGTCATGGCGACGATGACGTCATAATGGTCGTCATGGCGACGATGATGTCATAATGGTCGTCATGGCGACGGTGATGTCATAATAGTCGTCATGGCGACGATGATGTCATAATGGTCGTCATGCCGACGATGATGTCATAATGGTCGTCATGGCGACGGTGTTGCCATAATGGTCGTCATGGCGACGATGATATCATAATGGTCGTTATGGCGACGATGATGTCAGTATGGTGGTCATGGCTTTGGTGATGTCTTAATGGTCGTCATGGCGACGGTGATGTCATAATGGTCGTCATGGCGACGATGATGTCATAATGGTCGTCACGGCGACGATGATGTCATAATGGTCGTCACCGCGACGGTGATGTCATAATGGTCGTCACCGCGACGGTGATGTCATAATGGTCGTCATGGCGACGATGATGTCTTACTGGTCGTCATGGCGACGGTGTTGCCATAATGGTCGTCATGGCGACGATGATGTCATATGGTCGTCATGGCGACGATGATGTCATAATGGTCGTCATGGCGACGATGATGTCATAATGGTCGTCACGGCGACGATGATGTCATAATGGTCGTCATGGCGACGATGACGTCATAATTGTCGTCATGGCGACGATGATGTCATAATGGTCGTCATGGCGACGATGATGTCATACTGGTCGTCATGGCGACGGTGTTGCCATAATGGTCGTCATGGCGACGATGATGTCATAATGGTCGTCATACCGACGATGATGTCATAATGGTCGTCATGGCGAAGATGATGTCATAATAGTCGTCATCGCGACGATGATGTCATAATGGTCGTCTTGCCAACGATGATGTCATAATGGTCGTCATGGCGACGGTGTTGCCATAATGGTCGTCATGGCGACGATGATGTCATAATGGTCGTCATGGCAATGGTGATGTCAGAATGGTCGTCATGGCGACGATGATGTCAGTATGGTGGTCATGGCTTTGGTGATGTCATAATGGTCGTCATGGCGACGATGATGTCATAATGGTCGTCATGGCGACGATGATGTCAATATGGTTGTCATGGCTTTGGTGATTTCATAATGGTCGTCATGGCGACGGTGATGTCATAATGGTCGTCATGGCGACGATGATGTCATAATGGTCGTCACGGCGACGATGATGTCATAATGGTCGTCACGGCGACGGTGATGTCATAATGGTCGTCATGGCGACGATGATGTCATACTGGTCGTCATGACGACGGTGTTGTAATAATGGTCGTCATGGCGACGATGATGTCATAATGGTCGTCATGGCGACGATGATGTCAGTATGGTGGTCATGGCTTTGGTGATGTCATAATGGTCGTCATGGCGACGGTGATGTCATAATGGTCGTCATGGCAATGGTGATGTCAGAATGGTTGTCATGGCGACGATGATGTCAGTATGGTGGCCATGGCTTTGGTGATGTCATAATGGTCGTCATGGCGACGATGATGTCATAATGGTCGTCATGGCGAGGATGATGTCATAATGGTCGTCATGGCGACGATGATGTCATAATGGTCGTCATGGCGACGATGATGTCATAATGGTCGTCATGGCGACGATGATGTCAATATGGTCGTCATGGCTTTGGTGATGTCATAATGGTCGTCATGGCGACGATGCTGTCATAATGGTCGTCACGGCGACGATGATGTCATAATGGTCGTCACGGCGACGGTGATGTCATAATGGTCGCCATGGCGACGATGATGTCATACTGGTCGTCATGGCGACGGTGTTGCCATAATGGTCGTCATGGCGACGGTGATGTCATAATAGTCGTCATGGCGACGATGATGTCAGTATGGTGGTCATGGCTTTGGTGATGTCATAATGGTCGTCATGGCGACGGTGTTGCCATAATGGTCGTCATGGCGACTATGATGTCATAATGGTCGTCATGGCGACGATGATGTCAGTATGGTGGTCATGGCTTTGGTGATGTCATAATGGTCGTCATGGCGACAATGATGTCAGTATGGTGGTCATGGCTTTGGTGATGTCATAATGGTCGTCATGGCGACGGAGATGTCATAATGGTCGTCATGGCAATGGTGATGTCAGAATGGTCGTCATGGAGACGATGATGTCAGTATGGTGGTCATGGCTTTGGTGATGTCATAATGGTCGTCATGGCGACGATGATGTCATAATGGTCGTCATGGCGACGATGATGTCAATACGGTTGTCATGGCTTTGGTGATGTCATAATGGTCGTCATGGCGACGGTGATGTCATAATGGTCGTCATGGCGACGGTGATGTCATAATGGTCGTCATGGCGACGATTATGTCATAATGGTCGTCACGGCGACGATGATGTCATAATGGTCGTCACGGCGGCGGTAATGTCATAATTGTCGTCATGGCGACGATGATGTCATACTGTCGTCATGGCGACGGTGTTGCCATAATGGTCGTCATGGCGACGATGATGTCATAATGGTCATCATGGCGACGATGACGTCATAATGGTCGTCATGGCGACGATGACGTCATAATGGTCGTCATGGCGACAATGATGTCATAATGGTCGTCATGGCGACGATGATGTCATACTGGTCGTCATGGCGACAGTGTTGCCATAATGGTCGTCATGGCGACGATGATGTCATAATGGTCGTCATGCCGACGATGATGTCATAATGGTCGTCATGGCGACGGTGTTGCCATAATGGTCGTCATGGCGACGATGATGTCATAATGGTCGTCATGGCGACGGTGATGTCAGAATGGTCGTCATGGCGACGATGATGTCATAATGGTCGTCACGGCGACGGTGATGTCATAATTGTCGTCATGGCGACGATGATGTCATGCTGGTCGTCATGGCGACGGTGTTGCCATAATGGTCGTCATGGCGACGATGATGTCATAATGGTCGTCATGGCAACGATGACGTCATAATGGTCGTCATGGCGACGATGATGTCATAATGGTAGTCATGGCGACGATAATGTCATACTGGTCGTCATGGCGACGGTGTTGCCATAATGGTCGTCATGGCGACGATGATGTCATAATGATCGTCATGGCGACGGTGATGTCATAATGGTCGTCATGCCGACGATGATGTCATAATGGTCGTCATGGCGACGATGACGTCATAATGGTCGTCATGGCGACGATGACGTCATAATGGTCGTCATGGCGACGATGATGTCATAATGGTCGTCATGGCGACGATGATGTCATAATGGTCGTCATGCCGACGATGATGTCATAATGGTCGTCATGGCGACGATGATATCATAATGGTCGTCATGGCGACGATGATGTCAGTATGGTGGTCATGGCTTTGGTGATGTCTTAATGGTCGTCATGGCGACGGTGATGTCATAATGGTCGTCATGGCAATGGTGATGTCAGAATGGTCGTCATGGCGACGATGATGTCATAATGGTCGTCATGGCGACGATGATGTCATAATGGTCGTCATGGCGACGATGATGTCAATATGGTTGTAATGGCTTTGGTGATGTCATAATGTTCGTCATGGCGACGGTGATGTCGCAATGGTCGTCATGGCGACGATGATGTCATAATGGTCGTCATGGCGACGATGACGTCATAATTGTCGTCATGGCGACGATGATGTCATAATGGTCGTCATGGCGACGATGATGTCATACTGGTCGTCATGGCGACGGTGTTGCCATAATGGTCGTCATGGCGACGATGATGTCATAATGGTCGTCATACCGACGATGATGTCATAATGGTCGTCATGGCGAAGATGATGTCATAATAGTCGTCATCGCGACGATGATGTCATAATGGTCGTCTTGCCAACGATGATGTCATAATGGTCGTCATGGCGACGGTGTTGCCATAATGGTCGTCATGGCGACGATGATGTCATAGTGGTCGTCATGGCGACGATGATGTCATAATGGTCGTCATGGCGACGATGATGTCAGTATGGTGGTCATGACTTTGGTGATGTCATAATGGTCGTCATGGCAATGGTGATGTCAGAATGGTCGTCATGGCGACGATGATGTCAGTGTGGTGGTCATCGCTTTGGTGATGTCATAATGGTCGTCATGGCGACGATGATGTCATAATGGTCGTCATGGCGACGATGATGTCAATATGGTTGTCATGGCTTTGGTGATGTCATAATGGTCGTCATGGCGACGGTGATGTCATAATGGTCGTCATGGCGACGATGATGTCATAATGGTCGTCACGGCGACGATGATGTCATAATGGTCGTCACGGCGACGGTGATGTCATAATGGTCGTCATGGCGACGATGATGTCATACTGGTCGTCATGGCGACGGTGTTGCCATAATGGTCGTCATGGCGACGATGATGTCATAATGGTCGTCATGGCGACGATGATGTCAGTATGGTGGTCATGGCTTTGGTGATGTCATAATGGTCGTCATGGCGACGGTGATGTCATAATGGTCGTCATGGCAATGGTGATGTCAGAATGGTTGTCATGGCGACGATGATGTAAGTATGGTGGCCATGGCTTTTGTGATGTCATAATGGTCGTCATGGCGACGATGATGTCATAATGGTCGTCATGGCGACGATGATGTCAATATGGTTGTCATGGCTTTGGTGATGTCATAATGGTCGTCATGGCGACGGTGATGTCATAATGGTCGTCATGCCGACGATAATGCCATAATGGTCGTCATGGCGACGGTGTTGACATAATGGTCGTCATGGCGACGATGATGTCATAATGGTCGTCATGGCGACGATGATGTCAATATGGTCGTCATGGCTTTGGTGATGTCATAATGGTCGTCATGGCGACGATGATGTCATAATGGTCGTCATGGCGACGATGATGTCATAATGGTCGTCATGGCGACGATGATGTCATAATGGTCGTCATGGCGACGATGATGTCATAATGGTCGTCACGGCGACGATGATGTCATAATGGTCGTCATGGCGACGATGATGTCATAATGGTCGTCACGGCGACGATGATGTCATAATGGTCGTCATGGCGACGATGACGTCATAATTGTCGTCATGGCGACGATGATGTCATAATGGTCGTCATGGCGACGATGATGTCATACTGGTCGTCATGGCGACGGTGTTGCCATAATGGTCGTCATGGCGACGATGATGTCATAATGGTCGTCATACCGACGATGATGTCATAATGGTCGTCATGGCGAAGATGATGTCATAATAGTCGTCATCGCGACGATGATGTCATAATGGTCGTCTTGCCAACGATGATGTCATAATGGTCGTCATGGCGACGGTGTTGCCATAATGGTCGTCATGGCGACGATGATGTCATAATGGTCGTCATGGCAATGGTGATGTCAGAATGGTCGTCATGGCGACGATGATGTCAGTATGGTGGTCATGGCTTTGGTGATGTCATAATGGTCGTCATGGCGACGATGATGTCATAATGGTCGTCATGGCGACGATGATGTCAATATGGTTGTCATGGCTTTGGTGATTTCATAATGGTCGTCATGGCGACGGTGATGTCATAATGGTCGTCATGGCGACGATGATGTCATAATGGTCGTCACGGCGACGATGATGTCATAATGGTCGTCACGGCGACGGTGATGTCATAATGGTCGTCATGGCGACGATGATGTCATACTGGTCGTCATGACGACGGTGTTGTAATAATGGTCGTCATGGCGACGATGATGTCATAATGGTCGTCATGGCGACGATGATGTCAGTATGGTGGTCATGGCTTTGGTGATGTCATAATGGTCGTCATGGCGACGATGATGTCATAATGGTCGTCATGGCGACGATGATGTCAATATGGTTGTCATGGCTTTGGTGATTTCATAATGGTCGTCATGGCGACGGTGATGTCATAATGGTCGTCATGGCGACGATGATGTCATAATGGTCGTCACGGCGACGATGATGTCATAATGGTCGTCACGGCGACGGTGATGTCATAATGGTCGTCATGGCGACGATGATGTCATACTGGTCGTCATGACGACGGTGTTGTAATAATGGTCGTCATGGCGACGATGATGTCATAATGGTCGTCATGGCGACGATGATGTCAGTATGGTGGTCATGGCTTTGGTGATGTCATAATGGTCGTCATGGCGACGGTGATGTCATAATGGTCGTCATGGCAATGGTGATGTCAGAATGGTTGTCATGGCGACGATGATGTCAGTATGGTGGCCATGGCTTTGGTGATGTCATAATGGTCGTCATGGCGACGATGATGTCATAATGGTCGTCATGGCGAGGATGATGTCATAATGGTCGTCATGGCGACGATGATGTCATAATGGTCGTCATGGCGACGATGATGTCATAATGGTCGTCATGGCGACGATGATGTCAATATGGTCGTCATGGCTTTGGTGATGTCATAATGGTCGTCATGGCGACGATGCTGTCATAATGGTCGTCACGGCGACGATGATGTCATAATGGTCGTCACGGCGACGGTGATGTCATAATGGTCGCCATGGCGACGATGATGTCATACTGGTCGTCATGGCGACGGTGTTGCCATAATGGTCGTCATGGCGACGGTGATGTCATAATAGTCGTCATGGCGACGATGATGTCTGTATGGTGGTCATGGCTTTGGTGATGTCATAATGGTCGTCATGGCGACGGTGTTGCCATAATGGTCGTCATGGCGACTATGATGTCATAATGGTCGTCATGGCGACGATGATGTCAGTATGGTGGTCATGGCTTTGGTGATGTCATAATGGTCGTCATGGCGACAATGATGTCAGTATGGTGGTCATGGCTTTGGTGATGTCATAATGGTCGTCATGGCGACGGAGATGTCATAATGGTCGTCATGGCAATGGTGATGTCAGAATGGTCGTCATGGAGACGATGATGTCAGTATGGTGGTCATGGCTTTGGTGATGTCATAATGGTCGTCATGGCGACGATGATGTCATAATGGTCGTCATGGCGACGATGATGTCAATACGGTTGTCATGGCTTTGGTGATGTCATAATGGTCGTCATGGCGACGGTGATGTCATAATGGTCGTCATGGCGACGGTGATGTCATAATGGTCGTCATGGCGACGATTATGTCATAATGGTCGTCACGGCGACGATGATGTCATAATGGTCGTCACGGCGGCGGTAATGTCATAATTGTCGTCATGGCGACGATGATGTCATACTGTCGTCATGGCGACGGTGTTGCCATAATGGTCGTCATGGCGACGATGATGTCATAATGGTCATCATGGCGACGATGACGTCATAATGGTCGTCATGGCGACGATGACGTCATAATGGTCGTCATGGCGACAATGATGTCATAATGGTCGTCATGGCGACGATGATGTCATACTGGTCGTCATGGCGACAGTGTTGCCATAATGGTCGTCATGGCGACGATGATGTCATAATGGTCGTCATGCCGACGATGATGTCATAATGGTCGTCATGGCGACGGTGTTGCCATAATGGTCGTCATGGCGACGATGATGTCATAATGGTCGTCATGGCGACGGTGATGTCAGAATGGTCGTCATGGCGACGATGATGTCATAATGGTCGTCACGGCGACGGTGATGTCATAATTGTCGTCATGGCGACGATGATGTCATGCTGGTCGTCATGGCGACGGTGTTGCCATAATGGTCGTCATGGCGACGATGACGTCATATTGGTCGTCATGGCGACGATGATGTCATAATGGTCGTCATGGCAACGATGACGTCATAATGGTCGTCATGGCGACGATGATGTCATAATGGTAGTCATGGCGACGATAATGTCATACTGGTCGTCATGGCGACGGTGTTGCCATAATGGTCGTCATGGCGACGATGATGTCATAATGATCGTCATGGCGACGGTGATGTCATAATGGTCGTCATGCCGACGATGATGTCATAATGGTCGTCATGGCGACGATGACGTCATAATGGTCGTCATGGCGACGATGACGTCATAATGGTCGTCATGGCGACGATGATGTCATAATGGTCGTCATGGCGACGATGATGTCATAATGGTCGTCATGCCGACGATGATGTCATAATGGTCGTCATGGCGACGATGATATCATAATGGTCGTCATGGCGACGATGATGTCAGTATGGTGGTCATGGCTTTGGTGATGTCTTAATGGTCGTCATGGCGACGGTGATGTCATAATGGTCGTCATGGCAATGGTGATGTCAGAATGGTCGTCATGGCGACGATGATGTCATAATGGTCGTCATGGCGACGATGATGTCATAATGGTCGTCATGGCGACGATGATGTCAATATGGTTGTAATGGCTTTGGTGATGTCATAATGTTCGTCATGGCGACGGTGATGTCGCAATGGTCGTCATGGCGACGATGATGTCATAATGGTCGTCATGGCGACGATGACGTCATAATTGTCGTCATGGCGACGATGATGTCATAATGGTCGTCATGGCGACGATGATGTCATACTGGTCGTCATGGCGACGGTGTTGCCATAATGGTCGTCATGGCGACGATGATGTCATAATGGTCGTCATACCGACGATGATGTCATAATGGTCGTCATGGCGAAGATGATGTCATAATAGTCGTCATCGCGACGATGATGTCATAATGGTCGTCTTGCCAACGATGATGTCATAATGGTCGTCATGGCGACGGTGTTGCCATAATGGTCGTCATGGCGACGATGATGTCATAGTGGTCGTCATGGCGACGATGATGTCATAATGGTCGTCATGGCGACGATGATGTCAGTATGGTGGTCATGGCTTTGGTGATGTCATAATGGTCGTCATGGCAATGGTGATGTCAGAATGGTCGTCATGGCGACGATGATGTCAGTGTGGTGGTCATCGCTTTGGTGATGTCATAATGGTCGTCATGGCGACGATGATGTCATAATGGTCGTCATGGCGACGATGATGTCAATATGGTTGTCATGGCTTTGGTGATGTCATAATGGTCGTCATGGCGACGGTGATGTCATAATGGTCGTCATGGCGACGATGATGTCATAATGGTCGTCACGGCGACGATGATGTCATAATGGTCGTCACGGCGACGGTGATGTCATAATGGTCGTCATGGCGACGATGATGTCATACTGGTCGTCATGGCGACGGTGTTGCCATAATGGTCGTCATGGCGACGATGATGTCATAATGGTCGTCATGGCGACGATGATGTCAGTATGGTGGTCATGGCTTTGGTGATGTCATAATGGTCGTCATGGCGACGGTGATGTCATAATGGTCGTCATGGCAATGGTGATGTCAGAATGGTTGTCATGGCGACGATGATGTAAGTATGGTGGCCATGGCTTTTGTGATGTCATAATGGTCGTCATGGCGACGATGATGTCATAATGGTCGTCATGGCGACGATGATGTCAATATGGTTGTCATGGCTTTGGTGATGTCATAATGGTCGTCATGGCGACGGTGATGTCATAATGGTCGTCATGCCGACGATAATGCCATAATGGTCGTCATGGCGACGGTGTTGACATAATGGTCGTCATGGCGACGATGATGTCATAATGGTCGTCATGGCGACGATGATGTCAATATGGTCGTCATGGCTTTGGTGATGTCATAATGGTCGTCATGGCGATGATGATGTCATAATGGTCGTCATGGCGACGATGATGTCATAATGGTCGTCACGGCGACGGTGATGTCATAATGGTCGCCATGGCGACGATGATGTCATACTGGTCGTCATGGCGACGGTGTTGCCATAATGGTCGTCATGGCGACGGTGATGTCATAATAGTCGTCATGGCGACGATGATGTCAGTATGGTGGTCATGGCTTTGGTGATGTCATAATGGTCGTCATGGCGACGGTGTTGCCATAATGGTCGTCATGGCGACTATGATGTCATAATGGTCGTCATGGCGACGATGATGTCAGTATGGTGGTCATGGCTTTGGTGATGTCATAATGGTCGTCATGGCGACAATGATGTCAGTATGGTGGTCATGGCTTTGGTGATGTCATAATGGTCGTCATGGCGACGGTGATGTCATAATGGTCGTCATGGCAATGGTGATGTCAGAATGGTCGTCATGGAGACGATGATGTCAGTATGGTGGTCATGGCTTTGGTGATGTCATAATGGTCGTCATGGCGACGATGATGTCATAATGGTCGTCATGGCGACGATGATGTCAATATGGTTGTCATGGCTTTGGTGATGTCATAATGGTCGTCATGGCGACGGTGATGTCATAATGGTCGTCATGGCGACGGTGATGTCATAATGGTCGTCATGGCGACGATGATGTCATACTGGTCGTCACGGCGACGATGATGTCATAATGGTCGTCACGGCGGCGGTAATGTCATAATTGTCGTCATGGCGATGATGATGTCATACTGTCGTCATGGCGACGGTGTTGCCATAATGGTCGTCATGGCGACGATGATGTCATAATGGTCATCATGGCGACGATGACGTCATAATGGTCGTCATGGCGACGATGACGTCATAATGGTCGTCATGGCGACAATGATGTCATAATGGTCGTCATGGCGACGATGATGTCATACTGGTCGTCATGGCGACAGTGTTGCTATAATGGTCGTCATGGCGACGATGATGTCATAATGGTCGTCATGCCGACGATGATGTCATAATGGTCGTCATGGCGACGGTGTTGCCATAATGGTCGTCATGGCGACGATGATGTCATAATGGTCGTCATGGCGACGATGATGTCATAATGGTCGTCATGGCGACGATGATGTCATAATGGTCGTCATGGCGACGATGATGTCATAATGGTCATCATGGCGACGATGATGTCAGTATGGTGGTCATGGCTTTGGTGATGTCATAATGGTCGTCATGGCGACGGTGATGTCATAATAGTCGTCATGTCAATGGTGATGTCATACTGGTCGTCATGGCGACGGTGTTGCCATAAAGGTCGTCATTTCGACGATGATGTCATAATGGTCGTCATGCCGACGATGATGTCATAATGGTCGTCATGTCGACGATGATGTCATAATGGTCGTCATGGCGACGGTGTTGTCATAATGGTCGTCATGGCGACGATGATGTCATAATGGTCGTCATGGCGACGATTATGTCATAATGGTCGTCATGGCGACGATGATGTCATGGCTTTGGTGATGTCATAATGGTCGTCATGGCGACGGTGATGTCATAATGGTCGTCATGGAAATGGTGATGTCATAATGGTCGTCATGGCGACGATGATGTCAGTATGGTGGTCATGGCTTTGGTGATGTCATAATGGTCGTCATGGCGACGGTGATGTCATAATAGTCGTCATGGCAATGGTGATGTCATACTGGTCGTCATGGCGACGGTGTTGCCATAAAGGTCGTCATTTCGACGATGATGTCATAATGGTCGTCATGCCGACGATGATGTCATAATGTTCGTCATGTCGACGATGATGTCATTATGGTCGTCATGGCGACGGTGTTGTCATAATGGTCGTCATGGCGACGATGATGTCATAATGGTCGTCATGGCGACCATGATGTCATAATGGTCGTCATGGCGACGATGATGTCATGGCTTTGGTGATGTCATAATGGTCGTCATGGTGACGGTGATGTCATAATGGTCGTCATGGAAATGGTGATGTCAGAATGGTCGTCATGGCGACAATGAGGTCAGTATGGTGGTAATGGCTTTGGTGATGTCATAATGGTCGTCATGGCGACGATGATGTCAATATGGTTGTCATGGCTTTGGTGATGTCATAATGGTCGTCATGGCGACGGTGATGTCATAATGGTCGTCATGGCGACGATGATGTCATAATGGTCGTCACGGCGACGATGATGTTATAATGGTCGTCACGGCGACGGTGATGTCATAAGGGTCGTCATGGCGACGATGATGTCATACTGGTCGTCATGGCGACGGTGTTGCCATAATGGTCGTCATGGCGACGATGATGTCATAATGGTCGTCATGGCGACGATGATGTCATAATGGTCGTCATGGCGACGATAACGTCATAATGGTCGTCATGGCGACGATGATGTCATAATGGTCGTCATGGCAACGATGATGTCATACTGGTCGTCATGGCGACGGTATTGCCATAATTGTCGTCATGGCGACGATGATGTCATAATGGTCGTCATGCTGACGATGATGTCATAATGGTCGTCATGGCGACGGTGTTGCCATAATGGTCGTCATGTCGACGATGATGTCATAATGGTCGTCATGGCGACGGTGATGTCATAATGGTCGTCATGGCGACGATGACGTCATATTGGTCGTCATGGCGACGATGATGTCATAATGGTCGTCATGGCAACGATGACGTCATAATGGTCGTCATGGCGACGATGATGTCATAATGGTAGTCATGGCGACGATAATGTCATACTGGTCGTCATGGCGACGGTGTTGCCATAATGGTCGTCATGGCGACGATGATGTCATAATGATCGTCATGGCGACGGTGATGTCATAATGGTCGTCATGCCGACGATGATGTCATAATGGTCGTCATGGCGACGATGACGTCATAATGGTCGTCATGGCGACGATGACGTCATAATGGTCGTCATGGCGACGATGATGTCATAATGGTCGTCATGGCGACGATGATGTCATAATGGTCGTCATGCCGACGATGATGTCATAATGGTCGTCATGGCGACGGTGTTGCCATAATGGTCGTCATGGCGACGATGATATCATAATGGTCGTCATGGCGACGATGATGTCAGTATGGTGGTCATGGCTTTGGTGATGTCTTAATGGTCGTCATGGCGACGGTGATGTCATAATGGTCGTCATGGCAATGGTGATGTCAGAATGGTCGTCATGGCGACGATGATGTCATAATGGTCGTCATGGCGACGATGATGTCATAATGGTCGTCATGGCGACGATGATGTCAATATGGTTGTAATGGCTTTGGTGATGTCATAATGTTCGTCATGGCGACGGTGATGTCGCAATGGTCGTCATGGCGACGATGACGTCATAATTGTCGTCATGGCGACGATGATGTCATAATGGTCGTCATGGCGACGATGATGTCATAATGGTCGTCATGGCGACGATGACGTCATAATTGTCGTCATGGCGACGATGATGTCATAATGGTCGTCATGGCGACGATGATGTCATACTGGTCGTCATGGCGACGGTGTTGCCATAATGGTCGTCATGGCGACGATGATGTCATAATGGTCGTCATACCGACGATGATGTCATAATGGTCGTCATGGCGAAGATGATGTCATAATAGTCGTCATCGCGACGATGATGTCATAATGGTCGTCTTGCCAACGATGATGTCATAATGGTCGTCATGGCGACGGTGTTGCCATAATGGTCGTCATGGCGACGATGATGTCATAGTGGTCGTCATGGCGACGATGATGTCATAATGGTCGTCATGGCGACGATGATGTCAGTATGGTGGTCATGGCTTTGGTGATGTCATAATGGTCGTCATGGCAATGGTGATGTCAGAATGGTCGTCATGGCGACGATGATGTCAGTGTGGTGGTCATCGCTTTGGTGATGTCATAATGGTCGTCATGGCGACGATGATGTCATAATGGTCGTCATGGCGACGATGATGTCAATATGGTTGTCATGGCTTTGGTGATGTCATAATGGTCGTCATGGCGACGGTGATGTCATAATGGTCGTCATGGCGACGATGATGTCATAATGGTCGTCACGGCGACGATGATGTCATAATGGTCGTCACGGCGACGGTGATGTCATAATGGTCGTCATGGCGACGATGATGTCATACTGGTCGTCATGGCGACGGTGTTGCCATAATGGTCGTCATGGCGACGATGATGTCATAATGGTCGTCATGGCGACGATGATGTCAGTATGGTGGTCATGGCTTTGGTGATGTCATAATGGTCGTCATGGCGACGGTGATGTCATAATGGTCGTCATGGCAATGGTGATGTCAGAATGGTTGTCATGGCGACGATGATGTCAGTATGGTGGCCATGGCTTTTGTGATGTCATAATGGTCGTCATGGCGACGATGATGTCATAATGGTCGTCATGGCGACGATGATGTCAATATGGTTGTCATGGCTTTGGTGATGTCATAATGGTCGTCATGGCGACGGTGATGTCATAATGGTCGTCATGCCGACGATGATGCCATAATGGTCGTCATGGCGACGGTGTTGACATAATGGTCGTCATGGCGACGATGATGTCATAATGGTCGTCATGGCGACGATGATGTCAATATGGTCGTCATGGCTTTGGTGATGTCATAATGGTCGTCATGGCGATGATGATGTCATAATGGTCGTCATGGCGACGATGATGTCATAATGGTCGTCACGGCGACGGTGATGTCATAATGGTCGCCATGGCGACGATGATGTCATACTGGTCGTCATGGCGACGGTGTTGCCATAATGGTCGTCATGGCGACGGTGATGTCATAATAGTCGTCATGGCGACGATGATGTCAGTATGGTGGTCATGGCTTTGGTGATGTCATAATGGTCGTCATGGCGACGGTGTTGCCATAATGGTCGTCATGGCGACTATGATGTCATAATGGTCGTCATGGCGACGATGATGTCAGTATGGTGGTCATGGCTTTGGTGATGTCATAATGGTCGTCATGGCGACAATGATGTCAGTATGGTGGTCATGGCTTTGGTGATGTCATAATGGTCGTCATGGCGACGGTGATGTCATAATGGTCGTCATGGCAATGGTGATGTCAGAATGGTCGTCATGGAGACGATGATGTCAGTATGGTGGTCATGGCTTTGGTGATGTCATAATGGTCGTCATGGCGACGATGATGTCATAATGGTCGTCATGGCGACGATGATGTCAATATGGTTGTCATGGCTTTGGTGATGTCATAATGGTCGTCATGGCGACGGTGATGTCATAATGGTCGTCATGGCGACGGTGATGTCATAATGGTCGTCATGGCGACGATGATGTCATACTGGTCGTCACGGCGACGATGATGTCATAATGGTCGTCACGGCGGCGGTAATGTCATAATTGTCGTCATGGCGATGATGATGTCATACTGTCGTCATGGCGACGGTGTTGCCATAATGGTCGTCATGGCGACGATGATGTCATAATGGTCATCATGGCGACGATGACGTCATAATGGTCGTCATGGCGACGATGACGTCATAATGGTCGTCATGGCGACAATGATGTCATAATGGTCGTCATGGCGACGATGATGTCATACTGGTCGTCATGGCGACAGTGTTGCCATAATGGTCGTCATGGCGACGATGATGTCATAATGGTCGTCATGCCGACGATGATGTCATAATGGTCGTCATGGCGACGGTGTTGCCATAATGGTCGTCATGGCGACGATGATGTCATAATGGTCGTCATGGCGACGATGATGTCATAATGGTCGTCATGGCGACGATGATGTCATAATGGTCGTCATGGCGACGATGATGTCATAATGGTCATCATGGCGACGATGATGTCAGTATGGTGGTCATGGCTTTGGTGATGTCATAATGGTCGTCATGGCGACGGTGATGTCATAATAGTCGTCATGTCAATGGTGATGTCATACTGGTCGTCATGGCGACGGTGTTGCCATAAAGGTCGTCATTTCGACGATGATGTCATAATGGTCGTCATGCCGACGATGATGTCATAATGGTCGTCATGTCGACGATGATGTCATAATGGTCGTCATGGCGACGGTGTTGTCATAATGGTCGTCATGGCGACGATGATGTCATAATGGTCGTCATGGCGACGATTATGTCATAATGGTCGTCATGGCGACGATGATGTCATGGCTTTGGTGATGTCATAATGGTCGTCATGGCGACGGTGATGTCATAATGGTCGTCATGGAAATGGTGATGTCATAATGGTCGTCATGGCGACGATGATGTCAGTATGGTGGTCATGGCTTTGGTGATGTCATAATGGTCGTCATGGCGACGGTGATGTCATAATAGTCGTCATGGCAATGGTGATGTCATACTGGTCGTCATGGCGACGGTGTTGCCATAAAGGTCGTCATTTCGACGATGATGTCATAATGGTCGTCATGCCGACGATGATGTCATAATGTTCGTCATGTCGACGATGATGTCATTATGGTCGTCATGGCGACGGTGTTGTCATAATGGTCGTCATGGCGACGATGATGTCATAATGGTCGTCATGGCGACCATGATGTCATAATGGTCGTCATGGCGACGATGATGTCATGGCTTTGGTGATGTCATAATGGTCGTCATGGTGACGGTGATGTCATAATGGTCGTCATGGAAATGGTGATGTCAGAATGGTCGTCATGGCGACAATGAGGTCAGTATGGTGGTAATGGCTTTGGTGATGTCATAATGGTCGTCATGGCGACGATGATGTCAATATGGTTGTCATGGCTTTGGTGATGTCATAATGGTCGTCATGGCGACGGTGATGTCATAAGGGTCGTCATGGCGACGATGATGTCATACTGGTCGTCATGGCGACGGTGTTGCCATAATGGTCGTCATGGCGACGATGATGTCATAATGGTCGTCATGGCGACGATGATGTCATAATGGTCGTCATGGCGACGATAACGTCATAATGGTCGTCATGGCGACGATGATGTCATAATGGTCGTCATGGCAACGATGATGTCATACTGGTCGTCATGGCGACGGTATTGCCATAATTGTCGTCATGGCGACGATGATGTCATAATGGTCGTCATGCTGACGATGATGTCATAATGGTCGTCATGGCGACGGTGTTGCCATAATGGTCGTCATGTCGACGATGATGTCATAATGGTCGTCATGGCGACGGTGATGTCATAATGGTCGTCATGGCGACGATGACGTCATATTGGTCGTCATGGCGACGATGATGTCATAATGGTCGTCATGGCAACGATGACGTCATAATGGTCGTCATGGCGACGATGATGTCATAATGGTAGTCATGGCGACGATAATGTCATACTGGTCGTCATGGCGACGGTGTTGCCATAATGGTCGTCATGGCGACGATGATGTCATAATGATCGTCATGGCGACGGTGATGTCATAATGGTCGTCATGCCGACGATGATGTCATAATGGTCGTCATGGCGACGATGACGTCATAATGGTCGTCATGGCGACGATGACGTCATAATGGTCGTCATGGCGACGATGATGTCATAATGGTCGTCATGGCGACGATGATGTCATAATGGTCGTCATGCCGACGATGATGTCATAATGGTCGTCATGGCGACGGTGTTGCCATAATGGTCGTCATGGCGACGATGATATCATAATGGTCGTCATGGCGACGATGATGTCAGTATGGTGGTCATGGCTTTGGTGATGTCTTAATGGTCGTCATGGCGACGGTGATGTCATAATGGTCGTCATGGCAATGGTGATGTCAGAATGGTCGTCATGGCGACGATGATGTCATAATGGTCGTCATGGCGACGATGATGTCATAATGGTCGTCATGGCGACGATGATGTCAATATGGTTGTAATGGCTTTGGTGATGTCATAATGTTCGTCATGGCGACGGTGATGTCGCAATGGTCGTCATGGCGACGATGATGTCATAATGGTCGTCATGGCGACGATGACGTCATAATTGTCGTCATGGCGACGATGATGTCATAATGGTCGTCATGGCGACGATGATGTCATACTGGTCGTCATGGCGACGGTGTTGCCATAATGGTCGTCATGGCGACGATGATGTCATAATGGTCGTCATACCGACGATGATGTCATAATGGTCGTCATGGCGAAGATGATGTCATAATAGTCGTCATCGCGACGATGATGTCATAATGGTCGTCTTGCCAACGATGATGTCATAATGGTCGTCATGGCGACGGTGTTGCCATAATGGTCGTCATGGCGACGATGATGTCATAGTGGTCGTCATGGCGACGATGATGTCATAATGGTCGTCATGGCGACGATGATGTCAGTATGGTGGTCATGGCTTTGGTGATGTCATAATGGTCGTCATGGCAATGGTGATGTCAGAATGGTCGTCATGGCGACGATGATGTCAGTGTGGTGGTCATCGCTTTGGTGATGTCATAATGGTCGTCATGGCGACGATGATGTCATAATGGTCGTCATGGCGACGATGATGTCAATATGGTTGTCATGGCTTTGGTGATGTCATAATGGTCGTCATGGCGACGGTGATGTCATAATGGTCGTCATGGCGACGATGATGTCATAATGGTCGTCACGGCGACGATGATGTCATAATGGTCGTCACGGCGACGGTGATGTCATAATGGTCGTCATGGCGACGATGATGTCATACTGGTCGTCATGGCGACGGTGTTGCCATAATGGTCGTCATGGCGACGATGATGTCATAATGGTCGTCATGGCGACGATGATGTCAGTATGGTGGTCATGGCTTTGGTGATGTCATAATGGTCGTCATGGCGACGGTGATGTCATAATGGTCGTCATGGCAATGGTGATGTCAGAATGGTTGTCATGGCGACGATGATGTCAGTATGGTGGCCATGGCTTTTGTGATGTCATAATGGTCGTCATGGCGACGATGATGTCATAATGGTCGTCATGGCGACGATGATGTCAATATGGTTGTCATGGCTTTGGTGATGTCATAATGGTCGTCATGGCGACGGTGATGTCATAATGGTCGTCATGCCGACGATGATGCCATAATGGTCGTCATGGCGACGGTGTTGACATAATGGTCGTCATGGCGACGATGATGTCATAATGGTCGTCATGGCGACGATGATGTCAATATGGTCGTCATGGCTTTGGTGATGTCATAATGGTCGTCATGGCGATGATGATGTCATAATGGTCGTCATGGCGACGATGATGTCATAATGGTCGTCACGGCGACGGTGATGTCATAATGGTCGCCATGGCGACGATGATGTCATACTGGTCGTCATGGCGACGGTGTTGCCATAATGGTCGTCATGGCGACGGTGATGTCATAATAGTCGTCATGGCGACGATGATGTCAGTATGGTGGTCATGGCTTTGGTGATGTCATAATGGTCGTCATGGCGACGGTGTTGCCATAATGGTCGTCATGGCGACTATGATGTCATAATGGTCGTCATGGCGACGATGATGTCAGTATGGTGGTCATGGCTTTGGTGATGTCATAATGGTCGTCATGGCGACGGTGATGTCATAATGGTCGTCATGGCAATGGTGATGTCAGAATGGTCGTCATGGAGACGATGATGTCAGTATGGTGGTCATGGCTTTGGTGATGTCATAATGGTCGTCATGGCGACGATGATGTCATAATGGTCGTCATGGCGACGATGATGTCAATATGGTTGTCATGGCTTTGGTGATGTCATAATGGTCGTCATGGCGACGGTGATGTCATAATGGTCGTCATGGCGACGGTGATGTCATAATGGTCGTCATGGCGACGATGATGTCATACTGGTCGTCACGGCGACGATGATGTCATAATGGTCGTCACGGCGGCGGTAATGTCATAATTGTCGTCATGGCGATGATGATGTCATACTGTCGTCATGGCGACGGTGTTGCCATAATGGTCGTCATGGCGACGATGATGTCATAATGGTCATCATGGCGACGATGACGTCATAATGGTCGTCATGGCGACGATGACGTCATAATGGTCGTCATGGCGACAATGATGTCATAATGGTCGTCATGGCGACGATGATGTCATACTGGTCGTCATGGTGACAGTGTTGCCATAATGGTCGTCATGGCGACGATGATGTCATAATGGTCGTCATGCCGACGATGATGTCATAATGGTCGTCATGGCGACGGTGTTGCCATAATGGTCGTCATGGCGACGATGATGTCATAATGGTCGTCATGGCGACGATGATGTCATAATGGTCGTCATGGCGACGATGATGTCATAATGGTCGTCATGGCGACGATGATGTCATAATGGTCATCATGGCGACGATGATGTCAGTATGGTGGTCATGGCTTTGGTGATGTCATAATGGTCGTCATGGCGACGGTGATGTCATAATAGTCGTCATGTCAATGGTGATGTCATACTGGTCGTCATGGCGACGGTGTTGCCATAAAGGTCGTCATTTCGACGATGATGTCATAATGGTCGTCATGCCGACGATGATGTCATAATGGTCGTCATGTCGACGATGATGTCATAATGGTCGTCATGGCGACGGTGTTGTCATAATGGTCGTCATGGCGACGATGATGTCATAATGGTCGTCATGGCGACGATGATGTCATAATGGTCGTCATGGCGACGATGATGTCATGGCTTTGGTGATGTCATAATGGTCGTCATGGCGACGGTGATGTCATAATGGTCGTCATGGAAATGGTGATGTCATAATGGTCGTCATGGCGACGATGATGTCAGTATGGTGGTCATGGCTTTGGTGATGTCATAATGGTCGTCATGGCGACGGTGATGTCATAATAGTCGTCATGGCAATGGTGATGTCATACTGGTCGTCATGGCGACGGTGTTGCCATAAAGGTCGTCATTTCGACGATGATGTCATAATGGTCGTCATGCCGACGATGATGTCATAATGTTCGTCATGTCGACGATGATGTCATTATGGTCGTCATGGCGACGGTGTTGTCATAATGGTCGTCATGGCGACGATGATGTCATAATGGTCGTCATGGCGACGATGATGTCATAATGGTCGTCATGGCGACGATGATGTCATGGCTTTGGTGATGTCATAATGGTCGTCATGGTGACGGTGATGTCATAATGGTCGTCATGGAAATGGTGATGTCAGAATGGTCGTCATGGCGACAATGAGGTCAGTATGGTGGTAATGGCTTTGGTGATGTCATAATGGTCGTCATGGCGACGATGATGTCAATATGGTTGTCATGGCTTTGGTGATGTCATAATGGTCGTCATGGCGACGGTGATGTCATAATGGTCGTCATGGCGACGATGATGTCATAATGGTCGTCACGGCGACGATGATGTTATAATGGTCGTCACGGCGACGGTGATGTCATAAGGGTCGTCATGGCGACGATGATGTCATACTGGTCGTCATGGCGACGGTGTTGCCATAATGGTCGTCATGGCGACGATGATGTCATAATGGTCGTCATGGCGACGATGATGTCATAATGGTCGTCATGGCGACGATAACGTCATAATGGTCGTCATGGCGACGATGATGTCATAATGGTCGTCATGGCAACGATGATGTCATACTGGTCGTCATGGCGACGGTATTGCCATAATTGTCGTCATGGCGACGATGATGTCATAATGGTCGTCATGCTGACGATGATGTCATAATGGTCGTCATGGCGACGGTGTTGCCATAATGGTCGTCATGTCGACGATGATGTCATAATGGTCGTCATGGCGACGGTGATGTCATAATGGTCGTCATGGCGACGATGTTGTAATAATGGTCGTCATGGCGAAGATGATGTCATAATGGTCGTCATGGCGAAGATGATGTCATAATGGTCGTCATGGCGACGATGATGTCATAATGGTCGTCATGGCGACGGTGATGTCATAATGGTCGTCATGGCGACGGTGATGTCATAATGGTCGTCATGGCGACGGTGATGTCAGTATGGTGGTCATGGCTTTGGTGATGTCATAATGGTCGTCATGGCGACGGTGTTGCCATAATGGTCGTCATGGCGACGGTGATGTCATAATGGTCGTCATGTCAATGGTGATGTCAGAATGGTCGTCATGGCGACGATGATGTCAGTATGGTGGTCATGGCTTTGGTGATGTCATAATGGTCGTCATGGCGACGATGATGTCATAATGGTCGTCATGGCGACGATGATGTCAATATGGTTGTCATGGCTTTGGTGATGTCATAATGGTCGTCATGGCGACGGTGATGTCATAATGGTCGTCATGGCGACGATGATGTCATATTGGTCGTCACGGCGACGATGATGTCATAATGGTCGTTACGGCGGCGGTAATGTCATAATGGTCGTCATGGCGACGATGATGTCATACTGTAGTCATGGCGACGGTGTTGCCATAATGGTCGTCATGGCGACGATGACGTCATAATGGTCGTCATGGCGACGATGATGTCATAATGGTCGTCATGGCGACGATGATGTCATACTGGTCGTCATGGCGACGGTGTTGCCATAATGGTCGTCATGGCGACAATAATGTCATATGGTCGTCATGCCGACGATGATGTCATGATGGTCGTCATGGCGACGGTGTTGCCATAATGGTCGTCATGGCGACGATGATGTCATAATGGTCGACATGGCGACGAAGATGTCATAATGGTCGTCATGGAGACGATGATGTCAGTATGGTGGTCATGGCTTTGGTGATGTCATAATGGTCGTCATGGCGACGGTGATGTCATAATGGCCGTCATGGCAATGGTGATGTCAGAATGGTCGTCATGGCGACGATGATGTCAGTATGGTGGTCATGGCTTTGGTGATGTCATAATGGTCGTCATGGCGACGATGATGTCATAATGGTCGTCATGGCGACGATGATGTCAATATGCTTGTCATGGCTTTGGTGATGTCATAATGGTCGTCATGGCGACGGTGATGTCATAATGGTCGTCATGGCGACGATGATGTCATAATGGTCGTCACGGCGACGATGATGTCATAATGGTCGTCATAGCGACGATGATGTCATAATGGTCGTCATGGCGACGATGACGTCATACTGGTCGTCATGGCGACGATGATGTCATACTGGTCGTCATGGCGACGATGATGTCATACTGGTCGTCATGGCGACGGTGTTGCCATAATGGTCGTCATGGCGATGATGATGTCATAATGGTCGTCATGGCGACGGTGATGTCATAATGGTCGTCATGCCGACGATTATGTCAGTATGGTGGTCATGGCTTTGGTGATGTCATAATGGTCGTCATGGCGACGATGATGTCATAATGGTCGTCATGGCGACGATGATGTCAATATGGTTGTCATGGCTTTGGTGATGTCATAATGGTCGTCATGGCGACGGTGATGTCATAATGGTCGTCATGGCGACGGTGATGTCATAATGGTCGTCATGGCGACGATGATGTCATACTGGTCGTCACGGCGACGATGATGTCATAATGGTCGTCACGGCGGCGGTAATGTCATAATTGTCGTCATGGCGACGATGATGTCATACTGTCGTCATGGCGACGGTGTTGCCATAATGGTCGTCATGGCGACGATGATGTCATAATGGTCATCATGGCGACGATGACGTCATAATGGTCGTCATGGCGACGATGACGTCATAATGGTCGTCATGGCGACAATGATGTCATAATGGTCGTCATGGCGACGATGATGTCATACTGGTCGTCATAGCGACAGTGTTGCCATAATGGTCGTCATGGCGACGATGATGTCATAATGGTCGTCATGCCGACGATGATGTCATAATGGTCGTCATGGCGACGGTGTTGCCATAATGGTCGTCATGGCGACGATGATGTCATAATGGTCGTCATGGCGACGATGATGTCATAATGGTCGTCATGGCGACGATGATGTCATAATGGTCGTCATGGCGACGATGATGTCATAATGGTCGTCATGGCGACGATGATGTCAGTATGGTGGTCATGGCTTTGGTGATGTCATAATGGTCGTCATGGCGACGGTGATGTCATAATAGTCGTCATGTCAATGGTGATGTCATACTGGTCGTCATGGCGACGGTGTTGCCATAAAGGTCGTCATTTCGACGATGATGTCATAATGGTCGTCATGCCGACGATGATGTCATAATGGTCGTCATGTCGACGATGATGTCATAATGGTCGTCATGGCGACGGTGTTGTCATAATGGTCGTCATGGCGACGATGATGTCATAATGGTCGTCATGGCGACGATGATGTCATAATGGTCGTCATGGCGACGATGATGTCATGGCTTTGGTGATGTCATAATGGTCGTCATGGCGACGGTGATGTCATAATGGTCGTCATGGAAATGGTGATGTCAAAATGGTCGTCATGGCGACGATGATGTCAGTATGGTGGTCATGGCTTTGGTGATGTCATAATGGTCGTCATGGCGACGGTGATGTCATAATAGTCGTCATGGCAATGGTGATGTCATACTGGTCGTCATGGCGACGGTGTTGCCATAAAGGTCGTCATTTCGACGATGATGTCATAATGGTCGTCATGCCGACGATGATGTCATAATGGTCGTCATGTCGACGATGATGTCATAATGGTCGTCATGGCGACGGTGTTGTCATAATGGTCGTCATGGCGACGATGATGTCATAATGGTCGTCATGGCGACGATGATGTCATAATGGTCGTCATGGCGACGATGATGTCATGGCTTTGGTGATGTCATAATGGTCGTCATGGTGACGGTGATGTCATAATGGTCGTCATGGAAATGGTGATGTCAGAATGGTCGTCATGGCGACAATGAGGTCAGTATGGTGGTAATGGCTTTGGTGATGTCATAATGGTCGTCATGGCGACGATGATGTCAATATGGTTGTCATGGCTTTGGTGATGTCATAATGGTCGTCATGGCGACGGTGATGTCATAATGGTCGTCATGGCGACGATGATGTCATAATGGTCGTCACGGCGACGATGATGTTATAATGGTCGTCACGGCGACGGTGATGTCATAAGGGTCGTCATGGCGACGATGATGTCATACTGGTCGTCATGGCGACGGTGTTGCCATAATGGTCGTCATGGCGACGATGATGTCATAATGGTCGTCATGGCGACGATGATGTCATAATGGTCGTCATGGCGACGATAACGTCATAATGGTCGTCATGGCGACGATGATGTCATAATGGTCGTCATGGCGACGATGATGTCATACTGGTCGTCATGGCGACGGTATTGCCATAATTGTCGTCATGGCGACGATGATGTCATAATGGTCGTCATGCTGACGATGATGTCATAATGGTCGTCATGGCGACGGTGTTGCCATAATGGTCGTCATGTCGACGATGATGTCATAATGGTCGTCATGGCGACGGTGATGTCATAATGGTCGTCATGGCGACGATGTTGTAATAATGGTCGTCATGGCGAAGATGATGTCATAATGGTCGTCATGGCGACGATGATGTCATAATGGTCGTCATGGCGACGGTAATGTCATAATGGTCGTCATGGCGACGGTGATGTCATAATGGTCGTCATGGCGACGGTGATGTCAGTATGGTGGTCATGGCTTTGGTGATGTCATAATGGTCGTCATGGCGACGGTGTTGCCATAATGGTCGTCATGGCGACGGTGATGTCATAATGGTCGTCATGTCAATGGTGATGTCAGAATGGTCGTCATGGCGACGATGATGTCAGTATGGTGGTCATGGCTTTGGTGATGTCATAATGGTCGTCATGGCGACGATGATGTCATAATGGTCGTCATGGCGACGATGATGTCAATATGGTTGTCATGGCTTTGGTGATGTCATAATGGTCGTCATGGCGACGGTGATGTTATAATGGTCGTCATGGCGACGATGATGTCATATTGGTCGTCACGGCGACGATGATGTCATAATGGTCGTTACGGCGGCGGTAATGTCATAATGGTCGTCATGGCGACAATGATGTCATACTGTCGTCATGGCGACGGTGTTGCCATAATGGTCGTCATGGCGACGATGATGTCATAATGGTCATCATGGCGACGATGACGTCATAATGGTCGTCATGGCGACGATGACGTCATAATGGTCGTCATGGTGACGATGATGTCATAATGGTCGTCATGGCGACGATGATGTCATACTGGTCGTCATGGCGACGGTGTTGCCATAATGGTCGTCATGGCGACAATAATGTCATAATGGTCGTCATGCCGACGATGATGTCATGATGGTCGTCATGGCGACGGTTTTGCCATAATGGTCGTCATGGCGACGATGATGTCATAATGGTCGTCATGGCGACGAAGATGTCATAATGGTCGTCATGGAGACGATGATGTCAGTATGGTGGTCATGGCTTTGGTGATGTCATAATGGTCGTCATGGCGACGGTGATGTCATAATGGCCGTCATGGCAATGGTGATGTCAGAATGGTCATCATGGCGACGTTGATGTCAGTATGGTGGTCATGGCTTTGGTGATGTCATAATGGTCGTCATGGCGACGATGATGTCATAATGGTCGTCATGTCGACGATGATGTCAATATGGTTGTCATGGCTTTGGTGATGTCATAATGGTCGTCATGGCGACGATGATGTCATACTGTCGTCATGGCGACGGTGTTGCCATAATGGTCGTCATGGCGACGATGATGTCATAATGGTCATCATGGCGACGATGACGTCATAATGGTCGTCATGGCGACGATGACGTCATAATGGTCGTCATGGCGACGATGATGTCATAATGGTCGTCATGGCGACGATGATGTCATACTGGTCGTCATGGCGACGGTGTTGCCATAATGGTCGTCATGGCGACAATAATGTCATAATGGTCGTCATGCCGACGATGATGTCATGATGGTCGTCATGGCGACGGTGTTGCCATAATGGTCGTCATGGCGACGATGATGTCATAATGGTCGTCATGGCGACGAAGATGTCATAATGGTCGTCATGGAGACGATGATGTCAGTATGGTGGTCATGGCTTTGGTGATGTCATAATGGTCGTCATGGCGACGGTGATGTCATAATGGCCGTCATGGCAATGGTGATGTCAGAATGGTCATCATGGCGACGATGATGTCAGTATGGTGGTCATGGCTTTGGTGATGTCATAATGGTCGTCATGGCGACGATGATGTCATAATGGTCGTCATGGCGACGATGATGTCAATATGGTTGTCATGGCTTTGGTGATGTCATAATGGTCGTCATGGCGACGGTGATGTCATAATGGTCGTCATGGCGACGATGATGTCATAATGGTCGTCACGGCGACGATGATGTCATAATGGTCGTCATAGCGACGATGATGTCATAATGGTCGTCATGGCGACGATGACGTCATAATGGTCGTCATGGCGACGATGATGTCATACTGGTCGTCATGGCGACGATGATGTCATACTGGTCGTCATGGCGACGATGATGTCATACTGGTCGTCATGGCGACGGTGTTGCCATAATGGTCGTCATGGCGATGATGATGTCATAATGGTCGTCATGGCGACGGTGATGTCATAATGGTCGTCATGCCGACGATGATGTCAGTATGGTGGTCATGGCTTTGGTGATGTCATAATGGTCGTCATGGCAACGATGATGTCATAATGGTCGTCATGGCGACGATGATGTCATAATGGTCGTCATGGCGACGATGATGTCAGTATGGTGGTCATGGCTTTGGTGATGTCATAATGGTCGTCATGGCGACGGTGATGTCAAAATGGTCGTCATGGCAATGGTGATGTCAGAATGGTCGTCATGGCGACGATGATGTCATACTGGTCATCATGGCGACGGTGTTGCCATAATGGTCGTCATGGCGACGATGATGTCATAATGGTCGTCATGGCAATGGTGATGTCAGAATGGTCGTCATGGCGACGATGATGTCATAATGGTCGTCATGGCGACGGTGATGTCATAATGGTCGTCATGGAGACGGTGATGTCATAATAGTCGTCATGGCGACGATGATGTCATAATGGTCGTCATGCCGACGATGATGTCATAATGGTCGTCATGGCGACGATGATGTCAGTATGGTGGTCATGGCTTTGGTGATGTCATAATGGTCGTCATGGCGACGGTGATGTCCTAATGGTCGTCATGGCAATGGTGATGTCAGAATGGTCGTCATGGCGACGATGATGTCAGTATGGTGGTCATGGCTTTGGTGATGTCATAATGGTCGTCATGGCGACGATGATGTCATAATGGTCGTTTTGGCGACGATGATGTCAATATGGTTGTCATGGCTTTGGTGATGTCATAAAGGTCGTCATGGCGACGGTGATGTCATAATGGTCGTCATGGCGACGATGATGTCATAATGGTCGTCACGGCGACGGTGATGTCATAATGATCGTCACGGCGACGGTGATGTCATAATGGTCGTCATGGCGACGATGATGTCATACTGGTCGTCATGGCGACGGTGTTACCATAATGGTCGTCATGGCGACTATGATGTCATAATGGTCGTCATGGCGACGATGACGTCATAATGGTCGTCATGGCGACGATGATGTCATAATGGTCGTCATGGCGACGATGATGTCATACTGGTCGTCATGGCGACGGTATTGCCATAATGGTCGTCATGGCGACGATGATGTCATAATGGTCGTCATGCCGACAATGATGTCATAATGGTCGTCATGGCGACGGTGTTGCCATAATGGTCGTCATGTCGACGATGATGTCATAATGGTCGTCATGGCGACGATGATGTCATAATGGTCGTCATGGCGACGATGATGTCAGTATGGTGGTCATGGCTTTGGTGATGTCATAATGGTCGTCATAGCGACGTTGATGTCATAATGGTCGTCATGGCAATGGTGATGTCAGAATGGTCGTCATGGCGACGATGATGTCAGTATGGTGGTCATGGCATTGGTGATGTCATAATGGTCGTCATGGCGACGATGATGTCATAATGGTCGTCTTGCCAACGATGATGTCATAATGGTCGTCATGGCGACGGTGTTGCCATAATGGTCGTCATGGCGACGATGATGTCATAATGGTCGTCATGGCGACGATGATGTCATAATGGTCGTCATGGCGACGATGATGTCAGTATGGTGGTCATGGCTTTGGTGATGTCATAATGGTCGTCATGGCAATGGTGATGTCAGAATGGTCGTCATGGCGACGATGATGTCAGTATGGTGGTCATGGCTTTGGTGATGTCATAATGGTCGTCATGGCGACGATGATGTCATAATGGTCGTCATGGCGACGATGATGTCAATATGGTTGTCATGGCTTTGGTGATGTCATAATGGTCGTCATGGCGACGGTGATGTCATAATGGTCGTCATGGCGACGATGATGTCATAATGGTTGTCACGGCGACGATGATGTCATAATGGTCGTCACGGCGACGGTGATTTCATAATGGTCGTCATGGCGACGATGATGTCATACTGGTCGTCATGGCGACGGTGTTGCCATAATGGTCGTCATGGCGACGATGATGTCATAATGGTCGTCATGGCGACGATGATGTCAGTATGGTGGTCATGGCTTTGGTGATGCCATAATGGTCGTCAAGGCGACGGTGTTGACATAATGGTCGTCATGGCGACGATGATGTCATAATGGTCGTCATGGCGACGATGATGTCAATATGGTCGTCATGGCTTTGGTGATGTCATAATGGTCGTCATGGCGACGGTGATGTCATAATGGTCGTCATGGCGACGATGCTGTCATAATGGTCGTCACGGCGACGATGATGTCATAATGGTCGTCACCGCGACGGTGATGTCATAATGGTCGCCATTGCGACGATGATGTCATACTGGTCGTCATGGCGACGGTGTTGCCATAATGGTCGTCATGGCGACGGTGATGTCATAATAGTCGTCATGGCGACGATGATGTCAGTATGGTGGGCATGGCTTTGGTGATGTCATAATGGTCGTCATGGCGACGGTGTTGCCATAATGGTCGTCATGGCGACTATGATGTCATAATGGTCGTCATGGCGACGATGATGTCAGTATGGTGGTCATGGCTTTGGTGATGTCATAATGGTCGTCATGGCGACGATGATGTCAGTATGGTGGTCATGGCTTTGGTGATGTCATAATGGTCGTCATGGCGACGGTGATGTCATAATGGTCGTCATGGCAATGGTGATGTCAGAATGGTCGTCATGGAGACGATGATGTCAGTATGGTGGTCATGGCTTTGGTGATGTCATAATGGTCGTCATGGCGACGATGATGTCATAATGGTCGTCATGGCGACTATGATGTCAATATGGTTGTCATGGCTTTGGTGATGTCATAATGGTCGTCATGGCGACGGTAATGTCATAATTGTCGTCATGGCGACGATGATGTCATACTGTCGTCATGGCTACGGTGTTGCCATAATGGTCGTCATGGCGACGATGATGTCATAATGGTCATCATGGCGACGATGACGTCATAATGGTCGTCATGGCGACGATGACGTCATAATAGTCGTCATGGCGACAATGATGTCATAATGGTCGTCATGGCGACGATGATGTCATACTGGTCGTCATGGCGACAGTGTTGCCATAATGGTCGTCATGGCGACGATGATGTCATAATGGTCGTCATGCCGACGATGATGTCATAATGGTCGTCATGGCGACGATGTTGCCATAATGGTCGTCATGGCGACGATGATGTCATAATGGTCGTCATGGCGACGATGATGTCATAATGGTCGTCATGGCGACGATGATGTCAGTATGGTGGTCATGGCTTTGGTGATGTCATATTGGTCGTCATGGCGACGGTGATGTCATAATAGTCGTCATGGCAATGGTGATGTCATACTGGTCGTCATGGCGACGGTGTTGCCATAAAGGTCGTCATTTCGACGATGATGTCATAATGGTCGTCATGCCGACGATGATGTCATAATGGTCGTCATGCCGACGATGATGTCATAATGGTCGTCATGGCGACGGTGTTGTCATAATGGTCGTCATGGCGACGATGATGTCATAATGGTCGTCATGGCGACGATGATGTCATGGCTTTGGTGATGTCATAATGGTCGTCATGGCGACGGTGATGTCATAATGGTCGTCATCGAAATGGTGATGTCAGAATGGTCGTCATGGCGACAATGATGTCAGTATGTTGGTAATGGCTTTGGTGATGTCATAATGGTCGTCATGGCGACGATGATGTCATAATGGTCGTCATGGGGACGATGATGTCAATATGGTTGTCATGGCTTTGGTGATGTCATAATGGTCGTCATGGCGACGGTGATGTCATAATGGTCGTCATGGCGACGATGATGTCATAATGGTCGTCACGGCGACGATGATGTTATAATGGTCGTCACGGCGACGGTGATGTCATAAGGGTCGTCATGGCAACGATGATGTCATACTGGTCGTCATGGCGACGGTGTTGCCATAATGGTCGTCATGGCGACGATGATGTCATAATGGTCGTCATGGCGACGATGATGTCATAATGGTCGTCATGGCGACGATAACGTCATAATGGTCGTCATGGCGACGATGATGTCATAATGGTCGTCATGGCGACGATGATGTCATACTGGTCGTCATGGCGACGGTATTGCCATAATTGTCGTCATGGCGACAATGATGTCATAATGGTCGTCATGCCGACGATGATGTCATAATGGTCGTCATGGCGACGGTGTTGCCATAATGGTCGTCATGTCGACGATGATGTCATAATGGTCGTCATGGCGACGGTGATGTCATAATGGTCGTCATGGCGACGATGTTGTAATAATGGTCGTCATGGCGACGATGATGTCATAATGGTCGTCATGGCGACGATGATGTCATAATGGTCGTCATGGCGACTATGATGTCATAATGGTCGTCATGGCGACGATGATGTCATAATGGTCGTCATGGCGACGGTGATGTCATAATGGTCGTCATGGCGACGGTGATGTCAGTATGGTGGTCATGGCTTTGGTGATGTCATAATGGTCGTCATGGCGACAGTGTTGCCATAATGGTCGTCATGGCGACGGTGATGTCATAATGGTCGTCATGTCAATGGTGATGTCAGAATGGTCGTCATGGCGACGATGATGTCAGTATGGTGGTCATGGCTTTGGTGATGTCATAATGGTCGTCATGGCGACGATGATGTCATAATGGTCGTCATGGCGCGACGATGATGTCAATATGGTTGTCATGGCTTTGGTGATGTCATAATGGTCGTCATGGCGACGGTGATGTCATAATGGTCGTCATGGCGACGATGATGTCATAATGGTCGTCACGGCGACGATGATGTCATAATGTTCGTCACGGCGGCGGTAATGTCATAATGGTCGTCATGGCGACGATGATGTCATACTGTCGTCATGGCGACGGTGTTGCCATAATGGTCGTCATGGCGACGATGATGTCATAATGGTCATCATGGCGACGATGACGTCATAATGGTCGTCATGGCGACGATGACGTCATAATGGTCGTCATGGCGACGATGATGTCATAATGGTCGTCATGGCGACGATGATGTCATACTGGTCGTCATGGCGACGGTGTTGCCATAATGGTCGTCATGGCGACGATAATGTCATAATGGTCGTCATGCCGACGATGATGTCATGATGGTCGTCATGGCGACGGTGTTGCCATAATGGTCGTCATGGCGACGATGATGTCATAATGGTCGTCATGGCGACGTTGATGTCATAATGGTCGTCATGGCGACGTTGATGTCAGTATGGTGGTCATGGCTTTGGTGATGTCATAATGGTCGTCATGGCGACGGTGATGTCATAATGGCCGTCATGGCAATGGTGATGTCAGAATGGTCGTCATGGCGACGATGATGTCAGTATGGTGGTCATGGCTTTGGTGATGTCATAATGGTCGTCATGGCGACGATGATGTCATAATGGTCGTCATGGCGACGATGATGTCAATATGGTTGTCATGGCTTTGGTGATGTCATAATGGTCGTCATGGCGACGGTGATGTCATAATGGTCGTCATGGCGACGATGATGTCATAATGGTCGTCACGGCGACGATGATGTCATAATGTTCGTCACGGCGGCGGTAATGTCATAATAGTCGTCATGGCGACGATGATGTCATACTGTCGTCATGGCGACGGTGTTGCCATAATGGTCGTCATGGCGACGATGATGTCATAATGGTCATCATGGTGACGATGACGTCATAATGGTCGTCATGGCGACGATGACGTCATAATGGTCGTCATGGCGACGATGATGTCATATTGGTCGTCATGGCGACGATGATGTCATACTGGTCGTCATGGCGACGGTGTTGCCATAATGGTCGTCATGGCGACGATAATGTCATAATGGTCGTCATGCCGACGATGATGTCATGATGGTCGTCATGGCGACGGTGTTGCCATAATGGTCGTCATGGCGACGATGATGTCATAATGGTCGTCATGGCGACGATGATGTCATAATGGTCGTCATGGCGACGATGATGTCAGTATGGTGGTCATGGCTTTGGTGATGTCATAATGGTCGTCATGGCGACGGTGATGTCATAATGGCCGTCATGGCAATGGTGATGTCAGAATGGTCGTCATGGCGACGATGATGTCAGTATGGTGGTCATGGCTTTGGTGATGTCATAATGGTCGTCATGGCGACGATGATGTCATAATGGTCGTCATGGCGACGATGATGTCAATATGGTTGTCATGGCTTTGGTGATGTCATAATGGTCGTCATGGCGACGGTGATGTCATAATGGTCGTCATGGCGACGATGATGTCATAATGGTCGTCACGGCGCCGATGACGTCATAATGGTCGTCATAGCGACGATGATGTCATAATGGTCGTCATGGCGACGATGACGTCATAATGGTCGTCATGGCGACGATGATGTCATAATGTTCGTCATGGCGACGATGATGTCATAATGGTCGTCATGGCGACGGTGATGTCATAATGGTCGTCATGCCGACGATGATGTCAGTATGGTGGTCATGGCTTTGGTGATGTCATAATGGTCGTCATGGCAACGATGATGTCATAATGGTCGTCATGGCGACGATGATGTCATAATGGTCGTCATGGCGACGATGATGTCAGTATGGTGGTCATGGCTTTGGTGATGTCATAATGGTCGTCATGGCAACGGTGATGTCAAAATGGTCGTCATGGCAATGGTGATGTCAGAATGGTCGTCATGGCGACGATGATGTCATACTGGTCGTCAAGGCGACGGTGTTGCCATAATGGTCGTCATGGCGACAATGATGTCATAATGGTCGTCATGGCGACGATGATGTCATACTGGTCGTCAAGGAGACAGTGTTGCCATAATGGTCGTCATGGCGACGATGATGTCATAATGGTCGTCATGGCGACGATGACGTCATAATGGTCGTCATGGCGACGATGATGTCATAATGGTCGTCATGGCGACGATGATGTCATACTGGTCGTCATGGCGACGGTATTGCCATAATGGTCGTCATGGCGACGATGATGTCATAACGGTCGTCATGCCGACAATGATGTCATAATGGTCGTCATGGCGACGGTGTTGCCATAATGGTCGTCATGTCGACGATGATGTCATAATGGTCGTCATGGCGACGATGATGTCATAATAGTCGTCATGGCGACGATGATGTCAGTATGGTGGTCATGGCTTTGGTGATGTCATAATGGTCGTCATGGCGACAGTGTTGCCATAATGGTCGTCATGGCGACGGTGATGTCATAATGGTCGTCATGTCAATGGTGATGTCAGAATGGTCGTCATGGCGACGATGATGTCAGTATGGTGGTCATGGCTTTGGTGATGTCATAATGGTCGTCATGGCGACGATGATGTCATAATGGTCGTCATGGCGCGACGATGATGTCAATATGGTTGTCATGGCTTTGGTGATGTCATAATGGTCGTCATGGCGACGGTGATGTCATAATGGTCGTCATGGCGACGATGATGTCATAATGGTCGTCACGGCGACGATGATGTCATAATGTTCGTCACGGCGGCGGTAATGTCATAATGGTCGTCATGGCGACGATGATGTCATACTGTCGTCATGGCGACGGTGTTGCCATAATGGTCGTCATGGCGACGATGATGTCATAATGGTCATCGTGGCAACGATGACGTCATAATGGTCGTCATGGCGACGATGACGTCATAATGGTCGTCATGGCGACGATGATGTCATAATGGTCGTCATGGCGACGATGATGTCATACTGGTCGTCATGGCGACGGTGTTGCCATAATGGTCGTCATGGCGACGATAATGTCATAATGGTCGTCATGCCGACGATGATGTCATGATGGTCGTCATGGCGACGGTGTTGCCATAATGGTCGTCAAGGCGACGATGATGTCATAATGGTCGTCATGGCGACGTTGATGTCATAATGGTCGTCATGGCGACGATGATGTCAGTATGGTGGTCATGGCTTTGGTGATGTCATAATGGTCGTCATGGCGACGGTGATGTCATAATGGCCGTCATGGCAATGGTGATGTCAGAATGGTCGTCATGGCGACGATGATGTCAGTATGGTGGTCATGGCTTTGGTGATGTCATAATGGTCGTCATGGCGACGATGATGTCATAATGGTCGTCATGGCGACGATGATGTCAATATGGTTGTCATGGCTTTGGTGATGTCATAATGGTCGTCATGGCGACGGTGATGTCATAATGGTCGTCATGGCGACGATGATGTCATAATGGTCGTCACGGCGACGATGATGTCATAATGTTCGTCACGGCGGCGGTAATGTCATAATGGTCGCCATGGCGACGATGATGTCATACTGTCGTCATGGCGACGGTGTTGCCATAATGGTCGTCATGGCGACGATGATGTCATAATGGTCATCATGGTGACGATGACGTCATAATGGTCGTCATGGCGACGATGACGTCATAATGGTCGTCATGGCGACGATGATGTCATATTGGTCGTCATGGCGACGATGATGTCATACTGGTAGTCATGGCGACGGTGTTGCCATAATGGTCGTCATGGCGACGATAATGTCATAATGGTCGTCATGCCGACGATGATGTCATGATGGTCGTCATGGCGACGGTGTTGCCATAATGGTCGTCATGGCGACGATGATGTCATAATGGTCGTCATGGCGACGATGATGTCATAATGGTCGTCATGGCGACGATGATGTCAGTATGGTGGTCATGGCTTTGGTGATGTCATAATGGTCGTCATGGCGACGGTGATGTCATAATGGCCGTCATGGCAATGGTGATGTCAGAATGGTCGTCATGGCGACGATGATGTCAGTATGGTGGTCATGGCTTTGGTGATGTCATAATGGTCGTCATGGCGACGATGATGTCATAATGGTCGTCATGGCGACGATGATGTCAATATGGTTGTCATGGCTTTGGTGATGTCATAATGGTCGTCATGGCGACGGTGATGTCATAATGGTCGTCATGGCGACGATGATGTCATAATGGTCGTCACGGCGCCGATGACGTCATAATGGTCGTCATAGCGACGATGATGTCATAATGGTCGTCATGGCGACGATGACGTCATAATGGTCGTCATGGCGACGATGATGTCATAATGTTCGTCATGGCGACGATGATGTCATAATGGTCGTCATGGCGACGGTGATGTCATAATGGTCGTCATGCCGACGATGATGTCAGTATGGTGGTCATGGCTTTGGTGATGTCATAATGGTCGTCATGGCAACGATGATGTCATAATGGTCGTCATGGCGACGATGTTGTCATAATGGTCGTCATGGCGACGATGATGTCAGTATGGTGGTCATGGCTTTGGTGATGTCATAATGGTCGTCATGGCAACGGTGATGTCAAAATGGTCGTCATGGCAATGGTGATGTCAGAATGGTCGTCATGGCGACGATGATGTCATACTGGTCGTCAAGGCGACGGTGTTGCCATAATGGTCGTCATGGCGACAATGATGTCATAATGGTCGTCATGGCGACGATGATGTCATACTGGTCGTCAAGGAGACAGTGTTGCCATAATGGTCGTCATGGCGACGATGATGTCATAATGGTCGTCATGGCGACGATGACGTCATAATGGTCGTCATGGCGACGATGATGTCATAATGGTCGTCATGGCGACGATGATGTCATACTGGTCGTCATGGCGACGGTATTGCCATAATGGTCGTCATGGCGACGATGATGTCATAACGGTCGTCATGCCGACAATGATGTCATAATGGTCGTCATGGCGACGGTGTTGCCATAATGGTCGTCATGTCGACGATGATGTCATAATGGTCGTCATGGCGACGATGATGTCATAATAGTCGTCATGGCGACGATGATGTCAGTATGGTGGTCATGGCTTTGGTGATGTCATAATGGTCGTCATGGCGACAGTGTTGCCATAATGGTCGTCATGGCGACGGTGATGTCATAATGGTCGTCATGTCAATGGTGATGTCAGAATGGTCGTCATGGCGACGATGATGTCAGTATGGTGGTCATGGCTTTTGTGATGTCATAATGGTCGTCATGGCGACGATGATGTCATAATGGTCGTCATGGCGCGACGATGATGTCAATATGGTTGTCATGGCTTTGGTGATGTCATAATGGTCGTCATGGCGACGGTGATGTCATAATGGTCGTCATGGCGACGATGATGTCATAATGGTCGTCACGGCGACGATGATGTCATAATGTTCGTCACGGCGGCGGTAATGTCATAATGGTCGTCATGGCGACGATGATGTCATACTGTCGTCATGGCGACGGTGTTGCCATAATGGTCGTCATGGCGACGATGATGTCATAATGGTCATCGTGGCAACGATGACGTCATAATGGTCGTCATGGCGACGATGACGTCATAATGGTCGTCATGGCGACGATGATGTCATAATGGTCGTCATGGCGACGATGATGTCATACTGGTCGTCATGGCGACGGTGTTGCCATAATGGTCGTCATGGCGACGATAATGTCATAATGGTCGTCATGCCGACGATGATGTCATGATGGTCGTCATGGCGACGGTGTTGCCATAATGGTCGTCAAGGCGACGATGATGTCATAATGGTCGTCATGGCGACGTTGATGTCATAATGGTCGTCATGGCGACGATGATGTCAGTATGGTGGTCATGGCTTTGGTGATGTCATAATGGTCGTCATGGCGACGGTGATGTCATAATGGCCGTCATGGCAATGGTGATGTCAGAATGGTCGTCATGGCGACGATGATGTCAGTATGGTGGTCATGGCTTTGGTGATGTCATAATGGTCGTCATGGCGACGATGATGTCATAATGGTCGTCATGGCGACGATGATGTCAATATGGTTGTCATGGCTTTGGTGGTGTCATAATGGTCGTCATGGCGACGGTGATGTCATAATGGTCGTCATGGCGACGATGATGTCATAATGGTCGTCACGGCGCCGATGACGTCATAATGGTCGTCATAGCGACGATGATGTCATAATGGTCGTCATGGCGACGATGACGTCATAATGGTCGTCATGGCGACGATGATGTCATAATGGTCGTCATGGCGACGGTGATGTCATAATGGTCGTCATGCCGACGATGATGTCAGTATGGTGGTCATGGCTTTGGTGATGTCATAATGGTCGTCATGGCAACGATGATGTCATAATGGTCGTCATGGCGACGATGATGTCATAATGGTCGTCATGGCGACGATGATGTCAGTATGGTGGTCATGGCTTTGGTGATGTGATAATGGTCGTCATGGCAACGGTGATGTCAAAATGGTCGTCATGGCAATGGTGATGTCAGAATGGTCGTCATGGCGACGATGATGTCATACTGGTCGTCAAGGCGACGGTGTTGCCATAATGGTCGTCATGGCGACGATGATGTCATAATGGTCGTCATGGCGACGATGATGTCATACTGGTCGTCAAGGCGACGGTGTTGCCATAATGGTCGTCATGGCGACGATGATGTCATAATGGTCGTCATGGCGACGATGACGTCATAATGGTCGTCATGGCGACGATGATGTCATAATGGTCATCATGGCGACGATGATGTC
This sequence comes from Phyllobates terribilis, assembly GCF_046119375.1. NCBI lineage: Eukaryota > Metazoa > Chordata > Amphibia > Anura > Dendrobatidae > Phyllobates > Phyllobates terribilis. Next base: position 3,790,306 of record NW_027362911.1, read on the forward strand.
ATACTGGTCGTCATGGCGACGGTATTGCCATAATGGTCGTCATGGCGACGATGATGTCATAACGGTCGTCATGCCGACAATGATGTCATAATGGTCGTCATGGCGACGGTGTTGCCATAATGGTCGTCATGTCGACGATGATGTAATAATGGTCGTCATGGCGACGATGATGTCATAATGGTCGTCATGGCGACGATGATGTCAGTATGGTGGTCATGGCTTTGGTGATGTCATAATGGTCGTCATGGCGACGTTGATGTCATAATGGTCGTCATGGCAATGGTGATGTCAGAATGGTCGTCATGGCGACGATGATGTCAGTATGGTGGTCATGGCTTTGGTGATGTCATAATGGTCGTCATGGCGACGATGATGTCATAATGGTCGTCATGGCGACGATGATGTCAGTATGGTTGTCATGGCTTTGGTGATGTCATAATGGTCGTCTTGGCGACGATGATGTCATACTGGTCGTCATGGCGACGGTGTTGCCATAATGGTCGTCATGGCGACGGTGTTGCCATAATGGTCGTCATGGCGACGATGATGTCATAATGGTAGTCATGGCGACGATGATGTCATACTGGTCGTCATGGCGACGGTGTTGCCATAATGGTAGTCATGGCGACGATGATGTCATACTGGTCGTCATGGCGACGGTGTTGCCATAATGGTCGTCATGGCGACGATGATGTCATAATGATCGTCATGGCGACGGTGATGTCATAATGGTCGTCATGCCGACGATGATGTCATAATGGTCGTCATGGCGAAGATGATGTCATAATGGTCGTCATGGCGACGGTGATGTCATAATAGTCTTCATGGCAACGATGATGTCATAATGGTCGTCATGCCGACTATGATGTCAATATGGTTGTCATGGCTTTGGTGATGTCATAATGGTCGTCATGGCGACGGTGATGTCATAATGGTCGTCATGGCGACGATGATGTCATGATGGTCGTCACGGCGACGATGACGTCATAATGGTCGTCATGGCGACGATGATGTCATAATGGTCGTCATGGCGACGATGATGTCATACTGGTCGTCATGGTGACGGTGTTGCCATAATGGTCGTCATGGCGACGATGATGTCATAATGGTCGTCATGGCGACGATGATGTCAAAATGGTCGTCATACCGACGATGATGTCATAATGGTCGTCATGGCGACGATGATGTCATAATGGTCGTCATGGCGAGGTGATGTCATAATAGTCGTCATGGCGACGATGATGTCATAATGGTCGTCATGGCGACGATGATGTCAGTATGGTGGTCATGGCTTTGGTGATGTCATAATGGTCGTCATGGCAATGGTGATGTCAGAATGGTCGTCATGGCGACGATGATGTCAGTTTGGTGGTCATGGCTTTGGTGATGTCATAATGGTCGTCATGGCGACGATGATGTCATAATGGTCGTCATGGCGACGATGATGTCATAATGGTCGTCATGGCGACGATGATGTCAGTATGGTGGTCATGGCTTTGGTGATGTCATAATGGTCATCATGGCGACGATGATGTCATAATGGTCGTCATGCCGACGATGATGTCAGTATGGTGGTCATGGCTTTGGTGATGTCATAATGGTCGTCATGGCGACGGTGATGTCATAATGGTCGTCATGGCAATGGTGATGTCAGAATGGTCGTCATGGCGACGGTGATATCAGTATGGTGGTCATGGCTTTGGTGATGTCATAATGGTCGTCATGGCGACGATGATGTCATAATGGTCGTCACGGCGACGGTGATGTCATAATTGTCGTCATGGCGACGATGATGTCATACTGTTCGTCATGGCGACGGTGTTGCCATAATGGTCGTCATGGCGACGATGACGTCATATTGGTCGTCATGGCGACGATGATGTCATAATGGTCGTCATGGCGACGATGACGTCATAATGGTCGTCATGGCGACGATGATGTCATAATGGTAGTCATGGCGACGATGATGTCATACTGGTCGTCATGGCGACGGTGTTGCCATAATGGTCGTCATGGCGACGGTGATGTCATAATGGTCGTCATGCCGACGATGATGTCATAATGGTCGTCATGCCGACGATGATGTCATAATGGTCGTCATGGCGACGATGACGTCATAATGGTCGTCATGGCGACGATGACGTCATAATGGTCGTCATGGCGACGATGATGTCATAATGGTCGTCATGGCGACGGTGATGTCATAATAGTCGTCATGGCGACGGTGATGTCATAATGGTCGTCATGGCGACTATGATGTCATAATGGTCATCACGGCGACGATGATGTCATAATGGTCGTCATGGCGACGATAATGTCATAATGGTCGTCATGCCGACGATGATGTCATGATGGTCGTCATGGCGACAGTGTTGCCATAATGGTCGTCATGGCGACGATGATGTCATAATGGTCGTCATGGCGACGATGATGTCAGTATGGTGGTCATGGCTTTGTTGATGTCATAATGGTCGTCATGGCGACGGTGATGTCATAATGGTCGTCATGGCGACGGTGATGTCATAATGGCCGTCATGGCAATGGTGATGTCAGAATGGTCGTCATGGCGACGATGATGTCAGTATGGTGGTCATGGCTTTGGTGATGTCATAATGGTCGTCATGGCGACGATGATGTCATAATGGTCGTCATGGCGACGATGATGTCAATATGGTTGTCATGGCTTTGGTGATGTCATAATGGTCGTCATGGCGACGGTGATGTCATAATGGTCGTCATGGCGACGATGATGTCATAATGGTCGTCACGGCGCCGATGACGTCATAATGGTCGTCATAGCGACGATGATGTCATAATGGTCGTCATGGCGACGATGACGTCATAATGGTCGTCATGGCGACGATGATGTCATAATGTTCGTCATGGCGACGATGATGTCATAATGGTCGTCATGGCGACGGTGATGTCATAATGGTCGTCATGCCGACGATGATGTCAGTATGGTGGTCATGGCTTTGGTGATGTCATAATGGTCGTCATGGCAACGATGATGTCATAATAGTCGTCATGGCGACGATGATGTCATAATGGTCGTCATGGCGACGATGATGTCAGTATGGTGGTCATGGCTTTGGTGATGTCATAATGGTCGTCATGGCAACGGTGATGTCAAAATGGTCGTCATGGCAATGGTGATGTCAGAATGGTCGTCATGGCGACGATGATGTCATACTGGTCGTCAAGGCGACGGTGTTGCCATAATGGTCGTCATGGCGACAATGATGTCATAATGGTCGTCATGGCGACGATGATGTCATACTGGTCGTCAAGGCGACAGTGTTGCCATAATGGTCGTCATGGCGACGATGATGTCATAATGGTCGTCATGGCGACGATGACGTCATAATGGTCGTCATGGCGACGATGATGTCATAATGGTCGTCATGGCGACGATGATGTCATACTGGTCGTCATGGCGACGGTATTGCCATAATGGTCGTCATGGCGACGATGATGTCATAACGGTCGTCATGCCGACAATGATGTCATAATGGTCGTCATGGCGACGGTGTTGCCATAATGGTCGTCATGTCGACGATGATGTCATAATGGTCGTCATGGCGACGATGATGTCATAATAGTCGTCATGGCGACGATGATGTCAGTATGGTGGTCATGGCTTTGGTGATGTCATAATGGTCGTCATGGCGACAGTGTTGCCATAATGGTCGTCATGGCGACGGTGATGTCATAATGGTCGTCATGTCAATGGTGATGTCAGAATGGTCGTCATGGCGACGATGATGTCAGTATGGTGGTCATGGCTTTGGTGATGTCATAATGGTCGTCATGGCGACGATGATGTCATAATGGTCGTCATGGCGCGACGATGATGTCAATATGGTTGTCATGGCTTTGGTGATGTCATAATGGTCGTCATGGCGACGGTGATGTCATAATGGTCGTCATGGCGACGATGATGTCATAATGGTCGTCACGGCGACGATGATGTCATAATGTTCGTCACGGCGGCGGTAATGTCATAATGGTCGTCATGGCGACGATGATGTCATACTGTCGTCATGGCGACGGTGTTGCCATAATGGTCGTCATGGCGACGATGATGTCATAATGGTCATCGTGGTAACGATGACGTCATAATGGTCGTCATGGCGACGATGACGTCATAATGGTCGTCATGGCGACGATGATGTCATAATGGTCGTCATGGCGACGATGATGTCATACTGGTCGTCATGGCGACGGTGTTGCCATAATGGTCGTCATGGCGACGATAATGTCATAATGGTCGTCATGCCGACGATGATGTCATGATGGTCGTCATGGCGACGGTGTTGCCATAATGGTCGTCAAGGCGACGATGATGTCATAATGGTCGTCATGGCGACGTTGATGTCATAATGGTCGTCATGGCGACGATGATGTCAGTATGGTGGTCATGGCTTTGGTGATGTCATAATGGTCGTCATGGCGACGGTGATGTCATAATGGCCGTCATGGCAATGGTGATGTCAGAATGGTCGTCATGGCGACGATGATGTCAGTATGGTGGTCATGGCTTTGGTGATGTCATAATGGTCGTCATGGCGACGATGATGTCATAATGGTCGTCATGGCGACGATGATGTCAATATGGTTGTCATGGCTTTGGTGATGTCATAATGGTCGTCATGGCGACGGTGATGTCATAATGGTCGTCATGGCGACGATGATGTCATAATGGTCGTCACGGCGACGATGATGTCATAATGTTCGTCACGGCGGCGGTAATGTCATAATGGTCGCCATGGCGACGATGATGTCATACTGTCGTCATGGCGACGGTGTTGCCATAATGGTCGTCATGGCGACGATGATGTCATAATGGTCATCATGGTGACGATGACGTCATAATGGTCGTCATGGCGACGATGACGTCATAATGGTCGTCATGGCGACGATGATGTCATATTGGTCGTCATGGCGACGATGATGTCATACTGGTCGTCATGGCGACGGTGTTGCCATAATGGTCGTCATGGCGACGATAATGTCATAATGGTCGTCATGCCGACGATGATGTCATGATGGTCGTCATGGCGACGGTGTTGCCATAATGGTCGTCATGGCGACGATGATGTCATAATGGTCGTCATGGCGACGATGATGTCATAATGGTCGTCATGGCGACGATGATGTCAGTATGGTGGTCATGGCTTTGGTGATGTCATAATGGTCGTCATGGCGACGGTGATGTCATAATGGCCGTCATGGCAATGGTGATGTCAGAATGGTCGTCATGGCGACGATGATGTCAGTATGGTGGTCATGGCTTTGGTGATGTCATAATGGTCGTCATGGCGACGATGATGTCATAATGGTCGTCATGGCGACGATGATGTCAATATAGTTGTCATGGCTTTGGTGATGTCATAATGGTCGTCATGGCGACGGTGATGTCATAATGGTCGTCATGGCGACGATGATGTCATAATGGTCGTCACGGCGCCGATGACGTCATAATGGTCGTCATAGCGACGATGATGTCATAATGGTCGTCATGGCGACGATGATGTCATAATGGTCGTCATGGCGACGGTGATGTCATAATGGTCGTCATGCCGACGATGATGTCAGTATGGTGGTCATGGCTTTGGTGATGTCATAATGGTCGTCATGGCAACGATGATGTCATAATGGTCGTCATGGCGACGATGATGTCATAATGGTCGTCATGGCGACGATGATGTCAGTATGGTGGTCATGGCTTTGGTGATGTGATAATGGTCGTCATGGCAACGGTGATGTCAAAATGGTCGTCATGGCAATGGTGATGTCAGAATGGTCGTCATGGCGACGATGATGTCATACTGGTCGTCAAGGCGACGGTGTTGCCATAATGGTCGTCATGGCGACGATGATGTCATAATGGTCGTCATGGCGACGATGATGTCATACTGGTCGTCAAGGCGACGGTGTTGCCATAATGGTCGTCATGGCGACGATGATGTCATAATGGTCGTCATGGCGACGATGACGTCATAATGGTCGTCATGGCGACGATGATGTCATAATGGTCATCATGGCGACGATGATGTCATACTGGTCGTCATGGCGACGGTATTGCCATAATGGTCGTCATGGCGACGATGATGTCATAACGGTCGTCATGCCGACAATGATGTCATAATGGTCGTCATGGCGACGGTGTTGCCATAATGGTCGTCATGTCGACGATGATGTAATAATGGTCGTCATGGCGACGATGATGTCATAATGGTCGTCATGGCGACGATGATGTCAGTATGGTGGTCATGGCTTTGGTGATGTCATAATGGTCGTCATGGCGACGTTGATGTCATAATGGTCGTCATGGCAATGGTGATGTCAGAATGGTCGTCATGGCGACGATGATGTCAGTATGGTGGTCATGGCTTTGGTGATGTCATAATGGTCGTCATGGCGACGATGATGTCATAATGGTCGTCATGGCGACGATGATGTCAGTATGGTTGTCATGGCTTTGGTGATGTCATAATGGTCGTCTTGGCGACGATGATGTCATACTGGTCGTCATGGCGACGGTGTTGCCATAATGGTCGTCATGGCGACGGTGTTGCCATAATGGTCGTCATGGCGACGATGATGTCATAATGGTAGTCATGGCGACGATGATGTCATACTGGTCGTCATGGCGACGGTGTTGCCATAATGGTAGTCATGGCGACGATGATGTCATACTGGTCGTCATGGCGACGGTGTTGCCATAATGGTCGTCATGGCGACGATGATGTCATAATGATCGTCATGGCGACGGTGATGTCATAATGGTCGTCATGCCGAAGATGATGTCATAATGGTCGTCATGGCGAAGATGATGTCATAATGGTCGTCATGGCGACGGTGATGTCATAATAGTCTTCATGGCAACGATGATGTCATAATGGTCGTCATGCCGACTATGATGTCAATATGGTTGTCATGGCTTTGGTGATGTCATAATGGTCGTCATGGCGACGGTGATGTCATAATGGTCGTCATGGCGACGATGATGTCATGATGGTCGTCACGGCGACGATGACGTCATAATGGTCGTCATGGCGACGATGATGTCATAATGGTCGTCATGGCGACGATGATGTCATACTGGTCGTCATGGTGACGGTGTTGCCATAATGGTCGTCATGGCGACGATGATGTCATAATGGTCGTCATGGCGACGATGATGTCAAAATGGTCGTCATACCGACGATGATGTCATAATGGTCGTCATGGCGACGATGATGTCATAATGGTCGTCATGGCGAGGTGATGTCATAATAGTCGTCATGGCGACGATGATGTCATAATGGTCGTCATGGCGACGATGATGTCAGTATGGTGGTCATGGCTTTGGTGATGTCACAATGGTCGTCATGGCGACGATGATGTCATAATGGTCGTCATGGCGACGATGATGTCATAATGGTCGTCATGGCGACGATGATGTCAGTATGGTGGTCATGGCTTTGGTGATGTCATAATGGTCATCATGGCGACGATGATGTCATAATGGTCGTCATGCCGACGATGATGTCAGTATGGTGGTCATGGCTTTGGTGATGTCATAATGGTCGTCATGGCGACGGTGATGTCATAATGGTCGTCATGGCAATGGTGATGTCAGAATGGTCGTCATGGCGACGGTGATATCAGTATGGTGGTCATGGCTTTGGTGATGTCATAATGGTCGTCATGGCGACGATGATGTCATAATGGTCGTCACGGCGACGGTGATGTCATAATTGTCGTCATGGCGACGATGATGTCATACTGTTCGTCATGGCGACGGTGTTGCCATAATGGTCGTCATGGCGACGATGACGTCATATTGGTCGTCATGGCGACGATGATGTCATAATGGTCGTCATGGCGACGATGACGTCATAATGGTCGTCATGGCGACGATGATGTCATAATGGTAGTCATGGCGACGATGATGTCATACTGGTCGTCATGGCGACGGTGTTGCCATAATGGTCGTCATGGCGACGGTGATGTCATAATGGTCGTCATGCCGACGATGATGTCATAATGGTCGTCATGCCGACGATGATGTCATAATGGTCGTCATGGCGACGATGACGTCATAATGGTCGTCATGGCGACGATGACGTCATAATGGTCGTCATGGCGACGATGATGTCATAATGGTCGTCATGGCGACGGTGATGTCATAATAGTCGTCATGGCGACGGTGATGTCATAATGGTCGTCATGGCGACTATGATGTCATAATGGTCATCACGGCGACGATGATGTCATAATGGTCGTCATGGCGACGATAATGTCATAATGGTCGTCATGCCGACGATGATGTCATGATGGTCGTCATGGCGACAGTGTTGCCATAATGGTCGTCATGGCGACGATGATGTCATAATGGTCGTCATGGCGACGATGATGTCAGTATGGTGGTCATGGCTTTGGTGATGTCATAATGGTCGTTATGGCGACGGTGATGTCATAATGGTCGTCATGGCGACGGTGATGTCATAATGGCCGTCATGGCAATGGTGATGTCAGAATGGTCGTCATGGCGACGATGATGTCAGTATGGTGGTCATGGCTTTGGTGATGTCATAATGGTCGTCATGGCGACGATGATGTCATAATGGTCGTCATGGCGACGATGATGTCAATATGGTTGTCATGGCTTTGGTGATGTCATAATGGTCGTCATGGCGACGGTGATGTCATAATGGTCGTCATGGCGACGATGATGTCATAATGGTCGTCACGGCGACGATGATGTCATAATGGTCGTCATGGCGACGATGATGTCATACTGGTCGTCATAGCGACGATGATGTCATAATGGTCGTCATGGCGACGATGACGTCATAATGGTCGTCATGGCAACGATGATGTCATACTGGTCGTCATGGCGACGATGATGTCATAATGGTCGTCATGGCGACGATGATGTCATACTGGTCGTCATGGCGACGGTGTTGCCATAATGGTCGTCATGGCGATGGTGATGTCATAATGGTCGTCATGCCGACGATGATGTCAGTATGGTGGTCATGGCTTTGGTGATGTCATAATGGTCGTCATGGCAACGATGATGTCATAATAGTCGTCATGGCGACGATGATGTCATAATGGTCGTCATGGCGACGATGATGTCAGTATGGTGGTCATGGCTTTGGTGATGTCATAATGGTCGTCATGGCGACGGTGATGTCAAAATGGTCGTCATGGCAATGGTGATGTCAGAATGGTCGTCATGGCGACGATGATGTCATACTGGTCGTCATGGCGACGGTGTTGCCATAATGGTCGTCATGGCGACGATGATGTCATAATGGTCGTCATGGCAATGGTGATGTCAGAATGGTCGTCATGGCGACGATGATGTCATAATGGTCGTCATGGCGACGGTGATGTCATAATGGTCATCATGGCGACGGTGATGTCATAATAGTCGTCATGGCGACGATGATGTCATAATGGTCGTCATGCCGACGATGATGTCATAATGGTCGTCATGGCAACGATGATGTCAGTATGGTGGTCATGGCTTTGGTGATGTCATAATGGTCGTCATGGCGACGGTGATGTCATAATGGTCGTCATGGCAATGGTGATGTCAGAATGGTCGTCATGGCGACGATGATGTCAGTGTGGTGGTCATGGCTTTATTGATGTCATAATGGTCGTCATGGCGACGATGATGTCATAATGGTCGTTTTGGCGACGATGATGTCAATATGGTTGTCATGGCTTTGGTGATGTCATAAAGGTCGTCATGGCGACGGTGATGTCATAATGGTCGTCATGGCGACGATGATGTCATAATGGTCGTCACGGCGACGGTGACGTCATAATGATCGTCACGGCGACGGTGATGTCATAATGGTCGTCATGGCGACGATGATGTCATACTGGTCGTCATGGCGACGGTGTTACCATAATGGTCGTCATGGCGACGATGATGTCATAATGGTCGTCATGGCGACGATGATGTCATAATGGTCGTCATGGCGACGATGACGTCATAATGGTCGTCATGGCGACGATGATGTCATAATGGTCGTCATGGCGACGATGATGTCATACTGGTCGTCATGGCGACGGTATTGCCATAATGGTCGTCATGGCGACAATGATGTCATAATGGTCGTCATGCCGACAATGATGTCATAATGGTCGTCATGGCGACGGTGTTGCCATAATGGTCGTCATGTCGACGATGATGTCATAATGGTCGTCATGGCGACGATGATGTCATAATGGTCGTCATGGCGACGATGATGTCAGTATGGTCGTCATGGCTTTGGTGATGTCATAATGGTCGTCATGGCGACGTTGATGTCATAATTGTCGTCATGGCAATGGTGATGTCAGAATGGTCGTCATGGCGACGATGATGTCAGTATGGTGGTCATGGCTTTGGTGATGTCATAATGGTCGTCATGGCGACGATGATGTCAATATGGTTGTCATGGCTTTGGTGATGTCATAATGGTCGTCATGGCGACGGTGATGTCATAATGGTTGTCATGGCGACGATGATGTCATAATGGTCGTCACGGCGACGGTGATGTCATAATTGTCGTCATGGCGACGATGATGTCATACTGGTCGTCATGGCGACGGTGTTGCCATAATGGTCGTCATGGCGACGATGATATCATAATGGTAGTCATGGCGACGATGATGTCATACTGGTCGTCATGGCGACGGTGTTGCCATAATGGTAGTCATGGCGACGATGATATCATACTGGTCGTCATGGCGACGGTGTTGCCATAATGGTCGTCATGGCGATGATGATGTCATAATGATCGTCATGGCGACGATGATGTCATAATGGTCGTCATGGCGACGATGATGTCATAATGGTCGTCAAACCGACGATGATGTCATAATGGTCGTCATGGCGAAGATGATGTCATAATGGTCGTCATGGCAATGGTGATGTCAGAATGGTCGTCATGGCGACGATGATGTCAGTATGGTCGTCATGGCTTTGGTGATGTCATAATGGTCGTCATGGCGACGATGATGTCATAATGGTCGTCATGGCGACGATGATGTCATAATGGTCGTCATGGCGACGATGATGTCATACTGGTCGTCATGGCGACGGTATTGCCATAATGGTCATCATGGCGACGATGATGTCATCATGGTCGTCATGCCGACGATGATGTCATAATGGTCGTCATGGCGACGATGATGTCAGTATGGTGGTCATGGCTTTGGTGATGTCATAATGGTCGTCATGGCGACGGTGATGTCATAATGGTCGTCATGGCAATGGTGATGTCAGAATGGTCGTCATGGCGACGGTGATGTCAGTATGGTGGTCATGGCTTTGGTGATGTCATAATGGTCGTCATGGCGACGATGATGTCATAATGGTCGTCATGGCGACGATGATGTCAATATGGTTGTCATGGCTTTGGTGATGTCATAATGGTCGTCAAGGCGACGGTGATGTCATAATGGTCATCATGGCGACGATGATGTCATAATGGTCGTCACGGCGACGGTGATGTCATAATTGTCGTCATGGCGACGATGATGTCATACTGGTCGTCATGGCGACGGTGTTGCCATAATGGTCGTCATGGCGACGATGACGTCATATTGGTCGTCATGGCGACGATGATGTCATAATGGTCGTCATGGCAACGATGACGTCATAATGGTCGTCATGGCGACGATGATGTCATAATGGTAGTCATGGCGACGATGATGTCATACTGGTCGTCATGGCGACGGTGTTGCCATAATGGTCGTCATGGCGACGATGATGTCATAATGATCGTCATGGCGACGGTGATGTCATAATAGTCGTCATGGCGACGATGATGTGATAATGGTCGTCATGCCGACGATGATGTCATAATGGTCGTAATGGCGACGGTGTTGCCATAATGGTCGTCATGGCGACGATGATATCATAATGGTCGTCATGGCGACGATGATGTCAGTATGGTGGTCATGGCTTTGGTGATGTCTTAATGGTCGTCATGGCGACGATGATGTCATAATGATCGTCATGGCGACGGTGATGTCATAATGGTCGTCATGCCGACGATGATGTCATAATGGTCGTCATGCCGACGATGATGTCATAATGGTCGTCATGGCGACGATGACGTCATAATGGTCGTCATGGAGACGATGACGTCATAATGGTCGTCATGGCGACGATGATGTCATAATGGTCGTCATGGCGACGGTGATGTCATAATAGTCGTCATGGCGACGGTGATGTCATAATGGTCGTCATGGCGACTATGATGTCATAATGGTCGTCACGGCGACGATGATGTCATAATGGTCGTCATGGTGACGATAATGTCATAATGGTCGTCATGCCGACGAAGATGTCATGATGGTCGTCATGGCGACAGTGTTGCCATAATGGTCGTCATGGCGACGATGATGTCATAATGGTCGTCATGGCGACGATGATGTCAGTATGGTGGTCATGGCTTTGGTGATGTCATAATGGTCGTCATGGCGACGGTGATGTCATAATGGTCGTCATGGCGACGGTGATGTCATAATGGCCGTCATGGCAATGGTGATGTCAGAATGGTCGTCATGGCGACGATGATGTCAGTATGGTGGTCATGGCTTTGGTGATGTCATAATGGTCGTCACGGCGACGATGATGTCATAATGGTCGTCACGGCGACGATGATGTCATAATGGTCGTCATAGCGACGATGATGTCATAATGGTCGTCATGGCGACGATGACGTCATGATGGTCGTCATGGCGACGATGATGTCATAATGGTCGTCATGGCGACGATGATGTCATACTGGTCGTCATGGCGACGATGATGTCATAATGGTCGTCATGGCGACGATGATGACATACTGGTCGTCATGGCGACGGTGTTGCTATAATGGTCGTCATGGCGATGATGATGTCATAATGGTCGTCATTTCAACGGTGATGTCATAATGGTCGTCATGCCGACGATGATGTCAGTATGGTGGTCATGGCTTTGTTGATGTCATAATGGTCGTCATGGCAACGATGATGTCATAATGGTCGTCATGGCGACGATGATGTCATAATGGTCGTCATGGCGACGATGATGTCAGTATGGTGGTCATGGCTTTGGTGATGTCATAATGGTCGTCATGGCGACGGTGATGTCAAAATGGTCGTCATGGCAATGGTGATGTCAGAATGGTTGTCATGGCGACGATGATGTCATACTGGTCGTCATGGCGACGGTGTTGCCATAATGGTCGTCATGGCGACGATGATGTCATAATGGTCGTCATGGCAATGGTGATGTCAGAATGGTCGTCATGGCGACGATGATGTCATAATGGTCGTCATGGCGACGGTGATGTCATAATGGTCGTCATGGCGACGGTGATGTCATAATAGTCGTCATGGCGACGATGATGTCATAATGGTCGTCATGCCGACGATGATGTCATAATGGTCGTCATGGCGACGATGATGTCAGTATGGTGGTTATGGCTTTGGTGATGTCATAATGGTCGTCATGGCGACGGTGATGTCATAATGGTCGTCATGGCAATGGTGATGTCAGAATGGTCGTCATGGCGACGATGATGTCAGTGTGGTGGTCATGGCTTTATTGATGTCATAATGGTCGTCATGGCGACGATGATGTCATAATGGTCGTTTTGGCGACGATGATGTCAATATGGTTGTCATGGCTTTGGTGATGTCATAAAGGTCGTCATGGCGACGGTGATGTCATAATGGTCGTCATGGCGACGATGATGTCATAATGGTCGTCACGGCGACGGTGATGTCATAATGATCGTCACGGCGAAGGTGATGTCATAATGGTCGTCATGGCGACGATGATGTCATACTGGTCGTCATGGCGATGGTGTTACCATAATGGTCGTCATGGCGACGATGATGTCATAATGGTCGTCATGGCGACGATGATGTCATAATGGTCGTCATGGCGACGATGACGTCATAATGGTCGTCATGGCGACGATGATGTCATAATGGTCGTCATGGCGACGATGATGTCATACTGGTCGTCATGGCGACGGTATTGCCATAATGGTCGTCATGGCGACGATGATGTCATAATGGTCGTCATGCCGACAATGATGTCATAATGGTCGTCATGGCGACGGTGTTGCCATAATGGTCGTCATGTCGACGATGATGTCATAATGGTCGTCATGGCGACGATGATGTCATAATGGTCGTCATGGCGACGATGATGTCAGTATGGTGGTCATGGCTTTGGTGATGTCATAATGGTCGTCATGGCGACGTTGATGTCATAATTGTCGTCATGGCTTTGATGATGTCATAATGGTCGTCATGGCGACGGTGATGTCATAATGGTTGTCATGGCGACGATGATGTCATAATGGTCGTCACGGCGACGGTGATGTCATAATTGTCGTCATGGCGACGATGATGTCATACTGGTCGTCATGGCGACGGTGTTGCCATAATGGTAGTCATGGCGACGATGATGTCATACTGGTCGTCATGGCGACGGTGTTGCCATAATGGTCGTCATGGCGATGATGATGTCATAATGATCGTCATGGCGACGGTGATGTCATAATGGTCGTCATGCCGACGATGATGTCATAATGGTCGTCATGGCGAAGATGATGTCATAATGGTCGTCATGGCGACGGTGATGTCATAATAGTCTTCATGGCGACGATGATGTCATAATGGCCGTCATGCCGACGATGATGTCATAATGGTCGTCATGGCGACGGTGTTGCCATAATGGTCGTCATGGCGACGATGATATCATAATGGTCGTCATGGCGACGATGATGTCAGTAAGTGGTCATGGCTTTGGTGATGTCATAATGGTCGTCATGGCGACGGTGATGTCATAATGGTCGTCATGGCCATGGTGATGTCAGAATGGTCGTCATGGCGACGATGATGTCAGTATGGTGGTCATGGCTTTGGTGATGTCATAATGGTCGTCAAGGCGACGATGATGTCATAATGGTCGTCATGGCGACGATGATGTCAATATGGTTGTAATGGCTTTGGTGATGTCATAATGGTCGTCATGGCGACGGTGATGTCATAATGGTCGTCATGGCGACGATGATGTCATGATGGTCGTCACGGCGACGATGATGTCATAATGGTCGTCACCGCGACGGTGATGTCATAATGGTCGTCATGGCGACGATGATGTCATACTGGTCGTCATGGCGACGGTGTTGCCATAATGGTCGTCATGGCGACGATGATGTCATATGGTCGTCATGGCGACGATGATGTCATAATGGTCGTCATGGCGACGATGACGTCATAATGGTCGTCACGGCGACGATGATGTCATAATGGTCGTCATGGCGACGATGACGTCATAATGGTCGTCATGGCGACGATGATGTCATAATGGTCGTCATGGCGACGATGATGTCATACTGGTCGTCATGGCGACGGTGTTGCCATAATGGTCGTCATGGCGACGATGATGTCATAATGGTCGTCATGGCGACGATGATGTCATAATGGTCGTCATGGCGAAGATGATGTCATAATGGTCGTCATGGCAATGGTGATGTCAGAATGGTCGTCATGGCGACGATGATGTCAGTATGGTCGTCATGGCTTTGGTGATGTCATAATGGTCGTCATGGCGACGATGATGTCATAATGGTCGTCATGGCGACGATGATGTCATAATGGTCGTCATGGCGACGATGATGTCATACTGGTCGTCATGGCGACGGTATTGCCATAATGGTCATCATGGCGACGATGATGTCATCATGGTCGTCATGCCGACGATGATGTCATAATGGTCGTCATGGCGACGATGATGTCAGTATGGTGGTCATGGCTTTGGTGATGTCATAATGGTCGTCATGGCGACGGTGATGTCATAATGGTCGTCATGGCAATGGTGATGTCAGAATGGTCGTCATGGCGACAGTGATGTCAGTATGGTGGTCATGGCTTTGGTGATGTCATAATGGTCGTCATGGCGACGATGATGTCATAATGGTCGTCATGGCGACGATGATGTCAATATGGTTGTCATGGCTTTGGTGATGTCATAATGGTCGTCAAGGCGACGGTGATGTCATAATGGTCGTCATGGCGACGATGATGTCATAATGGTCGTCACGGCGACGGTGATGTCATAATTGTCGTCATGGCGACGATGATGTCATACTGGTCGTCATGGCGACGGTGTTGCCATAATGGTCATCATGGCGACGATGACGTCATATTGGTCGTCATGGCGACGATGATGTCATAATGGTCGTCATGGCAACGATGACGTCATAATGGTCGTCATGGCGACGATGATGTCATAATGATCGTCATGGCGACGGTGATGTCATAATGGTCGTCATGCCAACGATGATGTCATAATGGTCGTCATGGCGAAGATGATGTCATAATGGTCGTCATGGCGACGATGACGTCATAATGGTCGTCATGGCGACGGTGATGTCATAATAGTCGTCATGGCGACGATGATGTCATAATGGTCATCATGCCGACGATGATGTCATAATGGTCGTCATGGCGACGGTGTTGCCATAATGGTCGTCATGGCGACGATGATATCATAATGGTCGTCATGGCGACGATGATGTCAGTATGGTGGTCATGGCTTTGGTGATGTCTTAATGGTCGTCATGGCGACGGTGATGTCATAATGGTCGTCATGGCAATGGTGATGTCATAATGGTCGTCATGGCGACGATGATGTCATAATGGTCGTCATGGCGACGATGATGTCAATATGGTTGTAATGGCTTTGGTGATGTCATAATGTTCGTCATGGCGACGGTGATGTCATAATGGTCGTCATGGCGACGATGATGTCATAATGGTCGTCACGGCGATGATGATGTCATAATGGTCGTCACCGCGACGGTGATGTCATAATGGTCGTCACCGCGACGGTGATGTCATAATGGTCGTCATGGCGACGATGATGTCATACTGGTCGTCATGGCGACGGTGTTGCCATAATGGTCGTCATGGCGACGATGATGTCATATGGTCGTCACGGCGACGATGATGTCATAATGGTCGTCATGGCGACGAAGACGTCATAATGGTCGTCACGGCGACGATGATGTCATAATGGTCGTCATGGCGAAGATGATGTCATAATGGTCGTCATGGCGACGATGACGTCATAATGGTCGTCATGGCGACGATGATGTCATAATGGTCGTCATGGCGACGATGATGTCATACTGGTCGTCATGGCGACGGTGTTGCCATAATGGTCATCATGGCGACGATGATGTCATAATGGTCGTCATGGCGACGATGATGTCATAATGGTCGTCATACCGACGATGATGTCATAATGGTCGTCATGGCGAAGATGATGTCATAATGGTCGTCATGGCGACGATGACGTCATAATGGTCGTCATGGCGACGATTATGTCATAATGGTCGTCATGGTGACGATGATGTCATAATGGTCGTCATGGCGACGATGATGTCATAATTGTCGTCATGGCGACGATGACGTCATTATGGTCGTCATGGCGACGATGATGTCATAATGGTCATCATGGCGACGGTGATGTCATAATAGTCGTCATCGCGACGATGATGTCATAATGGTCGTCTTGCCAACGATGATGTCATAATGGTCGTCATGGCGACGATGATGTCATAATGGTCGTCATGGCGACGATGATGTCAATATGGTTGTCATGGCTTTGGTGATGTCATAATGGTCGTCATGGCGACGGTGATGTCATAATGGTCGTCATGGCGACGATGATGTCATAATGGTCGTCACGGCGACGATGATGTCATAATGGTCATCACGGCGACTGTGATGTCATAATGGTCGTCATGGCGACAATGATGTCATACTTATCGTCATGGCGACGGTGTTGCCATAATGGTCGTCATGGCGATGATGATGTCATAATCGTCGTCATGGTGACGATGATGTCAGTATGGTGGTCATGGCTTTGGTGATGTCATAATGGTCGTCATGGCGACGGTGATGTCATAATGGTCGTCATGGCAATGGTGATGTCAGAATGGTTGTCATGGCGACGATGATGTCAGTATGGTCGTCACGGCGACGGTGATGTCATAATGGTCGCCATGGCGACGATGATGTCATAATGGTCGTCATGGCGACGATGATGTCATAATGGTCGTCATGGCGACGATGATGTCATACTGGTCGTCATGGCGACGGTGTTGCCATAATGGTCGTCATGGCGACGATGATGTCATAATGGTCGTCATGGCGACGGTGATGTCATAATGGTCGTCAAGCCGACGATGATGTCAGTATGGTGGTCATGGCTTTGGTGATGTCATAATGGTCGTCATGGCGACGATGATGTCATAATGGTCGTCATAGCGACGATGATGTCATAATGGTCGTTATGGCGACGATGATGTCAGTATGGTGGTCATGGCTTTGGTGATGTCATAATGGTCGTCATGGCGACGATGATGTCATAATGGTCGTCATGGCGACGATGATGTCAATATTGTTGTCATGGCTTTGGTGATGTCATAATGGTCGACATGGCGATGGTGATGTCATAATGGTCGTCATGGCGACGATGATGTCATAATGGTCGTCATGGCGACGATGATGTCATAATGGTCGTCACGGCGACGGTGATGTCATAATGGTCGTCATGGCGACGATGATGTCATACTGGTCGTCATGGCGACGGTGTTGCCATAATGGTCGTCATGGCGACGATGATGTCATAATGGTCGTCATGGCGACGATGATGTCATACTGGTCGTCATGGCGACGGTGTTGCCATAATGGTAGTCATGGCGACGAAGATGTCATACTGGTCGTTATGTCGACGGTGTTGCCATAATGGTCGTCATGGCGACGATGATGTCATAATGATCGTCATGGCGACGGTGATGTCATAATGGTCGTCATGCCGACGATGATGTCATAATGGTCGTCATGGCGAAGATGATGTCATAATGGTCGTCATGGCGAAGATGATGTCATAATGGTCGTCATGCCGACGATGATGTCATAATGGTCGTCATGGCGACGATGATATCATAATGGTCGTCATGGCAACGATGATGTCAGTATGGTGGTCATGGCTTTGGTGATGTCATAATGGTCGTCATGGCGACGGTGATGTCATAATGGTCGTCATGGCAATGGTGATGTCAGAATGGTCGTCATGGCGACGATGATGTCAGTATGGTGGTCATGGCTTTGGTGATGTCATAATGGTCGTCATGGCGACGATGATGTCATAATGGTCGTCATGGCGACGATGATGTTAATATGGTTGTAATGGCTTTGGTGATGTCATAATGGTCGTCATGGCGACGGTGATGTCATAATGGTCGTCACCGCGACGGTGATGTCATAATGGTCGTCATGGCGACGATGATGTCATACTGGTCGTCATGGCGACGGTGTTGCCATAATGGTCGTCATGGCGACGATGATGTCATATGGTCGTCATGGCGACGATGATGTCATAATGGTCGTCATGGCGACGATGACGTCATAATGGTCGTCACGGCGACGATGATGTCATAATGGTCGTCATGGCGACGATGACGTCATAATGGTCGTCATGGCGACGATGATGTCATAATGGTCGTCATGGCGACGATGATGTCATACTGGTCGTCATGGCGACGGTGTTGCCATAATGGTCGTCATGGCGACGATGATGTCATAATGGTCGTCATGGCGACGATGATGTCATAATGGTCGTCATGGCGAAGATGATGTCATAATGGTCGTCATGGCAATGGTGATGTCAGAATGGTCGTCATGGCGACGATGATGTCAGTATGGTCGTCATGGCTTTGGTGATGTCATAATGGTCGTCATGGCGACGATGATGTCATAATGGTCGTCATGGCGACGATGATGTCATAATGGTCGTCATGGCGACGATGATGTCATACTGGTCGTCATGGCGACGGTATTGCCATAATGGTCATCATGGCGACGATGATGTCATCATGGTCGTCATGCCGACGATGATGTCATAATGGTCGTCATGGCGACGATGATGTCAGTATGGTGGTCATGGCTTTGGTGATGTCATAATGGTCGTCATGGCGACGGTGATGTCATAATGGTCGTCATGGCAATGGTGATGTCAGAATGGTCGTCATGGCGACAGTGATGTCAGTATGGTGGTCATGGCTTTGGTGATGTCATAATGGTCGTCATGGCGACGATGATGTCATAATGGTCGTCATGGCGACGATGATGTCAATATGGTTGTCATGGCTTTGGTGATGTCATAATGGTCGTCAAGGCGACGGTGATGTCATAATGGTCGTCATGGCGACGATGATGTCATAATGGTCGTCACGGCGACGGTGATGTCATAATTGTCGTCATGGCGACGATGATGTCATACTGGTCGTCATGGCGACGGTGTTGCCATAATGGTCATCATGGCGACGATGACGTCATATTGGTCGTCATGGCGACGATGATGTCATAATGGTCGTCATGGCAACGATGACGTCATAATGGTCGTCATGGCGACGATGATGTCATAATGATCGTCATGGCGACGGTGATGTCATAATGGTCGTCATGCCAACGATGATGTCATAATGGTCGTCATGGCGAAGATGATGTCATAATGGTCGTCATGGCGACGATGACGTCATAATGGTCGTCATGGCGACGGTGATGTCATAATAGTCGTCATGGCGACGATGATGTCATAATGGTCATCATGCCGACGATGATGTCATAATGGTCGTCATGGCGACGGTGTTGCCATAATGGTCGTCATGGCGACGATGATATCATAATGGTCGTCATGGCGACGATGATGTCAGTATGGTGGTCATGGCTTTGGTGATGTCTTAATGGTCGTCATGGCGACGGTGATGTCATAATGGTCGTCATGGCAATGGTGATGTCATAATGGTCGTCATGGCGACGATGATGTCATAATGGTCGTCATGGCGACGATGATGTCAATATGGTTGTAATGGCTTTGGTGATGTCATAATGTTCGTCATGGCGACGGTGATGTCATAATGGTCGTCATGGCGACGATGATGTCATAATGGTCGTCACGGCGATGATGATGTCATAATGGTCGTCACCGCGACGGTGATGTCATAATGGTCGTCACCGCGACGGTGATGTCATAATGGTCGTCATGGCGACGATGATGTCATACTGGTCGTCATGGCGACGGTGTTGCCATAATGGTCGTCATGGCGACGATGATGTCATATGGTCGTCACGGCGACGATGATGTCATAATGGTCGTCATGGCGACGAAGACGTCATAATGGTCGTCACGGCGACGATGATGTCATAATGGTCGTCATGGCGAAGATGATGTCATAATGGTCGTCATGGCGACGATGACGTCATAATGGTCGTCATGGCGACGATGATGTCATAATGGTCGTCATGGCGACGATGATGTCATACTGGTCGTCATGGCGACGGTGTTGCCATAATGGTCATCATGGCGACGATGATGTCATAATGGTCGTCATGGCGACGATGATGTCATAATGGTCGTCATACCGACGATGATGTCATAATGGTCGTCATGGCGAAGATGATGTCATAATGGTCGTCATGGCGACGATGACGTCATAATGGTCGTCATGGCGACGATTATGTCATAATGGTCGTCATGGTGACGATGATGTCATAATGGTCGTCATGGCGACGATGATGTCATAATTGTCGTCATGGCGACGATGACGTCATTATGGTCGTCATGGCGACGATGATGTCATAATGGTCATCATGGCGACGGTGATGTCATAATAGTCGTCATCGCGACGATGATGTCATAATGGTCGTCTTGCCAACGATGATGTCATAATGGTCGTCATGGCGACGATGATGTCATAATGGTCGTCATGGCGACGATGATGTCAATATGGTTGTCATGGCTTTGGTGATGTCATAATGGTCGTCATGGCGACGGTGATGTCATAATGGTCGTCATGGCGACGATGATGTCATAATGGTCGTCACGGCGACGATGATGTCATAATGGTCATCACGGCGACTGTGATGTCATAATGGTCGTCATGGCGACAATGATGTCATACTTATCGTCATGGCGACGGTGTTGCCATAATGGTCGTCATGGCGACGATGATGTCATAATCGTCGTCATGGTGACGATGATGTCAGTATGGTGGTCATGGCTTTGGTGATGTCATAATGGTCGTCATGGCGACGGTGATGTCATAATGGTCGTCATGGCAATGGTGATGTCAGAATGGTTGTCATGGCGACGATGATGTCAGTATGGTCGTCACGGCGACGGTGATGTCATAATGGTCGCCATGGCGACGATGATGTCATAATGGTCGTCATGGCGACGATGATGTCATAATGGTCGTCATGGCGACGATGATGTCATACTGGTCGTCATGGCGACGGTGTTGCCATAATGGTCGTCATGGCGACGATGATGTCATAATGGTCGTCATGGCGACGGTGATGTCATAATGGTCGTCAAGCCGACGATGATGTCAGTATGGTGGTCATGGCTTTGGTGATGTCATAATGGTCGTCATGGCGACGATGATGTCATAATGGTCGTCATAGCGACGATGATGTCATAATGGTCGTTATGGCGACGATGATGTCAGTATGGTGGTCATGGCTTTGGTGATGTCATAATGGTCGTCATGGCGACGATGATGTCATAATGGTCGTCATGGCGACGATGATGTCAATATTGTTGTCATGGCTTTGGTGATGTCATAATGGTCGACATGGCGATGGTGATGTCATAATGGTCGTCATGGCGACGATGATGTCATAATGGTCGTCATGGCGACGATGATGTCATAATGGTCGTCACGGCGACGGTGATGTCATAATGGTCGTCATGGCGACGATGATGTCATACTGGTCGTCATGGCGACGGTGTTGCCATAATGGTCGTCATGGCGACGATGATGTCATAATGGTCGTCATGGCGACGATGATGTCATACTGGTCGTCATGGCGACGGTGTTGCCATAATGGTAGTCATGGCGACGAAGATGTCATACTGGTCGTTATGTCGACGGTGTTGCCATAATGGTCGTCATGGCGACGATGATGTCATAATGATCGTCATGGCGACGGTGATGTCATAATGGTCGTCATGCCGACGATGATGTCATAATGGTCGTCATGGCGAAGATGATGTCATAATGGTCGTCATGGCGAAGATGATGTCATAATGGTCGTCATGCCGACGATGATGTCATAATGGTCGTCATGGCGACGATGATATCATAATGGTCGTCATGGCAACGATGATGTCAGTATGGTGGTCATGGCTTTGGTGATGTCATAATGGTCGTCATGGCGACGGTGATGTCATAATGGTCGTCATGGCAATGGTGATGTCAGAATGGTCGTCATGGCGACGATGATGTCAGTATGGTGGTCATGGCTTTGGTGATGTCATAATGGTCGTCATGGCGACGATGATGTCATAATGGTCGTCATGGCGACGATGATGTTAATATGGTTGTAATGGCTTTGGTGATGTCATAATGGTCGTCATGGCGACGGTGATGTCATAATGGTCGTCACCGCGACGGTGATGTCATAATGGTCGTCATGGCGACGATGATGTCATACTGGTCGTCATGGCGACGGTGTTGCCATAATGGTCGTCATGGCGACGATGATGTCATATGGTCGTCATGGCGACGATGATGTCATAATGGTCGTCATGGCGACGATGACGTCATAATGGTCGTCACGGCGACGATGATGTCATAATGGTCGTCATGGCGACGATGACGTCATAATGGTCGTCATGGCGACGATGATGTCATAATGGTCGTCATGGCGACGATGATGTCATACTGGTCGTCATGGCGACGGTGTTGCCATAATGGTCGTCATGGCGACGATGATGTCATAATGGTCGTCATGGCGACGATGATGTCATAATGGTCGTCATACCGACGATGATGTCATAATGGTCGTCATGGCGAAGATGATGTCATAATGGTCGTCATGGCGACGATGATGTCATAATGGTCGTCTTGCCGACGATGATGTCATAATGGTCGTCATGACGACGGTGATGTCATAATAGTCGTCATGGCGACGATGATGTCATAATGGTCGTCTTGCCGACGATGATGTCATAATGGTCGTCATGGCGACGGTGTTGCCATAATGGTCGTCATGGCGACGATGATGTCATAATGGTCGTCATGGCGACGATGATGTCATAATGGTCGTCATGGCGACGATGATGTCAGTATGGTGGTCATGGTTTTGGTGATGTCATAATGGTCGTCATGGCAATGGTGATGTCAGAATGGTCGTCATGGCGACGATGATGTCAGTATGGTGGTCATGGCTTTGGTGATGTCATAATGGTCGTCATGGCGACGATGATGTCATAATGGTCGTCATGGCGACGATGATGTCATAATGGTCGTCACGGCGACGATGATGTCATACTGGTCGTCATGGCGACGATGATGTCATACTGGTCGTCATGGCGACGGTATTGCCATAATGGTCATCATGGCGACGATGATGTCATAATGGTCGTCATGCCGACGATGATGTCATAATGGTCGTCATGGCGACGATGATGTCAGTATGGTGGTCATGGCTTTGGTGATGTCATAATGGTCGTCATGGCGACGGTGATGTCATAATGGTCGTCATGGCAATGGTGATGTCAGAATGGTCGTCATGGCGACGGTGATGTCAGTATGGTGGTCATGGCTTTGGTGATGTCATAATGGTCGTCATGGCGACGATGATGTCATAATGGTCGTCATGGCGACGATGATGTCAATATGGTTGTCATGGCTTTGGTGATGTCATAATGGTCGTCAAGGCGACGGTGATGTCATAATGGTCGTCATGGCGACGATGATGTCATAATGGTCGTCACGGCGACGGTGATGTCATAATGGTCGTCATGGCAATGGTGATGTCAGAATGGTCGTCATGGCGACGGTGATGTCAGTATGGTGGTCATGGCTTTGGTGATGTCATAATGGTCGTCATGGCGACGATGATGTCATAATGGTCGTCATGGCGACGATGATGTCAATATGGTTGTCATGGCTTTGGTGATGTCATAATGGTCGTCACGGCGACGATGACGTCATATTGGTCGTCATGGCGACGATGATGTCATAATGGTCGTCATGGCAATGATGACGTCATAATGGTCGTCATGGCGACGATGATGTCATAATGGTAGTCATGGCGACGATGATGTCATACTGGTCGTCATGGCGACGGTGTTGCCATAATGGTCGTCATGGCGACGATGATGTCATAATGATCGTCATGGCGACGGTGATGTCATAATGGTCGTCATGCCGACGATGATGTCATAATGGTCGTCATGGCGAAGATGATGTCATAATGGTCGTCATGGCGACGATGACGTCATAATGGTCGTCATGGCGACGATGACGTCATAATGGTCGTC
This sequence comes from Phyllobates terribilis, assembly GCF_046119375.1. Taxonomy (NCBI): domain Eukaryota; kingdom Metazoa; phylum Chordata; class Amphibia; order Anura; family Dendrobatidae; genus Phyllobates; species Phyllobates terribilis. The sequence goes on from NW_027362911.1 coordinate 3,815,714, forward strand.
ATGGCGACGATGATGTCATAATGGTCGTCATGGCGACGGTGATGTCATAATAGTCGTCATGGCGACGATGATGTCATAATGGTCGTCATGCCGACGATGATGTCATAATGGTCGTCATGGCGACGGTGTTGCCATAATGGTCGTCATGGCGACGATGATATCATAATGGTCGTCATGGCGACGATGATGTCAGTATGGTCGTCATGGCTTTGGTGATGTCTTAATGGTCGTCATGGCGACGGTGATGTCATAATGGTCGTCATGGCGACGATGATGTCATAATGGTCGTCACGGCGACGATGATGTCATAATGGTCGTCACCGCGACGGTGATGTCATAATGGTCGTCACCGCGACGGTGATGTCATAATGGTCGTCATGGCGACGATGATGTCATACTGGTCGTCATGGCGACGGTGTTGCCATAATGGTCGTCATGGCGACGATGATGTCATATGGTCGTCATGGCGACGATGATGTCATAATGGTCGTCATGGCGACGGTGACGTCATAATGGTCGTCACGGTGACGATGATGTCATAATGGTCATCATGGCGACGATGACGTCATAATTGTCGTCATGGCGACGATGATGTCATAATGGTCGTCATGGCGACGATGATGTCATACTGGTCATCATGGCGACGGTGTTGCCATAATGGTCGTCATGGCGACGATGATGTCATAATGGTCGTCATGGCGACGATGATGTCATAATGGTCTTCATACCGACGATGATGTCATAATGGTCGTCATGGCGAAGATGATGTCATAATGGTCGTCATGGCGACGATGATGTCATAATGGTCGTCATGGCGACGGTGATGTCATAATGGTCGTCATGGCAATGGTGATGTCAGAATGGTCGTCATGGCGACGATGATGTCAGTATGGTGGTCATGGCTTTGGTGATGTCATAATGGTCGTCATGGCGACGATGATGTCATAATGGTCGTCATGGCGACGATGATGTCAATATGGTTGTAATGGCTTTGGTGATGTCATAATGTTCGTCATGGCGACGGTGATGTCATAATGGTCGTCATGGCGACGATGATGTCATAATGGTCGTCACGGCGACGATGATGTCATAATGGTCGTCACCGCGACGGTGATGTCATAATGGTCGTCACCGCGACGGTGATGTCATAATGGTCGTCATGGCGACGATGATGTCATACTGGTCGTCATGGCGACGGAGTTGCCATAATGGTCGTCATGGCGACGATGATGTCATATGGTCGTCATGGCGACGATGATGTCATAATGGTCGTCATGGCGACGATGACGTCATAATGGTCGTCACGGCGACGATGATGTCATAATGGTCGTCATGGTGACGATGACGTCATAATTGTCGTCATGGCGACGATGATGTCATAATGGTCGTCATGGCGACGATGATGTCATACTGGTCGTCATGGCGACGGTGTTGCCATAATGGTCGTCATGGCGACGATGATGTCATAATGGTCGTCATACCGACGATGATGTCATAATTGTCGTCATGGCGAAGATGATGTCATAATAGTCGTCATCGCGACGATGATGTCATAATGGTCGTCTTGCCAACGATGATGTCATAATGGTCGTCATGGCGACGGTGTTGCCATAATGGTCGTCATGGCGACGATGATGTCATAATGGTCGTCATGGCGACGATGATGTCATAATGGTCGTCATGGCGACGATGATGTCAGTATGGTGGTCATGGCTTTGGTGATGTCATAATGGTCGTCATGGCAATGGTGATGTCAGAATGGTCGTCATGGCGACGATGATGTCAGTATGGTGGTCATGGCTTTGGTGATGTCATAATGGTCGTCATGGCGACGATGATGCCATAATGGTCGTCATGGCGACGATGATGTCAATATGGTTGTCATGGCTTTGGTGATGTCATAATGGTCGTCATGGCGACGGTGATGTCATAATGGTCGTCATGGCGACGATGATGTCATAATGGTCGTCACGGCGACGATGATGTCATAATGATCGTCACGGCGACGGTGATGTCATAATGGTCGTCATGGCGACGATGATGTCATACTGGTCGTCATGGCGACGGTGTTGCCATAATGGTCATCATGGCGACGATGATGTCATAATGGTCGTCATGGCGACGATGATGTCAGTATGGTGGTCATGGCTTTGGTGATGCCATAATGGTCGTCATGGCGACGATGATGTCATAATGATCGTCATGGCGACGGTGATGTCATAATGGTCGTCATGCCGACGATGATGTCATAATGGTCGTCATGGCGATGATGATGTCATAATGGTCGTCATGGCGAAGATGATGTCATAATGGTCGTCATGCCGACGATGATGTCATAATGGTCGTCATGGCGACGATGATATCATAATGGTCGTCATGGCAACGATGATGTCAGTATGGTGGTCATGGCTTTGGTGATGTCATAATGGTCGTCATGGCGACGGTGATGTCATAATGGTCGTCATGGCAATGGTGATGTCAGAATGGTCGTCATGGCGACGATGATGTCAGTATGGTGGTCATGGCTTTGCTGATGTCATAATGGTCGTCATGGCGACGATGATGTCATAATGGTCGTCATGGCGACGATGATGTCAATATGGTTGTAATGGCTTTGGTGATGTCATAATGGTCGTCATGGCGACGGTGATGTCATAATGGTCGTCATGGCGACGATGATGTCATGATGGTCGTCACGGCGACGATGATGTCATAATGGTCGTCACCGCGACGGTGATGTCATAATGGTCGTCATAGCGACGATGATGTCATAATGGTCGTCATGGCGACGATGATGTCAGTATGGTGGTCATGGCTTTGGTGATGTCATAATGGTCGTCATGGCGACGATGATGTCATAATGGTCGTCATGGCGACGATGATGTCAATATTGTTGTCATGGCGATGGTGATGTCATAATGGTCGTCATGGCGACGGTGATGTCATAATGGTCGTCATGGCGACGGTGATGTCATAATGGTCGTCATGGCGACGATGATGTCATAATGGTCGTCACGGCGACGGTGATGTCATAATGGTCGTCATGGCGACGATGATGTCATACTGGTCGTCATGGCGACGGTGTTGCCATAATGGTCGTCATGGCGACGATGATGTCATAATGGTCGTCATGGCGACGATGATGTCATACTGGTCGTCATGGCGACGGTGTTGCCATAATGGTAGTCATGGCGACGAAGATGTCATACTGGTCGTTATGGCGACGGTGTTGCCATAATGGTCGTCATGGCGACGATGATGTCATAATGATCGTCATGGCGACGGTGATGTCATAATGGTCGTCATGCCGACGATGATGTCATAATGGTCGTCATGGCGAAGATGATGTCATAATGGTCGTCATGGCGAAGATGATGTCATAATGGTCGTCATGCCGACGATGATGTCATAATGGTCGTCATGGCGACGATGATATCATAATGGTCGTCATGGCAACGATGATGTCAGTATGGTGGTCATGGCTTTGGTGATGTCATAATGGTCGTCATGGCGACGGTGATGTCATAATGGTCGTCATGGCAATGGTGATGTCAGAATGGTCGTCATGGCGACGATGATGTCAGTATGGTGGTCATGGCTTTGGTGATGTCATAATGGTCGTCATGGCGACGATGATGTCATAATGGTCGTCATGGCGACGATGATGTCAATATGGTTGTAATGGCTTTGGTGATGTCATAATGGTCGTCATGGCGACGGTGATGTCATAATGGTCGTCACCGCGACGGTGATGTCATAATGGTCGTCATGGCGACGATGATGTCATACTGGTCGTCATGGCGACGGTGTTGCCATAATGGTCGTCATGGCGACGATGATATCATAATGGTCGTCATGGCGACGATGACGTCATAATGGTCGTCACGGCGACGATGATGTCATAATGGTCGTCATGGCGACGATGACGTCATAATGGTCGTCATGGCGACGATGATGTCATAATGGTTGTCATGGCGACGATGATGTCATACTGGTCGTCATGGCGACGGTGTTGCCATAATGGTCGTCATGGCGACGATGATGTCATAATGGTCGTCATGGCGACGATGATGTCATAATGGTCGTCATACCGACGATGATGTCATAATGGTCGTCATGGCGAAGATGATGTCATAATGGTCGTCATGGCGACGATGATGTCATAATGGTCGTCTTGCCGACGATGATGTCATAATGGTCGTCATGACGACGGTGATGTCATAATAGTCGTCATGGCGACGATGATGACATTATGGTCGTCATGGCGACGGTGTTGCCATAATGGTCGTCATGGCGACGATGATGTCATAATGGTCGTCATGGCGACAATGATGTCATAATGGTCGTCATGGCGACGATGATGTCAGTATGGTGGTCATGGCTTTGGTGATGTCATAATGGTCGTCATGGCAATGGTGATGTCAGAATGGTCGTCATGGCGACGATGATGTCAGTATGGTGGTCATGGCTTTGGTGATGTCATAATGGTCGTCATGGCGACGATGATGTCATAATGGTCGTCATGGCGACGATGATGTCATAATGGTCGTCATGGCGACGATGATGTCATACTGGTCGTCATGGCGACGATGATGTCATACTGGTCGTCATGGCGACGGTATTGCCATAATGGTCATCATGGCGACGATGATGTCATAATGGTCGTCATGCCGACGATGATGTCATAATGGTCGTCATGGCGACGATGATGTCAGTATGGTGGTCATGGCTTTGGTGATGTCATAATGGTCGTCATGGCGACGGTGATGTCATAATGGTCGTCATGGCGACGGTGATGTCATAATGGTCGTCATGGCAATGGTGATGTCAGAATGGTCGTCATGGCGACGGTGATGTCAGTATGGTGGTCATGGCTTTGGTGATGTCATAATGGTCGTCATGGCGACGATGATGTCATAATGGTCGTCATGGCGACGATGATGTCATAATGGTCGTCATGGCGACGATGATGTCATAATGGTCATCAAGGCGACGGTGATGTCATAATGGTCGTCATGGCGACGATGATGTCATAATGGTCGTCACGGCGACGGTGATGTCATAATGGTCGTCATGGCAATGGTGATGTCAGAATGGTCGTCATGGCGACGGTGATGTCAGTATGGTGGTCATGGCTTTGGTGATGTCATAATGGTCGTCATGGCGACGATGATGTCATAATGGTCGTCATGGCGACGATGATGTCAATATGGTTGTCATGGCTTTGGTGATGTCATAATGGTCGTCACGGCGACGATGACGTCATATTGGTCGTCATGGCGACGATGATGTCATAATGGTCGTCATGGCAATGATGACGTCATAATGGTCGTCATGGCGACGATGATGTCATAATGGTAGTCATGGCGACGATGATGTCATACTGGTCGTCATGGCGACGGTGTTGCCATAATGGTCGTCATGGCGACGATGATGTCATAATGATCGTCATGGCGACGGTGATGTCATAATGGTCGTCATGCCGACGATGATGTCATAATGGTCGTCATGGCGAAGATGATGTCATAATGGTCGTCATGGCGACGATGACGTCATAATGGTCGTCATGGCGACGATGACGTCATAATGGTCGTCATGGCGACGATGATGTCATAATGGTCGTCATGGCGACGGTGATGTCATAATAGTCGTCATGGCGACGATGATGTCATAATGGTCGTCATGCCGACGATGATGTCATAATGGTCGTCATGGCGACGGTGTTGCCATAATGGTCTTCATGGCGACGATGATATCATAATGGTCGTCATGGCGACGATGATGTCAGTATGGTCGTCATGGCTTTGGTGATGTCTTAATGGTCGTCATGGCAATGGTGATGTCAGAATGGTCGTCATGGCGACGATGATGTCAGTATGGTGGTCATGGCTTTGGTGATGTCATAATGGTCGTCATGGCGACGATGATGTCATAATGGTCGTCATGGCGACGATGATGTCAATATGGTTGTAATGGCTTTGGTGATGTCATAATGTTCGTCATGGCGACGGTGATGTCATAATGGTCGTCATGGCGACGATGATGTCATAATGGTCGTCACGGCGACGATGATGTCATAATGGTCGTCACCGCGACGGTGATGTCATAATGGTCGTCACCGCGACGGTGATGTCATAATGGTCGTCATGGCGACGATGATGTCATACTGGTCGTCATGGCGACGGTGTTGCCATAATGGTCGTCATGGCGACGATGATGTCATATGGTCGTCATGGCGACGATGATGTCATAATGGTCGTCATGGCGACGGTGACGTCATAATGGTCGTCACGGCGACGATGATGTCATAATGGTCGTCATGTCGACGATGACGTCATAATTGTCGTCATGGCGACGATGATGTCATAATGGTCGTCATGGCGACGATGATGTCATACTGGTCATCATGGCGACGGTGTTGCCATAATGGTCGTCATGGCGACGATGATGTCATAATGGTCGTCATGGCGACGATGATGTCATAATGGTCTTCATACCGACGATGATGTCATAATGGTCGTCATGGCGAAGATGATGTCATAATGGTCGTCATGGCGACGATGATGTCATAATGGTCGTCATGGCGACGGTGATGTCATAATGGTCGTCATGGCAATGGTGATGTCAGAATGGTCGTCATGGCGACGATGATGTCAGTATGGTGGTCATGGCTTTGGTGATGTCATAATGGTCGTCATGGCGACGATGATGTCATAATGGTCGTCATGGCGACGATGATGTCAATATGGTTGTAATGGCTTTGGTGATGTCATAATGTTCGTCATGGCGACGGTGATGTCATAATGGTCGTCATGGCGACGATGATGTCATACTGGTCGTCATGGCGACGGAGTTGCCATAATGGTCGTCATGGCGACGATGATGTCATATGGTCGTCATGGCGACGATGATGTCATAATGGTCGTCATGGCGACGATGACGTCATAATGGTCGTCACGGCGACGATGATGTCATAATGGTCGTCATGGTGACGATGACGTCATAATGGTCGTCATGGCGACGATGATGTCATAATGGTCGTCATGGCGACGATGATGTCATACTGGTCGTCATGGCGACGGTGTTGCCATAATGGTCGTCATGGCGACGATGATGTCATAATGGTCGTCATACCGACGATGATGTCATAATGGTCGTCATGGCGAAGATGATGTCATAATAGTCGTCATCGCGACGATGATGTCATAATGGTCGTCTTGCCAACGATGATGTCATAATGGTCGTCATGGCGACGGTGTTGCCATAATGGTCGTCATGGCGACGATGATGTCATAATGGTCGTCATGGCGACGATGATGTCATAATGGTCGTCATGGCGACGATGATGTCAGTATGGTGGTCATGGCTTTGGTGATGTCATAATGGTCGTCATGGCAATGGTGATGTCAGAATGGTCGTCATGGCGACGATGATGTCAGTATGGTGGTCATGGCTTTGGTGATGTCATAATGGTCGTCATGGCGACGATGATGCCATAATGGTCGTCATGGCGACGATGATGTCAATATGGTTGTCATGGCTTTGGTGATGTCATAATGGTCGTCATGGCGACGGTGATGTCATAATGGTCGTCATGGCGACGATGATGTCATAATGGTCGTCACGGCGACGATGATGTCATAATGATCGTCACGGCGACGGTGATGTCATAATGGTCGTCATGGCGACGATGATGTCATACTGGTCGTCATGGCGACGGTGTTGCCATAATGGTCATCATGGCGACGATGATGTCATAATGGTCGTCATGGCGACGATGATGTCAGTATGGTGGTCATGGCTTTGGTGATGCCATAATGGTCGTCATGGCGACGATGATGTCATAATGATCGTCATGGCGACGGTGATGTCATAATGGTCGTCATGCCGACGATGATGTCATAATGGTCGTCATGGCGAAGATGATGTCATAATGGTCGTCATGGCGAAGATGATGTCATAATGGTCGTCATGCCGACGATGATGTCATAATGGTCGTCATGGCGACGATGATATCATAATGGTCGTCATGGCAACGATGATGTCAGTATGGTGGTCATGGCTTTGGTGATGTCATAATGGTCGTCATGGCGACGGTGATGTCATAATGGTCGTCATGGCAATGGTGATGTCAGAATGGTCGTCATGGCGACGATGATGTCAGTATGGTGGTCATGGCTTTGCTGATGTCATAATGGTCGTCATGGCGACGATGATGTCATAATGGTCGTCATGGCGACGATGATGTCAATATGGTTGTAATGGCTTTGGTGATGTCATAATGGTCGTCATGGCGACGGTGATGTCATAATGGTCGTCATGGCGACGATGATGTCATGATGGTCGTCACGGCGACGATGATGTCATAATGGTCGTCACCGCGACGGTGATGTCATAATGGTCGTCATAGCGACGATGATGTCATAATGGTCGTCATGGCGACGATGATGTCAGTATGGTGGTCATGGCTTTGGTGATGTCATAATGGTCGTCATGGCGACGATGATGTCATAATGGTCGTCATGGCGACGATGATGTCAATATTGTTGTCATGGCGATGGTGATGTCATAATGGTCGTCATGGCGACGGTGATGTCATAATGGTCGTCATGGCGACGATGATGTCATAATGGTCGTCATGGCGACGATGATGTCATAATGGTCGTCACGGCGACGGTGATGTCATAATGGTCGTCATGGCGACGATGATGTCATACTGGTCGTCATGGCGACGGTGTTGCCATAATGGTCGTCATGGCGACGATGATGTCATAATGGTCGTCATGGCGACGATGATGTCATACTGGTCGTCATGGCGACGGTGTTGCCATAATGGTAGTCATGGCGACGAAGATGTCATACTGGTCGTTATGGCGACGGTGTTGCCATAATGGTCGTCATGGCGACGATGATGTCATAATAATCGTCATGGCGACGGTGATGTCATAATGGTCGTCATGCCGACGATGATGTCATAATGGTCGTCATGGCGAAGATGATGTCATAATGGTCGTCATGGCGAAGATGATGTCATAATGGTCGTCATGCCGACGATGATGTCATAATGGTCGTCATGGCGACGATGATATCATAATGGTCGTCATGGCAACGATGATGTCAGTATGGTGGTCATGGCTTTGGTGATGTCATAATGGTCGTCATGGCGACGGTGATGTCATAATGGTCGTCATGGCAATGGTGATGTCAGAATGGTCGTCATGGCGACGATGATGTCAGTATGGTGGTCATGGCTTTGGTGATGTCATAATGGTCGTCATGGCGACGATGATGTCATAATGGTCGTCATGGCGACGATGATGTCAATATGGTTGTAATGGCTTTGGTGATGTCATAATGGTCGTCATGGCGACGGTGATGTCATAATGGTCGTCACCGCGACGGTGATGTCATAATGGTCGTCATGGCGACGATGATGTCATACTGGTCGTCATGGCGACGGTGTTGCCATAATGGTCGTCATGGCGACGATGATATCATAATGGTCGTCATGGCGACGATGACGTCATAATGGTCGTCACGGCGACGATGATGTCATAATGGTCGTCATGGCGACGATGACGTCATAATGGTCGTCATGGCGACGATGATGTCATAATGGTTGTCATGGCGACGATGATGTCATACTGGTCGTCATGGCGACGGTGTTGCCATAATGGTCGTCATGGCGACGATGATGTCATAATGGTCGTCATGGCGACGATGATGTCATAATGGTCGTCATACCGACGATGATGTCATAATGGTCGTCATGGCGAAGATGATGTCATAATGGTCGTCATGGCGACGATGATGTCATAATGGTCGTCTTGCCGACGATGATGTCATAATGGTCGTCATGACGACGGTGATGTCATAATAGTCGTCATGGCGACGATGATGTCATAATGGTCGTCATGGCGACGGTGTTGCCATAAAGGTCGTCATGGCGACGATGATGTCATAATGGTCGTCATGGCGACAATGATGTCATAATGGTCGTCATGGCGACGATGATGTCAGTATGGTGGTCATGGCTTTGGTGATGTCATAATGGTCGTCATGGCAATGGTGATGTCAGAATGGTCGTCATGGCGACGATGATGTCAGTATGGTGGTCATGGCTTTGGTGATGTCATAATGGTCGTCATGGCGACGATGATGTCATAATGGTCGTCATGGCGACGATGATGTCATAATGGTCGTCATGGCGACGATGATGTCATACTGGTCGTCATGGCGACGATGATGTCATACTGGTCGTCATGGCGACGGTATTGCCATAATGGTCATCATGGCGACGATGATGTCATAATGGTCGTCATGCCGACGATGATGTCATAATGGTCGTCATGGCGACGATGATGTCAGTATGGTGGTCATGGCTTTGGTGATGTCATAATGGTCGTCATGGCGACGGTGATGTCATAATGGTCGTCATGGCGACGGTGATGTCATAATGGTCGTCATGGCAATGGTGATGTCAGAATGGTCGTCATGGCGACGGTGATGTCAGTATGGTGGTCATGGCTTTGGTGATGTCATAATGGTCGTCATGGCGACGATGATGTCATAATGGTCGTCATGGCGACGATGATGTCATAATGGTCGTCATGGCGACGATGATGTCATAATGGTCATCAAGGCGACGGTGATGTCATAATGGTCGTCATGGCGACGATGATGTCATAATGGTCGTCACGGCGACGGTGATGTCATAATGGTCGTCATGGCAATGGTGATGTCAGAATGGTCGTCATGGCGACGGTGATGTCAGTATGGTGGTCATGGCTTTGGTGATGTCATAATGGTCGTCATGGCGACGATGATGTCATAATGGTCGTCATGGCGACGATGATGTCAATATGGTTGTCATGGCTTTGGTGATGTCATAATGGTCGTCACGGCGACGATGACGTCATATTGGTCGTCATGGCGACGATGATGTCATAATGGTCGTCATGGCCATGATGACGTCATAATGGTCGTCATGGCGACGATGATGTCATAATGGTAGTCATGGCGACGATGATGTCATACTGGTCGTCATGGCGACGGTGTTGCCATAATGGTCGTCATGGCGACGATGATGTCATAATGATCGTCATGGCGACGGTGATGTCATAATGGTCGTCATGCCGACGATGATGTCATAATGGTCGTCATGGCGAAGATGATGTCATAATGGTCGTCATGGCGACGATGACGTCATAATGGTCGTCATGGCGACGATGACGTCATAATGGTCGTCATGGCGACGATGATGTCATAATGGTCGTCATGGCGACGGTGATGTCATAATAGTCGTCATGGCGACGATGATGTCATAATGGTCGTCATGCCGACGATGATGTCATAATGGTCGTCATGGCGACGGTGTTGCCATAATGGTCTTCATGGCGACGATGATATCATAATGGTCGTCATGGCGACGATGATGTCAGTATGGTCGTCATGGCTTTGGTGATGTCTTAATGGTCGTCATGGCAATGGTGATGTCAGAATGGTCGCCATGGCGACGATGATGTCAGTATGGTGGTCATGGCTTTGGTGATGTCATAATGGTCGTCATGGCGACGATGATGTCATAATGGTCGTCATGGCGACGATGATGTCAATATGGTTGTAATGGCTTTGGTGATGTCATAATGTTCGTCATGGCGACGGTGATGTCATAATGGTCGTCATGGCGACGATGATGTCATAATGGTCGTCACGGCGACGATGATGTCATAATGGTCGTCACCGCGACGGTGATGTCATAATGGTCGTCACCGCGACGGTGATGTCATAATGGTCGTCATGGCGACGATGATGTCATACTGGTCGTCATGGCGACGGTGTTGCCATAATGGTCGTCATGGCGACGATGATGTCATATGGTCGTCATGGCGACGATGATGTCATAATGGTCGTCATGGCGACGGTGACGTCATAATGGTCGTCACGGCGACGATGATGTCATAATGGTCGTCATGTCGACGATGACGTCATAATTGTCGTCATGGCGACGATGATGTCATAATGGTCGTCATGGCGACGATGATGTCATACTGGTCATCATGGCGACGGTGTTGCCATAATGGTCGTCATGGCGACGATGATGTCATAATGGTCGTCATGGCGACGATGATGTCATAATGGTCTTCATACCGACGATGATGTCATAATGGTCGTCATGGCGAAGATGATGTCATAATGGTCGTCATGGCGACGATGATGTCATAATGGTCGTCATGGCGACGGTGATGTCATAATGGTCGTCATGGCAATGGTGATGTCAGAATGGTCGTCATGGCGACGATGATGTCAGTATGGTGGTCATGGCTTTGGTGATGTCATAATGGTCGTCATGGCGACGATGATGTCATAATGGTCGTCATGGCGACGATGATGTCAATATGGTTGTAATGGCTTTGGTGATGTCATAATGTTCGTCATGGCGACGGTGATGTCATAATGGTCGTCATGGCGACGATGATGTCATACTGGTCGTCATGGCGACGGAGTTGCCATAATGGTCGTCATGGCGACGATGATGTCATATGGTCGTCATGGCGACGATGATGTCATAATGGTCGTCATGGCGACGATGACGTCATAATGGTCGTCACGGCGACGATGATGTCATAATGGTCGTCATGGTGACGATGACGTCATAATGGTCGTCATGGCGACGATGATGTCATAATGGTCGTCATGGCGACGATGATGTCATACTGGTCGTCATGGCGACGGTGTTGCCATAATGGTCGTCATGGCGACGATGATGTCATAATGGTCGTCATACCGACGATGATGTCATAATGGTCGTCATGGCGAAGATGATGTCATAATAGTCGTCATCGCGACGATGATGTCATAATGGTCGTCTTGCCAACGATGATGTCATAATGGTCGTCATGGCGACGGTGTTGCCATAATGGTCGTCATGGCGACGATGATGTCATAATGGTCGTCATGGCGACGATGATGTCAGTATGGTGGTCATGGCTTTGGTGATGTCATAATGGTCGTCATGGCAATGGTGATGTCAGAATGGTCGTCATGGCGACGATGATGTCAGTATGGTGGTCATGGCTTTGGTGATGTCATAATGGTCGTCATGGCGACGATGATGCCATAATGGTCGTCATGGCGACGATGATGTCAATGTGGTTGTCATGGCTTTGGTGATGTCATAATGGTCGTCATGGCGACGGTGATGTCATAATGGTCGTCATGGCGACGATGATGTCATAATGGTCGTCACGGCGACGATGATGTCATAATGGTCGTCACGGCGACGGTGATGTCATAATGGTCGTCATGGCGACGATGATGTCATACTGGTCGTCATGGCGACGGTGTTGCCATAATGGTCGTCATGGCGACGATGATGTCATAATGGTCGTCATGGCGACGATGATGTCAGTATGGTGGTCATGGCTTTGGTGATGCCATAATGGTCGTCATGGCGACGATGATGTCATAATGATCGTCATGGCGACGGTGATGTCATAATGGTCGTCATGCCGACGATGATGTCATAATGGTCGTCATGGCGACGATGATGTCATAATGGTCGTCATGGCGACGATGATGTCAATATGGTTGTAATGGCTTTGGTGATGTCATAATGTTCGTCATGGCGACGGTGATGTCATAATGGTCGTCATGGCGACGATGATGTCATACTGGTCGTCATGGCGACGGAGTTGCCATAATGGTCGTCATGGCGACGATGATGTCATATGGTCGTCATGGCGACGATGATGTCATAATGGTCGTCATGGCGACGATGACGTCATAATGGTCGTCACGGCGACGATGATGTCATAATGGTCGTCATGGTGACGATGACGTCATAATGGTCGTCATGGCGACGATGATGTCATAATGGTCGTCATGGCGACGATGATGTCATACTGGTCGTCATGGCGACGGTGTTGCCATAATGGTCGTCATGGCGACGATGATGTCATAATGGTCGTCATACCGACGATGATGTCATAATGGTCGTCATGGCGAAGATGATGTCATAATAGTCGTCATCGCGACGATGATGTCATAATGGTCGTCTTGCCAACGATGATGTCATAATGGTCGTCATGGCGACGGTGTTGCCATAATGGTCGTCATGGCGACGATGATGTCATAATGGTCGTCATGGCGACGATGATGTCAGTATGGTGGTCATGGCTTTGGTGATGTCATAATGGTCGTCATGGCAATGGTGATGTCAGAATGGTCGTCATGGCGACGATGATGTCAGTATGGTGGTCATGGCTTTGGTGATGTCATAATGGTCGTCATGGCGACGATGATGCCATAATGGTCGTCATGGCGACGATGATGTCAATGTGGTTGTCATGGCTTTGGTGATGTCATAATGGTCGTCATGGCGACGGTGATGTCATAATGGTCGTCATGGCGACGATGATGTCATAATGGTCGTCACGGCGACGATGATGTCATAATGGTCGTCACGGCGACGGTGATGTCATAATGGTCGTCATGGCGACGATGATGTCATACTGGTCGTCATGGCGACGGTGTTGCCATAATGGTCGTCATGGCGACGATGATGTCATAATGGTCGTCATGGCGACGATGATGTCAGTATGGTGGTCATGGCTTTGGTGATGCCATAATGGTCGTCATGGCGACGATGATGTCATAATGATCGTCATGGCGACGGTGATGTCATAATGGTCGTCATGCCGACGATGATGTCATAATGGTCGTCATGGCGAAGATGATGTCATAATGGTCGTCATGGCGAAGATGATGTCATAATGGTCGTCATGCCGACGATGATGTCATAATGGTCGTCATGGCGACGATGATATCATAATGGTCGTCATGGCAACGATGATGTCAGTATGGTGGTCATGGCTTTGGTGATGTCATAATGGTCGTCATGGCGACGGTGATGTCATAATGGTCGTCATGGCAATGGTGATGTCAGAATGGTCGTCATGGTGACGATGATGTCAGTATGGTGGTCATGGCTTTGCTGATGTCATAATGGTCGTCATGGCGACGATGATGTCATAATGGTCGTCATGGCGACGATGATGTCAATATGGTTGTAATGGCTTTGGTGATGTCATAATGGTCGTCATGGCGACGGTGATGTCATAATGGTCGTCATGGCGACGATGATGTCATGATGGTCGTCACGGCGACGATGATGTCATAATGGTCGTCACCGCGACGGTGATGTCATAATGGTCGTCATGGCGACGATGATGTCATACTGGTCGTCATGGCGACGGTGTTGCCATAATGGTCGTCATGGCGACGATGATGTCATATGGTCGTCATGGCGACGATGATGTCATAATGGTCGTCATGGCGACGATGACGTCATAATGGTCGTCACGGCGACGATGATGTCATAATGGTCGTCATGGCGACGATGACGTCATAATGGTCGTCATGGCGACGATGACGTCATAATGGTCGTCATGGCGACGATGATGTCATAATGGTCGTCATGGCGACGATGATGTCATACTGGTCGTCATGGCGACGGTGTTGCCATAATGGTCGTCATGGCGACGATGATGTCATAATGGTCGTCATGGCGACGATGATGTCATAATGGTCGTCATACCGACGATGATGTCATAATGGTCGTCATGGCGAAGATGATGTCATAATGGTCGTCATGGCGACGATGATGTCATAATGGTCGTCTTGCCGACGATGATGTCATAATGGTCGTCATGACGACGGTGATGTCATAATAGTCGTCATGGCGACGATGATGTCATAATGGTCGTCTTGCCGACGATGATGTCATAATGGTCGTCATGGCGACGATGATGTCATAATGGTCGTCATGGCGAAGATGATGTCAGTATGGTGGTCATGGCTTTGGTGATGTCATAATGGTCGTCATGGCAATGGTGATGTCAGAATGGTCGTCATGGCGACGATGATGTCAGTATGGTGGTCATGGCTTTGGTGATGTCATAATGGTCGTCATGGCGACGATGATGTCATAATGGTCGTCATGGCGACGATGATGTCATAATGGTCGTCATGGCGACGATGATGTCATACTGGTCGTCATGGCGACGATGATGTCATACTGGTCGTCATGGCGACGGTATTGCCATAATGGTCATCATGGCGACTATGATGTCATAATGGTCGTCATGCCGACGATGATGTCATAATGGTCGTCATGGCGACGATGATGTCAGTATGGTGGTCATGGCTTTGGTGATGTCATAATGGTCGTCATGGCGACGGTGATGTCATAATGGTCGTCATGGCAATGGTGATGTCAGAATGGTCGTCATGGCGACGGTGAAGTCAGTATGGTGGTCATGGCTTTGGTGATGTCATAATGGTCGTCATGGCGACGATGATGTCATAATGGTCGTCATGGCGACGATGATGTCAATATGGTTGTCATGGCTTTGGTGATGTCACAATGGTCGTCAAGGCGACGGTGATGTCATAATGGTCGTCATGGCGACGATGATGTCATAATGGTCGTCACGGCGACGGTGATGTCATAATGGTCGTCATGGCAATGGTGATGTCAGAATGGTCGTCATGGCGACGGTGATGTCAGTATGGTGGTCATGGCTTTGGTGATGTCATAATGGTCGTCATGGCGACGATGATGTCATAATGGTCGTCATGGCAACGATGATGTCAATATGGTTGTCATGGCTTTGGTGATGTCATAATGGTCGTCACGGCGACAATGACGTCATATTGGTCGTCATGGCGACGATGATGTCATAATGGTCGTCATGGCAATGATGACGTCATAATGGTCGTCATGGCGACGATGATGTCATAATGGTAGTCATGGCGACGATGATGTCATACTGGTCGTCATGGCGACGGTGTTGCCATAATGGTCGTCATGGCGACGATGATGTCATAATGATCGTCATGGCGACGGTGATTTCATAATGGTCGTCATGCCGACGATGATGTCATAATGGTCGTCATGGCGAAGATGATGTCATAATGGTCGTCATGGCGACGATGACGTCATAATGGTCGTCATGGCGACGATGATGTCATAATGGTCGTCATGGCGACGGTGATGTCATAATAGTCGTCATGGCGACGATGATGTCATAATGGTCGTCATGCCGACGATGATGTCATAATGGTCGTCATGGCGACGGTGTTGCCATAATGGTCGTCATGGCGACGATGATATCATAATGGTCGTCATGGCGACGATGATGTCAGTATGGTCGTCATGGCTTTGGTGATGTCATAATGGTCGTCATGGCAATGGTGATGTCAGAAAGGTCGTCATGGCGACGATTATGTCAGTATGGTGGTCATGGCTTTGGTGATGTCATAATGGTCGTCATGGCGACGATGATGTCATAATGGTCGTCATGGCGACGATGATGTCAATATGGTTGTAATGGCTTTGGTGATGTCATAATGTTCGTCATGGCGACGGTGATGTCATAATGGTCGTCATGGCGACGATGATGTCATAATGGTCGTCACGGCGACGATGATGTCATAATGGTCGTCACCGCGACGGTGATGTCATAATGGTCGTCACCGCGACGGTGATGTCATAATGGTCGTCATGGCGACGATGATGTCATACTGGTCGTCATGGCGACGGTGTTGCCATAATGGTCGTCATGGCGACGATGATGTCATATGGTCGTCATGGCGACGATGATGTCAT
The DNA here is from genome assembly GCF_046119375.1 of Phyllobates terribilis. Lineage (NCBI taxonomy): Eukaryota > Metazoa > Chordata > Amphibia > Anura > Dendrobatidae > Phyllobates > Phyllobates terribilis. The sequence goes on from NW_027362911.1 coordinate 3,833,385, forward strand.
AATGGTCGTCATGGCGACGGTGACGTCATAATGGTCGTCACGGCGACGATGATGTCATAATGGTCGTCATGGCGACGATGACGTCATAATTGTCGTCATGGCGACGATGATGTCATAATGGTCGTCATGGCGACGATGATGTCATACTGGTCATCATGGCGACGGTGTTGCCATAATGGTCGTCATGGCGACGATGATGTCATAATGGTCGTCATGGCGACGATGATGTCATAATGGTCTTCATACCGACGATGATGTCATAATGGTCGTCATGGCGAAGATGATGTCATAATGGTCGTCATGGCGACGATGATGTCATAATGGTAGTCATGGCGACGGTGATGTCATAATGGTCGTCATGGCAATGGTGATGTCAGAATGGTCGTCATGGCGACGATTATGTCAGTATGGTGGTCATGGCTTTGGTGATGTCATAATGGTCGTCATGGCGACGATGATGTCATAATGGTCGTCATGGCGACGATGATGTCAATATGGTTGTAATGGCTTTGGTGATGTCATAATGTTCGTCATGGCGACGGTGATGTCATAATGGTCGTCATGGCGACGATGATGTCATAATGGTCGTCACGGCGACGATGATGTCATAATGGTCGTCACCGCGACGGTGATGTCATAATGGTCGTCACCGCGACGGTGATGTCATAATGGTCGTCATGGCGACGATGATGTCATACTGGTCGTCATGGCGACGGAGTTGCCATAATGGTCGTCATGGCGACGATGATGTCATATGGTCGTCATGGCGACGATGATGTCATAATGGTCGTCATGGCGACGATGACGTCATAATGGTCGTCACGGCGACGATGATGTCATAATGGTCGTCATGGTGACGATGACGTCATAATTGTCGTCATGGCGACGATGATGTCATAATGGTCGTCATGGCGACGATGATGTCATACTGGTCGTCATGGCGAAGATGATGTCATAATAGTCGTCATCGCGACGATGATGTCATAATGGTCGTCATACCTACGATGATGTCATAATGGTCGTCATGGCGAAGATGATGTCATAATAGTCGTCATCGCGGCGATGATGTCATAATGGTCGTCTTGCCAACGATGATGTCATAATGGTCGTCATGGCGACGGAGTTGCCATAATGGTCGTCATGGCGACGATGATGTCATAATAGTCGTCATGGCGACGATGATGTCATAATGGTCGTCATGGCGACGATGATGTCAGTATGGTGGTCATGGCTTTGGTGATGTCATAATGGTCGTCATGGCAATGGTGATGTCAGAATGGTCGTCATGGCGATGATGATGTCAGTATGGTGGTCATGGCTTTGGTGATGTCATAATGGTCGTCATGGCGACGATGATGCCATAATGGTCGTCATGGCGACGATGATGTCAATATGGTTGTCATGGCTTTGGTGATGTCATAATGGTCGTCATGGCGACGGTGATGTCATAATGGTCGTCATGGCGATGATGATGTCATAATGGTCGTCACGGCGACGATGATGTCATAATGGTCGTCACGGCGACGGTGATGTCATAATGGTCGTCATGGCGACGATGATGTCATACTGGTCGTCATGGCGACGGTGTTGCCATAATGGTCGTCATGGCGACGATGATGTCATAATGGTCGTCATGGCGACGATGATGTCAGTATGGTGGTCATGGCTTTGGTGATGTCATAATGGTCGTCATGGCGACGGTGATGTCATAATGGTCGTCATGGCAATGGTGATGTCAGAATGGTTGTCATGGCGACGATGATGTCAGTATGGTGGCCATGGCTTTGGTGATGTCATAATGGTCGTCATGGCGACGATGATGTCATAATGGTCGTCATGGCGACGATGATGTCAATATGGTTGTCATGGCTTTGGTGATGTCATAATGGTCGTCATGGCGACGGTGATGTCATAATGGTCGTCATGCCGACGATGATGCCATAATGGTCGTCATGGCGACGGTGTTGACATAATGGTCGTCATGGCGACGATGATGTCATAATGGTCGTCATGGCGACGATGATGTCAATATGGTCGTCATGGCTTTGGTGATGTCATAATGGTCGTCATGGCGACGGTGATGTCATAATGGTCGTCATGGCGACGATGCTGTCATAATGGTCGTCACGGCGACGATGATGTCATAATGGTCGTCACGGCGACGGTGATGTCATAATGGTCGCCATGGCGACGATGATGTCATACTGGTCGTCATGGCGACGGTGTTGCCATAATGGTCGTCATGGCGACGGTGATGTCATAATAGTCGTCATGGCGACGATGATGTCAGTATGGTGGTCATGGCTTTGGTGATGTCATAATGGTCGTCATGGCGACGGTGTTGCCATAATGGTCGTCATGGCGACTATGATGTCATAATGGTCGTCATGGCGACGATGATGTCAGTATGGTGGTCATGGCTTTGGTGATGTCATAATGGTCGTCATGGCGACAATGATGTCAGTATGGTGCTCATGGCTTTGGTGATGTCATAATGGTCGTCATGGCGACGGTGATGTCATAATGGTCGTCATGGCAATGGTGATGTCAGAATGGTCGTCATGGAGACGATGATGTCAGTATGGTGGTCATGGCTTTGGTGATGTCATAATGGTCGTCATGGCGACGATGATGTCATAATGGTCGTCATGGCGACGATGATGTCAATATGGTTGTCATGGCTTTGGTGATGTCATAATGGTCGTCATGGCGACGGTGATGTCATAATGGTCGTCATGGCGACGGTGATGTCATAATGGTCGTCATGGCGACGATGATGTCATAATGGTCGTCACGGCGACGATGATGTCATAATGGTCGTCACGGCGGCGGTAATGTCATAATTGTCGTCATGGCGACGATGATGTCATACTGTCGTCATGGCGACGGTGTTGCCATAATGGTCGTCATGGCGACGATGATGTCATAATGGTCATCATGGCGACGATGACGTCATAATGGTCGTCATGGCGACGATGACGTCGTCATGGCGACAATGATGTCATAATGGTCGTCATGGCGACGATGATGTCATACTGGTCGTCATGGCGACAGTGTTGCCATAATGGTCGTCATGGCGACGATGATGTCATAATGGTCGTCATGCCGACGATGATGTCATAATTGTCGTCATGGCGACGGTGTTGCCATAATGGTCGTCATGGCGACGATGATGTCATAATGGTCGTCATGGCGACGGTGATGTCATAATGGTCGTCATGGCGACGATGATGTCATAATGGTCGTCACGGCGACGGTGATGTCATAATTGTCGTCATGGCAACGATGATGTCATGCTGGTCGTCATGGCGACGGTGTTGCCATAATGGTCGTCATGGCGACGATGACGTCATATTGGTCGTCATGGCGACGATGATGTCATAATAGTCGTCATGGCAACGATGACGTCATAATGGTCGTCATGGCGACGATGATGTCATAATGGTAGTCATGGCGACGATAATGTCATACTGGTCGTCATGGCGACGGTGTTGCCATAATGGTCGTCATGGCGACGATGATGTCATAATGATCGTCATGGCGACGGTGATGTCATAATGGTCGTCATGCCGACGATGATGTCATAATGGTCGTCATGGCGACGATGACGTCATAATGGTCGTCATGGTGACGATGACGTCATAATGGTCGTCATACCGACGATGATGTCATAATGGTCGTCATGGCGAAGATGATGTCATAATAGTCGTCGTCGCGACGATGATGTCATAATGGTCGTCTTGCCAACGATGATGTCATAATGGTCGTCATGGCGACGGTGTTGCCATAATGGTCGTCATGGCGACGATGATGTCATAATGGTCGTCATGGCGACGATGATGTCATAATGGTCGTCATGGCGACGATGATGTCAGTATGGTGGTCATGGCTTTGGTGATGTCATAATGGTCGTCATGGCAATGGTGATGTCAGAATGGTCGTCATGGCGACGATGATGTCAGTATGGTGGTCATGGCTTTGGTGATGTCATAATGGTCGTCATGGCGACGATGATGCCATAATGGTCGTCATGGCGACGGTGATGTCAATATGGTTGTCATGGCTTTGGTGATGTCATAATGGTCGTCATGGCGACGGTGATGTCATAATGGTCGTCATGGCGACGATGATGTCATAATGGTCGTCACGGCGACGATGATGTCATAATGGTCGTCACGGCGACGGTGATATCATAATGGTCGTCATGGCGACGATGATGTCATACTGGTCGTCATGGCGACGGTGTTGCCATAATGGTCGTCATGGCGACGATGATGTCATAATGGTCGTCATGGCGACGATGATGTCAGTATGGTGGTCATGGCTTTGGTGATGTCATAATGGTCGTCATGGCGACGGTGATGTCATAATGGTCGTCATGGCAATGGTGATGTCAGAATGGTTGTCATGGCAACGATGATGTCAGTATGGTGGCCATGGCTTTGGTGATGTCATAATGGTCGTCATGGCGACGATGATGTCATAATGGTCGTCATGGCGACGATGATGTCATAATGGTCGTCATGGCGACGATGATGTCAATATGGTTGTAATGGCTTTGGTGATGTCATAATGTTCGTCATGGCGACGGTGATGTCATAATGGTCGTCATGGCGACGATGATGTCATAATGGTCGTCACGGCGACGATGATGTCATAATGGTCGTCACCGCGACGGTGATGTCATAATGGTCGTCACCGCGACGGTGATGTCATAATGGTCGTCATGGCGACGATGATGTCATACTGGTCGTCATGGCGACGATGATGTCATATGGTCGTCATGGCGACGATGATGTCATAATGGTCGTCATGGCGACGATGACGTCATAATGGTCGTCACGGCGACGATGATGTCATAATGGTCGTCATGGTGACGATGACGCCATAATTGTCGTCATGGCGACGATGATGTCATAATGGTCGTCATGGCGACGATGATGTCATACTGGTCGTCATGGCGACGGTGTTGCCATAATGGTCGTCATGGCGACGATGATGTCATAATGGTCGTCATACCGACGATGATGTCATAATGGTCGTCATGGCGAAGATGATGTCATAATAGTCGTCATCGCGACGATGATGTCATAATGGTCGTCTTGCCAACGATGATGTCATAATGGTCGTCATGGCGACGGTGTTGCCATAATGGTCGTCATGGCGACGATGATGTCATAATGGTCGTCATGGCGACGATGATGTCATAATGGTCGTCATGGCGACGATGATGTCAGTATGGTGGTCATGGCTTTGGTGATGTCATAATGGTCGTCATGGCAATGGTGATGTCAGAATGGTCGTCATGGCGACGATGATGTCAGTATGGTGGTCATGGCTTTGGTGATGTCATAATGGTCGTCATGGCGACGATGATGCCATAATGGTCGTCATGGCGACGATGATGTCAATATGGTTGTCATGGCTTTGGTGATGTCATAATGGTCGTCATGGCGACGGTGATGTCATAATGGTCGTCATGGCGACGATGATGTCATAATGGTCGTCACGGCGACGATGATGTCATAATGGTCGTCACGGCGTTGGTGATGTCATAATGGTCGTCATGGCGACGATGATGTCATACTGGTCGTCATGGCGACGGTGTTGCCATAATGGTCGTCATGGCGACGATGATGTCATAATGGTCGTCATGGCGACGATGATGTCAGTATGGTGGTCATGGCTTTGGTGATGTCATAATGGTCGTCATGGCGACGGTGATGTCATAATGGTCGTCATGGCAATGGTGATGTCAGAATGGTTGTCATGGCGACGATGATGTCAGTATGGTGGCCATGGCTTTGGTGATGTCATAATGGTCGTCATGGCGACGATGATGTCATAATGGTCGTCATGGCGACGATGATGTCAATAATGTTGTCATGGCTTTGGTGATGTCATAATGGTCGTCATGGCGACGGTGATGTCATAATGGTCGTCATGCCGACGATGATGCCATAATGGTCGTCATGGCGACGGTGTTGACATAATGGTCGTCATGGCGACGATGATGTTATAATGGTCGTCATGGCGACGATGATGTCAATATGGTCGTCATGGCTTTGGTGATGTCATAATGGTCGTCATGGCGACGGTGATGTCATAATGGTCGTCATGGCGACGATGCTGTCATAATGGTCGTCACGGCGACGATGATGTCATAATGGTCGTCACGGCGACGATGATGTCATAATGGTCGCCATGGCGACGATGATGTCATACTGGTCGTCATGGCGACGGTGTTGCCATAATGGTCGTCATGGCGACGGTGATGTCATAATAGTCGTCATGGCGACGATGATGTCAGTATGGTGGTCATGGCTTTGGTGATGTCATAATGGTCGTCATGGCGACGGTGTTGCCATAATGGTCGTCATGGCGACTATGATGTCATAATGGTCGTCATGGCGACGATGATGTCAGTTTGGTGGTCATGGCTTTGGTGATGTCATAATGGTCGTCATGGCGACAATGATGTCAGTATGGTGCTCATGGCTTTGGTGATGTCATAATGGTCGTCATGGCGACGGTGATGTCATAATGGTCGTCATGGCAATGGTGATGTCAGAATGGTCGTCATGGAGACGATGATGTCAGTATGGTGGTCATGGCTTTGGTGATGTCATAATGGTAGTCATGGCGACGATGATGTCATAATGGTCGTCATGGCGACGATGATGTCAATATGGTTGTCATGGCTTTGGTGATGTCATAATGGTCGTCATGGCGACGGTGATGTCATAATGGTCGTCATGGCGACGGTGATGTCATAATGGTCGTCATGGCGACGATGATGTCATAATGGTCGTCACGGCGACGATGATGTCATAATGGTCGTCACGGCGGCGGTAATGTCATAATTGTCGTCATGGCGACGATGATGTCATACTGTCGTCATGGCGACGGTGTTGCCATAATGGTCGTCATGGCGACGATGATGTCATAATGGTCATCATGGCGACGATGACGTCATAATGGTCATCATGGCGACGATGACGTCATAATGGTCGTCATGGCGACAATGATGTCATAATGGTCGTCATGGCGACGATGATGTCATACTGGTCGTCATGGCGACAGTGTTGCCATAATGGTCGTCATGGCGACGATGGTGTCATAATGGTCGTCATGCCGACGATGATGTCATAATTGTCGTCATGGCGACGGTGTTGCCATAATGGTCGTCATGGCGACGATGATGTCATAATGGTCGTCATGGCGACGGTGATGTCATAATGGTCGTCATGGCGACGATGATGTCATAATGGTCGTCACGGCGACGGTGATGTCATAATTGTCGTCATGGCGACGATGATGTCATGCTGGTCGTCATGGCGACGGTGTTGCCATAATGGTCGTCATGGCGACGATGACGTCATATTGGTCATCATGGCGACGATGATGTCATAATAGTCGTTATGGCAACGATGACGTCATAATGGTCGTCATGGCGACGATGATGTCATAATGGTAGTCATGGCGACGATAATGTCATACTGGTCGTCATGGCGACGGTGTTGCCATAATGGTCGTCATGGCGACGATGATGTCATAATGATCGTCATGGCGACGGTGATGTCATAATGGTCGTCATGCCGACGATGATGTCATAATGGTCGTCATGGCGACGATGACGTCATAATGGTCGTCATGGTGACGATGACGTCATAATGGTCGTCATACCGACGATGATGTCATAATGGTCGTCATGGCGAAGATGATGTCATAATAGTCGTCATCGCGACGATGATGTCATAATGGTCGTCTTGCCAACGATGATGTCATAATGGTCGTCATGGCGACGGTGTTGCCATAATGGTCGTCATGGCGACGATGATGTCATAATGGTCGTCATGGCGACGATGATGTCATAATGGTCGTCATGGCGACGATGATGTCAGTATGGTGGTCATGGCTTTGGTGATGTCATAATGGTCGTCATGGCAATGGTGATGTCAGAATGGTCGTCATGGCGACGATGATGTCAGTATGGTGGTCATGGCTTTGGTGATGTCATAATGGTCGTCATGGCGACGATGATGCCATAATGGTCGTCATGGCGACGATGATGTCAATATGGTTGTCATGGCTTTGGTGATGTCATAATGGTCGTCATGGCGACGGTGATGTCATAATGGTCGTCATGGCGACGATGATGTCATAATGGTCGTCACGGCGACGATGATGTCATAATGGACGTCACGGCGACGGTGATGTCATAATGGTCGTCATGGCGACGATGATGTCATACTGGTCGTCATGGCGACGGTGTTGCCATAATGGTCGTCATGGCGACGATGATGTCATATTGGTCGTCATGGCGACGATGATGTCAGTATGGTGGTCATGGCTTTGGTGATGTCATAATGGTCGTCATGGCGACGGTGATGTCATAATGGTCGTCATGGCGACGGTGATGTCATAATGGTCGTCATGGCAATGGTGATGTCAGAATGGTTGTCATGGCGACGATGATGTCAGTATGGTGGCCATGGCTTTGGTGATGTCATAATGGTCGTCATGGCGACGATGATGTCATAATGGTCGTCATGGCGACGATGATGTCAATATGGTTGTCATGGCTTTGGTGATGTCATAATGGTCGTCATGGCGACGGTGATGTCATAATGGTCGTCATGCCGACGATGATGCCATAATGGTCGTCATGGCGACGGTGTTGACATAATGGTCGTCATGGCGACAATTATGTCATAATGGTCGTCATGGCGACGATGATGTCAATATGGTCGTCATGGCTTTGGTGATGTCATAATGGTCGTCATGGCGACGGAGATGTCATAATGGTCGTCACGGCGACGATGCTGTCATAATGGTCGTCACGGCGACGATGATGTCATAATGGTCGTCACGGCGACGGTGATGTCATAATGGTCGCCATGGCGACGATGATGTCATACTGGTCGTCATGGCGACGGTGTTGCCATAATGGTCGTCATGGCGACGGTGATGTCATAATAGTCGTCATGGCGACGATGATGTCAGTATGGTGGTCATGGCTTTGGTGATGTCATAATGGTCGTCATGGCGACGGTGTTGCCATAATGGTCGTCATGGCGACTATGATGTCATAATGGTCGTCATGGCGACGATGATGTCAGTATGGTGGTCATGGCTTTGGTGATGTCATAATGGTCGTCATGGCGACGATGATGTCATAATGGTCGTCATGGCGACGATGATGTCAATATGGTTGTCATGGCTTTGGTGATGTCATAATGGTCGTCAAGGCGACGGTGATGTCATAATGGTCGTCACGGCGACGATGATGTCATAATGGTCGTCACGGCGACGGTGATGTCATAATGGTCGTCATGGCAATGGTGATGTCAGACTGGTCGTCATGGCGACGGTGATGTCAGTATGGTGGTCATGGCTTTGGTGATGTCATAATGGTCGTCATGGCGACGATGATGTCATAATGGTCGTCATGGCGACGATGATGTCAATATGGTTGTCATGGCTTTGGTGATGTCATAATGGTCGTCACGGCGACGATGACGTCATATTGGTCGTCATGGCGACGATGATGTCATAATGGTCGTCATGGCAATGATGACGTCATAATGGTCGTCATGGCGACGATGATGTCATAATGGTAGTCATGGCGACGATGATGTCATACTGGTCGTCATGGCGACGGTGTTGCCATAATGGTCGTCATGGCGACGATGATGTCATAATGATCGTCATGGCGACGGTGATGTCATAATGGTCGTCATGCCGACGATGATGTCATAATGGTCGTCATGGCGAAGATGATGTCATAATGGTCGTCATGGCGACGATGACGTCATAATGGTCGTCATGGCGACGATGACGTCATAATGGTCGTCATGGCGACGATGATGTCATAATGGTCGTCATGGCGACGGTGATGTCATAATAGTCGTCATGGCGACGATGATGTCATAATGGTCGTCATGCCGACGATGATGTCATAATGGTCGTCATGGCGACGGTGTTGCCATAATGGTCGTCATGGCGACGATGATATCATAATGGTCGTCATGGCGACGATGATGTCAGTATGGTCGTCATGGCTTTGGTGATGTCTTAATGGTCGTCATGGCGACGGTGATGTCATAATGGTCGTCATGGCAATGGTGATGTCAGAATGGTCGTCATGGCGACGATGATGTCAGTATGGTGGTCATGGCTTTGGTGATGTCATAATGGTCGTCATGGCGACGATGATGTCATAATGGTCGTCATGGCGACGATGATGTCAATATGGTTGTAATGGCTTTGGTGATGTCATAATGTTCGTCATGGCGACGGTGATCTCATAATGGTCGTCATGGCGACGATGATGTCATAATGGTCGTCACGGCGACGATGATGTCATAATGGTCGTCACCGCGACGGTGATGTCATAATGGTCGTCACCGCGACGGTGATGTCATAATGGTCGTCATGGCGACGATGATGTCATACTGGTCGTCATGGCGACGGTGTTGCCATAATGGTCGTCACGGCGACGATGATGTCATATGGTCGTCATGGCGACGATGATGTCATAATGGTCGTCATGGCGACGGTGACGTCATAATGGTCGTCACGGCGACGATGATGTCATAATGGTTGTCATGGCGACGATGACGTCATAATTGTCGTCATGGCGACGATGATGTCATAATGGTCGTCATGGCGACGATGATGTCATACTGGTCATCATGGCGACGGTGTTGCCATAATGGTCGTCATGGCGACGATGATGTCATAATGGTCGTCATGGCGACGATGATGTCATAATGGTCTTCATACCGACGATGATGTCATAATGGTCGTCATGGCGAAGATGATGTCATAATGGTCGTCATGGCGACGGTGATGTCATAATGGTCGTCATGGCAATGGTGATGTCAGAATGGTCGTCATGGCGACGATTATGTCAGTATGGTGGTCATGGCTTTGGTGATGTCATAATGGTCGTCATGGCGACGATGATGTCATAATGGTCGTCATGGCGACGATGATGTCATACTGGTCGTCATGGCGACGGTGTTGCCATAATGGTCGTCACGGCGACGATGATGTCATATGGTCGTCATGGCGACGATGATGTCATAATGGTCGTCATGGCGACGGTGACGTCATAATGGTCGTCACGGCGACGATGATGTCATAATGGTTGTCATGGCGACGATGACGTCATAATTGTCGTCATGGCGACGATGATGTCATAATGGTCGTCATGGCGACGATGATGTCATACTGGTCATCATGGCGACGGTGTTGCCATAATGGTCGTCATGGCGACGATGATGTCATAATGGTCGTCATGGCGACGATGATGTCATAATGGTCTTCATACCGACGATGATGTCATAATGGTCGTCATGGCGAAGATGATGTCATAATGGTCGTCATGGCGACGGTGATGTCATAATGGTCGTCATGGCAATGGTGATGTCAGAATGGTCGTCATGGCGACGATTATGTCAGTATGGTGGTCATGGCTTTGGTGATGTCATAATGGTCGTCATGGCGACGATGATGTCATAATGGTCGTCATGGCGACGATGATGTCAATATGGTTGTAATGGCTTTGGTGATGTCATAATGTTCGTCATGGCGACGGTGATGTCATAATGGTCATCATGGCGACGATGATGTCATAATGGTCGTCACGGCGACGATGATGTCATAATGGTCGTCACCGCGACGGTGATGTCATAATGGTCGTCACCGCGACGGTGATGTCATAATGGTCGTCATGGCGACGATGATGTCATACTGGTCGTCATGGCGACGGAGTTGCCATAATGGTCGTCATGGCGACGATGATGTCATATGGTCGTCATGGCGACGATGACGTCATAATGGTCGTCACGGCGACGATGATGTCATAATGGTCGTCATGGTGACGATGACGTCATAATTGTCGTCATGGCGACGATGATGTCATAATGGTCGTCATGGCGACGATGATGTCATACTGGTCGTCATGGCGAAGATGATGTCATAATAGTCGTCATCGCGACGATGATGTCATAATGGTCGTCATACCTACGATAATGTCATAATGGTCGTCATGGCGAAGATGATGTCATAATAGTCGTCATCGCGACGATGATGTCATAATGGTCGTCTTGCCAACGATGATGTCATAATGGTCGTCATGGCGACGGAGTTGCCATAATGGTCGTCATGGCGACGATGATGTCATAATGGTCGTCATGGCGACGATGATGTCATAATGGTCGTCATGGCGACGATGATGTCAGTATGGTGGTCATGGCTTTGGTGATGTCATAATGGTCGTCATGGCAATGGTGATGTCAGAATGGTCGTCATGGCGACGATGATGTCAGTATGGTGGTCATGGCTTTGGTGATGTCATAATGGTCGTCATGGCGACGATGATGCCATAATGGTCGTCATGGCGACGATGATGTCAATATGGTTGTCATGGCTTTGGTGATGTCATAATGGTCGTCATGGCGACGGTGATGTCATAATGGTCGTCATGGCGATGATGATGTCATAATGGTCGTCACGGCGACGATGATGTCATAATGGTCGTCACGGCGACGGTGATGTCATAATGGTCGTCATGGCGACGATGATGTCATACTGGTCGTCATGGCGATGGTGTTGCCATAATGGTCGTCATGGCGACGATGATGTCATAATGGTCGTCATGGCGACGATGATGTCAGTATGGTGGTCATGGCTTTGGTGATGTCATAATGGTCGTCATGGCGACGGTGATGTCATAATGGTCGTCATGGCAATGGTGATGTCAGAATGGTTGTCATGGCGACGATGATGTCAGTATGGTGGCCATGGCTTTGGTGATGTCATAATGGTCGTCATGGCGACGATGATGTCATAATGGTCGTCATGGCGACGATGATGTCAATATGGTTGTCATGGCGACGGTGATGTCATAATGGTCGTCATGCCGACGATGATGCCATAATGGTCGTCATGGCGACGGTGTTGACATAATGGTCGTCATGGCGACGATGATGTCATAATGGTCGTCATGGCGACGATGATGTCAATATGGTCGTCATGGCTTTGGTGATGTCATAATGGTCGTCATGGCGACGGTGATGTCATAATGGTCGTCATGGCGACGATGCTGTCATAATGGTCGTCACGGCGACGATGATGTCATAATGGTCGTCACGGCGACGGTGATGTCATAATGGTCGCCATGGCGACGATGATGTCATACTGGTCGTCATGGCGACGGTGTTGCCATAATGGTCGTCATGGCGACGGTGATGTCATAATAGTCGTCATGGCGACGATGATGTCAGTATGGTGGTCATGGCTTTGGTGATGTCATAATGGTCGTCATGGCGACGGTGTTGCCATAATGGTCGTCATGGCGACTATGATGTCATAATGGTCGTCATGGCGACGATGATGTCAGTATGGTGGTCATGGCTTTGGTGATGTCATAATGGTCGTCATGGCGACCATGATGTCAGTATGGTGCTCATGGCTTTGGTGATGTCATAATGGTCGTCATGGCGACGGTGATGTCATAATGGTCGTCATGGCAATGGTGATGTCAGAATGGTCGTCATGGAGACGATGATGTCAGTATGGTGGTCATGGCTTTGGTGATGTCATAATGGTCGTCATGGCGACGATGATGTCATAATGGTCGTCATGGCGACGATGATGTCAATATGGTTGTCATGGCTTTGGTGATGTCATAATGGTCGTCATGGCGACGGTGATGTCATAATGGTCGTCATGGCGACGGTGATGTCATAATGGTCGTCATGGCGACGATGATGTCATAATGGTCGTCACGGCGACGATGATGTCATAATGGTCGTCACGGCGGCGGTAATGTCATAATTGTCGTCATGGCGACGATGATGTCATACTGTCGTCATGGCGACGGTGTTGCCATAATGGTCGTCATGGCGACGATGATGTCATAATGGTCGTCATGGCGACGATGATGTCAGTATGGTGGTCATGGCTTTGGTGATGTCATAATGGTCGTCATGGCGACGGTGATGTCATAATGGTCGTCATGGCGACGGTGATGTCATAATGGTCGTCATGGCAATGGTGATGTCAGAATGGTTGTCATGGCGACGATGATGTCAGTATGGTGGCCATGGCTTTGGTGATGTCATAATGGTCGTCATGGCGACGATGATGTCATAATGGTCGTCATGGCGACGATGATGTCAATATGGTTGTCATGGCTTTGGTGATGTCATAATGGTCGTCATGGCGACGGTGATGTCATAATGGTCATCATGCCGACGATGATGCCATAATGGTCGTCATGGCGACGGTGTTGACATAATGGTCGTCATGGCGACGATTATGTCATAATGGTCGTCATGGCGACGATGATGTCAATATGGTCGTCATGGCTTTGGTGATGTCATAATGGTCGTCATGGCGACGGAGATGTCATAATGGTCGTCACGGCGACGATGCTGTCATAATGGTCGTCACGGCGACGATGATGTCATAATGGTCGTCACGGCGACGGTGATGTCATAATGGTCGCCATGGCGACGATGATGTCATACTGGTCGTCATGGCGACGGTGTTGCCATAATGGTCGTCATGGCGACGGTGATGTCATAATAGTCGTCATGGCGACGATGATGTCAGTATGGTGGTCATGGCTTTGGTGATGTCATAATGGTCGTCATGGCGACGGTGTTGCCATAATGGTCGTCATGGCGACTATGATGTCATAATGGTCGTCATGGCGACGATGATGTCAGTATGGTGGTCATGGCTTTGGTGATGTCATAATGGTCGTCATGGCGACGATGATGTCATAATGGTCGTCATGGCGACGATGATGTCAACATGGTTGTCATGGCTTTGGTGATGTCATAATGGTCGTCAAGGCGACGGTGATGTCATAATGGTCGTCATGGCGACGATGATGTCATAATGGTCGTCACGGCGACGGTGATGTCATAATGGTCGTCATGGCAATGGTGATGTCAGAATGGTCGTCATGGCGACGGTGATGTCAGTATGGTGGTCATGGCTTTGGTGATGTCATAATGGTCGTCATGGCGACGATGATGTCATAATGGTCGTCATGGCGACGATGATGTCAATATGGTTGTCATGGCTTTGGTGATGTCATAATGGTCGTCACGGCGACGATGACGTCATATTGGTCGTCATGGCGACGATGATGTCATAATGGTCGTCATGGCGACGGTGTTGCCATAATGGTCGTCATGGCGACGATGATGTCATAATGATCGTCATGGCGACGGTGATGTCATAATGGTCGTCATGCCGACGATGATGTCATAATGGTCGTCATGGCGAAGATGATGTCATAATGGTCGTCATGGCGACGATGACGTCATAATGGTCGTCATGGCGACGATGACGTCATAATGGTCGTCATGGCGACGATGATGTCATAATGGTCGTCATGGCGACGGTGATGTCATAATAGTCGTCATGGCGACGATGATGTCATAATGGTCGTCATGCCGACGATGATGTCATAATGGTCGTCATGGCGACGGTGTTGCCATAATGGTCGTCATGGCGACGATGATATCATAATGGTCGTCATGGCGACGATGATGTCAGTATGGTCGTCATGGCTTTGGTGATGTCTTAATGGTCGTCATGGCGACGGTGATGTCATAATGGTCGTCATGGCAATGGTGATGTCAGAATGGTCGTCATGGCGACGATGATGTCAGTATGGTGGTCATGGCTTTGGTGATGTCATAATGGTCGTCATGGCGACGATGATGTCATAATGGTCGTCATGGCGACGATGATGTCAATATGGTTGTAATGGCTTTGGTGATGTCATAATGTTCGTCATGGCGACGGTGATCTCATAATGGTCGTCATGGCGACGATGATGTCATAATGGTCGTCACGGCGACGATGATGTCATAATGGTCGTCACCGCGACGGTGATGTCATAATGGTCGTCACCGCGACGGTGATGTCATAATGGTCGTCATGGCGACGATGATGTCATACTGGTCGTCATGGCGACGGTGTTGCCATAATGGTCGTCATGGCGACGATGATGTCATATGGTCGTCATGGCGACGATGATGTCATAATGGTCGTCATGGCGACGGTGACGTCATAATGGTCGTCACGGCGACGATGATGTCATAATGGTCGTCATGGCGACGATGACGTCATAATTGTCGTCATGGCGACGATGATGTCATAATGGTCGTCATGGCGACGATGATGTCATACTGGTCATCATGGCGACGGTGTTGCCATAATGGTCGTCATGGCGACGATGATGTCATAATGGTCGTCATGGCGACGATGATGTCATAATGGTCTTCATACCGACGATGATGTCATAATGGTCGTCATGGCGAAGATGATGTCATAATGGTCGTCATGGCGACGATGATGTCATAATGGTCGTCATGGCGACGGTGATGTCATAATGGTCGTCATGGCAATGGTGATGTCAGAATGGTCGTCATGGCGACGATTATGTCAGTATGGTGGTCATGGCTTTGGTGATGTCATAATGGTCGTCATGGCGACGATGATGTCATAATGGTCGTCATGGCGACGATGATGTCAATATGGTTGTAATGGCTTTGGTGATGTCATAATGTTCGTCATGGCGACGGTGATGTCATAATGGTCATCATGGCGACGATGATGTCATAATGGTCGTCACGGCGACGATGATGTCATAATGGTCGTCACCGCGACGGTGATGTCATAATGGTCGTCACCGCGACGGTGATGTCATAATGGTCGTCATGGCGACGATGATGTCATACTGGTCGTCATGGCGACGGAGTTGCCATAATGGTCGTCATGGCGACGATGATGTCATATGGTCGTCATGGCGACGATGACGTCATAATGGTCGTCACGGCGACGATGATGTCATAATGGTCGTCATGGTGACGATGACGTCATAATTGTCGTCATGGCGACGATGATGTCATAATGGTCGTCATGGCGACGATGATGTCATACTGGTCGTCATGGCGAAGATGATGTCATAATAGTCGTCATCGCGACGATGATGTCATAATGGTCGTCATACCTACGATGATGTCATAATGGTCGTCATGGCGAAGATGATGTCATAATAGTCGTCATCGCGACGATGATGTCATAATGGTCGTCTTGCCAACGATGATGTCATAATGGTCGTCATGGCGACGGAGTTGCCATAATGGTCGTCATGGCGACGATGATGTCATAATGGTCGTCATGGCGACGATGATGTCATAATGGTCGTCATGGCGACGATGATGTCAGTATGGTGGTCATGGCTTTGGTGATGTCATAATGGTCGTCATGGCAATGGTGATGTCAGAATGGTCGTCATGGCGACGATGATGTCAGTATGGTGGTCATGGCTTTGGTGATGTCATAATGGTCGTCATGGCGACGATGATGCCATAATGGTCGTCATGGCGACGATGATGTCAATATGGTTGTCATGGCTTTGGTGATGTCATAATGGTCGTCATGGCGACGATGACGTCATAATGGTCGTCATGGCGACGATGACGTCATAATGGTCGTCATGGCGACGATGATGTCATAATGGTCGTCATGGCGACGGTGATGTCATAATAGTCGTCATGGCGACGATGATGTCATAATGGTCGTCATGCCGACGATGATGTCATAATGGTCGTCATGGCGACGGTGTTGCCATAATGGTCGTCATGGCGACGATGATATCATAATGGTCGTCATGGCGACGATGATGTCAGTATGGTCGTCATGGCTTTGGTGATGTCTTAATATTCGTCATGGCGACGGTGATGTCATAATGGTCGTCATGGCAATGGTGATGTCAGAATGGTCGTCATGGCGACGATGATGTCAGTATGGTGGTCATGGCTTTGGTGATGTCATAATGGTCGTCATGGCGACGATGATGTCATAATGGTCGTCATGGCGACGATGATGTCAATATGGTTGTAATGGCTTTGGTGATGTCATAATGTTCGTCATGGCGACGGTGATCTCATAATGGTCGTCATGGCGACGATGATGTCATAATGGTCGTCACGGCGACGATGATGTCATAATGGTCGTCACCGCGACGGTGATGTCATAATGGTCGTCACCGCGACGGTGATGTCATAATGGTCGTCATGGCGACGATGATGTCATACTGGTCGTCATGGCGACGGTGTTGCCATAATGGTCGTCACGGCGACGATGATGTCATATGGTCGTCATGGCGACGATGATGTCATAATGGTCGTCATGGCGACGGTGACGTCATAATGGTCGTCACGGCGACGATGATGTCATAATGGTTGTCATGGCGACGATGACGTCATAATTGTCGTCATGGCGACGATGATGTCATAATGGTCGTCATGGCGACGATGATGTCATACTGGTCATCATGGCGACGGTGTTGCCATAATGGTCGTCATGGCGACGATGATGTCATAATGGTCGTCATGGCGACGATGATGTCATAATGGTCTTCATACCGACGATGATGTCATAATGGTCGTCATGGCGAAGATGATGTCATAATGGTCGTCATGGCGACGGTGATGTCATAATGGTCGTCATGGCAATGGTGATGTCAGAATGGTCGTCATGGCGACGATTATGTCAGTATGGTGGTCATGGCTTTGGTGATGTCATAATGGTCGTCATGGCGACGATGATGTCATAATGGTCGTCATGGCGACGATGATGTCATACTGGTCGTCATGGCGACGGTGTTGCCATAATGGTCGTCACGGCGACGATGATGTCATATGGTCGTCATGGCGACGATGATGTCATAATGGTCGTCATGGCGACGGTGACGTCATAATGGTCGTCACGGCGACGATGATGTCATAATGGTTGTCATGGCGACGATGACGTCATAATTGTCGTCATGGCGACGATGATGTCATAATGGTCGTCATGGCGACGATGATGTCATACTGGTCATCATGGCGACGGTGTTGCCATAATGGTCGTCATGGCGACGATGATGTCATAATGGTCGTCATGGCGACGATGATGTCATAATGGTCTTCATACCGACGATGATGTCATAATGGTCGTCATGGCGAAGATGATGTCATAATGGTCGTCATGGCGACGGTGATGTCATAATGGTCGTCATGGCAATGGTGATGTCAGAATGGTCGTCATGGCGACGATTATGTCAGTATGGTGGTCATGGCTTTGGTGATGTCATAATGGTCGTCATGGCGACGATGATGTCATAATGGTCGTCATGGCGACGATGATGTCAATATGGTTGTAATGGCTTTGGTGATGTCATAATGTTCGTCATGGCGACGGTGATGTCATAATGGTCATCATGGCGACGATGATGTCATAATGGTCGTCACGGCGACGATGATGTCATAATGGTCGTCACCGCGACGGTGATGTCATAATGGTCGTCACCGCGACGGTGATGTCATAATGGTCGTCATGGCGACGATGATGTCATACTGGTCGTCATGGCGACGGAGTTGCCATAATGGTCGTCATGGCGACGATGATGTCATATGGTCGTCATGGCGACGATGACGTCATAATGGTCGTCACGGCGACGATGATGTCATAATGGTCGTCATGGTGACGATGACGTCATAATTGTCGTCATGGCGACGATGATGTCATAATGGTCGTCATGGCGACGATGATGTCATACTGGTCGTCATGGCGAAGATGATGTCATAATAGTCGTCATCGCGACGATGATGTCATAATGGTCGTCATACCTACGATAATGTCATAATGGTCGTCATGGCGAAGATGATGTCATAATAGTCGTCATCGCGACGATGATGTCATAATGGTCGTCTTGCCAACGATGATGTCATAATGGTCGTCATGGCGACGGAGTTGCCATAATGGTCGTCATGGCGACGATGATGTCATAATGGTCGTCATGGCGACGATGATGTCATAATGGTCGTCATGGCGACGATGATGTCAGTATGGTGGTCATGGCTTTGGTGATGTCATAATGGTCGTCATGGCAATGGTGATGTCAGAATGGTCGTCATGGCGACGATGATGTCAGTATGGTGGTCATGGCTTTGGTGATGTCATAATGGTCGTCATGGCGACGATGATGCCATAATGGTCGTCATGGCGACGATGATGTCAATATGGTTGTCATGGCTTTGGTGATGTCATAATGGTCGTCATGGCGACGGTGATGTCATAATGGTCGTCATGGCGATGATGATGTCATAATGGTCGTCACGGCGACGATGATGTCATAATGGTCGTCACGGCGACGGTGATGTCATAATGGTCGTCATGGCGACGATGATGTCATACTGGTCGTCATGGCGATGGTGTTGCCATAATGGTCGTCATGGCGACGATGATGTCATAATGGTCGTCATGGCGACGATGATGTCAGTATGGTGGTCATGGCTTTGGTGATGTCATAATGGTCGTCATGGCGACGGTGATGTCATAATGGTCGTCATGGCAATGGTGATGTCAGAATGGTTGTCATGGCGACGATGATGTCAGTATGGTGGCCATGGCTTTGGTGATGTCATAATGGTCGTCATGGCGACGATGATGTCATAATGGTCGTCATGGCGACGATGATGTCAATATGGTTGTCATGGCGACGGTGATGTCATAATGGTCGTCATGCCGACGATGATGCCATAATGGTCGTCATGGCGACGGTGTTGACATAATGGTCGTCATGGCGACGATGATGTCATAATGGTCGTCATGGCGACGATGATGTCAATATGGTCGTCATGGCTTTGGTGATGTCATAATGGTCGTCATGGCGACGGTGATGTCATAATGGTCGTCATGGCGACGATGCTGTCATAATGGTCGTCACGGCGACGATGATGTCATAATGGTCGTCACGGCGACGGTGATGTCATAATGGTCGCCATGGCGACGATGATGTCATACTGGTCGTCATGGCGACGGTGTTGCCATAATGGTCGTCATGGCGACGGTGATGTCATAATAGTCGTCATGGCGACGATGATGTCAGTATGGTGGTCATGGCTTTGGTGATGTCATAATGGTCGTCATGGCGACGGTGTTGCCATAATGGTCGTCATGGCGACTATGATGTCATAATGGTCGTCATGGCGACGATGATGTCAGTATGGTGGTCATGGCTTTGGTGATGTCATAATGGTCGTCATGGCGACAATGATGTCAGTATGGTGCTCATGGCTTTGGTGATGTCATAATGGTCGTCATGGCGACGGTGATGTCATAATGGTCGTCATGGCAATGGTGATGTCAGAATGGTCGTCATGGAGACGATGATGTCAGTATGGTGGTCATGGCTTTGGTGATGTCATAATGGTCGTCATGGCGACGATGATGTCATAATGGTCGTCATGGCGACGATGATGTCAATATGGTTGTCATGGCTTTGGTGATGTCATAATGGTCGTCATGGCGACGGTGATGTCATAATGGTCGTCATGGCGACGGTGATGTCATAATGGTCGTCATGGCGACGATGATGTCATAATGGTCGTCACGGCGACGATGATGTCATAATGGTCGTCACGGCGGCGGTAATGTCATAATTGTCGTCATGGCGACGATGATGTCATACTGTCGTCATGGCGACGGTGTTGCCATAATGGTCGTCATGGCGACGATGATGTCATAATGGTCGTCATGGCGACGATGATGTCAGTATGGTGGTCATGGCTTTGGTGATGTCATAATGGTCGTCATGGCGACGGTGATGTCATAATGGTCGTCATGGCGACGGTGATGTCATAATGGTCGTCATGGCAATGGTGATGTCAGAATGGTTGTCATGGCGACGATGATGTCAGTATGGTGGCCATGGCTTTGGTGATGTCATAATGGTCGTCATGGCGACGATGATGTCATAATGGTCGTCATGGCGACGATGATGTCAATATGGTTGTCATGGCTTTGGTGATGTCATAATGGTCGTCATGGCGACGGTGATGTCATAATGGTCATCATGCCGACGATGATGCCATAATGGTCGTCATGGCGACGGTGTTGACATAATGGTCGTCATGGCGACGATTATGTCATAATGGTCGTCATGGCGACGATGATGTCAATATGGTCGTCATGGCTTTGGTGATGTCATAATGGTCGTCATGGCGACGGAGATGTCATAATGGTCGTCACGGCGACGATGCTGTCATAATGGTCGTCACGGCGACGATGATGTCATAATGGTCGTCACGGCGACGGTGATGTCATAATGGTCGCCATGGCGACGATGATGTCATACTGGTCGTCATGGCGACGGTGTTGCCATAATGGTCGTCATGGCGACGGTGATGTCATAATAGTCGTCATGGCGACGATGATGTCAGTATGGTGGTCATGGCTTTGGTGATGTCATAATGGTCGTCATGGCGACGGTGTTGCCATAATGGTCGTCATGGCGACTATGATGTCATAATGGTCGTCATGGCGACGATGATGTCAGTATGGTGGTCATGGCTTTGGTGATGTCATAATGGTCGTCATGGCGACGATGATGTCATAATGGTCGTCATGGCGACGATGATGTCAACATGGTTGTCATGGCTTTGGTGATGTCATAATGGTCGTCAAGGCGACGGTGATGTCATAATGGTCGTCATGGCGACGATGATGTCATAATGGTCGTCACGGCGACGGTGATGTCATAATGGTCGTCATGGCAATGGTGATGTCAGAATGGTCGTCATGGCGACGGTGATGTCAGTATGGTGGTCATGGCTTTGGTGATGTCATAATGGTCGTCATGGCGACGATGATGTCATAATGGTCGTCATGGCGACGATGATGTCAATATGGTTGTCATGGCTTTGGTGATGTCATAATGGTCGTCACGGCGACGATGACGTCATATTGGTCGTCATGGCGACGATGATGTCATAATGGTCGTCATGGCAATGATGACGTCATAATGGTCGTCATGGCGACGATGATGTCATAATGGTAGTCATGGCGACGATGATGTCATACTGGTCGTCATGGCGACGGTGTTGCCATAATGGTCGTCATGGCGACGATGATGTCATAATGATCGTCATGGCGACGGTGATGTCATAATGGTCGTCATGCCGACGATGATGTCATAATGGTCGTCATGGCGAAGATGATGTCATAATGGTCGTCATGGCGACGATGACGTCATAATGGTCGTCATGGCGACGATGACGTCATAATGGTCGTCATGGCGACGATGATGTCATAATGGTCGTCATGGCGACGGTGATGTCATAATAGTCGTCATGGCGACGATGATGTCATAATGGTCGTCATGCCGACGATGATGTCATAATGGTCGTCATGGCGACGGTGTTGCCATAATGGTCGTCATGGCGACGATGATATCATAATGGTCGTCATGGCGACGATGATGTCAGTATGGTCGTCATGGCTTTGGTGATGTCTTAATGGTCGTCATGGCGACGGTGATGTCATAATGGTCGTCATGGCAATGGTGATGTCAGAATGGTCGTCATGGCGACGATGATGTCAGTATGGTGGTCATGGCTTTGGTGATGTCATAATGGTCGTCATGGCGACGATGATGTCATAATGGTCGTCATGGCGACGATGATGTCAATATGGTTGTAATGGCTTTGGTGATGTCATAATGTTCGTCATGGCGACGGTGATCTCATAATGGTCGTCATGGCGACGATGATGTCATAATGGTCGTCACGGCGACGATGATGTCATAATGGTCGTCACCGCGACGGTGATGTCATAATGGTCGTCACCGCGACGGTGATGTCATAATGGTCGTCATGGCGACGATGATGTCATACTGGTCGTCATGGCGACGGTGTTGCCATAATGGTCGTCATGGCGACGATGATGTCATATGGTCGTCATGGCGACGATGATGTCATAATGGTCGTCATGGCGACGGTGACGTCATAATGGTCGTCACGGCGACGATGATGTCATAATGGTCGTCATGGCGACGATGACGTCATAATTGTCGTCATGGCGACGATGATGTCATAATGGTCGTCATGGCGACGATGATGTCATACTGGTCATCATGGCGACGGTGTTGCCATAATGGTCGTCATGGCGACGATGATGTCATAATGGTCGTCATGGCGACGATGATGTCATAATGGTCTTCATACCGACGATGATGTCATAATGGTCGTCATGGCGAAGATGATGTCATAATGGTCGTCATGGCGACGATGATGTCATAATGGTCGTCATGGCGACGGTGATGTCATAATGGTCGTCATGGCAATGGTGATGTCAGAATGGTCGTCATGGCGACGATTATGTCAGTATGGTGGTCATGGCTTTGGTGATGTCATAATGGTCGTCATGGCGACGATGATGTCATAATGGTCGTCATGGCGACGATGATGTCAATATGGTTGTAATGGCTTTGGTGATGTCATAATGTTCGTCATGGCGACGGTGATGTCATAATGGTCATCATGGCGACGATGATGTCATAATGGTCGTCACGGCGACGATGATGTCATAATGGTCGTCACCGCGACGGTGATGTCATAATGGTCGTCACCGCGACGGTGATGTCATAATGGTCGTCATGGCGACGATGATGTCATACTGGTCGTCATGGCGACGGAGTTGCCATAATGGTCGTCATGGCGACGATGATGTCATATGGTCGTCATGGCGACGATGACGTCATAATGGTCGTCACGGCGACGATGATGTCATAATGGTCGTCATGGTGACGATGACGTCATAATTGTCGTCATGGCGACGATGATGTCATAATGGTCGTCATGGCGACGATGATGTCATACTGGTCGTCATGGCGAAGATGATGTCATAATAGTCGTCATCGCGACGATGATGTCATAATGGTCGTCATACCTACGATGATGTCATAATGGTCGTCATGGCGAAGATGATGTCATAATAGTCGTCATCGCGACGATGATGTCATAATGGTCGTCTTGCCAACGATGATGTCATAATGGTCGTCATGGCGACGGAGTTGCCATAATGGTCGTCATGGCGACGATGATGTCATAATGGTCGTCATGGCGACGATGATGTCATAATGGTCGTCATGGCGACGATGATGTCAGTATGGTGGTCATGGCTTTGGTGATGTCATAATGGTCGTCATGGCAATGGTGATGTCAGAATGGTCGTCATGGCGACGATGATGTCAGTATGGTGGTCATGGCTTTGGTGATGTCATAATGGTCGTCATGGCGACGATGATGCCATAATGGTCGTCATGGCGACGATGATGTCAATATGGTTGTCATGGCTTTGGTGATGTCATAATGGTCGTCATGGCGACGGTGATGTCATAATGGTCGTCATGGCGATGATGATGTCATAATGGTCGTCACGGCGACGATGATGTCATAATGGTCGTCACGGCGACGGTGATGTCATAATGGTCGTCATGGCGACGATGATGTCATACTGGTCGTCATGGCGACGGTGTTGCCATAATGGTCGTCATGGCGACGATGATGTCATAATGGTCGTCATGGCGACGATGATGTCAGTATGGTGGTCATGGCTTTGGTGATGTCATAATGGTCGTCATGGCGACGGTGATGTCATAATGGTCGTCATGGCAATGGTGATGTCAGAATGGTTGTCATGGCGACGATGATGTCAGTATGGTGGCCATGGCTTTGGTGATGTCATAATGGTCGTCATGGCGACGATGATGTCATAATGGTCGTCATGGCGACGATGATGTCAATATGGTTGTCATGGCGACGGTGATGTCATAATGGTCGTCATGCCGACGATGATGCCATAATGGTCGTCATGGCGACGGTGTTGACATAATGGTCGTCATGGCGACGATGATGTCATAATGGTCGTCATGGCGACGATGATGTCAATATGGTCGTCATGGCTTTGGTGATGTCATAATGGTCGTCATGGCGACGGTGATGTCATAATGGTCGTCATGGCGACGATGCTGTCATAATGGTCGTCACGGCGACGATGATGTCATAATGGTCGTCACGGCGACGGTGATGTCATAATGGTCGCCATGGCGACGATGATGTCATACTGGTCGTCATGGCGACGGTGTTGCCATAATGGTCGTCATGGCGACGGTGATGTCATAATAGTCGTCATGGCGACGATGATGTCAGTATGGTGGTCATGGCTTTGGTGATGTCATAATGGTCGTCATGGCGACGGTGTTGCCATAATGGTCGTCATGGCGACTATGATGTCATAATGGTCGTCATGGCGACGATGATGTCAGTATGGTGGTCATGGCTTTGGTGATGTCATAATGGTCGTCATGGCGACAATGATGTCAGTATGGTGCTCATGGCTTTGGTGATGTCATAATGGTCGTCATGGCGACGGTGATGTCATAATGGTCGTCATGGCAATGGTGATGTCAGAATGGTCGTCATGGAGACGATGATGTCAGTATGGTGGTCATGGCTTTGGTGATGTCATAATGGTCGTCATGGCGACGATGATGTCATAATGGTCGTCATGGCGACGATGATGTCAATATGGTTGTCATGGCTTTGGTGATGTCATAATGGTCGTCATGGCGACGGTGATGTCATAATGGTCGTCATGGCGACGGTGATGTCATAATGGTCGTCATGGCGACGATGATGTCATAATGGTCGTCACGGCGACGATGATGTCATAATGGTCGTCACGGCGGCGGTAATGTCATAATTGTCGTCATGGCGACGATGATGTCATACTGTCGTCATGGCGACGGTGTTGCCATAATGGTCGTCATGGCGACGATGATGTCATAATGGTCATCATGGCGACGATGACGTCATAATGGTCGTCATGGCGACGATGACGTCATAATGGTCGTCATGGCGACAATGATGTCATAATGGTCGTCATGGCGACGATGATGTCATACTGGTCGTCATGGCGACAGTGTTGCCATAATGGTCGTCATGGCGACGATGATGTCATAATGGTCGTCATGCCGACGATGATGTCATAATTGTCGTCATGGCGACGGTGTTGCCATAATGGTCGTCATGGCGACGATGATGTCATAATGGTCGTCACGGCGACGGTGATGTCATAATGGTCGTCATGGCGACGATGATGTCATAATGGTCGTCACGGCGACGGTGATGTCATAATTGTCGTCATGGCGACGATGATGTCATGCTGGTCGTCATGGCGACGGTGTTGCCATAATGGTCGTCATGGCGACGATGACGTCATATTGGTCGTCATGGCGACGATGATGTCATAATGGTCGTCATGCCGACGATGATGTCATAATGGTCGTCATGGCGACGATGACGTCATAATGGTCGTCATGGTGACGATGACGTCATAATGGTCGTCATACCGACGTTGATGTCATAATGGTCGTCATGGCGAAGATGATGTCATAATAGTCGTCATCGCGACGATGATGTCATAATGGTCGTCTTGCCAACGATGATGTCATAATGGTCGTCATGGCGACGGTGTTGCCATAATGGTCGTCATGGCGACGATGATGTCATAATGGTCGTCATGGCGACGATGATGTCATAATGGTCGTCATGGCGACGATGATGTCAGTATGGTGGTCATGGCTTTGGTGATGTCATAATGGTCGTCATGGCAATGGTGATGTCAGAATGGTCGTCATGGCGACGATGATGTCAGTATGGTGGTCATGGCTTTGGTGATGTCATAATGGTCGTCATGGCGACGATGATGCCATAATGGTCGTCATGGCGACGATGATGTCAATATGGTTGTCATGGCTTTGGTGATGTCATAATGGTCGTCATGGCGACGGTGATGTCATAATGGTCGTCATGGCGACGATGATGTCATAATGGTCGTCACGGCGACGATGATGTCATAATGGTCGTCACGGCGACGGTGATGTCATAATGGTCGTCATGGCGACGATGATGTCATACTGGTCGTCATGGCGACGGTGTTGCCATAATGGTCGTCATGGCGACGATGATGTCATAATGGTCGTCATGGCGACGATGATGTCAGTATGGTGGTCATGGCTTTGGTGATGTCATAATGGTCGTCATGGCGACGGTGATGTCATAATGGTCGTCATGGCAATGGTGATGTCAGAATGGTTGTCATGGCGACGATGATGTCAGTATGGTGGCCATGGCTTTGGTGATGTCATAATGGTCGTCATGGCGACGATGATGTCATAATGGTCGTCATGGCGACGATGATGTCATAATGGTCGTCATGGCGACGATGATGTCAATATGGTTGTAATGGCTTTGGTGATGTCATAATGTTCGTCATGGCGACGGTGATGTCATAATGGTCGTCACGGCGACGATGATGTCATAATGGTCGTCACGGCGACGATGATGTCATAATGGTCGTCACCGCGACGGTGATGTCATAATGGTCGTCACCGCGACGGTGATGTCATAATGGTCGTCATGGCGACGATGATGTCATACTGGTCGTCATGGCGACGATGATGTCATATGGTCGTCATGGCGACGATGATGTCATAATGGTCGTCATGGCGACGATGACGTCATAATGGTCGTCACGGCGACGATGATGTCATAATGGTCGTCATGGTGACGATGACGTCATAATTGTCGTCATGGCGACGATGATGTCATAATGGTCGTCATGGCGACGATGATGTCATACTGGTCGTCATGGCGACGGTGTTGCCATAATGGTCGTCATGGCGACGATGATGTCATAATGGTCGTCATACCGACGATGATGTCATAATGGTCGTCATGGCGAAGATGATGTCATAATAGTCGTCATCGCGACGATGATGTCATAATGGTCGTCTTGCCAACGATGATGTCATAATGGTCGTCATGGCGACGGTGTTGCCATAATGGTCGTCATGGCGACGATGATGTCATAATGGTCGTCATGGCGACGATGATGTCATAATGGTCGTCATGGCGACGATGATGTCAGTATGGTGGTCATGGCTTTGGTGATGTCATAATGGTCGTCATGGCAATGGTGATGTCAGAATGGTCGTCATGGCGACGATGATGTCAGTATGGTGGTCATGGCTTTGGTGATGTCATAATGGTCGTCATGGCGACGATGATGCCATAATGGTCGTCATGGCGACGATGATGTCAATATGGTTGTCATGGCTTTGGTGATGTCATAATGGTCGTCATGGCGACGGTGATGTCATAATGGTCGTCATGGCGACGATGATGTCATAATGGTCGTCACGGCGACGATGATGTCATAATGGTCGTCACGGCGTTGGTGATGTCATAATGGTCGTCATGGCGACGATGATGTCATACTGGTCGTCATGGCGACGGTGTTGCCATAATGGTCGTCATGGCGACGATGATGTCATAATGGTCGTCATGGCGACGATGATGTCAGTATGGTGGTCATGGCTTTGGTGATGTCATAATGGTCGTCATGGCGACGGTGATGTCATAATGGTCGTCATGGCAATGGTGATGTCAGAATGGTTGTCATGGCGACGATGATGTCAGTATGGTGGCCATGGCTTTGGTGATGTCATAATGGTCGTCATGGCGACGATGATGTCATAATGGTCGTCATGGCGACGATGATGTCAATATGGTTGTCATGGCTTTGGTGATGTCATAATGGTCGTCATGGCGACGGTGATGTCATAATGGTCGTCATGCCGACGATGATGCCATAATGGTCGTCATGGCGACGGTGTTGACATAATGGTCGTCATGGCGACGATGATGTCATAATGGTCGTCATGGCGACGATGATGTCAATATGGTCGTCATGGCTTTGGTGATGTCATAATGGTCGTCATGGCGACGGTGATGTCATAATGGTCGTCATGGCGACGATGCTGTCATAATGTTCGTCACGGCGACGATGATGTCATAATGGTCGTCACGGCGACGATGATGTCATAATGGTCGTCACGGCGACGGTGATGTCATAATGGTCGCCATGGCGACGATGATGTCATACTGGTCGTCATGGCGACGGTGTTGCCATAATGGTCGTCATGGCGACGGTGATGTCATAATAGTCGTCATGGCGACGATGATGTCAGTATGGTGGTCATGGCTTTGGTGATGTCATAATGGTCGTCATGGTGACGGTGTTGCCATAATGGTCGTCATGGCGACTATGATGTCATAATGGTCGTCATGGCGACGATGATGTCAGTTTGGTGGTCATGGCTTTGGTGATGTCATAATGGTCGTCATGGCGACAATGATGTCAGTATGGTGCTCATGGCTTTGGTGATGTCATAATGGTCGTCATGGCGACGGTGATGTCATAATGGTCGTCATGGCAATGGTGATGTCAGAATGGTCGTCATGGAGACGATGATGTCAGTATGGTGCTCATGGCTTTGGTGATGTCATAATGGTCGTCATGGCGACGATGATGTCATAATGGTCGTCATGGCGACGATGATGTCAATATGGTTGTCATGGCTTTGGTGATGTCATAATGGTCGTCATGGCGACGGTGATGTCATAATGGTCGTCATGGCGACGGTGATGTCATAATGGTCGTCATGGCGACGATGATGTCATAATGGTCGTCACGGCGACGATGATGTCATAATGGTCGTCACGGAGGCGGTAATGTCATAATTGTCGTCATGGCGACGATGATGTCATACTGTCGTCATGGCGACGGTGTTGCCATAATGGTCGTCATGGCGACGATGATGTCATAATGGTCATCATGGCGACGATGACGTCATAATGGTCATCATGGCGACGATGACGTCATAATGGTCGTCATGGCGACGATGACGTCATAATGGTCGTCATGGCGACGGTGATGTCATAATGGTCGTCACGGCGACGATGATGTCATAATGGTCGTCACGGCGACGATGATGTCATAATGGTCGTCACGGCGGCGGTAATGTCATAATTGTCGTCATGGCGACGATGATGTCATACTGTCGTCATGGCGACGGTGTTGCCATAATGGTCGTCATGGCGACGATGATGTCATAATGGTCATCATGGCGACGATGACGTCATAATGGTCATCATGGCGACGATGACGTCATAATGGTCGTCATGGCGACAATGATGTCATAATGGTCGTCATGGCGACGATGATGTCATACTGGTCGTCATGGCGACAGTGTTGCCATAATGGTCGTCATGGCGACGATGATGTCATAATGGTCGTCATGCCGACGATGATGTCATAATTGTCGTCATGGCGACGGTGTTGCCATAATGGTCGTCATGGCGACGATGATGTCATAATGGTCGTCATGGCGACGGTGATGTCATAATGGTCGTCATGGCGACGATGATGTCATAATGGTCGTCACGGCGACGGTGATGTCATAATTGTCGTCATGGCGACGATGATGTCATGCTGGTCGTCATGGCGACGGTGTTGCCATAATGGTCGTCATGGCGACGATGACGTCATATTGGTCTTCATGGCGACGATGATGTCATAATAGTCGTCATGGCAACGATGACGTCATAATGGTCGTCATGGCGACGATGATGTCATAATGGTCATCATGGCGACGATGACGTCATAATGGTCATCATGGCGACGATGACGTCATAATGGTCGTCATGGCGACAATGATGTCATAATGGTCGTCATGGCGACGATGATGTCATACTGGTCGTCATGGCGACAGTGTTGCCATAATGGTCGTCATGGCGACGATGATGTCATAATGGTCGTCATGCCGACGATGATGTCATAATTGTCGTCATGGCGACGGTGTTGCCATAATGGTCGTCATGGCGACGGTGATGTCATAATGGTCGTCATGGCGACGATGATGTCATAATGGTCGTCACGGCGACGGTGATGTCATAATTGTCGTCATGGCGACGATGATGTCATGCTGGTCGTCATGGCGACGGTGTTGCCATAATGGTCGTCATGGCGACGATGACGTCATATTGGTCTTCATGGCGACGATGATGTCATAATAGTCGTCATGGCAACGATGACGTCATAATGGTCGTCATGGCGACGATGATGTCATAATGGTAGTCATGGCGACGATAATGTCATACTGGTCGTCATGGCGACGGTGTTGCCATAATGGTCGTCATGGCGACGATGATGTCATAATGATCGTCATGGCGACGGTGATGTCATAATGGTCGTCATGCCTACGATGATGTCATAATGGTCATCATGGCGACGATGACGTCATAATGGTCGTCATGGTGACGATGACGTCATAATGGTCGTCATACCGACGATGATGTCATAATGGTCGTCATGGCGAAGATGATGTCATAATAGTCGTCATCGCGACGATGATGTCATAATGGTCGTCTTGCCAACGATGATGTCATAATGGTCGTCATGGCGACGGTGTTGCCATAATGGTCGTCATGGCGACGATGATGTCATAATGGTCGTCATGGCGACGATGATGTCATAATGGTCGTCATGGCGACGATGATGTCAGTATGGTGGTCATGGCTTTGGTGATGTCATAATGGTCGTCATGGCAATGGTGATGTCAGAATGGTCGTCATGGCGACGATGATGTCAGTATGGTGGTCATGGCTTTGGTGATGTCATAATGGTCGTCATGGCGACGATGATGCCATAATGGTCGTCATGGCGACGATGATGTCAATATGGTTGTCATGGCTTTGGTGATGTCATAATGGTCGTCATGGCGACGGTGATGTCATAATGGTCGTCATGGTGACGATGATGTCATAATGGTCGTCACGGCGACGATGATGTCATAATGGTCGTCACGGCGACGGTGATGTCATAATGGTCGTCATGGCGACGATGATGTCATACTGGTCGTCATGGCGACGGTGTTGCCATAATGGTCGTCATGGCGACGATGATGTCATAATGGTCGTCATGGCGACGATGATGTCAGTATGGTGGTCATGGCTTTGGTGATGTCATAATGGTCGTCATGGCGACGGTGATGTCATAATGGTCGTCATGGCGACGGTGATGTCATAATGGTCGTCATGGCAATGGTGATGTCAGAATGGTTGTCATGGCGACGATGATGTCAGTATGGTGGCCATGGCTTTGGTGATGTCATAATGGTCGTCATGGCGACGATGATGTCATAATGGTCGTCATGGCGACGATGATGTCAATATGGTTGTCATGGCTTTGGTGATGTCATAATGGTCGTCATGGCGACGGTGATGTCATAATGGTCGTCATGCCGACGATGATGCCATAATGGTCGTCATGGCGACGGTGTTGACATAATGGTCGTCATGGCGACGATTATGTCATAATGGTCGTCATGGCGACGATGATGTCAATATGGTCGTCATGGCTTTGGTGATGTCATAATGGTCGTCATGGCGACGGAGATGTCATAATGGTCGTCATGGCGACGATGCTGTCATAATGGTCGTCACGGCGACGATGATGTCATAATGGTCGTCACGGCGACGGTGATGTCATAATGGTCGCCATGGCGACGATGATGTCATACTGGTCGTCATGGCGACGGTGTTGCCATAATGGTCGTCATGGCGACGGTGATGTCATAATAGTCGTCATGGCGACGATGATGTCAGTATGGTGGTCATGGCTTTGGTGATGTCATAATGGTCGTCATGGCGACGGTGTTGCCATAATGGTCGTCATGGCGACGATGATGTCAGTATGGTGGTCATGGCTTTGGTGATGTCATAATGGTCGTCATGGCGACAATGATGTCAGTATGGTGCTCATGGCTTTGGTGATGTCATAATGGTCGTCATGGCAATGGTGATGTCAGAATGGTCGTCATGGAGACGATGATGTCAGTATGGTGGTCATGGCTTTGGTGATGTCATAATGGTCGTCATGGCGACGATGATGTCATAATGGCCGTCATGGCGACGATGATGTCAATATGGTTGTCATGGCTTTGGTGATGTCATTATGGTCGTCATGGCGACGGTGATGTCATAATGGTCGTCATGGCGACGGTGATGT
Source organism: Phyllobates terribilis (assembly GCF_046119375.1). NCBI lineage: Eukaryota > Metazoa > Chordata > Amphibia > Anura > Dendrobatidae > Phyllobates > Phyllobates terribilis. The sequence continues at coordinate 3,867,225 of NW_027362911.1, forward strand.
CATAATGGTCGTCATGGCGACGATGATGTCATAATGGTCGTCACGGCGACGATGATGTCATAATGGTCGTCACGGCGGCGGTAATGTCATAATTGTCGTCATGGCGACGATGATGTCATACTGTCGTCATGGCGACGGTGTTGCCATAATGGTCGTCATGGCGACGATGACGTCATAATGGTCGTCATGGCGACGATGACGTCATAATGGTCGTCATGGCGACAATGATGTCATAATGGTCGTCATGGCGACGATGATGTCATACTGGTCGTCATGGCGACAGTGTTGCCATAATGGTCGTCATGGCGACGATGATGTCATAATGGTCGTCATGCCGACGATGATGTCATAATGGTCGTCATGGCGACGGTGTTGCCATAATGGTCGTCATGGCGACGATGATGTCATAATGGTCGTCATGGCGACGGTGATGTCATAATGGTCGTCATGGCGACGATGATGTCATAATGGTCGTCACGGCGACGATGATGTCATAATGGTCGTCACGGCGACGGTGATGTCATAATTGTCGTCATGGCGACGATGATGTCATGCTGGTCGTCATGGCGACGGGGTTGCCATAATGGTCGTCATGGCGACGATGACGTCATATTGGTCGTCATGGCGACGATGATGTCATAATAGTCGTCATGGCAACGATGACGTCATAATGGTCGTCATGGCGACGATGATGTCATAATGGTAGTCATGGCGACGATAATGTCATACTGGTCGTCATGGCGACGGTGTTGCCATAATGGTCGTCATGGCGACGATGATGTCATAATGATCGTCATGGCGACGGTGATGTCATAATGGTCGTCATGCCGACGATGATGTCATAATGGTCGTCATGGCGACGATGACGTCATAATGGTCGTCATGGTGACGATGACGTCATAATGGTCGTCATGGCGACGATGATGTCATAATGGTCGTCATGGCGACGGTGATGTCATAATAGTCGTCATGGCGACGATGATGTCATAATGGTCGTCATGCCGACGATGATGTCATAATGGTCGTCATGGCGACGGTGTTGCCATAATGGTCGTCATGGCGACGATGATATCATAATGGTCGTCATGGCGACGATGATGTCAGTATGGTGGTCATGGCTTTGGTTATGTCTTAATGGTCGTCATGGCGACGGTGATGTCATAATGGTCGTCATGGCAATGGTGATGTCAGAATGGTCGTCATGGCGACGATGATGTCAGTATGGTGGTCATGGCTTTGGTGATGTCATAATGGTCGTCATGGCGACGATGATGTCATAATGGTCGTCATGGCGACGATGATGTCATAATGGTCATCATGGCGACGATGACGTCATAATGGTCATCATGGCGACGATGACGTCATAATGGTCGTCATGGCGACAATGATGTCATAATGGTCGTCATGGCGACGATGATGTCATACTGGTCGTCATGGCGACAGTGTTGCCATAATGGTCGTCATGGCGACGATGATGTCATAATGGTCGTCATGCCGACGATGATGTCATAATTGTCGTCATGGCGACGGTGTTGCCATAATGGTCGTCATGGCGACGATGATGTCATAATGGTCGTCATGGCGACGGTGATGTCATAATGGTCGTCATGGCGACGATGATGTCATAATGGTCGTCACGGCGACGGTGATGTCATAATTGTCGTCATGGCGACGATGATGTCATGCTGGTCGTCATGGCGACGGTGTTGCCATAATGGTCGTCATGGCGACGATGACGTCATATTGGTCTTCATGGCGACGATGATGTCATAATAGTCGTCATGGCAACGATGACGTCATAATGGTCGTCATGGCGACGATGACGTCATATTGGTCTTCATGGCGACGATGATGTCATAATAGTCGTCATGGCAACGATGACGTCATAATGGTCGTCATGGCGACGATGATGTCATAATGGTCATCATGGCGACGATGACGTCATAATGGTCATCATGGCGACGATGACGTCATAATGGTCGTCATGGCGACAATGATGTCATAATGGTCGTCATGGCGACGATGATGTCATACTGGTCGTCATGGCGATAGTGTTGCCATAATGGTCGTCATGGCGACGATGATGTCATAATGGTCGTCATGCCGACGATGATGTCATAATTGTCGTCATGGCGACGGTGTTGCCATAATGGTCGTCATGGCGACGGTGATGTCATAATGGTCGTCATGGCGACGATGATGTCATAATGGTCGTCACGGCGACGGTGATGTCATAATTGTCGTCATGGCGACGATGATGTCATGCTGGTCGTCATGGCGACGGTGTTGCCATAATGGTCGTCATGGCGACGATGACGTCATATTGGTCTTCATGGCGACGATGATGTCATAATAGTCGTCATGGCAACGATGACGTCATAATGGTCGTCATGGCGACGATGATGTCATAATGGTAGTCATGGCGACGATAATGTCATACTGGTCGTCATGGCGACGGTGTTGCCATAATGGTCGTCATGGCGACGATGATGTCATAATGATCGTCATGGCGACGGTGATGTCATAATGGTCGTCATGCCTACGATGATGTCATAATGGTCATCATGGCGACGATGACGTCATAATGGTCGTCATGGTGACGATGACGTCATAATGGTCGTCATACCGACGATGATGTCATAATGGTCGTCATGGCGAAGATGATGTCATAATAGTCGTCATCGCGACGATGATGTCATAATGGTCGTCTTGCCAACGATGATGTCATAATGGTCGTCATGGCGACGGTGTTGCCATAATGGTCGTCATGGCGACGATGATGTCATAATGGTCGTCATGGCGACGATGATGTCAGTATGGTGGTCATGGCTTTGGTGATGTCATAATGGTCGTCATGGCAATGGTGATGTCAGAATGGTCGTCATGGCGACGATGATGTCAGTATGGTGGTCATGGCTTTGGTGATGTCATAATGGTCGTCATGGCGACGATGATGCCATAATGGTCGTCATGGCGACGATGATGTCAATATGGTTGTCATGGCTTTGGTGATGTCATAATGGTCGTCATGGCGACGGTGATGTCATAATGGTCGTCATGGCGACGATGATGTCATAATGGTCGTCACGGCGACGATGATGTCATAATGGTCGTCACGGCGACGGTGATGTCATAATGGTCGTCATGGCGACGATGATGTCATACTGGTCGTCATGGCGACGGTGTTGCCATAATGGTCGTCATGGCGACGATGATGTCATAATGGTCGTCATGGCGACGATGATGTCAGTATGGTGGTCATGGCTTTGGTGATGTCATAATGGTCGTCATGGCGACGGTGATGTCATAATGGTCGTCATGGCGACGGTGATGTCATAATGGTCGTCATGGCAATGGTGATGTCAGAATGGTTGTCATGGCGACGATGATGTCAGTATGGTGGCCATGGCTTTGGTGATGTCATAATGGTCGTCATGGCGACGATGATGTCATAATGGTCGTCATGGCGACGATGATGTCAATATGGTTGTCATGGCTTTGGTGATGTCATAATGGTCGTCATGGCGACGGTGATGTCATAATGGTCGTCATGCCGACGATGATGCCATAATGGTCGTCATGGCGACGGTGTTGACATAATGGTCGTCATGGCGACGATTATGTCATAATGGTCGTCATGGCGACGATGATGTCAATATGGTCGTCATGGCTTTGGTGATGTCATAATGGTCGTCATGGCGACGGAGATGTCATAATGGTCGTCATGGCGACGATGCTGTCATAATGGTCGTCACGGCGACGATGATGTCATAATGGTCGTCACGGCGACGGTGATGTCATAATGGTCGCCATGGCGACGATGATGTCATACTGGTCGTCATGGCGACGGTGTTGCCATAATGGTCGTCATGGCGACGGTGATGTCATAATAGTCGTCATGGCGACGATGATGTCAGTATGGTGGTCATGGCTTTGGTGATGTCATAATGGTCGTCATGGCGACGGTGTTGCCATAATGGTCGTCATGGCGACGATGATGTCAGTATGGTGGTCATGGCTTTGGTGATGTCATAATGGTCGTCATGGCGACAATGATGTCAGTATGGTGCTCATGGCTTTGGTGATGTCATAATGGTCGTCATGGCAATGGTGATGTCAGAATGGTCGTCATGGAGACGATGATGTCAGTATGGTGGTCATGGCTTTGGTGATGTCATAATGGTCGTCATGGCGACGATGATGTCATAATGGCCGTCATGGCGACGATGATGTCAATATGGTTGTCATGGCTTTGGTGATGTCATTATGGTCGTCATGGCGACGGTGATGTCATAATGGTCGTCATGGCGACGGTGATGTCATAATGGTCGTCATGGCGACGATGATGTCATAATGGTCGTCACGGCGACGATGATGTCATAATGGTCGTCACGGCGGCGGTAATGTCATAATTGTCGTCATGGCGACGATGATGTCATACTGTCGTCATGGCGACGGTGTTGCCATAATGGTCGTCATGGCGACGATGATGTCATAATGGTCATCATGGCGACGATGACGTCATAATGGTCGTCATGGCGACGATGACGTCATAATGGTCGTCATGGCGACAATGATGTCATAATGGTCGTCATGGCGACGATGATGTCATACTGGTCGTCATGGCGACAGTGTTGCCATAATGGTCGTCATGGCGACGATGATGTCATAATGGTCGTCATGCCGACGATGATGTCATAATGGTCGTCATGGCGACGGTGTTGCCATAATGGTCGTCATGGCGACGATGATGTCATAATGGTCGTCATGGCGACGGTGATGTCATAATGGTCGTCATGGCGACGATGATGTCATAATGGTCGTCACGGCGACGATGATGTCATAATGGTCGTCACGGCGACGGTGATGTCATAATTGTCGTCATGGCGACGATGATGTCATGCTGGTCGTCATGGCGACGGGGTTGCCATAATGGTCGTCATGGCGACGATGACGTCATATTGGTCGTCATGGCGACGATGATGTCATAATAGTCGTCATGGCAACGATGACGTCATAATGGTCGTCATGGCGACGATGATGTCATAATGGTAGTCATGGCGACGATAATGTCATACTGGTCGTCATGGCGACGGTGTTGCCATAATGGTCGTCATGGCGACGATGATGTCATAATGATCGTCATGGCGACGGTGATGTCATAATGGTCGTCATGCCGACGATGATGTCATAATGGTCGTCATGGCGACGATGACGTCATAATGGTCGTCATGGTGACGATGACGTCATAATGGTCGTCATGGCGACGATGATGTCATAATGGTCGTCATGGCGACGGTGATGTCATAATAGTCGTCATGGCGACGATGATGTCATAATGGTCGTCATGCCGACGATGATGTCATAATGGTCGTCATGGCGACGGTGTTGCCATAATGGTCGTCATGGCGACGATGATATCATAATGGTCGTCATGGCGACGATGATGTCAGTATGGTGGTCATGGCTTTGGTTATGTCTTAATGGTCGTCATGGCGACGGTGATGTCATAATGGTCGTCATGGCAATGGTGATGTCAGAATGGTCGTCATGGCGACGATGATGTCAGTATGGTGGTCATGGCTTTGGTGATGTCATAATGGTCGTCATGGCGACGATGATGTCATAATGGTCGTCATGGCGACGATGATGTCAATATGGTTGTAATGGCTTTGGTGATGTCATAATGTTCGTTATGGCGACGGTGATGTCATAATGGTCGTCATGGCGACGATGATGTCATAATGGTCGTCACGGCGACGATGATGTCATAATGGTCGTCACCGCGACGGTGATGTCATAATGGTCGTCACCGCGACGGTGATGTCATAATGGTCGTCATGGCGACGATGATGTCATACTGGTCGTCATGGCGACGGTGTTGCCATAATGGTCGTCATGGCGACGATGATGTCATATGGTCGTCATGGCGACGATGATGTCATAATGGTCGTCATGGCGACGATGACGTCATAATTGTCGTCATGGCGACGATGATGTCATAATGGTCGTCATGGCGACGATGATGTCATACTGGTCGTCATGGCGACGGTGTTGCCATAATGGTCGTCATGGCGACGATGATGTCATAATGGTCGTCATACCAACGATGATGTCATAATGGTCGTCATGGCGAAGATGATGTCATAATAGTCGTCATCGCGACGATGATGTCATAATGGTCGTCTTGCCAACGATGATGTCATAATGGTCGTCATGGCGACGGTGTTGCCATAATGGTCGTCATGGCGACGATGATGTCATAATGGTCGTCATGGCGACGATGATGTCATAATGGTCATCATGGCGACGATGACGTCATAATGGTCGTCATGGCGACGATGACGTCATAATGGTCGTCATGGCGACAATGATGTCATAATGGTCGTCATGGCGACGATGATGTCATACTGGTCGTCATGGCGACAGTGTTGCCATAATGGTCGTCATGGCGACGATGATGTCATAATGGTCGTCATGCCGACGATGATGTCATAATGGTCGTCATGGCGACGGTGTTGCCATAATGGTCGTCATGGCGACGATGATGTCATAATGGTCGTCATGGCGACGGTGATGTCATAATGGTCGTCATGGCGACGATGATGTCATAATGGTCGTCACGGCGACGGTGATGTCATAATTGTCGTCATGGCGACGATGATGTCATGCTGGTCGTCATGGCGACGGTGTTGCCATAATGGTCGTCATGGCGACGATGACGTCATATTGGTCGTCATGGCGACGATGATGTCATAATAGTCGTCATGGCAACGATGACGTCATAATGGTCGTCATGGCGACGATGATGTCATAATGGTAGTCATGGCGACGATAATGTCATACTGGTCGTCATGGCGACGGTGTTGCCATAATGGTCGTCATGGCGACGATGATGTCATAATGATCGTCATGGCGACGGTGATGTCATAATGGTCGTCATGCCGACGATGATGTCATAATGGTCGTCATGGCGACGATGACGTCATAATGGTCGTCATGGTGACGATGACGTCATAATGGTCGTCATGGCGACGATGATGTCATAATGGTCGTCATGGTGACGGTGATGTCATAATAGTCGTCATGGCGACGATGATGTCATTATGGTCGTCATGCCGACGATGATGTCATAATGGTCGTCATGGCGACGGTGTTGCCATAATGGTCGTCATGGCGACGATGATATCATAATGGTCGTCATGGCGACGATGATGTCAGTATGGTGGTCATGGCTTTGGTGATGTCTTAATGGTCGTCATGGCGACGGTGATGTCATAATGGTCGTCATGGCAATGGTGATGTCAGAATGGTCGTCATGGCGACGATGATGTCAGTATGGTGGTCATGGCTTTGGTGATGTCATAATGGTCGTCATGGCGACGATGATGTCATAATGGTCGTCATGGCGACGATTATGTCAATATGGTTGTAATGGCTTTGGTGATGTCATAATGTTCGTTATGGCGACGGTGATGTCATAATGGTCGTCATGGCGACGATGATGTCATAATGGTCGTCACGGCGACGATGATGTCATAATGGTCGTCACCGCGACGGTGATGTCATAATGGTCGTCACCGCGACGGTGATGTCATAATGGTCGTCACGGCGACGATGATGTCATACTGGTCGTCATGGCGACGGTGTTGCCAGAATGGTCGTCATGGCGACGATGATGTCATATGGTCGTCATGGCGACGATGATGTCATAATGGTCGTCATGGCGACGATGACGTCATAATGGTCGTCACGGCGACGATGATGTCATAATGGTCGTCATGGTGACGATGACGTCATAATTGTCGTCATGGCGACGATGATGTCATAATGGTCGTCATGGCGACGATGATGTCATACTGGTCGTCATGGCGACGGTGTTGCCATAATGGTCGTCATGGCGACGATGATGTCATAATGGTCGTCATACCGACGATGATGTCATAATGGTCGTCATGGCGAAGACGATGTCATAATAGTCGTCATCGCGACGATGATGTCATAATGGTCGTCTTGCCAACGATGATGTCATAATGGTCGTCATGGCGACGGTGTTGCCATAATGGTCGTCATGGCGACGATGATGTCATAATGGTCGTCATGGCGACGATGATGTCATAATGGTCGTCATGGCGACGATGATGTCAGTATGGTGGTCATGGCTTTGGTGATGACATAATGGTCGTCATGGCAATGGTGATGTCAGAATGGTCGTCATGGCGACGATGATGTCAGTATGGTGGTCATGGCTTTGGTGATGTCATAATGGTCGTCATGGCGACGATGATGTCATAATGGTCGTCATGGCGACGATGATGTCAATATGGTTGTCATGGCTTTGGTGATGTCATAATGGTCGTCATGGCGACGGTGATGTCATAATGGTCGTCATGGCGACGATGATGTCATAATGGTCGTCACGGCGACGATGATGTCATAATGGTCGTCACGGCGACGGTGATGTCATAATGGTCGTCATGGCGACGATGATGTCATACTGGTCGTCATGGCGACGGTGTTGCCATAATGGTCGTCATGGCGACGATGATGTCATAATGGTCGTCATGACGACGATGATGTCAGTATGGTGGTCATGGCTTTGGTGATGTCATAATGGTCGTCATGGCGACGGTGATGTCATAATGGTCGTCATGGCAATGGTGATGTCAGAATGGTTGTCATGGCGACGATGATGTCAGTATGGTGGCCATGGCTTTGGTGATGTCATAATGGTCGTCATGGCGACGATGATGTCATAATGGTCGTCATGGCGACGATGATGTCAATATGATTGTCATGGCTTTGGTGATGTCATAATGGTCGTCATGGCGACGGTGATGTCATAATGGTCGTCATGCCGACGATGATGCCATAATGGTCGTCATGGCGACGGTGTTGACATAATGGTCGTCATGGCGACGATTATGTCATAATGGTCGTCATGGCGACGATGATGTCAATATGGTCGTCATGGCTTTGGTGATGTCATAATGGTCGTCATGGCGACGGTGATGTCATAATGGTCGTCATGGCGACGGTGATGTCATAATGGTCGTCATGGCGACGATGCTGTCATAATGGTCGTCACGGCGACGATGATGTCATAATGGTCGTCACGGCGACGGTGATGTCATAATGGTCGCCATGGCGACGATGATGTCATACTGGTCGTCATGGCGACGGTGTTGCCATAATGGTCGTCATGGCGACGGTGATGTCATAATAGTCGTCATGGCGACGATGATGTCAGTATGGTGATCATGGCTTTGGTGATGTCATAATGGTCGTCATGGCGACGGTGTTGCCATAATGGTCGTCATGGCGACTATGATGTCATAATGGTCGTCATGGCGACGATGATGTCAGTATGGTGGTCATGGCTTTGGTGATGTCATAATGGTCGTCATGGCGACAATGATGTCAGTATGGTGGTCATGGCTTTGGTGATGTCATAATGGTCGTCATGGCGACGGTGATGTCATAATGGTCGTCATGGCAATGGTGATGTCAGAATGGTCGTCATGGAGACGATGATGTCAGTATGGTGGTCATGGCTTTGGTGATGTCATAATGGTCGTCATGGCGACGATGATGTCATAATGGTCGTCATGGCGACGATGATGTCAATATGGTTGTCATGGCTTTGGTGATGTCATAATGGTCGTCATGGCGACGGTGATGTCATAATGGTCGTCATGGCGACGGTGATGTCATAATGGTCGTCACGGCGACGATGATGTCATAATGGTCGTCACGGCGGCGGTAATGTCATAATTGTCGTCATGGCGACGATGATGTCATACTGTCGTCATGGCGACGGTGTTGCCATAATGGTCGTCATGGCGACGATGATGTCATAATGGTCGTCATGGCGACGATGACGTCATAATGGTCGGCATGGCGACGATGACGTCATAATGGTCGTCATGGCGACAATGATGTCATAATGGTCGTCATGGCGACGATGATGTCATACTGGTCGTCATGGCGACAGTGTTGCCATAATGGTCGTCATGGCGACGATGATGTCATAATGGTCGTCATGGCGACGATGATGTCATAATGGTCGTCATGGCGACGATGATGTCAGTATGGTGGTCATGGCTTTGGTGATGTCATAATGGTCGTCATGGCGACGGCGCTGTCATAATAGTCGTCATGGCAATGGTGATGTCATACTGGTCGTCATGGCGACGGTGTTGCCATAAAGGTCGTCATTTCGACGGTGATGTCATAATGGTCGTCATGCCGACGATGATGTCATAATGGTCGTCATGTCGACGATGATGTCATAATGGTCGTCATGGCGACGGTGTTGTCATAATGGTCGTCATGGCGACGATGATGTCATAATGGTCATCATGGCGACGATGATGTCATAATGGTCGTCATGGCGACGATGATGTCAGTATGGTGGTCATGGCTTTGGTGATGTCATAATGGTCGTCATGGCAATGGTGATGTCAGAATGGTCGTCATGGTGACGATGATGTCAGTATGGTGGTCATGGCTTTGGTGATGTCATAATGGTCGTCATGGTGACGATGATGCCATAATGGTCGTCATGGCGACGATGATGTCAATATGGTTGTCATGGCTTTGGTGATGTCATAATGGTCGTCATGGCGACGGTGATGTCATAATGGTCGTCATGGCGACGATGATGTCATAATGGTCGTCACGGCGACGATGATGTCATAATGGTCGTCACGGCGACGGTGATGTCATAATGGTCGTCATGGCGACGATGATGTCATACTGGTCGTCATGGCGACGGTGTTGCCATAATGGTCGTCATGGCGACGATGATGTCATAATGGTCGTCATGGCGACGATGATGTCAGTATGGTGGTCATGGCTTTGGTGATGTCATAATGGTCGTCATGGCGACGGTGATGTCATAATGGTCGTCATGGCAATGGTGATGTCAGAATGGTTGTCATGGCGACGTTGATGTCAGTATGGTGGCCATGGCTTTGGTGATGTCATAATGGTCGTCATGGCGACGATGATGTCATAATGGTCGTCATGGCGACGATGATGTCAATATGGTTGTCATGGCTTTGGTGATGTCATAATGGTCGTCATGGCGACGGTGATGTCATAATGGTCGTCATGCCGACGATGATGCCATAATGGTCGTCATGGCGACGGTGTTGACATAATGGTCGTCATGGCGACGATTATGTCATAATGGTCGTCATGGCGACGATGATGTCAATATTGTCGTCATGGCTTTGGTGATGTCATAATGGTCGTCATGGCGACGGTGATGTCATAATGGTCGTCATGGCGACGATGCTGTCATAATGGTCGTCACGGCGACGATGATGTCATAATGGTCGTCACGGCGACGGTGATGTCATAATGGTCGCCATGGCGACGATGATGTCATACTGGTCGTCATGGCGACGGTGTTGCCATAATGGTCATCATGGCGACGGTGATGTCATAATAGTCGTCATGGCGACGATGATGTCAGTATGGTGGTCATGGCTTTGGTGATGTCATAATGGTCGTCATGGCGACGGTGTTGCCATAATGGTCGTCATGGCGACTATGATGTCATAATGGTCGTCATGGCGACGATGATGTCAGTATGGTGGTCATGGCTTTGGTGATGTCATAATGGTCGTCATGGCGACAATGATGTCAGTATGGTGCTCATGGCTTTGGTGATGTCATAATGGTCGTCATGGCAATGGTGATGTCAGAATGGTCGTCATGGAGACGATGATGTCAGTATGGTGGTCATGGCTTTGGTGATGTCATAATGGTCGTCATGGCGACGATGATGTCATAATGGTCGTCATGGCGACGATGATGTCAATATGGTTGTCATGGCTTTGGTGATGTCATAATGGTCGTCATGGCGACGGTGATGTCATAATGGTCGTCATGGCGACGGTGATGTCATAATGGTCGTCATGGCGACGATGATGTCATAATGGTCGTCACGGCGACGATGATGTCATAATGGTCGTCACGGCGGCGGTAATGTCATAATTGTCGTCATGGCGACGATGATGTCATACTGTCGTCATGGCGACGGTGTTGCCATAATGGTCGTCATGGCGACGATGATGTCATAATGGTCATCATGGCGACGATGACGTCATAATGGTCGTCATGGCGACGATGGCGTCATAATGGTCGTCATGGCGACAATGATGTCATAATGGTCGTCATGGCGACGATGATGTCATACTGGTCGTCATGGCGACAGTGTTGCCATAATGGTCGTCATGGCGACGATGATGTCATAATGGTCGTCATGCCGACGATGATGTCATAATGGTCGTCATGGCGACGGTGTTGCCATAATGGTCGTCATGGCGACGATGATGTCATAATGGTCGTCATGGCGACGGTGATGTCATAATGGTCGTCATGGCGACGATGATGTCATAATGGTCGTCACGGCGACGGTGATGTCATAATTGTCGTCATGGCGACGATGATGTCATACTGGTCGTCATGGCGACGGTGTTGCCATAATGGTCGTCATGGCGACGATGACGTCATATTGGTCGTCATGGCGACGATGATGTCATAATAGTCGTCATGGCAACGATGACGTCATAATGGTCGTCATGGCGACGATGATGTCATAATGGTAGTCATGGCGACGATAATGTCATACTGGTCGTCATGGCGACGGTGTTGCCATAATGGTCGTCATGGCGACGATGATGTCATAATGGTCGTCATGGCAACGATGACGTCATAATGGTCGTCATGGCGACGATGATGTCATAATGGTCGTCATGGCGACGATGATGTCATAATGGTCGTCACGGCGACGATGATGTCATATGGTCGTCATAGCGACGATGATGTCATAATGGTCGTCATGGCGACGATGACGTCATAATGGTCGTCATGGCGACGATGATGTCATAATGGTCGTCATGGCGACGATGATGTCATACTGGTCGTCATGGCGACGATGATGTCATACTGGTCGTCATGGCGACGGTGTTGCCATAATGGTCGTCATGGCGATGATGATGTCATAATGGTCGTCATGGCGACTTTGATGTCATAATGGTCGTCATGCCGACGATGATGTCAGTATGGTGGTCATGGCTTTGGTGATGTCATAATGGTCGTCATGGCAACGATGATGTCATAATGGTCGTCATGGCGACGATGATGTCATAATGGTCGTCATGGCGACGATGATGTCAGTATGGTGGTCATGGCTTTGGTGATGTCATAATGGTCGTCATGTCGACGATGATGTCATAATGGTCGTCATGGCGACGGTGTTGTCATAATGGTCGTCATGGCGACGATGATGTCATAATGGTCATCATGGCGACGATGATGTCATAATGGTCGTCATGGCGACGATGATGTCATGGCTTTGGTGATGTCATAATGGTCGTCATGGCGACGATGATGTCATACTGGTCGTCATGGCGACAGTGTTGCCATAATGGTCGTCATGGCGACGATGATGTCATAATGGTCGTCATGGCGACGATGATGTCATAATGGTCGTCATGGCGACGGTGTTGCCATAATGTTCGTCATGGCGACGATGATGTCATAATGGTCGTCATGGCGACGGTGTTGCCATAATGGTCGTCATGGCGACGATGACGTCATATTGGTCGTCATGGCGACGATGATGTCATAATGGTCGTCATGGCGACGATGATGTCAGTATGGTGGTCATGGCTTTGGTGATGTCATAATGGTCGTCATGGCAATGGTGATGTCAGAATGGTCGTCATGGTGACGATGATGTCAGTATGGTGGTCATGGCTTTGGTGATGTCATAATGGTCGTCATGGTGACGATGATGCCATAATGGTCGTCATGGCGACGATGATGTCAATATGGTTGTCATGGCTTTGGTGATGTCATAATGGTCGTCATGGCGACGGTGATGTCATAATGGTCGTCATGGCGACGATGATGTCATAATGGTCGTCACGGCGACGATGATGTCATAATGGTCGTCACGGCGACGGTGATGTCATAATGGTCGTCATGGCGACGATGATGTCATACTGGTCGTCATGGCGACGGTGTTGCCATAATGGTCGTCATGGCGACGATGATGTCATAATGGTCGTCATGGCGACGATGATGTCAGTATGGTGGTCATGGCTTTGGTGATGTCATAATGGTCGTCATGGCGACGGTGATGTCATAATGGTCGTCATGGCAATGGTGATGTCAGAATGGTTGTCATGGCGACGATGATGTCAGTATGGTGGCCATGGCTTTGGTGATGTCATAATGGTCGTCATGGCGACGATGATGTCATAATGGTCGTCATGGCGACGATGATGTCAATATGGTTGTCATGGCTTTGGTGATGTCATAATGGTCGTCATGGCGACGGTGATGTCATAATGGTCGTCATGCCGACGATGATGCCATAATGGTCGTCATGGCGACGGTGTTGACATAATGGTCGTCATGGCGACGATTATGTCATAATGGTCGTCATGGCGACGATGATGTCAATATTGTCGTCATGGCTTTGGTGATGTCATAATGGTCGTCATGGCGACGGTGATGTCATAATGGTCGTCATGGCGACGATGCTGTCATAATGGTCGTCACGGCGACGATGATGTCATAATGGTCGTCACGGCGACGGTGATGTCATAATGGTCGCCATGGCGACGATGATGTCATACTGGTCGTCATGGCGACGGTGTTGCCATAATGGTCATCATGGCGACGGTGATGTCATAATAGTCGTCATGGCGACGATGATGTCAGTATGGTGGTCATGGCTTTGGTGATGTCATAATGGTCGTCATGGCGACGGTGTTGCCATAATGGTCGTCATGGCGACTATGATGTCATAATGGTCGTCATGGCGACGATGATGTCAGTATGGTGGTCATGGCTTTGGTGATGTCATAATGGTCGTCATGGCGACAATGATGTCAGTATGGTGCTCATGGCTTTGGTGATGTCATAATGGTCGTCATGGCAATGGTGATGTCAGAATGGTCGTCATGGAGACGATGATGTCAGTATGGTGGTCATGGCTTTGGTGATGTCATAATGGTCGTCATGGCGACGATGATGTCATAATGGTCGTCATGGCGACGATGATGTCAATATGGTTGTCATGGCTTTGGTGATGTCATAATGGTCGTCATGGCGACGGTGATGTCATAATGGTCGTCATGGCGACGGTGATGTCATAATGGTCGTCATGGCGACGATGATGTCATAATGGTCGTCACGGCGGCGGTAATGTCATAATTGTCGTCATGGCGACGATGATGTCATACTGTCGTCATGGCGACGGTGTTGCCATAATGGTCGTCATGGCGACGATGATGTCATAATGGTCATCATGGCGACGATGACGTCATAATGGTCGTCATGGCGACGATGGCGTCATAATGGTCGTCATGGCGACAATGATGTCATAATGGTCGTCATGGCGACGATGATGTCATACTGGTCGTCATGGCGACAGTGTTGCCATAATGGTCGTCATGGCGACGATGATGTCATAATGGTCGTCATGCCGACGATGATGTCATAATGGTCGTCATGGCGACGGTGTTGCCATAATGGTCGTCATGGCGACGATGATGTCATAATGGTCGTCATGGCGACGGTGATGTCATAATGGTCGTCATGGCGACGATGATGTCATAATGGTCGTCACGGCGACGGTGATGTCATAATTGTCGTCATGGCGACGATGATGTCATACTGGTCGTCATGGCGACGGTGTTGCCATAATGGTCGTCATGGCGACGATGACGTCATATTGGTCGTCATGGCGACGATGATGTCATAATAGTCGTCATGGCAACGATGACGTCATAATGGTCGTCATGGCGACGATGATGTCATAATGGTAGTCATGGCGACGATAATGTCATACTGGTCGTCATGGCGACGGTGTTGCCATAATGGTCGTCATGGCGACGATGATGTCATAATGGTCGTCATGGCAACGATGACGTCATAATGGTCGTCATGGCGACGATGATGTCATAATGGTCGTCATGGCGACGATGATGTCATAATGGTCGTCACGGCGACGATGATGTCATATGGTCGTCATAGCGACGATGATGTCATAATGGTCGTCATGGCGACGATGACGTCATAATGGTCGTCATGGCGACGATGATGTCATAATGGTCGTCATGGCGACGATGATGTCATACTGGTCGTCATGGCGACGATGATGTCATACTGGTCGTCATGGCGACGGTGTTGCCATAATGGTCGTCATGGCGATGATGATGTCATAATGGTCGTCATGGCGACTTTGATGTCATAATGGTCGTCATGCCGACGATGATGTCAGTATGGTGGTCATGGCTTTGGTGATGTCATAATGGTCGTCATGGCAACGATGATGTCATAATGGTCGTCATGGCGACGATGATGTCATAATGGTCGTCATGGCGACGATGATGTCAGTATGGTGGTCATGGCTTTGGTGATGTCATAATGGTCGTCATGTCGACGATGATGTCATAATGGTCGTCATGGCGACGGTGTTGTCATAATGGTCGTCATGGCGACGATGATGTCATAATGGTCATCATGGCGACGATGATGTCATAATGGTCGTCATGGCGACGATGATGTCATGGCTTTGGTGATGTCATAATGGTCGTCATGGCGACGATGATGTCATACTGGTCGTCATGGCGACAGTGTTGCCATAATGGTCGTCATGGCGACGATGATGTCATAATGGTCGTCATGGCGACGATGATGTCATAATGGTCGTCATGGCGACGGTGTTGCCATAATGTTCGTCATGGCGACGATGATGTCATAATGGTCGTCATGGCGACGGTGTTGCCATAATGGTCGTCATGGCGACGATGACGTCATATTGGTCGTCATGGCGACGATGATGTCATAATAGTCGTCATGGCTTCGATGACGTCATAATGGTCGTCATGGCGACGATGATGTCATAATGGTAGTCATGGCGACGATAATGTCATACTGGTCGTCATGGCGACGGTGTTGCCATAATGGTCGTCATGGCGACGATGATGTCATAATGATCGTCACGGCGACGGTGATGTCATAATGGTCGTCATGGCGACGATGATGTCATATGGTCGTCATAGCGACGATGATGTCATAATGGTCGTCATGGTGACGATGACGTCATACTGGTCGTCATGGCGACGATGATGTCATACTGGTCGTCATGGCGACGGTGTTGCCATAATGGTCGTCACCGCGACGGTGATGTCATAATGGTCGTCATGGCGACGATGATGTCATATGGCCGTCATGGCGACGATGATGTCATTATGGTCGTCATGGCGACGATGATGTCATATGGCCGTCATGGCGACGATGATGTCATTATGGTCGTCATGGCGACGATGACGTCATAATGGTCGTCACGGCGACGGTGATGTCATAATGGTCGTCATGGCGACGATGATGTCATAATGGTCGTCACGGCGACGATGATGTCATATGGTCGTCATAGCGACGATGATGTCATAATGGTCGTCATGGTGACGATGACGTCATAATGGTCGTCATGGCGACGATGATGTCATAATGGTCGTCATGGCGACGATGATGTCATACTGGTCGTCATGGCGACGATGATGTCATACTGGTCGTCATGGCGACGGTGTTGCCATAATGGTCGTCATGGCGATGATGATGTCATAATGGTCGTCATGGCGACGGTGATGTCATAATGGTCGTCATGCCGACGATGATGTCAGTATGGTGGTCATGGCTTTGGTGATGTCATAATGGTCGTCATGGCAACGATGATGTCATAATGGTCGTCATGGCGACGATGATGTCATAATGGTCGTCATGGCGACGATGATGTCAGTATGGTGTTCATGGCTTTGGTGATGTCATAATGGTCGTCATGTCGACGATGATGTCATAATGGTCGTCATGGCGACGGTGTTGTCATAATGGTCGTCATGGCGACGATGATGTCATAATGGTCATCATGGCGACGATGATGTCATAATGGTCGTCATGGCGACGATGATGTCATGGCTTTGGTGATGTCATAATGGTCGTCATGGCGACGATGATGTCATACTGGTCGTCATGGCGACAGTGTTGCCATAATGGTCGTCATGGCGACGATGATGTCATAATGGTCGTCATGGCGACGATGATGTCATAATGGTCGTCATGGCGACGATGATGTCATAATGGTCGTCATGGCGACGATGTTGCCATAATGGTCGTCATGGCGACGATGATGTCATAATGGTCGTCACGGCGACGGTGATGTCATAATGGTCGTCATGCCGACGATGATGTCATAATGGTCGTCATGGCGACGATGACGTCATAATGGTCGTCATGGTGACGATGACGTCATAATGGTCGTCATGGCGACGATGATGTCATAATGGTCGTCATGGTGACGGTGATGTCATAATAGTCGTCATGGCGACGATGATGTCATAATGGTCGTCATGCCGACGATGATGTCATAATGGTCGTCATGGCGACGGTGTTGCCATAATGGTCGTCATGGCGACGATGATATCATAATGGTCGTCATGGCGACGATGATGTCAGTATGGTGGTCATGGCTTTGGTGATGTCATAATGGTCGTCATGGCGACGGCGCTGTCATAATAGTCGTCATGGCAATGGTGATGTCATACTGGTCGTCATGGCGACGGTGTTGCCATAAAGGTCGTCATTTCGACGGTGATGTCATAATGGTCGTCATGCCGACGATGATGTCATAATGGTCGTCATGTCGACGATGATGTCATAATGGTCGTCATGGCGACGGTGTTGTCATAATGGTCGTCATGGCGACGATGATGTCATAATGGTCATCATGGCGACGATGATGTCATAATGGTCGTCATGGCGACGATGATGTCAGTATGGTGGTCATGGCTTTGGTGATGTCATAATGGTCGTCATGGCAATGGTGATGTCAGAATGGTCGTCATGGTGACGATGATGTCAGTATGGTGGTCATGGCTTTGGTGATGTCATAATGGTCGTCATGGTGACGATGATGCCATAATGGTCGTCATGGCGACGATGATGTCAATATGGTTGTCATGGCTTTGGTGATGTCATAATGGTCGTCATGGCGACGGTGATGTCATAATGGTCGTCATGGCGACGATGATGTCATAATGGTCGTCACGGCGACGATGATGTCATAATGGTCGTCACGGCGACGGTGATGTCATAATGGTCGTCATGGCGACGATGATGTCATACTGGTCGTCATGGCGACGGTGTTGCCATAATGGTCGTCATGGCGACGATGATGTCATAATGGTCGTCATGGCGACGATGATGTCAGTATGGTGGTCATGGCTTTGGTGATGTCATAATGGTCGTCATGGCGACGGTGATGTCATAATGGTCGTCATGGCAATGGTGATGTCAGAATGGTTGTCATGGCGACGATGATGTCAGTATGGTGGCCATGGCTTTGGTGATGTCATAATGGTCGTCATGGCGACGATGATGTCATAATGGTCGTCATGGCGACGATGATGTCAATATGGTTGTCATGGCTTTGGTGATGTCATAATGGTCGTCATGGCGACGGTGATGTCATAATGGTCGTCATGCCGACGATGATGCCATAATGGTCGTCATGGCGACGGTGTTGACATAATGGTCGTCATGGCGACGATTATGTCATAATGGTCGTCATGGCGACGATGATGTCAATATGGTCGTCATGGCTTTGGTGATGTCATAATGGTCGTCATGGCGACGGTGATGTCATAATGGTCGTCATGGCGACGATGCTGTCATAATGGTCGTCACGGCGACGATGATGTCATAATGGTCGTCACGGCGACGGTGATGTCATAATGGTCGCCATGGCGACGATGATGTCATACTGGTCGTCATGGCGACGGTGTTGCCATAATGGTCATCATGGCGACGGTGATGTCATAATAGTCGTCATGGCGACGATGATGTCAGTATGGTGGTCATGGCTTTGGTGATGTCATAATGGTCGTCATGGCGACGGTGTTGCCATAATGGTCGTCATGGCGACTATGATGTCATAATGGTCGTCATGGCGACGATGATGTCAGTATGGTGGTCATGGCTTTGGTGATGTCATAATGGTCGTCATGGCGACAATGATGTCAGTATGGTGCTCATGGCTTTGGTGATGTCATAATGGTCGTCATGGCAATGGTGATGTCAGAATGGTCGTCATGGAGACGATGATGTCAGTATGGTGGTCATGGCTTTGGTGATGTCATAATGGTCGTCATGGCGACGATGATGTCATAATGGTCGTCATGGCGACGATGATGTCAATATGGTTGTCATGGCTTTGGTGATGTCATAATGGTCGTCATGGCGACGGTGATGTCATAATGGTCGTCATGGCGACGGTGATGTCATAATGGTCGTCATGGCGACGATGATGTCATAATGGTCGTCACGGCGACGATGATGTCATAATGGTCGTCACGGCGGCGGTAATGTCATAATTGTCGTCATGGCGACGATGATGTCATACTGTCGTCATGGCGACGGTGTTGCCATAATGGTCGTCATGGCGACGATGATGTCATAATGGTCATCATGGCGACGATGACGTCATAATGGTCGTCATGGCGACGATGGCGTCATAATGGTCGTCATGGCGACAATGATGTCATAATGGTCGTCATGGCGACGATGATGTCATACTGGTCGTCATGGCGACAGTGTTGCCATAATGGTCGTCATGGCGACGATGATGTCATAATGGTCGTCATGCCGACGATGATGTCATAATGGTCGTCATGGCGACGGTGTTGCCATAATGGTCGTCATGGCGACGATGATGTCATAATGGTCGTCATGGCGACGGTGATGTCATAATGGTCGTCATGGCGACGATGATGTCATAATGGTCGTCACGGCGACGGTGATGTCATAATTGTCGTCATGGCAACGATGATGTCATACTGGTCGTCATGGCGACGGTGTTGCCATAATGGTCGTCATGGCGACGATGACGTCATATTGGTCGTCATGGCGACGATGATGTCATAATAGTCGTCATGGCAACGATGACGTCATAATGGTCGTCATGGCGACGATGATGTCATAATGGCAGTCATGGCGACGATAATGTCATACTGGTCGTCATGGCGACGGTGTTGCCATAATGGTCGTCATGGCGACGATGATGTCATAATGGTCGTCATGGCAACGATGACGTCATAATGGTCGTCATGGCGACGATGATGTCATAATGGTCGTCATGGCGACGATGATGTCATAATGGTCGTCACGGCGACGATGATGTCATATGGTCGTCATAGCGACGTTGATGTCATAATGGTCGTCATGGCGACGATGACGTCATAATGGTCGTCATGGCGACGATGATGTCATAATGGTCGTCATGGCGACGATGATGTCATACTGGTCGTCATGGCGACGATGATGTCATACTGGTCGTCATGGCGACGGTGTTGCCATAATGGTCGTCATGGCGATGATGATGTCATAATGGTCGTCATGGCGACGGTGATGTCATAATGGTCGTCATGCCGACGATGATGTCAGTATGGTGGTCATGGCTTTGGTGATGTCATAATGGTCGTCATGGCAACGATGATGTCATAATGGTCGTCATGGCGACGATGATGTCATAATGGTCGTCATGGCGACGATGATGTCAGTATGGTGGTCATGGCTTTGGTGATGTCATAATGGTCGTCATGTCGACGATGATGTCATAATGGTCGTCATGGCGACGGTGTTGTCATAATGGTCGTCATGGCGACGATGATGTCATAATGGTCATCATGGCGACGATGATGTCATAATGGTCGTCATGGCGACGATGATGTCATGGCTTTGGTGATGTCATAATGGTCGTCATGACGACGATGATGTCATACTGGTCGTCATGGCGACAGTGTTGCCATAATGGTCGTCATGGCGACGATGATGTCATAATGGTCGTCATGGCGACGATGATGTCATAATGGTCGTCATGGCGACGGTGTTTGCCATAATGGTCGTCATGGCGACGATGATGTCATAATGGTCGTCATGGCGACGGTGTTGCCATAATGGTCGTCATGGCGACGATGACGTCATATTGGTCGTCATGGCGACGATGATGTCATAATAGTCGTCATGGCTTCGATGACGTCATAATGGTCGTCATGGCGACGATGATGTCATAATGGTAGTCATGGCGACGATAATGTCATACTGGTCGTCATGGCGACGGTGTTGCAATAATGGTCGTCATGGCGACGATGATGTCATAATGATCGTCACGGCGACGGTGATGTCATAATGGTCGTCATGGCGACGGTGATGTCATAATGGTCGTCATGGCGACGATGATGTCATGATGTTCGTCACGGCGACGATGATGTCATAATGGTCGTCACCGCGACGGTGATGTCATAATGGTCGTCATGGCGACGATGATGTCATACTGGTCGTCATGGCGACGGTGTTGCCATAATGGTCGTCATGGCGACGATGATGTCATATGGCCGTCATGGCGACGATGATGTCATTATGGTCGTCATGGCGACGATGACGTCATAATGGTCGTCACGGCGACGGTGATGTCATAATGGTCGTCATGGCGACGATGATGTCATAATGGTCGTCACGGCGACGATGATGTCATATGGTCGTCATAGCGACGATGATGTCATAATGGTCGTCATGGTGACGATGACGTCATAATGGTCGTCATGGCGACGATGATGTCATAATGGTCGTCATGGCGACGATGATGTCATACTGGTCGTCATGGCGACGATGATGTCATACTGGTCGTCATGGCGACGGTGTTGCCATAATGGTCGTCATGGCGATGATGATGTCATAATGGTCGTCATGGCGACGGTGATGTCATAATGGTCGTCATGCCGACGATGATGTCAGTATGGTGGTCATGGCTTTGGTGATGTCATAATGGTCGTCATGGCAACGATGATGTCATAATGGTCGTCATGGCGACGATGATGTCATAATGGTCGTCATGGCGACGATGATGTCAGTATGGTGGTCATGGCTTTGGTGATGTCATAATGGTCGTCATGTCGACGATGATGTCATAATGGTCGTCATGGCGACGGTGTTGTCATAATGGTCGTCATGGCGACGATGATGTCATAATGGTCATCATGGCGACGATGATGTCATAATGGTCGTCATGGCGACGATGATGTCATGGCTTTGGTGATGTCATAATGGTCGTCATGGCGACGATGATGTCATACTGGTCGTCATGGCGACAGTGTTGCCATAATGGTCGTCATGGCGACGATGATGTCATAATGGTCGTCATGGCGACGATGATGTCATAATGGTCGTCATGGCGACGATGATGTCATAATGGTCGTCATGGCGACGGTGTTGCCATAATGGTCGTCATGGCGACGATGATGTCATAATGGTCGTCATGGCGACGGTGTTGCCATAATGGTCGTCATGGCGACGATGACGTCATATTGGTCGTCATGGCGACGATGATGTCATAATAGTCGTCATGGCTTCGATGACGTCATAATGGTCGTCATGGCGACGATGATGTCATAATGGTAGTCATGGCGACGATAATGTCATACTGGTCGTCATGGCGACGGTGTTGCCATAATGGTCGTCATGGCGACGATGATGTCATAATGATCGTCACGGCGACGGTGATGTCATAATGGTCGTCATGCCGACGATGATGTCATAATGGTCGTCATGGCGACGATGACGTCATAATGGTCGTCATGGTGACGATGACGTCATAATGGTCGTCATGGCGACGATGATGTCATAATGGTCGTCATGGTGACGGTGATGTCATAATAGTCGTCATGGCGACGATGATGTCATAATGGTCGTCATGCCGACGATGATGTCATAATGGTCGTCATGGCGACGGTGTTGCCATAATGGTCGTCATGGCGACGATGATATCATAATGGTCGTCATGGCGACGATGATGTCAGTATGGTGGTCATGGCTTTGGTGATGTCATAATGGTCGTCATGGCGACGATGACGTCATAATGGTCGTCACGGCGACGGTGATGTCATAATGGTCGTCATGGCGACGATGATGTCATAATGGTCGTCACGGCGACGATGATGTCATTTGGTCGTCATAGCGACGATGATGTCATAATGGTCGTCATGGCGACGATGACGTCATAATGGTCGTCATGGCGACGATGATGTCATAATGGTCGTCATGGCGACGATGATGTCATACTGGTCGTCATGGCGACGATGATGTCATACTGGTCGTCATGGCGACGGTGTTGCCATAATGGTCGTCATGGCGATGATGATGTCATAATGGTCGTCATGGCGACGGTGATGTCATAATGGTCGTCATGCCGACGATGATGTCAGTATGGTGGTCATGGCTTTGGTGATGTCATAATGGTCGTCATGGCAACGATGATGTCATAATGGTCGTCATGGTGACGATGATGTCATAATGGTCGTCATGGCGACGATGATGTCAGTATGGTGGTCATGGCTTTGGTGATGTCATAATGGTCGTCATGTCGACGATGATGTCATAATGGTCGTCATGGCGACGGTGTTGTCATAATGGTCGTCATGGCGACGATGATGTCATAATGGTCATCATGGCGACGATGATGTCATAATGGCCGTCATGGCGACGATGATGTCATGGCTTTGGTGATGTCATAATGGTCGTCATGGCGACGATGATGTCATACTGGTCGTCATGGCGACAGTGTTGCCATAATGGTCGTCATGGCGACGATGATGTCATAATGGTCGTCATGGCGACGATGATGTCATAATGGTCGTCATGGCGACGGTGTTGCCATAATGGTCGTCATGGCGACGATGATGTCATAATGGTCGTCATGGCGACAGTGTTGCCATAATGGTCGTCATGGCGACGATGACGTCATATTGGTCGTCATGGCGACGATGATGTCATAATAGTCGTCATGGCTTCGATGACGTCATAATGGTCGTCATGGCGACGATGATGTCATAATGGTAGTCATGGCGACGATAATGTCATACTGGTCGTCATGGCGACGGTGTTGCCATAATGGTCGTCATGGCGACGATGATGTCATAATGATCGTCACGGCGACGGTGATGTCATAATGGTCGTCATGGCGACGGTGATGTCATAATGGTCGTCATGGCGACGATGATGTCATGATGTTCGTCACGGCGACGATGATGTCATAATGGTCGTCACCGCGACGGTGATGTCATAATGGTCGTCATGGCGACGATGATGTCATACTGGTCGTCATGGCGACGGTGTTGCCATAATGGTCGTCATGGCGATGATGATGTCATATGGTCGTCATGGCGACGATGATGTCATTATGGTCGTCATGGCGACGATGACGTCATAATGGTCGTCACGGCGACGGTGATGTCATAATGGTCGTCATGGCGACGATGATGTCATAATGGTCGTCACGGCGACGATGATGTCATATGGTCGTCATAGCGACGATGATGTCATAATGGTCGTCATGGCGACGATGACGTCATAATGGTCGTCATGGCGACGATGATGTCATAATGGTCGTCATGGCGACGATGATGTCATACTGGTCGTCATGGCGACGATGATGTCATACTGGTCGTCATGGCGACGGTGTTGCCATAATGGTCGTCATGGCGATGATGATGTCATAATGGTCGTCATGGCGACGGTGATGTCATAATGGTCGTCATGCCGACGATGATGTCAGTATGGTGGTCATGGCTTTGGTGATGTCATAATGGTCGTCATGGCAACGATGATGTCATAATGGTCGTCATGGCGACGATGATGTCATAATGGTCGTCATGGCGACGATGATGTCAGTATGGTGGTCATGGCTTTGGTGATGTCATAATGGTCGTCATGTCGACGATGATGTCATAATGGTCGTCATGGCGACGGTGTTGTCATAATGGTCGTCATGGCGACGATGATGTCATAATGGTCATCATGGCGACGATGATGTCATAATGGTCGTCATGGCGACGATGATGTCATGGCTTTGGTGATGTCATAATGGTCGTCATGGCGACGATGATGTCATACTGGTCGTCATGGCGACAGTGTTGCCATAATGGTCGTCATGGCGACGATGATGTCATAATGGTCGTCATGGCGACGATGATGTCATAATGGTCGTCATGGCGACGGTGTTGCCATAATGGTCGTCATGGCGACGATGATGTCATAATGGTCGTCATGGCGACGGTGTTGCCATAATGGTCGTCATGGCGACGATGACGTCATATTGGTCGTCATGGCGACGATGATGTCATAATAGTCGTCATGGCTTCGATGACGTCATAATGGTCGTCATGGCGACGATGATGTCATAATGGTAGTCATGGCGACGATAATGTCATACTGGTCGTCATGGCGACGATGATGTCAGTATGGTGGTCATGGCTTTGGTGATGTCATAATGGTCGTCATGGCGACGATGATGTCATAATGGTCGTCATGGCGACGATGATGTCAATATGGTTGTAATGGCTTTGGTGATGTCATAATGTTCGTTATGGCGACGGTGATGTCATAATGGTCGTCATGGCGACAATGATGTCATAATGGTCGTCACGGCGACGATGATGTCATAATGGTCGTCACCGCGACGGTGATTTCATAATGGTCGTCACCGCGACGGTGATGTCATAATGGTCGTCATGGCGACGATGATGTCATACTGGCCGTCATGGCGACGGTGTTGCCAGAATGGTCGTCATGGCGACGATGATGTCATATGGTCGTCATGGCGACGATGATGTCATAATGGTCGTCATGGCGACGATGACGTCATAATGGTCGTCACGGCGACGATGATGTCATAATGGTCGTCATGGCGACGATGACGTCATAATTGTCGTCATGGCGACGATGATGTCATAATGGTCGTCATGGCGACGATGATGTCATACTGGTCGTCATGGCGACGGTGTTGCCATAATGGTCGTCATGGCGACGATGATGTCATAATGGTCGTCATACCAACGATGATGTCATAATGGTTGTCATGGCGAAGATGATGTCATAATAGTCGTCATCGCGACGATGATGTCATAATGGTCGTCTTGCCAACGATGATGTCATAATGGTCGTCATGGCGACGGTGTTGCCATAATGGTCGTCATGGCGACGATGATGTCATAATGGTAGTCATGGCGACGATGATGTCATACTGGTCGTCATGGCGACGGTGTTGCCATAATGGTAGTCATGGCGACGATGATGTCATACTGGTCGTCATGGCGACGGTGTTGCCATAATGGTCGTCATGGCGACGATGATGTCATAATGATCGTCATGGCGACGGTGATGTCATAATGGTCGTCATGCCGACGATGATGTCATAATGGTCGTCATGGCGAAGATGATGTCATAATGGTCGTCATGGCGACGGTGATGTCATAATGGTCGTCATGCCGACTATGATGTCAATATGGTTGTAATGGCTTTGGTGATGTCATAATGGTCGTCATGGCGACGGTGATGTCATAATGGTCGTCATGCCGACGATGATGTCATGATGGTCGTCACGGCGACGATGATGTCATAATGGTCGTCACCGCGACGGTGATGTCATAATGGTCGTCATGGCGACGATGATGTCATACTGGTCGTCATGGCGACGGTGTTGCCATAATGGTCGTCATGGCGACGATGATGTCATATGGTCGTCATGGCGACGATGATGTCATAATGGTCGTCATGGCGACGATGACGTCATAATGGTCGTCACGGCGACGATGTTGTCATAATGGTCGTCATGGCGACGATGACGTCATAATGGTTGTCATGGCGACGATGACGTCATAATGGTCGTCATGGCGACGATGATGTCATAATGGTCGTCATGGCGACGATGATGTCATACTGGTCGTCATGGCGACGGTGTTGCCATAATGGTCGTCATGGCGACGATGATGTCATAATGGTCGTCATGGCGACGATGATGTCAAAATGGTCGTCATACCGACGATGATGTCATAATGATCGTCATGGCGAAGATGATGTCATAATGGTCGTCATGGCGACGATGATGTCATAATGGTCGTCTTGCCGACGATGATGTCATAATGGTCGTCATGGCGACGGTGATGTCATAATAGTCGTCATGGCGACGATGATGTCATAATGGTCGTCATGGCGACGATGATGTCAGTATGGTGGTCATGGCTTTGGTAATGTCATAATGGTCGTCATGGCAATGGTGATGTCAGAATGGTCGTCATGGCGACGATGATGTCAGTATGGTGGTCATGGCTTTGGTGATGTCATAATGGTCGTCATGGCGACGATGATGTCATAATGGTCGTCATGGCGACGATGATGTCATAATGGTCGTCATGGCGACGATGATGTCAGTATGGTGGTCATGGCTTTGGTGATGTCATAATGGTCATCATGGCGACGATGATGTCATAATGGTCGTCATGCCGACGATGATGTCAGTATGGTGGTCATGGCTTTGGTGATGTCATAATGGTCGTCATGGCGACGGTGATATCAGTATGGTGGTCATGGCTTTGGTGATGTCATAATGGTCGTCATGGCGACGATGATGTCATAATGGTCGTCATGGCGACGATGATGTCAATATGGTTGTCATGGCTTTGGTGATGTCATAATGGTCGTCAAGGCGACGGTGATGTCATAATGGTCGTCATGGCGACGATGATGTCATAATGGTCGTCACGGCGACGGTGATGTCATAATTGTCGTCATGGCGACGATGATGTCATACTGGTCGTCATGGCGACGGTGTTGCCATAATGGTCGTCATGGCGACGATGATGTCATAATGATCGTCATGGCGACGGTGATGTCATAATGGTCGTCATGCCGACGATGATGTCATAATGGTCGTCATGCCGACGATGATGTCATAATGGTCGTCATGGCGACGATGACGTCATAATGGTCGTCATGGCGACGATGACGTCATAATGGTCGTCATGGCGACGATGATGTCATAATGGTCGTCATGGCGACGGTGATGTCATAATAGTCGTCATGGCGACGGTGATGTCATAATGGTCGTCATGGCGACTATGATGTCATAATGGTCGTCACGGCGACGATGATGTCATAATGGTTGTCATGGCGACGATAATCTCATAATGGTCGTCATGCCGACGATGATGTCATGATGGTCGTCATGGCGACAGTGTTGCCATAATGGTCGTCATGGCGACGATGATGTCATAATGGTCGTCATGGCGACGATGATGTCAGTATGGTGGTCATGGCTTTGGTGATGTCATAATGGTCGTCATGGCGACGGTGATGTCATAATGGTCGTCATGGCGACGGTGATGTCATAATGGCCGTCATGGCAACGGTGATGTCAGAATGGTCGTCATGGCGACGATGATGTCAGTATGGTGGTCATGGCTTTGGTGATGTCATAATGGTCGTCATGGCGACGATGATGTCATAATGGTCGTCATGGCGATGATGATGTCAATATGGTTGTCATGGCTTTGGTGATGTCATAATGGTCGTCATGGCGACGGTGATGTCATAATGGTCGTCATGGCGACGATGATGTCATAATGGTCGTCACGGCGACGATGATGTCATAATGGTCGTCATAGCGACGATGATGTCATAATGGTCGTCATGGCGACGATGACGTCATAATGGTCGTCATGGCGACGATGATGTCATAATGGTCGTCATGGCGACGATGATGTCATACTGGTCGTCATGGCGACGATGATGTCATAATGGTCGTCATGGCGACGATGATGTCATACTGGTCGTCATGGCGACGGTGTTGCCATAATGGTCGTCATGGCGATGATGATGTCATAATGGTCGTCATTTCGACGGTGATGTCATAATGGTCGTCATGCCGACGATGATGTCAGTATGGTGGTCATGGCTTTGGTGATGTCATAATGGTCGTCATGGCAACGATGATGTCATAATGGTCGTCATGGCGACGATGATGTCATAATGGTCGTCATGGCGACGATGATGTCAGTATGGTGGTCATGGCTTTGTTGATGTCATAATGGTAGTCATGGCGACGGTGATGTCAAAATGGTCGTCATGGCAATGGTGATGTCAGAATGGTCGTCATGGCAACGATGATGTCATACTGGTCGTCATGGCGACGGTGTTGCCATAATGGTCGTCATGGCGACGATGATGTCATAATGGTCGTCATGGCAATGGTGATGTCAGAATGGTCGTCATGGCGACGATGATGTCATAATGGTCGTCATGGCGACGGTGATGTCATAATGGTCGTCATGGCGACGGTGATGTCATAATAGTCGTCATGGCGACGATGATGTCATAATGGTCGTCATGCCGACGATGATGTCATAATGGTCGTCATGGCGACGATGATGTCAGTATGGTGGTCATGGCTTTGGTGATGTCATAATGGTCGTCATGGCGACGGTGATGTCATAATGGTCGTCATGGCAATGGTGATGTCAGAATGGTCGTCATGGCGACGATGATGTCAGTGTGGTGGTCATGGCTTTATTGATGTCATAATGGTCGTCATGGCGACGATGATGTCATAATGGTCGTTTTGGCGACGATGATGTCAATATGGTTGTCATGGCTTTGGTGATGTCATAAAGGTCGTCATGGCGACGGTGATGTCATAATGGTCGTCATGGCGACGATGATGTCATAATGGTCGTCACGGCGACGGTGATGTCATAATGATCGTCACGGCGACGGTGATGTCATAATGGTCGTCATGGCGACGATGATGTCATACTGGTCGTCATGGCGACGGTGTTACCATAATGGTCGTCATGGCGACGATGATGTCATAATGGTCGTCATGGCGACGATGATGTCATAATGGTCGTCATGGCGACAATGACGTCATAATGGTCGTCATGGCGACGATGATGTCATAATGGTCGTCATGGCGACTATGATGTCATACTGGTCGTCATGGCGACGGTATTGCCATAATGGTCGTCATGGCGACGATGATGTCATAATGGTCGTCATGCCGACAATGATGTCATAATGGTCGTCATGCCGACAATGATGCCATAATGGTCGTCATGTCGACGATGATGTCATAATGGTCGTCATGGCGACGATGATGTCATAATGGTCGTCATGGCGACGATGATGTCAGTATGGTCGTCATGGCTTTGGTGATGTCATAATGGTCGTCATGGCGACGTTGATGTCATAATTGTCGTCATGGCAATGGTGATGTCAGAATGGTCGTCATGGCGACGATGATGTCAGTATGGTGGTCATGGCTTTGGTGATGTCATAATGGTCGTCATGGCGACGATGATGTCAATATGGTTGTCATGGCTTTGGTGATGTCATAATGGTCGTCATGGCGACGGTGATGTCATAATGGTTGTCATGGCGACGATGATGTCATAATGGTCGTCACGGCGACGGTGATGTCATAACTGTCGTCATGGCGACGATGATGTCATACTGGTCGTCATGGCGACGGTGTTGCCATAATGGTCGTCATGGCGACGATGATGTCATAATGGTAGTCATGGCGACGATGATGTCATACTGGTCGTCATGGCGACGGTGTTGCCATAATGGTAGTCATGGCGACGATGATGTCATACTGGTCGTCATGGCGACGGTGTTGCCATAATGGTCGTCATGGCGATGAAGATGTCATAATGATCGTCATGGCGACGGTGATGTCATAATGGTCGTCATGCCGACGATGATGTCATAATGGTCGTCATGGCGAAGATGATGTCATAATGGTCGTCATGGCGACGGTGATGTCATAATAGTCTTCATGGCGACGATGATGTCATAATGACCGTCATGCCGACGATGATGTCATAATGGTCGTCATGGCGACGGTGTTGCCATAATGGTCGTCATGGCGACGATGATATCATAATGGTCGTCATGGCGACGATGATGTCAGTATGGTGGTCATGGCTTTGGTGATGTCATAATGGTCGTCATGGCGACGGTGATGTCATAATGGTCGTCATGGCCATGGTGATGTCAGAATGGTCGTCATGGCGACGATGATGTCAGTATGGTGGTCATGGATTTGGTGATGTCATAATGGTCGTCATGGCGACGATGATGTCATAATGGTCGTCATGGCGACGATGATGTCAATATGGTTGTAATGGCTTTGGTGATGTCATAATGGTCGTCATGGCGACGGTGATGTCATAATGGTCGTCATGGCGACGATGATGTCATGATGGTCGTCACGGCGACGATGATGTCATAATGGTCGTCACCGCGACGGTGATGTCATAATGGTCGTCATGGCGACGATGATGTCATACTGGTCGTCATGGCGACGGTGTTGCCATAATGGTCGTCATGGCGACGATGATGTCATATGGTCGTCATGGCGACGATGATGTCATAATGGTCGTCATGGCGACGATGACGTCATAATGGTCGTCACGGCGACGATGATGTCATAATGGTCGTCATGGCGACGATGACGTCATAATGGTCGTCATGGCGACGATGATGTCATAATGGTCGTCATGGCCACGATGATGTCATACTGGTCGTCATGGCGACGGTGTTGCCATAATGGTCGTCATGGCGACGATGATGTCATAATGGTCGTCATGGCGACGATGATGTCATAATGGTCGTCATACCGACGATGATGTCATAATGGTCGTCATGGCGAAGATGATGTCATAATGGTCGTCATGGCAATGGTGATGTCAGAATGGTCGTCATGGCGACGATGATGTCAGTATGGTCGTCATGGCTTTGGTGATGTCATAATGGTCGTCATGGCGACGATGATGTCATAATGGTCGTCATGGCGACGATGATGTCATAATGGTTGTCATGGCGACGATGATGTCATACTGGTCGTCATGGCGACGGTATTGCCATAATGGTCATCATGGCGACGATGATGTCATCATAGTCGTCATGCCGACGATGATGTCATAATGGTCGTCATGGCGACGGTGTTACCATAATGGTCGTCATGGCGACGATGATGTCATAATGGTCGTCATGGCGACGATGATGTCATAATGGTCGTCATGGCGACAATGACGTCATAATGGTCGTCATGGCGACGATGATGTCATAATGGTCGTCATGGCGACTATGATGTCATACTGGTCGTCATGGCGACGGTATTGCCATAATGGTCGTCATGGCGACGATGATGTCATAATGGTCGTCATGCCGACAATGATGTCATAATGGTCGTCATGGCGACGGTGTTGCCATAATGGTCGTCATGGCGACGATGATGTCATAATGGTCGTCATGGCGACAATGACGTCATAATGGTCGTCATGGCGACGATGATGTCATAATGGTCGTCATGGCGACTATGATGTCATACTGGTCGTCATGGCGACGGTATTGCCATAATGGTCGTCATGGCGACGATGATGTCATAATGGTCGTCATGCCGACAATGATGTCATAATGGTCGTCATGGCGACGGTGTTGCCATAATGGTCGTCATGTCGACGATGATGTCATAATGGTCGTCATGGCGACGATGATGTCATAATGGTCGTCATGGCGACGATGATGTCAGTATGGTCGTCATGGCTTTGGTGATGTCATAATGGTCGTCATGGCGACGTTGATGTCATAATTGTCGTCATGGCAATGGTGATGTCAGAATGGTCGTCATGGCGACGATGATGTCAGTATGGTGGTCATGGCTTTGGTGATGTCATAATGGTCGTCATGGCGACGATGATGTCAATATGGTTGTCATGGCTTTGGTGATGTCATAATGGTCGTCATGGCGACGGTGATGTCATAATGGTTGTCATGGCGACGATGATGTCATAATGGTCGTCACGGCGACGGTGATGTCATAACTGTCGTCATGGCGACGATGATGTCATACTGGTCGTCATGGCGACGGTGTTGCCATAATGGTCGTCATGGCGACGATGATGTCATAATGGTAGTCATGGCGACGATGATGTCATACTGGTCGTCATGGCGACGGTGTTGCCATAATGGTAGTCATGGCGACGATGATGTCATACTGGTCGTCATGGCGACGGTGTTGCCATAATGGTCGTCATGGCGATGAAGATGTCATAATGATCGTCATGGCGACGGTGATGTCATAATGGTCGTCATGCCGACGATGATGTCATAATGGTCGTCATGGCGAAGATGATGTCATAATGGTCGTCATGGCGACGGTGATGTCATAATAGTCTTCATGGCGACGATGATGTCATAATGACCGTCATGCCGACGATGATGTCATAATGGTCGTCATGGCGACGGTGTTGCCATAATGGTCGTCATGGCGACGATGATATCATAATGGTCGTCATGGCGACGATGATGTCAGTATGGTGGTCATGGCTTTGGTGATGTCATAATGGTCGTCATGGCGACGGTGATGTCATAATGGTCGTCATGGCCATGGTGATGTCAGAATGGTCGTCATGGCGACGATGATGTCAGTATGGTGGTCATGGATTTGGTGATGTCATAATGGTCGTCATGGCGACGATGATGTCATAATGGTCGTCATGGCGACGATGATGTCAATATGGTTGTAATGGCTTTGGTGATGTCATAATGGTCGTCATGGCGACGGTGATGTCATAATGGTCGTCATGGCGACGATGATGTCATGATGGTCGTCACGGCGACGATGATGTCATAATGGTCGTCACCGCGACGGTGATGTCATAATGGTCGTCATGGCGACGATGATGTCATACTGGTCGTCATGGCGACGGTGTTGCCATAATGGTCGTCATGGCGACGATGATGTCATATGGTCGTCATGGCGACGATGATGTCATAATGGTCGTCATGGCGACGATGACGTCATAATGGTCGTCACGGCGACGATGATGTCATAATGGTCGTCATGGCGACGATGACGTCATAATGGTCGTCATGGCGACGATGATGTCATAATGGTCGTCATGGCCACGATGATGTCATGCTGGTCGTCATGGCGACGGTGTTGCCATAATGGTCGTCATGGCGACGATGATGTCATAATGGTCGTCATGGCGACGATGATGTCATAATGGTCGTCATACCGACGATGATGTCATAATGGTCGTCATGGCGAAGATGATGTCATAATGGTCGTCATGGCAATGGTGATGTCAGAATGGTCGTCATGGCGACGATGATGTCAGTATGGTCGTCATGGCTTTGGTGATGTCATAATGGTCGTCATGGCGACGATGATGTCATAATGGTCGTCATGGCGACGATGATGTCATAATGGTTGTCATGGCGACGATGATGTCATACTGGTCGTCATGGCGACGGTATTGCCATAATGGTCATCATGGCGACGATGATGTCATCATAGTCGTCATGCCGACGATGATGTCATAATGGTCGTCATGGCGACGATGATGTCAGTATGGTGGTCATGGCTTTGGTGATGTCATAATGGTCGTCATTGCGACGATGATGTCATAATGGTCGTCATGGCGACGATGATGTCAATATGGTTGTCATGGCTTTGGTGATGTCATAATGGTCGTCAAGGCGACGGTGATGTCATAATTGTCGTCATGGCAACGATGATGTCATACTGGTCGTCATGGCGACGGTGTTGCCATAATGGTCGTCATGGCGACGATGACGTCATATTGGTCGTCATGGTGACGATGATGTCATAATGGTCGTCATGGCAACGATGACGTCATAATGGTCGTCATGGCGACGATGATGTCATAATGGTAGTCATGGCGACGATGATGTCATACTGGTCGTCATGGCGACGGTGTTGCCATAATGGTCGTCATGGCGACGATGATGTCATAATGATCGTCATGGCGACGGTGATGTCATAATGGTCGTCATGCCGACGATGATGTCATAATGGTCGTCATGGCGAAGATGATGTCATAATGGTCGTCATGGCGACGATGACGTCATAATGGTCGTCATGGCGACGATGACGTCATAATGGTCGTCATGGCGACCGTGATGTCATAATAGTCGTCATGACGATGATGATGTCATAATGGTCGTCATGCCGACGATGATGTCATAATGGTCGTCATGGCGACGGTGTTGCCATAATGGCCGTCATGGCGACGATGATATCATAATGGTCGTCATGGCGACGATGATGTCAGTATGGTGGTCATGGCTTTGGTGATGTCTTAATGGTCGTCATGGCGACGATGATGTCATAATGATCGTCATGGCGACGGTGATGTCATAATGGTCGTCATGGCGACGATGACGTCATAATGGTCATCATGGCGACGATGACGTCATAATGGTCGTCATGGCGACGATGATGTCATAATGGTCGTCATGGCGACGGTGATGTCATAATAGTCGTCATGGCGACGGTGATGTCATAATGGTCGTCATGGCGACTATGATGTCATAATGGTCGTCACGGCGACGATGATGTCATAATGGTCGTCATGG
Organism: Phyllobates terribilis; assembly: GCF_046119375.1. NCBI lineage: Eukaryota > Metazoa > Chordata > Amphibia > Anura > Dendrobatidae > Phyllobates > Phyllobates terribilis. Next base: position 3,903,588 of record NW_027362911.1, read on the forward strand.
CGACGATAATGTCATAATGGTCGTCATGCCGACGATGATGTCATGATGGTCGTCATGGCGACAGTGTTGCCATAATGGTCATCATGGCGACGATGATGTCATAATGGTCGTCATGGCGACGATGATGTCAGTATGGTGGTCATGGCTTTGGTGATGTCATAATGGTCGTCATGGCGACGGTGATGTCATAATGGTCGTCATGGCGACGGTGATGTCATAATGGCCGTCATGGCAATGGTGATGTCAGAATGGTCGTCATGGCGACGATGATGTCAGTATGGTGGTCATGGCTTTGGTGATGTCATAATGGTCGTCATGGCGACGATGATGTCATAATGGTCGTCATAGCGACGATGATGTCAATATGGTTGTCATGGCTTTGGTGATGTCATAATGGTCGTCATGGCGACGGTGATGTCATAATGGTCGTCATGGCGACGATGATGTCATAATGGTCGTCACGGCGACGATGATGTCATAATGGTCGTCATAGCGACGATGATGTCATAATGGTCGTCATGGCGACGATGACGTCATAATGGTCGTCATGGCGACGATGATGTCATAATGGTCGTCATGGCGACGATGATGTCATACTGGTCGTCATGGCGACGATGATGTCATAATGGTCGTCATGGCGACGATGATGTCATACTGGTCGCCATGGCGACGGTGTTGCCATAATGGTCGTCATGGCGATGATGATGTCATAATGGTCGTCATTTCGACGGTGATGTCATAATGGTCGTCATGCCGACGATGATGTCAGTATGGTGGTCATGGCTTTGGTGATGTCATAATGGTCGTCATGGCAACGATGATGTCATAATGGTCGTCATGGCGACGATGATGTCATAATGGTCGTCATGGCGACGATGATGTCAGTATGGTGGTCATGGCTTTGGCGATGTCATAATGGTCGTCATGGCGACGGTGATGTCAAAATGGTCGTCATGGCAATGGTGATGTCAGAATGGTCGTCATGGCGACGATGATGTCATACTGGTCGTCATGGCGACGGTGTTGCCATAATGGTCGTCATGGCGACGATGATGTCATAATGGTCGTCATGGCAATGGTGATGTCAGAATGGTCGTCATGGCGACGATGATGTCATAATGGTCGTCATGGCGACGGTGATGTCATAATGGTCGTCATGGCGACGGTGAGGTCATAATAGTCGTCATGGCGACGATGATGTCATAATGGTCGTCATGCCGACGATGATGTCATAATGGTCGTCATGGCGACGATGATGTCAGTATGGTGGTCATGGCTTTGGTGATGTCATAATGGTCATCATGGCGACGGTGATGTCATAATGGTCGTCATGGCAATGGTGATGTCAGAATGGTCGTCATGGCGACGATGATGTCAGTGTGGTGGTCATGGCTTTATTGATGTCATAATGGTCGTCATGGCGACGATGATGTCATAATGGTCGTTTTGGCGACGATGATGTCAATATGGTTGTCATGGCTATGGTGATGTCATAAAGGTCGTCATGGCGACGGTGATGTCATAATGGTCGTCATGGCGACGATGATGTCATAATGGTCGTCACGGCGACGGTGATGTCATAATGATCGTCACGGCGACGGTGATGTCATAATGGTCGTCATGGCGACGATGATGTCATACTGGTCGTCATGGCGACGGTGTTACCATAATGGTCGTCATGGCGACGATGATGTCATAATGGTCGTCATGGCGACGATGATGTCATAATGGTCGTCATGGCGACGATGACGTCATAATGGTCGTCATGGCGACGATGATGTCATAATGGTCGTCATGGCGACGATGATGTCAGTATGGTGGTCATGGCTTTGGTGATGTCATAATGGTCGTCATGGCGACGTTGATGTCATAATTGTCGTCATGGCAATGGTGATGTCAGAATGGTCGTCATGGCGACGATGATGTCAGTATGGTGGTCATGGCTTTGGTGATGTCATAATGGTCGTCATGGCGACGATGATGTCAATATGGTTGTCATGGCTTTGGTGATGTCACAATGGTCGTCATGGCGATGGTGATGTCATAATGGTTGTCATGGCGACGATGATGTCATAATGGTCGTCACGGCGACGGTGATGTCATAATTGTCGTCATGGCGACGATGATGTCATACTGGTCGTCATGGCGACGGTGTTGCCACAATGGTCGTCATGGCGACGGTGATGTCATAATGGTCGTCATGGCGACGGTGATGTCATAATAGTCGTCATGGCGACGATGATGTCATAATGGTCGTCATGCCGACGATGATGTCATAATGGTCGTCATGGCGACGATGATGTCAGTATGGTGGTCATGGCTTTGGTGATGTCATAATGGTCGTCATGGCGACGGTGATGTCATAATGGTCGTCATGGCAATGGTGATGTCAGAATGGTCGTCATGGCGACGATGATGTCAGTGTGGTGGTCATGGCTTTATTGATGTCATAATGGTCGTCATGGCGACGATGATGTCATAATGGTCGTTTTGGCGACGATGATGTCAATATGGTTGTCATGGCTATGGTGATGTCATAAAGGTCGTCATGGCGACGGTGATGTCTTAATGGTCGTCATAGCGACGATGATGTCATAATGGTCGTCACGGCGACGGTGATGTCATAATGATCGTCACGGCGACGGTGATGTCATAATGGTCGTCATGGCGGCGATGATGTCATACTGGTCGTCATGGCGACGGTGTTACCATAATGGTCGTCATGGCGACGATGATGTCATAATGGTCGTCATGGCGACGATGATGTCATAATGGTCGTCATGGCGACGATGACGTCATAATGGTCGTCATGGCGACGATGATGTCATAATGGTCGTCATGGCGACGATGATGTCAGTATGGTGGTCATGGCTTTGGTGATGTCATAATGGTCGTCATGGCGACGTTGATGTCATAATTGTCGTCATGGCAATGGTGATGTCAGAATGGTCGTCATGGCGACGATGATGTCAGTATGGTGGTCATGGCTTTGGTGATGTCATAATGGTCGTCATGGCGACGATGATGTCAATATGGTTGTCATGGCTTTGGTGATGTCACAATGGTCGTCATGGCGATGGTGATGTCATAATGGTTGTCATGGCGACGATGATGTCATAATGGTCGTCACGGCGACGGTGATGTCATAATTGTCGTCATGGCGACGATGATGTCATACTGGTCGTCATGGCGACGGTGTTGCCATAATGGTAGTCATGGCGACGATGATGTCATACTGGTCGTCATGGCGACGGTGTTGCCATAATGGTCGTCATGGCGACGATGATGTCATAATGATCGTCATGGCGACGGTGATGTCATAATGGTCGTCATGCCGACGATGATGTCATAATGGTCGTCATGGCGAAGATGATGTCATAATGGTCGTCATGGCGACGGTGATGTCATAATAGTCTTCATGGCGACGATGATGTCATAATGGCCGTCATGCCGACGATGATGTCATAATGGTCGTCATGGCGACGGTGTTGCCATAATGGTCGTCATGGCGACGATGATATCATTATGGTCGTCATGGCGACAATGATGACAGTATGGTGGTCATGGCTTTGGTGATGTCATAATGGTCGTCATGGCGACGGTGATGTCATAATGGTCGTCATGGCCATGGTGATGTCAGAATGGTCGTCATGGCGACGATGATGTCAGTATGGTGGTCATGGCTTTGGTGATGTCATAATGGTCGTCATGGCGACGATGATGTCATAATGGTCGTCATGGCGACGATGATGTCAATATGGTTGTAATGGCTTTGGTGATGTCATAATGGTCGTCATGGCGACGGTGATGTCATAATGGTCGTCATGGCGACGATGATGTCATGATGGTCGTCACGGCGACGATGATGTCATAATGGTCGTCACCGCGACGGTGATGTCATAATGGTCGTCATGGCGACGATGACGTCATAATGGTCATCATGGCGACGATGATGTCATAATGGTCGTCATGGCGACGATGATGTCATACTGGTCGTCATGGCGACGGTGTTGCCATAATGGTCGTCATGGCGACGATGATGTCATAATGGTCGTCATGGCGACGATGATGTCATAATGGTCGTCATACCGACGATGATGTCATAATGGTCGTCATGCCGACGATGATGTCATCATGGTCGTCATGCCGACGATGATGTCATAATGGTCGTCATGGCGACGATGATGTCAGTATGGTGGTCATGGCTTTGGTGATGTCATAATGGTCGTCATGGCGACCGTGATGTCATAATGGTCGTCATGGCAATGGTGATGTCAGAATGGTCGTCATGGCGACGGTGATGTCAGTATGGTGGTCATGGCTTTGGTGATGTCATAATGGTCGTCATGGCGACGATGATGTCATAATGGTCGTCATGGCGACGATGATGTCAATATGGTTGTCATGGCTTTGGTGATGTCATAATGGTCGTCAAGGCGACGGTGATGTCATAATGGTCGTCATGGCGACGATGATGTCATAATGGTCGTCACGGCGACGGTGATGTCATAATTGTCGTCATGGCGACGATGATGTCATACTGGTCGTCATGGCGACGGTGTTGCCATAATGGTCGTCATGGCGACGATGACGTCATATTGGTCGTCATGGCGACGATGATGTCATAATGGTCGTCATGGCAACGATGACGTCATAATGGTCGTCATGGCGACGATGATGTCATAATGGTATTCATGGCGACGATGATGTCATACTGGTCGTCATGGCGACGGTGTTGCCATAATGGTCGTCATGGCGACGATGATGTCATAATGATCGTCATGGTGACGGTGATGTCATAATGGTCGTCATGCCGACGATGATGTCATAATGGTCGTCATGGCGAAGATGATGTCATAATGTTCGTCATGGCGACGATGACGTCATAATGGTCGTCATGGCGACGGTGATGTCATAATAGTCGTCATGGCGACGATGATGTCATAATGGTCGTCATGCCGACGATGATGTCATAATGGTCGTCATGGCGACGGTGTTGCCATAATGGTCGTCATGGCGACGATGATATCATAATGGTCGTCATGGCGATGATGATGTCAGTATGGTGGTCATGGCTTTGGTGATGTCTTAATGGTCGTCATGGCGACGGTGATGTCATAATGGTCGTCATGGCAATGGTGATGTCATAATGGTCGTCATGGCGACGATGATGTCATAATGGTCGTCATGGCGACGATGATGTCAATATGGTTGTAATGGCTTTGGTGATGTCATAATGTTCGTCATGGCGACGGTGATGTCATAATGGTCGTCATGGCAACGATGATGTCATAATGGTCGTCACGGCGATGATGATGTCATAATGGTCGTCACCGCGACGGTGATGTCATAATGGTCGTCACCGCGACGGTGATGTCATAATTTTCGTCATGGCGACGATGATGTCATACTGGTCGTCATGGCGACGGTGTTGCCATAATGGTCGTCATGGCGACGATGATGTCATATGGTCGTCACGGCGACGATGATGTCATAATGGTCGTCATGGCGACGATGACGTCATAATGGTCGTCATGGCGACGATGATGTCATAATGGTCGTCATGGCGACGATGATGTCATTCTGGTCGTCATGGCGACGATGATGTCATTCTGGTCGTCATGGCGAAGATGATGTCATAATGGTCGTCATGGCGACGATGATGTCATAATGGTCGTCACGGCGATGATGATGTCATAATGGTCGTCACCGCGACGGTGATGTCATAATGGTCGTCACCGCGACGGTGATGTCATAATGGTCGTCATGGCGACGATGATGTCATAATGGTCGTCATGCCGACGATGATGTCATAATGGTCGTCATGGCGACGGTGTTGCCATAATGGTCGTCATGGCGACGATGATATCATAATGGTCGTCATGGCGATGATGATGTCAGTATGGTGGTCATGGCTTTGGTGATGTCTTAATGGTCGTCATGGCGACGGTGATGTCATAATGGTCGTCATGGCAATGGTGATGTCATAATGGTCGTCATGGCGACGATGATGTCATAATGGTCGTCATGGCGACGATGATGTCAATATGGTTGTAATGGCTTTGGTGATGTCATAATGTTCGTCATGGCGACGGTGATGTCATAATGGTCGTCATGGCGACGATGATGTCATAATGGTCGTCACGGCGATGATGATGTCATAATGGTCGTCACCGCGACGGTGATGTCATAATGGTCGTCACCGCGACGGTGATGTCATAATGGTCGTCATGGCGACGATGATGTCATACTGGTCGTCATGGCGACGGTGTTGCCATAATGGTCGTCATGGCGACGATGATGTCATATGGTCGTCACGGCGACGATGATGTCATAATGGTCGTCATGGCGACGATGACGTCATAATGGTCGTCATGGCGACGATGATGTCATAATGGTCGTCATGGCGACGATGATGTCATTCTGGTCGTCATGGCGACGATGATGTCATTCTGGTCGTCATGGCGAAGATGATGTCATAATGGTCGTCATGGCGACGATGATGTCATAATGGTCGTCACGGCGATGATGATGTCATAATGGTCGTCACCGCGACGGTGATGTCATAATGGTCGTCACCGCGACGGTGATGTCATAATGGTCGTCATGGCGACGATGATGTCATACTGGTCGTCATGGCGACGGTGTTGCCATAATGGTCGTCATGGCGACGATGATGTCATAATCGTCGTCATGGCGACGATGATGTCAGTATGGTGGTCATGGCTTTCGTGATGTCATAATGGTCGTCATGGCGACGGTGATGTCATAATGGTCGTCATGGCGACGATGCTGTCATAATGGTCGTCACGGCGACGATGATGTCATAATGGTCGTCACGGCGACGGTGATGTCATAATGGTCGCCATGGCGACGATGATGTCATAATGGTCGTCATGGCGACGATGATGTCATAATGGTCGTCATGGCGACGATGATGTCATACTGGTCGTCATGGCGACGGTGTTGCCATAATGGTCGTCATGGCGACGATGATGTCATAATGGTCGTCATGGCGACGGTGATGTCATAATGGTCGTCAAGCCGACGATGATGTCAGTATGGTGGTCATGGCTTTGGTGATGTCATAATGGTCGTCATGGCGACGATGATGTCATAATGGTCGTCATGGCGACGATGATGTCATACTGGTCGTCATGGCGACGGTGTTGCCATAATGGTCGTCATGGCGACGATGATGTCATAATGGTCGTCATGGCGACGATGATGTCATAATGGTCGTCATACCGACGATGATGTCATAATGGTCGTCATGGCGAAGATGATGTCATAATGGTCGTCATGGCGACGATGATGTCATAATGGTCGTCTTGCCGACGATGATGTCATAATGGTCGTCATGACGACGGTGATGTCATAATAGTCGTCATGGCGACGATGATGTCATAATGGTCGTCTTGCCGACGATGATGTCATAATGGTCGTCATGGCGACGGTGTTGCCATAATGGTCGTCATGGCGACGATCATGTCATAATGGTCGTCATGGCGACGATGATGTCATAATGGTCGTCATGGCGACGATGATGTCAGTATGGTGGCCATGGCTTGGGTGATGTCATAATGGTCGTCATGGCAATGGTGATGTCAGAATGGTCGTCATGGCGACGATGATGTCAGTATGGTGGTGATGGCTTTGGTGATGTCATAATGGTCGTCATGGCGACGATGATGTCATAATGGTCGTCATGGCGACGATGATGTCATAATGGTCGTCATGGCGACGATGATGTCATACTGGTCGTCATGGCGACGGTATTGCCATAATGGTCATCATGGCGACGATGATGTCATAATGGTCGTCATGCCGACGATGATGTCATAATGGTCGTCATGGCGACGATGATGTCAGTATGGTGGTCATGGCTTTGGTGATGTCATAATGGTCGTCATGGCGACGGTGATGTCATAATGGTCGTCATGGCAATGGTGATGTCAGAATGGTCGTCATGGCGACGGTGATGTCAGTATGGTGGCCATGGCTTTGGTGATGTCATAATGGTCGTCATGGCGACGATGATGTCAATATGGTTGTCATGGCTTTGGTGATGTCATAATGGTCGTCATGGCGACGATGCTGTCATAATGGTCGTCACGGCGACGATGATGTCATAATGGTCGTCACGGCGACGGTGATGTCATAATGGTCGCCACGGCGACGATGATGTCATAATGGTCGTCATGGCGACGATGATGTCATAATGGTCGTCATGGCGACGATGATGTCATAATGGTCGTCATGGCGACGATGATGTCATACTGGTCGTCATGGCGACGGTGTTGCCATAATGGTCGTCATGGCGACGATGATGTCATAATGGTCGTCATGGCGACGGTGATGTCATAATGGTCGTCAAGCCGACGATGATGTCAGTATGGTGGTCATGGCTTTGGTGATGTCATAATGGTCGTCATGGCGACGATGATGTCATAATGGTCGTCATGGCGACGATGATGTCATACTGGTCGTCATGGCGACGATAATGTCAGTATGGTGGTCATGGCTTTGGTGATGTCATAATGGTCGTCATGGCGACGATGATGACATAATGGTCGTCATGGCGACGATGATGTCAATATGGTTGTCATGGCTTTGGTGATGTCATAATGGTCGACATGGCGATGGTGATGTCATAATGGTCGTCATGGCGACGATGATGTCATAATGGTCGTCATGACGACGGTGATGTCATAATAGTCGTCATGGCGACGATGATGTCATAATGGTCGTCTTGCCGACGATGATGTCATAATGGTCGTCTTGCCGACGATGATGCCATAATGGTCGTCATGGCGACGATCATGTCATAATGGTCGTCATGGCGACGATGATGTCATAATGGTCGTCATGCCGACGATGATGTCATAATGGTCGTCATGGCGACGATGATATCATAATGGTCGTCATGGCGACGATGATGTCAGTATGGTGGTCATGGCTTTGGTGATGTCATAATGGTCGTCATGGCGACGGTGATGTCATAATGGTCGTCATGGCAATGGTGATGTCAGAATGGTCGTCATGGCGACGATGATGTCAGTATGGTGGTCATGGCTTTGGTGATGTCATAATGGTCGTCATGGCGACGATGATGTCATAATGGTTGTAATGGCTTTGGTGATGTCATAATGGTCGTCATGGCGACGGTGATGTCATAATGGTCGTCATGGCGACGATGATGTCATGATGGTCGTCACGGCGACGATGATGTCATAATGGTCGTCACAGCGACGGTGATGTCATAATGGTCGTCATGGCGACGATGATGTCATACTGGTCGTCATGGCGACGGTGTTGCCATAATGGTCGTCATGGCGACGATGATGTCATATGGTCGTCATGGCGACGATGATGTCATAATGGTCGTCATGGCGACGATGACGTCATAATGGTCGTCACCGCGACGGTGATGTCATAATGGTCGTCATGGCGACGATGATGTCATAATGGTCGTCATGGCGACGATGACGTCATAATGGTCGTCACGGCGACGATGATGTCATAATGGTCGTCATGGCGACGATGACGTCATAATGGTCGTCATGGCGACGATGATGTCATAATGGTCGTCATGGCGACGATGATGTCATACTGGTCGTCATGGCGACGGTGTTGCCATAATGGTCGTCATGGCGACGATGATGTCATAATGGTCGTCATGGCGACGATGATGTCATAATGGTCGTCATACCGACGATGATGTCATAATGGTCGTCATGGCGAAGATGATGTCATAATGGTCGTCATGGCGACGATGATGTCATAATGGTCGTCTTGCCGACGATGATGTCATAATGGTCGTCATGACGACGGTGATGTCATAATAGTCGTCATGGCGACGATGATGTCATAATGGTCGTCTTGCCGACGATGATGTCATAATGGTCGTCATGGCGACGGTGTTGCCATAATGGTCGTCATGGCGACGATCATGTCATAATGGTCGTCATGGCGACGATGATGTCATAATGGTCGTCATGGCGACGATGATGTCAGTATGGTGGTCATGGCTTTGGTGATGTCATAATGGTCGTCATGGCAATGGTGATGTCAGAATGGTCGTCATGGCGACGATGATGTCAGTATGGTGGTCATGGCTTTGGTGATGTCATAATGGTCGTCAAGGCGACGGTGATGTCATAATGGTCGTCATGGCGACGATGATGTCATAATGGTCGTCACGGCGACGGTGATGTCATAATTGTCGTCATGGCGACGATGATGTCATACTGGTCGTCATGGCGACGGTGTTGCCATAATGGTCGTCATGGCGACGATGACGTCATATTGGTCGTCATGGCGACGATGATGTCATAATGGTCGTCATGGCAACGATGACGTCATAATGGTCGTCATGGCGACGATGATGTCATAATGGTAGTCATGGCGACGATGATGTCATACTGGTCGTCATGGCGACGGTGTTGCCATAATGGTCGTCATGGCGACGATGATGTCATAATGATCGTCATGGCGACGGTGATGTCATAATGGTCGTCATGCCGACGATGATGTCATAATGGTCGTCATGGCGAAGATGATGTCATAATGGTCGTCATGGCGACGATGACGTCATAATGGTCGTCATGGCGACGATGACGTCATAATGGTCGTCATGGCAACGATGACGTCATAATGGTCGTCATGGCGACGATGACGTCATAATGGTCGTCATGGCGACGATGACGTCATAATGGTCGTCATGGCGACGATGATGTCATAATGGTCGTCACAGCGACGGTGATGTCATAATAGTCGTCATGGCGACGATGATGTCATACTGGTCATCATGGCGACGGTGTTGCCATAATGGTCGTCATGGCGACGATGATGTCATAATGGTCGTCATGGCGACGATGATGTCATACTGGTCGTCATGGCGACGGTGTTGCCATAATGGTAGTCATGGCGACGAAGATGTCATACTGGTCGTCATGGCGACGGTGTTGCCATAATGGTCGTCATGGCGACGATGATGTCATAATGATCGTCATGGCGACGGTGATGTCATAATGGTCGTCATGCCGACGATGATGTCATAATGGTCGTCATGGCGAAGATGATGTCATAATGGTCGTCATGCCGACGATGATGTCATAATGGTCGTCATGGCGACGATGATATCATAATGGTCGTCATGGCGACGATGATGTCAGTATGGTGGTCATGGCTTTGGTGATGTCATAATGGTCGTCATGGCGACGGTGATGTCATAATGGTCGTCATGGCAATGGTGATGTCAGAATGGTCGTCATGGCGACGATGATGTCAGTATGGTGGTCATGGCTTTGGTGATGTCATAATGGTCGTCATGGCGACGATGATGTCATAATGGTCGTCATGGCGACGATGATGTCAATATGGTTGTAATGGCTTTGGTGATGTCATAATGGTCGTCATGGCGACGGTGATGTCATAATGGTCGTCATGGCGACGATGATGTCATGATGGTCGTCACGGCGACGATGATGTCATAATGGTCGTCACAGCGACGGTGATGTCATAATGGTCGTCATGGCGACGATGATGTCATACTGGTCGTCATGGCGACGGTGTTGCCATAATGGTCGTCATGGCGACGATGATGTCATATGGTCGTCATGGCGACGATGATGTCATAATGGTCGTCATGGCGACGATGACGTCATAATGGTCGTCACCGCGACGGTGATGTCATAATGGTCGTCATGGCGACGATGATGTCATAATGGTCGTCATGGCGACGATGACGTCATAATGGTCGTCACGGCGACGATGATGTCATAATGGTCGTCATGGCGACGATGACGTCATAATGGTCGTCATGGCGACGATGATGTCATAATGGTCGTCATGGCGACGATGATGTCATACTGGTCGTCATGGCGACGGTGTTGCCATAATGGTCGTCATGGCGACGATGATGTCATAATGGTCGTCATGGCGACGATGATGTCATAATGGTCGTCATACCGACGATGATGTCATAATGGTCGTCATGGCGAAGATGATGTCATAATGGTCGTCATGGTGACGATGATGTCATAATGGTCGTCTTGCCGACGATGATGTCATAATGGTCGTCATGACGACGGTGATGTCATAATAGTCGTCATGGCGACGATGATGTCATAATGGTCGTCTTGCCGACGATGATGTCATAATGGTCGTCATGGCGACGGTGTTGCCATAATGGTCGTCATGGCGACGATCATGTCATAATGGTCGTCATGGCGACGATGATGTCATAATGGTCGTCATGGCGACGATGATGTCAGTATGGTGGTCATGGCTTTGGTGATGTCATAATGGTCGTCATGGCAATGGTGATGTCAGAATGGTCGTCATGGCGACGATGATGTCAGTATGGTGGTGATGGCTTTGGTGATGTCATAATGGTCGTCATGGCGACGATGATGTCATAATGGTCGTCATGGCGACGATGATGTCATAATGGTCGTCATGGCGACGATGATGTCATACTGGTCGTCATGGCGACGGTATTGCCATAATGGTCATCATGGCGACGATGATGTCATAATGGTCGTCATGCCGACGATGATGTCATAATGGTCGTCATGGCGACGATGATGTCATAATGGTCGTCACGGCGACGGTGATGTCATAATTGTCGTCATGGCGACGATGATGTCATACTGGTCGTCATGGCGACGGTGTTGCCATAATGGTCGTCATGGCGACGATGACGTCATATTGGTCGTCATGGCGACGATGATGTCATAATGGTCGTCATGGCAACGATGACGTCATAATGGTCGTCATGGCGACGATGATGTCATAATGGTAGTCATGGCGACGATGATGTCATACTGGTCGTCATGGCGACGGTGTTGCCATAATGGTCGTCATGGCGACGATGATGTCATAATGATCGTCATGGCGACGGTGATGTCATAATGGTCGTCATGCCGACGATGATGTCATAATGGTCGTCATGGCGAAGATGATGTCATAATGGTCGTCATGGCGACGATGACGTCATAATGGTCGTCATGGCGACGATGATGTCATAATGGTCGTCATGGCGACGATGACGTCATAATGGTCGTCATGGCGACGATGACGTCATAATGGTCGTCATGGCGACGATGATGTCATAATGGTCGTCACAGCGACGGTGATGTCATAATAGTCGTCATGGCGACGATGATGTCATACTGGTCATCATGGCGACGGTGTTGCCATAATGGTCGTCATGGCGACGATGATGTCATAATGGTCGTCATGGCGACGATGATGTCATACTGGTCGTCATGGCGACGGTGTTGCCATAATGGTAGTCATGGCGACGAAGATGTCATACTGGTCGTCATGGCGACGGTGTTGCCATAATGGTCGTCATGGCGACGATGATGTCATAATGATCGTCATGGCGACGGTGATGTCATAATGGTCGTCATGCCGACGATGATGTCATAATGGTCGTCATGGCGAAGATGATGTCATAATGGTCGTCATGCCGACGATGATGTCATAATGGTCGTCATGGCGACGATGATATCATAATGGTCGTCATGGCGACGATGATGTCAGTATGGTGGTCATGGCTTTGGTGATGTCATAATGGTCGTCATGGCGACGGTGATGTCATAATGGTCGTCATGGCAATGGTGATGTCAGAATGGTCGTCATGGCGACGATGATGTCAGTATGGTGGTCATGGCTTTGGTGATGTCATAATGGTCGTCATGGCGACGATGATGTCATAATGGTCGTCATGGCGACGATGATGTCAATATGGTTGTAATGGCTTTGGTGATGTCATAATGGTCGTCATGGCGACGGTGATGTCATAATGGTCGTCATGGCGACGATGATGTCATGATGGTCGTCACGGCGACGATGATGTCATAATGGTCGTCACAGCGACGGTGATGTCATAATGGTCGTCATGGCGACGATGATGTCATACTGGTCGTCATGGCGACGGTGTTGCCATAATGGTCGTCATGGCGACGATGATGTCATATGGTCGTCATGGCGACGATGATGTCATAATGGTCGTCATGGCGACGATGACGTCATAATGGTCGTCACCGCGACGGTGATGTCATAATGGTCGTCATGGCGACGATGATGTCATAATGGTCGTCATGGCGACGATGACGTCATAATGGTCGTCACGGCGACGATGATGTCATAATGGTCGTCATGGCGACGATGACGTCATAATGGTCGTCATGGCGACGATGATGTCATAATGGTCGTCATGGCGACGATGATGTCATACTGGTCGTCATGGCGACGGTGTTGCCATAATGGTCGTCATGGCGACGATGATGTCATAATGGTCGTCATGGCGACGATGATGTCATAATGGTCGTCATACCGACGATGATGTCATAATGGTCGTCATGGCGAAGATGATGTCATAATGGTCGTCATGGTGACGATGATGTCATAATGGTCGTCTTGCCGACGATGATGTCATAATGGTCGTCATGACGACGGTGATGTCATAATAGTCGTCATGGCGACGATGATGTCATAATGGTCGTCTTGCCGACGATGATGTCATAATGGTCGTCATGGCGACGGTGTTGCCATAATGGTCGTCATGGCGACGATCATGTCATAATGGTCGTCATGGCGACGATGATGTCATAATGGTCGTCATGGCGACGATGATGTCAGTATGGTGGTCATGGCTTTGGTGATGTCATAATGGTCGTCATGGCAATGGTGATGTCAGAATGGTCGTCATGGCGACGATGATGTCAGTATGGTGGTGATGGCTTTGGTGATGTCATAATGGTCGTCATGGCGACGATGATGTCATAATGGTCGTCATGGCGACGATGATGTCATAATGGTCGTCATGGCGACGATGATGTCATACTGGTCGTCATGGCGACGGTATTGCCATAATGGTCATCATGGCGACGATGATGTCATAATGGTCGTCATGCCGACGATGATGTCATAATGGTCGTCATGGCGACGATGATGTCATAATGGTCGTCACGGCGACGGTGATGTCATAATTGTCGTCATGGCGACGATGATGTCATACTGGTCGTCATGGCGACGGTGTTGCCATAATGGTCGTCATGGCGACGATGACGTCATATTGGTCGTCATGGCGACGATGATGTCATAATGGTCGTCATGGCAACGATGACGTCATAATGGTCGTCATGGCGACGATGATGTCATAATGGTAGTCATGGCGACGATGATGTCATACTGGTCGTCATGGCGACGGTGTTGCCATAATGGTCGTCATGGCGACGATGATGTCATAATGATCGTCATGGCGACGGTGATGTCATAATGGTCGTCATGCCGACGATGATGTCATAATGGTCGTCATGGCGAAGATGATGTCATAATGGTCGTCATGGCGACGATGACGTCATAATGGTCGTCATGGCGACGATGATGTCATAATGGTCGTCATGGCGACGATGACGTCATAATGGTCGTCATGGCGACGATGACGTCATAATGGTCGTCATGGCGACGATGATGTCATAATGGTCGTCACAGCGACGGTGATGTCATAATAGTCGTCATGGCGACGATGATGTCATACTGGTCATCATGGCGACGGTGTTGCCATAATGGTCGTCATGGCGACGATGATGTCATAATGGTCGTCATGGCGACGATGATGTCATACTGGTCGTCATGGCGACGGTGTTGCCATAATGGTAGTCATGGCGACGAAGATGTCATACTGGTCGTCATGGCGACGGTGTTGCCATAATGGTCGTCATGGCGACGATGATGTCATAATGATCGTCATGGCGACGGTGATGTCATAATGGTCGTCATGCCGACGATGATGTCATAATGGTCGTCATGGCGAAGATGATGTCATAATGGTCGTCATGGCGAAGATGATGTCATAATGGTCGTCATGCCGACGATGATGTCATAATGGTCGTCATGGCGACGATGATATCATAATGGTCGTCATGGCGACGATGATGTCAGTATGGTGGTCATGGCTTTGGTGATGTCATAATGGTCGTCATGGCGACGGTGATGTCATAATGGTCGTCATGGCAATGGTGATGTCAGAATGGTCGTCATGGCGACGATGATGTCAGTATGGTGGTCATGGCTTTGGTGATGTCATAATGGTCGTCATGGCGACGATGATGTCATAATGGTCGTCATGGCGACGATGATGTCAATATGGTTGTAATGGCTTTGGTGATGTCATAATGGTCGTCATGGCGACGGTGATGTCATAATGGTCGTCATGGCGACGATGATGTCATGATGGTCGTCACGGCGACGATGATGTCATAATGGTCGTCACAGCGACGGTGATGTCATAATGGTCGTCATGGCGACGATGATGTCATACTGGTCGTCATGGCGACGGTGTTGCCATAATGGTCGTCATGGCGACGATGATGTCATATGGTCGTCATGGCGACGATGATGTCATAATGGTCGTCATGGCGACGATGACGTCATAATGGTCGTCACCGCGACGGTGATGTCATAATGGTCGTCATGGCGACGATGATGTCATAATGGTCGTCATGGCGACGATGACGTCATAATGGTCGTCACGGCGACGATGATGTCATAATGGTCGTCATGGCGACGATGACGTCATAATGGTCGTCATGGCGACGATGATGTCATAATGGTCGTCATGGCGACGATGATGTCATACTGGTCGTCATGGCGACGGTGTTGCCATAATGGTCGTCATGGCGACGATGATGTCATAATGGTCGTCATGGCGACGATGATGTCATAATGGTCGTCATACCGACGATGATGTCATAATGGTCGTCATGGCGAAGATGATGTCATAATGGTCGTCATGGTGACGATGATGTCATAATGGTCGTCTTGCCGACGATGATGTCATAATGGTCGTCATGACGACGGTGATGTCATAATAGTCGTCATGGCGACGATGATGTCATAATGGTCGTCTTGCCGACGATGATGTCATAATGGTCGTCATGGCGACGGTGTTGCCATAATGGTCGTCATGGCGACGATCATGTCATAATGGTCGTCATGGCGACGATGATGTCATAATGGTCGTCATGGCGACGATGATGTCAGTATGGTGGTCATGGCTTTGGTGATGTCATAATGGTCGTCATGGCAATGGTGATGTCAGAATGGTCGTCATGGCGACGATGATGTCATTATGGTGGTGATGGCTTTGGTGATGTCATAATGGTCGTCATGGCGACGATGATGTCATAATGGTCGTCATGGCGACGATGATGTCATACTGGTCGTCATGGCGACGGTGTTGCCATAATGGTCGTCATGGCGACGATGATGTCATAATGATCGTCATGGCGACGGTGATGTCATAATGGTCGTCATGCCGACGATGATGTCATAATGGTCGTCATGGCGAAGATGATGTCATAATGGTCGTCATGGCGACGATGACGTCATAATGGTCGTCATGGCGACGATGATGTCATAATGGTCGTCATGGCGACGATGACGTCATAATGGTCGTCATGGCGACGATGACGTCATAATGGTCGTCATGGCGACGATGATGTCATAATGGTCGTCACAGCGACGGTGATGTCATAATAGTCGTCATGGCGACGATGATGTCATACTGGTCATCATGGCGACGGTGTTGCCATAATGGTCGTCATGGCGACGATGATGTCATAATGGTCGTCATGGCGACGATGATGTCATACTGGTCGTCATGGCGACGGTGTTGCCATAATGGTAGTCATGGCGACGAAGATGTCATACTGGTCGTCATGGCGACGGTGTTGCCATAATGGTCGTCATGGCGACGATGATGTCATAATGATCGTCATGGCGACGGTGATGTCATAATGGTCGTCATGCCGACGATGATGTCATAATGGTCGTCATGGCGAAGATGATGTCATAATGGTCGTCATGCCGACGATGATGTCATAATGGTCGTCATGGCGACGATGATATCATAATGGTCGTCATGGCGACGATGATGTCAGTATGGTGGTCATGGCTTTGGTGATGTCATAATGGTCGTCATGGCGACGGTGATGTCATAATGGTCGTCATGGCAATGGTGATGTCAGAATGGTCGTCATGGCGACGATGATGTCAGTATGGTGGTCATGGCTTTGGTGATGTCATAATGGTCGTCATGGCGACGATGATGTCATAATGGTCGTCATGGCGACGATGATGTCAATATGGTTGTAATGGCTTTGGTGATGTCATAATGGTCGTCATGGCGACGGTGATGTCATAATGGTCGTCATGGCGACGATGATGTCATGATGGTCGTCACGGCGACGATGATGTCATAATGGTCGTCACAGCGACGGTGATGTCATAATGGTCGTCATGGCGACGATGATGTCATACTGGTCGTCATGGCGACGGTGTTGCCATAATGGTCGTCATGGCGACGATGATGTCATATGGTCGTCATGGCGACGATGATGTCATAATGGTCGTCATGGCGACGATGACGTCATAATGGTCGTCACCGCGACGGTGATGTCATAATGGTCGTCATGGCGACGATGATGTCATAATGGTCGTCATGGCGACGATGACGTCATAATGGTCGTCACGGCGACGATGATGTCATAATGGTCGTCATGGCGACGATGACGTCATAATGGTCGTCATGGCGACGATGATGTCATAAAATTCGTCATGGCGACGATGATGTCATACTGGTCGTCATGGCGACGGTGTTGCCATAATGGTCGTCATGGCGACGATGATGTCATAATGGTCGTCATGGCGACGATGATGTCATAATGGTCGTCATACCGACGATGATGTCATAATGGTCGTCATGGCGAAGATGATGTCATAATGGTCGTCATGGTGACGATGATGTCATAATGGTCGTCTTGCCGACGATGATGTCATAATGGTCGTCATGACGACGGTGATGTCATAATAGTCGTCATGGCGACGATGATGTCATAATGGTCGTCTTGCCGACGATGATGTCATAATGGTCGTCATGGCGACGGTGTTGCCATAATGGTCGTCATGGCGACGATCATGTCATAATGGTCGTCATGGCGACGATGATGTCATAATGGTCGTCATGGCGACGATGATGTCAGTATGGTGGTCATGGCTTTGGTGATGTCATAATGGTCGTCATGGCAATGGTGATGTCAGAATGGTCGTCATGGCGACGATGATGTCAGTATGGTGGTGATGGCTTTGGTGATGTCATAATGGTCGTCATGGCGACGATGATGTCATAATGGTCGTCATGGCGACGATGATGTCATAATGGTCGTCATGGCGACGATGATGTCATACTGGTCGTCATGGCGACGGTATTGCCATAATGGTCATCATGGCGACGATGATGTCATAATGGTCGTCATGCCGACGATGATGTCATAATGGTCGTCATGGCGACGATGATGTCATAATGGTCGTCACGGCGACGGTGATGTCATAATTGTCGTCATGGCGACGATGATGTCATACTGGTCGTCATGGCGACGGTGTTGCCATAATGGTCGTCATGGCGACGATGACGTCATATTGGTCGTCATGGCGACGATGATGTCATAATGGTCGTCATGGCAACGATGACGTCATAATGGTCGTCATGGCGACGATGATGTCATAATGGTAGTCATGGCGACGATGATGTCATACTGGTCGTCATGGCGACGGTGTTGCCATAATGGTCGTCATGGCGACGATGATGTCATAATGATCGTCATGGCGACGGTGATGTCATAATGGTCGTCATGCCGACGATGATGTCATAATGGTCGTCATGGCGAAGATGATGTCATAATGGTCGTCATGGCGACGATGACGTCATAATGGTCGTCATGGCGACGATGATGTCATAATGGTCGTCATGGCGACGATGACGTCATAATGGTCGTCATGGCGACGATGACGTCATAATGGTCGTCATGGCGACGATGATGTCATAATGGTCGTCACAGCGACGGTGATGTCATAATAGTCGTCATGGCGACGATGATGTCATACTGGTCATCATGGCGACGGTGTTGCCATAATGGTCGTCATGGCGACGATGATGTCATAATGGTCGTCATGGCGACGATGATGTCATACTGGTCGTCATGGCGACGGTGTTGCCATAATGGTAGTCATGGCGACGAAGATGTCATACTGGTCGTCATGGCGACGGTGTTGCCATAATGGTCGTCATGGCGACGATGATGTCATAATGATCGTCATGGCGACGGTGATGTCATAATGGTCGTCATGCCGACGATGATGTCATAATGGTCGTCATGGCGAAGATGATGTCATAATGGTCGTCATGGCGAAGATGATGTCATAATGGTCGTCATGCCGACGATGATGTCATAATGGTCGTCATGGCGACGATGATATCATAATGGTCGTCATGGCGACGATGATGTCAGTATGGTGGTCATGGCTTTGGTGATGTCATAATGGTCGTCATGGCGACGGTGATGTCATAATGGTCGTCATGGCAATGGTGATGTCAGAATGGTCGTCATGGCGACGATGATGTCAGTATGGTGGTCATGGCTTTGGTGATGTCATAATGGTCGTCATGGCGACGATGATGTCATAATGGTCGTCATGGCGACGATGATGTCAATATGGTTGTAATGGCTTTGGTGATGTCATAATGGTCGTCATGGCGACGGTGATGTCATAATGGTCGTCATGGCGACGATGATGTCATGATGGTCGTCACGGCGACGATGATGTCATAATGGTCGTCACAGCGACGGTGATGTCATAATGGTCGTCATGGCGACGATGATGTCATACTGGTCGTCATGGCGACGGTGTTGCCATAATGGTCGTCATGGCGACGATGATGTCATATGGTCGTCATGGCGACGATGATGTCATAATGGTCGTCATGGCGACGATGACGTCATAATGGTCGTCACCGCGACGGTGATGTCATAATGGTCGTCATGGCGACGATGATGTCATAATGGTCGTCATGGCGACGATGACGTCATAAT
Organism: Phyllobates terribilis; assembly: GCF_046119375.1. Taxonomy (NCBI): domain Eukaryota; kingdom Metazoa; phylum Chordata; class Amphibia; order Anura; family Dendrobatidae; genus Phyllobates; species Phyllobates terribilis. The sequence continues at coordinate 3,924,536 of NW_027362911.1, forward strand.
GGTCGTCACGGCGACGATGATGTCATAATGGTCGTCATGGCGACGATGACGTCATAATGGTCGTCATGGCGACGATGATGTCATAATGGTCGTCATGGCGACGATGATGTCATACTGGTCGTCATGGCGACGGTGTTGCCATAATGGTCGTCATGGCGACGATGATGTCATAATGGTCGTCATGGCGACGATGATGTCATAATGGTCGTCATACCGAGATGATGTCATAATGGTCGTCATGGCGAAGATGATGTCATAATGGTCGTCATGGTGACGATGATGTCATAATGGTCGTCTTGCCGACGATGATGTCATAATGGTCGTCATGACGACGGTGATGTCATAATAGTCGTCATGGCGACGATGATGTCATAATGGTCGTCTTGCCGACGATGATGTCATAATGGTCGTCATGGCGACGGTGTTGCCATAATGGTCGTCATGGCGACGATCATGTCATAATGGTCGTCATGGCGACGATGATGTCATAATGGTCGTCATGGCGACGATGATGTCAGTATGGTGGTCATGGCTTTGGTGATGTCATAATGGTCGTCATGGCAATGGTGATGTCAGAATGGTCGTCATGGCGACGATGATGTCATTATGGTGGTGATGGCTTTGGTGATGTCATAATGGTCGTCATGGCGACGATGATGTCATAATGGTCGTCATGGCGACGATGATGTCATAATGGTCGTCATGGCGACGATGATGTCATACTGGTCGTCATGGCGACGGTATTGCCATAATGGTCATCATGGCGACGATGATGTCATAATGGTCGTCATGCCGACGATGATGTCATAATGGTCGTCATGGCGACGATGATGTCAGTATGGTGGTCATGGCTTTGGTGATGTCATAATGGTCGTCATGGCGACGGTGATGTCATAATGGTCGTCATGGCAATGGTGATGTCAGAATGGTCGTCATGGCGACGGTGATGTCAGTATGGTGGCCATGGCTTTGGTGATGTCATAATGGTCGTCATGGCGACGCTGATGTCAATATGGTTGTCATGGCTTTGGTGATGTCATAATGGTCGTCAAGGCGACGGTGATGTCATAATGGTCGTCATGGCGACGATGATGTCATAATGGTCGTCACGGCGACGGTGATGTCATAATTGTCGTCATGGCGACGATGATGTCATACTGGTCGTCATGGCGACGGTGTTGCCATAATGGTCGTCATGGCGACGATGATGTCATAATGATCGTCATGGCGACGGTGATGTCATAATGGTTGTCATGCCGACGATGATGTCATAATGGTCGTCATGGCGAAGATGATGTCATAATGGTTGTCATGCCGACGATGATGTCATAATGGTCGTCATGGCGAAGATGATGTCATAATGGTCGTCATGGCGACGATGACGTCATAATGGTCGTAATGGCGACGATGATGTCATAATGGTCGTCATGGCGACGATGACGTCATAATGGTCGTCATGGCGACGATGACGTCATAATGGTCGTCATGGCGACGATGATGTCATAATGGTCGTCACAGCGACGGTGATGTCATAATAGTCGCCATGGCGACGATGATGTCATACTGGTCGTCATGGCGACGGTGTTGCCATAATGGTCGTCATGGCGACGATGATGTCATATGGTCATCATGGCGACGATGATGTCATAATGGTCGTCATGGCGACGATGACGTCATAATGGTCGTCACCGCGACGGTGATGTCATAATGGTCGTCATGGCGACGATGATGTCATAATGGTCGTCATGGCGACGATGACGTCATAATGGTCGTCACGGCGACGATGATGTCATAATGGTCGTCATGGCGACGATGACGTCATAATGGTCGTCATGGCGACGATGATGTCATAATGGTCGTCATGGCGACGATGATGTCATACTGGTCGTCATGGCGACGGTGTTGCCATAATGGTCGTCATGGCGACGATGATGTCATAATGGTCGTCATGGCGACGATGATGTCATAATGGTCGTCATACCGACGATGATGTCATAATGGTCGTAATGGCGAAGATGATGTCATAATGGTCGTCATGGCGACGATGATGTCATAATGGTCGTCTTGCCGACGATGATGTCATAATGGTCGTCATGACGACGGTGATGTCATAATAGTCGTCATGGCGACGATGATGTCATAATGGTCGTCTTGCCGACGATGATGTCATAATGGTCGTCATGGCGACGGTGTTGCCATAATGGTCGTCATGGCGACGATCATGTCATAATGGTCGTCATGGCGACGATGATGTCATAATGGTCGTCATGGCGACGATGATGTCAGTATGGTGGTCATGGCTTTGATGATGTCATAATGGTCGTCATGGCAATGGTGATGTCAGAATGGTCGTCATGGCGACGATGATGTCAGTATGGTGGTGATGGCTTTGGTGATGTCATAATGGTCGTCATGGCGACGATGATGTCATAATGGTCGTCATGGCGACGATGATGTCATAATGGTCGTCATGGCGACGATGATGTCATACTGGTCGTCATGGCGACGGTATTGCCATAATGGTCATTATGGCGACGATGATGTCATAATGGTCGTCATGCCGACGATGATGTCATAATGGTCGTCATGGCGACGATGATGTCAGTATGGTGGTCATGGCTTTGGTGATGTCATAATGGTCGTCATGGCGACGGTGATGTCATAATGGTCGTCATGGCAATGGTGATGTCAGAATGGTCGTCATGGCGACGGTGATGTCAGTATGGTGGCCATGGCTTTGGTGATGTCATAATGGTCGTCATGGCGACGATGATGTCAATATGGTTGTCATGGCTTTGGTGATGTCATAATGGTCGTCAAGGCGACGGTGATGTCATAATGGTCGTCATGGCGACGATGATGTCATAATGGTCGTCACGGCGACGGTGATGTCATAATTGTCGTCATGGCGACGATGATGTCATACTGGTCGTCATGGCGACGGTGTTGCCATAATGGTCGTCATGGCGACGATGACGTCATATTGGTCGTCATGGCGACGATGATGTCATAATGGTCATCATGGCAACGATGACGTCATAATGGTCATCATGGCGACGATGATGTCATAATGGTAGTCATGGCGACGATGATGTCATACTGGTCGTCATGGCGACGGTGTTGCCATAATGGTCGTCATGGCGACGGTGATGTCATAATGATCGTCATGGCGACGGTGATGTCATAATGGTCGTCATGCCGACGATGATGTCATAATGGTCGTCATGGCGAAGATGATGTCATAATGGTCGTCATGGCGACGATGACGTCATAATGGTCGTCATGGCGACGGTGACGTCATAATGGTCGTCATGGCGACGATGATGTCATAATGGTCGTCATGGCGACGGTGATGTCATAATAGTCGTCATGGCGACGATGATGTCATAATGGTCGTCATGCCGACGATGATGTCATAATGGTCGTCATGGCGACGGTGTTGCCATAATGGTCGTCATGGCGACGATGATATCATAATGGTCGTCATGGCGACGATGATGTCAGTATGGTCGTCATGGCTTTGGTGATGTCTTAATGGTCGTCATGGCGACGGTGATGTCATAATGGTCGTCATGTCAATGGTGATGTCAGAATGGTCGTCATGGCGACGATGATGTCAGTATGGTGGTCATGGCTTTGGTGATGTCATAATGGTCGTCATGGCGACGATGATGTCATAATGGTCGTCATGGCGACGATGATGTCAATATGGTTGTAATGGCTTTGGTGATGTCATACTGGTCATCATGGCGACGGTGTTGCCATAATGGTCGTCATGGCGACGATGACGTCATAATGGTCGTCATGGCGACGATGATGTCATAATGGTCGTCATGGCGACGATGATGTCATACTGGTCGTCATGGCGACGGTGTTGCCATAATGGTCGTCATGGCGACGATGATGTCATAATGGTCGTCATGGCGACGATGATGTCATAATGGTCGTCATACCGACGATGATGTCATAATGGTCGTAATGGCGAAGATGATGTCATAATGGTCGTCATGGCGACGATGATGTCATAATGGTCGTCTTGCCGACGATGATGTCATAATGGTCGTCATGACGACGGTGATGTCATAATAGTCGTCATGGCGACGATGATGTCATAATGGTCGTCTTGCCGACGATGATGTCATAATGGTCGTCATGGCGACGGTGTTGCCATAATGGTTGTCATGGCGACGATCATGTCATAATGGTCGTCATGGCGACGATGATGTCATAATGGTCGTCATGGCGACGATGATGTCAGTATGGTGGTCATGGCTTTGGTGATGTCATAATGGTCGTCATGGCAATGGTGATGTCAGAATGGTCGTCATGGCGACGATGATGTCAGTATGGTGGTGATGGCTTTGGTGATGTCATAATGGTCGTCATGGCGACGATGATGTCATAATGGTCGTCATGGCGACGATGATGTCATAATGGTCGTCATGGCGACGATGATGTCATACTGGTCGTCATGGCGACGGTATTGCCATAATGGTCATTATGGCGACGATGATGTCATAATGGTCGTCATGCCGACGATGATGTCATAATGGTCGTCATGGCGACGATGATGTCAGTATGGTGGTCATGGCTTTGGTGATGTCATAATGGTCGTCATGGCGACGGTGATGTCATAATGGTCGTCATGGCAATGGTGATGTCAGAATGGTCGTCATGGCGACGGTGATGTCAGTATGGTGGCCATGGCTTTGGTGATGTCATAATGGTCGTCATGGCGACGATGATGTCAATATGGTTGTCATGGCTTTGGTGATGTCATAATGGTCGTCAAGGCGACGGTGATGTCATAATGGTCGTCATGGCGACGATGATGTCATAATGGTCGTCACGGCGACGGTGATGTCATAATTGTCGTCATGGCGACGATGATGTCATACTGGTCGTCATGGCGACGGTGTTGCCATAATGGTCGTCATGGCGACGATGACGTCATATTGGTCGTCATGGCGACGATGATGTCATAATGGTCATCATGGCAACGATGACGTCATAATGGTCATCATGGCGACGATGATGTCATAATGGTAGTCATGGCGACGATGATGTCATACTGGTCGTCATGGCGACGGTGTTGCCATAATGGTCGTCATGGCGACGGTGATGTCATAATGATCGTCATGGCGACGGTGATGTCATAATGGTCGTCATGCCGACGATGATGTCATAATGGTCGTCATGGCGAAGATGATGTCATAATGGTCGTCATGGCGACGATGACGTCATAATGGTCGTCATGGCGACGGTGACGTCATAATGGTCGTCATGGCGACGATGATGTCATAATGGTCGTCATGGCGACGGTGATGTCATAATAGTCGTCATGGCGACGATGATGTCATAATGGTCGTCATGCCGACGATGATGTCATAATGGTCGTCATGGCGACGGTGTTGCCATAATGGTCGTCATGGCGACGATGATATCATAATGGTCGTCATGGCGACGATGATGTCAGTATGGTCGTCATGGCTTTGGTGATGTCTTAATGGTCGTCATGGCGACGGTGATGTCATAATGGTCGTCATGTCAATGGTGATGTCAGAATGGTCGTCATGGCGACGATGATGTCAGTATGGTGGTCATGGCTTTGGTGATGTCATAATGGTCGTCATGGCGACGATGATGTCATAATGGTCGTCATGGCGACGATGATGTCAATATGGTTGTAATGGCTTTGGTGATGTCATACTGGTCATCATGGCGACGGTGTTGCCATAATGGTCGTCATGGTGACGATGATGTCATAATGGTCGTCATGGCAACGATGATGTCATAATGGTCTTCATACCGACGATGATGTCATAATGGTCGTCATGGCGAAGATGATGTCATAATGGTCGTCATGGCGACGATGATGTCATAATGGTCGTCATGGCGACGATGATGTCATAATGGTCGTCATGGCGACGATGACGTCATAATGGTCGTCACCGCGACGGTGATGTCATAATGGTCGTCATGGCGACGATGATGTCATAATGGTCGTCATGGCGACGATGACGTCATAATGGTCGTCACGGCGACGATGATGTCATAATGGTCGTCATGGCGACGATGACGTCATAATGGTCGTCACAGCGACGGTGATGTCATAATAGTCGCCATGGCGACGATGATGTCATACTGGTTGTCATGGCGACGGTGTTGCCATAATGGTCGTCATGGCGACGATGATGTCATATGGTCATCATGGCGACGATGATGTCATAATGGTCGTCATGGCGACGATGACGTCATAATGGTCGTCACCGCGACGGTGATGTCATAATGGTCGTCATGGCGACGATGATGTCATAATGGTCGTCATGGCGACGATGACGTCATAATGGTCGTCACGGCGACGATGATGTCATAATGGTCGTCATGGCGACGATGACGTCATAATGGTCGTCATGGCGACGATGATGTCATAATGGTCGTCATGGCGACGATGATGTCATACTGGTCGTCATGGCGACGGTGTTGCCATAATGGTCGTCATGGCGACGATGATGTCATAATGGTCGTCATGGCGACGATGATGTCATAATGGTCGTCATACCGACGATGATGTCATAATGGTCGTAATGGCGAAGATGATGTCATAATGGTCGTCATGGCGACGATGATGTCATAATGGTCGTCTTGCCGACGATAATGTCATAATGGTCGTCATGACGACGGTGATGTCATAATAGTCGTCATGGCGACGATGATGTCATAATGGTCGTCTTGCCGACGATGATGTCATAATGGTCGTCATGGCGACGGTGTTGCCATAATGGTCGTCATGGCGACGATCATGTCATAATGGTCGTCATGGCGACGATGATGTCATAATGGTCGTCATGGCGACGATGATGTCAGTATGGTGGTCATGGCTTTGGTGATGTCATAATGGTCGTCATGGCAATGGTGATGTCAGAATGGTCGTCATGGCGACGATGATGTCAGTATGGTGGTGATGGCTTTGGTGATGTCATAATGGTCGTCATGGCGACGATGATGTCATAATGGTCGTCATGGCGACGATGATGTCATAATGGTCGTCATGGCGACGATGATGTCATACTGGTCGTCATGGCGACGGTATTGCCATAATGGTCATCATGGCGACGATGATGTCATAATGGTCGTCATGCCGACGATGATGTCATAATGGTCGTCATGGCGACGATGATGTCAGTATGGTGGTCATGGCTTTGGTGATGTCATAATGGTCGTCATGGCGACGGTGATGTCATAATGGTCGTCATGGCAATGGTGATGTCAGAATGGTCGTCATGGCGACGGTGATGTCAGTATGGTGGCCATGGCTTTGGTGATGTCATAATGGTCGTCATGGCGACGATGATGTCAATATGGTTGTCATGGCTTTGGTGATGTCATAATGGTCGTCAAGGCGACGGTGATGTCATAATGGTCGTCATGGCGACGATGATGTCATACTGGTCGTCATGGCGACGGTGTTGCCATAATGGTCGTCATGGCGACGATGACGTCATATTGGTCGTCATGGCGACGATGATGTCATAATGGTCATCATGGCAACGATGACGTCATAATGGTCATCATGGCGACGATGATGTCATAATGGTAGTCATGGCGACGATGATGTCATACTGGTCGTCATGGCGACGGTGTTGCCATAATGGTCGTCATGGCGACGATGATGTCATAATGATCGTCATGGCGACGGTGATGTCGTAATGGTCGTCATGCCGACGATGATGTCATAATGGTCGTCATGGCGAAGATGATGTCATAATGGTCGTCATGGCGACGATGACGTCATAATGGTCGTCATGGCGACGGTGACGTCATAATGGTCGTCATGGCGACGATGATGTCATAATGGTCGTCATGGCGACGGTGATGTCATAATAGTCGTCATGGCGACGATGATGTCATAATGGTCGTCATGCCGACGATGATGTCATAATGGTCGTCATGGCGACGGTGTTGCCATAATGGTCGTCATGGCGACGATGATATCATAATGGTCGTCATGGCGACGATAATGTCAGTATGGTCGTCATGGCTTTGGTGATGTCTTAATGGTCGTCATGGCGACGGTGATGTCATAATGGTCGTCATGTCAATGGTGATGTCAGAATGGTCGTCATGGCGACGATGATGTCAGTATGGTGGTCATGGCTTTGGTGATGTCATAATGGTCGTCATGGCGACGATGATGTCATAATGGTCGTCATGGCGACGATGATGTCAATATGGTTGTAATGGCTTTGGTGATGTCATACTGGTCATCATGGCGACGGTGTTGCCATAATGGTCGTCATGGCGACGATGATGTCATAATGGTCGTCATGGCGACGATGATGTCATAATGGTCTTCATACCGACGATGATGTCATAATGGTCGTCATGGCGAAGATGATGTCATAATGGTCGTCATGGCGACGATGATGTCATAATGGTCGTCATGGCGACGGTGATGTCATAATGGTCGTCATGGCAATGGTGATGTCAGAATGGTTGTCATGGCGACGATGATGTCAGTATGGTGGCCATGGCTTTGGTGATGTCATAATGGTCGTCATGGCGACGATGATGTCAATATGGTTGTCATGGCTTTGGTGATGTCATAATGGTCGTCATGGCGACCGTGATGTCATAATGGTCGTCATGCCGACGATGATGCCATAATGGTCGTCATGGAGACGGTGTTGACATAATGGTCGTCATGGCGACGATGATGTCATAATGGTCGTCATGGCGACGATGATGTCAATATGGTCGTCATGGCTTTGGTGATGTCATAATGGTCGTCATGGCGACGGTGATGTCATAATGGTCGTCATGGCGACGATGCTGTCATAATGGTCGTCACGACGACGATGATGTCATAATGGTCGTCACGGCGACGGTGATGTCATAATGGTCGCCATGGCGACGATGATGTCACAACGGTCGTCATGGCGACGATGATGTCATAATGGTCGTCATGGCGACGATGATGTCATACTGGTCGTCATGGCGACGGTGTTGCCATAATGGTCGTCATGGCGACGATGATGTCATAATGGTCGTCATGGCGACGGTGATGTCATAATGGTCGTCAAGCCGACGATGATGTCAGTATGGTGGTCATGGCTTTGGTGATGTCATAATGGTCGTCATGGCGACGATGATGTCATAATGGTCGTCATAGCGACGATGATGTCATAATGGTCGTCATGGCGACGATGGTGTCAGTATGGTGGTCATGGCTTTGGTGATGTCATAATGGTCGTCATGGCGACGATGATGTCATAATGGTCGTCATGGCGACGATGATGTCAATATGGTTGTCATGGCTTTGGTGATGTCATAATGGTCGACATGGCGATGGTGATGTCATAATGGTCGTCATGGCGACGATGATGTCATAATGGTCGTCATGGCGACGATGATGTCATACTGGTCGTCATGGCGACGGTGTTGCCATAATGGTAGTCATGGCGACGAAGATGTCATACTGGTCGTCATGGCGACGGTGTTGCCATAATGGTCGTCATGGCGACGATGATGTCATAATGATCGTCATGGCGACGGTGATGTCATAATGGTCGTCATGCCGACGATGATGTCATAATGGTCGTCATGGCAAAGATGATGTCATAATGGTCGTCATGGCGAAGATGATGTCATAATGGTCGTCATGCCGACGATGATGTCATAATGGTCGTCATGGCGACGATGATATCATAATGGTCGTCATGGCGACGATGATGTCAGTATGGTGGTCATGGCTTTGGTGATGTCATAATGGTCGTCATGGCGACGGTGATGTCATAATGGTCGTCATGGCAATGGTGATGTCAGAATGGTCGTCATGGCGACGATGATGTCAGTATGGTGGTCATGGCTTTGGTGATGTCATAATGGTCGTCATGGTGACGATGACGTCATAATGGTCGTCATGGCGACGATGATGTCATAATGGTCGTCATGGCGACGATGATGTCATACTGGTCGTCATGGCGACGGTGTTGCCATAATGGTCGTCATGGCGACGATGATGTCATAATGGTCGTCATGGCGACGATGATGTCATAATGGTCGTCATGGCGACGATGATGTCATAATGGTCGTCATGGCGACGATGATGTCATAATGGTCGTCTTGCCGACGATGATGTCATAATGGTCGTCATGACGACGGTGATGTCATAATAGTCGTCATGGCGACGATGATGTCATAATGGTCGTCTTGCCGACGATGATGTCATAATGGTCGTCATGGCGACGGTGTTGCCATAATGGTCGTCATGGCGACGATCATGTCATAATGGTCGTCATGGCGACGATGATGTCATAATGGTCGTCATGGCGACGATGATGTCAGTATGGTGGTCATGGCTTTGGTGATGTCATAATGGTCGTCATGGCAATGGTGATGTCAGAATGGTCGTCATGGCGACGATGATGTCAGTATGGTGGTGATGGCTTTGGTGATGTCATAATGGTCGTCATGGCGACGATGATGTCATAATGGTCGTCATGGCGACGATGATGTCATAATGGTCGTCATGGCGACGATGATGTCATACTGGTCGTCATGGCGACGGTATTGCCATAATGGTCATCATGGCGACGATGATGTCATAATGGTCGTCATGCCGACGATGATGTCATAATGGTCGTCATGGCGACGATGATGTCAGTATGGTGGTCATGGCTTTGGTGATGTCATAATGGTCGTCATGGCGACGGTGATGTCATAATGATCGTCATGGCAATGGTGATGTCAGAATGGTCGTCATGGCGACGGTGATGTCAGTATGGTGGCCATGGCTTTGGTGATGTCATAATGGTCGTCATGGCGACGATGATGTCATAATGGTCGTCATGGCGACGATGATGTCATAATGGTCGTCATGGCGACGATGATGTCAATATGGTTGTCATGGCTTTGGTGATGTCATAATGGTCGTCAAGGCGACGGTGATGTCATAATGGTCGTCATGGCGACGATGATGTCATAATGGTCGTCACGGCGACGGTGATGTCATAATTTTCGTCATGGCGACGATGATGTCATACTGGTCGTCATGGCGACGGTGTTGCCATAATGGTCGTCATGGCGACGATGACGTCATATTGGTCGTCATGGCGACGATGATGTCATAATGGTCGTCATGGCAACGATGACGTCATAATGGTCGTCATGGCGACGATGATGTCATACTGGTCGTCATGGCGACGGTGTTGCCATAATGGTCGTCATGGCGACGATGATGTCATAATGATCGTCATGGCGATGGTGATGTCATAATGGTCGTCATGCCGACGATGATGTCATAATGGTCGTCATGGCGAAGATGATATAATGGTCGTCATGGCGACGATGACGTCATAATGGTCGTCATGGCGACGATGACGTCATAATGGTCGTCATGGCGGCGATGATGTCATAATGGTCGTCATGGCGACGGTGATGTCATAATAGTCGTCATGGCGACGATGATGTCATAATGGTCGTCATGCCGACGATGATGTCATAATGGTCGTCATGGCGACGGTGTTGCCATAATGGTCGTCATGGCGACGATGATATCATAATGGTCGTCATGGCGACGATGATGTCAGTATGGTCGTCATGGCTTTGGTGATGTCTTAATGGTCGTCATGGCGACGGTGATGTCATAATGGTCGTCATGGCAATGGTGATGTCAGAATGGTCGTCATGGCGACGATGATGTCAGTATGGTGGTCATGGCTTTGGTGATGTCATAATGGTCGTCATGGCGACGATGATGTCATAATGGTCGTCATGGCGACGATGATGTCAATATGGTTGTAATGGCTTTGGTGATGTCATAATGTTCGTCATGGCGACGGTGATGTCATAATGGTCGTCATGGCGACGATGATGTCATAATGGTCGTCACGGCGACGATGATGTCATAATGGTCGTCACTGCGACGGTGATGTCATAATGGTCGTCATGGCGACGATGATGTCATAATGGTCGTCATAGCGACGATGATGTCATAATGGTCGTCATGGCGACGATGATGTCAGTATGGTGGTCATGGCTTTGGTGATGTCATAATGGTCGTCATGGCGACGATGATGTCATAATGGTCGTCATGGCGACGATGATGTCAATATGGTTGTCATGGCTTTGGTGATGTCATAATGGTCGACATGGCGATGGTGATGTCATAATGGTCGTCATGGCGACGATGATGTCATAATGGTCGTCATGGCGACGATGATGTCATAATGGTCGCCACGGCGACGGTGATGTCATAATGGTCGTCATGGCGACGATGATGTCATACTGGTCGTCATGGCGACGGTGTTGCCATAATGGTCGTCATGGCGACGATGATGTCATAATGGTCGTCATGGCGACGATGATGTCATACTGGTCGTCATGGCGACGGTGTTGCCATAATGGTAGTCATGGCGACGAAGATGTCATACTGGTCGTCATGGCGACGGTGTTGCCATAATGGTCGTCATGGCGACGATGATGTCATAATGATCGTCATGGCGACGGTGATGTCATAATGGTCGTCATGCCGACGATGATGTCATAATGGTCGTCATGGCGAAGATGATGTCATAATGGTCGTCATGGCGAAGATGATGTCATAATGGTCGTCATGCCGACGATGATGTCATAATGGTCGTCATGGCGACGATGATATCATAATGGTCGTCATGGCGACGATGATGTCAGTATGGTGGTCATGGCTTTGGTGATGTCATAATGGTCGTCATGGCGACGGTGATGTCATAATGGTCGTCATGGCAATGGTGATGTCAGAATGGTCGTCATGGCGACGATGATGTCAGTATGGTGGTCATGGCTTTGGTGATGTCATAATGGTCATCATGGCGACGATGACGTCATAATGGTCGTCATGTCGACGATGATGTCATAATGGTCGTCATGGCGACGATGATGTCATACTGGTCGTCATGGCGACGGTGTTGCCATAATGGTCGTCATGGCGACGATGATGTCATAATGGTCGTCATGGCGACGATGATGTCATAATGGTCGTCATACCGACGATGATGTCATAATGGTCGTCATGGCGAAGATGATGTCATAATGGTCGTCATGGCGACGATGATGTCATAATGGTCGTCTTGCCGACGATGATGTCATAATGGTCGTCATGACGACGGTGATGTCATAATAGTCGTCATGGCGACGATGATGTCATAATGGTCGTCTTGCCGACGATGATGTCATAATGGTCGTCATGGCGACGGTGTTGCCATAATGGTCGTCATGGCGACGATCATGTCATAATGGTCGTCATGGCGACGATGATGTCATAATGGTCGTCATGGCGACGATGATGTCAGTATGGTGGTCATGGCTTTGGTGATGTCATAATGGTCGTCATGGCAATGGTGATGTCAGAATGGTCGTCATGGCGACGATGATGTCAGTATGGTGGTGATGGCTTTGGTGATGTCATAATGGTCGTCATGGCGACGATGATGTCATAATGGTCGTCATGGCGACGATGATGTCATAATGGTCGTCATGGCGACGATGATGTCATACTGGTCGTCATGGCGACGGTATTGCCATAATGGTCATCATGGCCACGATGATGTCATAATGGTCGTCATGCCGACGATGATGTCATAATGGTCGTCATGGCGACGATGATGTCAGTATGGTGGTCATGGCTTTGGTGATGTCATAATGGTCGTCATGGCGACGGTGATGTCATAATGATCGTCATGGCAATGGTGATGTCAGAATGGTCGTCATGGCGACGGTGATGTCAGTATGGTGGCCATGACTTTGGTGATGTCATAATGGTCGTCATGGCGACGATGATGTCATAATGGTCGTCATGGCGACGATGATGTCATAAAGGTCGTCATGGCGCCGATGATGTCAATATGGTCGTCATGGCTTTGGTGATGTCATAATGGTCGTCAAGGCGACGGTGATGTCATAATGGTCGTCATGGCGACGATGATGTCATAATGGTCGTCACGGCGACGGTGATGTCATAATTTTCGTCATGGCGACGATGATGTCATACTGGTCGTCATGGCGACGGTGTTGCCATAATGGTAGTCATGGCGACGATGACGTCATATTGGTCGTCATGGCGACGATGATGTCATAATGGTCGTCATGGCAACGATGACGTCATAATGGTCGTCATGGCGACGATGATGTCATACTGGTCGTCATGGCGACGGTGTTGCCATAATGGTCGTCATGGCGACGATGATGTCATAATGATCGTCATGGCGACGGTGATGTCATAATGGTCGTCATGCCGACGATGATGTCATAATGGTCGTCATGGCGAAGATGATATCATAATGGTCGTCATGGCGACGATGACGTCATAATGGTCGTCATGGCGACGATGACGTCATAATGGTCGTCATGGCGACGATGATGTCATAATGGTCGTCATGGCGACGGTGATGTCATAATAGTCGTCATGGCGACGATGATGTCATAATGGTCGTCATGCCGACGATGATGTCATAATGGTCGTCATGGCGACGGTGTTGCCATAATGGTCGTCATGGCGACGATGATATCATAATGGTCGTCATGGCGACGATGATGTCAGTATGGTCGTCATGGCTTTGGTGATGTCTTAATGGTCGTCATGGCGACGGTGATGTCATAATGGTCGTCATGGCAATGGTGATGTCAGAATGGTCGTCATGGCGACGATGATGTCAGTATGGTGGTCATGGCTTTGGTGATGTCATAATGGTCGTCATGGCGACGATGATGTCATAATGGTCGTCATGGCGACGATGATGTCAATATGGTTGTAATGGCTTTGGTGATGTCATAATGTTCGTCATGGCGACGGTGATGTCATAATGGTCGTCATGGCGACGATGATGTCATAATGGTCGTCACGGCGACGATGATGTCATAATGGTCGTCACCGCGACGGTGATGTCATAATGGTCGTCACCGCGACGGTGATGTCATAATGGTCGTCATGGCGACGATGATGTCTTACTGGTCGTCATGGCGACGGTGTTGCCATAATGGTCGTCATGGCGACGATGATGTCATATGGTCGTCATGGCGACGATGATGTCATAATGGTCGTCATGGCGACGGTGACGTCATAATGGTCGTCACGGCGACGATGATGTCATAATGGTCGTCATGGCGACGATGACGTCATAATTGTCGTCATGGCGACGATGATGTCATAATGGTCGTCATGGCGACGATGATGTCATACTGGTCATCATGGCGACGGTGTTGCCATAATGGTCGTCATGGCGACGATGATGTCATAATGGTCGTCATGGCGACGATGATGTCATAATGGTCTTCATACCGACGATGATGTCATAATGGTCGTCATGGCGAAGATGATGTCATAATGGTCGTCATGGCGACGATGATGTCATAATGGTCGTCATGGCGACGGTGATGTCATAATGGTCGTCATGGCAATGGTGATGTCAGAATGGTCGTCATGGCGACGATGATGTCAGTATGGTGGTCATGGCTTTGGTGATGTCATAATGGTCGTCATGGCGACGATGATGTCATAATGGTCGTCATGGCGACGATGATGTCAATATGGTTGTAATGGCTTTGGTGATGTCATAATGTTCGTCATGGCGCCGGTGATGTCATAATGGTCGTCATGGCGACGATGATGTCATAATGGTCGTCACGGCGACGATGATGTCATAATGGTCGTCACCGCGACGGTGATGTCATAATGGTCGTCACCGCGACGGTGATGTCATAATGGTCGTCATGGCGACGATGATGTCATACTGGTCGTCATGGCGACGGAGTTGCCATAATGGTCGTCATGGCGACGATGATGTCATATGGTCGTCATGGCGACGATGATGTCATAATGGTCGTCATGGCGACAATGACGTCATAATGGTCGTCACGGCGACGATGATGTCATAATGGTCGTCATGGTGACGATGACGTCATAATTGTCGTCATGGCGACGATGATGTCATAATGGTCGTCATGGCGACGATGATGTCATACTGGTCGTCATGGCGACGGTGTTGCCATAATGGTCGTCATGGCGACGATAATGTCATAATGGTCGTCATGGCGAAGATGATGTCATAATAGTCGTCATCGCGACGATGATGTCATAATGGTCGTCTTGCCAACGATGATGTCATAATGGTCGTCATGGCGACGGTGTTGCCATAATGGTCGTCATGGCGACGATGATGTCATAATGGTCGTCATGGCGACGATGATGTCATAATGGTCGTCATGGCGACGATGATGTCAGTATGGTGGTCATGGCTTTGGTGATGTCATAATGGTCGTCATGGCAATGGTGATGTCAGAATGGTCGTCATTGCGATGATGATGTCAGTATGGTGGTCATGGCTTTGGTGATGTCATAATGGTCGTCATGGCGACGATGATGCCATAATGGTCGTCATGGCGACGATGATGTCAATATGGTTGTCATGGCTTTGGTGATGTCATAATGGTCGTCATGGCGACGGTGATGTCATAATGGTCGTCATGGCGACGATGATGTCATAATGGTCGTCACGGCGACGATGAAGTCATAATGGTCGTCACGGCGACGGTGATGTCATAATGGTCGTCATGGCGACGATGATGTAATACTGGTCGTCATGGCGACGGTGTTGCCATAATGGTCGTCATGGCGACGATGATGTCATAATGGTCGTCATGGCGACGATGATGTCAGTATGGTGGTCATGGCTTTGGTGATGTCATAATGGTCGTCATGGCGACGGTGATGTCATAATGGTCGTCATGGCAATGGTGATGTCAGAATGGTTGTCATGGCGACGATGATGTCAGTATGGTGGCCATGGCTTTGGTGATGTCATAATGGTCGTCATGGCGACGATGATGTCATAATGGTCGTCATGGCGACGATGATGTCAATATGGTTGTCATGGCTTTGGTGATGTCATAATGGTCGTCATGGCGACGGTGATGTCATAATGGTCGTCATGCCGACGATGATGCCATAATGGTCGTCATGGCGACGGTGTTGACATAATGGTCGTCATGGCGACGATGATGTCATAATGGTCGTCATGGCGACGATGATGTCAATATGGTCGTCATGGCTTTGGTGATGTCATAATGGTCGTCATGGCGACGGTGATGTCATAATGGTTGTTATGGCGACGATGCTGTCATAATGGTCGTCACGGCGACGATGATGTCATAATGGTCGTCACGGCGACGGTAATGTCATAATGGTCGCCATGGCGACGATGATGTCATACTGGTCGTCATGGCGACGGTGTTGCCATAATGGTCGTCATGGCGACGGTGATGTCATAATAGTCGTCATGGCGACGATGATGTCAGTATGGTGGTCATGGCTTTGGTGATGTCATAATGGTCGTCATGGCGACGGTGTTGCCATAATGGTCGTCATGGCGACTATGATGTCATAATGGTCGTCATGGCGACGATGATGTCAGTATGGTGGTCATGGCTTTGGTGATGTCATAATGGTCGTCATGGCGACAATGATGTCAGTATGGTGCTCATGGCTTTGGTGATGTCATAATGTTCGTCATGGCGACGGTGATGTCATAATGGTCGTCATGGCAATGGTGATGTCAGAATGGTCGTCATGGAGACGATGATGTCAGTATGGTGGTCATGGCTTTGGTGATGTCATAATGGTCGTCATGGCGACGATGATGTCATAATGGTCGTCACGGCGACGATGATGTCATAATGGTCGTCACGGCGGCGGTAATGTCATAATTGTCGTCATGGCGACGATGATGTCATACTGTCGTCATGGCGACGGTGTTGCCATAAAGGTCGTCATGGCGACGATGATGTCATAATGGTCATCATGGCGACGATGACGTCATAATGGTCGTCATGGCGACGATGACGTCATAATGGTCGTCATGGCGACAATGATGTCATAATGGTCGTCATGCCGACGATGATGTCATACTGGTCGTCATGGCGACAGTGTTGCCATAATGGTCGTCATGGCGACGATGATGTCATAATGGTCGTCATGCCGACGATGATGTCATAATGGTCGTCACGGCGACGATGATGTCATAATTGTCGTCATGGCGACGATGATGTCATGCTGGTCGTCATGGCGACGGTGTTGCCATAATGGTCGTCATGGCGACGATGACGTCATATTGGTCGTCATGGCGACGATGATGTCATAATGGTCGTCATGGCGACGATGACGTCATAATGGTCGTCATGGCGACGATGATGTCATAATGGTAGTCATGGCGACGATGATGTCATAATGGTCGTCATGGCGACGATGACGTCATAATGGTCGTCATGGTGACGATGACGTCATAATGGTCGTCATACCGACGATGATGTCATAATGTTCGTCATGGCGAAGATGATGTTATAATAGTCGTCATCGCGACGATGATGTCATAATGGTCGTCTTGCCAACGATGATGTCATAATGGTCGTCAAGGCGACGGTGTTGCCATAATGGTCGTCATGGCGACGATGATGTCATAATGGTCGTCATGGCGACGATGATGTCATAATGGTCGTCATGGCGACGATGATGTCAGTATGGTGGTCATGGCTTTGGTGATGTCATAATTTTCGTCATGGCAATGGTGATGTCAGAATGGTCGTCATGGCGACGATGATGTCAATATGGTGGTCATGGCTTTGGTGATGTCATAATGGTCGTCGTGGCGACGATGATGCCATAATGGTCGTCATGGCGACGATGATGTCAATATGGTTGTCATGGCTTTGGTGATGTCATAATGGTCGTCATGGCGACGGTGATGTCATAATGGTCGTCATGGCGACGATGATGTCATAATGGTCGTCACGGCGACGATGATGTCATAATGGTCGTCACGGCGACGGTGATGTCATAATGGTCGTCATGGCGACGATGATGTCATACTGGTCGTCATGGCGACGGTGTTGCCATAATGGTCGTCATGGCGTGGCGACGATGATGTCATAATGGTCGTCATGGCGACGATGATGTCAGTATGGTGGTCATGGCTTTGGTGATGTCATAATGGTCGTCATGGCGACGGTGATGTCATAATGGTCGTCATGGCAATGGTGATGTCAGAATGGTTGTCATGGCGACGATGATGTCATTATGGTGGCCATGGCTTTGGTGATGTCATAATGGTCGTCATGGCGACGATGATGTCATAATGGTCGTCATGGCGACGATGATGTCAATATGGTTGTCATGGCTTTGGTGATGTCATAATGGTCGTCATGGCGACGGTGATGTCATAATGGTCGTCATGCCGACGATGATGCCATAATGGTCGTCATGGCGACGGTGTTGACATAATGGTCGTCATGGCGACGATGATGTCATAATGGTCGTCATGGCGACGATGATGTCATAATGGTCGTCACGGCGACGGTGATGTCATAATTGTCGTCATGGCGACGATGATGTCATACTGGTCGTCATGGCGACGGTGTTGCCATAATGGTCGTCATGGCGACGATGACGTCATATTGGTCGTCATGGCGACGATGATGTCATAATGGTCGTCATGGCAACGATGACGTCATAATGGTAGTCATGGCGACGATGATGTCATACTGGTCGTCATGGCGACGGTGTTGCCATAATGGTCGTCATGGCGACGATGATGTCATAATGATCGTCATGGCGACGGTGATGTTATAATGGTCGTCATGCCGACGATGATGTCATAATGGTCGTCATGGCGAAGATGATGTCATAATGGTCGTCATGGCGACGATGACGTCATAATGGTCGTCATGGCGACGATGACGTCATAATGGTCGTCATGGCGACGATGATGTCATAATGGTCGTCATGGCGACGGTGATGTCATAATAGTCGTCATGGCGACGATGATGTCATAATGGTCGTCATGCCGACGATGATGTCAGTATGGTCGTCATGGCTTTGGTGATGTCTTAATGGTCGTCATGGCGACGGTGATGTCATAAAGGTCGTCATGTCAATGGTGATGTCAGAATGGTCGTCATGGCGACGATGATGTCAGTATGGTGGTCATGGCTTTGGTGATGTCATAATGGTCGTCATGGCGACGATGATGTCATAATGGTCGTCATGGCGACGATGATGTCAATATGGTTGTAATGGCTTTGGTGATGTCATAATGTTCGTCATGGCGACGGTGATGTCATAATGGTCGTCATGGCGTCGATGATGTCATAATGGTCGTCACGGCGACGATGATGTCATAATGGTCGTCACCGCGACGGTGATGTCATAATGGTCGTCACCGCGACGGTGATGTCATAATGGTCGTCATGGCGACGATGATGTCATACTGGTCGTCATGGCGACGGTGTTGCCATAATGGTCGTCATGGCGACGATGATGTCATATGGTCATCATGGCGACGGTGTTGCCATAATGGTCGTCATGGCGACGGTGACGTCATAATGGTCGTCACGGCGACGATGATGTCATAATGGTCGTCATGGCGACGATGACGTCATAATTGTCGTCATGGCGACGATGATGTCATAATGGTCGTCATGGCGACGATGATGTCATACTGGTCATCATGGCGACGGTGTTGCCATAATGGTCGTCATGGCGACGATGATGTCATAATGGTCGTCATGGCGACGATGATGTCATAATGGTCTTCATACCGACGATGATGTCATAATGGTCGTCATGGCGAAGATGATGTCATAATGGTCGTCATGGCGACGATGATGTCATAATGGTCGTCATGGCGACGGTGATGTCATAATGGTCGTCATGGCAATGGTGATGTCAGAATGGTTGTCATGGCGACGATGATGTCAGTATGGTGGCCATGGCTTTGGTGATGTCATAATGGTCGTCATGGCGACGATGATGTCAATATGGTTGTCATGGCTTTGGTGATGTCATAATGGTCGTCATGGCGACCGTGATGTCATAATGGTCGTCATGCCGACGATGATGCCATAATGGTCGTCATGGAGACGGTGTTGACATAATGGTCGTCATGGCGACGATGATGTCATAATGGTCGTCATGGCGACGATGATGTCAATATGGTCGTCATGGCTTTGGTGATGTCATAATGGTCGTCATGGCGACGGTGATGTCATAATGGTCGTCATGGCGACGATGCTGTCATAATGGTCGTCACGACGACGATGATGTCATAATGGTCGTCACGGCGACGGTGATGTCATAATGGTCGCCATGGCGACGATGATGTCATAACGGTCGTCATGGCGACGATGATGTCATAATGGTCGTCATGGCGACGATGATGTCATACTGGTCGTCATGGCGACGGTGTTGCCATAATGGTCGTCATGGCGACGATGATGTCATAATGGTCGTCATGGCGACGGTGATGTCATAATGGTCGTCAAGCCGACGATGATGTCAGTATGGTGGTCATGGCTTTGGTGATGTCATAATGGTCGTCATGGCGACGATGATGTCATAATGGTCGTCATAGCGACGATGATGTCATAATGGTCGTCATGGCGACGATGATGTCAGTATGGTGGTCATGGCTTTGGTGATGTCATAATGGTCGTCATGGCGACGATGATGTCATAATGGTCGTCATGGCGACGATGATGTCAATATGGTTGTCATGGCTTTGGTGATGTCATAATGGTCGACATGGCGATGGTGATGTCATAATGGTCGTCATGGCGACGATGATGTCATAATGGTCGTCATGGCGACGATGATGTCATAATGGTCGCCACGGCGACGGTGATGTCATAATGGTCGTCATGGCGACGATGATGTCATACTGGTCGTCATGGCGACGCTGTTGCCATAATGGTCGTCATGGCGATGATGATGTCATAATGGTCGTCATGGCGACGATGATGTCATACTGGTCGTCATGGCGACGGTGTTGCCATAATGATAGTCATGGCGACGAAGATGTCATACTGGTCGTCATGGCGACGGTGTTGCCATAATGGTCGTCATGGCGACGATGATGTCATAATGATCGTCATGGCGACGGTGATGTCATAATGGTCGTCATGCCGACGATGATGTCATAATGGTCGTCATGGCGAAGATGATGTCATAATGGTCGTCATGGCGAAGATGATGTCATAATGGTCGTCATGCCGACGATGATGTCATAATGATCGTCATGGCGACGATGATATCATAATGGTCGTCATGGCGACGATGATGTCAGTATGGTGGTCATGGCTTTGGTGATGTCATAATGGTCGTCATGGCGACGGTGATGTCATAATGGTCGTCATGGCAATGGTGATGTCATAATGGTCGTCATGGCGACGGTGTTGCCATAATGGTCGTCATGGCGACGATGATGTCATAATGGTCGTCATGGCGACGATGATGTCATAATGGTCGTCATGGCGACGATGATGTCATAATGGTCGTCTTGCCGACGATGATGTCATAATGGTCGTCATGACGACGGTGATGTCATAATAGTCGTCATGGCGACGATGATGTCATAATGGTCGTCTTGCCGACGATGATGTCATAATGGTCGTCATGGCGACGGTGATGTCATAATAGTCGTCATGGCGACGATGATGTCATAATGGTCGTCTTTCTGACGATGATGTCATAATGGTCGTCATGGCGACGGTGTTGCCATAATGGTCGTCATGGCGACGATCATGTCATAATGGTCGTCATGGCGACGATGATGTCATAATGGTCGTCATGGCGACGATGATGTCAGTATGGTGGTCATGGCTTTGGTGATGTCATAATGGTCGTCATGGCAATGGTGATGTCAGAATGGTCGTCATGGCGACGATGATGTCAGTATGGTGGTGATGGCTTTGGTGATGTCATAATGGTCGTCATGGCGACGATGATGTCATAATGGTCGTCATGGCGACGGTGATGTCATAATGGTCGTCAAGCCGACGATGATGTCAGTATGGTGGTCATGGCTTTGGTGATGTCATAATGGTCGTCATGGCGACGATGATGTCATAATGGTCGTCATAGCGACGATGATGTCATAATGGTCGTCATGGCGACGATGATGTCAGTATGGTGGTCATGGCTTTGGTGATGTCATAATGGTCGTCATGGCGACGATGATGTCATAATGGTCGTCATGGCGACGATGATGTCAATATGGTTGTCATGGCTTTGGTGATGTCATAATGGTCGACATGGCGATGGTGATGTCATAATGGTCGTCATGGCGACGATGATGTCATAATGGTCGTCATGGCGACGATGATGTCATAATGGTCGCCACGGCGACGGTGATGTCATAATGGTCGTCATGGCGACGATGATGTCATACTGGTCGTCATGGCGACGCTGTTGCCATAATGGTCGTCATGGCGATGATGATGTCATAATGGTCGTCATGGCGACGATGATGTCATACTGGTCGTCATGGCGACGGTGTTGCCATAATGATAGTCATGGCGACGAAGATGTCATACTGGTCGTCATGGCGACGGTGTTGCCATAATGGTCGTCATGGCGACGATGATGTCATAATGATCGTCATGGCGACGGTGATGTCATAATGGTCGTCATGCCGACGATGATGTCATAATGGTCGTCATGGCGAAGATGATGTCATAATGGTCGTCATGGCGAAGATGATGTCATAATGGTCGTCATGCCGACGATGATGTCATAATGATCGTCATGGCGACGATGATATCATAATGGTCGTCATGGCGACGATGATGTCAGTATGGTGGTCATGGCTTTGGTGATGTCATAATGGTCGTCATGGCGACGGTGATGTCATAATGGTCGTCATGGCAATGGTGATGTCATAATGGTCGTCATGGCGACGGTGTTGCCATAATGGTCGTCATGGCGACGATGATGTCATAATGGTCGTCATGGCGACGATGATGTCATAATGGTCGTCATGGCGACGATGATGTCATAATGGTCGTCTTGCCGACGATGATGTCATAATGGTCGTCATGACGACGGTGATGTCATAATAGTCGTCATGGCGACGATGATGTCATAATGGTCGTCTTGCCGACGATGATGTCATAATGGTCGTCATGGCGACGGTGATGTCATAATAGTCGTCATGGCGACGATGATGTCATAATGGTCGTCTTTCTGACGATGATGTCATAATGGTCGTCATGGCGACGGTGTTGCCATAATGGTCGTCATGGCGACGATCATGTCATAATGGTCGTCATGGCGACGATGATGTCATAATGGTCGTCATGGCGACGATGATGTCAGTATGGTGGTCATGGCTTTGGTGATGTCATAATGGTCGTCATGGCAATGGTGATGTCAGAATGGTCGTCATGGCGACGATGATGTCAGTATGGTGGTGATGGCTTTGGTGATGTCATAATGGTCGTCATGGCGACGATGATGTCATAATGGTCGTCATGGCGACGATGATGTCATAATGGTCGTCATGGCGACGATGATGTCATACTGGTCGTCATGGCGACGGTATTGCCATAATGGTCATCATGGCGACGATGATGTCATAATGGTCGTCATGCCGACGATGATGTCATAATGGTCGTCATGGCGACGATGATGTCAGTATGGTGGTCATGGCTTTGGTGATGTCATAATGGTCGTCATGGCGACGGTGATGTCATAATGATCGTCATGGCAATGGTGATGTCAGAATGGTCGTCATGGCGACGGTGATGTCAGTATGGTGGCCATGGCTTTGGTGATGTCATAATGGTCGTCATGGCGACGATGATGTCATAATGGTCGTCATGGCGACGATGATGTCATAATGGTCGTCATGGCGACGATGATGTCAATATGGTTGTCATGGCTTTGGTGATGTCATAATGGTCGTCAAGGCGACGGTGATGTCATAATGGTCGTCATGGCGACGATGATGTCATAATGGTCGTCACGGCGACGGTGATGTCATAATTTTCGTCATGGCGACGATGATGTCATACTGGTCGTCATGGCGACGGTGTTGCCATAATGGTCGTCATGGCGACGATGACGTCACATTGGTCGTCATGGCGACGATGATGTCATAATGGTCGTCATGGCAACGATGACGTCATAATGGTCGTCATGGCGACGATGATGTCATACTGGTCGTCATGGCGACGGTGTTGCCATAATGGTCGTCATGGCGACGATGATGTCATAATGATCGTCATGGCGACGGTGATGTCATAATGGTCGTCATGCCGACGATGATGTCATAATGGTCGTCATGGCGAAGATGATATCATAATGGTTGTCATGGCGACGATGACGTCATAATGGTCATCATGGCGACGATGACGTCATAATGGTCGTCATGGCGACGATGATGTCATAATGGTCGTCATGGCGACGATGATGTCATAATGGTCGTCATGGCGACGGTGTTGCCATAATGGTCGTCATGGCGACGATGATGTCATAATGATCGTCATGGCGACGGTGATGTCATAATGGTCGTCATGCCGACGATGATGTCATAATGGTCGTCATGGCGAAGATGATATCATAATGGTTGTCATGGCGACGATGACGTCATAATGGTCATCATGGCGACGGTGATGTCATAATAGTCGTCATGGCGACGATGATGTCATAATGGTCGTCATGCCGACGATGATGTCATAATGGTCGTCATGGCGACGGTGTTGCCATAATGGTCGTCATGGCGACGATGATATCATAATGGTCGTCATGGCGACGATGATGTCAGTATGGTCGTCATGGCTTTGGTGATGTCTTAATGGTCGTCATGGCGACGGTGATGTCATAATGGTCGTCATGGCAATGGTGATGTCAGAATGGTCGTCATGGCGACGATGATGTCAGTATGGTGGTCATGGCTTTGGTGATGTCATAATGGTCGTCATGGCGACGATGATGTCATAATGGTCGTCATGGCGACGATGATGTCAATATGGTTGTAATGGCTTTGGTGATGTCATAATGTTCGTCATGGCGACGGTGATGTCATAATGGTCGTCATGGCGACGATGATGTCATAATGGTCGTCACGGCGACGATGATGTCATAATGGTCGTCACCGCGACGGTGATGTCATAATGGTCGTCACCGCGACGGTGATGTCATAATGGTCGTCATGGCGACGATGATGTCATAATGGTCGTCATGGCGACGATGATGTCATAATGGTCTTCATACCGACGATGATGTCATAATGGTCGTCATGGCGAAGATGATGTCATAATGGTCGTCATGGCGACGATGATGTCATAATGGTCGTCATGGCGACGGTGATGTCATAATGGTCGTCATGGCAATGGTGATGTCAGAATGGTCGTCATGGCGACGATGATGTCAGTATGGTGGTCATGGCTTTGGTGATGTCATAATGGTCGTCATGGCGACGATGATGTCATAATGGTCGTCATGGCGACGATGATGTCAATATGGTTGTAATGGCTTTGGAAATGTCATAATGTTCGTCATGGCGACGGTGATGTCATAATGGTCGTCATGGCGACGGTGATGTCATAATGGTCGTCACGGCGACGATGATGTCATAATGGTCGTCACCGCGACGGTGATGTCATAATGGTCGTCACCGCGACGGTGATGTCATAATGGTCGTCATGGCGACGATGATGTCATACTGGTCGTCATGGCGACGGAGTTGCCATAATGGTCGTCATGGCGACGATGATGTCATATGGTCGTCATGGCGACGATGATGTCATAATGGTCGTCATGGCGACGATGACGTCATAATGGTCGTCACGGCGACGATGATGTCATAATGGTCGTCATGGTGACGATGACGTCATAATTGTCGTCATGGCGACGATGATGTCATAATGGTCGTCATGGCGACGATGATGTCATACTGGTCGTCATGGCGACGGTGTTGCCATAATGGTCGTCATGGCGACGATAATGTCATAATGGTCGTCATGGCGAAGATGATGTCATAATAGTCGTCATCGCGACGATGATGTCATAATGGTCGTCTTGCCAACGATGATGTCATAATGGTCGTCATGGCGACGGTGTTGCCATAATGGTCGTCATGGCGACGATGATGTCATAATGGTCGTCATGGCGACGATGATGTCATAATGGTCGTCATGGCGACGATGATGTCAGTATGGTGGTCATGGCTTTGGTGATGTCATAATGGTCGTCATGGCGACGATGATGCCATAATGGTCGTCATGGCGACGATGATGTCAATATGGTTGTCATGGCTTTGGTGATGTCATAATGGTCGTCATGGCGACGGTGATGTCATAATGGTCGTCATGGCGACGATGATGTCATAATGGTCGTCACGGCGACGATGATGTCATAATGGTCGTCACCGCGACGGTGATGTCATAATGGTCGTCACCGCGACGGTGATGTCATAATGGTCGTCATGGCGACGATGATGTCATACTGGTCGTCATGGCGACGGAGTTGCCATAATGGTCGTCATGGCGAAGATGATGTCATATGGTCGTCATGGCGACGATGATGTCATAATGGTCGTCATGGCGACGATGACGTCATAATGGTCGTCACGGCGACGATGATGTCATAATGGTCGTCATGGTGACGATGACGTCATAATTGTCGTCATGGCGACGATGATGTCATAATGGTCGTCATGGCGACGGTGTTGCCATAATGGTCGTCATGGCGACGATAATGTCATAATGGTCGTCATGGCGAAGATGATGTCATAATAGTCGTCATCGCGACGATGATGTCATAATGGTCGTCTTGCCAACGATGATGTCATAATGGTCGTCATGGCGACGGTGTTGCCATAATGGTCGTCATGGCGACGATGATGTCATAATGGTCGTCATGGCGACGATGATGTCATAATGGTCGTCATGGCGACGATGATGTCAGTATGGTGGTCATGGCTTTGGTGATGTCATAATGGTCGTCATGGCGACGATGATGCCATAATGGTCGTCATGGCGACGATGATGTCAATATGGTTGTCATGGCTTTGGTGATGTCATAATGGTCGTCATGGCGACGGTGATGTCATAATGGTCGTCATGGCGACGATGATGTCATAATGGTCGTCACGGCGACGATGATGTCATAATGGTCGTCACGGCGACGGTGATGTCATAATGGTCGTCATGGCGACGATGATGTAATACTGGTCGTCATGGCGACGGTGTTGCCATAATGGTCGTCATGGCGACGATGATGTCATAATGGTCGTCATGGCGACGATGATGTCAGTATGGTGGTCATGGCTTTGGTGATGTCATAATGGTCGTCATGGCGACGGTGATGTCATAATGGTCGTCATGGCAATGGTGATGTCAGAATGGTTGTCATGGCGACGATGATGTCAGTATGGTGGCCATGGCTTTGGTGATGTCATAATGGTCGTCATGGCGACGATGATGTCATAATGGTCGTCATGGCGACGATGATGTCAATATGGTTGTCATGGCTTTGGTGATGTCATAATGGTCGTCATGGCGACGGTGATGTCATAATGGTCGTCATGCCGACGATGATGCCATAATGGTCGTCATGGCGACGGTGTTGACATAATGGTCGTCATGGCGACGATGATGTCATAATGGTCGTCATGGCGACGATGATGTCAATATGGTCGTCATGGCTTTGGTGATGTCATAATGGTCGTCATGGCGACGGTGATGTCATAATGGTCGTCATGGCGACGATGCTGTCATAATGGTCGTCACGGCGACGATGATGTCATAATGGTCGTCATGGCGACGGTGTTGCCATAATGGTCGTCATGGCGACGGTGATGTCATAATAGTCGTCATGGCGACGATGATGTCAGTATGGTGGTCATGGCTTTGGTGATGTCATAATGGTCGTCATGGCGACGGTGTTGCCATAATGGTCGTCATGGCGACTATGATGTCATAATGGTCGTCATGGCGACGATGATGTCAGTATGGTGGTCATGGCTTTGGTGATGTCATAATGGTCGTCATGGCGACAATGATGTCAGTATGGTGCTCATGGCTTTGGTGATGTCATAATGTTCGTCATGGCGACGGTGATGTCATAATGGTCGTCATGGCAATGGTGATGTCAGAATGGTCGTCATGGAGACGATGATGTCAGTATGGTGGTCATGGCTTTGGTGATGTCATAATGGTCGTCATGGCGACGATGATGTCATAATGGTCGTCACGGCGACGATGATGTCATAATGGTCGTCACGGCGGCGGTAATGTCATAATTGTCGTCATGTCGACGATGATGTCATACTGTCGTCATGGCGACGGTGTTGCCATAATGGTCGTCATGGCGACGATGATGTCATAATGGTCATCATGGCAACGATGACGTCATAATGGTCGTCATGGCGACGATGACGTCATAATGGTCGTCATGGCGACAATGATGTCATAATGGTCGTCATGGCGACGATGATGTCATACTGGTCGTCATGGCGACAGTGTTGCCATAATGGTCGTCATGGCGACGATGATGTCATAATGGTCGTCATGCCGACGATGATGTCATAATTGTCGTCATGGCGACGGTGTTGCCATAATGGTCGTCATGGCGACGATGATGTCATAATGGTCGTCATGGCGACGGTGATGTCATAATGGTCGTCATGGCGACGATGATGTCATAATGGTCGTCACGGCGACGGTGATGTCATAATTGTCGTCATGGCGACGATGATGTCATGCTGGTCGTCATGGCGACGGTGTTGCCATAATGGTCGTCATGGCGACGATGACGTCATATTGGTCGTCATGGCGACGATGATGTCATAATAGTCGTCATGGCAACGATGACGTCATAATGGTCGTCATGGCGACGATGATGTCATAATGGTAGTCATGGCGACGATAATGTCATACTGGTCGTCATGGCGACGGTGTTGCCATAATGGTCGTCATGGCGACGATGATGTCATAATGATCGTCATGGCGACGGTGATGTCATAATGGTCGTCATGCCGACGATGATGTCATAATGGTCGTCATGGCGACGATGAAGTCATAATGGTCGTCATGGTGACGATGACGTCATAATGGTCGTCATACCGACGATGATGTCATAATGGTCGTCATGGCGAAGATGATGTCATAATAGTCGTCATCGCGACGATGATGTCATAATGGTCGTCTTGCCAACGATGATGTCATAATGGTCGTCATGGCGACGGTGTTGCCATAATGGTCGTCATGGCGACGATGATGTCATAATGGTCGTCATGGCGACGATGATGTCATAATGGTCGTCATGGCGACGATGATGTCAGTATGGTGGTCATGGCTTTGGTGATGTCATAATGGTCGTCATGGCAATGGTGATGTCAGAATGGTCGTCATGGCGACGATGATGTCAATATGGTGGTCATGGCTTTGGTGATGTCATAATGGTCGTCATGGCGACGATGATGCCATAATGGTCGTCATGGCGACGATGATGTCAATATGGTTGTCATGGCTTTGGTGATGTCATAATGGTCGTCATGGCGACGGTGATGTCATAATGGTCGTCATGGCGACGATGATGTCATAATGGTCGTCACGGCGACGATGATGTCATAATGGTCGTCACGGCGACGGTGATGTCATAATGGTCGTCATGGCGACGATGATGTCATACTGGTCGTCATGGCGACGGTGTTGCCATAATGGTCGTCATGGCGACGATGATGTCATAATGGTCGTCATGGCGACGATGATGTCAGTATGGTGGTCATGGCTTTGGTGATGTCATAATGGTCGTCATGGCGACGGTGATGTCATAATGGTCGTCATGGCAATGGTGATGTCAGAATGGTTGTCATGGCGACGATGATGTCAGTATGGTGGCCATGGCTTTGGTGATGTCATAATGGTCGTCATGGCGACGATGATGTCATAATGGTCGTCATGGCGACGATGATGTCAATATGGTTGTCATGGCTTTGGTGATGTCATAATGGTCGTCATGGCGACGGTGATGTCATAATGGTCGTCATGCCGACGTTGATGCCATAATGGTCGTCATGGCGACGGTGTTGACATAATGGTCGTCATGGCGACGATGATGTCATAATGGTCGTCATGGCGACGATAATGTCAATATGGTCGTCATGGCTTTGGTGATGTCATAATGGTCGTCATGGCGACGGTGATGTCATAATGGTCGTCATGGCGACGATGCTGTCATAATGGTCGTCACGGCGACGATGATGTCATAATGGTCGTCACGGCGACGGTGATGTCATAATGGTCGCCATGGCGACGATGATGTCATACTGGTCGTCATGGCGACGGTGTTGCCATAATGGTCGTCATGGCGACGGTGATGTCATAATAGTCGTCATGGCGACGATGATGTCAGTATGGTGGTCATGGCTTTGGTGATGTCATAATGGTCGTCATGGCGACAATGATGTCAGTATGGTGCTCATGGCTTTGGTGATGTCATAATGGTCGTCATGGCGACGGTGATGTCATAATGGTCGTCATGGCAATGGTGATGTCAGAATGGTCGTCATGGAGACGATGATGTCAGTATGGTGGTCATGGCTTTGGTGATGTCATAATGGTCGTCATGGCGACGATGATGTCATAATGGTCGTCATGGCGACGATGATGTCAATATGGTTGTCATGGCTTTGGTGATGTCATAATGGTCGTCATGGCGACGGTGATGTCAATATGGTTGTCATGGCTTTGGTGATGTCATAATGGTCGTCATGGCGACGATGATGTCAATATGGTTGTAATGGCTTTGGTGATGTCATAATGTTCGTTATGGCGACGGTGATGTCATAATGGTCGTCATGGCGACGATGATGTCATAATGGTCGTCACGGCGACGATGATGTCAGTATGGTGGTCATGGCTTTGGTGATGTCATAATGGTCGTCATGGCAATGGTGATGTCAGAATGGTCGTCATGGCGACGATGATGTCAGTATGGTGGTCATGGCTTTGGTGATGTCAAAATGGTCGTCATGGCGACGATGATGTCATAATGGTCGTCATGGCGACGATGATGTCAATATGGTTGTCATGGCTTTGGTGATGTCATAATGGTCGTCATGGCGACGGTGATGTCATAATGGTCGTCATGGCGACGATGATGTCATAATGGTCGTCACGGCGACGATGATGTCATAATGGTCGTCACGGCGACGGTGATGTGATAATGGTCGTCATGGCGACGATGATGTCATACTGGTCGTCATGGCGACGGTGTTGCCATAATGGTCGTCATGGCGACGATGATGTCATAATGGTCGTCATGACGACGATGATGTCAGTATGGTGGTCATGGCTTTGGTGATGTCATAATGGTCGTCACGGCGACGGTGATGTCATAATGGTCGTCATGGCGACGATGATGTAATACTGGTCGTCATGGCGACGGTGTTGCCATAATGGTCGTCATGGCGACGATGATGTCATAATGGTCGTCATGGCGACGATGATGTCAGTATGGTGGTCATGGCTTTGGTGATGTCATAATGGTCGTCATGGCGACGGTGATGTCATAATGGTCGTCATGGCAATGGTGATGTCAGAATGGTTGTCATGGCGACGATGATGTCAGTATGGTGGCCATGGCTTTGGTGATGTCATAATGGTCGTCATGGCGACGATGATGTCATAATGGTCGTCATGGCGACGATGATGTCAATATGGTTGTCATGGCTTTGGTGATGTCATAATGGTCGTCATGGCGACGGTGATGTCATAATGGTCGTCATGCCGACGATGATGCCATAATGGTCGTCATGGCGACGGTGTTGACATAATGGTCGTCATGGCGACGATGATGTCATAATGGTCGTCATGGCGACGATGATGTCAATATGGTCGTCATGGCTTTGGTGATGTCATAATGGTCGTCATGGCGACGGTGATGTCATAATGG
This sequence comes from Phyllobates terribilis, assembly GCF_046119375.1. Lineage (NCBI taxonomy): Eukaryota > Metazoa > Chordata > Amphibia > Anura > Dendrobatidae > Phyllobates > Phyllobates terribilis. The sequence goes on from NW_027362911.1 coordinate 3,957,300, forward strand.
TCGTCATGGCGACGATGCTGTCATAATGGTCGTCACGGCGACGATGATGTCATAATGGTCGTCACGGCGACGGTAATGTCATAATGGTCGCCATGGCGACGATGATGTCATACTGGTCGTCATGGCGACGGTGTTGCCATAATGGTCGTCATGGCGACGGTGATGTCATAATAGTCGTCATGGCGACGATGATGTCAGTATGGTGGTCATGGCTTTGGTGATGTCATAATGGTCGTCATGGCGACGGTGTTGCCATAATGGTCGTCATGGCGACTATGATGTCATAATGGTCGTCATGGCGACGATGATGTCAGTATGGTGGTCATGGCTTTGGTGATGTCATAATGGTCGTCATGGCGACAATGATGTCAGTATGGTGCTCATGGCTTTGGTGATGTCATAATGTTCGTCATGGCGACGGTGATGTCATAATGGTCGTCATGGCAATGGTGATGTCAGAATGGTCGTCATGGAGACGATGATGTCAGTATGGTGGTCATGGCTTTGGTGATGTCATAATGGTCGTCATGGCGACGATGATGTCATAATGGTCGTCACGGCGACGATGATGTCATAATGGTCGTCACGGCGGCGGTAATGTCATAATTGTCGTCATGGCGACGATGATGTCATACTGTCGTCATGGCGACGGTGTTGCCATAATGGTCGTCATGGCGACGATGATGTCATAATGGTCATCATGGCAACGATGACGTCATAATGGTCGTCATGGCGACGATGACGTCATAATGGTCGTCATGGCGACAATGATGTCATAATGGTCGTCATGGCGACGATGATGTCATAGTGGTCGTCATGGCGACAGTGTTGCCATAATGGTCGTCATGGCGACGATGATGTCATAATGGTCGTCATGCCGACGATGATGTCATAATTGTCGTCATGGCGACGGTGTTGCCATAATGGTCGTCATGGCGACGATGATGTCATAATGGTCGTCATGGCGACGGTGATGTCATAATGGTCGTCATGGCGACGATGATGTCATAATGGTCGTCACGGCGACGGTGATGTCATAATTGTCGTCATGGCGACGATGATGTCATGCTGGTCGTCATGGCGACGGTGTTGCCATAATGGTCGTCATGGCGACGATGACGTCATATTGGTCGTCATGGCGACGATGATGTCATAATAGTCGTCATGGCAACGATGACGTCATAATGGTCGTCATGGCGACGATGATGTCATAATGGTAGTCATGGCGACGATAATGTCATACTGGTCGTCATGGCGACGGTGTTGCCATAATGGTCGTCATGGCGACGATGATGTCATAATGATCGTCATGGCGACGGTGATGTCATAATGGTCGTCATGCCGACGATGATGTCATAATGGTCGTCATGGCGACGATGAAGTCATAATGGTCGTCATGGTGACGATGACGTCATAATGGTCGTCATACCGACGATGATGTCATAATGGTCGTCATGGCGAAGATGATGTCATAATAGTCGTCATCGCGACGATGATGTCATAATGGTCGTCTTGCCAACGATGATGTCATAATGGTCGTCATGGCGACGGTGTTGCCATAATGGTCGTCATGGCGACGATGATGTCATAATGGTCGTCATGGCGACGATGATGTCATAATGGTCGTCATGGCGACGATGATGTCAGTATGGTGGTCATCGCTTTGGTGATGTCATAATGGTCGTCATGGCAATGGTGATGTCAGAAGGGTCGTCATGGCGACGATGATGTCAATATGGTGGTCATGGCTTTGGTGATGTCATAATGGTCGTCATGGCGACGATGATGCCATAATGGTCGTCATGGCGACGATGATGTCAATATGGTTGTCATGGCTTTGGTGATGTCATAATGGTCGTCATGGCGACGGTGATGTCATAATGGTCGTCATGGCGACGATGATGTCATAATGGTCGTCACGGCGACGATGATGTCATAATGGTCGTCACGGCGACGGTGATGTCATAATGGTCGTCATGGCGACGATGATGTCATACTGGTCGTCATGGCGACGGTGTTGCCATAATGGTCGTCATGGCGACGATGATGTCATAATGGTCGTCATGGCGACGATGATGTCAGTATGGTGGTCATGGCTTTGGTGATGTCATAATGGTCGTCATGGCGACGGTGATGTCATAATGGTCGTCATGGCAATGGTGATGTCAGAATGGTTGTCATGGCGACGATGATGTCAGTATGGTGGCCATGGCTTTGGTGATGTCATAATGGTCGTCATGGCGACGATGATGTCATAATGGTCGTCATGGCGACGATGATGTCAATATGGTTGTCATGGCTTTGGTGATGTCATAATGGTCGTCATGGCGACGGTGATGTCATAATGGTCGTCATGCCGACGTTGATGCCATAATGGTCGTCATGGCGACGGTGTTGACATAATGGTCGTCATGGCGACGATGATGTCATAATGGTCGTCATGGCGACGATAATGTCAATATGGTCGTCATGGCTTTGGTGATGTCATAATGGTCGTCATGGCGACGGTGATGTCATAATGGTCGTCATGGCGACGATGCTGTCATAATGGTCGTCACGGCGACGATGATGTCATAATGGTCGTCACGGCGACGGTGATGTCATAATGGTCGCCATGGCGACGATGATGTCATACTGGTCGTCATGGCGACGGTGTTGCCATAATGGTCGTCATGGCGACGGTGATGTCATAATAGTCGTCATGGCGACGATGATGTCAGTATGGTGGTCATGGCTTTGGTGATGTCATAATGGTCGTCATGGCGACAATGATGTCAGTATGGTGCTCATGGCTTTGGTGATGTCATAATGGTCGTCATGGCGACGGTGATGTCATAATGGTCGTCATGGCAATGGTGATGTCAGAATGGTCGTCATGGAGACGATGATGTCAGTATGGTGGTCATGGCTTTGGTGATGTCATAATGGTCGTCATGGCGACGATGATGTCATAATGGTCGTCATGGCGACGATGATGTCAATATGGTTGTCATGGCTTTGGTGATGTCATAATGGTCGTCATGGCGACGGTGATGTCAATATGGTTGTCATGGCTTTGGTGATGTCATAATGGTCGTCATGGCGACGATGATGTCAATATGGTTGTAATGGCTTTGGTGATGTCATAATGTTCGTTATGGCGACGGTGATGTCATAATGGTCGTCATGGCGACGATGATGTCATAATGGTCGTCACGGCGACGATGATGTCATAATGGTCGTCACCGCGACGGTGATGTCATAATGGTCGTCACCGCGACGGTGATGTCATAATGGTCGTCATGGCGACGATGATGTCATACTGGTCGTCATGGCGACGGTGTTGCCATAATGGTCGTCATGGCGACGATGATGTCATATGGTCGTCATGGCGACGATGATGTCATAATGGTCGTCATGGCGACGATGACGTCATAATGGTCGTCACGGCGACGATGATGTCATAATGGTCGTCATGGCGACGATGACGTCATAATTGTCGTCATGGCGACGATGATGTCATAATGGTCGTCATGGCGACGATGATGTCATACTGGTCGTCATGGCGACGGTGTTGCCATAATGGTCGTCATGGCGACGATGATGTCATAATGGTCGTCATACCGACGATGATGTCATAATGGTCGTCATGGCGAAGATGATGTCATAATAGTCGTCATCGCGACGATGATGTCATAATGGTCGTCTTGCCAACGATGATGTCATAATGGTCGTCATGGCGATGGTGTTGCCATAATGGTCGTCATGGCGACGATGATGTCATAATGGTCGTCATGGCGACGATGATGTCAGTATGGTGGTCATGGCTTTGGTGATGTCATAATGGTCGTCATGGCAATGGTGATGTCAGAATGGTCGTCATGGCGACGATGATGTCAGTATGGTGGTCATGGCTTTGGTGATGTCAAAATGGTCGTCATGGCGACGATGATGTCATAATGGTCGTCATGGCGACGATGATGTCAATATGGTTGTCATGGCTTTGGTGATGTCATAATGGTCGTCATGGCGACGGTGATGTCATAATGGTCGTCATGGCGACGATGATGTCATAATGGTCGTCACGGCGACGATGATGTCATAATGGTCGTCACGGCGACGGTGATGTCATAATGGTCGTCATGGCGACGATGATGTCATACTGGTCGTCATGGCGACGGTGTTGCCATAATGGTCGTCATGGCGACGATGATGTCATAATGGTCGTCATGACGACGATGATGTCAGTATGGTGGTCATGGCTTTGGTGATGTCATAATGGTCGTCATGGCGACGGTGATGTCATAATGGTCGTCATGGCAATGGTGATGTCAGAATGGTTGTCATGGCGACGATGATGTCAGTATGGTGGCCATGGCTTTGGTGATGTCATAATGGTCGTCATGGCGACGATGATGTCATAATGGTCGTCATGGCGACGATGATGTCAATATGGTTGTCATGGCTTTGGTGATGTCATAATGGTCGTCATGGCGACGGTGATGTCATAATGGTCGTCATGCCGACGATGATGCCATAATGGTCGTCATGGCGACGGTGTTGACATAATGGTCGTCATGGCGACGATGATGTCATAATGGTCGTCATGGCGACGATGATGTCAATATGGTCGTCATGGCTTTGGTGATGTCATAATGGTCGTCATGGCGACGGTGATGTCATAATGGTTGTCATGGCGACGGTGATGTCATAATGGTCGTCATGGCGACGATGCTGTCATAATGGTCATCAAGGCGACGATGATGTCATAATGGTCGTCACGGCGACGGTGATGTCATAATGGTCGCCATGGCGACGATGATGTCATACTGGTCATCATGGCGACGGTGTTGCCATAATGGTCGTCATGGCGACGGTGATGTCATAATAGTCGTCATGGCGACGATGATGTCAGTATGGTGGTCATGGCTTTGGTGATGTCATAATGGTCGTCATGGCGACGGTGTTGCCATAATGGTCGTCATGGCGACTATGATGTCATAATGGTCGTCATGGCGACGATGATGTCAGTATGGTGGTCATGGCTTTGGTGATGTCATAATGGTCGTCATGGCGACAATGATGTCAGTATGGTGGTCATGGCTTTGGTGATGTCATAATGGTCGTCATGGCGACGGTGATGTCATAATGGTCGTCATGGCAATGGTGATGTCAGAATGGTCGTCATGGAGACGATGATGTCAGTATGGTGGTCATGGCTTTGGTGATGTCATAATGGTCGTCATGGCGACGATGATGTCATAATGGTCGTCATGGCGACGATGATGTCAATATGGTTGTCATGGCTTTGGTGATGTCATAATGGTCGTCATGGCGACGGTGATGTCATAATGGTCGTCATGGCGACGGTGATGTCATAATGGTCGTCATGGCGACGATGATGTCATACTGGTCGTCACGGCGACGATGATGTCATAATAGTCGTCACGGCGGCGGTAATGTCATAATTGTCGTCATGGCGACGATGATGTCATACTGTCGTCATGGCGACGGTGTTGCCATAATGGTCGTCATGGCGACGATGATGTCATAATGGTCATCATGGCGACGATGACGTCATAATGGTCGTCATGGCGACGATGACGTCATAATGGTCGTCATGGCGACAATGATGTCATAATGGTCGTCATGGCAACGATGATGTCATACTGGTCGTCATGGCGACAGTGTTGCCATAATGGTCGTCATGGCGACGATGATGTCATAATGGTCGTCATGGCGACGATGATGTCATAATGGTCGTCATGGCGACGATGATGTCAGTATGGTGGTCATGGCTTTGGTGATGTCATAATGGTCGTCATGGCGACGGCGATGTCATAATAGTCGTCATGGCAATGGTGATGTCATACTGTTCGTCATGGCGACGGTGTTGCCATAAAGGTCGTCATTTCGACGATGATGTCATAATGGTCGTCATGCCGACGATGATGTCATAATGGTCGTCATGTCGACGATGATGTCATAATGGTCGTCATGGCGACGGTGGTGTCATAATGGTCGTCATGGCGACGATGATGTCATAATGGTCGTCATGGCGACGATGATGTCATAATGGTCGTCATGGCGACGATGATGTCATGGCTTTGGTGATGTCATAATGGTCGTCATGGCGACGGTGATGTCATAATGGTCGTCATGGAAATGGTGATGTCAGAATGGTCGTCATGGCGACAATGATGTCAGTATGGTGGTAATGGCTTTGGTGATGTCATAATGGTCGTCATGGCGACGAAGATGTCATAATGGTCGTCATGGCGACGATGATGTCAATATGGTTGTCATGGCTTTGGTGATGTCATAATGGTCGTCATGGCGACGGTGATGTCATAATGGTCGTCATGGCGACGATGATGTCATAATGGTCGTCACGGCGACGATGATGTTATAATGGTCGTCACGGCGACGGTGATGTCATAAGGGTCGTCATGGCGACGATGATGTCATACTGGTCGTCATGGCGACGGTGTTGCCATAATGGTCGTCATGGCGACGATGATGTCATAATGGTCGTCATGGCGACGGTGATGTCATAATGGTCGTCATGGCGACAATGTTGTAATAATGGTCATCATGGCGAAGATGATGTCATAATGGTCGTCATGGCGACGATGATGTCATAATGGTCGTCATGGCGACGATGATGTCATAATGGTCGTCATGGCGACGGTGATGTCATAATGGTCGTCATGGCGACGGTGATGTCAGTATGGTGGTCATGGCTTTGGTGATGTCATAATGGTCGTCATGGCGACGGTGTTGCCATAATGGTCATCATGGCGACGGTGATGTCATAATGGTCGTCATGTCAATGGTGATGTCAGAATGGTCGTCATGGCGACGATGATGTCAGTATGGTGGTCATGGCTTTGGTGATGTCATAATGGTCGTCATGGCGACGATGATGTCATAATGGTCGTCATGGCGACGATGATGTCAATATGGTTGTCATGGCTTTGGTGATGTCATAATTGTCGTCATGGCGACGGTGATGTCATAATGGTCGTCATGGCGACGATGATGTCATAATGGTCGTCACGGCGACGATGATGTCATAATGTTCGTCACGGCGGCGGTAATGTCATAATGGTCGTCATGGCGACGATGATGTCATACTGTCGTCATGGCGACGGTGTTGCCATAATGGTCGTCATGGCGACGATGATGTCATAATGGTTATCATGGCGACGATGACGTCATAATGGTCGTCATGGCGACGATGACGTCATAATGGTCGTCATGGCGACGATGATGTCATAATGGTCGTCATGGCGACGATGATGTCATACTGGTCGTCATGGCGACGGTGTTGCCATAATGGTTGTCATGGCGAAGATAATGTCATAATGGTCGTCATGCCGACGATGATGTCATGATGGTCGTCATGGCGACGATGATGTCATAATGGTCGTCATGGCGACGATGATGTCAGTATGGTGGTCATGGCTTTGGTGATGTCATAATGGTCGTCATGGCGACGGTGATGTCATAATGGCCGTCATGGCAATGGTGATGTCAGAATGGTCGTCATGGCGACGATGATGTCAGTATGGTGGTCATGGCTTTGGTGATGTCATAATGGTCGTCATGGCGACGATGATGTCATAATGGTCGTCATGGCGACGATGATGTCAATATGGTTGTCATGGCTTTGGTGATGTCATAATGGTCGTCATGGCGACGGTGATGTCATAATGGTCGTCACGGCGACGATGATGTCATAATGGTCGTCACGGCGACGATGATGTCATAATGGTCGTCATAGCGACGATGATGTCATAATGGTCGTCATGGCGACGATGACGTCATAATGGTCGTCATGGCGACGATGATGTCATAATGGTCGTCATGGCGACGATGATGTCATACTGGTCGTCATGGCGACGATGATGTCATACTGGTCGTCATGGCGACGATGACGTCATAATGGTCGTCATGGCGACGATGACGTCATAATGGTCGTCATGGCGACGATTATGTCAATATGGTTGTCATGGCTTTGGTGATGTCATAATGGTCGTCATGGCGACGATGATGTCATAATGGTCGTCACGGCGACGATGATGTCATAATGGTCGTCACGGCGGCGGTAATGTCATAATTGTCGTCATGGCGACGATGATGTCATATTGTCGTCATGGCGACGGTGTTGCCATAATGGTCGTCATGGCGACGATGATGTCATAATGGTCATCATGGCGACGATGACGTCATAATGGTCGTCATGGCGACGATGACGTCATAATGGTCGTCATGGCGACGATGATGTCATAATGGTCGTCATGGCGACGATGATGTCATACTGGTCGTCATGGCGACGGTGTTGCCATAATGGTCGTCATGGCGACGATGATGTCATAATGGTCGTCATGCCGACGATGATGTCATAATGGTCGTCATGGCGACGGTATTGCCATAATGGTCGTCATGGCGACGATGATGTCATAATGGTCGTCATGGCAACAATGATGTCATAATGGTCGTCATGGCGACGATGATGTCAGTATGGTGGTCATTGCTTTGGTGATGTCATAATAGTCGTCATTTCGACGATGATGTCATAATAGTCGTCATGCCGACGATGATGTCATAATGGTCGTCATGGCGACGGTGTTGTCATAATGGTCGTCATGGCGACGGTGATGTCATGATGGTCGTCATGCCGACGATGATGTCAACATGGTGGTCATGTCTTTGGTGATGTTATAATGGTCGTCATGGCGACGATGATGTCATAATGGTCGTCATAGCGACGATGATGTCATAATGGTCGTCATGGCGACGATGATGTCAGTATGGTGGTCATGGCTTTGGTGATGTCATAATGGTTGTCATGGCGACGGTGATGTCATAATGGTCGTCATGGCGACGATGATGTCATAATGGTCGTCATGGTGACGATGATGTCATAATGGTCGTCATGGCGACGATGACGTCATAATGGTCGTCATGGCGACGATGACGTCATAATGGTCGTCATGGCGACGATGTTGTCATAATGGTCGTCATGGCGACGATGATGTCATACTGGTCGTCATGGCGACGGTGTTGCCATAATGGTCGTCATGGCGACGATGATGTCATAATGGTCGTCATGGCGACGATGATGTCAATATGGTTGTCTTGGCTTTGGTGATGTCATAATGGTCGTCATGGCGACGGTGATGTCATAATGTTCGTCACGGCGATAATGATGTCATAATGATCGTCACGGCGACGATGATGTCATAATGGTCGTCACGGCGACGGTGATGTCATAATGGTTGTCATGGCGACGATAACGTCATAATGGTCGTCATGGCGACGATGATGTCATAATGGTCGTCATGGCGACGATGATGTCATAATGGTCGTCATGGCGACGATGACGACATAATGGTCGTCATGGCGACGATGACGTCATAATGGTCGTCATGGCGACGATGATGTCATAATGGTCGTCATGGCGACGATGATGTCATACTGGTCGTCATGGCGACGGTGTTGCCATAATGGTCGTCATGGCGACGATGATGTCATAATGGTCGTCATGGCGACGATGATATCATACTGGTCGTCATGGCGACGGTGTTGCCATAATGGTCGTCATGGCGACGATGATGTCATAATGGTCGTCATGGCGACGATGATGTCATAATGGTCGTCATGGCGACGATGACGACATAATGGTCGTCATGGCGACGATGACGTCATAATGGTCGTCATGGCGACGATGATGTCATAATGGTCGTCATGGCGACGATGATGTCATACTGGTCGTCATGGCGACGGTGTTGCCATAATGGTCGTCATGGCGACGATGATGTCATAATGGTCGTCATGGCGACGATGATATCATACTGGTTGTCATGGCGACGGTGTTGCCATAATGGTCATCATGGCGACGATGATGTCATAATGGTCGTCATGGCGACGGTGATGTCATAATGGTCGTCATGGCGACGATGATGTCAATATGGTTGTCATGGCTTTAGTGATGTCATAATGGTCGTCATGGCGACGGTGATGTCATAATGTTCGTCACGGCGACGATGATGTCATAATGATCGTCACGGCGACGATGATGTCATAATGGTCGTCACGGCGACGGTGATGTCATAATGGTCGTCATGGCGACGATAACGTCATAATGGTCGTCATGGCGACGATGATGTCATAATGGTCGTCATGGCGACGATGATGTCATAATGATCGTCACGGCGACGATGATGTCATAATGGTCGTCACGCGACGGTGATGTCATAATGGTCGTCATGGCGACGATAACGTCATAATGGTCGTCATGGCGACGATGATGTCATAATGGTCGTCATGGCGACGATGATGTCATAATGGTCGTCATGGCGACGATGATGACATAATGGTCGTCATGGCGACGATGACGTCATAATGGTCGTCATGGCGACGATGATGTTAAAATGGTCGTCATGGCGACGATGATGTCATACTGGTCGTCATGGCGACGGTGTTGCCATAATGGTCGTCATGGCGACGATGATGTCATAATGGTCGTCATGGCGACGGTGATGTCATAATGGTCGTCATGGCGACGATGATGTCATAATGGTCGTCATGGCGACGATGATGTCAGTATGGTGGTCATGGCTTTGGTGATGGCATAATGGTCGTCATGGCGACGGTGATGTCATAATGGTCGTCATGGCAATGGTGATGTCAGAATGGTCGTCATGGCGACGATGATGTCAGTATGGTGGTCATGGCTTTGGTGATGTCATAATGGACGTCATGGCGACGATGATGTCATAATGGTCGTCATGGCGACGATGATGTCATAATAGTCGTCACGGCGACGATGATGTCATAATGGTCGTCACGGCGGCGGTAATGTCATAATTGTCGTCATGGCGACGATGATGTCATATTGTCGTCATGGCGACGGTGTTGCCATAATGGTCGTCATGGCGACGATGATGTCATAATGGTCATCATGGCGACGATGATGTCATAATGGTCGTCATGGCGACGATGACGTCATAATGGTCGTCATGGCGACGATGATGTCATAATGGTCGTCATGCCGACGATGATGTCATAATGGTCGTCATGGCGACGGTGTTGCCATAATGGTCGTCATGGCGACGATGATGTCATAATGGTCGTCATGGCAACGATGATGTCATAATGGTCGTCATGGCGACGATGATGTCAGTATGGTGGTCATGGCTTTGGTGATGTTATAATGGTCGTCATGGCGACGATGATGTCATAATGGTCGTCATGGCGACGATGATGTCAGTATGGTGGTCATGGCTTTGGTGATGTCATAATGGTTGTCATGGCGACGGTGATGTCATAATGGTCGTCATGGCGACGATGATGTCATAATGGTCGTCATGGCGACGATGATGTGAGTATGGTGGTCATGGCTTTGGTGATGTCATAATGGTTGTCATGGCGACGGTGATGTCATAATGGTCGTCATGGCGACGATGACGTCATAATGGTCGTCATGGCGACGATGACGTCATAATGGTCGTCATGGCGACGATGATGTCATAATGGTCGTCATGGCGACGATGATGTCATACTGGTCGTCATGGCGACGATGATGTCATAATAGTCGTCATTTCGACGATGATGTCATAATAGTCGTCATGCCGACGATGATGTCATAATGGTCGTCATGGCGACGGTGTTGTCATAATGGTCGTCATGGCGACGGTGATGTCATGATGGTCGTCATGCCGACGATGATGTCAGTATGGTGGTCATGGCTTTGGTGATGTTATAATGGACGTCATGGCGACGATGATGTCATATTGTCGTCATGGCGACGGTGTTGCCATAATGGTCGTCATGGCGACGGTGTTGCCATAATGGTCGTCATGGCGACGATGACGTCATAATGGTCGTCATGGCGACGATGACGTCATAATGGTCGTCATGGCGATGATGATGTCATAATGGTCGTCATGGCGACGATGATGTCATACTGGTCGTCATGGCGACGGTGTTGCCATAATGGTCGTCATGGCGACGATGATGTCATAATGGTCGTCATGCCGACGATGATGTCATAATGGTCGTCATGGCGACGGTATTGCCATAATGGTCGTCATGGCGACGATGATGTCATAATGGTCGTCAAGGGAACGATGATGTCATAATGGTCGTCATGGCGACGATGATGTCAGTATGGTGGTCAATGCTTTGGTGATGTCATAATAGTCGTCATTTCGACGATGATGTCATAATAGTCGTCATGCCGACGATGATGTCATAATGGTCGTCATGGCGACGGTGTTGTCATAATGGTCGTCATGGCGACGGTGATGTCATGATGGTCGTCATGCCGACGATGATGTCAGTATGGTGGTCATGGCTTTGGTGATGTTATAATGGTCGTCATGGCGACGATGATGTCATAATGGTCGTCATAGCGACGATGATGTCATAATGGTCGTCATGGCGACGATGATGTCAGTATGGTGGTCATGGCTTTGGTGATGTCATAATGGTTGTCATGGCGACGGTGATGTCATAATGGTCGTCATGGCGACGATGATGTCATAATGGTCGTCATGGTGACGATGATGTCATAATGGTCGTCATGGCGACGATGACGTCATAATGGTCGTCATGGCGACGATGACATCATAATGGTCGTCATGGCGACGATGTTGTCATAATGGTCGTCATGGCGACGATGATGTCATACTGGTCGTCATGGCGACGGTGTTGCCATAATGGTCGTCATGGCGACGATGATGTCATAATGGTCGTCATGGCGACGATGATGTCAATATGGTTGTCATGGCTTTGGTGATGTCATAATGGTCGTCATGGCGACGGTGATGTCATAATGTTCGTCACGGCGACAATGATGTCATAATGATCGTCACGGCGACGATGATGTCATAATGGTCGTCACGGCCACGGTGATGTCATAATGGTTGTCATGGCGACGATAACGTCATAATGGTCGTAATGGCGACGATGATGTCATAATGGTCGTCATGGCGACGATGATGTCATAATGGTCGTCATGGCGACGATGATGACATAATGGTCGTCATGGCGACGATGACGTCATAATGGTCGTCATGGCGACGATGATGTCATAATGGTCGTCATGGCGACGATGATGTCATACTGGTCGTCATGGCGACGGTGTTGCCATAATGGTCGTCATGGCGACGATGATGTCATAATGGTCGTCATGGCGACGATGATATCATACTGGTCGTCATGGCGACGGTGTTGCCATAATGGTCGTCATGGCGACGATGATGTCATAATGGTCGTCATGGCGACGGTGATGTCATAATGGTCGTCATGGCGACGGTGATGTCATGATGGTCGTCATGCCGACGATGATGTCAGTATGGTGGTCATGGCTTTGGTGATGTCATAATGGTCGTCATGGCGACGATGATGTCATAATGGTCGTCATAGCGACGATGATGTCATAATGGTCGTCATGGCGACGATGATGTCAGTATGGTGGTCATGGCTTTGGTGATGTCATAATGGTTGTCATGGCGACGGTGATGTCATAATGGTCGTCATGGCGACGATGACGTCATAATGGTCGTCATGGCGACGATGACGTCATAATGGTCGTCATGGCGACGATGATGTCATAATGGTCGTCATGGCGACGATGATGTCATACTGGTCGTCATGGCGACGGTGTTGCCATAATGGTCGTCATGGCGACGATGATGTCATAATGGTCGTCATGGCGACGGTATTGCCATAATGGTCGTCATGGCGACGATGATGTCATAATGGTCGTCATGGCAACGATGATGTCATAATGGTCGTCATGGCGACGATGATGTCAGTATGGTGGTCAATGCTTTGGTGATGTCATAATAGTCGTCATTTCGACGATGATGTCATAATAGTCGTCATTTCGACGATGATGTCATAATAGTCGTCATGCCGACGATGATGTCATAATGGTCGTCATGGCGACGGTGTTGTCATAATGGTCGTCATGGCGACGGTGATGTCATGATGGTCGTCATGGCGACGATGATGTCATAATGGTCGTCATGGCGACGATGATGTCAATATGGTTGTCATGGCTTTAGTGATGTCATAATGGTCGTCATGGCGACGGTGATGTCATAATGTTCGTCATGGCGACGATAACGTCATAATGGTCGTCATGGCGACGATGACGTCATAATGGTCGTCATGGCGACGATGATGTCATAATGGTCGTCATGCCGACGATGATGTCATAATAGTCGTCATGGCGACGGTGTTGCCATAATGGTCGTCATGGCGACGATGATGTCATAATGGTCGTCATGGCAACGATGATGTCATAATGGTCGTCATGGCGACGATGATGTCAGTATGGTGGTCATGGCTTTGGTGATGTTATAATGGTCGTCATGGCGACGATGATGTCATAATGGTCGTCATGGCGACGATGATGTGAGTATGGTGGTCATGGCTTTGGTGATGTCATAATGGTTGTCATGGCGACGGTGATGTCATAATGGTCGTCATGGCGACGATGATGTCATAATGGTCGTCATGGCGACGATGATGTGAGTATGGTGGTCATGGCTTTGGTGATGTCATAATGGTTGTCATGGCGACGGTGATGTCATAATGGTCGTCATGGCGACGATGACGTCATAATGGTCGTCATGGCGACGATGACGTCATAATGGTCGTCATGGCGACGATGATGTCATAATGGTCGTCATGGCGACGATGATGTCATACTGGTCGTCATGGCGACGATGATGTCATAATAGTCGTCATTTCGACGATGATGTCATAATAGTCGTCATGCCGACGATGATGTCATAATGGTCGTCATGGCGACGGTGTTGTCATAATGGTCGTCATGGCGACGGTGATGTCATGATGGTTGTCATGCCGACGATGATGTCAATATGGTGGTCATGGCTTTGGTGATGTTATAATGGACGTCATGGCGACGATGATGTCATATTGTCGTCATGGCGACGGTGTTGCCATAATGGTCGTCATGGCGACGGTGTTGCCATAATGGTCGTCATGGCGACGATGACGTCATAATGGTCGTCATGGCGACGATGACGTCATAATGGTCGTCATGGCGATGATGATGTCATAATGGTCGTCATGGCGACGATGATGTCATACTGGTCGTCATGGCGACGGTGTTGCCATAATGGTCGTCATGGCGACGGTATTGCCATAATGGTCGTCATGGCGACGATGATGTCATAATGGTCGTCAAGGGAACGATGATGTCATAATGGTCGTCATGGCGACGATGATGTCAGTATGGTGGTCAATGCTTTGGTGATGTCATAATAGTCGTCATTTCGACGATGATGTCATAATAGTCGTCATGCCGACGATGATGTCATAATGGTCGTCATGGCGACGGTGTTGTCATAATGGTCGTCATGGCGACGGTGATGTCATGATGGTCGTCATGCCGACGATGATGTCAGTATGGTGGTCATGGCTTTGGTGATGTTATAATGGTCGTCATGGCGACGATGATGTCATAATGGTCGTCATAGCGACGATGATGTCATAATGGTCGTCATGGCGACGATGATGTCAGTATGGTGGTCATGGCTTTGGTGATGTCATAATGGTTGTCATGGCGACGGTGATGTCATAATGGTCGTCATGGCGACGATGATGTCATAATGGTCGTCATGGTGACGATGATGTCATAATGGTCGTCATGGCGACGATGACGTCATAATGGTCGTCATGGCGACGATGACATCATAATGGTCGTCATGGCGACGATGTTGTCATAATGGTCGTCATGGCGACGATGATGTCATACTGGTCGTCATGGCGACGGTGTTGCCATAATGGTCGTCATGGCGACGATGATGTCATAATGGTCGTCATGGCGACGATGATGTCAATATGGTTGTCATGGCTTTGGTGATGTCATAATGGTCGTCATGGCGACGGTGATGTCATAATGTTCGTCACGGCGACAATGATGTCATAATGATCGTCACGGCGACGATGATGTCATAATGGTCGTCACGGCCACGGTGATGTCATAATGGTTGTCATGGCGACGATAACGTCATAATGGTCGTAATGGCGACGATGATGTCATAATGGTCGTCATGGCGACGATGATGTCATAATGGTCGTCATGGCGACGATGATGACATAATGGTCGTCATGGCGACGATGACGTCATAATGGTCGTCATGGCGACGATGACGTCATAATGGTCGTCATGGCGACGATGATGTCATACTGGTCGTCATGGCGACGGTGTTGCCATAATGGTCGTCATGGCGACGATGATGTCATAATGGTCGTCATGGCGACGATGATATCATACTGGTCGTCATGGCGACGGTGTTGCCATAATGGTCGTCATGGCGACGATGATGTCATAATGGTCGTCATGGCGACGGTGATGTCATAATGGTCGTCATGGCGACGGTGATGTCATGATGGTCGTCATGCCGACGATGATGTCAGTATGGTGGTCATGGCTTTGGTGATGTCATAATGGTCGTCATGGCGACGATGATGTCATAATGGTCGTCATAGCGACGATGATGTCATAATGGTCGTCATGGCGACGATGATGTCAGTATGGTGGTCATGGCTTTGGTGATGTCATAATGGTTGTCAAGGCGACGGTGATGTCATAATGGTCGTCATGGCGACGATGACGTCATAATGGTCGTCATGGCGACGATGACGTCATAATGGTCGTCATGGCGACGATGATGTCATAATGGTCGTCATGGCGACGATGATGTCATACTGGTCGTCATGGCGACGGTGTTGCCATAATGGTCGTCATGGCGACGATGATGTCATAATGGTCGTCATGGCGACGGTATTGCCATAATGGTCGTCATGGCGACGATGATGTCATAATGGTCGTCATGGCAACGATGATGTCATAATGGTCGTCATGGCGACGATGATGTCAGTATGGTGGTCAATGCTTTGGTGATGTCATAATAGTCGTCATTTCGACGATGATGTCATAATAGTCGTCATGCCGACGATGATGTCATAATGGTCGTCATGGCGACGGTGTTGTCATAATGGTCGTCATGGCGACGGTGATGTCATGATGGTCGTCATGGCGACGATGATGTCATAATGGTCGTCATGGCGACGATGATGTCAATATGGTTGTCATGGCTTTAGTGATGTCATAATGGTCGTCATGGCGACGGTGATGTCATAATGTTCGTCATGGCGACGATAACGTCATAATGGTCGTCATGGCGACGATGATGTCATAATGGTCGTCATGGCGACGATGATGTCATAATGATCGTCACGGCGACGATGATGTCAGTATGGTGGTCATGGCTTTGGTGATGTTATAATGGTCGTCATGGCGACGATGATGTCATAATGGTCGTCATAGCGACGATGATGTCATAATGGTCGTCATGGCGACTATGATGTCAGTATGGTGGTCATGGCTTTGGTGATGTCATAATGGTTGTCATGGCGACGGTGATGTCATAATGGTCATCATGGCGACGATGATGTCATAATGGTCGTCATGGTGACGATGACGTCATAATGGTCGTCATGGCGACGATGACGTCATAATGGTCGTCATGGCGACGATGACGTCATAATGGTCGTCATGGCGACGATGATGTCAATATGGTTGTCATGGCTTTGGTGATGTCATAATGGTCGTCATGGCGACGATGATGTCATATTGGTGGTCACGGCGACGATGATGTCATAATGGTCGTCACGGCGGCGGTAATGTCATAATTGTCGTCATGGCGACGATGATGTCATATTGTCGTCATGGCGATGGTGTTGCCATAATGGTCGTCATGGCGACGATGATGTCATAATGGTCGTCATGGCGACGATGACGTCATAATGGTCGTCATGGCGACGATGACGTCATAATGGTCGTCATGGCGACGATGATGTCATAATGGTCGTCATGGCGACGATGATGTCATACTGGTCGTCATGGCGACGGTGTTGCCATAATGGTCGTCATAGCGACGATGATGTCATAATGGTCGTCATGCCGACGATGATGTCATAATGGTCGTCATGGCGACGGTATTGCCATAATGGTCGTCATGGCGACGATGATGTCATAATGGTCGTCATGGCAACGATGATGTCATAATGGTCGTCATGGCGACGATGATGTCAGTATGGTGGTCAATGCTTTGGTGATGTCATAATAGTTGTCATTTCGACGATGATGTCATAATGGTCGTCATGGCGACGGTGTTGTCATAATGGTCGTCATGGCGACGGTGATGTCATGATGGTCGTCATGCCGACGATGATGTCAGTATGGTGGTCATGGCTTTGGTGATGTTATAATGGTCGTCATGGCGACGATGATGTCATAATGGTCGTCATGGCGACGATGATGTCATAATGGTCGTCATGGCGACGATGATGTCAGTATGGTGGTCATGGCTTTGGTGATGTCATAATGGTTGTCATGGCGACGGTGATGTCATAATGGTCGTCATGTCGACGATGATGTCATAATGGTCGTCATGGTGACGATGATGTCATAATGGTCGTCATGGCGACGATGACGTCATAATGGTCGTCATGGCGACGATGACATCATAATGGTCGTCATGGCGACGATGTTGTCATAATGGTCGTCATGGCGAAGATGATGTCATACTGGTCGTCATGGCGACGGTGTTGCCATAATGGTCGTCATGGCGACGATGATGTCATAATGGTCGTCATGGCGACGATGATGTCAATATGGTTGTCATGGCTTTGGTGATGTCATAATGGTCGTCATGGCGACGGTGATGTCATAATGTTCGTCACGGCGACAATGATGTCATAATGATCGTCACGGCGACGATGATGTCATAATGGTCGTCACGGCGACGGTGATGTCATAATGGTTGTCATGGCGACGATGACGTCATAATGGTCGTCATGGCGACGATGATGTTATAATGGTCGTCATGGCGACGATGATGTCATAATGGTCGTCATGGCGACGATGATGACATAATGGTCGTCATGGCGACGATGACGTCATAATGATCGTCATGGCGACGATGATGTCAAAATGGTCGTCATGGCGACGATGATGTCATACTGGTCGTCATGGCGACGGTGTTGCCATAATGGTCGTCATGGCGACGATGATGTCATAATGGTCGTCATGGCGACGATGATGTCATAATGGTCGTCATGGCGACGATGATGTCAGTATGGTGGTCATGGCTTTGGTGATGTCATAATGGTCGTCATGGCGACGGTGATGTCATAATGGTCGTCATTGCAATGGTGATGTCAGAATGGTCGTCATGGCGACGATGATGTCAGTATGGTGGTCATGGCTTTGGTGATGTCATAATGGTCGTCATGGCGACGATGATGTCATAATGGTCGTCATGGCGACGATGATGTCAATATGGTTGTCATGGCTTTGATGATGTCATAATGGTCGTCATGGCGACGGTGATGTCATAATGGTCGTCATGGCGACGATGATGTCATAATGGTCGTCACGGCGACGATGATGTCATAATGGTCGTCACGGCGGCGGTAATGTCATAATTGTCGTCATGGCGACGATGATGTCATATTGTCGTCATGGCGACGGTGTTGCCATAATGGTCGTCATGGCGACGATGATGTCATAATGGTCATCATGGCGACGATGACGTCATAATGGTCGTCATGGCGACGATGACGTCATAATGGTCGTCATGGCGACGATGATGTCATAATGGTCGTCATGGCGACGATGATGTCATACTGGTCGTCATGGCGACGGTGTTGCCATAATGGTCGTCATGGCGACGATGATGTCATAATGGTCGTCATGCTGACGATGATGTCATAATGGTCGTCATGGCGACGGTGTTGCCATAATGGTCGTCATGGCGACGATGATGTCATAATGGTCGTCATGGCAACGATGATGTCATAATGGTCGTCATGGCGACGATGATGTCAGTATGGTGGTCATTGCTTTGGTGATGTCATAATAGTCGTCATTTCGACGATGATGTCATAATAGTCGTCATGCCGACGATGATGTCATAATGGTCGTTATGGCGACGGTGTTGTCATAATGGTCGTCATGGCGATGGTGATGTCATGATGGTCGTCATGCCGACGATGATGTCAGTATGGTGGTCATGGCTTTGGTGATGTTATAATGGTCGTCATGGCGACGATGATGTCATAATGGTCGTCATAGCGACGATGATGTCATAATGGTCGTCATGGCGACGATGATGTCAGTATGGTGGTCATGGCTTTGGTGATGTCATAATGGTTGTCATGGCGACGGTGATGTCATAATGGTCGTCATGGCGACGGTGATGTCATAATGGTTGTCATGGCGACGATAACGTCATAATGGTCGTAATGGCGACGATGATGTCATAATGGTCGTCATGGCGACGATGATGTCATAATGGTCGTCATGGCGACGATGATGACATAATGGTCGTCATGTCGACGATGACGTCATAATGGTCGTCATGGCGACGATGATGTCATAATGGTCGTCATGGCGACGATGATGTCATACTGGTCGTCATGGCGACGGTGTTGCCATAATGGTCGTCATGGCGACGATGATGTCATAATGGTCGTCATGGCGACGATGATATCATACTGGTCGTCATGGCGACGGTGTTGCCATAATGGTCGTCATGGCGACGATGATGTCATAATGGTCGTCATGGCGACGGTGATGTCATAATGGTCGTCATGGCGACGGTGATGTCATGATGGTCGTCATGCCGACGATGATGTCAGTATGGTGGTCATGGCTTTGGTGATGTCATAATGGTCGTCATGGCGACGATGATGTCATAATGGTCGTCATAGCGACGATGATGTCAGTATGGTGGTCATGGCTTTGGTGATGTCATAATGGTAGTCATGGCTTTGGTGATGTCATAATGGTTGTCATGGCGACGGTGATGTCATAATGGTCGTCATGGCGACGATGATGTCATAATGGTCGTCATGGTGACGATGATGTCATAATGGTCGTCATGGCGACTATGACGTCATAATGGTCGTCATGGCGACGATGACGTCATAATGGTCGTCATGGCGACGATGTTGTCATAATGGTCGTCATGGTGACGATGATTTCATATTGGTCGTCATGGCGACGGTGTTGCCATAATGGTCGTCATGGCGACGATGATGTCATAATGGTCGTCATGGCGACGATGATGTCAATATGTTTGTCATGGCTTTAGTGATGTCATAATGGTCGTCATGGTGACGGTGATGTCATAATGTTCGTCACGGCGACGATGATGTCATAATGATCGTCACGGCGACGATGATGTCATAATGGTCGTCACGGCGACGGTGATGTCATAATGGTCGTCATGGCGACGATAACGTCATAATGGTCGTCATGGCGACGATGATGTCATAATGGTCGTCATGGCGACGATGATGTCATAATGATCGTCACGGCGACGATGATGTCATAATGGTCGTCACGGCGACGGTGATATCATAATGGTCGTCATGGCGACGATAACGTCATAATGGTCGTCATGGCGACGATGATGTCATAATGGTCGTCATGGCGACGATGATGTCATAATGGTCGTCATGGCGACGATGATGACATAATGGTCGTCATGGCGACGATGACGTCATAATGATCGTCATGGCGACGATGATGTCAAAATGGTCGTCATGGCGACGATGATGTCATACTGGTCGTCATGGCGACGGTGTTGCCATAATGGTCGTCATGGCGACGATGATGTCATAATGGTCGTCATGGCGACGATGATGTCATAATGGTCGTCATGGCGACGATGATGTCATAATGGTCGTCATGGCGACGATGATGTCAGTATGGTGGTCATGGCTTTGGTGATGTCATAATGGTCGTCATGGCGACGGTGATGTCATAATGGTCGTCATGGCAATGGTGATGTCAGAATGGTCGTCATGGCGACGATGATGTCAGTATGGTGGTCATGGCTTTGGTGATGTCATAATGGTCGTCATGGCGACGATGATGTCATAATGGTCGTCATGGCGACGATGATGTCAATATGGTTGTCATGGCTTTGATGATGTCATAATGGTCGTCATGGCGACGGTGATGTCATAATGGTCGTCATGGCGACGATGATGTCATAATGGTCGTCACGGCGACGATGATGTCATAATGGTCGTCACGGCGGCGGTAATGTCATAATTGTCGTCATGGCGACGATGATGTCATATTGTCGTCATGGCGACGGTGTTGCCATAATGGTCGTCATGGCGACGATGATGTCATAATGGTCATCATGGCGACGATGACGTCATAATGGTCGTCATGGCGACGATGACGTCATAATGGTCGTCATGGCGAAGATGATGTCATAATGGTCGTCATGGCGACGATGATGTCATACTGGTCGTCATGGCGACGGTGTTGCCATAATGGTCGTCATGGCGACGATGATGTCATAATGGTCGTCATGGCGACGATGATGTCATAATGGTCGTCATGCTGACGATGATGTCATAATGGTCGTCATGGCGACGGTGTTGCCATAATGGTCGTCATGGCGACGATGATGTCATAATGGTCGTCATGGCAACGATGATGTCATAATGGTCGTCATGGCGACGATGATGTCAGTATGGTGGTCATTGCTTTGGTGATGTCATAATAGTCGTCATTTCGACGATGATGTCATAATAGTCGTCATGCCGACGATGATGTCATAATGGTCGTTATGGCGACGGTGTTGTCATAATGGTCGTCATGGCGACGATGATGTCAGTATGGTGGTCATGGCTTTGGTGATGTCATAATGGTCGTCATGGCGACGGTGATGTCATAATGGTCGTCATGGCAATGGTGATGTCAGAATGGTCGTCATGGCGACGATGATGTCAGTATGGTGGTCATGGCTTTGGTGATGTCATAATGGTCGTCATGGCGACGATGATGTCATAATGGTCGTCATGGCGACGATGATGTCAATATGGTTGTCATGGCTTTGATGATGTCATAATGGTCGTCATGGCGACGGTGATGTCATAATGGTCGTCATGGCGACGATGATGTCATAATGGTCGTCACGGCGACGATGATGTCATAATGATCGTCATGGCGACGATGATGTCAAAATGGTCGTCATGGCGACGATGATGTCATACTGGTCGTCATGGCGACGGTGTTGCCATAATGGTCGTCATGGCGACGATGATGTCATAATGGTCGTCATGGCGACGATGATGTCATAATGGTCGTCATGGCGACGATGATGTCAGTATGGTGGTCATGGCTTTGGTGATGTCATAATGGTCGTCATGGCGACGGTGATGTCATAATGGTCGTCATTGCAATGGTGATGTCAGAATGGTCGTCATGGCGACGATGATGTCAGTATGGTGGTCATGGCTTTGGTGATGTCATAATGGTCGTCATGGCGACGATGATGTCATAATGGTCGTCATGGCGACGATGATGTCAATATGGTTGTCATGGCTTTGATGATGTCATAATGGTCGTCATGGCGACGGTGATGTCATAATGGTCGTCATGGCGACGATGATGTCATAATGGTCGTCACGGCGACGATGATGTCATAATGGTCGTCACGGCGGCGGTAATGTCATAATTGTCGTCATGGCGACGATGATGTCATATTGTCGTCATGGCGACGGTGTTGCCATAATGGTCGTCATGGCGACGATGATGTCATAATGGTCATCATGGCGACGATGACGTCATAATGGTCGTCATGGCGACGATGACGTCATAATGGTCGTCATGGCGATGATGATGTCATAATGGTCGTCATGGCGACGATGATGTCATACTGGTCATCATGGCGACGGTGTTGCCATAATGGTCGTCATGGCGACGATGATGTCATAATGGTCGTCATGCTGACGATGATGTCATAATGGTCGTCATGGCGACGGTGTTGCCATAATGGTCGTCATGGCGACGATGATGTCATAATGGTCGTCATGGCAACGATGATGTCATAATGGTCGTCATGGCGACGATGATGTCAGTATGGTGGTCATTGCTTTGGTGATGTCATAATAGTCGTCATTTCGACGATGATGTCATAATAGTCGTCATGCCGACGATGATGTCATAATGGTCGTTATGGCGACGGTGTTGTCATAATGGTCGTCATGGCGATGGTGATGTCATGATGGTCGTCATGCCGACGATGATGTCAGTATGGTGGTCATGGCTTTGGTGATGTTATAATGGTCGTCATGGCGACGATGATGTCATAATGGTCGTCATAGCGACGATGATGTCATAATGGTCGTCATGGCGACGATGATGTCAGTATGGTGGTCATGGCTTTGGTGATGTCATAATGGTTGTCATGGCGACGGTGATGTCATAATGGTCGTCATGGCGACGGTGATGTCATAATGGTTGTCATGGCGACGATAACGTCATAATGGTCGTAATGGCGACGATGATGTCATAATGGTCGTCATGGCGACGATGATGTCATAATGGTCGTCATGGCGACGATGATGACATAATGGTCGTCATGTCGACGATGACGTCATAATGGTCGTCATGGCGACGATGATGTCATAATGGTCGTCATGGCGACGATGATGTCATACTGGTCGTCATGGCGACGGTGTTGCCATAATGGTCGTCATGGCGACGATGATGTCATAATGGTCGTCATGGCGACGATGATATCATACTGGTCGTCATGGCGACGGTGTTGCCATAATGGTCGTCATGGCGACGATGATGTCATAATGGTCGTCATGGCGACGGTGATGTCATGATGGTCGTCATGCCGACGATGATGTCAGTATGGTGGTCATGGCTTTGGTGATGTCATAATGGTCGTCATGGCGACGATGATGTCATAATGGTCGTCATAGCGACGATGATGTCAGTATGGTGGTCATGGCTTTGGTGATGTCATAATGGTAGTCATGGCTTTGGTGATGTCATAATGGTTGTCATGGCGACGGTGATGTCATAATGGTCGTCATGGCGACGATGATGTCATAATGGTCGTCATGGTGACGATGATGTCATAATGGTCGTCATGGCGACTATGACGTCATAATGGTCGTCATGGCGACGATGACGTCATAATGGTCGTCATGGCGACGATGTTGTCATAATGGTCGTCATGGTGACGATGATTTCATATTGGTCGTCATGGCGACGGTGTTGCCATAATGGTCGTCATGGCGACGATGATGTCATAATGGTCGTCATGGCGACGATGATGTCAATATGTTTGTCATGGCTTTAGTGATGTCATAATGGTCGTCATGGTGACGGTGATGTCATAATGTTCGTCACGGCGACGATGATGTCATAATGATCGTCACGGCGACGATGATGTCATAATGGTCGTCACGGCGACGGTGATGTCATAATGGTCGTCATGGCGACGATAACGTCATAATGGTCGTCATGGCGACGATGATGTCATAATGGTCGTCATGGCGACGATGATGTCATAATGATCGTCACGGCGACGATGATGTCATAATGGTCGTCACGGCGACGGTGATATCATAATGGTCGTCATGGCGACGATAACGTCATAATGGTCGTCATGGCGACGATGATGTCATAATGGTCGTCATGGCGACGATGATGTCATAATGGTCGTCATGGCGACGATGATGACATAATGGTCGTCATGGCGACGATGACGTCATAATGATCGTCATGGCGACGATGATGTCAAAATGGTCGTCATGGCGACGATGATGTCATACTGGTCGTCATGGCGACGGTGTTGCCATAATGGTCGTCATGGCGACGATGATGTCATAATGGTCGTCATGGCGACGATGATGTCATAATGGTCGTCATGGCGACGATGATGTCATAATGGTCGTCATGGCGACGATGATGTCAGTATGGTGGTCATGGCTTTGGTGATGTCATAATGGTCGTCATGGCGACGGTGATGTCATAATGGTCGTCATGGCAATGGTGATGTCAGAATGGTCGTCATGGCGACGATGATGTCAGTATGGTGGTCATGGCTTTGGTGATGTCATAATGGTCGTCATGGCGACGATGATGTCATAATGGTCGTCATGGCGACGATGATATCAATATGGTTGTCATGGCTTTGATGATGTCATAATGGTCGTCATGGCGACGGTGATGTCATAATGGTCGTCATGGCGACGATGATGTCATAATGGTCGTCACGGCGACGATGATGTCATAATGGTCGTCACGGCGGCGGTAATGTCATAATTGTCGTCATGGCGACGATGATGTCATATTGTCGTCATGGCGACGGTGTTGCCATAATGGTCGTCATGGCGACGATGATGTCATAATGGTCATCATGGCGACGATGACGTCATAATGGTCGTCATGGCGACGATGACGTCATAATGGTCGTCATGGCGAAGATGATGTCATAATGGTCGTCATGGCGACGATGATGTCATACTGGTCGTCATGGCGACGGTGTTGCCATAATGGTCGTCATGGCGACGATGATGTCATAATGGTCGTCATGCTGACGATGATGTCATAATGGTCGTCATGGCGACGGTGTTGCCATAATGGTCGTCATGGCGACGATGATGTCATAATGGTCATCATGGCAACGATGATGTCATAATGGTCGTCATGGCGACGATGATGTCAGTATGGTGGTCATTGCTTTGGTGATGTCATAATAGTCGTCATTTCGACGATGATGTCATAATAGTCGTCATGCCGACGATGATGTCATAATGGTCGTTATGGCGACGGTGTTGTCATAATGGTCGTCATGGCGATGGTGATGTCATGATGGTCGTCATGCCGACGATGATGTCAGTATGGTGGTCATGGCTTTGGTGATGTTATAATGGTCGTCATGGCGACGATGATGTCATAATGGTCGTCATAGCGACGATGATGTCATAATGGTCGTCATGGCGACGATGATGTCAGTATGGTGGTCATGGCTTTGGTGATGTCATAATGGTTGTCATGGCGACGGTGATGTCATAATGGTCGTCATGGCGACGATGATGTCATAATGGTCGTCATGGTGACGATGACGTCATAATGGTCGTCATGGCGACGATGACGTCATAATGGTCGTCATGGCAACGATGATGTCATAATGGTCGTCATGGCGACGATGATGTCAGTATGGTGGTCATTGCTTTGGTGATGTCATAATAGTCGTCATTTCGACGATGATGTCATAATAGTCGTCATGCCGACGATGATGTCATAATGGTCGTCATGGCGACGGTGTTGTCATAATGGTCGTCATGGCGACGGTGATGTCATGATGGTCGTCATGCCGACGATGATGTCAGTATGGTGGTCATGGCTTTGGTGATGTTATAATGGTCGTCATGGCGACGATGATGTCATAATGGTCGTCATAGCGACGATGATGTCATAATGGTCGTCATGGCGACGATGATGTCAGTATGGTGGTCATGGCTTTGGTGATGTCATAATGGTTGTCATGGCGACGGTGATGTCATAATGGTCGTCATGGCGATGATGATGTCATAATGGTCGTCATGGTGACGATGATGTCATAATGGTCGTCATGGCGACGATGAAGTCATAATGGTCGTCATGGCGACGATGACATCATAATGGTCGTCATGGCGACGATGTTGTCATAATGGTCGTCATGGCGAAGATGATGTCATACTTGTCGTCATGGCGACGGTGTTGCCATAATGGTCGTCATGGCGACGATGATGTCATAATGGTCGTCATGGCGACGATGATGTCAATATGGTTGTCATGGCTTTGGTGATGTCATAATGGTCGTCATGGCGACGGTGATGTCATAATGTTCGTCACGGCGACAATGATGTCATAATGATCGTCACGGCGACGATGATGTCATAATGGTCGTCACGGCGACGGTGATGTCATAATGGTTGTCATGGCGACGATAACGTCATAATGGTCGTAATGGCGACGATGATGTCATAATGGTCGTCATGGCGACGATGATGTCATAATGGTCGTCATGGCGACGATGATGACATAATGGTCGTCATGGCGACGATGACGTCATAATGGTCGTCATGGCGACGATGATGTCATAATGGACGTCATGGCGACGATGATGTCATACTGGTCGTCATGGCGACGGTGTTGCCATAATGGTCGTCATGGCGACGATGATGTCATAATGGTCGTCATGGCGACGATGATATCATACTGGTCGTCATGGCGACGGTGTTGCCATAATGGTCGTCATGGCGACGATGATGTCATAATGGTCGTCATGGCGACGGTGATGTCATAATGGTCGTCATGGCGACGGTGATGTCATGATGGTCGTCATGCCGACGATGATGTCAGTATGGTGGTCATGGCTTTGGTGATGTCATAATGGTCGTCATGGCGACGATGATGTCATAATGGTCGTCATAGCGACGATGATGTCATAATGGTCGTCATGGCGACGATGATGTCAGTATGGTGGTCATGGCTTTGGTGATGTCATAATGGTTGTCATGGCGACGGTGATGTCATAATGGTCGTCATGGCGACGATGACGTCATAATGGTCGTCATGGCGACGATGACGTCATAATGGTCGTCATGGCGACGATGATGTCATAATGGTCGTCATGGCGACGATGATGTCATACTGGTCGTCATGGCGACGGTGTTGCCATAATGGTCGTCATGGCGACGATGATGTCATAATGGTCGTCATGCCGACGATGATGTCATAATGGTCGTCATGGCGACGGTATTGCCATAATGGTCGTCATGGCGACGATGATGTCATAATGGTCGTCATGGCAACGATGATGTCATAATGGTCGTCATGGCGACGATGATGTCAGTATTGTGGTCAATGCTTTGGTGATGTCATAATAGTCGTCATTTCGACGATGATGTCATAATAGTCGTCATTTCGACGATGATGTCATAATAGTCGTCATGCCGACGATGATGTCATAATGGTCGTCATGGCGACGGTGTTGTCATAATGGTCGTCATGGCGACGGTGATGTCATGATGGTCGTCATGGCGACGATGATGTCATAATGGTCGTCATGGCGACGATGATGTCAATATGGTTGTCATGGCTTTAGTGATGTCATAATGGTCGTCATGGCGACGGTGATGTCATAATGTTCGTCATGGCGACGATAACGTCATAATGGTCGTCATGGCGACGATGATGTCATAATGGTCGTCATGGCGACGATGATGTCATAATGATCGTCACGGCGACGATGATGTCAGTATGGTGGTCATGGCTTTGGTGATGTTATAATGGTCGTCATGGCGACGATGATGTCATAATGGTCGTCATAGCGACGATGATGTCATAATGGTCGTCATGGCGACTATGATGTCAGTATGGTGGTCATGGCTTTGGTGATGTCATAATGGTTGTCATGGCGACGGTGATGTCATAATGGTCATCATGGCGACGATGATGTCATAATGGTCGTCATGGTGACGATGACGTCATAATGGTCGTCATGGCGACGATGACGTCATAATGGTCGTCATGGCGACGATGACGTCATAATGGTCGTCATGGCGACGATGATGTCATAATGGTGGTCACGGCGACGATGATGTCATAATGGTCGTCACGGCGGCGGTAATGTCATAATTGTCGTCATGGCGACGATGATGTCATATTGTCGTCATGGCGACGGTGTTGCCATAATGGTCGTCATGGCGACGATGATGTCATAATGGTCGTCATGGCGACGATGACGTCATAATGGTCGTCATGGCGACGATGACGTCATAATGGTCGTCATGGCGACGATTATGTCATAATGGTCGTCATGGCGACGATGATGTCATACTGGTCTTCATGGCGACGGTGTTGCCATAATGGTCGTCATAGCGACGATGATGTCATAATGGTCGTCATGCCGACGATGATGTCATAATGGTCGTCATGGCGACGGTATTGCCATAATGGTCGTCATGGCGACGATGATGTCATAATGGTCGTCATGGCAACGATGATGTCATAATGGTCGTCATGGCGACGATGATGTCAGTATGGTGGTCAATGCTTTGGTGATGTCATAATAGTTGTCATTTCGACGATGATGTCATAATAGTCGTCATGCCGACGATGATGTCATAATGGTCGTCATGGCGACGGTGTTGTCATAATGGTCGTCATGGCGACGGTGATGTCATGATGGTCGTCATGCCGACGATGATGTCAGTATGGTGGTCATGGCTTTGGTGATGTTATAATGGTCGTCATGGCGACGATGATGTCATAATGGTCGTCATGGCGACGATGATGTCATAATGGTCGTCATGGCGACGATGATGTCAGTATGGTGGTCATGGCTTTGGTGATGTCATAATGGTTGTCATGGCGACGGTGATGTCATAATGGTCGTCATGTCGACGATGATGTCATAATGGTCGTCATGGTGACGATGATGTCATAATGGTCGTCATGGCGACGATGACGTCATAATGGTCGTCATGGCGACGATGACATCATAATGGTCGTCATGGCGACGATGTTGTCATAATGGTCGTCATGGCGAAGATGATGTCATACTGGTCGTCATGGCGACGGTGTTGCCATAATGGTCGTCATGGCGACGATGATGTCATAATGGTCGTCACGGCGACCATGATGTCATAATGATCGTCACGGCGACGATGATGTCATAATGGTCGTCACGGCGACGGTGATGTCATAATGGTTGTCATGGCGACGATAACGTCATAATGGTCGTAATGGCGACGATGATGTCATAATGGTCGTCATGGCGACGATGATGTCATAATGGTCGTCATGGCGACGATGATGACATAATGGTCGTCATGGCGACGATGACGTCATAATGGTCGTCATGGCGACGATGATGTCATAATGGTCGTCATGGCGACGATGATGTCATACTGGTCGTCATGGCGACGGTGTTGCCATAATGGTCGTCATGGCGACGATGATGTCATAATGGTCGTCATGGCGACGATGATATCATACTGGTCGTCATGGCGACGGTGTTGCCATAATGGTCGTCATGGCGACGATGATGTCATAATGGTCGTCATGGCGACGGTGATGTCATAATGGTCGTCATGGCGACGGTGATGTCATGATGGTCGTCATGCCGACGATGATGTCAGTATGGTGGTCATGGCTTTGGTGATGTCATAATGGTCGTCATGGCGACGATGATGTCATAATGGTCGTCATAGCGACGATGATGTCATAATGGTCGTCATGGCGACGATGATGTCAGTATGGTAGTCATGGCTTTGGTGATGTCATAATGGTTGTCATGGCGACGGTGATGTCATAATGGTCGTCATGGCGACGATGATGTCATAATGGTCGTCATGGTGACGATGATGTCATAATGGTCGTCATGGCGACTATGACGTCATAATGGTCGTCATGGCGACGATGACGTCATAATGGTCGTCATGGCGACGATGTTGTCATAATGGTCGTCATGGTGACGATGATTTCATATTGGTCGTCATGGCGACGGTGTTGCCATAATGGTTGTCATGGCGACGATGATGTCATAATGGTCGTCATGGCGACGATGATGTCAATATGTTTGTCATGGCTTTAGTGATGTCATAATGGTCGTCATGGTGACGGTGATGTCATAATGTTCGTCACGGCGACGATGATGTCATAATGATCGTCACGGCGACGATGATGTCATAATGGTCGTCACGGCGACGGTGATGTCATAATGGTCGTCATGGCGACGATAACGTCATAATGGTCGTCATGGCGACGATGATGTCATAATGGTCGTCATGGCGACGATGATGTCATAATGATCGTCACGGCGACGATGATGTCATAATGGTCGTCACGGCGACGGTGATATCATAATGGTCGTCATGGCGACGATAACGTCATAATGGTCGTCATGGCGACGATGATGTCATAATGGTCGTCATGGCGACGATGATGTCATAATGGTCGTCATGGCGACGATGATGACATAGTGGTCGTCATGGCGACGATGACGTCATAGCGACGATGATGTCAAAATGGTCGTCATGGCGACGATGATGTCATACTGGTCGTCATGGCGACGGTGTTGCCATAATGGTCGTCATGGCGACGATGATGTCATAATGGTCGTCATGGCGACGATGATGTCATAATGGTCGTCATGGCGACGATGATGTCAGTATGGTGGTCATGGCTTTGGTGATGTCATAATGGTCGTCATGGCGACGGTGATGTCATAATGGTCGTCATGGCAATGGTGATGTCAGAATGGTCGTCATGGCGACGATGATGTCAGTATGGTGGTCATGGCTTTGGTGATGTCATAATGGTCGTCATGGCGACGATGATGTCATAATGGTCGTCATGGCGACGATGATGTCAATATGGTTGTCATGGCTTTGATGATGTCATAATGGTCGTCATGGAGACGGTGATGTCATAATGGTCGTCATGGCGACGATGATGTCATAATGGTCGTCACGGCGACGATGATGTCATAATGGTCGTCACGGCGGCGGTAATGTCATAATTGTCGTCATGGCGACGATGATGTCATATTGTCGTCATGGCGACGGTGTTGCCATAATGGTCGTCATGGCGACGATGATGTCATAATGGTCATCATGGCGACGATGACGTCATAATGGTCGTCATGGCGACGATGACGTCATAATGGTCGTCATGGCGACGATGATGTCATAATGGTCGTCATGGCGACGATGATGTCATACTGGTCGTCATGGCGACGGTGTTGCCATAATGGTCGTCATGGCGACGATGATGTCATAATGGTCGTCATGCTGACGATGATGTCATAATGGTCGTCATGGCGACGATGTTGCCATAATGGTCGTCATGGCGACGATGATGTCATAATGGTCGTCATGGCAACGATGATGTCATAATGGTCGTCATGGCGACGATGATGTCAGTATGGTGGTCATTGCTTTGGTGATGTCATAATAGTCGTCATTTCGACGATGATGTCATAATAGTCGTCATGCCGACGATGATGTCATAATGGTCGTTATGGCGACGGTGTTGTCATAATGGTCGTCATGGCGATGGTGATGTCATGATGGTCGTCATGCCGACGATGATGTCAGTATGGTGGTCATGGCTTTGGTGATGTTATAATGGTCGTCATGGCGACGATGATGTCATAATGGTCGTCATAGCGACGATGATGTCATAATGGTCGTCATGGCGACGATGATGTCAGTATGGTGGTCATGGCTTTGGTGATGTCATAATGGTTGTCATGGCGACGGTGATGTCATAATGGTCGTCATGGCGACGATGATGTCATAATGGTCGTCATGGTGACGATGACATCATAATGGTCGTCATGGCGACGATGACGTCATAATGGTCGTCATGGCGACGATGACGTCATAATGGTCGTCATGGCGACGATGATGTCATACTGGTCGTCATGGCAACGGTGTTGCCATAATGGTCGTCATGGCGACGATGATGTCATAATGGTCGTCATGCCGACGATGATGTCATAATGGTCGTCATGGCGACGGTATTGCCATAATGGTCGTCATGGCGACGATGATGTCATAATGGTCGTCATGGCAACGATGATGTCATAATGGTCGTCATGGCGACGATGATGTCAGTATGGTGGTCATTGCTTTGGTGATGTCATAATAGTCGTCATTTCGACGATGATGTCATAATAGTCGTCATGCCGACGATGATGTCATAATGGTCGTCATGGCGACGGTGTAGTCATAATGGTCGTCATGGCGACGGTGATGTCATGATGGTCGTCATGCCGACGATGATGTCAGTATGGTGGTCATGGCTTTGGTGATGTTATAATGGTCGTCATGGCGACGATGATGTCATAATGGTCGTCATAGCGACGATGATGTCATAATGGTCGTCATGGCGACGATGATGTCAGTATGGTGGTCATGGCTTTGGTGATGTCATAATGGTTGTCATGGCGACGGTGATGTCATAATGGTCGTCATGGCGACGATGATGTCATAATGGTCGTCATGGTGACGATGATGTCATAATGGTCGTCATGGCGACGATGAAGTCATAATGGTCGTCATGGCGACGATGACGTCATAATGGTCGTCATGGCGACGATGTTGTCATAATGGTCGTCATGGCGACGATGATGTCATACTGGTCGTCATGGCGACGGTGTTGCCATAATGGTCGTCATGGCGACGATGATGTCATAATGGTCGTCATGGCGACGATGATGTCAATATGGTTGTCATGGCTTTGGTGATGTCATAATGGTCGTCATGGCGACGGTGATGTCATAATGTTCGTCACGGCGACAATGATGTCATAATGATCGTCACGGCGACGATGATGTCATAATGGTCGTCACGGCGACGGTGATGTCATAATGGTTGTCATGGCGACGATAACGTCATAATGGTCGTCATGGCGACGATGATGTCATAATGGTCGTCATGGCGACGATGATGTCATAATGGTCGTCATGGCGACGATGATGACATAATGGTCGTCATGGCGACGATGACGTCATAATGGTCGTCATGGCGACGATGATGTCATAATGGTCGTCATGGCGACGATGATGTCAGTATGGTGGTCATGGCTTTTGTGATGTCATAATGGTCGTCATGGCGACGATGATGTCATAATGGTCGTCATGGCGACGATGATGTCATACTGGTCGTCATGGCGACGGTGTTGCCATAATGGTCGTCATGGCGACGATGATGTCATAATGGTCGTCATGGCGACGATGATGTCATAATGGTCGTCATGGCGACGATGACGTCATAATGGTCGTCATTGCGACGATGATGTAATAATGGTCGTCATGGCGACGATGACGTCATAATGGTTGTCATGGCGACGATGTTGCCATAATGGTCGTCATGGCGACGATGATGTCATAATGATCGTCACGGCGACGATGATGTCATAATAGTCGTCATTTCGACGATGATGTCATAATAGTCGTCATGCCGACGGTGATGTCATAATGGTCGTCATGGCGACGATGACGTCATAATGGTCGTGATGGCGACGATGACGTCATAATGGTCGTCATGGCGACGATGACGTCATAATGGTCGTCATGGCGACGATGACGTCATAATGGTCGTCATGGCGACGATGTTGTCATAATGGTCGTCATGGCGACGATGATGTCATACTGGTCGTCATGGCGACGGTGTTGCCATAATGGTCGTCATGGCGACGGTGATGTCATAATGGTCGCCATGGCGACGGTGATGTCATAAAGGTCGTCATGGCGACGATGATGTCATAATGGTCGTCATGGCGACGATGATGTCAGTATGGTGGTCATGGCTTTGGTGATGTCATAATGGTCGTCATGGCGACGTTGATGTCATAATGGTCGTCATGGCAATGGTGATGTCAGAATGGTCGTCATGGCGACGATGATGTCAGTATGGTGGTCATGGCTTTGGTGATGTCATAATGGTCGTCATGGCGACGATGATGTCATAATGGTCGTCATGGCGACGATGATGTCAATATGGTTGTCATGGCTTTGATGATGTCATAATGGTCGTCATGGCGACGATGATGTCATAATGGTCGTCATGGCGACGATGATGTCAGTATGGTGGTCATGGCTTTGGTGATGTCATAATGGTTGTCATGGCGACGGTGATGTCATAATGGTCGTCATGGCGACGATGATGTCATAATGGTCGTCATGGTGACGATGACGTCATAATGGTCGTCATGGCGACGATGACATCATAATGGTCGTCATGGCGACGATGACGTCATAATGGTCGTCATGGCGACGATGATGTCATACTGGTCGTCATGGCAACGGTGTTGCCATAATGGTCGTCATGGCGACGATGATGTCATAATGGTCGTCATGCCGACGATGATGTCATAATGGTCGTCATGGCGACGGTATTGCCATAATGGTCGTCATGGCGACGATGATGTCATAATGGTCGTCATGGCAACGATGATGTCATAATGGTCGTCATGGCGACGATGATGTCAGTATGGTGGTCATTGCTTTGGTGATGTCATAATAGTCGTCATTTCGACGATGATGTCATAATAGTCGTCATGCCGACGATGATGTCATAATGGTCGTCATGGCGACGGTGTTGTCATAATGGTCGTCATGGCGACGGTGATGTCATGATGGTCGTCATGCCGACGATGATGTCAGTATGGTGGTCATGGCTTTGGTGATGTTATAATGGTCGTCATGGCGACGATGATGTCATAATGGTCGTCATAGCGACGATGATGTCATAATGGTCGTCATGGCGACGATGATGTCAGTATGGTGGTCATGGCTTTGGTGATGTCATAATGGTTGTCATGGCGACGGTGATGTCATAATGGTCGTCATGGCGACGATGATGTCATAATGGTCGTCATGGTGACGATGATGTCATAATGGTCGTCATGGCGACGATGAAGTCATAATGGTCGTCATGGCGACGATGACGTCATAATGGTCGTCATGGCGACGATGTTGTCATAATGGTCGTCATGGCGACGATGATGTCATACTGGTCGTCATGGCGACGGTGTTGCCATAATGGTCGTCATGGCGACGATGATGTCATAATGGTCGTCATGGCGACGATGATGTCAATATGGTTGTCATGGCTTTGGTGATGTCATAATGGTCGTCATGGCGACGGTGATGTCATAATGTTCGTCACGGCGACAATGATGTCATAATGATCGTCACGGCGACGATGATGTCATAATGGTCGTCACGGCGACGGTGATGTCATAATGGTTGTCATGGCGACGATAACGTCATAATGGTCGTCATGGCGACGATGATGTCATAATGGTCGTCATGGCGACGATGATGTCATAATGGTCGTCATGGCGACGATGATGACATAATGGTCGTCATGGCGACGATGACGTCATAATGGTCGTCATGGCGACGATGATGTCATAATGGTCGTCATGGCGACGATGATGTCAGTATGGTGGTCATGGCTTTTGTGATGTCATAATGGTCGTCATGGCGACGGTGATGTCATAATGGTCGTCATGGCGACGATGATGTCATACTGGTCGTCATGGCGACGGTGTTGCCATAATGGTCGTCATGGCGACGATGATGTCATAATGGTCGTCATGGCGACGATGATGTCATAATGGTCGTCATGGCGACGATGACGTCATAATGGTCGTCATTGCGACGATGATGTAATAATGGTCGTCATGGCGACGATGACGTCATAATGGTTGTCATGGCGACGATGTTGCCATAATGGTCGTCATGGCGACGATGATGTCATAATGATCGTCACGGCGACGATGATGTCATAATAGTCGTCATTTCGACGATGATGTCATAATAGTCGTCATGCCGACGGTGATGTCATAATGGTCGTCATGGCGACGATGATGTCATAATGGTCGTCATGGTGACGATGATGTCATAATGGTCGTCATGGCGACGATGACGTCATAATGGTCGTCATGGCGACGATGACGTCATAATGGTCGTCATGGCGACGATGTTGTCATAATGGTCGTCATGGCGACGATGATGTCATACTGGTCGTCATGGCGACGGTGTTGCCATAATGGTCGTCATGGCGACGGTGATGTCATAATGGTCGCCATGGCGACGGTGATGTCATAATGGTCGTCATGGCGACGATGATGTCAGTATGGTGGTCATGGCTTTGGTGATGTCATAATGGTCGTCATGGCGACGTTGATGTCATAATGGTCGTCATGGCAATGGTGATGTCAGAATGGTCGTCATGGCGACGATGATGTCAGTATGGTGGTCATGGCTTTGGTGATGTCATAATGGTCGTCATGGCGACGATGATGTCATAATGGTCGTCATGGCGACGATGATGTCAATATGGTTGTCATGGCTTTGATGATGTCATAATGGTCGTCATGGCGACGGTGATGTCATAATGGTCGTCATGGCGACGATGATGTCATAATGGTCGTCACGGCGACGATGATGTCATAATGGTCATCACGGCGGCGGTAATGTCATAATTGTCGTCATGGCGACGATGATGTCATATTGTCGTCATGGCGACGGTGTTGCCATAATGGTCGTCATGGCGACGATGATGTCATAATGGTCATCATGGCGACGATGACGTCATAATGGTCGTCATGGCGACGATGACGTCATAATGTTCGTCATGGCGACGATGATGTCATAATGGTCGTCATGGCGACGATGATGTCATACTGGTCGTCATGGCGACGGTGTTGCCATAATGGTCGTCATGGCGACGATGATGTCATAATGGTCGTCATGGCGACGATGATGTCAATATGGTTGTCATGGCTTTGGTGATGTCATAATGGTCGTCATGGCGACGGTGATGTCATAATGTTCGTCACGGCGACAATGATGTCATAATGATCGTCACGGCGACGATGATGTCATAATGGTCGTTACGGCGACGGTGATGTCATAATGGTTGTCATGGCGACGATAACGTCATAATGGTCGTAATGGCGACGATGATGTCATAATGGTCGTCATGGCGACGATGATGTCATAATGGTCGTCATGGCGACGATGATGACATAATGGTCGTCATGGCGACGATGACGTCATAATGGTCGTCATGGCGACGATGATGTCATAATGGACGTCATGGCGACGATGATGTCATACTGGTCGTCATGGCGACGGTGTTGCCATAATGGTCGTCATGGCGACGATGATGTCATAATGGTCGTCATGGCGACGATGATATCATACTGGTCGTCATGGCGACGGTGTTGCCATAATGGTCGTCATGGCGACGATGATGTCATAATGGTCGTCATGGCGACGGTGATGTCATAATGGTCGTCATGGCGACGGTGATGTCATGATGGTCGTCATGCCGACGATGATGTCAGTATGGTGGTCATGGCTTTGGTGATGTCATAATGGTCGTCATGGCGACGATGATGTCATAATGGTCGTCATAGCGACGATGATGTCATAATGGTCGTCATGGCGACGATGATGTCAGTATGGTGGTCATGGCTTTGGTGATGTCATAATGGTTGTCATGGCGACGGTGATGTCATAATGGTCGTCATGGCGACGATGACGTCATAATGGTCGTCATGGCGACGATGACGTCATAATGGTCGTCATGGCGACGATGATGTCATAATGGTCGTCATGGCGACGATGATGTCATACTGGTCGTCATGGCGACGGTGTTGCCATAATGGTCGTCATGGCGACGATGATGTCATAATGGTCGTCATGCCGACGATGATGTCATAATGGTCGTCATGGCGACGGTATTGCCATAATGGTCGTCATGGCGACGATGATGTCATAATGGTCGTCATGGCAACGATGATGTCATAATGGTCGTCATGGCGACGATGATGTCAGTATTGTGGTCAATGCTTTGGTGATGTCATAATAGTCGTCATTTCGACGATGATGTCATAATAGTCGTCATTTCGACGATGATGTCATAATAGTCGTCATGCCGACGATGATGTCATAATGGTCGTCATGGCGACGGTGTTGTCATAATGGTCGTCATGGCGACGGTGATGTCATGATGGTCGTCATGGCGACGATGATGTCATAATGGTCGTCATGGCGACGATGATGTCAATATGGTTGTCATGGCTTTAGTGATGTCATAATGGTCGTCATGGCGACGGTGATGTCATAATGTTCGTCATGGCGACGATAATGTCATAATGTTCGTCATGGCGACGATGATGTCATAATGGTCGTCATGGCGACGATGATGTCATAATGATCGTCACGGCGACGATGATGTCAGTATGGTGGTCATGGCTTTGGTGATGTTATAATGGTCGTCATGGCGACTATGATGTCATAATGGTCGTCATAGCGACGATGATGTCATAATGGTCGTCATGGCGACTATGATGTCAGTATGGTGGTCATGGCTTTGGTGATGTCATAATGGTTGTCATGGCGACGGTGATGTCATAATGGTCATCATGGCGACGATGATGTCATAATGGTCGTCATGGTGACGATGACGTCATAATGGTCGTCATGGCGACGATGACGTCATAATGGTCGTCATGGCGACGATGACGTCATAATGGTCGTCATGGCGACGATGATGTCAATATGGTTGTCATGGCTTTGGTGATGTCATAATGGTCGTCATGGCGACGATGATGTCATAATGGTGGTCACGGCGACGATGATGTCATAATGGTCGTCACGGCGGCGGTAATGTCATAATTGTCGTCATGGCGACGATGATGTCATATTGTCGTCATGGCGATGGTGTTGCCATAATGGTCGTCATGGCGACGATGATGTCATAATGGTCGTCATGGCGATGATGACGTCATAATGGTCGTCATGGCGACGATGACGTCATAATGGTCGTCATGGCGACGATTATGTCATAATGGTCGTCATAGCGACGATGATGTCATACTGGTCTTCATGGCGACGGTGTTGCCATAATGGTCGTCATAGCGACGATGATGTCATAATGGTCGTCATGCCGACGATGATGTCATAATGGTCGTCATGGCGACGGTATTGCCATAATGGTCGTCATGGCGACGATGATGTCATAATGGTCGTCATGGCAACGATGATGTCATAATGGTCGTTATGGCGACGATGATGTCAGTATGGTGGTCAATGCTTTGGTGATGTCATAATAGTTGTCATTTCGACGATGATGTCATAATAGTCGTCATGCCGACGATGATGTCATAATGGTCGTCATGGCGACTGTGTTGTCATAATGGTCGTCATGGCGACGGTGATGTCATGATGGTCGTCATGCCGACGATGATGTCAGTATGGTGGTCATGGCTTTGGTGATGTTATAATGGTCGTCATGGCGACGATGATGTCATAATGGTCGTCATGGCGACGATGATGTCATAATGGTCGTCATGGCGACGATGATGTCAGTATGGTGGTCATGGCTTTGGTGATGTCATAATGGTTGTCATGGCGACGGTGATGTCATAATGGTCGTCATGTCGACGATGATGTCATAATGGTCGTCATGGTGACGATGATGTCATAATGGTCGTCATGGCGACGATGACGTCATAATGGTCGTCATGGCGACGATGACATCATAATGGTCGTCATGGCGACGATGTTGTCATAATGGTCGTCATGGCGAAGATGATGTCATACTGGTCGTCATGGCGACGGTGTTGCCATAATGGTCGTCATGGCGACGATGATGTCATAATGGTCGTCATGGCGACGATGATGTCAATATGGTTGTCATGGCTTTGGTGATGTCATAATGGTCGTCATGGCGACGGTGATGTCATAATGTTCGTCACGGCGACAATGATGTCATAATGATCGTCACGGCGACGATGATGTCATAATGGTCGTCACGGCGACGGTGATGTCATAATGGTTGTCATGGCGACGATAACGTCATAATGGTCGTAATGGCGACGATGATGTCATAATGGTCGTCATGGCGACGATGATGTCATAATGGTCGTCATGGCGACGATGATGACATAATGGTCGTCATGGCGACGATGACGTCATAATGGTCGTCATGGCGACGATGATGTCATAATGGTCGTCATGGCGACGATGATGTCATACTGGTCGTCATGGCGACGGTGTTGCCATAATGGTCGTCATGGCGACGATGATGTCATAATGGTCGTCATGGCGACGATGATATCATACTGGTCGTCATGGCGACGGTGTTGCCATAATGGTCGTCATGGCGACGATGATGTCATAATGGTCGTCATGGCGATGGTGATGTCATAATGGTCGTCATGGCGACGGTGATGTCATGATGTTCGTCATGCCGACGATGATGTCAGTATGGTGGTCATGGCTTTGGTGATGTCATAATGGTCGTCATGGCGACGATGATGTCATAATGGTCGTCATAGCGACGATGATGTCATAATGGTCGTCATGGCGACGATGATGTCAGTATGGTAGTCATGGCTTTGGTGATGTCATAATGGTTGTCATGGCGACGGTGATGTCATAATGGTCGTCATGGCGACGATGATGTCATAATGGTCGTCATGGTGACGATGATGTCATAATGGTCGTCATGGCGACTATGACGTCATAATGGTCGTCATGGCGACGATGACGTCATAATGGTCGTCATGGCGACGATGTTGTCATAATGGTCGTCATGGTGACGATGATTTCATATTGGTCGTCATGGCGACGGTGTTGCCATAATGGTTGTCATGGCGACGATGATGTCATAATGGTCGTCATGGCGACGATGATGTCAATATGTTTGTC
Organism: Phyllobates terribilis; assembly: GCF_046119375.1. Taxonomy (NCBI): domain Eukaryota; kingdom Metazoa; phylum Chordata; class Amphibia; order Anura; family Dendrobatidae; genus Phyllobates; species Phyllobates terribilis. The sequence continues at coordinate 3,999,458 of NW_027362911.1, forward strand.
ATGGCTTTAGTGATGTCATAATGGTCGTCATGGTGACGGTGATGTCATAATGTTCGTCACGGCGACGATGATGTCATAATGATCGTCACGGCGACGATGATGTCATAATGGTCGTCACGGCGACGGTGATGTCATAATGGTCGTCATGGCGACGATAACGTCATAATGGTCGTCATGGCGACGATGATGTCATAATGGTCGTCATGGCGACGATGATGTCATAATGATCGTCACGGCGACGATGATGTCATAATGGTCGTCACGGCGACGGTGATATCATAATGGTCGTCATGGCGACGATAACGTCATAATGGTCGTCATGGCGACGATGATGTCATAATGGTCGTCATGGCGACGATGATGTCATAATGGTCGTCATGGCGACGATGATGACATAATGGTCGTCATGGCGACGATGACGTCATAGCGACGATGATGTCAAAATGGTCGTCATGGCGACGATGATGTCATACTGGTCGTCATGGCGACGGTGTTGCCATAATGGTCGTCATGGCGACGATGATGTCATAATGGTCGTCATGGCGACGATGATGTCATAATGGTCGTCATGGCGACGATGATGTCAGTATGGTGGTCATGGCTTTGGTGATGTCATAATGGTCGTCATGGCGACGGTGATGTCATAATGGTCGTCATGGCAATGGTGATGTCAGAATGGTCGTCATGGCGACGATGATGTCAGTATGGTGGTCATGGCTTTGGTGATGTCATAATGGTCGTCATGGCGACGATGATGTCATAATGGTCGTCATGGCGACGATGATGTCAATATGGTTGTCATGGCTTTGATGATGTCATAATGGTCGTCATGGCGACGGTGATGTCATAATGGTCGTCATGGCGACGATGATGTCATAATGGTCGTCACGGCGACGATGATGTCATAATGGTCGTCACGGCGGCGGTAATGTCATAATTGTCGTCATGGCGACGATGATGTCATATTGTCGTCATGGCGACGGTGTTGCCATAATGGTCGTCATGGCGACGATGATGTCATAATGGTCATCATGGCGACGATGACGTCATAATGGTCGTCATGGCGACAATGACGTCATAATGGTCGTCATGGCGACAATGACATCATAATGGTCGTCATGGCGACGATGATGTCATAATGGTCGTCATGGCGACGATGATGTCATACTGGTCGTCATGGCGACGGTGTTGCCATAATGGTCGTCATGGCGACGATGATGTCATAATGGTCGTCATGCTGACGATGATGTCATAATGGTCGTCATGGCGACGATGTTGCCATAATGGTCGTCATGGCGACGATGATGTCATAATGGTCGTCATGGCAACGATGATGTCATAATGGTCGTCATGGCGACGATGATGTCAGTATGGTGGTCATTGCTTTGGTGATGTCATAATAGTCATCATTTCGACGATGATGTCATAATAGTCGTCATGCCGACGATGATGTCATAATGGTCGTTATGGCGACGGTGTTGTCATAATGGTCGTCATGGCGATGGTGATGTCATGATGGTCGTCATGCCGACGATGATGTCAGTATGGTGGTCATGGCTTTGGTGATGTTATAATGGTCGTCATGGCGACGATGATGTCATAATGGTCGTCATAGCGACGATGATGTCATAATGGTCGTCATGGCGACGATGATGTCAGTATGGTGGTCATGGCTTTGGTGATGTCATAATGGTTGTCATGGCGACGGTGATGTCATAATGGTCGTCATGGCGACGATGATGTCATAATGGTCGTCATGGTGACGATGACGTCATAATGGTCGTCATGGCGACGATGACGTCATAATGGTCGTCATGGCGACGATGACGTCATAATGGTCGTCATGGCGACGATGATGTCATACTGGTCGTCATGGCAACGGTGTTGCCATAATGGTCGTCATGGCGACGATGATGTCATAATGGTCGTCATGCCGACGATGATGTCATAATGGTCGTCATGGCGACGGTATTGCCATAATGGTCGTCATGGCGACGATGATGTCATAATGGTCGTCATGGCAACGATGATGTCATAATGGTCGTCATGGCGACGATGATGTCAGTATGGTGGTCATTGCTTTGGTGATGTCATAATAGTCGTCATTTCGACGATGATGTCATAATAGTCGTCATGCCGACGATGATGTCATAATGGTCGTCATGGCGACGGTGTTGTCATAATGGTCGTCATGGCGACGGTGATGTCATGATGGTCGTCATGCCGACGATGATGTCAGTATGGTGGTCATGGCTTTGGTGATGTTATAATGGTCGTCATGGCGACGATGATGTCATAATGGTCGTCATAGCGACGATGATGTCATAATGGTCGTCATGGCGACGATGATGTCAGTATGGTGGTCATGGCTTTGGTGATGTCATAATGGTTGTCATGGCGACGGTGATGTCATAATGGTCGTCATGGCGACGATGATGTCATAATGGTCGTCATGGTGACGATGATGTCATAATGGTCGTCATGGCGACTATGACGTCATAATGGTCGTCATGGCGACGATGACGTCATAATGGTCGTCATGGCGACGATGTTGTCATAATGGTCGTCATGGTGACGATGATTTCATATTGGTCGTCATGGCGACGGTGTTGCCATAATGGTTGTCATGGCGACGATGATGTCATAATGGTCGTCATGGCGACGATGATGTCAATATGTTTGTCATGGCTTTAGTGATGTCATAATGGTCGTCATGGTGACGGTGATGTCATAATGTTCGTCACGGCGACGATGATGTCATAATGATCGTCACGGCGACGATGATGTCATAATGGTCGTCACGGCGACGGTGATGTCATAATGGTCGTCATGGCGACGATAACGTCATAATGGTCGTCATGGCGACGATGATGTCATAATGGTCGTCATGGCGACGATGATGTCATAATGATCGTCACGGCGACGATGATGTCATAATGGTCGTCACGGCGACGGTGATATCATAATGGTCGTCATGGCGACGATAACGTCATAATGGTCGTCATGGCGACGATGATGTCATAATGGTCGTCATGGCGACGATGATGTCATAATGGTCGTCATGGCGACGATGATGACATAATGGTCGTCATGGCGACGATGACGTCATAGCGACGATGATGTCAAAATGGTCGTCATGGCGACGATGATGTCATACTGGTCGTCATGGCGACGGTGTTGCCATAATGGTCGTCATGGCGACGATGATGTCATAATGGTCGTCATGGCGACGATGATGTCATAATGGTCGTCATGGCGACGATGATGTCAGTATGGTGGTCATGGCTTTGGTGATGTCATAATGGTCGTCATGGCGACGGTGATGTCATAATGGTCGTCATGGCAATGGTGATGTCAGAATGGTCGTCATGGCGACGATGATGTCAGTATGGTGGTCATGGCTTTGGTGATGTCATAATGGTCGTCATGGCGACGATGATGTCATAATGGTCGTCATGGCGACGATGATGTCAATATGGTTGTCATGGCTTTGATGATGTCATAATGGTCGTCATGGCGACGGTGATGTCATAATGGTCGTCATGGCGACGATGATGTCATAATGGTCGTCACGGCGACGATGATGTCATAATGGTCGTCACGGCGGCGGTAATGTCATAATTGTCGTCATGGCGACGATGATGTCATATTGTCGTCATGGCGACGGTGTTGCCATAATGGTCGTCATGGCGACGATGATGTCATAATGGTCATCATGGCGACGATGACGTCATAATGGTCGTCATGGCGACAATGACGTCATAATGGTCGTCATGGCGACAATGACATCATAATGGTCGTCATGGCGACGATGATGTCATAATGGTCGTCATGGCGACGATGATGTCATACTGGTCGTCATGGCGACGGTGTTGCCATAATGGTCGTCATGGCGACGATGATGTCATAATGGTCGTCATGCTGACGATGATGTCATAATGGTCGTCATGGCGACGATGTTGCCATAATGGTCGTCATGGCGACGATGATGTCATAATGGTCGTCATGGCAACGATGATGTCATAATGGTCGTCATGGCGACGATGATGTCAGTATGGTGGTCATTGCTTTGGTGATGTCATAATAGTCATCATTTCGACGATGATGTCATAATAGTCGTCATGCCGACGATGATGTCATAATGGTCGTTATGGCGACGGTGTTGTCATAATGGTCGTCATGGCGATGGTGATGTCATGATGGTCGTCATGCCGACGATGATGTCAGTATGGTGGTCATGGCTTTGGTGATGTTATAATGGTCGTCATGGCGACGATGATGTCATAATGGTCGTCATAGCGACGATGATGTCATAATGGTCGTCATGGCGACGATGATGTCAGTATGGTGGTCATGGCTTTGGTGATGTCATAATGGTTGTCATGGCGACGGTGATGTCATAATGGTCGTCATGGCGACGATGATGTCATAATGGTCGTCATGGTGACGATGACGTCATAATGGTCGTCATGGCGACGATGACGTCATAATGGTCGTCATGGCGACGATGACGTCATAATGGTCGTCATGGCGACGATGATGTCATACTGGTCGTCATGGCAACGGTGTTGCCATAATGGTCGTCATGGCGACGATGATGTCATAATGGTCGTCATGCCGACGATGATGTCATAATGGTCGTCATGGCGACGGTATTGCCATAATGGTCGTCATGGCGACGATGATGTCATAATGGTCGTCATGGCAACGATGATGTCATAATGGTCGTCATGGCGACGATGATGTCAGTATGGTGGTCATTGCTTTGGTGATGTCATAATAGTCGTCATTTCGACGATGATGTCATAATAGTCGTCATGCCGACGATGATGTCATAATGGTCGTCATGGCGACGGTGTTGTCATAATGGTCGTCATGGCGACGGTGATGTCATGATGGTCGTCATGCCGACGATGATGTCAGTATGGTGGTCATGGCTTTGGTGATGTTATAATGGTCGTCATGGCGACGATGATGTCATAATGGTCGTCATAGCGACGATGATGTCATAATGGTCGTCATGGCGACGATGATGTCAGTATGGTGGTCATGGCTTTGGTGATGTCATAATGGTTGTCATGGCGACGGTGATGTCATAATGGTCGTCATGGCGACGATGATGTCATAATGGTCGTCATGGTGACGATGATGTCATAATGGTCGTCATGGCGACGATGAAGTCATAATGGTCGTCATGGCGACGATGACGTCATAATGGTCGTCATGGCGACGATGTTGTCATAATGGTCGTCATGGCGACGATGATGTCATACTGGTCGTCATGGCGACGGTGTTGCCATAATGGTCGTCATGGCGACGATGATGTCATAATGGTCGTCATGGCGACGATGATGTCAATATGGTTGTCATGGCTTTGGTGATGTCATAATGGTCGTCATGGCGACGGTGATGTCATAATGTTCGTCACGGCGACAATGATGTCATAATGATCGTCACGGCGACGATGATGTCATAATGGTCGTCACGGCGACGGTGATGTCATAATGGTTGTCATGGCGACGATAACGTCATAATGGTCGTCATGGCGACGATGATGTCATAATGGTCGTCATGGCGACGATGATGTCATAATGGTCGTCATGGCGACGATGATGACATAATGGTCGTCATGGCGATGATGACGTCATAATGGTCGTCATGGCGACGATGATGTCATAATGGTCGTCATGGCGACGATGATGTCAGTATGGTGGTCATGGCTTTTGTGATGTCATAATGGTCGTCATGGCGACGGTGATGTCATAATGGTCGTCATGGCGACGGTGATGTCATAATGGTCGTCACAGCGACGATGATGTCATAATGGTCGTCACGGCGACGGTGATGTCATAATGGTCGTCATGGCGACGATGATGTCATACTGGTCGTCATGGCGACGGTGTTGCCATAATGGTCGTCATGGCGACGATGATGTCATAATGGTCGTCATGGCGACGATGATGTAATAATGGTCGTCATGGCGACGATGACGTCATAATGGTTGTCATGGCGACGATGTTGCCATAATGGTCGTCATGGCGACGATGATGTCATAATGTTCGTCACGGCGACAATGATGTCATAATGATCGTCACGGCGACGATGATGTCATAATGGTCGTCACGGCGACGGTGATGTCATAATGGTTGTCATGGCGACGATAACGTCATAATGGTCGTCATGGCGACGATGATGTCATAATGGTCGTCATGGCGACGATGATGTCATAATGGTCGTCATGGCGACGATGATGACATAATGGTCGTCATGGCGACGATGACGTCATAATGGTCGTCATGGCGACGATGATGTCATAATGGTCGTCATGGCGACGATGATGTCAGTATGGTGGTCATGGCTTTTGTGATGTCATAATGGTCGTCATGGCGACGGTGATGTCATAATGGTCGTCATGGCGACGGTGATGTCATAATGGTCGTCACAGCGACGATGATGTCATAATGGTCGTCACGGCGACGGTGATGTCATAATGGTCGTCATGGCGACGATGATGTCATACTGGTCGTCATGGCGACGGTGTTGCCATAATGGTCGTCATGGCGACGATGATGTCATAATGGTCGTCATGGCGACGATGATGTCATAATGGTCGTCATGGCGACGATGACGTCATAATGGTCGTCATTGCGACGATGATGTAATAATGGTCGTCATGGCGACGATGACGTCATAATGGTTGTCATGGCGACGATGTTGCCATAATGGTCGTCATGGCGACGATGATGTCATAATGATCGTCACGGCGACGATGATGTCATAATAGTCGTCATTTCGACGATGATGTCATAATAGTCGTCATGCCGACGGTGATGTCATAATGGTCGTCATGGCGACGATGATGTCATAATGGTCGTCATGGTGACGATGATGTCATAATGGTCGTCATGGCGACGATGACGTCATAATGGTCGTCATGGCGACGATGACGTCATAATGGTCGTCATGGCGACGATGTTGTCATAATGGTCGTCATGGCGACGATGATGTCATACTGGTCGTCATGGCGACGGTGTTGCCATAATGGTCGTCATGGCGACGATGATGTCATAATGGTCGCCATGGCGACGGTGATGTCATAATGGTCGTCATGGCGACGATGATGTCATAATGGTCGTCATGGCGACGATGATGTCAGTATGGTGGTCATGGCTTTGGTGATGTCATAATGGTCGTCATGGCGACGTTGATGTCATAATGGTCGTCATGGCAATGGTGATGTCAGAATGGTCGTCATGGCGACGATGATGTCAGTATGGTGGTCATGGCTTTGGTGATGTCATAATGGTCGTCATGGAGACGATGATGTCATAATGGTCGTCATGGCGACGATGATGTCAATATGGTTGTCATGGCTTTGATGATGTCATAATGGTCGTCATGGCGACGGTGATGTCATAATGGTCGTCATGGCGACGATGATGTCATAATGGTCGTCACGGCGACGATGATGTCATAATGGTCGTCACGGCGGCGGTAATGTCATAATTGTCGTCATGGCGACGATGATGTCATATTGTCGTCATGGCGACGGTGTTGCCATAATGGTCGTCATGGCGACGATGATGTCATAATGGTCATCATGGCGACGATGACGTCATAATGGTCGTGATGGCGACGATGACGTCATAATGTTCGTCATGGCGACGATGATGTCATAATGGTCGTCATGGCGACGATGATGTCATACTGGTCGTCATGGCGACGGTGTTGCCATAATGGTCGTCATGGCGACGATGATGTCATAATGGTCGTCATGGCGACGATGATGTCAATATGGTTGTCATGGCTTTGGTGATGTCATAATGTTCGTCACGGCGATAATGATGTCATAATGATCGTCACGGCGATGATGATGTCATAATGGTCGTCACGGCGACGGTGATGTCATAATGGTTGTCATGGCGACGATAACGTCATAATGGTCGTCATGGCGACGATGATGTCATAATGGTCGTCATGGCGACGGTGTTGTCATAATGGTCGTCATGGCGACGGTGATGTCATGATGGTCGTCATGCCGACGATGATGTCAGTATGGTGGTCATGGCTTTGGTGATGTTATAATGGTCGTCATGGCGACGATGATGTCATAATGGTCGTCATGGCGACGATGATGTCATAATGGTCGTCATGGCGACGATGATGTCAGTATGGTGGTCATGACTTTGGTGATGTCATAATGGTTGTCATGGCGACGGTGATGTCATAATGGTCGTCATGTCGACGATGATGTCATAATGGTCGTCATGGTGACGATGATGTCATAATGGTCGTCATGGCGACGATGACGTCATAATGGTCGTCATGGCGACGATGACATCATAATGGTCGTCATGGCGACGATGTTGTCATAATGGTCGTCATGGCGAAGATGATGTCATACTGGTCGTCATGGCGACGGTGTTGCCATAATGGTCGTCATGGCGACGATGATGTCATAATGGTCGTCATGGCGACGATGATGTCAATATGGTTGTCATGGCTTTGGTGATGTCATAATGGTCGTCATGGCGACGGTGATGTCATAATGTTCGTCACGGCGACAATGATGTCATAATGATCGTCACGGCGACGATGATGTCATAATGGTCGTCACGGCGACGGTGATGTCATAATGGTTGTCATGGCGACGATAACGTCATAATGGTCGTAATGGCGACGATGATGTCATAATGGTCGTCATGGCGACGATGATGTCATAATGGTCGTCATGGCGACGATGATGACATAATGGTCGTCATGGCGACGATGACGTCATAATGGTCGTCATGGCGACGATGATGTCATAATGGTCGTCATGGCGACGATGATGTCATACTGGTCGTCATGGCGACGGTGTTGCCATAATGGTCGTCATGGTGACGATGATGTCATAATGGTCGTCATGGCGACGATGATGTCATAATGGTCGTCATGGCGACGATGATGTCAGTATGGTGGTCATGGCTTTGGTGATGTCATAATGGTTGTCATGGCGACGGTGATGTCATAATGGTCGTCATGTCGACGATGATGTCATAATGGTCGTCATGGTGACGATGATGTCATAATGGTCGTCATGGCGACGATGACGTCATAATGGTCGTCATGGCGACGATGACATCATAATGGTCGTCATGGCGACGATGTTGTCATAATGGTCGTCATGGCGAAGATGATGTCATACTGGTCGTCATGGCGACGGTGTTGCCATAATGGTCGTCATGGCGACGATGATGTCATAATGGTCGTCATGGCGACGATCATGTCAATATGGTTGTCATGGCTTTGGTGATGTCATAATGGTCGTCATGGCGACGGTGATGTCATAATGTTCGTCACGGCGACAATGATGTCATAATGATCGTCACGGCGACGATGATGTCATAATGGTCGTCACGGCGACGGTGATGTCATAATGGTTGTCATGGCGACGATAACGTCATAATGGTCGTAATGGCGACGATGATGTCATAATGGTCGTCATGGCGACGATGATGTCATAATGGTCGTCATGGCGACGATGATGACATAATGGTCGTCATGGCGACGATGACGTCATAATGGTCGTCATGGCGACGATGATGTCATAATGGTCGTCATGGCGACGATGATGTCATACTGGTCGTCATGGCGACGGTGTTGCCCTAATGGTCGTCATGGCGACGATGATGTCATAATGGTCGTCATGGCGACGATGATATCATACTGGTCGTCATGGCGACGGTGTTGCCATAATGGTCGTCATGGCGACGATGATGTCATAATGGTCGTCATGGCGACGGTGATGTCATAATGGTCGTCATGGCGACGGTGATGTCATGATGGTCGTCATGCCGACGATGATGTCAGTATGGTGGTCATGGCTTTGGTGATGTCATAATGGTCGTCATGGCGACGATGATGTCATAATGGTCGTCATAGCGACGATGATGTCATAATGGTCGTCATGGCGACGATGATGTCAGTATGGTAGTCATGGCTTTGGTGATGTCATAATGGTTGTCATGGCGACGGTGATGTCATAATGGTCGTCATGGCGACGATGATGTCATAATGGTCGTCATGGTGACGATGATGTCATAATGGTCGTCATGGCGACTATGACGTCATAATGGTCGTCATGGTGACGATGATGTCATAATGGTCGTCATGGCGACTATGACGTCATAATGGTCGTCATGGCGACGATGACGTCATAATGGTCGTCATGGCGACGATGTTGTCATAATGGTCGTCATGGTGACGATGATTTCATATTGGTCGTCATGGCGACGGTGTTGCCATAATGGTCGTCATGGCGACGATGATGTCATAATGGTCGTCATGGCGACGATGATGTCAATATGTTTGTCATGGCTTTAGTGATATCATAATGGTCGTCATGGTGACGGTGATGTCATAATGTTCGTCACGGCGACGATGATGTCATAATGATCGTCACGGCGACGATGATGTCATAATGGTCGTCACGGCGACGTTGATGTCATAATGGTCGTCATGGCGACGATAACGTCATAATGGTCGTCATGGCGACGATGATGTCATAATGGTCGTCATGGCGACGATGATGTCATAATGATCGTCACGGCGACGATCATGTCATAATGGTCGTCACGGCGACGGTGATATCATAATGGTCGTCATGGCGACGATAACGTCATAATGGTCGTCATGGCGACGATGATGTCATAATGGTCGTCATGGCGACGATGATGTCATAATGGTCGTCATGGCGACGATGATGACATAATGGTCGTCATGGAGACGATGACGTCATAATGATCGTCATGGCGACGATGATGTCAAAATGGTCGTCATGGCGACGATGATGTCATACTGGTCGTCATGGCGACGGTGTTGCCATAATGGTCGTCATGGCGACGATGATGTCATAATGGTCGTCATGGCGACGATGATGTCATAATGGTCGTCATGGCGACGATGATGTCAGTATGGTGGTCATGGCTTTGGTGATGTCATAATGGTCGTCATGGCGACGGTGATGTCATAATGGTCGTCATGGCAATGGTGATGTCAGAATGGTCGTCATGGCGACGATGATGTCAGTATGGTGGTCATGGCTTTGGTGATGTCATAATGGTCGTCATGGCGACGATGATGTCATAATGGTCGTCATGGCGACGATGATGTCAATATGGTTGTCATGGCTTTGATGATGTCATAATGGTCGTCATGGCGACGGTGATGTCATAATGGTCGTCATGGCGACGATGATGTCATAATGGTCGTCACGGCGACGATGATGTCATAATGGTCGTCACGGCGGCGGTAATGTCATAATTGTCGTCATGGCGACGATGATGTCATATTGTCGTCATGGCGACGGTGTTGCCATAATGGTCGTCATGGCGACGATGATGTCATAATGGTCATCATGGCGACGATGACGTCATAATGGTCGTCATGGCGACGATGACGTCATAATGGTCGTCATGGCGACGATGATGTCATAATGGTCGTCATGGCGACGATGATGTCATACTGGTCGTCATGGCGACGGTGTTGCCATAATGGTCGTCATGGCGACGATGATGTCATAATGGTCGTCATGCTGACGATGATGTCATAATGGTCGTCATGGCGACGGTGTTGCCATAATGGTCGTCATGGCGACGATGATGTCATAATGGTCGTCATGGCAACGATGATGTCATAATGGTCGTCATGGCGACGATGATGTCAGTATGGTGGTCATTGCTTTGGTGATGTCATAATAGTCGTCATTTCGACGATGATGTCATAATAGTCGTCATGCCGACGATGATGTCATAATGGTCGTTATGGCGACGGTGTTGTCATAATGGTCGTCATGGCGATGGTGATGTCATGATGGTCGTCATGCCGACGATGATGTCAGTATGGTGGTCATGGCTTTGGTGATGTTATAATGGTCGTCATGGCGACGATGATGTCATAATGGTCGTCATAGCGACGATGATGTCATAATGGTCGTCATAGCGACGATGATGTCAGTATGGTGGTCATGGCTTTGGTGATGTCATAATGGTTGTCATGGCGACGGTGATGTCATAATGGTCGTCATGGCGACGATGATGTCATAATGGTCGTCATGGTGACGATGACGTCATAATGGTCGTCATGGCGACGATGACGTCATAATGGTCGTCATGGCGACGATGACGTCATAATGGTCGTCATGGCGACGATGATGTCATACTGGTCGTCATGGCAACGGTGTTGCCATAATGGTCGTCATGGCGACGATGATGTCATAATGGTCGTCATGGCGACGGTGATGTCATAATGGTCGTCATGGCGACGATGATGTCATAATGGTCGTCACGGCGACGATGATGTCATAATGGTCGTCACGGCGGCGGTAATGTCATAATTGTCGTCATGGCGACGATGATGTCATATTGTCGTTATGGCGACGGTGTTGCCATAATGGTCGTCATGGCGACGATGATGTCATAATGGTCATCAAGGCGACGATGACGTCATAATGGTCGTCATGGCGACGATGACGTCATAATGGTCGTCATGGCGACGATGATGTCATAATGGTCGTCATGGCGACGATGATGTCATACTGGTCGTCATGGCGACGGTGTTGCCATAATGGTCGTCATGGCGACGATGATGTCATAATGGTCGTCATGCTGACGATGATGTCATAATGGTCGTCATGGCGACGGTGTTGCCATAATGGTCGTCATGGCGACGATGATGTCATAATGGTCGTCATGGCAACGATGATGTCATAATGGTCGTCATGGCGACGATGATGTCAGTATGGTGGTCATTGCTTTGGTGATGTCATAATAGTCGTCATTTCGACGATGATGTCATAATAGTCGTCATGCCGACGATGATGTCATAATGGTCGTTATGGCGACGGTGTTGTCATAATGGTCGTCATGGCGATGGTGATGTCATGATGGTCGTCATGCCGACGATGATGTCAGTATGGTGGTCATGGCTTTGGTGATGTTATAATGGTCGTCATGGCGACGATGATGTCATAATGGTCGTCATAGCGATGATGATGTCATAATGGTCGTCATAGCGACGATGATGTCAGTATGGTGGTCATGGCTTTGGTGATGTCATAATGGTTGTCATGGCGACGGTGATGTCATAATGGTCGTCATGGCGACGATGATGTCATAATGGTCGTCATGGTGACGATGACGTCATAATGGTCGTCATGGCGACGATGACGTCATAATGGTCGTCATGGCGACGATGACGTCATAATGGTCGTCATGGCGACGATGATGTCATACTGGTCGTCATGGCAACGGTGTTGCCATAATGGTCGTCATGGCGACGATGATGTCATAATGGTCGTCATGCCGACGATGATGTCATAATGGTCGTCATGGCGACGGTATTGCCATAATGGTCGTCATGGCGACGATGATGTCATAATGGTCGTCATGGCAACGATGATGTCATAATGGTCGTCATGGCGACGATGATGTCAGTATGGTGGTCATTGCTTTGGTGATGTCATAATAGTCGTCATTTCGACGATGATGTCATAATAGTCGTCATGCCGACGATGATGTCATAATGGTCGTCATGGCGACGGTGTTGTCATAATGGTCGTCATGGCGACGGTGATGTCATGATGGTCGTCATGCCGACGATGATGTCAGTATGGTGGTCATGGCTTTGGTGATGTTATAATGGTCGTCATGGCGACGATGATGTCATAATGGTCGTCATAGCGACGATGATGTCATTATGGTCGTCATGGCGACGATGATGTCAGTATGGTGGTCATGGCTTTGGTGATGTCATAATGGTTGTCATGGCGACGGTGATGTCATAATGGTCGTCATGGCGACGGTGATGTCATAATGGTCGTCATGGTGACGATGATGTCATAATGGTCGTCATGGCGACGATGAAGTCATAATGGTTGTCATGGCGACGATGACGTCATAATGGTCATCATGGCGACGATGTTGTCATAATGGTCGTCATGGCGACGATGATGTCATACTGGTCGTCATGGCGACGGTGTTGCCATAATGGTCGTCATGGCGACGATGATGTCATAATGGTCGTCATGGCGACGATGATGTCAATATGGTTGTCATGGCTTTGGTGATGTCATAATGGTCGTCATGGCGACGGTGATGTCATAATGTTCGTCACGGCGACAATGATGTCATAATGATCGTCACGGCGACGATGATGTCATAATGGTCGTCACGGCGACGGTGATGTCATAATGGTTGTCATGGCGACGATAACGTCATAATGGTCGTCATGGCGACGATGATGTCATAATGGTCGTCATGGCGACGATGATGTCATAATGGTCGTCATGGCGACGATGATGACATAATGGTCGTCATGGTGACGATGACGTCATAATGGTCGTCATGGCGACGATGATGTCATAATGGTCGTCATGGCGACGATGATGTCAGTATGGTGGTCATGGCTTTTGTGATGTCATAATGGTCGTCATGGCGACGGTGATGTCATAATGGTCGTCATGGCGACGATGATGTCATAATGGTCGTCACGGCGACGATGATGTCATAATGGTCGTCACGGCGACGGTGATGTCATAATGGTCGTCATGGCGACGATGATGTCATACTGGTCGTCATGGCGACGGTGTTGCCATAATGGTCGTCATGGCGACGATGATGTCATAATGGTCGTCATGGCGACGATGATGTCATAATGGTCGTCATGGCGACGATGACGTCATAATGGTCGTCATTGCGACGATGATGTAATAATGGTCGTCATGGCGACGATGACGTCATAATGGTTGTCATGGCGACGATGTTGCCATAATGGTCGTCATGGCGACGATGATGTCATAATGATCGTCACGGCGACGATGATGTCATAATAGTCGTCATTTCGACGATGATGTCATAATAGTCGTCATGCCGACGGTGATGTCATAATGGTCGTCATGGCGACGATGATGTCATAATGGTCGTCATGGTGACGATGATGTCATAATGGTCTTCATGGCGACGATGACGTCATAATGGTCGTCATGGCGACGATGACGTCATAATGGTCGTCATGGCGACGATGTTGTCATAATGGTCGTCATGGCGACGATGATGTCATACTGGTCGTCATGGCGACGGTGTTGCCATAATGGTCGTCATGGCGACGATGATGTCATAATGGTCGCCATGGCGACGGTGATGTCATAATGGTCGTCATGGCGACGATGATGTCATAATGGTCGTCATGGCGACGATGATGTCAGTATGGTGGTCATGGCTTTGGTGATGTCATAATGGTCGTCATGGCGACGTTGATGTCATAATGGTCGTCATGGCAATGGTGATGTCAGAATGGTCGTCATGGCGACGATGATGTCAGTATGGTGGTCATGGCTTTGGTGATGTCATAATGGTCGTCATGGCGACGATGATGTCATAATGGTCGTCATGGCGACGATGATGTCAATATGGTTGTCATGGCTTTGATGATGTCATAATGGTCGTCATGGCGACGGTGATGTCATAATGGTCGTCATGGCGACGATGATGTCATAATGGTCGTCACGGCGACGATGATGTCATAATGGTCGTCACGGCGGCGGTAATGTCATAATTGTCGTCATGGCGACGATGATGTCATATTGTCGTCATGGCGACGGTGTTGCCATAATGGTCGTCATGGCGACGATGATGTCATAATGGTCATCATGGCGACGATGACGTCATAATGGTCGTCATGGCGACGATGACGTCATAATGTTCGTCATGGCGACGATGATGTCATAATGGTCGTCATGGCGACGATGATGTCATACTGGTCGTCATGGCGACGGTGTTGCCATAATGGTCGTCATGGCGACGATGATGTCATAATGGTCGTCATGGCGACGATGATGTCAATATGGTTGTCATGGCTTTGGTGATGTCATAATGTTCGTCACGGCGACAATGATGTCATAATGATCGTCATGGCGACGATGATGTCATAATGGTCGTCACGGCGACGGTGATGTCATAATGGTTGTCATGGCGACGATAACGTCATAATGGTCGTCATGGCGACGATGATGTCATAATGGTCGTCATGGCGACGATGATGTCATAATGGTCGTCATGGCGACGATGATGACATAATGGTCGTCATGGCGACGATGACGTCATAATGGTCGTCATGGCGACGATGATGTCATAATGGTCGTCATGGCGACGATGATGTCAGTATGGTGGTCATGGCTTTGGTGATGTCATAATGGTCGTCATGGCGACGGTGATGTCATAATGGTCGTCATGGCGACGATGATGTCATAATGGTCGTCACAGCGACGATGATGTCATAATGGTCGTCACGGCGACGGTGATGTCATAATGGTCGTCATGGCGACGATGATGTCATACTGGTCGTCATGGCGACGGTGTTGCCATAATGGTCGTCATGGCGACGATGATGTCATAATGGTCGTCATGGCGACGATGATGTCATAATGGTCGTCATGGCGACGATGACGTCATAATGGTCGTCATTGCGACGATGATGTAATAATGGTCGTCATGGCGACGGTGATGTCATAATGGTCGTCATGGCGACGGTGATGTCATAATGGTCGTCATGGCGACGATGACGTCATAATGGTCGTCATGGCGACGATGACGTCATAATGGTCGTCATGGCGACGATGATGTCATAATGGTCGTCATGGCGACGATGATGTCATAATGGTCGTCATGGTGACGATGATGCCATAATGGTCGTCATGGCGACGATGACGTCATAATGGTCGTCATGGCGACGATGACGTCATAATGGTCGTCATGGCGACGATGTTATCATAATAGTCGTCATGGCGACGATGATGTCATACTGGTCGTCATGGCGACGGTGTTGCCATAATGGTCGTCATGGCGACGATGATGTCATAATGGTCGTCATGGCGACGATGATGTCAATATGGTTGTCATGGCTTTGGTGATGTCATAATGGTCGTCATGGCGACGGTGATGTCATAATGTTCGTCACAGCGACGATGATGTCATAATGGTCGTCACGGCGACGGTGATGTCATAATGGTCGTCACGGCGACGGTGATGTCATAATGGTCGTCACGGCGACGATGATGTCATACTGGTCGTCACGGCGACGGTGATGTCATAATGGTCGTCATGGCGACGATGATGTCATACTGGTCGTCATGGCGACGGTGTTGCCATAATGGTCGTCATGGCGACGATGATGTCATAATGGTCGTCATGGCGACGATGATGTCATAATGGTCGTCATGGCGACGATGACGTCATAATGGTCGTCATTGCGACGATGATGTAATAATGGTCGTCATGGCGACGATGACGTCATAATGGTTGTCATGGCGACGATGTTGCCATAATGGTCGTCATGGCGACGATGATGTCATAATGATCGTCACGGCGACGATGATGTCATAATAGTCGTCATTTCGACGGTGATGTCATAATAGTCGTCATGCCGACGGTGATGTCATAATGGTCGTCATGGCGACGATGATGTCATAATGGTCGTCATGGCGACGATGATGTCATAATGGTCGTCATGGCGGCGATGACGTCATAATGGTCGTCATGGCGACGATGACGTCATAATGGTCGTCATGGCGACGATGTTGTCATAATGGTCGTCATGGCGACGGTGTTGCTATAATGGTCGTCATGGCGATGATGATGTCATAATGGTCGTCATGGCAATGGTGATGTCAGAATGGTCGTCATGGCGACGATGATGTCAGTATGGTGGTCATGGCTTTGGTGATGTCATAATGGTCGTCATGGCGACGATGATGTCATAATGGTCGTCATGGCGACGATGATGTCAATATGGTTGTCATGGCTTTGATGATGTCATAATGGTCGTCATGGCCACGGTGATGTCATAATGATCGTCATGGCGACGATGATGTCATAATGGTCGTCACGGCGACGATGATGTCATAATGGTCGTCACGGCGGCGGTAATGTCATAATTGTCGTCATGGCGACGATGATGTCATATTGTCGTCATGGCGACGGTGTTGCCATAATGGTCGTCATGGCGACGATGATGTCATAATGGTCATCATGGCGACGGTGACGTCATAATGGTCGTCATGGCGACGATGACGTCATAATGGTCGTCATGGCGACGATGATGTCATAATGGTCGTCATGGCGACGATGATGTCATAAAGGTCGTCATGGCGACGGTGTTGCCATAATGGTCGTCATGGCGACGATGATGTCATAATGGTCGTCATGCCGACGATGATGTCATAATGGTCGTCATGGCGACGGTGTTGCCATAATGGTCGTCACGGCGACGATGATGTCATAATGGTCGTCATGGCAACGATGATGTCATAATGGTCGTCATGGCGACGATGATGTCAGTATGGTGGTCATTGCTTTGGTGATGTCATAATAGTCGTCATTTCGACGATGATGTCATAATAGTCGTCATGCCGACGATGATGTCATAATGGTCGTCATGGTGACGGTGTTGTCATAATGGTCGTCATGGCGACGGTGATGTCATGATGGTCGTCATGCCGACGATGATGTCAGTATGGTGGTCATGGCTTTGGTGATGTTATAATGGTCGTCATGGCGACGATGATGTCATAATGGTCGTCATGGCGACGATGATGTCAGTATGGTGGTCATGGCTTTGGTGATGTCATAATGGTTGTCATGGCGACGGTGATGTCATAATGGTCGTCATGGCGACGATGATGTCATAATGGTCGTCATGGTGACGATGACGTCATAATGGTCGTCATGGCGACGATGACGTCATAATGGTCGTCATGGCGACGATGACGTCATAATGGTCGTCATGGCGACGATGATGTCATACTGGTCGTCATGGCGACGGTGTTGCCATAATGGTCGTCATGCCGACGATGATGTCATAATGGTCGTCATGGCGACGGTATTGCCATAATGGTCGTCATGGCGACGATGATGTCATAATGGTCGTCATGGCAACGATGATGTCATAATGGTCGTCATGGCGACGATGATGTCAGTATGGTGGTCATTGCTTTGGTGATTTCATAATAGTCGTCATTTCGACGATGATGTCATAATAGTCGTCATGCCGACGATGATGTCATAATGGTCGTCATGGCGACGGTGTTGTCATAATGGTCGTCATGGCGACGGTGATGTCATGATGGTCGTCATGCCGACGATGATGACAGTATGGTGGTCATGGCTTTGGTGATGTTATAATGGTCGTCATGGCGACGATGATGTCATAATGGTCGTCATAGCGACGATGATGTCATAATGGTCGTCATGGCGACGATGATGTCAGTATGGTGGTCATGGCTTTGGTGATGTCATAATGGTTGTCATGGCGACGGTGATGTCATAATGGTCGTCATGGCGACGATGATGTCATAATGGTCGTCATGGTGATGATGATGTCATAATGGTCGTCATGGCGACGATGACGTCATAATGGTCGTCATGGCGACGATGACGTCATAATGGTCGTCATGGCGACGATGACGTCATAATGGTCGTCATGGCGACGATGTTGTCATAATGGTCGTCATGGCGACGATGATGTCATACTGGTCGTCATGGCGACGGTGTTGCCATAATGGTCGTCATGGCGACGATGATGTCATAATGGTCGTCATGGCGACGATGATGTCAATATGGTTGTCATGGCTTTGGTGATGTCATAATGGTCGTCATGGCGACGGTGATGTCATAATGTTCGTCACGGCGACAATGATGTCATAATGATCGTCACGGCGACGATGATGTCATAATGGTCGTCACGGCGACGGTGATGTCATAATGGTTGTCATGGCGACGATAACGTCATAATGGTCGTCATGGCGACGATGATGTCATAATGGTCGTCATGGCGACGATGATGTCATAATGGTCGTCATGGCGACGATGATGACATAATGGTCGTCATGGCGACGATGACGTCATAATGGTCGTCATGGCGACGATGATGTCATAATGGTCGTCATGGCGACGATGATGTCAGTATGGTGGTCATGACTTTGGTGATGTCATAATGGTCGTCATGGCAACGGTGATGTCATAATGGTCGTCATGGCGACGGTGATGTCATAATGGTCGTCACGGCGACGATGATGTCATAATGGTCGTCACGGCGACGGTGATGTCATAATGGTCGTCATGGCGACGATGATGTCATACTGGTCGTCATGGCGACGGTGTTGCCATAATGGTCGTCATGGCCACGATGATGTCATAATGGTCGTCATGGCGACGATGATGTCATAATGGTCGACATGGCGACGATGACGTCATAATGGTCGTCATTGCGACGATGATGTAATAATGGTCGTCATGGCGACGGTGATGTCATAATGGTCGTCATGGCGATGGTGATGTCATAATGGTCGTCATGGCGACGATGACGTCATAATGGTCGTCATGGCGACGATGACGTCATAATGGTCGTCATGGCGACGATGTTGTCATAATGGTCGTCATGGCGACGATGATGTCATACTGGTCGTCATGGCGACGGTGTTGCCATAATGGTCGTCATGGCGACGATGATGTCATAATGGTCGTCATGGCGACGATGATGTCAATATGGTTGTCATGGCTTTGGTGATGTCATAATGGTCGTCATGGCGACGGTGATGTCATAATGTTCGTCACGGCGACAATGATGTCATAATGATCGTCACGGCGACGATGATGTCATAATGGTCGTCACGGCGACGGTGATGTCATAATGGTTGTCATGGCGACGATAACGTCATAATGGTCGTCATGGCGACGATGATGTCATAATGGTCGTCATGGCGACGATGATGTCATAATGGTCGTCATGGCGACGATGATGACATAATGGTCGTCATGGCGACGATGACGTCATAATGGTCGTCATGGCGACGATGATGTCATAATGGTCGTCATGGCGACGATGATGTCAGTATGGTGGTCATGGCTTTGGTGATGTCATAATGGTCGTCATGGCGACGGTGATGTCATAATGGTCGTCATGGCGACGGTGATGTCATAATGGTCGTCATGGCGACGGTGTTGCCATAATGGTCGTCATGGCCACGATGATGTCATAATGGTCGTCATGGCGACGATGATGTCATAATGGTCGACATGGCGACGATGACGTCATAATGGTCGTCATTGCGACGATGATGTAATAATGGTCGTCATGGCGACGGTGATGTCATAATGGTCGTCATGGCGATGGTGATGTCATAATGGTCGTCATGGCGACGATGACGTCATAATGGTCGTCATGGCGACGATGACGTCATAATGGTCGTCATGGCGACGATGTTGTCATAATGGTCGTCATGGCGACGATGATGTCATACTGGTCGTCATGGCGACGATGACGTCATAATGGTCGTCATGGCGACGATGACGTCATAATGGTCGTCATGGCGACGATGTTGTCATAATGGTCGTCATGGCGACGATGATGTCATACTGGTCGTCATGGTGACGATGACGTCATAATGGTCGTCATGGCGACGATGACGTCATAATGGTCGTCATGGCGACGATGACGTCATAATGGTCGTCATGGCGACGATGATGTCATACTGGTCGTCATGGCGACGGTGTTGCCATAATGGTCGTCATGCCGACGATGATGTCATAATGGTCGTCATGGCGACGGTATTGCCATAATGGTCGTCATGGCGACGATGATGTCATAATGGTCGTCATGGCAACGATGATGTCATAATGGTCGTCATGGCGACGATGATGTCAGTATGGTGGTCATTGCTTTGGTGATTTCATAATAGTCGTCATTTCGACGATGATGTCATAATAGTCGTCATGCCGACGATGATGTCATAATGGTCGTCATGGCGACGGTGTTGTCATAATGGTCGTCATGGCGACGGTGATGTCATGATGGTCGTCATGCCGACGATGATGACAGTATGGTGGTCATGGCTTTGGTGATGTTATAATGGTCGTCATGGCGACGATGATGTCATAATGGTCGTCATAGCGACGATGATGTCATAATGGTCGTCATGGCGACGATGATGTCAGTATGGTGGTCATGGCTTTGGTGATGTCATAATGGTTGTCATGGCGACGGTGATGTCATAATGGTCGTCATGGCGACGATGATGTCATAATGGTCGTCATGGTGATGATGATGTCATAATGGTCGTCATGGCGACGATGACGTCATAATGGTCGTCATGGCGACGATGACGTCATAATGGTCGTCATGGCGACGATGACGTCATAATGGTCGTCATGGCGACGATGTTGTCATAATGGTCGTCATGGCGACGATGATGTCATACTGGTCGTCATGGCGACGGTGTTGCCATAATGGTCGTCATGGCGACGATGATGTCATAATGGTCGTCATGGCGACGATGATGTCAATATGGTTGTCATGGCTTTGGTGATGTCATAATGGTCGTCATGGCGACGGTGATGTCATAATGTTCGTCACGGCGACAATGATGTCATAATGATCGTCACGGCGACGATGATGTCATAATGGTCGTCACGGCGACGGTGATGTCATAATGGTTGTCATGGCGACGATAACGTCATAATGGTCGTCATGGCGACGATGATGTCATAATGGTCGTCATGGCGACGATGATGTCATAATGGTCGTCATGGCGACGATGATGACATAATGGTCGTCATGGCGACGATGACGTCATAATGGTCGTCATGGCGACGATGATGTCATAATGGTCGTCATGGCGACGATGATGTCAGTATGGTGGTCATGACTTTGGTGATGTCATAATGGTCGTCATGGCAACGGTGATGTCATAATGGTCGTCATGGCGACGGTGATGTCATAATGGTCGTCACGGCGACGATGATGTCATAATGGTCGTCACGGCGACGGTGATGTCATAATGGTCGTCATGGCGACGATGATGTCATACTGGTCGTCATGGCGACGGTGTTGCCATAATGGTCGTCATGGCCACGATGATGTCATAATGGTCGTCATGGCGACGATGATGTCATAATGGTCGACATGGCGACGATGACGTCATAATGGTCGTCATTGCGACGATGATGTAATAATGGTCGTCATGGCGACGGTGATGTCATAATGGTCGTCATGGCGATGGTGATGTCATAATGGTCGTCATGGCGACGATGACGTCATAATGGTCGTCATGGCGACGATGACGTCATAATGGTCGTCATGGCGACGATGTTGTCATAATGGTCGTCATGGCGACGATGATGTCATACTGGTCGTCATGGCGACGGTGTTGCCATAATGGTCGTCATGGCGACGATGATGTCATAATGGTCGTCATGGCGACGATGATGTCAATATGGTTGTCATGGCTTTGGTGATGTCATAATGGTCGTCATGGCGACGGTGATGTCATAATGTTCGTCACGGCGACAATGATGTCATAATGATCGTCACGGCGACGATGATGTCATAATGGTCGTCACGGCGACGGTGATGTCATAATGGTTGTCATGGCGACGATAACGTCATAATGGTCGTCATGGCGACGATGATGTCATAATGGTCGTCATGGCGACGATGATGTCATAATGGTCGTCATGGCGACGATGATGACATAATGGTCGTCATGGCGACGATGACGTCATAATGGTCGTCATGGCGACGATGATGTCATAATGGTCGTCATGGCGACGTTGATGTCAGTATGGTGGTCATGGCTTTGGTGATGTCATAATGGTCGTCATGGCGACGGTGATGTCATAATGGTCGTCATGGCGACGGTGATGTCATAATGGTCGTCATGGCGACGATGATGTCATAATGGTCGTCACAGCGACGATGATGTCATAATGGTCGTCACGGCGACGGTGATGTCATAATGGTCGTCATGGCGACGATGATGTCATACTGGTCGTCATGGCGACGGTGTTGCCATAATGGTCGTCATGGCGACGATGATGTCATAATGGTCGTCATGGCGACGATGATGTCATAATGGTCGTCATGGCGACGATGACGTCATAATGGTCGTCATTGCGACGATGATGTAATAATGGTCGTCATGGCGACGGTGATGTCATAATGGTCATCATGGCGACGATGACGTCATAATGGTTGTCATGACGACGATGTTGCCATAATGGTCGTCATGGCGACGATGATGTCATAATGGTCGTCATGGCGACGGTGATGTCATAATGGTCGTCATGGCAATGGTGATGTCAGAATGGTCGTCATGGCGACGATGATGTCAGTATGGTGGTCATGGCTTTGGTGATGTCATAATGGTCGTCATGGCGACGATGATGTCATAATAGTCGTCATGGCGACGATGATGTCAATATGGTTGTCATGGCTTTGGTGATGTCATAATGGTCGTCATGGCGACGGTGATATCATAATGGTCGTCATGGCGACGATGATGTCATAATGGTCGTAATGGCGACGATGATGTCATAATGGTCGTCACGGCGGCGGTAATGTCATAATTGTCGTCATGGCGACGGTGTTGCCATAATGGTCGTCATGGTGACGATGATGTCATAATGGTCGTCATGGCGACGATGATGTCATAATGGTCGTCATGGCGACGATAACGTCATAATGGTAGTCATGGCGACGATGATGTCATAATGGTCGTCATGGCGACGGTGTTGCCATAATGGTCGTCATGCCGACGATGATGTCATAATGGTCGTCATGGCGACGGTATTGCCATAATGGTCGTCATGGCGACGATGATGTCATAATGGTCGTCATGGCAACGATGATGTCATAATGGTCGTCATGGCGACGATGATGTCAGTATGGTGGTCATTGCTTTGGTGATTTCATAATAGTCGTCATTTCGACGATGATGTCATAATAGTCGTCATGCCGACGATGATGTCATAATGGTCGTCATGGCGACGGTGTTGTCATAATGGTCGTCATGGCGACGGTGATGTCATGATGGTCGTCATGCCGACGATGATGACAGTATGGTGGTCATGGCTTTGGTGATGTTATAATGGTCGTCATGGCGACGATGATGTCATAATGGTCGTCATAGCGACGATGATGTCATAATGGTCGTCATGGCGACGATGATGTCAGTATGGTGGTCATGGCTTTGGTGATGTCATAATGGTTGTCATGGCGACGGTGATGTCATAATGGTCGTCATGGCGACGATGATGTCATAATGGTCGTCATGGTGATGATGATGTCATAATGGTCGTCATGGCGACGATGACGTCATAATGGTCGTCATGGCGACGATGACGTCATAATGGTCGTCATGGCGACGATGACGTCATAATGGTCGTCATGGCGACGATGTTGTCATAATGGTCGTCATGGCGACGATGATGTCATACTGGTCGTCATGGCGACGGTGTTGCCATAATGGTCGTCATGGCGACGATGATGTCATAATGGTCGTCATGGCGACGATGATGTCAATATGGTTGTCATGGCTTTGGTGATGTCATAATGGTCGTCATGGCGACGGTGATGTCATAATGTTCGTCACGGCGACAATGATGTCATAATGATCGTCACGGCGACGATGATGTCATAATGGTCGTCACGGCGACGGTGATGTCATAATGGTTGTCATGGCGACGATAACGTCATAATGGTCGTCATGGCGACGATGATGTCATAATGGTCGTCATGGCGACGATGATGTCATAATGGTCGTCATGGCGACGATGATGACATAATGGTCGTCATGGCGACGATGACGTCATAATGGTCGTCATGGCGACGATGATGTCATAATGGTCGTCATGGCGACGATGATGTCAGTATGGTGGTCATGACTTTGGTGATGTCATAATGGTCGTCATGGCAACGGTGATGTCATAATGGTCGTCATGGCGACGGTGATGTCATAATGGTCGTCACGGCGACGATGATGTCATAATGGTCGTCACGGCGACGGTGATGTCATAATGGTCGTCATGGCGACGATGATGTCATACTGGTCGTCATGGCGACGGTGTTGCCATAATGGTCGTCATGGCCACGATGATGTCATAATGGTCGTCATGGCGACGATGATGTCATAATGGTCGACATGGCGACGATGACGTCATAATGGTCGTCATTGCGACGATGATGTAATAATGGTCGTCATGGCGACGGTGATGTCATAATGGTCGTCATGGCGATGGTGATGTCATAATGGTCGTCATGGCGACGATGACGTCATAATGGTCGTCATGGCGACGATGACGTCATAATGGTCGTCATGGCGACGATGTTGTCATAATGGTCGTCATGGCGACGATGATGTCATACTGGTCGTCATGGCGACGGTGTTGCCATAATGGTCGTCATGGCGACGATGATGTCATAATGGTCGTCATGGCGACGATGATGTCAATATGGTTGTCATGGCTTTGGTGATGTCATAATGGTCGTCATGGCGACGGTGATGTCATAATGTTCGTCACGGCGACAATGATGTCATAATGATCGTCACGGCGACGATGATGTCATAATGGTCGTCACGGCGACGGTGATGTCATAATGGTTGTCATGGCGACGATAACGTCATAATGGTCGTCATGGCGACGATGATGTCATAATGGTCGTCATGGCGACGATGATGTCATAATGGTCGTCATGGCGACGATGATGACATAATGGTCGTCATGGCGACGATGACGTCATAATGGTCGTCATGGCGACGATGATGTCATAATGGTCGTCATGGCGACGATGATGTCAGTATGGTGGTCATGGCTTTGGTGATGTCATAATGGTCGTCATGGCGACGGTGATGTCATAATGGTCGTCATGGCGACGGTGATGTCATAATGGTCGTCATGGCGACGGTGTTGCCATAATGGTCGTCATGGCCACGATGATGTCATAATGGTCGTCATGGCGACGATGATGTCATAATGGTCGACATGGCGACGATGACGTCATAATGGTCGTCATTGCGACGATGATGTAATAATGGTCGTCATGGCGACGGTGATGTCATAATGGTCGTCATGGCGATGGTGATGTCATAATGGTCGTCATGGCGACGATGACGTCATAATGGTCGTCATGGCGACGATGACGTCATAATGGTCGTCATGGCGACGATGTTGTCATAATGGTCGTCATGGCGACGATGATGTCATACTGGTCGTCATGGCGACGATGACGTCATAATGGTCGTCATGGCGACGATGACGTCATAATGGTCGTCATGGCGACGATGTTGTCATAATGGTCGTCATGGCGACGATGATGTCATACTGGTCGTCATGGTGACGATGACGTCATAATGGTCGTCATGGCGACGATGACGTCATAATGGTCGTCATGGCGACGATGACGTCATAATGGTCGTCATGGCGACGATGATGTCATACTGGTCGTCATGGCGACGGTGTTGCCATAATGGTCGTCATGCCGACGATGATGTCATAATGGTCGTCATGGCGACGGTATTGCCATAATGGTCGTCATGGCGACGATGATGTCATAATGGTCGTCATGGCAACGATGATGTCATAATGGTCGTCATGGCGACGATGATGTCAGTATGGTGGTCATTGCTTTGGTGATTTCATAATAGTCGTCATTTCGACGATGATGTCATAATAGTCGTCATGCCGACGATGATGTCATAATGGTCGTCATGGCGACGGTGTTGTCATAATGGTCGTCATGGCGACGGTGATGTCATGATGGTCGTCATGCCGACGATGATGACAGTATGGTGGTCATGGCTTTGGTGATGTTATAATGGTCGTCATGGCGACGATGATGTCATAATGGTCGTCATAGCGACGATGATGTCATAATGGTCGTCATGGCGACGATGATGTCAGTATGGTGGTCATGGCTTTGGTGATGTCATAATGGTTGTCATGGCGACGGTGATGTCATAATGGTCGTCATGGCGACGATGATGTCATAATGGTCGTCATGGTGATGATGATGTCATAATGGTCGTCATGGCGACGATGACGTCATAATGGTCGTCATGGCGACGATGACGTCATAATGGTCGTCATGGCGACGATGACGTCATAATGGTCGTCATGGCGACGATGTTGTCATAATGGTCGTCATGGCGACGATGATGTCATACTGGTCGTCATGGCGACGGTGTTGCCATAATGGTCGTCATGGCGACGATGATGTCATAATGGTCGTCATGGCGACGATGATGTCAATATGGTTGTCATGGCTTTGGTGATGTCATAATGGTCGTCATGGCGACGGTGATGTCATAATGTTCGTCACGGCGACAATGATGTCATAATGATCGTCACGGCGACGATGATGTCATAATGGTCGTCACGGCGACGGTGATGTCATAATGGTTGTCATGGCGACGATAACGTCATAATGGTCGTCATGGCGACGATGATGTCATAATGGTCGTCATGGCGACGATGATGTCATAATGGTCGTCATGGCGACGATGATGACATAATGGTCGTCATGGCGACGATGACGTCATAATGGTCGTCATGGCGACGATGATGTCATAATGGTCGTCATGGCGACGATGATGTCAGTATGGTGGTCATGACTTTGGTGATGTCATAATGGTCGTCATGGCAACGGTGATGTCATAATGGTCGTCATGGCGACGGTGATGTCATAATGGTCGTCACGGCGACGATGATGTCATAATGGTCGTCACGGCGACGGTGATGTCATAATGGTCGTCATGGCGACGATGATGTCATACTGGTCGTCATGGCGACGGTGTTGCCATAATGGTCGTCATGGCCACGATGATGTCATAATGGTCGTCATGGCGACGATGATGTCATAATGGTCGACATGGCGACGATGACGTCATAATGGTCGTCATTGCGACGATGATGTAATAATGGTCGTCATGGCGACGGTGATGTCATAATGGTCGTCATGGCGATGGTGATGTCATAATGGTCGTCATGGCGACGATGACGTCATAATGGTCGTCATGGCGACGATGACGTCATAATGGTCGTCATGGCGACGATGTTGTCATAATGGTCGTCATGGCGACGATGATGTCATACTGGTCGTCATGGCGACGGTGTTGCCATAATGGTCGTCATGGCGACGATGATGTCATAATGGTCGTCATGGCGACGATGATGTCAATATGGTTGTCATGGCTTTGGTGATGTCATAATGGTCGTCATGGCGACGGTGATGTCATAATGTTCGTCACGGCGACAATGATGTCATAATGATCGTCACGGCGACGATGATGTCATAATGGTCGTCACGGCGACGGTGATGTCATAATGGTTGTCATGGCGACGATAACGTCATAATGGTCGTCATGGCGACGATGATGTCATAATGGTCGTCATGGCGACGATGATGTCATAATGGTCGTCATGGCGACGATGATGACATAATGGTCGTCATGGCGACGATGACGTCATAATGGTCGTCATGGCGACGATGATGTCATAATGGTCGTCATGGCGACGTTGATGTCAGTATGGTGGTCATGGCTTTGGTGATGTCATAATGGTCGTCATGGCGACGGTGATGTCATAATGGTCGTCATGGCGACGGTGATGTCATAATGGTCGTCATGGCGACGATGATGTCATAATGGTCGTCACAGCGACGATGATGTCATAATGGTCGTCACGGCGACGGTGATGTCATAATGGTCGTCATGGCGACGATGATGTCATACTGGTCGTCATGGCGACGGTGTTGCCATAATGGTCGTCATGGCGACGATGATGTCATAATGGTCGTCATGGCGACGATGATGTCATAATGGTCGTCATGGCGACGATGACGTCATAATGGTCGTCATTGCGACGATGATGTAATAATGGTCGTCATGGCGACGGTGATGTCATAATGGTCATCATGGCGACGATGACGTCATAATGGTTGTCATGACGACGATGTTGCCATAATGGTCGTCATGGCGACGATGATGTCATAATGGTCGTCATGGCGACGGTGATGTCATAATGGTCGTCATGGCAATGGTGATGTCAGAATGGTCGTCATGGCGACGATGATGTCAGTATGGTGGTCATGGCTTTGGTGATGTCATAATGGTCGTCATGGCGACGATGATGTCATAATAGTCGTCATGGCGACGATGATGTCAATATGGTTGTCATGGCTTTGGTGATGTCATAATGGTCGTCATGGCGACGGTGATATCATAATGGTCGTCATGGCGACGATGATGTCATAATGGTCGTAATGGCGACGATGATGTCATAATGGTCGTCACGGCGGCGGTAATGTCATAATTGTCGTCATGGCGACGGTGTTGCCATAATGGTCGTCATGGTGACGATGATGTCATAATGGTCGTCATGGCGACGATGATGTCATAATGGTCGTCATGGCGACGATAACGTCATAATGGTAGTCATGGCGACGATGATGTCATAATGGTCGTCATGCCGACGATGATGTCATAATGGTCGTCATGGCGACGGTGTTGCCATAATGGTCGTCATGTCGACGATGATGTCATAATGGTCGTCATGGCGACGGTGATGTCATAATGGTCGTCATGGCGACGATGTTGTAATAATGGTGGTTATGGCGAAGATGATGTCATAATGGTCGTCATGGCGACGATGATGTCATAATGGTCGTCATGGCGACGATGATGTCATAATGGTCGTCATGGCGACGATGATGTCATAATGGTCGTCATGGCGACGATGATGTCATAATGGTCGTCATGGCGACGGTGATGTCATAATAGTCGTCATGGCGACGATGATGTCAGTATGGTGGTCATGGCTTTGGTGATGTCATAATGGTCGTCATGGCGACGGTGATGTCATAATGGTCGTCATGTCAATGGTGATGTCAGAATGGTCGTCATGGCGACGATGATGTCAGTATGGTGGTCATGGCTTTGGTGATGTCATAATGGTCGTCATGGCGACGATGATGTCATAATGGTCGTCACGGCGACGATGATGTCATAATGGTCGTCACGGCGGCGGTAATGTCATAATTGTCGTCATGGCGACGATGATGTCATATTTTCGTCATGGCGACGGTGTTGCCATAATGGTCGTCATGGCGACGATGATGTCATAATGGTCATCATGGCGACGATGATGTCATAATGGTCATCATGGCGACGATGACGTCATAATGGTCGTCATGGCGACGATTACGTCATAATGGTCGTCATGGCGACAATGATGTCATAATGGTCGTCATGGCGACGATGATGTCATACTGGTCGTCATGGCAACGGTGTTGCCATAATGGTCGTCATGGCGACGATGATGTCATAATGGTCGTCATGCCGACGATGATGTCATAATGGTCGTCATGGCGACGGTATTGCCATAATGGTCGTCATGGCGACGATGAGGTCATAATGGTCGTCATGGCAACGATGATGTCATAATGGTCGTCATGGCGACGATGATGTCAGTATGGTGGTCATTGCTTTGGTGATGTCATAATGGTCGTCATTGCGACGGTGATGTCATAATAGTCGTCATGGCAATGGTGATGTCATACTGGTCGTCATGGCGACGGTGTTGCCATAATGGTCGTCATTTCGACGATGATGTCATAATGTTCGTCATGCCGACGATGATGTCATAATGGTCGTCATGGCGACGGTGTTGTCATAATGGTCGTCATGGCGACGGTGATGTCATGATGGTCGTCATGCCGACGATGATGTCAGTATGGTGGTCATGGCTTTGGTGATGTCATAATGGTCGTCATGGCGACTATGATGTCATAATGGTCGTCATAGCGACGATGATGTCATAATGGTCGTCATGGCGACGATGATGTCAGTATGGTGGTCATGGCTTTGGTGATGTCATAATGGTTGTCATGGCGACGGTGATGTCATAATGGTCGTCATGGCGACGGTGATGTCATAATGGTCGTCATGGTGACGATGATGTCATAATGGTCGTCATGGCGACGATGACGTCATAATGGTCGTCATGGCGACGATGACGTCATAATGGTCGTCATGGCGACGATGACGTCATAATGGTCGTCATGGCGACGATGTTGTCATAATGGTCGTCATGGCGACGATGATGTCATATTGGTCGTCAGGGCGACGGTGTTGCCATAATGGTCGTCATGGCGACGATGATGTCATAATGGTCGTCATGGCGACGATGATGTCAATATGGTTGTCATGGCTTTGGTGATGTCATAATGGTCGTCATGGCGACGGTGATGTCATAATGTTCGTCACGGCGACGATGATGTCATAATGATTGTCACGGCGACGATGATGTCATAATGGTCGTCACGGCGACGGTGATGTCATAATGTTTGTCATGGCGACGATCATGTCATAATGGTCGTCATGGCGACGATGACGTCATACTGGTCGTCATGGCGACGGTGTTGCCATAATGGTCGTCATGGCAACGATGATGTCATAATGGTCGTCATGGCGACGGTGATGTCATAATGGTCGTCATGGCGACGATGATGTCATAATGGTCGTCATGGCGACGATGATGTCAGTATGGTGGTCATGGCTTTGGTGATGTCATAATGGTCGTCATGGCGACGGTGATGTCATAATGGTCGTCATGGCAATGGTGATGTCAAAATGGTCGTCATGGCGACGATGATGTAAGTATGGTGGTCATGGCTTTGGTGATGTCATAATGGTCGTCATGCCGACGATGATGACAGTATGGTGGTCATGGCTTTGGTGATGTTATAATGGTCGTCATGGCGACGATGATGTCATAATGGTCGTCATAGCGACGATGATGTCATAATGGTCGTCATGGCGACGATGATGTCAGTATGGTGGTCATGGCTTTGGTGATGTCATAATGGTTGTCATGGCGACGGTGATGTCATAATGGTCGTCATGGCGACGATGATGTCATAATGGTCGTCATGGTGATGATGATGTCATAATGGTCGTCATGGCGACGATGACGTCATAATGGTCGTCATGGCGACGATGACGTCATAATGGTCGTCATGGCGACGATGACGTCATAATGGTCGTCATGGCGACGATGTTGTCATAATGGTCGTCATGGCGACGATGATGTCATACTGGTCGTCATGGCGACGGTGTTGCCATAATGGTCGTCATGGCGACGATGATGTCATAATGGTCGTCATGGCGACGATGATGTCAATATGGTTGTCATGGCTTTGGTGATGTCATAATGGTCGTCATGGCGACGGTGATGTCATAATGTTCGTCACGGCGACAATGATGTCATAATGATCGTCACGGCGACGATGATGTCATAATGGTCGTCACGGCGACGGTGATGTCATAATGGTCGTCATGGCGACGATAACGTCATAATGGTCGTCATGGCGACGATGATGTCATAATGGTCGTCATGGCGACGATGATGTCATAATGGTCGTCATGGCGACGATGATGACATAATGGTCGTCATGGCGACGATGACGTCATAATGGTCGTCATGGCGACGATGATGTCATAATGGTCGTCATGGCGACGATGATGTCAGTATGGTGGTCATGACTTTGGTGATGTCATAATGGTCGTCATGGCAACGGTGATGTCATAATGGTCGTCATGGCGACGGTGATGTCATAATGGTCGTCACGGCGACGATGATGTCATAATGGTCGTCACGGCGACGGTGATGTCATAATGGTCGTCATGGCGACGATGATGTCATACTGGTCGTCATGGCGACGGTGTTGCCATAATGGTCGTCATGGCCACGATGATGTCATAATGGTCGTCATGGCGACGATGATGTCATAATGGTCGTCATGGCGACGATGACGTCATAATGGTCGTCATTGCGACGATGATGTAATAATGGTCGTCATGGCGACGGTGATGTCATAATGGTCGTCATGGCGATGGTGATGTCATAAT
Organism: Phyllobates terribilis; assembly: GCF_046119375.1. NCBI lineage: Eukaryota > Metazoa > Chordata > Amphibia > Anura > Dendrobatidae > Phyllobates > Phyllobates terribilis. The sequence goes on from NW_027362911.1 coordinate 4,033,233, forward strand.
GGTCGTCATGGCGACGATGACGTCATAATGGTCGTCATGGCGACGATGACGTCATAATGGTCGTCATGGCGACGATGTTGTCATAATGGTCGTCATGGCGACGATGATGTCATACTGGTCGTCATGGCGACGGTGTTGCCATAATGGTCGTCATGGCGACGATGATGTCATAATGGTCGTCATGGCGACGATGATGTCAATATGGTTGTCATGGCTTTGGTGATGTCATAATGGTCGTCATGGCGACGGTGATGTCATAATGTTCGTCACGGCGACAATGATGTCATAATGATCGTCACGGCGACGATGATGTCATAATGGTCGTCACGGCGGCGGTGATGTCATAATGGTTGTCATGGCGACGATAACGTCATAATGGTCGTCATGGCGACGATGATGTCATAATGGTCGTCATGGCGTTGATGATGTCATAATGGTCGTCATGGCGACGATGATGACATAATGGTCGTCATGGCGACGATGACGTCATAATGGTCGTCATGGCGACGATGATGTCATAATGGTCGTCATGGCGACGATGATGTCAGTATGGTGGTCATGGCTTTGGTGATGTCATAATGGTCGTCATGGCGACGGTGATGTCATAATGGTCGTCATGGCGACGGTGATGTCATAATGGTCGTCATGGCGACGATGATGTCATAATGGTCGTCACAGCGACGATGATGTCATAATGGTCGTCACGGCGACGGTGATGTCATAATGGTCGTCATGGCGACGATGATGTCATACTGGTCGTCATGGCGACGGTGATGTCATAATGGTCGTCATGGCAATGGTGATGTCAGAATGGTCGTCATGGCGACGATGATGTCAGTATGGTGGTCATGGCTTTGGTGATGTCATAATGGTCGTCATGGCGACGATGATGTCATAATAGTCGTCATGGCGACGATGATGTCAATATGGTTGTCATGGCTTTGGTGATGTCATAATGGTCGTCATGGCGACGGTGATATCATAATGGTCGTCATGGCGACGATGATGTCATAATGGTCGTAATGGCGACGATGATGTCATAATGGTCGTCACGGCGGCGGTAATGTCATAATTGTCGTCATGGCGACGGTGTTGCCATAATGGTCGTCATGGTGACGATGATGTCATAATGGTCGTCATGGCGACGATGATGTCATAATGGTCGTCATGGCGACGATAACGTCATAATGGTAGTCATGGCGACGATGATGTCATAATGGTCGTCATGGCGACGATGATGTCATACTGGTCGTCATGGCGACGGTATTGCCATAATTGTCGTCATGGCGACGATGATGTCATAATGGTCGTCATGCCGACGATGATGTCATAATGGTCGTCATGGCGACGGTGTTGCCATAATGGTCGTCATGTCGACGATGATGTCATAATGGTCGTCATGGCGACGGTGATGTCATAATGGTCGTCATGGCGACGATGTTGTAATAATGGTGGTTATGGCGAAGATGATGTCATAATGGTCGTCATGGCGACGATGATGTCATAATGGTCGTCATGGCGACGATGATGTCATAATGGTCGTCATGGCGACGATGATGTCATAATGGTCGTCATGGCGACGATGATGTCATAATGGTCGTCATGGCGACGGTGATGTCATAATAGTCGTCATGGCGACGATGATGTCAGTATGGTGGTCATGGCTTTGGTGATGTCATAATGGTCGTCATGGCGACGGTGTTGCCATAATGGTCGTCATGGCGACGATGATGTCATAATGGTCGTCATGGCGACGATGATGTCAGTATGGTGGTCATGGCTTTGGTGATGTCATAATGGTCGTCATGGCGACGGTGATGTCATAATGGTCGTCATGTCAATGGTGATGTCAGAATGGTGGTCATGGCGACGATGATGTCAGTATGGTGGTCATGGCTTTGGTGATGTCATAATGGTCGTCATGGCGACGATGATGTCATAATGGTCGTCACGGCGACGATGATGTCATAATGGTCGTCACGGCGGCGGTAATGTCATAATTGTCGTCATGGCGACGATGATGTCATATTGTCGTCATGGCGACGGTGTTGCCATAATGGTCGTCATGGCGACGATGATGTCATAATGGTCATCATGGCGACGATGACGTCATAATGGTCGTCATGGCGACGATTACGTCATAATGGTCGTCATGGCGACAATGATGTCATAATGGTCGTCATGGCGACGATGATGTCATACTGGTCGTCATGGCAACGGTGTTGCCATAATGGTCGTCATGGCGACGATGATGTCATAATGGTCGTCATGCCGACGATGATGTCATAATGGTCGTCATGGCGACGGTATTGCCATAATGGTCGTCATGGCGACGATGAGGTCATAATGGTCGTCATGGCAACGATGATGTCATAATGGTCGTCATGGCGACGATGATGTCAGTATGGTGGTCATTGCTTTGGTGATGTCATAATGGTCGTCATTGCGACGGTGATGTCATAATAGTCGTCATGGCAATGGTGATGTCATACTGGTCGTCATGGCGACGGTGTTGCCATAATGGTCGTCATTTCGACGATGATGTCATAATGTTCGTCATGCCGACGATGATGTCATAATGGTCGTCATGGCGACGGTGTTGTCATAATGGTCGTCATGGCGACGGTGATGTCATGATGGTCGTCATGCCGACGATGATGTCAGTATGGTGGTCATGGCTTTGGTGATGTCATAATGGTCGTCATGGCGACTATGATGTCATAATGGTCGTCATAGCGACGATGATGTCATAATGGTCGTCATGGCGACGATGATGTCAGTATGGTGGTCATGGCTTTGGTGATGTCATAATGGTTGTCATGGCGACGGTGATGTCATAATGGTCGTCATGGCGACGGTGATGTCATAATGGTCGTCATGGTGACGATGATGTCATAATGGTCGTCATGGCGACGATGACGTCATAATGGTCGTCATGGCGACGATGACGTCATAATGGTCGTCATGGCGACGATGACGTCATAATGGTCGTCATGGCGACGATGACGTCATAATGGTCGTCATGGCGACGATGATGTCATATTGGTCGTCAGGGCGACGGTGTTGCCATAATGGTCGTCATGGCGACGATGATGTCATAATGGTCGTCATGGCGACGATGATGTCAATATGGTTGTCATGGCTTTGGTGATGTCATAATGGTCGTCATGGCGACGGTGATGTCATAATGTTCGTCACGGCGACGATGATGTCATAATGATTGTCACGGCGACGATGATGTCATAATGGTCGTCACGGCGACGGTGATGTCATAATGTTTGTCATGGCGTCGATCATGTCATAATGGTCGTCATGGCGACGATGACGTCATACTGGTCGTCATGGCGACGGTGTTGCCATAATGGTCGTCATGGCAACGATGATGTCATAATGGTCGTCATGGCGACGGTGATGTCATAATGGTCGTCATGGCGACGATGATGTCATAATGGTCGTCATGGCGACGATGATGTCAGTATGGTGGTCATGGCTTTGGTGATGTCATAATGGTCGTCATGGCGACGGTGATGTCATAATGGTCGTCATGGCAATGGTGATGTCAGAATGGTCGTCATGGCGACGATGATGTAAGTATGGTGGTCATGGCTTTGGTGATGTCATAATGGTCGTCATGGCGACGATGATGTCATAATGGTCGTCATGGCGACGATGATGTCAATATGGTTGTCATGGCTTTGGTGATGTCATAATGGTCGTCATGGTGACGGTGATGTCATAATGGTCGTCATGGCGACGATGATGTCATAATGGTCGTCATGGCGAAGATGATGTCATAATGGTCGTCATGGCGACTATGATGTCATAATGGTCGTCATGGCGAAGATGATGTCATAATGGTCGTCATGGCCACGGTGATGTCATAATGGTCGTCATGGCGACGATGATGTCATAATGGTCGTCACGGCGACGATGATGTCATAATGGTCGTCACGGCGGCAGTAATGTCATAATTGTCGTCATGGCGACGATGATGTCATATTGTCGTCATGGCGACGGTGTTGCCATAATGGTCGTCATGGCGACGATGATGTCATAATGGTCATCATGGCGACGATGACGTCATAATGGTCGTCATGGCGACGATGACGTCATAATGGTCGTCATGGCGACGATGATGTCATAATGGTCGTCATGGCGACGATGATGTCATAAAGGTCGTCATGGCGACGGTGTTGCCATAATGGTCGTCATGGCGACGATGATGTCATAATGGTCGTCATGCCGACGATGATGTCATAATGGTCGTCATGGCAACGATGATGTCATAATGGTCGTCATGGCGACGATGATGTCAGTATGGTGGTCATTGCTTTGGTGATGTCATAATAGTCGTCATTTCGACGATGATGTCATAATAGTCGTCATGCCGACGATGATGTCATAATGGTCGTCATGGTGACGGTGTTGTCATAATGGTCGTCATGGCGACGGTGATGTCATGATGGTCGTCATGCCGACGATGATGTCAGTATGGTGGTCATGGCTTTGGTGATGTTATAATGGTCGTCATGGCGACGATGATGTCATAATGGTCGTCATGGCGACGATGATGTCAGTATGGTGGTCATGGCTTTGGTGATGTCATAATGGTTGTCATGGCGACGGTGATGTCATAATGGTCGTCATGGCGACGATGATGTCATAATGGTCGTCATGGTGACGATGACGTCATAATGGTCGTCATGGCGACGATGACGTCATAATGGTCGTCATGGCGACGATGATGTCATAAAGGTCGTCATGGCGACGGTGTTGCCATAATGGTCGTCATGGCGACGATGATGTCATAATGGTCGTCATGCCGACGATGATGTCATAATGGTCGTCATGGCAACGATGATGTCATAATGGTCGTCATGGCGACGATGATGTCAGTATGGTGGTCATTGCTTTGGTGATGTCATAATAGTCGTCATTTCGACGATGATGTCATAATAGTCGTCATGCCGACGATGATGTCATAATGGTCGTCATGGTGACGGTGTTGTCATAATGGTCGTCATGGCGACGGTGATGTCATGATGGTCGTCATGCCGACGATGATGTCAGTATGGTGGTCATGGCTTTGGTGATGTTATAATGGTCGTCATGGCGACGATGATGTCATAATGGTCGTCATGGCGACGATGATGTCAGTATGGTGGTCATGGCTTTGGTGATGTCATAATGGTTGTCATGGCGACGGTGATGTCATAATGGTCGTCATGGCGACGATGATGTCATAATGGTCGTCATGGTGACGATGACGTCATAATGGTCGTCATGGCGACGATGACGTCATAATGGTCGTCATGGCGACGATGACGTCATAATGGTCGTCATGGCGACGATGATGTCATACTGGTCGTCATGGCGACGGTGTTGCCATAATGGTCGTCATGCCGACGATGATGTCATAATGGTCGTCATGGCGACGGTATTGCCATAATGGTCGTCATGGCGACGATGATGTCATAATGGTCGTCATGGCAACGATGATGTCATAATGGTCGTCATGGCGACGATGATGTCAGTATGGTGGTCATTGCTTTGGTGATGTCATAATAGTCGTCATTTCGACGATGATGTCATAATAGTCGTCATGCCGACGATGATGTCATAATGGTCGTCATGGCGACGGTGTTGTCATAATGGTCGTCATGGCGACGGTGATGTCATGATGGTCGTCATGCCGACGATGATGACAGTATGGTGGTCATGGCTTTGGTGATGTTATAATGGTCGTCATGGCGACGATGATGTCATAATTGTTGTCATAGCGACGATGATGTCATAATGGTCGTCATGGCGACGATGATGTCAGTATGGTGGTCATGGCTTTGGTGATGTCATAATGGTTGTCATGGCGACGGTGATGTCATAATGGTCGTCATGGCGACGATGATGTCATAATGGTCGTCATGGTGATGATGATGTCATAATGGTCATCATGGCGACGATGACGTCATAATGGTCGTCATGGCGACGATGACGTCATAATGGTCGTCATGGCGACGATGACGTCATAATGGTCGTCATGGCGACGATGTTGTCATAATGGTCGTCATGGCGACGATGATGTCATACTGGTCGTCATGGCGACGGTGTTGCCATAATGGTCGTCATGGCGACGATGATGTCATAATGGTCGTCATGGCGACGATGATGTCAATATGGTTGTCATGGCTTTGGTGATGTCATAATGGTCGTCATGGCGACGGTGATGTCATAATGTTCGTCACGGCGACAATGATGTCATAATGATCGTCACGGCGACGATGATGTCATAATGGTCGTCACGGCGACGGTGATGTCATAATGGTTGTCATGGCGACGATAACGTCATAATGGTCGTCATGGCGACGATGATGTCATAATGGTCGTCATGGCGACGATGATGTCATAATGGTCGTCATGGCGACGATGATGACATAATGGTCGTCATGGCGACGATGACGTCATAATGGTCGTCATGGCGACGATGATGTCATAATGGTCGTCATGGCGACGATGATGTCAGTATGGTGGTCATGACTTTGGTGATGTCATAATGGTCGTCATGGCAACGGTGATGTCATAATGGTCGTCATGGCGACGGTGATGTCATAATGGTCGTCACGGCGACGATGATGTCATAATGGTCGTCACGGCGACGGTGATGTCATAATGGTCGTCATGGCGACGATGATGTCATACTGGTCGTCATGGCGACGGTGTTGCCATAATGGTCGTCATGGCCACGATGATGTCATAATGGTCGTCATGGCGACGATGATGTCATAATGGTCGTCATGGCGACGATGACGTCATAATGGTCGTCATTGCGACGATGATGTAATAATGGTCGTCATGGCGACGGTGATGTCATAATGGTCGTCATGGCGATGGTGATGTCATAATGGTCGTCATGGCGACGATGACGTCATAATGGTCGTCATGGCGACGATGACGTCATAATGGTCGTCATGGCGACGATGTTGTCATAATGGTCGTCATGGCGACGATGATGTCATACTGGTCGTCATGGCGACGGTGTTGCCATAATGGTCGTCATGGCGACGATGATGTCATAATGGTCGTCATGGCGACGATGATGTCAATATGGTTGTCATGGCTTTGGTGATGTCATAATGGTCGTCATGGCGACGGTGATGTCATAATGTTCGTCACGGCGACAATGATGTCATAATGATCGTCACGGCGACGATGATGTCATAATGGTCGTCACGGCGACGGTGATGTCATAATGGTTGTCATGGCGACGATAACGTCATAATGGTCGTCATGGCGACGATGATGTCATAATGGTCGTCATGGCGACGATGATGTCATAATGGTCGTCATGGCGACGATGATGACATAATGGTCGTCATGGCGACGATAACGTCATAATGGTAGTCATGGCGACGATGATGTCGTAATGGTCGTCATGGCGACGATGATGTCATACTGGTCGTCATGGCGACGGTATTGCCATAATTGTCGTCATGGCGACGATGATGTCATAATGGTCGTCATGCCGACGATGAAGTCATAATGGTCGTCATGGCGACGGTGTTGCCATAATGGTCGTCATGTCGACGATGATGTCATAATGGTCGTCATGGCGACGGTGATGTCATAATGGTCGTCATGGCGACGATGTTGTAATAATGGTGGTTATGGCGAAGATGATGTCATAATGGTCGTCATGGCGACGATGATGTCATAATGGTCGTCATGGCGACGATGATGTCATAATGGTCGTCATGGCGACGATGATGTCATAATGGTCGTCATGGCGACGATGATGTCATAATGGTCGTCATGGCGACGGTGATGTCATAATAGTCGTCATGGCGACGATGATGTCAGTATGGTGGTCATGGCTTTGGTGATGTCATAATGGTCGTCATGGCGACGGTGTTGCCATAATGGTCGTCATGGCGACGATGATGTCATAATGGTCGTCATGGCGACGATGATGTCAGTATGGTGGTCATGGCTTTGGTGATGTCATAATGGTCGTCATGGCGACGGTGATGTCATAATGGTCGTCATGTCAATGGTGATGTCAGAATGGTCGTCATGGCGACGATGATGTCAGTATGGTGGTCATGGCTTTGGTGATGTCATAATGGTCGTCATGGCGACGATGATGTCATAATGGTCGTCACGGCGACGATGATGTCATAATGGTCGTCACGGCGGCGGTAATGTCATAATTGTCGTCATGGCGACGATGATGTCATATTGTCGTCATGGCGACGGTGTTGCCATAATGGTCGTCATGGCGACGATGATGTCATAATGGTCATCATGGCGACGATGACGTCATAATGGTCGTCATGGCGACGATTACGTCATAATGGTCGTCATGGCGACAATGATGTCATAATGGTCGTCATGGCGACGATGATGTCATACTGGTCGTCATGGCAACGGTGTTGCCATAATGGTCGTCATGGCGACGATGATGTCATAATGGTCGTCATGCCGACGATGATGTCATAATGGTCGTCATGGCGACGGTATTGCCATAATGGTCGTCATGGCGACGATGAGGTCATAATGGTCGTCATGGCAACGATGATGTCATAATGGTCGTCATGGCGACGATGATGTCAGTATGGTGGTCATTGCTTTGGTGATGTCATAATGGTCGTCATTGCGACGGTGATGTCATAATAGTCGTCATGGCAATGGTGATGTCATACTGGTCGTCATGGCGACGGTGTTGCCATAATGGTCGTCATTTCGACGATGATGTCATAATGTTCGTCATGCCGACGATGATGTCATAATGGTCGTCATGGCGACGGTGTTGTCATAATGGTCGTCATGGCGACGGTGATGTCATGATGGTCGTCATGCCGACGATGATGTCAGTATGGTGGTCATGGCTTTGGTGATGTCATAATGGTCGTCATGGCGACTATGATGTCATAATGGTCGTCATAGCGACGATGATGTCATAATGGTCGTCATGGCGACGATGACGTCATAATGGTCGTCATGGCGACGATGTTGTCATAATGGTCGTCATGGCGACGATGATGTCATATTGGTCGTCAGGGCGACGGTGTTGCCATAATGGTCGTCATGGCGACGATGATGTCATAATGGTCGTCATGGCGACGATGATGTCAATATGGTTGTCATGGCTTTGGTGATGTCATAATGGTCGTCATGGCGACGGTGATGTCATAATGTTCGTCACGGCGACGATGATGTCATAATGATTGTCACGGCGACGATGATGTCATAATGGTCGTCACGGCGACGGTGATGTCATAATGTTTGTCATGGCGACGATCATGTCATAATGGTCGTCATGGCGACGATGACGTCATACTGGTCGTCATGGCGACGGTGTTGCCATAATGGTCGTCATGGCAACGATGATGTCATAATGGTCGTCATGGCGACGGTGATGTCATAATGGTCGTCATGGCGACGATGATGTCATAATGGTCGTCATGGCGACGATGATGTCAGTATGGTGGTCATGGCTTTGGTGATGTCATAATGGTCGTCATGGCGACGGTGATGTCATAATGGTCGTCATGGCAATGGTGATGTCAGAATGGTCGTCATGGCGACGATGATGTAAGTATGGTGGTCATGGCTTTGGTGATGTCATAATGGTCGTCATGGCGACGATGATGTCATAATGGTCGTCATGGCGACGATGATGTCAATATGGTTGTCATGGCTTTGGTGATGTCATAATGGTCGTCATGGTGACGGTGATGTCATAATGGTCGTCATGGCGACGATGATGTCATAATGGTCGTCATGGCGAAGATGATGTCATAATGGTCGTCATGGCGACTATGATGTCATAATGGTCGTCATGGCGACGATGATGTCATAATGGTCGTCATGGCGACGATGATGTCATAATGGTCGTCATGGCGACGGTGATGTCATAATAGTCGTCATGGCGACGATGATGTCATAATGGTCGTCATGCCGACGATGATGTCATAATGGCCGTCATGGCGACGGTGTTGCCATAATGGTCGTCATGGCGACGATGATGTCATAATGGTCGTCATGGCGACGATGATGTCATAATGGTCGTCATGGCGACGATGATGTCATAATGGTGGTCATGGCTTTGGTGATGTCATAATGGTCGTCATGGCGACGGTGATGTCATAAAGGTCGTCATGGCAATGGTGATGTCAGAATGGTCGTCATGGCGACGATGATGTCAGTATGGTGGTCATGGCTTTGGTGTTGTCATAATGGTCGTCATGGCGACGGTGATGTCATGATGGTCGTCATGCCGACGATGATGTCAGTATGGTGGTCATGGCTTTGGTGATGTCATAATGGTCGTCATGGCGACTATGATGTCATAATGGTCGTCATAGCGACGATGATGTCATAATGGTCGTCATGGCGACGATGATGTCAGTATGGTGGTCATGGCTTTGGTGATGTCATAATGGTTGTCATGGCGACGGTGATGTCATAATGGTCGTCATGGCGACGGTGATGTCATAATGGTCGTCATGGTGACGATGAAGTCATAATGGTCGTCATGGCGACGATGACGTCATAATGGTCGTCATGGCGACGATGACGTCATAATGGTCGTCATGGCGACGATGACGTCATAATGGTCGTCATGGCGACGATGTTGTCATAATGGTCGTCATGGCGACGATGATGTCATATTGGTCGTCAGGGCGATGGTGTTGCCATAATGGTCGTCATGGCGACGATGATGTCATAATGGTCGTCATGGCGACGATGATGTCAATATGGTTGTCATGGCTTTGGTGATGTCATAATGGTCGTCATGGCGACGGTGATGTCATATTGTTCGTCACGGCGACGATGATGTCATAATGATTGTCACGGCGACGATGATGTCATAATGGTCGTCACGGCGACGGTGATGTCATAATGTTTGTCATGGCGACGATCATGTCATAATGGTCGTCATGGCGACGATGACGTCATACTGGTCGTCATGGCGACGGTGTTGCCATAATGGTCGTCATGGCAACGATGATGTCATAATGGTCGTCATGGCGACGGTGATGTCATAATGGTCGTCATGGCGACGATGATGTCATAATGGTCGTCATGGCGACGATGATGTCAGTATGGTGGTCATGGCTTTGGTGATGTCATAATGGTCGTCATGGCGACGGTGATGTCATAATGGTCGTCATGGCAATGGTGATGTCAGAATGGTCGTCATGGCGACGATGATGTAAGTATGGTGGTCATGGCTTTGGTGATGTCATAATGGTCGTCATGGCGACGATGATGTCATAATGGTCGTCATGGCGACGATGATGTCAATATGGTTGTCATGGCTTTGGTGATGTCATAATGGTCGTCATGGTGACGGTGATGTCATAATGGTCGTCATGGCGACGATGATGTCATAATGGTCGTCATGGCGAAGATGATGTCATAATGGTCGTCATGGCGACTATGATGTCATAATGGTCGTCATGGCGACGATGATGTCATAATGGTCGTCATGGCGACGATGATGTCATAATGGTCGTCATGGCGACGGTGATGTCATAATAGTCGTCATGGCGACGATGATGTCATAATGGTCGTCATGCCGACGATGATGTCATGATGGCCGTCATGGCGACGGTGTTGCCATAATGGTCATCATGGCGACGATGATGTCATAATGGTCGTCATGGCGACGATGATGTCATAATGGTCGTCATGGCGACGATGATGTCATAATGGTGGTCATGGCTTTGGTGATGTCATAATGGTCGTCATGGCGACGGTGATGTCATAAAGGTCGTCATGGCAATGGTGATGTCAGAATGGTCGTCATGGCGACGATGATGTCAGTATGGTGGTCATGGCTTTGGTGATGTCATAATGGTCGTCATGGCGACGATGATGTCATAATGGTCGTCATGGCGACGATGATGCCAATATGGTTGTCATGGCTTTGGTGATGTCATAATGGTCGTCATGGCGACGGTGATGTTATAATGGTCGTCATGGCGACGATGATGTCATAATCGTCGTCACGGCGACGATGATGTCATAATGGTCGTCACGGCGGCGGTAATGTCATAATTGTCGTCATGGCGACGATGATGTCATACTGTCGTCATGGCGACGATGACGTCATAATGGTCGTCATGGCGACGATGACGTCATAATGGTCGTCATGGCGACAATGATGTCATAATGGTCGTCATGGCGACGATGATGTCATACTGGTCGTCATGGCGACAGTGTTGCCATAATGGTCGTCATGGCGACGATGATGTCATAATGGTCGTCATGGCGACGATGATGTCATAATGGTCGTCATGGCGCCGATGATGTCAGTATGGTGGTCATGGCTTTGGTGATGTCATATTGGTCGTCATGGCGACGGTGATGTCATAATAGTCGTCATGGCAATGGTGATGTCATACTGGTCGTCATGGCGACGGCGTTGCCATAATGGTCGTCATTTCGACGATGATGTCATAATGGTCGTCATGCCGACGATGATGTCATAATGGTCGTCATGGCGACGATGATGCCAATATGGTTGTCATGGCTTTGGTGATGTCATAATGGTCGTCATGGCGACGGTGATGTTATAATGGTCGTCATGGCGACGATGATGTCATAATGGTCGTCACGGCGACGATGATGTCATAATGGTCGTCACGGCGGCGGTAATGTCATAATTGTCGTCATGGCGACGATGATGTCATACTGTCGTCATGGCGACGGTGTTGCCATAATGGTCATCATGGCGACGATGATGTCATAATGGTCATCATGGCGACGATGACGTCATAATGGTCGTCATGGCGACGATGACGTCATAATGGTCGTCATGGCGACAATGATGTCATAATGGTCGTCATGGCGACGATGATGTCATACTGGTCGTCATGGCGACAGTGTTGCCATAATGGTCGTCATGGCGACGATGATGTCATAATGGTCGTCATGGCGACGATGATGTCATAATGGTCGTCATGGCGCCGATGATGTCAGTATGGTGGTCATGGCTTTGGTGATGTCATAATGGTCGTCATGGCGACGGTGATGTCATAATAGTCGTCATGGCAATGGTGATGTCATACTGGTCGTCATGGCGACGGTGTTGCCATAATGGTCGTCATTTCGACGATGATGTCATAATGGTCGTCATGCCGACGATGATGTCATAATGGTCGTCATGGCGACGGTGTTGTCATAATGGTCGTCATGGCGACGATGATGTCATAATGGTCGTCATGGCGACGATGATGTCATAATGGTCGTCATGTGCGACGATGATGTCATGGCTTTGGTGATGTCATAATGGTCGTCATGGCTTTGGTGATGTCATAATGGTCGTCATGGCAATGGTGATGTCAGAATGGTCGTCATGGCGACGATGATGTCAGTATGGTGGTCATGGCTTTTGTGATGTCATAATGGTCGTCATGGCGACGATGATGTCATAATGGTCATCATGGCGACGATGATGTCAATATGGTTGTCATGGCTTTGGTGATGTCATAATGGTCGTCATGGCGACGGTGATGTCATAATGGTCGTCATGGCGACGATGATGTCATAATGGTCGTCACGGCGACGATGATGTCATAATGGTCGTCACGGCGACGGTGATGTCATAAGGGTCGTCATGGCGACGATGATGTCATACTGGTCATCATGGCGACGGTGTTGCCATAATGGTCGTCATGGCGACGATGATGTCATAATGGTCGTCATGGCGACGATGATGTCATAATGGTCGTCATGGCGACGATGATACCAATATGGTTGTCATGGCTTTGGTGATGTCATAATGGTCGTCATGGCGACGGTGATGTTATAATGGTCGTCATGGCGACGATGATGTCATAATGGTCGTCACGGCGACGATGATGTCATAATGGTCGTCACGGCGGCGGTAATGTCATAATTGTCGTCATGGCGACGATGATGTCATACTGTCGTCATGGCGACGGTGTTGCCATAATGGTCATCATGGCGACGATGATGTCATAATGGTCATCATGGCGACGATGACGTCATAATGGTCGTCATGGCGACGATGACGTCATAATGGTCGTCATGGCGACAATGATGTCATAATGGTCGTCATGGCGACGATGATGTCATACTGGTCGTCATGGCGACAGTGTTGCCATATTGGTCGTCATGGCGACGATGATGTCATAATGGTCGTCATGGCGACGATGATGTCATCATGGTCGTCATGGCGCCGATGATGTCAGTATGGTGGTCATGGCTTTGGTGATGTCATAATGGTCGTCATGGCGACGGTGATGTCATAATAGTCGTCATGGCAATGGTGATGTCATACTGGTCGTCATGGCGACGGTGTTGCCATAATGGTCGTCATTTCGACGATGATGTCATAATGGTCGTCATGCCGACGATGATGTCATAATGGTCGTCATGGCGACGGTGTTGTCATAATGGTCGTCATGGCGACGATGATGTCATAATGGTCGTCATGGCGACGATGATGTCATAATGGTCGTCATGTGCGACGATGATGTCATGGCTTTGGTGATGTCGTCATGGCTTTGGTGATGTCATAATGGTCGTCATGGCAATGGTGATGTCAGAATGGTCGTCATGGCGACGATGATGTCAGTATGGTGGTCATGGCTTTTGTGATGTCATAATGGTCGTCATGGCGACGATGATGTCATAATGGTCATCATGGCGACGATGATGTCAATATGGTTGTCATGGCTTTGGTGATGTCATAATGGTCGTCATGGCGACGGTGATGTCATAATGGTCGTCATGGCGACGATGATGTCATAATGGTCGTCACGGCGACGATGATGTCATAATGGTCGTCACGGCGACGGTGATGTCATAAGGGTCGTCATGGCGACGATGATGTCATACTGTTCATCATGGCGACGGTGTTGCCATAATGGTCGTCATGGCGATGATGATGTCATAATGGTCGTCATGGCGACGATGATGTCATAATGGTCGTCATGGCGACGATAACGTCATAATGGTCGTCATGGCGACGATGATGTCATAATGGTCGTCATGGCGACGATGATGTCATACTGGTCGTCATGGCGACGGTATTGCCATAATTGTCGTCATGGCGACGATGATGTCATAATGGTCGTCATGGCGACGGTGTTGCCATAATGGTCGTCATGTCGACGATGATGTCATAATGGTCATCATGGCGACGGTGATGTCATAATGGTCGTCATGGCGACGGTGATGTCATAATGGTCGTCATGGCGACGATGTTGTAATAATGGTCGTCATGGCGACGATGATGTCATAATGGTCGTCATGGCGACGATGATGTCATAATGGTCGTCATGGCGACGATGATGTCATAATGGTCGTCATGGCGACGGTGATGTCATAATAGTCGTCATGGCGACGATGATGTCAGTATGGTGGTCATGGCTTTGGTGATGTCATAATGGTCGTCATGGCGACGGTGTTGCCATAATGGTCGTCATGGCGACGATGATGTCATAATGGTCGTCATGGCGATGATGATGTCATAATGGTCGTCATGGCGACGATGATGTCAGTATGGTGGTCATGGCTTTGGTGATGTCATAATGGTCGTCATGGCGACGGTGATGTCATAATGGTCGTCATGTCAATGGTGATGTCAGAATGGTCGTCATGGCGACGATGATGTCAGTATGGTGGTCATGGCTTTGGTGATGTCATAATGGTCGTCATGGCGACGATGATGTCATAATGGTCGTCATGGCGACGATGATGCCAATATGGTTGTCATGGCTTTGGTGATGTCATAATGGTCGTCATGGCGACGGTGATGTTATAATGGTCATCATGACGACGATGATGTCATAATGGTCGTCCCGGCGACGATGATGTCATAATGGTCGTCACGGCGGCGGTAATGTCATAATTGTCGTCATGGCGACGATGATGTCATACTGTCGTCATGGCGACGGTGTTGCCATAATGGTCATCATGGCGACGATGATGTCATAATGGTCATCATGGCGACGATGACGTCATAATGGTCGTCATGGCGACGATGACGTCATAATGGTCGTCATGGCGACAATGATGTCATAATGGTCGTCATGGCGACGATGATGTCATACTGGTCGTCATGGCGACAGTGTTGCCATAATGGTCGTCATGGCGACAATGATGTCATAATGGTCGTCGTGGCGACAATGATGTCATAATGGTCGTCATGGCGACGATGATGTCATAATGGTCGTCATGGCGCCGATGATGTCAGTATGGTGGTCATGGCTTTGGTGATGTCATAATGGTCGTCATGGCGACGGTGATGTCATAATAGTCATCATGGCAATGGTGATGTCATACTGGTCGTCATGGCGACGGTGTTGCCATAATGGTCGTCATTTCGACGATGATGTCATAATGGTCATCATGCCGACGATGATGTCATAATGGTCGTCATGGCGACGGTGTTGTCATAATGGTCGTCATGGCGACGATGATGTCATAATGGTCGTCATGGCGACGATGATGTCATAATGGTCGTCATGGCGACGATGATGTCATAATGGTCGTCATGTGCGACGATGATGTCATGGCTTTGGTGATGTCATAATGGTCGTCATGGCTTTGGTGATGTCATAATGGTCGTCATGGCAATGGTGATGTCAGAATGGTCGTCATGGCGACGATGATGTCAGTATGGTGGTCATGGCTTTTGTGATGTCATAATGGTCGTCATGGCGACGATGATGTCATAATGGTCGTCATGGCGACGATGATGTCAATATGGTTGTCATGGCTTTGGTGATGTCATAATGGTCGTCATGGCGACGGTGATGTCATAATGGTCGTCATGGCGACGATGATGTCATAATGGTCGTCACGGCGACGATGATGTCATAATGGTCGTCACGGCGACGGTGATGTCATAAGGGTCGTCATGGCGACGATGATGTCATACTGGTCATCATGGCGACG
This sequence comes from Phyllobates terribilis, assembly GCF_046119375.1. Classification (NCBI taxonomy): domain Eukaryota; kingdom Metazoa; phylum Chordata; class Amphibia; order Anura; family Dendrobatidae; genus Phyllobates; species Phyllobates terribilis. The sequence continues at coordinate 4,050,165 of NW_027362911.1, forward strand.
GTGTTGCCATAATGGTCGTCATGGTGACGATGATGTCATAATGGTCGTCATGGCGACGATGATGTCATAATGGTCGTCATGGCGACGATAACGTCATAATGGTCGTCATGGCGACGATGATGTCATAATGGTCGTCATGGCGACGATGATGTCATACTGGTCGTCATGGCGACGGTATTGCCATAATTGTCGTCATGGCGACGATGATGTCATAATGGTCGTCATGCCGACGATGATGTCATAATGGTCGTCATGGCGACGGTGTTGCCATAATGGTCGTCATGTCGACGATGATGTCATAATGGTCATCATGGCGACGGTGATGTCATAATGGTCGTCATGGCGACGGTGATGTCATAATGGTCGTCATGGCGACGATGTTGTAATAATGGTCGTCATGGCAACGATGATGTCATAATGGTCGTCATGGCGACGATGATGTCATAATGGTCGTCATGGCGACGATGATGTCATAATGGTCGTCATGGCGACGTTGATGTCATAATAGTCGTCATGGCGACGATGATGTCTGTATGGTGGTCATGGCTTTGGTGATGTCATAATGGTCGTCATGGCGACGGTGTTGCCATAATGTTCGTCATGGCGACGATGATGTCATAATGGTCGTCATGGCGACGATGATGTCATAATGGTCGTCATGGCGACGATGATGTCAGTATTGTGGTCATGGCTTTGGTGATGTCATAATGGTCGTCATGGCGACGGTGATGTCATAATGGTCGTCATGTCAATGGTGATGTCAGAATGGTCGTCATGGCGACGATGATGTCAGTATGGTGGTCATGGCTTTGGTGATGTCATAATGGTCATCATGGCGACGATGATGTCATAATGGTCGTCATGGCGACGATGATGTCAATATGGTTGTCATGGCTTTGTTGATGTCATAATGGTCGTCATGGCTTTGGTGATGTCATAATGGTCGTCATGACGACGATTATGTCATAATGGTCGTCACGGCGACGATGATGTCATAATGTTCGTCACGGCGGCGGTAATGTCATAATGGTCGTCATGGCGACGATGATGTCATACTGTCGTCATGGCGACGGTGTTGCCATAATGGTCGTCATGGCGACGATGATGTCATAATGGTCATCATGGCGACGATGACGTCATAATGGTCGTCATGGCGACGATGACGTCATAATGGTCGTCATGGCGACGATGATGTCATAATGGTCGTCATGGCGACGATGATGTCATACTGGTCGTCATGGCGACGGTGTTGCCATAATGGTCGTCATGGCGACGATAATGTCATAATGGTCGTCATGCCGACGATGATGTCATGATGGTCGTCATGGCGACGGTGTTGCCATAACGGTCGTCATGGCGACGATGATGTCATAATGGTCGTCATGGCGACGATGATGTCATAATCGTCGTCATGGCGACGATGATGTCAGTATGGTGGTCATGGCTTTGGTGATGTCATAATGGTCGTCATAGCGACGGTGATGTCATAATGGCCGTCATGGCAATGGTGATGTCAGAATGGTCGTCATGGCGACGATGATGTCAGTATGGTGGTCATGGCTTTGGTGATGTCATAATGGTCGTCATGGCGACGATGATGTCATAATGGTCGTCATGGCGACGGTGATGTCATAATAGTCGTCATGGCGACGATGATGTCAGTATGGTGGTCATGGCTTTGGTGATGTCATAATGGTCGTCATGGCGACGGTGTTGCCATAATGGTCGTCATGGCGACCATGATGTCATAATGGTCGTCATGGCGACGGTGTTGCCATAATGGTGGTCATGGCTTTGGTGATGTCATAATGGTCGTCATGACGACGGTGATATCATAAAGGTCGTCATGGCAATGGTGATGTCAGAATGGTCGTCATGGCGACGATGATGTCAGTATGGTGGTCATGGCTTTGGTGATGTCATAATGGTCGTCATGGCGACGATGATGTCATAATGGTCGTCATGGCGACGATGATGCCAATATGGTTGTCATGGCTTTGGTGATGTCATAATGGTCGTCATGGCGACGGTGATGTTATAATGGTCGTCATGGCGACGATGATGTCATAATGGTCGTCACGGCGACGATGATGTCATAATGGTCGTCACGGCGGCGGTAATGTCATAATTGTCGTCATGGCGACGATGATGTCATACTGTCGTCATGGCGACGGTGTTGCCATAATGGTCATCATGGCGACGATGATGTCATAATGGTCATCATGGCGACGATGACGTCATAATGGTCGTCATGGCGACGATGACGTCATAATGGTCGTCATGGCGACAATGATGTCATAATGGTCGTCATGGCGACGATGATGTCATACTGGTCGTCATGGCGACAGTGTTGCCATAATGGTCGTCATGGCGACGATGATGTCATAATGGTCGTCATGGCGCCGATAATGTCATAATGGTCGTCATGGTGCCGATGATGTCAGTATGGTGGTCATGGCTTTGGTGATGTCATAATGGTCGTCATGGCGACGGTGATGTCATAATAGTCGTCATGGCAATGGTGATGTCATACTGGTCGTCATGGCGACGGTGTTGCCATAATGGTCGTCATTTCGACGATGATGTCATAATGGTCATCATGCCGACGATGATGTCATAATGGTCGTCATGGCGACGGTGTTGTCATAATGGTCGTCATGGCGACGATGATGTCATAATGGTCGTCATGGCGACGATGATGTCATAATGGTCGTCATGTGCGACGATGATGTCATGGCTTTGGTGATGTCATAATGGTCGTCATGGCTTTGGTGATGTCATAATGGTCGTCATGGCAATGGTAATGTCAGAATGGTCGTCATGGCGACGATGATGTCAGTATGGTGGTCATGGCTTTTGTGATGTCATAATGGTCGTCATGGCGACGATGATGTCATAATGGTCGTCATGGCGACGATGATGTCAATATGGTTGTCATGGCTTTGGTGATGTCATAATGGTCGTCATGGCGACGGTGATGTCATAATGGTCGTCATGGCGACGATGATGTCATAATGGTCGTCACGGCGCCAATGATGTCATAATGGTCGTCACGGCGACGGTGATGTCATAAGGGTCGTCATGGCGACGATGATGTCATACTGGTCATCATGGCGACGGTGTTGCCATAATGGTCGTCATGGCGACGATGATGTCATAATGGTCGTCATGGCGACGATGATGTCATAATGGTCGTCATGGCGACGATAACGTCATAATGGTCGTCATGGCGACGATGATGTCATAATGGTCGTCATGGCGACGATGATGTCATACTGGTCGTCATGGCGACGGTATTGCCATAATTGTCGTCATGGCGACGATGATGTCATAATGGTCGTCATGCCGACGATGATGTCATAATGGTCGTCATGGCTACGGTGTTGCCATAATGGTCGTCATGTCGACGATGATGTCATAATGGTCATCATGGCGACGGTGATGTCATAATGGTCGTCATGGCGACGGTGATGTCATAATGGTCGTCATGGCGACGATGTTGTAATAATGGTCGTCATGGCGACGATGATGTAATAATGGTCGTCATGGCGACGATGATGTCATAATGGTCGTCATGGCGACGATGATGTCATAATGGTCGTCATGGCGACGGTGATGTCATAATAGTCGTCATGGCGACGATGATGTCAGTATGGTGGTCATGGCTTTGGTGATGTCATAATGGTCGTCATGGCGACGGTGTTGCCATAATGGTCGTCATGGCGACGATGATGTCATAATGGTCGTCATGGCGACGATGATGTCAGTATGGTGGTCATGGCTTTGGTGATGTCATAATGGTCGTCATGGCGACGGTGATGTCATAATGGTCGTCATGTCAATGGTGATGTCAGAATGGTCGTCATGGCGACGATGATGTCAGTATGGTGGTCATGGCTTTGGTGATGTCATAATGGTCGTCATGGCGACGATGATGTCATAATGGTCGTCATGGCGACAATGATGCCAATATGGTTGTCATGGCTTTGGTGATGTCATAATGGTCGTCATGGCGACGGTGATGTTATAATGGTCGTCATGGCGACGATGATGTCATAATGGTCGTCACGGCGACGATGATGTCATAATGGTCGTCACGGCGGCGGTAATGTCATAATTGTCATCATGGCGACGATGATGTCATACTGTCGTCATGGCGACGGTGTTGCCATAATGGTCATCATGGCGACGATGATGTCATAATGGTCATCATGGCGACGATGACGTCATAATGGTCGTCATGGCGACGATGACGTCATAATGGTCGTCATGGCGACAATGATGTCATAATGGTCGTCATGGCGACGATGATGTCATACTGGTCGTCATGGCGACAGTGTTGCCATAATGGTCGTCATGGCGACGATGATGTCATAATGGTCGTCATGGCGACGATGATGTCATAATGGTCGTCATGGCGCCGATGATGTCAGTATGGTGGTCATGGCTTTGGTGATGTCATAATGGTCGTCATGGCGACGGTGATGTCATAATAGTCGTCATGGCAATGGTGATGTCATACTGGTCGTCATGGCGACGGTGTTGCCATAATGGTCGTCATTTCGACGATGATGTCATAATGGTCGTCATGCCGACGATGATGTCATAATGGTCGTCATGGCGACGGTGTTGTCATAATGGTCGTCATGTCATGGCGACGATGATGTCATAATGGTCGTCATGGCGACGATGATGTCATAATGGTCGTCATGGCGACGATGATGTCATAATGGTCGTCATGTGCGACGATGATGTCATGGCTTTGGTGATGTCATAATGGTCGTCATGGCTTTGGTGATGTCATAATGGTCGTCATGGCAATGGTGATGTCAGAATGGTCGTCATGGCGACGATGATGTCAGTATGGTGGTCATGGCTTTTGTGATGTCATAATGGTCGTCATGGCGACGATGATGTCATAATGGTCGTCATGGCGACGATGATGTCAATATGGTTGTCATGGCTTTGGTGATGTCATAATGGTCGTTATGGCGACGGTGATGTCATAATGGTCGTCATGGCGACGATGATGTCATAATGGTCGTCACGGCGACGATGATGTCATAATGGTCGTCACGGCGACGGTGATGTCATAAGGGTCGTCATGGCGACGATGATGTCATACTGGTCATCATGGCGACGGTGTTGCCATAATGGTCGTCATGGCGACGATGATGTCATAATGGTCGTCATGGCGACGATGATGTCATAATGGTCGTCATGGCGACGATAAGGTCATAATGGTCGTCATGGCGACGATGATGTCATAATGGTCGTCATGGCGACGATGATGTCATACTGGTCGTCATGGCGACGGTATTGCCATAATTGTCGTCATGGCGACGATGATGTCATAATGGTCGTCATGCCGACGATGATGTCATAATGGTCGTCATGGCGACGGTGTTGCCATAATGGTCGTCATGTCGACGATGATGTCATAATGGTCATCATGGCGACGGTGATGTCATAATGGTCGTCATGGCGACGGTGATGTCATAATGGTCGTCATGGCGAGGATGTTGTAATAATGGTCGTCATGGCGACGATGATGTCATAATGGTCGTCATGGCGACGATGATGTCATAATGGTCGTCATGGCGACGATGATGTCATAATGGTCGTCATGGCGACGTTGATGTCATAATAGTCGTCATGGCGACGATGATGTCAGTATGGTGATCATGGCTTTGGTGATGTCATAATGGTCGTCATGGCGACGGTGTTGCCATAATGTTCGTCATGGCGACGATGATGTCATAATGGTCGTCATGGCGACGATGATGTCATAATGGTCGTCATGTGCGACGATGATGTCATGGCTTTGGTGATGTCATAATGGTCGTCATGGCTTTGGTGATGTCATAATGGTCGTCATGGCAATGGTGATGTCAGAATGGTCGTCATGGCGACGATGATGTCAGTATGGTGGTCATGGCTTTTGTGATGTCATAATGGTCGTCATGGCGACGATGATGTCATAATGGTCGTCATGGCGACGATGATGTCAATATGGTTGTCATGGCTTTGGTGATGTCATAATGGTCGTTATGGCGACGGTGATGTCATAATGGTCGTCATGGCGACGATGATGTCATAATGGTCGTCACGGCGACGATGATGTCATAATGGTCGTCACGGCGACGGTGATGTCATAAGGGTCGTCATGGCGACGATGATGTCATACTGGTCATCATGGCGACGGTGTTGCCATAATGGTCGTCATGGCGACGATGATGTCATAATGGTCGTCATGGCGACGATGATGTCATAATGGTCGTCATGGCGACGATAAGGTCATAATGGTCGTCATGGCGACGATGATGTCATAATGGTCGTCATGGCGACGATGATGTCATACTGGTCGTCATGGCGACGGTATTGCTATAATTGTCGTCATGGCGACGATGATGTCATAATGGTCGTCATGCCGACGATGATGTCATAATGGTCGTCATGGCGACGGTGTTGCCATAATGGTCGTCATGTCGACGATGATGTCATAATGGTCATCATGGCGACGGTGATGTCATAATGGTCGTCATGGCGACGGTGATGTCATAATGGTCGTCATGGCGAGGATGTTGTAATAATGGTCGTCATGGCGACGATGATGTCATAATGGTCGTCATGGCGACGATGATGTCATAATGGTCGTCATGGCGACGATGATGTCATAATGGTCGTCATGGCGACGTTGATGTCATAATAGTCGTCATGGCGACGATGATGTCAGTATGGTGATCATGGCTTTGGTGATGTCATAATGGTCGTCATGGCGACGGTGTTGCCATAATGTTCGTCATGGCGACGATGATGTCATAATGGTCGTCATGGCGACGATGATATCATAATGGTCGTCATGGCGACGATGATGTCAGTATGGTGGTCATGGCTTTGGTGATGTCATAATGGTCGTCATGGCGACGGTGATGTCATAATGGCCGTCATGGCAATGGTGATGTCAGAATGGTCGTCATGGCGACGATGATGTCAGTATGGTGGTCATGGCTTTGGTGATGTCATAATGGTCGTCATGGCGACGATGATGTCATAATGGTCGTCATGGCGACGGTGATGTCATAATAGTCGTCATGGCGACGATGATGTCAGTATGGTGGTCATGGCTTTGGTGATGTCATAATGGTCGTCATGGCGACGGTGTTGCCATAATGGTCGTCATGGCGACCATGATGTCATAATGGTCGTCATGGCGACGGTGTTGCTATAATGGTGGTCATGGCTTTGGTGATGTCATAATGGTCGTCATGGCGACGGTGATGTCATAAAGGTCGTCATGGCAATGGTGATGTCAGAATGGTCGTCATGGCGACGATGATGTCAGTATGGTGGTCATGGCTTTGGTGATGTCATAATGGTCGTCATGGCGACGATGATGTCATAATGGTCGTCATGGCGACGATGATGTCAATATGGTTGTCATGGCTTTGGTGATGTCATAATGGTCGTCATGGCTTTGGTGATGTCATAATGGTCGTCATGACGACGATGATGTCATAATGGTCGTCACGGCGACGATGATGTCATAATGTTCGTCACGGCGGCGGTAATGTCATAATGGTCGTCATGGCGACGATGATGTCATACTGTCGTCATGGCGACGGTGTTGCCATAATGGTCGTCATGGCGACGATGATGTCATAATGGTCATCATGGCGACGATGACGTCATAATGGTCGTCATGGCGACGATAATGTCATAATGGTCGTCATGCCGACGATGATGTCATGATGGTCGTCATGGCGACGGTGTTGCCATAACGGTCGTCATGGCGACGATGATGTCATAATGGTCGTCATGGCGACGATGATGTCATCATCGTCGTCATGGCGACGATGATGTCAGTATGGTGGTCATGGCTTTGGTGATGTCATAATGGTCGTCATGGCGACGGTGATGTCATAATGGCCGTCATGGCAATGGTGATGTCAGAATGGTCGTCATGGCGACGATGATGTCAGTATGGTGGTCATGGCTTTGGTGATGTCATAATGGTCGTCATGGCGACGATGATGTCATAATGGTCGTCATGGCGACGGTGATGTCATAATAGTCGTCATGGCGACGATGATGTCAGTATGGTGGTCATGGCTTTGGTGATGTCATAATGGTCGTCATGGTGACGGTGATGTCATAATGGTCGTCATGGCAATGGTGATGTCAGAATGGTCGTCATGGCGACGATGATGTCAGTATGGTGGTCATGGCTTTGGTGATGTCATAATGGTCGTCATGGCGACGATGATGTCATAATGGTCATCATAACGACGATGATGTCAATATGGTTGTCATGGCTTTGGTGATGTCATAATGGTCGTCATGGCGACGGTGATGTTATAATGGTCGTCATGGCGACGATGATGTCATAATGGTCGTCATGGCGACGATGATGTCAATATGGTTGTCATGGCTTTGGTGATGTCATAATGGTCGTCATGGCGACGGTGATGTCATAATGTTCGTCACGGCGACGATGATGTCATAATGATCGTCACGGCGACGATGATGTCATAATGGTCGTCACGGCGACGGTGATGTCATGATGGTCGTCATGGCGACGGTGTTGCCATAACGGTCGTCATGGCGACGATGATGTCATAATGGTCGTCATGGCGACGATGATGTCATACTGGTCGTCATGGCGACAGTGTTGCCATAATGGTCGTCATGGCGACGATGATGTCATAATGGTCGTCATGGCGACGATGATGTCATAATGGTCGTCATGGCGCCGATGATGTCAGTATGGTGGTCATGGCTTTGGTGATGTCATAATGGTCGTCATGGCGACGGTGATGTCATAATAGTCGTCATGGCAATGGTGATGTCATACTGGTCGTCATGGCGACGGTGTTGCCATAATGGTCGTCATTTCGACGATGATGTCATAATGGTCGTCATGCCGACGATGATGTCATAATGGTCGTCATGGCGACGGTGTTGTCATAATGGTCGTCATGGCGACGATGATGTCATAATGGTCGTCATGGCGACGATGATGTCATAATGGTCGTCATGTGCGACGATGATGTCATGGCTTTGGTGATGTCATAATGGTCGTCATGGCTTTGGTGATGTCATAATGGTCGTCATGGCAATGGTGATGTCAGAATGGTCGTCATGGCGACGATGATGTCAGTATGGTGGTCATGGCTTTTGTGATGTCATAATGGTCGTCATGGCGACGATGATGTCATAATGGTCATCATGGCGACGATGATGTCAATATGGTTGTCATGGCTTTGGTGATGTCATAATGGTCGTCATGGCGACGGTGATGTCATAATGGTCGTCATGGCGACGATGATGTCATAATGGTCGTCACGGCGACGATGATGTCATAATGGTCGTCACGGCGACGGTGATGTCATAAGGGTCGTCATGGCGACGATGATGTCATACTGTTCATCATGGCGACGGTGTTGCCATAATGGTCGTCATGGCGATGATGATGTCATAATGGTCGTCATGGCGACGATGATGTCATAATGGTCGTCATGGCGACGATAACGTCATAATGGTCGTCATGGCGACGATGATGTCATAATGGTCGTCATGGCGACGATGATGTCATACTGGTCGTCATGGCGACGGTATTGCCATAATTGTCGTCATGGCGACGATGATGTCATAATGGTCGTCATGCCGACGATGATGTCATAATGGTCGTCATGGCGACGGTGTTGCCATAATGGTCGTCATGTCGACGATGATGTCATAATGGTCATCATGGCGACGGTGATGTCATAATGGTCGTCATGGCGACGGTGATGTCATAATGGTCGTCATGGCGACGATGTTGTAATAATGGTCGTCATGGCGACGATGATGTCATAATGGTCGTCATGGCGACGATGATGTCATAATGGTCGTCATGGCGACGATGATGTCATAATGGTCGTCATGGCGACGGTGATGTCATAATAGTCGTCATGGCGACGATGATGTCAGTATGGTGGTCATGGCTTTGGTGATGTCATAATGGTCGTCATGGCGACGGTGTTGCCATAATGGTCGTCATGGCGACGATGATGTCATAATGGTCGTCATGGCGATGATGATGTCATAATGGTCGTCATGGCGACGATGATGTCAGTATGGTGGTCATGGCTTTGGTGATGTCATAATGGTCGTCATGGCGACGGTGATGTCATAATGGTCGTCATGTCAATGGTGATGTCAGAATGGTCGTCATGGCGACGATGATGTCAGTATGGTGGTCATGGCTTTGGTGATGTCATAATGGTCGTCATGGCGACGATGATGTCATAATGGTCGTCATGGCGACGATGATGCCAATATGGTTGTCATGGCTTTGGTGATGTCATAATGGTCGTCATGGCGACGGTGATGTTATAATGGTCATCATGACGACGATGATGTCATAATGGTCGTCCCGGCGACGATGATGTCATAATGGTCGTCACGGCGGCGGTAATGTCATAATTGTCGTCATGGCGACGATGATGTCATACTGTCGTCATGGCGACGGTGTTGCCATAATGGTCATCATGGCGACGATGATGTCATAATGGTCATCATGGCGACGATGACGTCATAATGGTCGTCATGGCAACGATGACGTCATAATGGTCGTCATGGCGACAATGATGTCATAATGGTCGTCATGGCGACGATGATGTCATACTGGTCGTCATGGCGACAGTGTTGCCATAATGGTCGTCATGGCGACAATGATGTCATAATGGTCGTCATGGCGACAATGATGTCATAATGGTCGTCATGGCGACGATGATGTCATAATGGTCGTCATGGCGCCGATGATGTCAGTATGGTGGTCATGGCTTTGGTGATGTCATAATGGTCGTCATGGCGACGGTGATGTCATAATAGTCATCATGGCAATGGTGATGTCATACTGGTCGTCATGGCGACGGTGTTGCCATAATGGTCGTCATTTCGACGATGATGTCATAATGGTCATCATGCCGACGATGATGTCATAATGGTCGTCATGGCGACGGTGTTGTCATAATGGTCGTCATGGCGACGATGATGTCATAATGGTCGTCATGGCGACGATGATGTCATAATGGTCGTCATGGCGACGATGATGTCATAATGGTCGTCATGTGCGACGATGATGTCATGGCTTTGGTGATGTCATAATGGTCGTCATGGCTTTGGTGATGTCATAATGGTCGTCATGGCAATGGTGATGTCAGAATGGTCGTCATGGCGACGATGATGTCAGTATGGTGGTCATGGCTTTTGTGATGTCATAATGGTCGTCATGGCGACGATGATGTCATAATGGTCGTCATGGCGACGATGATGTCAATATGGTTGTCATGGCTTTGGTGATGTCATAATGGTCGTCATGGCGACGGTGATGTCATAATGGTCGTCATGGCGACGATGATGTCATAATGGTCGTCACGGCGACGATGATGTCATAATGGTCGTCACGGCGACGGTGATGTCATAAGGGTCGTCATGGCGACGATGATGTCATACTGGTCATCATGGCGACGGTGTTGCCATAATGGTCGTCATGGCGACGATGATGTCATAATGGTCGTCATGGCGACGATGATGTCATAATGGTCGTCATGGCGACGATAACGTCATAATGGTCGTCATGGCGACGATGATGTCATAATGGTCGTCATGGCGACGATGATGTCATACTGGTCGTCATGGCGACGGTATTGCCATAATTGTCGTCATGGCGACGATGATGTCATAATGGTCGTCATGCCGACGATGATGTCATAATGGTCGTCATGGCGACGGTGTTGCCATAATGGTCGTCATGTCGACGATGATGTCATAATGGTCATCATGGCGACGGTGATGTCATAATGGTCGTCATGGCGACGGTGATGTCATAATGGTCGTCATGGCGACGATGTTGTAATAATGGTCGTCATGGCAACGATGATGTCATAATGGTCGTCATGGCGACGATGATGTCATAATGGTCGTCATGGCGACGATGATGTCATAATGGTCGTCATGGCGACGTTGATGTCATAATAGTCGTCATGGCGACGATGATGTCAGTATGGTGGTCATGGCTTTGGTGATGTCATAATGGTCGTCATGGCGACGGTGTTGCCATAATGTTCGTCATGGCGACGATGATGTCATAATGGTCGTCATGGCGACGATGATGTCATAATGGTCATCATGGCGACGATGATGTCAGTATTGTGGTCATGGCTTTGGTGATGTCATAATGGTCGTCATGGCGACGGTGATGTCATAATGGTCGTCATGTCAATGGTGATGTCAGAATGGTCGTCATGGCGACGATGATGTCAGTATGGTGGTCATGGCTTTGGTGATGTCATAATGGTCATCATGGCGACGATGATGTCGTAATGGTCGTCATGGCGACGATGATGTCAATATGGTTGTCATGGCTTTGGTGATGTCATAATGGTCGTCATGGCTTTGGTGATGTCATAATGGTCGTCATGACGACGATTATGTCATAATGGTCGTCACGGCGACGATGATGTCATAATGTTCGTCACGGCGGCGGTAATGTCATAATGGTCGTCATGGCGACGATGATGTCATACTGTCGTCATGGCGACGGTGTTGCCATAATGGTCGTCATGGCGACGATGATGTCATAATGGTCATCATGGCGACGATGACGTCATAATGGTCGTCATGGCGACGATGACGTCATAATGGTCGTCATGGCGACGATGATGTCATAATGGTCGTCATGGCGACGATGATGTCATACTGGTCGTCATGGCGACGGTGTTGCCATAATGGTCGTCATGGCGACGATAATGTCATAATGGTCGTCATGCCGACGATGATGTCATGATGGTCGTCATGGCGACGGTGTTGCCATAACGGTCGTCATGGCGACGATGATGTCATAATGGTCGTCATGGCGACGATGATGTCATAATCGTCGTCATGGCGACGATGATGTCAGTATGGTGGTCATGGCTTTGGTGATGTCATAATGGTCGTCATAGCGACGGTGATGTCATAATGGCCGTCATGGCAATGGTGATGTCAGAATGGTCGTCATGGCGACGATGATGTCAGTATGGTGGTCATGGCTTTGGTGATGTCATAATGGTCGTCATGGCGACGATGATGTCATAATGGTCGTCATGGCGACGGTGATGTCATAATAGTCGTCATGGCGACGATGATGTCAGTATGGTGGTCATGGCTTTGGTGATGTCATAATGGTCGTCATGGCGACGGTGTTGCCATAATGGTCGTCATGGCGACCATGATGTCATAATGGTCGTCATGGCGACGGTGTTGCCATAATGGTGGTCATGGCTTTGGTGATGTCATAATGGTCGTCATGACGACGGTGATGTCATAAAGGTCGTCATGGCAATGGTGATGTCAGAATGGTCGTCATGGCGACGATGATGTCAGTATGGTGGTCATGGCTTTGGTGATGTCATAATGGTCGTCATGGCGACGATGATGTCATAATGGTCGTCATGGCGACGATGATGCCAATATGGTTGTCATGGCTTTGGTGATGTCATAATGGTCGTCATGGCGACGGTGATGTTATAATGGTCGTCATGGCGACGATGATGTCATAATGGTCGTCACGGCGACGATGATGTCATAATGGTCGTCACGGCGGCGGTAATGTCATAATTGTCGTCATGGCGACGATGATGTCATACTGTCGTCATGGCGACGGTGTTGCCATAATGGTCATCATGGCGACGATGATGTCATAATGGTCATCATGGCGACGATGACGTCATAATGGTCGTCATGGCGACGATGACGTCATAATGGTCGTCATGGCGACAATGATGTCATAATGGTCGTCATGGCGACGATGATGTCATACTGGTCGTCATGGCGACAGTGTTGCCATAATGGTCGTCATGGCGACGATGATGTCATAATGGTCGTCATGGCGCCGATAATGTCATAATGGTCGTCATGGTGCCGATGATGTCAGTATGGTGGTCTTGGCTTTGGTGATGTCATAATGGTCGTCATGGCGACGGTGATGTCATAATAGTCGTCATGGCAATGGTGATGTCATACTGGTCGTCATGGCGACGGTATTGCCATAATGGTCGTCATTTCGACGATGATGTCATAATGGTCGTCATGCCGACGATGATGTCATAATGGTCGTCATGGCGACGGTGTTGTCATAATGGTCGTCATGGCGACGATGATGTCATAATGGTCGTCATGGCGACGATGATGTCATAATGGTCGTCATGTGCGACGATGATGTCATGGCTTTGGTGATGTCATAATGGTCGTCATGGCTTTGGTGATGTCATAATGGTCGTCATGGCAATGGTGATGTCAGAATGGTCGTCATGGCGACGATGATGTCAGTATGGTGGTCATGGCTTTTGTGATGTCATAATGGTCGTCATGGCGACGATGATGTCATAATGGTCGTCATGGCGACGATGATGTCAATATGGTTGTCATGGCTTTGGTGATGTCATAATGGTCGTCATGGCGACGGTGATGTCATAATGGTCGTCATGGCGACGATGATGTCATAATGGTCGTCACGGCGACGATGATGTCATAATGGTCGTCACGGCGACGGTGATGTCATAAGGGTCGTCATGGCGACGATGATGTCATACTGGTCATCATGGCGACGGTGTTGCCATAATGGTCGTCATGGCGACGATGATGTCATATAGGTCGTCATGGCGACGATGATGTCATAATGGTCGTCATGGCGACGATAAGGTCATAATGGTCGTCATGGCGACGATGATGTCATAATGGTCGTCATGGCGACGATGATGTCATACTGGTCGTCATGGCGACGATGATGTCATACTGGTCGTCATGGCGACGGTATTGCCATAATTGTCGTCATGGCGACGATGATGTCATAATGGTCGTCATGCCGACGATGATGTCATAATGGTCGTCATGGCGACGGTGTTGCCATAATGGTCGTCATGTCGACGATGATGTCATAATGGTCATCATGGCGACGGTGATGTCATAATGGTCGTCATGGCGACGGTGATGTCATAATGGTCGTCATGGCGACGATGTTGTAATAATGGTCGTCATGGCGACGATGATGTCATTATGGTCGTCATGGCGACGATGATGTCATAATGGTCGTCATGGCGACGATGATGTCATAATGGTCGTCATGGCGACGTTGATGTCATACTAGTCGTCATGGCGACAATGATGTCAGTATGGTGATCATGGCTTTGGTGATGTCATAATGGTCGTCATGGCGACGGTGTTGCCATAATGTTCGTCATGGCGACGATGATGTCATAATGGTCGTCATGGCGACGATGATATCATAATGGTCGTCATGGCGACGATGATGTCAGTATGGTGGTCATGGCTTTGGTGATGTCATAATGGTCGTCATGGCGACGGTGATGTCATAATGGCCGTCATGGCAATGGTGATGTCAGAATGGTCGTCATGGCGACGATGATGTCAGTATGGTGGTCATGGCTTTGGTGATGTCATAATGGTCGTCATGGCGACGATGATGTCATAATGGTCGTCATGGCGACGGTGATGTCATAATAGTCGTCATGGCGACGATGATGTCAGTATGGTGGTCATGGCTTTGGTGATGTCATAATGGTCGTCATGGCGACGGTGTTGCCATAATGGTCATCATGGCGACCATGATGTCATAATGGTCGTCATGGCGACGGTGTTGCCATAATGGTGGTCATGGCTTTGGTGATGTCATAATGGTCGTCATGGCGACGGTGATGTCATAAAGGTCGTCATGGCAATGGTGATGTCAGAATGGTCGTCATGGCGACGATGATGTCAGTATGGTGGTCATGGCTTTGGTGATGTCATAATGGTCGTCATGGCGACGATGATGTCATAATGGTCGTCATGGCGACGATGATGTCAATATGGTTGTCATGGCTTTGGTGATGTCATAATGGTCGTCATGGCTTTGGTGATGTCATAATGGTCGTCATGACGACGATGATGTCATAATGGTCGTCACGGCGACGATGATGTCATAATGTTCGTCACGGCGGCGGTAATGTCATAATGGTCGTCATGGCGACGATGATGTCATACTGTCGTCATGGCGACGGTGTTGCCATAATGGTCGTCATGGCGACGATGATGTCATAATGGTCATCATGGCGACGATGACGTCATAATGGTCGTCATGGCGACGATAATGTCATAATGGTCGTCATGCCGACGATGATGTCATGATGGTCGTCATGGCGACGGTGTTGCCATAACGGTCGTCATGGCGACGATGATGTCATAATGGTCGTCATGGCGACGATGATGTCATCATCGTCGTCATGGCGACGATGATGTCAGTATGGTGGTCATGGCTTTGGTGATGTCATAATGGTCGTCATGGCGACGGTGATGTCATAATGGCCGTCATGGCAATGGTGATGTCAGAATGGTCGTCATGGCGACGATGATGTCAGTATGGTGGTCATGGCTTTGGTGATGTCATAATGGTCGTCATGGCGACGATGATGTCATAATGGTCGTCATGGCGACGGTGATGTCATAATAGTCGTCATGGCGACGATGATGTCAGTATGGTGGTCATGGCTTTGGTGATGTCATAATGGTCGTCATGGTGACGGTGATGTCATAATGGTCGTCATGGCAATGGTGATGTCAGAATGGTCGTCATGGCGACGATGATGTCAGTATGGTGGTCATGGCTTTGGTGATGTCATAATGGTCGTCATGGCGACGATGATGTCATAATGGTCATCATAACGACGATGATGTCAATATGGTTGTCATGGCTTTGGTGATGTCATAATGGTCGTCATGGCGACGGTGATGTTATAATGGTCGTCATGGCGACGATGATGTCATAATGGTCGTCATGGCGACGATGATGTCAATATGGTTGTCATGGCTTTGGTGATGTCATAATGGTCGTCATGGCGACGGTGATGTCATAATGTTCGTCACGGCGACGATGATGTCATAATGATCGTCACGGCGACGATGATGTCATAATGGTCGTCACGGCGACGGTGATGTCATGATGGTCGTCATGGCGACGGTGTTGCCATAACGGTCGTCATGGCGACGATGATGTCATAATGGTCGTCATGGCGACGATGATGTCATAATCGTCGTCATGGCGACGATGATGTCAGTATGGTGGTCATGGCTTTGGTGATGTCATAATGGTCGTCATGGCGACGGTGATGTCATAATGGCCGTCATGGCAATGGTGATGTCAGAATGGTCGTCATGGCGACGATGATGTCAGTATGGTGGTCATGGCTTTGGTGATGTCATAATGGTCGTCATGGCGACGATGATGTCATAATGGTCGTCATGGCGACGGTGATGTCATAATAGTCGTCATGGCGACGATGATGTCAGTATGGTGGTCATGGCTTTGGTGATGTCATAATGGTCGTCATGGCGACGGTGATGTCATAATGGTCGTCATGGCAATGGTGATGTCAGAATGGTCGTCATGGCGACGATGATGTCAGTATGGTGGTCATGGCTTTGGTGATGTCATAATGGTCGTCATGGCGACGATGATGTCATAATGGTCGTCATGGCGACGATGATGTCAATATGGTTGTCATGGCTTTGGTGATGTCATAATGGTCGTCATGGCGACGGTGATGTTATAATGGTCGTCATGGTGACGATGATGTCATAATGGTCGTCATGGCGACGATGATGTCAATATGGTTGTCATGGCTTTGGTGATGTCATAATGGTCGTCATGGCGACGGTGATGTCATAATGTTCGTCACGGCGACGATGATGTCATAATGATCGTCACGGCGACGATGATGTCATAATGGTCGTCACGGCGACGGTGATGTCATAATGGTCGTCATGGCGACGATTATGTCATAATGGTCGTCATGGCGACGAT
The DNA here is from genome assembly GCF_046119375.1 of Phyllobates terribilis. Taxonomy (NCBI): domain Eukaryota; kingdom Metazoa; phylum Chordata; class Amphibia; order Anura; family Dendrobatidae; genus Phyllobates; species Phyllobates terribilis. The sequence goes on from NW_027362911.1 coordinate 4,068,049, forward strand.
GATGTCATAATGGTCGTCATGGCGACGATAACGTCATAATGGTCGTCATGGCGACGATAACGTCATAATGGTCGTCATGGCGACGATGATGTCATAATGGTCGTCATGGCGACGGTATTGCCATAATTGTCGTCATGGCGACGATGATGTCATAATGGTCGTCATGCCGACGATGATGTCATAATGGTCGTCATGGCGACGGTGATGTCATAATGGTCGTCATGGCGACGATGTTGTAATAATGGTCGTCATGGCGACGATGATGTCATAAAGGTCGTCATGGCGACGATGATGTCATAATGGTCGTCATGGCGACGATGATGTCATAATGGTCGTCATGGCGACGGTGATGTCATAATAGTCGTCATGGCGACGATGATGTCAGTATGGTGGTCATGGCTTTGGTGATGTCATAATGGTCGTCATGGCGACGGTGTTGCCATAATGGTCGTCATGGCGACGATGATATCATAATGGTCGTCATGGCGACGATGATGTCATAATGGTCGTCATGGCGATGATGATGTCAGTATGGTGGTCATGGCTTTGGTGATGTCATAATGGTCGTCATGGCGACGGTGATGTCATAATGGTCGTCATGTCAATGGTGATGTCAGAATGGTCGTCATGGCGACGATGATGTCAGTATGGTGGTCATGGCTTTGGTGATGTCATAATGGTCATCATGGCGACGATGATGTCATAATGGTCGTCATGGCGACGATGATGTCAATATGGTTGTCATGGCTTTGGTGATGTCATAATGGTCGTCATGGGTTTGGTGATGTCATAATGGTCGTCATGGCGACGATGATGTCATAATGGTCGTCACGGCGACGATGATGTCATAATGTTCGTCACGGCGGCGGTAATGTCATAATGGTCGTCATGGCGACGATGATGTCATACTGTCGTCATGGCGACGGTGTTGCCATAATGGTCATCATGGCGACGATGATGTCATAATGGTCATCATGGCGACGATGACGTCATAATGGTCGTCATGGCAACGATGACGTCATAATGGTCGTCATGGCGACAATGATGTCATAATGGTCGTCATGGCGACGATGATGTCATACTGGTCGTCATGGCGACAGTGTTGCCATAATGGTCGTCATGGCGACAATGATGTCATAATGGTCGTCATGGCGACAATGATGTCATAATGGTCGTCATGGCGACGATGATGTCATAATGGTCGTCATGGCGCCGATGATGTCAGTATGGTGGTCATGGCTTTGGTGATGTCATAATGGTCGTCATGGCGACGGTGATGTCATAATAGTCATCATGGCAATGGTGATGTCATACTGGTCGTCATGGCGACGGTGTTGCCATAATGGTCGTCATTTCGACGATGATGTCATAATGGTCATCATGCCGACGATGATGTCATAATGGTCGTCATGGCGACGGTGTTGTCATAATGGTCGTCATGGCGACGATGATGTCATAATGGTCGTCATGGCGACGATGATGTCATAATGGTCGTCATGGCGACGATGATGTCATAATGGTCGTCATGTGCGACGATGATGTCATGGCTTTGGTGATGTCATAATGGTCGTCATGGCTTTGGTGATGTCATAATGGTCGTCATGGCAATGGTGATGTCAGAATGGTCGTCATGGCGACGATGATGTCAGTATGGTGGTCATGGCTTTTGTGATGTCATAATGGTCGTCATGGCGACGATGATGTCATAATGGTCGTCATGGCGACGATGATGTCAATATGGTTGTCATGGCTTTGGTGATGTCATAATGGTCGTCATGGCGACGGTGATGTCATAATGGTCGTCATGGCGACGATGATGTCATAATGGTCGTCACGGCGACGATGATGTCATAATGGTCGTCACGGCGACGGTGATGTCATAAGGGTCGTCATGGCGACGATGATGTCATACTGGTCATCATGGCGACGGTGTTGCCATAATGGTCGTCATGGCGACGATGATGTCATAATGGTCGTCATGGCGACGATGATGTCATAATGGTCGTCATGGCGACGATAACGTCATAATGGTCGTCATGGCGACGATGATGTCATAATGGTCGTCATGGCGACGATGATGTCATACTGGTCGTCATGGCGACGGTATTGCCATAATTGTCGTCATGGCGACGATGATGTCATAATGGTCGTCATGCCGACGATGATGTCATAATGGTCGTCATGGCGACGGTGTTGCCATAATGGTCGTCATGTCGACGATGATGTCATAATGGTCATCATGGCGACGGTGATGTCATAATGGTCGTCATGGCGACGGTGATGTCATAATGGTCGTCATGGCGACGATGTTGTAATAATGGTCGTCATGGCAACGATGATGTCATAATGGTCGTCATGGCGACGATGATGTCATAATGGTCGTCATGGCGACGATGATGTCATAATGGTCGTCATGGCGACGTTGATGTCATAATAGTCGTCATGGCGACGATGATGTCAGTATGGTGGTCATGGCTTTGGTGATGTCATAATGGTCGTCATGGCGACGGTGTTGCCATAATGTTCGTCATGGCGACGATGATGTCATAATGGTCGTCATGGCGCCGATGATGTCAGTATGGTGGTCATGGCTTTGGTGATGTCATAATGGTCGTCATGGCGACGGTGATGTCATAATAGTCATCATGGCAATGGTGATGTCATACTGGTCGTCATGGCGACGGTGTTGCCATAATGGTCGTCATTTCGACGATGATGTCATAATGGTCATCATGCCGACGATGATGTCATAATGGTCGTCATGGCGACGGTGTTGTCATAATGGTCGTCATGGCGACGATGATGTCATAATGGTCGTCATGGCGACGATGATGTCATAATGGTCGTCATGGCGACGATGATGTCATAATGGTCGTCATGTGCGACGATGATGTCATGGCTTTGGTGATGTCATAATGGTCGTCATGGCTTTGGTGATGTCATAATGGTCGTCATGGCAATGGTGATGTCAGAATGGTCGTCATGGCGACGATGATGTCAGTATGGTGGTCATGGCTTTTGTGATGTCATAATGGTCGTCATGGCGACGATGATGTCATAATGGTCGTCATGGCGACGATGATGTCAATATGGTTGTCATGGCTTTGGTGATGTCATAATGGTCGTCATGGCGACGGTGATGTCATAATGGTCGTCATGGCGACGATGATGTCATAATGGTCGTCACGGCGACGATGATGTCATAATGGTCGTCACGGCGACGGTGATGTCATAAGGGTCGTCATGGCGACGATGATGTCATACTGGTCATCATGGCGACGGTGTTGCCATAATGGTCGTCATGGCGACGATGATGTCATAATGGTCGTCATGGCGACGATGATGTCATAATGGTCGTCATGGCGACGATAACGTCATAATGGTCGTCATGGCGACGATGATGTCATAATGGTCGGCATGGCGACGATGATGTCATACTGGTCGTCATGGCGACGGTATTGCCATAATTGTCGTCATGGCGACGATGATGTCATAATGGTCGTCATGCCGACGATGATGTCATAATGGTCGTCATGGCGACGGTGTTGCCATAATGGTCGTCATGTCGACGATGATGTCATAATGGTCATCATGGCGACGGTGATGTCATAATGGTCGTCATGGCGACGGTGATGTCATAATGGTCGTCATGGCGACGATGTTGTAATAATGGTCGTCATGGCAACGATGATGTCATAATGGTCGTCATGGCGACGATGATGTCATAATGGTCGTCATGGCGACGATGATGTCATAATGGTCGTCATGGCGACGTTGATGTCATAATAGTCGTCATGGCGACGATGATGTCAGTATGGTGGTCATGGCTTTGGTGATGTCATAATGGTCGTCATGGCGACGGTGTTGCCATAATGTTCGTCATGGCGACGATGATGTCATAATGGTCGTCATGGCGACGATGATGTCATAATGGTCATCATGGCGACGATGATGTCAGTATTGTGGTCATGGCTTTGGTGATGTCATAATGGTCGTCATGGCGACGGTGATGTCATAATGGTCGTCATGTCAATGGTGATGTCAGAATGGTCGTCATGGCGACGATGATGTCAGTATGGTGGTCATGGCTTTGGTGATGTCATAATGGTCATCATGGCGACGATGATGTCGTAATGGTCGTCATGGCGACTATGATGTCAATATGGTTGTCATGGCTTTGGTGATGTCATAATGGTCGTCATGGCTTTGGTGATGTCATAATGGTCGTCATGACGACGATTATGTCATAATGGTCGTCACGGCGACGATGATGTCATAATGTTCGTCACGGCGGCGGTAATGTCATAATGGTCGTCATGGCGACGATGATGTCATACTGTCGTCATGGCGACGGTGTTGCCATAATGGTCGTCATGGCGACGATGATGTCATAATGGTCATCATGGCGACGATGACGTCATAATGGTCGTCATGGCGACGATGACGTCATAATGGTCGTCATGGCGACGATGATGTCATAATGGTCGTCATGGCGACGATGATGTCATACTGGTCGTCATGGCGACGGTGTTGCCATAATGGTCGTCATGGCGACGATAATGTCATAATGGTCGTCATGCCGACGATGATGTCATGATGGTCGTCATGGCGACGGTGTTGCCATAACGGTCGTCATGGCGACGATGATGTCATAATGGTCGTCATGGCGACGATGATGTCATAATCGTCGTCATGGCGACGATGATGTCAGTATGGTGGTCATGGCTTTGGTGATGTCATAATGGTCGTCATAGCGACGGTGATGTCATAATGGCCGTCATGGCAATGGTGATGTCAGAATGGTCGTCATGGCGACGATGATGTCAGTATGGTGGTCATGGCTTTGGTGATGTCATAATGGTCGTCATGGCGACGATGATGTCATAATGGTCGTCATGGCGACGGTGATGTCATAATAGTCGTCATGGCGACGATGATGTCAGTATGGTGGTCATGGCTTTGGTGATGTCATAATGGTCGTCATGGCGACGGTGTTGCCATAATGGTCGTCATGGCGACCATGATGTCATAATGGTCGTCATGGCGACGGTGTTGCCATAATGGTGGTCATGGCTTTGGTGATGTCATAATGGTCGTCATGACGACGGTGATGTCATAAAGGTCGTCATGGCAATGGTGATGTCAGAATGGTCGTCATGGCGACGATGATGTCAGTATGGTGGTCATGGCTTTGGTGATGTCATAATGGTCGTCATGGCGACGATGATGTCATAATGGTCGTCATGGCGACGATGATGCCAATATGGTTGTCATGGCTTTGGTGATGTCATAATGGTCGTCATGGCGACGGTGATGTTATAATGGTCGTCATGGCGACGATGATGTCATAATGGTCGTCACGGCGACGATGATGTCATAATGGTCGTCACGGCGGCGGTAATGTCATAATTGTCGTCATGGCGACGATGATGTCATACTGTCGTCATGGCGACGGTGTTGCCATAATGGTCATCATGGCGACGATGATGTCATAATGGTCATCATGGCGACGATGACGTCATAATGGTCGTCATGGCGACGATGACGTCATAATGGTCGTCATGGCGACAATGATGTCATAATGGTCGTCATGGCGACGATGATGTCATACTGGTCGTCATGGCGACAGTGTTGCCATAATGGTCGTCATGGCGACGATGATGTCATAATGGTCGTCATGGCGCCGATAATGTCATAATGGTCGTCATGGTGCCGATGATGTCAGTATGGTGGTCTTGGCTTTGGTGATGTCATAATGGTCGTCATGGCGACGGTGATGTCATAATAGTCGTCATGGCAATGGTGATGTCATACTGGTCGTCATGGCGACGGTATTGCCATAATGGTCGTCATTTCGACGATGATGTCATAATGGTCGTCATGCCGACGATGATGTCATAATGGTCGTCATGGCGACGGTGTTGTCATAATGGTCGTCATGGCGACGATGATGTCATAATGGTCGTCATGGCGACGATGATGTCATAATGGTCGTCATGTGCGACGATGATGTCATGGCTTTGGTGATGTCATAATGGTCGTCATGGCTTTGGTGATGTCATAATGGTCGTCATGGCAATGGTGATGTCAGAATGGTCGTCATGGCGACGATGATGTCAGTATGGTGGTCATGGCTTTTGTGATGTCATAATGGTCGTCATGGCGACGATGATGTCATAATGGTCGTCATGGCGACGATGATGTCAATATGGTTGTCATGGCTTTGGTGATGTCATAATGGTCGTCATGGCGACGGTGATGTCATAATGGTCGTCATGGCGACGATGATGTCATAATGGTCGTCACGGCGACGATGATGTCATAATGGTCGTCACGGCGACGGTGATGTCATAAGGGTCGTCATGGCGACGATGATGTCATACTGGTCATCATGGCGACGGTGTTGCCATAATGGTCGTCATGGCGACGATGATGTCATAATGGTCGTCATGGCGACGATGATGTCATAATGGTCGTCATGGCGACGATAAGGTCATAATGGTCGTCATGGCGACGATGATGTCATAATGGTCGTCATGGCGACGATGATGTCATACTGGTCGTCATGGCGACGGTATTGCCATAATTGTCGTCATGGCGACGATGATGTCATAATGGTCGTCATGCCGACGATGATGTCATAATGGTCGTCATGGCGACGGTGTTGCCATAATGGTCGTCATGTCGACGATGATGTCATAATGGTCATCATGGCGACGGTGATGTCATAATGGTCGTCATGGCGACGGTGATGTCATAATGGTCGTCATGGCGACGATGTTGTAATAATGGTCGTCATGGCGACGATGATGTCATTATGGTCGTCATGGCGACGATGATGTCATAATGGTCGTCATGGCGACGATGATGTCATAATGGTCGTCATGGCGACGTTGATGTCATACTAGTCGTCATGGCGACAATGATGTCAGTATGGTGATCATGGCTTTGGTGATGTCATAATGGTCGTCATGGCGACGGTGTTGCCATAATGTTCGTCATGGCGACGATGATGTCATAATGGTCGTCATGGCGACGATGATATCATAATGGTCGTCATGGCGACGATGATGTCAGTATGGTGGTCATGGCTTTGGTGATGTCATAATGGTCGTCATGGCGACGGTGATGTCATAATGGCCGTCATGGCAATGGTGATGTCAGAATGGTCGTCATGGCGACGATGATGTCAGTATGGTGGTCATGGCTTTGGTGATGTCATAATGGTCGTCATGGCGACGATGATGTCATAATGGTCGTCATGGCGACGGTGATGTCATAATAGTCGTCATGGCGACGATGATGTCAGTATGGTGGTCATGGCTTTGGTGATGTCATAATGGTCGTCATGGCGACGGTGTTGCCATAATGGTCGTCATGGCGACCATGATGTCATAATGGTCGTCATGGCGACGGTGTTGCCATAATGGTGGTCATGGCTTTGGTGATGTCATAATGGTCGTCATGGCGACGGTGATGTCATAAAGGTCGTCATGGCAATGGTGATGTCAGAATGGTCGTCATGGCGACGATGATGTCAGTATGGTGGTCATGGCTTTGGTGATGTCATAATGGTCGTCATGGCGACGATGATGTCATAATGGTCGTCATGGCGACGATGATGTCAATATGGTTGTCATGGCTTTGGTGATGTCATAATGGTCGTCATGGCTTTGGTGATGTCATAATGGTCGTCATGACGACGATGATGTCATAATGGTCGTCACGGCGACGATGATGTCATAATGTTCGTCACGGCGGCGGTAATGTCATAATGGTCGTCATGGCGACGATGATGTCATACTGTCGTCATGGCGACGGTGTTGCCATAATGGTCGTCATGGCGACGATGATGTCATAATGGTCATCATGGCGACGATGACGTCATAATGGTCGTCATGGCGACGATAATGTCATAATGGTCGTCATGCCGACGATGATGTCATGATGGTCGTCATGGCGACGGTGTTGCCATAACGGTCGTCATGGCGACGATGATGTCATAATGGTCGTCATGGCGACGATGATGTCATCATCGTCGTCATGGCGACGATGATGTCAGTATGGTGGTCATGGCTTTGGTGATGTCATAATGGTCGTCATGGCGACGGTGATGTCATAATGGCCGTCATGGCAATGGTGATGTCAGAATGGTCGTCATGGCGACGATGATGTCAGTATGGTGGTCATGGCTTTGGTGATGTCATAATGGTCGTCATGGCGACGATGATGTCATAATGGTCGTCATGGCGACGGTGATGTCATAATAGTCGTCATGGCGACGATGATGTCAGTATGGTGGTCATGGCTTTGGTGATGTCATAATGGTCGTCATGGTGACGGTGATGTCATAATGGTCGTCATGGCAATGGTGATGTCAGAATGGTCGTCATGGCGACGATGATGTCAGTATGGTGGTCATGGCTTTGGTGATGTCATAATGGTCGTCATGGCGACGATGATGTCATAATGGTCATCATAACGACGATGATGTCAATATGGTTGTCATGGCTTTGGTGATGTCATAATGGTCGTCATGGCGACGGTGATGTTATAATGGTCGTCATGGCGACGATGATGTCATAATGGTCGTCATGGCGACGATGATGTCAATATGGTTGTCATGGCTTTGGTGATGTCATAATGGTCGTCATGGCGACGGTGATGTCATAATGTTCGTCACGGCGACGATGATGTCATAATGATCGTCACGGCGACGATGATGTCATAATGGTCGTCACGGCGACGGTGATGTCATGATGGTCGTCATGGCGACGGTGTTGCCATAACGGTCGTCATGGCGACGATGATGTCATAATGGTCGTCATGGCGACGATGATGTCATAATCGTCGTCATGGCGACGATGATGTCAGTATGGTGGTCATGGCTTTGGTGATGTCATAATGGTCGTCATGGCGACGGTGATGTCATAATGGCCGTCATGGCAATGGTGATGTCAGAATGGTCGTCATGGCGACGATGATGTCAGTATGGTGGTCATGGCTTTGGTGATGTCATAATGGTCGTCATGGCGACGATGATGTCATAATGGTCGTCATGGCGACGGTGATGTCATAATAGTCGTCATGGCGACGATGATGTCAGTATGGTGGTCATGGCTTTGGTGATGTCATAATGGTCGTCATGGCGACGGTGATGTCATAATGGTCGTCATGGCAATGGTGATGTCAGAATGGTCGTCATGGCGACGATGATGTCAGTATGGTGGTCATGGCTTTGGTGATGTCATAATGGTCGTCATGGCGACGATGATGTCATAATGGTCGTCATGGCGACGATGATGTCAATATGGTTGTCATGGCTTTGGTGATGTCATAATGGTCGTCATGGCGACGGTGATGTTATAATGGTCGTCATGGTGACGATGATGTCATAATGGTCGTCATGGCGACGATGATGTCAATATGGTTGTCATGGCTTTGGTGATGTCATAATGGTCGTCATGGCGACGGTGATGTCATAATGTTCGTCACGGCGACGATGATGTCATAATGATCGTCACGGCGACGATGATGTCATAATGGTCGTCACGGCGACGGTGATGTCATAATGGTCGTCATGGCGACGATTATGTCATAATGGTCGTCATGGCGACGATGATGTCATAATGGTCGTCATGGCGACGATAACGTCATAATGGTCGTCATGGCGACGATAACGTCATAATGGTCGTCATGGCGACGATGATGTCATAATGGTCGTCATGGCGACGGTATTGCCATAATTGTCGTCATGGCGACGATGATGTCATAATGGTCGTCATGCCGACGATGATGTCATAATGGTCGTCATGGCGACGGTGATGTCATAATGGTCGTCATGGCGACGATGTTGTAATAATGGTCGTCATGGCGACGATGATGTCATAAAGGTCGTCATGGCGACGATGATGTCATAATGGTCGTCATGGCGACGATGATGTCATAATGGTCGTCATGGCGACGGTGATGTCATAATAGTCGTCATGGCGACGATGATGTCAGTATGGTGGTCATGGCTTTGGTGATGTCATAATGGTCGTCATGGCGACGGTGTTGCCATAATGGTCGTCATGGCGACGATGATATCATAATGGTCGTCATGGCGACGATGATGTCATAATGGTCGTCATGGCGATGATGATGTCAGTATGGTGGTCATGGCTTTGGTGATGTCATAATGGTCGTCATGGCGACGGTGATGTCATAATGGTCGTCATGTCAATGGTGATGTCAGAATGGTCGTCATGGCGACGATGATGTCAGTATGGTGGTCATGGCTTTGGTGATGTCATAATGGTCATCATGGCGACGATGATGTCATAATGGTCGTCATGGCGACGATGATGTCAATATGGTTGTCATGGCTTTGGTGATGTCATAATGGTCGTCATGGCTTTGGTGATGTCATAATGGTCGTCATGGCGACGATGATGTCATAATGGTCGTCACGGCGACGATGATGTCATAATGTTCGTCACGGCGGCGGTAATGTCATAATGGTCGTCATGGCGACGATGATGTCATACTGTCGTCATGGCGACGGTGTTGCCATAATGGTGGTCATGGCGACGATGATGTCATAATGGTCATCATGGCGACGATGACGTCATAATGGTCGTCATGGCGACGATGACGTCATAATGGTCGTCATGGCGACGATGATGTCATAATGGTCGTCATGGCGACGATGATGTCATACTGGTCGTCATGGCGACGGTGTTGCCATAATGGTCGTCATGGCGACGATAATGTCATAATGGTCGTCATGCCGACGATGATGTCATGATGGTCGTCATGGCGACGGTGTTGCCATAATGGTCGTCATGGCGACGATGATGTCATAATGGTTGTCATAGCGACGATGATGTCATAATGGTCGTCATGGCGACGATGATGTCATAATTGTCGTCATGGCGACGATGATGTCAGTATGGTGGTCATGGCTTTGGTGATGTCATAATGGTCGTCATGGCGACGGTGATGTCATAATGGCCGTCATGGCAATGGTGATGTCAGAATGGTCGTCATGGCGACGATGATGTCAGTATGGTGGTCATGGCTTTGGTGATGTCATAATGGTCGTCATGGCGACGATGATGTCATAATGGTCGTCATGGCGACGATGATGTCAATATGGTTGTCATGGCTTTGGTGATGTCATAATGGTCGTCATGGCGACGGTGATGTTATAATGGTCGTCATGGCGACGATGATGTCATAATGGTCGTCATGGCGACGATGATGTCATAATGGTCGTCATGGCGACGATGATGTCATAATGGTCGTCATGGCGACGGTGATGTCATAATAGTCGTCATGGCGACGATGATGTCAGTATGGTGGTCATGGCTTTGGTGATGTCATAATGGTCGTCATGGCGACGGTGTTGCCATAATGGTCGTCATGGCGACGATGATGTCATAATGGTCGTCATGGCGACGATGATGTCAGTATGGTGGTCATGGCTTTGGTGATGTCATAATGGTCGTCATGGCGACGGTGATGTCATAATGGTTGTCATGGCAATGGTGATGTCAGAATGGTCGTCATGGCGACGATGATGTCAGTATGGTGGTCATGGCTTTGGTGATGTCATAATGGTCGTCATGGCGACGATGATGTCATAATGGTCGTCATGGCGACGATGATGTCAATATGGTTGTCATGGCTTTGGTGATGTCATAATGGTCGTCATGGCGACGGTGATGTTATAATGGTCGTCATGGCGACGATGATGTCATAATGGTCGTCATGGCGACAATGATGTCAATATGGTTGTCATGGCTTTGGTGATGTCATAATGGTCGTCATGGCGACGGTGATGTCATAATGTTCGTCACGGCGACGATGATGTCATAATGATCGTCACGGTGACGATGATGTCATAATGGTCGTCACGGCGACGGTGATGTCATAATGGTCGTCATGGCGACGATGATGTCATAATGGTCGTCATGGCGACGATGATGTCATAATGGTCGTCATGGCGACGATAACATCATAATGGTCGTCATGGCGACGATGATGTCATAATGGTCGTCATGGCGACGATGACGTCATAATGGTCGTCATGGCGACGATGACGTCATAATGGTCGTCATGGCGACGATAATGTCATAATGGTCGTCATGCCGACGATGATGTCATGATGGTCGTCATGGCGACGGTGTTGCCATAACGGTCGTCATGGCGACGATGATGTCATAATGGTCGTCATGGCGACGATGATGTCATCATCGTCGTCATGGCGACGATGATGTCAGTATGGTGGTCATGGCTTTGGTGATGTCATAATGGTCGTCATGGCGACGGTGATGTCATAATGGCCGTCATGGCAATGGTGATGTCAGAATGGTCGTCATGGCGACGATGATGTCAGTATGGTGGTCATGGCTTTGGTGATGTCATAATGGTCGTCATGGCGACGATGATGTCATAATGGTCGTCATGGCGACGGTGATGTCATAATAGTCGTCATGGCGACGATGATGTCAGTATGGTGGTCATGGCTTTGGTGATGTCATAATGGTCGTCATGGTGACGGTGATGTCATAATGGTCGTCATGGCAATGGTGATGTCAGAATGGTCGTCATGGCGACGATGATGTCAGTATGGTGGTCATGGCTTTGGTGATGTCATAATGGTCGTCATGGCGACGATGATGTCATAATGGTCATCATAACGACGATGATGTCAATATGGTTGTCATGGCTTTGGTGATGTCATAATGGTCGTCATGGCGACGGTGATGTTATAATGGTCGTCATGGCGACGATGATGTCATAATGGTCGTCATGGCGACGATGATGTCAATATGGTTGTCATGGCTTTGGTGATGTCATAATGGTCGTCATGGCGACGGTGATGTCATAATGTTCGTCACGGCGACGATGATGTCATAATGATCGTCACGGCGACGATGATGTCATAATGGTCGTCACGGCGACGGTGATGTCATGATGGTCGTCATGGCGACGGTGTTGCCATAACGGTCGTCATGGCGACGATGATGTCATAATGGTCGTCATGGCGACGATGATGTCATAATCGTCGTCATGGCGACGATGATGTCAGTATGGTGGTCATGGCTTTGGTGATGTCATAATGGTCGTCATGGCGACGGTGATGTCATAATGGCCGTCATGGCAATGGTGATGTCAGAATGGTCGTCATGGCGACGATGATGTCAGTATGGTGGTCATGGCTTTGGTGATGTCATAATGGTCGTCATGGCGACGATGATGTCATAATGGTCGTCATGGCGACGGTGATGTCATAATAGTCGTCATGGCGACGATGATGTCAGTATGGTGGTCATGGCTTTGGTGATGTCATAATGGTCGTCATGGCGACGGTGATGTCATAATGGTCGTCATGGCAATGGTGATGTCAGAATGGTCGTCATGGCGACGATGATGTCAGTATGGTGGTCATGGCTTTGGTGATGTCATAATGGTCGTCATGGCGACGATGATGTCATAATGGTCGTCATGGCGACGATGATGTCAATATGGTTGTCATGGCTTTGGTGATGTCATAATGGTCGTCATGGCGACGGTGATGTTATAATGGTCGTCATGGTGACGATGATGTCATAATGGTCGTCATGGCGACGATGATGTCAATATGGTTGTCATGGCTTTGGTGATGTCATAATGGTCGTCATGGCGACGGTGATGTCATAATGTTCGTCACGGCGACGATGATGTCATAATGATCGTCACGGCGACGATGATGTCATAATGGTCGTCACGGCGACGGTGATGTCATAATGGTCGTCATGGCGACGATTATGTCATAATGGTCGTCATGGCGACGATGATGTCATAATGGTCGTCATGGCGACGATAACGTCATAATGGTCGTCATGGCGACGATAACGTCATAATGGTCGTCATGGCGACGATGATGTCATAATGGTAGTCATGGCGACGGTATTGCCATAATTGTCGTCATGGCGACGATGATGTCATAATGGTCGTCATGCCGACGATGATGTCATAATGGTCGTCATGGCGACGGTGATGTCATAATGGTCGTCATGGCGACGATGTTGTAATAATGGTCGTCATGGCGACGATGATGTCATAAAGGTCGTCATGGCGACGATGATGTCATAATGGTCGTCATGGCGACGATGATGTCATAATGGTCGTCATGGCGACGGTGATGTCATAATAGTCGTCATGGCGACGATGATGTCAGTATGGTGGTCATGGCTTTGGTGATGTCATAATGGTCGTCATGGCGACGGTGTTGCCATAATGGTCGTCATGGCGACGATGATATCATAATGGTCGTCATGGCGACGATGATGTCATAATGGTCGTCATGGCGATGATGATGTCAGTATGGTGGTCATGGCTTTGGTGATGTCATAATGGTCGTCATGGCGACGGTGATGTCATAATGGTCGTCATGTCAATGGTGATGTCAGAATGGTCGTCATGGCGACGATGATGTCAGTATGGTGGTCATGGCTTTGGTGATGTCATAATGGTCATCATGGCGACGATGATGTCATAATGGTCGTCATGGCGACGATGATGTCAATATGGTTGTCATGGCTTTGGTGATGTCATAATGGTCGTCATGGGTTTGGTGATGTCATAATGGTCGTCATGGCGACGATGATGTCATAATGGTCGTCACGGCGACGATGATGTCATAATGTTCGTCACGGCGGCGGTAATGTCATAATGGTCGTCATGGCGACGATGATGTCATACTGTCGTCATGGCGACGGTGTTGCCATAATGGTCATCATGGCGACGATGATGTCATAATGGTCATCATGGCGACGATGACGTCATAATGGTCGTCATGGCAACGATGACGTCATAATGGTCGTCATGGCGACAATGATGTCATAATGGTCGTCATGGCGACGATGATGTCATACTGGTCGTCATGGCGACAGTGTTGCCATAATGGTCGTCATGGCGACAATGATGTCATAATGGTCGTCATGGCGACAATGATGTCATAATGGTCGTCATGGCGACGATGATGTCATAATGGTCGTCATGGCGCCGATGATGTCAGTATGGTGGTCATGGCTTTGGTGATGTCATAATGGTCGTCATGGCGACGGTGATGTCATAATAGTCATCATGGCAATGGTGATGTCATACTGGTCGTCATGGCGACGGTGTTGCCATAATGGTCGTCATTTCGACGATGATGTCATAATGGTCATCATGCCGACGATGATGTCATAATGGTCGTCATGGCGACGGTGTTGTCATAATGGTCGTCATGGCGACGATGATGTCATAATGGTCGTCATGGCGACGATGATGTCATAATGGTCGTCATGGCGACGATGATGTCATAATGGTCGTCATGTGCGACGATGATGTCATGGCTTTGGTGATGTCATAATGGTCGTCATGGCTTTGGTGATGTCATAATGGTCGTCATGGCAATGGTGATGTCAGAATGGTCGTCATGGCGACGATGATGTCAGTATGGTGGTCATGGCTTTTGTGATGTCATAATGGTCGTCATGGCGACGATGATGTCATAATGGTCGTCATGGCGACGATGATGTCAATATGGTTGTCATGGCTTTGGTGATGTCATAATGGTCGTCATGGCGACGGTGATGTCATAATGGTCGTCATGGCGACGATGATGTCATAATGGTCGTCACGGCGACGATGATGTCATAATGGTCGTCACGGCGACGGTGATGTCATAAGGGTCGTCATGGCGACGATGATGTCATACTGGTCATCATGGCGACGGTGTTGCCATAATGGTCGTCATGGCGACGATGATGTCATAATGGTCGTCATGGCGACGATGATGTCATAATGGTCGTCATGGCGACGATAACGTCATAATGGTCGTCATGGCGACGATGATGTCATAATGGTCGTCATGGCGACGATGATGTCATACTGGTCGTCATGGCGACGGTATTGCCATAATTGTCGTCATGGCGACGATGATGTCATAATGGTCGTCATGCCGACGATGATGTCATAATGGTCGTCATGGCGACGGTGTTGCCATAATGGTCGTCATGTCGACGATGATGTCATAATGGTCATCATGGCGACGGTGATGTCATAATGGTCGTCATGGCGACGGTGATGTCATAATGGTCGTCATGGCGACGATGTTGTAATAATGGTCGTCATGGCAACGATGATGTCATAATGGTCGTCATGGCGACGATGATGTCATAATGGTCGTCATGGCGACGATGATGTCATAATGGTCGTCATGGCGACGTTGATGTCATAATAGTCGTCATGGCGACGATGATGTCAGTATGGTGGTCATGGCTTTGGTGATGTCATAATGGTCGTCATGGCGACGGTGTTGCCATAATGTTCGTCATGGCGACGATGATGTCATAATGGTCGTCATGGCGCCGATGATGTCAGTATGGTGGTCATGGCTTTGGTGATGTCATAATGGTCGTCATGGCGACGGTGATGTCATAATAGTCATCATGGCAATGGTGATGTCATACTGGTCGTCATGGCGACGGTGTTGCCATAATGGTCGTCATTTCGACGATGATGTCATAATGGTCATCATGCCGACGATGATGTCATAATGGTCGTCATGGCGACGGTGTTGTCATAATGGTCGTCATGGCGACGATGATGTCATAATGGTCGTCATGGCGACGATGATGTCATAATGGTCGTCATGGCGACGATGATGTCATAATGGTCGTCATGTGCGACGATGATGTCATGGCTTTGGTGATGTCATAATGGTCGTCATGGCTTTGGTGATGTCATAATGGTCGTCATGGCAATGGTGATGTCAGAATGGTCGTCATGGCGACGATGATGTCAGTATGGTGGTCATGGCTTTTGTGATGTCATAATGGTCGTCATGGCGACGATGATGTCATAATGGTCGTCATGGCGACGATGATGTCAATATGGTTGTCATGGCTTTGGTGATGTCATAATGGTCGTCATGGCGACGGTGATGTCATAATGGTCGTCATGGCGACGATGATGTCATAATGGTCGTCACGGCGACGATGATGTCATAATGGTCGTCACGGCGACGGTGATGTCATAAGGGTCGTCATGGCGACGATGATGTCATACTGGTCATCATGGCGACGGTGTTGCCATAATGGTCGTCATGGCGACGATGATGTCATAATGGTCGTCATGGCGACGATGATGTCATAATGGTCGTCATGGCGACGATAACGTCATAATGGTCGTCATGGCGACGATGATGTCATAATGGTCGGCATGGCGACGATGATGTCATACTGGTCGTCATGGCGACGGTATTGCCATAATTGTCGTCATGGCGACGATGATGTCATAATGGTCGTCATGCCGACGATGATGTCATAATGGTCGTCATGGCGACGGTGTTGCCATAATGGTCGTCATGTCGACGATGATGTCATAATGGTCATCATGGCGACGGTGATGTCATAATGGTCGTCATGGCGACGGTGATGTCATAATGGTCGTCATGGCGACGATGTTGTAATAATGGTCGTCATGGCAACGATGATGTCATAATGGTCGTCATGGCGACGATGATGTCATAATGGTCGTCATGGCGACGATGATGTCATAATGGTCGTCATGGCGACGTTGATGTCATAATAGTCGTCATGGCGACGATGATGTCAGTATGGTGGTCATGGCTTTGGTGATGTCATAATGGTCGTCATGGCGACGGTGTTGCCATAATGTTCGTCATGGCGACGATGATGTCATAATGGTCGTCATGGCGACGATGATGTCATAATGGTCATCATGGCGACGATGATGTCAGTATTGTGGTCATGGCTTTGGTGATGTCATAATGGTCGTCATGGCGACGGTGATGTCATAATGGTCGTCATGTCAATGGTGATGTCAGAATGGTCGTCATGGCGACGATGATGTCAGTATGGTGGTCATGGCTTTGGTGATGTCATAATGGTCATCATGGCGACGATGATGTCGTAATGGTCGTCATGGCGACGATGATGTCAATATGGTTGTCATGGCTTTGGTGATGTCATAATGGTCGTCATGGCTTTGGTGATGTCATAATGGTCGTCATGACGACGATTATGTCATAATGGTCGTCACGGCGACGATGATGTCATAATGTTCGTCACGGCGGCGGTAATGTCATAATGGTCGTCATGGCGACGATGATGTCATACTGTCGTCATGGCGACGGTGTTGCCATAATGGTCGTCATGGCGACGATGATGTCATAATGGTCATCATGGCGACGATGACGTCATAATGGTCGTCATGGCGACGATGACGTCATAATGGTCGTCATGGCGACGATGATGTCATAATGGTCGTCATGGCGACGATGATGTCATACTGGTCGTCATGGCGACGGTGTTGCCATAATGGTCGTCATGGCGACGATAATGTCATAATGGTCGTCATGCCGACGATGATGTCATGATGGTCGTCATGGCGACGGTGTTGCCATAACGGTCGTCATGGCGACGATGATGTCATAATGGTCGTCATGGCGACGATGATGTCATAATCGTCGTCATGGCGACGATGATGTCAGTATGGTGGTCATGGCTTTGGTGATGTCATAATGGTCGTCATAGCGACGGTGATGTCATAATGGCCGTCATGGCAATGGTGATGTCAGAATGGTCGTCATGGCGACGATGATGTCAGTATGGTGGTCATGGCTTTGGTGATGTCATAATGGTCGTCATGGCGACGATGATGTCATAATGGTCGTCATGGCGACGGTGATGTCATAATAGTCGTCATGGCGACGATGATGTCAGTATGGTGGTCATGGCTTTGGTGATGTCATAATGGTCGTCATGGCGACGGTGTTGCCATAATGGTCGTCATGGCGACCATGATGTCATAATGGTCGTCATGGCGACGGTGTTGCCATAATGGTGGTCATGGCTTTGGTGATGTCATAATGGTCGTCATGACGACGGTGATGTCATAAAGGTCGTCATGGCAATGGTGATGTCAGAATGGTCGTCATGGCGACGATGATGTCAGTATGGTGGTCATGGCTTTGGTGATGTCATAATGGTCGTCATGGCGACGATGATGTCATAATGGTCGTCATGGCGACGATGATGCCAATATGGTTGTCATGGCTTTGGTGATGTCATAATGGTCGTCATGGCGACGGTGATGTTATAATGGTCGTCATGGCGACGATGATGTCATAATGGTCGTCACGGCGACGATGATGTCATAATGGTCGTCACGGCGGCGGTAATGTCATAATTGTCGTCATGGCGACGATGATGTCATACTGTCGTCATGGCGACGGTGTTGCCATAATGGTCATCATGGCGACGATGATGTCATAATGGTCATCATGGCGACGATGACGTCATAATGGTCGTCATGGCGACGATGACGTCATAATGGTCGTCATGGCGACAATGATGTCATAATGGTCGTCATGGCGACGATGATGTCATACTGGTCGTCATGGCGACAGTGTTGCCATAATGGTCGTCATGGCGACGATGATGTCATAATGGTCGTCATGGCGCCGATAATGTCATAATGGTCGTCATGGTGCCGATGATGTCAGTATGGTGGTCTTGGCTTTGGTGATGTCATAATGGTCGTCATGGCGACGGTGATGTCATAATAGTCGTCATGGCAATGGTGATGTCATACTGGTCGTCATGGCGACGGTATTGCCATAATGGTCGTCATTTCGACGATGATGTCATAATGGTCGTCATGCCGACGATGATGTCATAATGGTCGTCATGGCGACGGTGTTGTCATAATGGTCGTCATGGCGACGATGATGTCATAATGGTCGTCATGGCGACGATGATGTCATAATGGTCGTCATGTGCGACGATGATGTCATGGCTTTGGTGATGTCATAATGGTCGTCATGGCTTTGGTGATGTCATAATGGTCGTCATGGCAATGGTGATGTCAGAATGGTCGTCATGGCGACGATGATGTCAGTATGGTGGTCATGGCTTTTGTGATGTCATAATGGTCGTCATGGCGACGATGATGTCATAATGGTCGTCATGGCGACGATGATGTCAATATGGTTGTCATGGCTTTGGTGATGTCATAATGGTCGTCATGGCGACGGTGATGTCATAATGGTCGTCATGGCGACGATGATGTCATAATGGTCGTCACGGCGACGATGATGTCATAATGGTCGTCACGGCGACGGTGATGTCATAAGGGTCGTCATGGCGACGATGATGTCATACTGGTCATCATGGCGACGGTGTTGCCATAATGGTCGTCATGGCGACGATGATGTCATAATGGTCGTCATGGCGACGATGATGTCATAATGGTCGTCATGGCGACGATAAGGTCATAATGGTCGTCATGGCGACGATGATGTCATAATGGTCGTCATGGCGACGATGATGTCATACTGGTCGTCATGGCGACGGTATTGCCATAATTGTCGTCATGGCGACGATGATGTCATAATGGTCGTCATGCCGACGATGATGTCATAATGGTCGTCATGGCGACGGTGTTGCCATAATGGTCGTCATGTCGACGATGATGTCATAATGGTCATCATGGCGACGGTGATGTCATAATGGTCGTCATGGCGACGGTGATGTCATAATGGTCGTCATGGCGACGATGTTGTAATAATGGTCGTCATGGCGACGATGATGTCATTATGGTCGTCATGGCGACGATGATGTCATAATGGTCGTCATGGCGACGATGATGTCATAATGGTCGTCATGGCGACGTTGATGTCATACTAGTCGTCATGGCGACAATGATGTCAGTATGGTGATCATGGCTTTGGTGATGTCATAATGGTCGTCATGGCGACGGTGTTGCCATAATGTTCGTCATGGCGACGATGATGTCATAATGGTCGTCATGGCGACGATGATATCATAATGGTCGTCATGGCGACGATGATGTCAGTATGGTGGTCATGGCTTTGGTGATGTCATAATGGTCGTCATGGCGACGGTGATGTCATAATGGCCGTCATGGCAATGGTGATGTCAGAATGGTCGTCATGGCGACGATGATGTCAGTATGGTGGTCATGGCTTTGGTGATGTCATAATGGTCGTCATGGCGACGATGATGTCATAATGGTCGTCATGGCGACGGTGATGTCATAATAGTCGTCATGGCGACGATGATGTCAGTATGGTGGTCATGGCTTTGGTGATGTCATAATGGTCGTCATGGCGACGGTGTTGCCATAATGGTCGTCATGGCGACCATGATGTCATAATGGTCGTCATGGCGACGGTGTTGCCATAATGGTGGTCATGGCTTTGGTGATGTCATAATGGTCGTCATGGCGACGGTGATGTCATAAAGGTCGTCATGGCAATGGTGATGTCAGAATGGTCGTCATGGCGACGATGATGTCAGTATGGTGGTCATGGCTTTGGTGATGTCATAATGGTCGTCATGGCGACGATGATGTCATAATGGTCGTCATGGCGACGATGATGTCAATATGGTTGTCATGGCTTTGGTGATGTCATAATGGTCGTCATGGCTTTGGTGATGTCATAATGGTCGTCATGACGACGATGATGTCATAATGGTCGTCACGGCGACGATGATGTCATAATGTTCGTCACGGCGGCGGTAATGTCATAATGGTCGTCATGGCGACGATGATGTCATACTGTCGTCATGGCGACGGTGTTGCCATAATGGTCGTCATGGCGACGATGATGTCATAATGGTCATCATGGCGACGATGACGTCATAATGGTCGTCATGGCGACGATAATGTCATAATGGTCGTCATGCCGACGATGATGTCATGATGGTCGTCATGGCGACGGTGTTGCCATAACGGTCGTCATGGCGACGATGATGTCATAATGGTCGTCATGGCGACGATGATGTCATCATCGTCGTCATGGCGACGATGATGTCAGTATGGTGGTCATGGCTTTGGTGATGTCATAATGGTCGTCATGGCGACGGTGATGTCATAATGGCCGTCATGGCAATGGTGATGTCAGAATGGTCGTCATGGCGACGATGATGTCAGTATGGTGGTCATGGCTTTGGTGATGTCATAATGGTCGTCATGGCGACGATGATGTCATAATGGTCGTCATGGCGACGGTGATGTCATAATAGTCGTCATGGCGACGATGATGTCAGTATGGTGGTCATGGCTTTGGTGATGTCATAATGGTCGTCATGGTGACGGTGATGTCATAATGGTCGTCATGGCAATGGTGATGTCAGAATGGTCGTCATGGCGACGATGATGTCAGTATGGTGGTCATGGCTTTGGTGATGTCATAATGGTCGTCATGGCGACGATGATGTCATAATGGTCATCATAACGACGATGATGTCAATATGGTTGTCATGGCTTTGGTGATGTCATAATGGTCGTCATGGCGACGGTGATGTTATAATGGTCGTCATGGCGACGATGATGTCATAATGGTCGTCATGGCGACGATGATGTCAATATGGTTGTCATGGCTTTGGTGATGTCATAATGGTCGTCATGGCGACGGTGATGTCATAATGTTCGTCACGGCGACGATGATGTCATAATGATCGTCACGGCGACGATGATGTCATAATGGTCGTCACGGCGACGGTGATGTCATGATGGTCGTCATGGCGACGGTGTTGCCATAACGGTCGTCATGGCGACGATGATGTCATAATGGTCGTCATGGCGACGATGATGTCATAATCGTCGTCATGGCGACGATGATGTCAGTATGGTGGTCATGGCTTTGGTGATGTCATAATGGTCGTCATGGCGACGGTGATGTCATAATGGCCGTCATGGCAATGGTGATGTCAGAATGGTCGTCATGGCGACGATGATGTCAGTATGGTGGTCATGGCTTTGGTGATGTCATAATGGTCGTCATGGCGACGATGATGTCATAATGGTCGTCATGGCGACGGTGATGTCATAATAGTCGTCATGGCGACGATGATGTCAGTATGGTGGTCATGGCTTTGGTGATGTCATAATGGTCGTCATGGCGACGGTGATGTCATAATGGTCGTCATGGCAATGGTGATGTCAGAATGGTCGTCATGGCGACGATGATGTCAGTATGGTGGTCATGGCTTTGGTGATGTCATAATGGTCGTCATGGCGACGATGATGTCATAATGGTCGTCATGGCGACGATGATGTCAATATGGTTGTCATGGCTTTGGTGATGTCATAATGGTCGTCATGGCGACGGTGATGTTATAATGGTCGTCATGGTGACGATGATGTCATAATGGTCGTCATGGCGACGATGATGTCAATATGGTTGTCATGGCTTTGGTGATGTCATAATGGTCGTCATGGCGACGGTGATGTCATAATGTTCGTCACGGCGACGATGATGTCATAATGATCGTCACGGCGACGATGATGTCATAATGGTCGTCACGGCGACGGTGATGTCATAATGGTCGTCATGGCGACGATTATGTCATAATGGTCGTCATGGCGACGATGATGTCATAATGGTCGTCATGGCGACGATAACGTCATAATGGTCGTCATGGCGACGATAACGTCATAATGGTCGTCATGGCGACGATGATGTCATAATGGTCGTCATGGCGACGGTATTGCCATAATTGTCGTCATGGCGACGATGATGTCATAATGGTCGTCATGCCGACGATGATGTCATAATGGTCGTCATGGCGACGGTGATGTCATAATGGTCGTCATGGCGACGATGTTGTAATAATGGTCGTCATGGCGACGATGATGTCATAAAGGTCGTCATGGCGACGATGATGTCATAATGGTCGTCATGGCGACGATGATGTCATAATGGTCGTCATGGCGACGGTGATGTCATAATAGTCGTCATGGCGACGATGATGTCAGTATGGTGGTCATGGCTTTGGTGATGTCATAATGGTCGTCATGGCGACGGTGTTGCCATAATGGTCGTCATGGCGACGATGATATCATAATGGTCGTCATGGCGACGATGATGTCATAATGGTCGTCATGGCGATGATGATGTCAGTATGGTGGTCATGGCTTTGGTGATGTCATAATGGTCGTCATGGCGACGGTGATGTCATAATGGTCGTCATGTCAATGGTGATGTCAGAATGGTCGTCATGGCGACGATGATGTCAGTATGGTGGTCATGGCTTTGGTGATGTCATAATGGTCATCATGGCGACGATGATGTCATAATGGTCGTCATGGCGACGATGATGTCAATATGGTTGTCATGGCTTTGGTGATGTCATAATGGTCGTCATGGCTTTGGTGATGTCATAATGGTCGTCATGGCGACGATGATGTCATAATGGTCGTCACGGCGACGATGATGTCATAATGTTCGTCACGGCGGCGGTAATGTCATAATGGTCGTCATGGCGACGATGATGTCATACTGTCGTCATGGCGACGGTGTTGCCATAATGGTGGTCATGGCGACGATGATGTCATAATGGTCATCATGGCGACGATGACGTCATAATGGTCGTCATGGCGACGATGACGTCATAATGGTCGTCATGGCGACGATGATGTCATAATGGTCGTCATGGCGACGATGATGTCATACTGGTCGTCATGGCGACGGTGTTGCCATAATGGTCGTCATGGCGACGATAATGTCATAATGGTCGTCATGCCGACGATGATGTCATGATGGTCGTCATGGCGACGGTGTTGCCATAATGGTCGTCATGGCGACGATGATGTCATAATGGTTGTCATAGCGACGATGATGTCATAATGGTCGTCATGGCGACGATGATGTCATAATTGTCGTCATGGCGACGATGATGTCAGTATGGTGGTCATGGCTTTGGTGATGTCATAATGGTCGTCATGGCGACGGTGATGTCATAATGGCCGTCATGGCAATGGTGATGTCAGAATGATCGTCATGGCGACGATGATGTCAGTATGGTGGTCATGGCTTTGGTGATGTCATAATGGTCGTCATGGCGACGATGATGTCATAATGGTCGTCATGGCGACGATGATGTCAATATGGTTGTCATGGCTTTGGTGATGTCATAATGGTCGTCATGGCGACGGTGATGTTATAATGGTCGTCATGGCGACGATGATGTCATAATGGTCGTCATGGCGACGATGATGTCATAATGGTCGTCATGGCGACGATGATGTCATAATGGTCGTCATGGCGACGGTGATGTCATAATAGTCGTCATGGCGACGATGATGTCAGTATGGTGGTCATGGCTTTGGTGATGTCATAATGGTCGTCATGGCGACGGTGTTGCCATAATGGTCGTCATGGCGACGATGATGTCATAATGGTCGTCATGGCGACGATGATGTCAGTATGGTGGTCATGGCTTTGGTGATGTCATAATGGTCGTCATGGCGACGGTGATGTCATAATGGTTGTCATGGCAATGGTGATGTCAGAATGGTCGTCATGGCGACGATGATGTCAGTATGGTGGTCATGGCTTTGGTGATGTCATAATGGTCGTCATGGCGACGATGATGTCATAATGGTCGTCATGGCGACGATGATGTCAATATGGTTGTCATGGCTTTGGTGATGTCATAATGGTCGTCATGGCGACGGTGATGTTATAATGGTCGTCATGGCGACGATGATGTCATAATGGTCGTCATGGCGACAATGATGTCAATATGGTTGTCATGGCTTTGGTGATGTCATAATGGTCGTCATGGCGACGGTGATGTCATAATGTTCGTCACGGCGACGATGATGTCATAATGATCGTCACGGTGACGATGATGTCATAATGGTCGTCACGGCGACGGTGATGTCATAATGGTCGTCATGGCGACGATGATGTCATAATGGTCGTCATGGCGACGATGATGTCATAATGGTCGTCATGGCGACGATAACATCATAATGGTCGTCATGGCGACGATGATGTCATAATGGTCGTCATGGCGACGATGATGTCATACTGGTCGTCATGGCGACGGTATTGCCATAATTGTCGTCATGGCGACGATGATGTCATAATGGTCGTCATGCCGACGATGATGTCATAATGGTCGTCATGGCGACGGTGATGTCATAATGGTCGTCATGGCGACGATGTTGTAATAATGGTCGTCATGGCGACGATGATGTCATAATGGTCGTCATGGCGACGATGATGTCATAATGGTCGTCATGGCGACGATGATGTCATAATGGTCGTCATGGCGACGGTGATGTCATAATAGTCGTCATGGCGACGATGATGTCAGTATGGTGGTCATGGCTTTGGTGTTGCCATAATGGTCGTCATGGCGACGATGATGTCATAATGGTCGTCATGGCGACGATGATGTCATAATGGTCGTCATGGCGACGATGATGTCATAATGGTCGTCATGGCGACGATGATGTCAGTATGGTGGTCATGGCTTTGGTGATGTCATAATGGTCGTCATGGCGACGATGATGTCATAATGGTCGTCATGGCGACGATGATGTCATAATCGTCGTCATGGCGACGATGATGTCAGTATGGTGGTCATGGCTTTGGTGATGTCATAATGGTCGTCATGGCGACGGTGATGTCATAATGGCCGTCATGGCAATGGTGATGTCAGAATGGTCGTCATGGCGACGATGATGTCAGTATGGTGGTCATGGCTTTGGTGATGTCATAATGGTCGTCATGGCGACGATGATGTCATAATGGTCGTCATGGCGACGGTGCTGTCATAATAGTCGTCATGGCGACGATGATGTCAGTATGGTGGTCATGGCTTTGGTGATGTCATAATGGTCGTCATGGCGACGGTGTTGCCATAATGGTCGTCATGGCGACCATGATGTCATAATGGTCGTCATGGCGACGATGATGTCAGTATGGTGGTCATGGCTTTGGTGATGTCATAATGGTCGTCATGGCGACCGTGATGTCATAATGGTCGTCATGGCAATGGTGATGTCAGAATGGTCGTCATGGCGACGATGATGTCAGTATGGTGGTCATGGCTTTGGTGATGTCATAATGGTCGTCATGGCGACGATGATGTCATAATGGTCGTCATGGCGACGATGATGTCAATATGGTTGTCATGGCTTTGGTGATGTCATAATGGTCGTCATGGCGACGGTGATGTTATAATGGTCGTCATGGCGACGATGATGTCATAATGGTCGTCATGGCGACGATGATGTCATAATGGTCGTCATGGCGACGATGATGTCATACTGGTCGTCATGGCGACGGTATTGCCATAATTGTCGTCATGGCGACGATGATGTCATAATGGTCGTCATGCCGACGATGATGTCATAATGGTCGTCATGGCGACGGTGATGTCATAATGGTCGTCATGGCGACGATGTTGTAATAATGGTCGTCATGGCGACGATGATGTCATAATGGTCGTCATGGCGACGATGATGTCATAATGGTCGTCATGGCAACGATGATGTCATAATGGTCGTCATGGCGACGGTGATGTCATAATAGTCGTCATGGCGACGATGATGTCAGTATGGTGGTCATGGCTTTGGTGATGTCATAATGGTCGTCATGGCGACGTTGTTGCCATAATGGTCGTCATGGCGACGATGATGTCATAATGGTCGTCATGGCGACGATGATGTCATAATGGTCGTCATGGCGACGATGATGTCAGTATGGTGGTCATGGCTTTGGTGATGTCATAATGGTCGTCATGTCAATGGTGATGTCAGAATGGTCATCATGGCGACGATGATGTCAGTATGGTGGTCATGGTTTTGGTGATGTCATAATGGTCATCATGGCGACGATGATGTCATAATGGTCGTCATGGCGACGATGATGTCAATATGGTTGTCATGGCTTTGGTGATGTCATAATGGTCGTCATGGCTTTGGTGATGTCATAATGGTCGTCATGGCGACGATGATGTCATAATGGTTGTCACGGCGACGATGATGTCATAATGTTCGTCACGGCGGCGGTAATGTCATAATGGTTGTCATGGCGACGATGATGTCATACTGTCGTCATGGCGACGGTGTTGCCATAATGGTCGTCATGGCGACGATGATGTCATAATGGTCATCATGGCGACGATGACGTCATAATGGTCGTCATGGCGACGATGACGTCATAATGGTCGTCATGGCGACGATGATGTCATAATGGTCGTCATGGCGACGATGATGTCATACTGGTCGTCATGGCGACGGTGTTGCCATAATGGTCGTCATGGCGACGATAATGTCATAATGGTCGTCATGCCGACGATGATGTCATGATGGTCGTCATGGCGACGGTGTTGCCATAATGGTCGTCATGGCGACGATGATGTCATAATGGTCGTCATGGCGACGATGATGTCATAATGGTCGTCATGGCGACGATGATGTCAGTATGGTGGTCATGGCTTTGGTGATGTCATAATGGTCGTCATGGCGACGGTGATGTCATAATGGCCGTCATGGCAATGGTGATGTCAGAATGGTCGTCATGGCGACGATGATGTCAGTATGGTGGTCATGGCTTCGGTGATGTCATAATGGTCGTCATGGCGACGATGATGTCATAATGGTCGTCATGGCGACGATGATGTCAATATGGTTGTCATGGCTTTGGTGATGTCATAATGGTCGTCATGGCGACGGTGATGTCATAATGGTCGTCATGGCGACGATAATGTCATAATGGTCGTCACGGCGACGATGATGTCATAATGGTCGTCATAGCGACGATGATGTCATAATGGTCGTCATTGCGACGATGACGTCATAATGGTCGTCATGGCGACGATGATGTCATACTGGTCGTCATGGCGACGGTGTTGCCATAATGGTCGTCATGGCGATGATGATGTCATAATGGTCGTCATGGCGACGGTGATGTCATAATGGTCGTCATGCCGACGATGATGTCAGTATGGTGGTCATGGCTTTGGTGATGTCATAATGGTCGTCATGGCAACGATGATGTCATAATGGTCGTCATGGCGACGATGATGTCATAATGGTCGTCATGGCGACGATGATGTCAGTATGGTGGTCATAGCTTTGGTGATGTCATAATGGTCGTCATGGCGACGGTGATGTCAAAATGGTCGTCATGGCAATGGTGATGTCAGAATGGTCGTCATGGCGACGATGATGTCATACTGGTCGTCATGGCGACGGTGTTGCCATAATTGTCGTCATGGCGACGAAGATGTCATAATGGTCGTCATGGCAATGGTGATGTCAGAATGGTCGTCATGGCGACGATGATGTCATAATGGTCGTCATGGCGACGGTGATGTCATAGTGGTCGTCATGGCGACGGTGATGTCATAATAGTCGTCATGGCGACGATGATGTCATAATGGTCGTCATGCCGACGATGATGTCATAATGGTCGTCATGGCGACGATGATGTCAGTATGGTGGTCATGGCTTTGGTGATGTCATAATGGTCGTCATGGCGACGATGATGTCATAATGGTCGTTTTGGCGACGATGATGTCAATATGGTTGTCATGGCTTTGGTGATGTCATAATGGTCGTCATGGCGACGGTGATGTCATAATGGTCGTCATGGTGACGATGATGTCATAGTGGTCGTCACGGCGACGGTGATGTCATAATGGTCGTCACGGCGACGGTGATGTCATAATGGTCGTCATGGCGACGATGATGTCATACTGGTCGTCATGGCGACGGTTTGCCATAATGGTCTTCATGGCGACGATGATGTCATAATGGTCGTCATGGCGACGATGATGTCATGATGGTCGTCATACCGACGATGATGTCATAATGGTCGTCATGGCGAAGATGATGTCATAATGGTCGTCATGGCGACGATGATGTCATAATGGTCGTCATACCGACGATGATGTCATAATGGTCGTCATGGCGAAGATGATGTCATAATGGTCGTCATTCCGAAGATGATGTCATAATGGTCGTCATGGCGACGGCGTTGCCATAATGGTCGTCATGTCGACGATGATGTCATAATGGTCGTCATGGCGACGGTGATGTCATAATGGTCGTCATGGCGACGATGTTGTAATAATGGTCGTCATGGCGAAGATGATGTCATAATGGTCGTCATGGCGACGATGATGTCATAATGGTCGTCATGGCGACGATGATGTCATAATGGTCGTCATGGCGACGGTGATGTCATAATAGTCGTCATGGCGACGATGATGTCAGTATGGTGGTCATGGCTTTGGTGATGTCATAAGGGTCGTCATGGCGACGGTGTTGCCATAATGGTCGTCATGGCGACCATGATGTCATAATGGTCGTCATGGCGACGATGATGTCAGTATGGTGGTCATGGCTTTGGTGATGTCATAATGGTCGTCATGGCGACGATAATGTCATAATGGTCGTCATGGCGACGATGATGTCAATATGGTTGTCATGGCTTTGGTGATGTCATAATGGTCGTCATGGCGACGGTGATGTTATAATGGTCGTCATGGCGACGATGATGTCATAATGGTCGTCATGGCGACGGTGATGTCATAATGGCCGTCATGGCAATGGTGATGTCAGAATGGTCGTCATGGCGACGATGATGTCAGTATGGTGGTCATGGCTTTGGTGATGTCATAATGGTCGTCATGGCGACGATGATGTCATAATGGTCGTCATGGCGACGGTGATGTCATAATAGTCGTCATGGCGACGATGATGTCAGTATGGTGGTCATGGCTTTGGTGATGTCATAATGGTCGTCATGGCGACGGTGTTGCCATAATGGTCGTCATGGCGACCATGATGTCATAATGGTCGTCATGGCGACGATGATGTCAGTATGGTGGTCATGGCTTTGGTGATGTCATAATGGTCGTCATGGCGACCGTGATGTCATAATGGTCGTCATGGCAATGGTGATGTCAGAATGGTCGTCATGGCGACGATGATGTCAGTATGGTGGTCATGGCTTTGGTGATGTCATAATGGTAGTCATGGCGACGATGATGTCATAATGGTCGTCATGGCGACGATGATGTCAATATGGTTGTCATGGCTTTGGTGATGTCATAATGGTCGTCATGGCGACGGTGATGTTATAATGGTCGTCATGGCGACGATGATGTCATAATGGTCGTCATGGCGACGATGATGTCATAATGGTCGTCATGGCGACGATGATGTCACACTGGTCGTCATGGCGACGGTGATGTCATAATAGTCGTCATGGCGACGATGATGTCAGTATGGTGGTCATGGCTTTGGTGATGTCATAATGGTCGTCATGGCGACGGTGTTGCCATAATGGTCGTCATGGCGACGATGATGTCATAATGGTCGTCATGGCGACGATGATGTCAGTATGGTGGTCATGGCTTTGGTGATGTCATAATGGTCGTCATGGCGACGGTGATGTCATAATGGTTGTCATGGCAATGGTGATGTCAGAATGGTCGTCATGGCGACGATGATGTCAGTATGGTGGTCATGGCTTTGGTGATGTCATAATGGTCGTCATGGCGACGATGATGTCATAATGGTCGTCATGGCGACGATGATGTTAATATGGTTGTCATGGCTTTGGTGATGTCATAATGGTCGTCATGGCGACGGTGATGTCATAATGGTCGTCATGGCGACGATGATGTCATAATGGTCGTCATGGCGACGATGATGTCATAATGGTCGTCACGGCGGCGGTAATGTCATAATTGTCGTCATGGCGATGGTGTTGCCATAATGGTCGTCATGGCGACGATGATGTCATAATGGTCGTCATGGCGACGATGATGTCATAATGGTCGTCGTGGCGACGATAACGTCATAATGGTAGTCATGGCGACGATGATGTCATAATGGTCGTCATGGCGACGATGATGTCATACTGGTCGTCATGGCGACGGTATTGCCATAATTGTCGTCATGGCGACGATGATGTCATAATGGTCGTCATGCCGACGATGATGTCATAATGGTCGTCATGGCGACGGTGATGTCATAATGGTCGTCATGGCGACGATTTTGTAATAATGGTCGTCATGGCGACGATGATGTCATAATGGTCGTCATGGCGACGATGATGTCATAATGGTCGTCATGGCAACGATGATGTCATAATGGTCGTCATGGCGACGGTGATGTCATAATAGTCGTCATGGCGACGATGATGTCAGTATGGTGGTCATGGCTTTGGTGATGTCATAATGGTCGTCATGGCGACGTTGTTGCCATAATGGTCGTCATGGCGACGATGATGTCATAATGGTCGTCATGGCGACGATGATGTCATAATGGTCGTCATGGCGACGATGATGTCAGTATGGTGGTCATGGCTTTGGTGATGTCATAATGGTCGTCATGGCTTTGGTGATGTCATAATGGTCGTCATGGCGACGATGATGTCATAATGGTCATCATGGCGACGATGACGTCATAATGGTCGTCATGGCGACGATGACGTCATAATGGTCGTCATGGCGATGATGATGTCATAATGGTCGTCATGGCGACGATGATGTCATACTGGTCGTCATGGCGACGGTGTTGCCATAATGGTCGTCATGGCGACGATAATGTCATAATGGTCGTCATGCCGACGATGATGTCATGATGGTCGTCATGGCGACGGTGTTGCCATAATGGTCGTCATGGCGACGATGATGTCATAATGGTCGTCATGGCGACGATGATGTCATAATGGTCGTCATGGCGACGATGATGTCAGTATGGTGGTCATGGCTTTGGTGATGTCATAATGGTCGTCATGGCGACGGTGATGTCATAATGGCCGTCATGGCAATGGTGATGTCAGAATGGTCGTCATGGCGACGATGATGTCAGTATGGTGGTCATGGCTTTGGTGATGTCATAATGGTCGTCATGGCAACGATGATGTCATAATGGTCGTCATGGTGACGATGATGTCATACTGGTCGTCATGGCGACGGTGTTGCCATAATTGTCGTCATGGCGACGAAGATGTCGTAATGGTAGTCATGGCAATGGTGATGTCAGAATGGTCGTCATGGCGACGATGATGTCATAATGGTCGTCATGGCGACGGTGATGTCATAGTGGTCGTCATGGCGACGGTGATGTCATAATAGTCGTCATGGCGACGATGATGTCATAATGGTCGTCATGCCGACGATGATGTCATAATGGTCGTCATGGCGACGATGATGTCAGTATGGTGGTCATGGCTTTGGTGATGTCATAATGGTCGTCATGGCGACGGTGATGTCATAATGGTCGTCATGGCAATGGTGATGTCAGAATGGTCGTCATGGCGACGATGATGTCAGTATGGTGGTCATGGCTTTGGTGATGTCATAATGGTCGTCATGGCGACGATGATGTCATAATGGTCGTTTTGGCGACGATGATGTCAATATGGTTGTCATGGCTTTGGTGATGTCATAATGGTCGTCATGGCGACGGTGATGTCATAATGGTCGTCATGGTGACGATGATGTCATAATGGTCGTCACGGCGACGGTGATGTCATAATGGTCGTCACGGCGACGGTGATGTCATAATGGTCATCATGGCGACGATGATGTCATACTGGTCGTCATGGCGACGGTTTGCCATAATGGTCTTCATGGCGACGATGATGTCATAATGGTCGTCATGGCGACGATGATGTCATGATGGTCGTCATACCGACGATGATGTCATAATGGTCGTCATGGCGAAGATGATGTCATAATGGTCGTCATGGTGACGATGATGTCATAATGGTCGTCATACCGACGATGATGTCATAATGGTCGTCATGGCGAAGATGATGTCATAATGGTCGTCATTCCGAAGATGATGTCATATTGGTCGTCATGGCGACGGCGTTGCCATAATGGTCGTCATGTCGACGATGATGTCATAATGGTCGTCATGGCGACGGTGATGTCATAATGGTCGTCATGGCGACGATGTTGTAATAATGGTCGTCATGGCGAAGATGATGTCATAATGGTCGTCATGGCGACGATGATGTCATAATGGTCGTCATGGCGACGATGATGTCATAATGGTCGTCATGGCGACGATGATGTCATAATGGTCGTCATGGCGACGATGATGTCAATATGGTTGTCATGGCTTTGGTGATGTCATAATGGTCGTCATGGCGACGGTGATGTTATAATGGTCGTCATGGCGACGATGATGTCATAATGGTCGTCATGGCGACGATGATGTCAATATGGTTGTCATGGCTTTGGTGATGTCATAATGTTCGTCATGGCGACGGTGATGTCATAATGTTCGTCACGGCGACGATGATGTCATAATGATCGTCACGGCGACGGTGATGTCATAATGGTCGTCACGGCGACGGTGATGTCATAATGGTCGTCATGGCGACGGTGATGTCATAATGGTCGTCATGGCGACGATGATGTCATAATGGTCGTCATGGCGACGATGATGTCATAATGGTCGTCACGGCGACGGTGATGTCATAATGGTCGTCATGGCGACGATAACGTCATAATGGTCGTCATGGCGACGATGATGTCATTATGGTCGTCATGGCGACGATGATGTCATAATGGTCGTCATGGCGACGATGATGACATAATGGTCGTCATGGCGACGATGACATCATAATGGTCGTCATGGCGACGATGATGTCAAAATGGTCGTCATGGCGACGATGATGTCATACTGGTCGTCATGGCGACGGTGTTGCCATAATGGTCGTCATGGCGACGATGATGTCATAATGGTCGTCATGGCGACGGTGATGTCATAATGGTCGTCATGGCGACGATGATGTCATAATGGTCGTCATGGCGACGATGATGTCAGTATGGTGGTCATGGCTTTGGTGATGTCATAATGGTCGTCATGGCGACGGTGATGTCATAATGGTAGTCATGGCAATGGTGATGTCAGAATGGTCGTCATGGCGACGATGATGTCAGTATGGTGGTCATGGCTTTGGTGATGTCATAATGGTCGTCATGGCGACGATGATGTCATAATGGTCGTCATGGCGACGATGATGTCAATATGGTTGTCATGGCTTTGATGATGTCATAATGGTCGTCATGGCGACGGTGTTGCCATAATGGTCGTCATGGCGACGATGATGTCATAATGGTCATCATGGCGACGATGACGTCATAATGGTCGTCATGGCGACGATGACGTCATAATGGTCGTCATGGCGACGATGATGTCATACTGGTCGTCATGGCGACGGTGTTGCCATAATGGTCGTCATGGCGACGATAATGTCATAATGGTCGTCATGCCGACGATGATGTCATGATGGTCGTCATGGCGACGATAATGTCATAATGGTCGTCATGCCGACGATGATGTCATGATGGTCGTCATGGCGACGGTGTTGCCATAATGGTCGTCATGGCGACGATGATGTCATAATGGTCGTCATGGCAACGATGATGTCATAATGGTCGTCATGGCGACGATGTCAGTATGGTGGTCATTGCTTTGGTGATGTCATAATGGTCGTCATGGCGACGGTGATGTCATAATAGTCGTCATGGCAATGGTGATGTCATAGTGGTCGTCATGGCGACGGTGTTGCCATAATGGTCGTCATTTCGACGATGATGTCATAATGGTCGTCATGGCGACGGTGTTGTCATAATGGTCGTCATGGCGACGATGATGTCATAATGGTCGTCATGGCGACGATGATGTCATAATGGTCGTCATGGCGACGATGATGTCATAATGGTCATCATGGAGACAATGATGTCATAATGGTCGTCATGGCGACGATGATGTCATAATGGTCGTCATGGCGACGATGATGTCAATATGGTTGTCATGGCTTTGGTGATGTCATAATGGTCGTCATGGCAACGGTGATGTCATAATGGTCGTCATGGCGACGATGATGTCATAATGGTCGTCACAGCGACGATGATGTCATAATGGTCGTCACGGCGACGGTGATGTCATAATGGTCGTCATGGCGACGATGATGTCATACTGGTCGTCATGGCGACGGTGTTGCCATAATGGTCGTCATGGCGACGATGATGTCATAATGGTCGTCATGGCGACGATGATGTCATAATGGTCGTCATGGCGACGATGACATCATAATGGTCGTCATTGCGACGATGATGTAATAATGGTCGTCATGGCGACGGTGATGTCATAATGGTCGTCATGGCGACGATGACGTCATAATCGTTGTCATGGCGACGATGTTGCCATAATGGTCGTCATGGCGACGATGATGTCATAATGGTTGTCATGGCGACGGTGATGTCATAATGGTCGTCATGGCAATGGTGATGTCAGAATGGTCGTCATGGCGACGATGATGTCAGTATGGTGGTCATGGCTTTGGTGATGTCATAATGGTCGTCATGGCGACGATGATGTCATAATGGTCGTCATGGCGACGATGATGTCAATATGGTTGTCATGGCTTTGGTGATGTCATAATGGTCGTCATGGCGACGGTGATGTCATAATGGTCGTCATGGCGACGATGATGTCATAATGGTCGTCATGGCGACGATGATGTCATAATGGTCGTCACGGCGGCGGTAATGTCATAATTGTCGTCATGGCGATGGTGTTGCCATAATGGTCGTCATGGCGACGATGATGTCATAATGGTCGTCATGGCGACGATGATGTCATAATGGTCGTCATGGCGACGATAACGTCATAATGGTAGTCATGGCGACGATGATGTCATAATGGTCGTCATGGCGACGATGATGTCATACTGGTCGTCATGGCGACGGTATTGCCATAATTGTCGTCATGGCGACGATGATGTCATAATGGTCGTCATGGCGACGGTGTTGCCATAATGGTCGTCATGTCGACGATGATGTCATAATGATCGTCATGGCGACGGTGATGTCATAATGGTCGTCATGGCGACGATGTTCTATTAATGGTCGTCATGGCGAAGATGATGTCATAATGGTCATCATGGCGACGATGATGTCATAATGGTCTTCATGGCGACGATGATGTCATAATGGTCGTCATGGCGACGATGATGTCATAATGGTCGTCATGGCGACGGTGATGTCATAATAGTCGTCATGGTGACGATGATGTCAGTATGGTGGTCATGGCTTTGGTGATGTCATAATGGTCGTCATGGCGACGGTGTTGCCATAATGGTCGTCATGGCGACGATGATGTCATAATGGTCGTCATGGCGACGATGATGTCAGTATGGTGGTCATGGCTTTGGCGATGTCATAATGGTCGTCATGGCGACGGTGATGTCATAATGGTCGTCATGTCAATGGTGATGTCAGAATGGTCGTCATGGCGACGATGATGTCAGTATGGTGGTCATGGCTTTGGTGATGTCATAATGGTCGTCATGGCGACGATGATGTTATAATGGTCGTCATGACGACGATGATGTCAATATGGTTGTCATGGCTTTGGTGATGTCATAATGGTCGTCATGGCGACAATGATGTCATAATGGTCGTCACGGCGACGATGATGTCATAATGGTCGTCACGGCGGCGGTAATGTCATAATTGTCGTCATGGCGACGATGATGTCATATTGTCGTCATGGCGACGGTGTTGCCATAATGGTCGTCATGGCGACGATGATGTCATAATGGTCATCATGGCGACGCTGACGTCATAATGGTCGTCATGGCGACGATGACGTCATAATGGTCGTCATGGCGACGATGATGTCATAATGGTCGTCATGGCGACGATGATGTCATACTGGTCGTCATGGCGACGGTGTTGCCATAATGGTCGTCATGGCGACGATGATGTCATAATGGTCGTCATGCCGACGATGATGTCATAATGGTCGTCATGGCGACGGTGTTGTCATAATGGTCGTCATGGCGACGGTGATGTCATGATGGTCGTCATGCCGACGATCATGTCAGTATGGTGGTCATGGCTTTGGTGATGTCATAATGGTCGTCATGGCGACGATGATGTCATAATGGTCGTCATAGCGATGATGATGTCATAATGGTCGTCATGGCGACGATGATGTCAGTATGGTGGTCATGGCTTTGGTGATGTCATAATGGTTGTCATGGCGACGGTGATGTCATAATGGTCGTCATGGCGACGATGATGTCATAATGGTCGTCATGGTGACGATGATGTCATAATGGTCGTCATGGCGACGATGACGTCATAATGGTCGTCATGGCGACGATGACGTCATAATGGTCGTCATGGCGACGATGTTGTCATAATGGTCGTCATGGCGATGATGATGTCATACTGGTCGTCATGGCGACGGTGTTGCCATAATGGTCGTCATGGCGACGATGATGTCATAATGGTCGTCATGGCGACGATGATGTCAATATGGTTGTCATGGCTTTGGTGATGTCATAATGGTCGTCATGGCGACGGTGATGTCATAATGTTCGTCACGGCGACGATGATGTCATAATGATCGTCACGGCGACGATGATGTCATAATGGTCGTCACGGCGACGGTGATGTCATAATGGTTGTCATGGCGACGATAACGTCATAATGGTCGTTATGGCGACGATGATGTCATAATGGTCGTCATGGCGACGATGATGTCAGTATGGTGGTCATGGCTTTGGTGATGTCATAATGGTCGTCATGGCGACGGTGATGTCATAATGGTCGTCATGGCAATGGTGATGTCAGAATGGTCGTCATGGCGACGATGATGTCAGTATGGTGGTCATGGCTTTGGTGATGTCATAATGGTCGTCATGGCGACGATGATGTCAATATGGTTGTCATGGCTTTGGTGATGTCATAATGGTCGTCATGGTGACGGTGATGTCATAATGGTCGTCATGGCGACGATGATGTCATAATGGTCGTCACGGCGACGATGTCATAATGGTCGTCACGGCGGCGGTAATGTCATAATTGTCGTCATGGCGACGGTGTTGCCATAATGGTCGTCATGGCGACGATGATGTCATAATGGTCGTTAAGGTGACGGTGATGTCATAATGGTCGTCAT
This sequence comes from Phyllobates terribilis, assembly GCF_046119375.1. Classification (NCBI taxonomy): domain Eukaryota; kingdom Metazoa; phylum Chordata; class Amphibia; order Anura; family Dendrobatidae; genus Phyllobates; species Phyllobates terribilis. Next base: position 4,106,872 of record NW_027362911.1, read on the forward strand.
GGCGACGATGATGTCATAATGGTCGTAATGGCGACGATGATGTCAGTATGGTGGTCATGGCTTTGGTGATGTCATAATGGTCGTCATGGCGACGGTGATGTCATAATGGTCGTCATGGCAATGGTGATGTCAGAATGGTCGTCATGGCGACGATGATGTCAGTATGGTGGTCATGGCTTTGGTGATGTCATAATGGTCGTCATGGCGACGATGATGTCATAATGGTCGTCATGGCGACGATGATGTCAATATGGCTGTCATGGCTTTGGTGATGTCATAATGGTCGTCATGGCGACGGTGATGTCATAATGGTCGTCATGGCGACGATGATGTCATAATGGTCGTCACGGCGACGATGATGTCATAATGGTCGTCACGGCGACGGTGATGTCATAAGGGTCGTCATGGCGAGGATGATGTCATACTGGTCGTCATGGCGACGTTGTTCCCATAATGGTCGTCATGGCGACGATGATGTCATAATGGTCGTCATGGCGACGATGACGTCATAATGGTCGTCATGGCGACGATGATGTCATAATGGTCGTCATGGCGACGATGATGTCATACTGGTCGTCATGGCGACGGTATTGCCATAATAGTCGTCATGGCGACGATGATGTCATAATGGTCGTCATACCGACGATGATGTCATAATGGTCGTCATGGCGACGGTGTTGCCATAATGGTCGTCATGTCGACGATGATGTCATAATAGTCGTCATGGCGACGATGATGTCATAATGGTCGTCATGCCGACGATGATGTCATAATGGTCGTCATGGCGACGGTGTTGCCATAATGGTCGTCATGGCGACGATGATGTCATAATGGTCGTCATGGCGACGATGATGTCATAATGGTCGTCATGGCGACGATGATGTCATAATGGTGGTCATGGCTTTGGTGATGTCATAATGGTCGTCATGGCGACGGTGATGTCATAATGGTCATCATGGCAATGGTGATGTCATAATGGTCGTCATGGCGACGATGATGTCAGTATGGTGGTCAAGGCTTTGGTGATGTCATAATGGTCGTCATGGCGACGATGATGTCATAATGGTCGTCATGGCGATGATGATGTCAATATGGTTGTCATGACTTTGGTGATGTCATAATGGTCGTCATGGCGACAGTGATGTCATAATAGTCGTCATGGCGATGATGATGTCATAATGGTCATCATGGCGACGATGACGTCATAATGGTCGTCATGGCGACGATGACGTCATAATGGTCGTCATGGCGACGATGATGTCATAATGGTCGTCATGGCGACGATGATGTCATACTGGTCGTCATGGCGACGATGATGTCATACTGGTCGTCATGGCGACGGTGTTGCCATAATGGTCGTCATGCCGACGATGATGTCATAATGGTCGTCATGCCGACGATGATGTCATAATGGTCGTCATGGCGACGGTGTTGCCATAATGGTCGTCATGGCGACGATGATGTCATAATGGTCGTCATGGCAACGATGATGTCATAATGGTCGTCATGGCGACGATGATGTCAGTATGGTGGTCATTGCTTTGGTGATGTCATAATGGTCGTCATGGCGACGGTGATGTCATAATAGTCGTCATGGCAATGGTGATGTCATACTGGTCGTCATGGCGACGGTGTTGCCATAATGGTCGTCATTTCGACGATGATGTCATAATGGTTGTCATGCCGACGATGATGTCATAATGGTCGTCATGGCGACGGTGTTGTCATAATGGTCGTCATGGCGACGATGATGTCATAATGGTCGTCATGGCGACGATGATGTCATAATGGTCGTCATGGCGACAATGATGTCATAATGGTCGTCATGGCGACAATGATGTCATAATGGTCGTCATGGCGACAATGATGTCATAATGGTCGTCATGGCGACGATGATGTCAATATGGTTGTCATGGCTTTGGTGATGTCATAATGGTCGTCATGGCGACGGTGATGTCATAATGGTCGTCATGGCGACGATGATGTCATAATGGTCGTCACAGCGACGATGATGTCATAATGGTCGTCACGGCGACGGTGATGTCATAATGGTCGTCATGGCGACGATGATGTCATACTGGTCGTCATGGCGACGGTGTTGCCATAATGGTCGTCATGACGACGATGATGTCATAATGGTCGTCATGGCGACGATGACGTCATAATGGTCGTCATTGCGACGATGATGTAATAATGGTCGTCATGGCGACGATGATGTCATAATGGTCGTCATGGCGACGATGACGTCATAATGGTCGTCATTGCGACGATGATGTAATAATGGTCGTCATGGCAACGATGATGTCATAATAGTCGTCATGGCAATGGTGATGTCATACTGGTCGTCATGGCGACGGTGTTGCCATAATGGTCGTCATTTCGACGATGATGTCATAATGGTTGTCATGCCGACGATGATGTCATAATGGTCGTCATGGCGACGGTGTTGTCATAATGGTCGTCATGGCGACGATGATGTCATAATGGTCGTCATGGCGACGATGATGTCATAATGGTCGTCATGGCGACAATGATGTCATAATGGTCGTCATGGCGACAATGATGTCATAATGGTCGTCATGGCGACGATGATGTCATAATGGTCGTCATGGCGACGATGATGTCAATATGGTTGTCATGGCTTTGGTGATGTCATAATGGTCGTCATGGCGACAGTGATGTCATAATAGTCGTCATGGCGACGATGATGTCATAATGGTCATCATGGCGACGATGACGTCATAATGGTCGTCATGGCGACGATGACGTCATAATGGTCGTCATGGCGACGATGATGTCAATATGGTTGTCATGGCTTTGGTGATGTCATAATGGTCGTCATGGCGACGGTGATGTCATAATGGTCGTCATGGCGACGATGATGTCATAATGGTCGTCACAGCGACGATGATGTCATAATGGTCGTCACGGCGACGGTGATGTCATAATGGTCGTCATGGCGACGATGATGTCATACTGGTCGTCATGGCGACGGTGTTGCCATAATGGTCGTCATGACGACGATGATGTCATAATGGTCGTCATGGCGACGATGACGTCATAATGGTCGTCATTGCGACGATGATGTAATAATGGTCGTCATGGCGACGATGATGTCATAATGGTCGTCATGGCGACGATGACGTCATAATGGTCGTCATTGCGACGATGATGTAATAATGGTCGTCATGGCAACGATGATGTCATAATAGTCGTCATGGCAATGGTGATGTCATACTGGTCGTCATGGCGACGGTGTTGCCATAATGGTCGTCATTTCGACGATGATGTCATAATGGTTGTCATGCCGACGATGATGTCATAATGGTCGTCATGGCGACGGTGTTGTCATAATGGTCGTCATGGCGACGATGATGTCATAATGGTCGTCATGGCGACGATGATGTCATAATGGTCGTCATGGCGACAATGATGTCATAATGGTCGTCATGGCGACAATGATGTCATAATGGTCGTCATGGCGACGATGATGTCATAATGGTCGTCATGGCGACGATGATGTCAATATGGTTGTCATGGCTTTGGTGATGTCATAATGGTCGTCATGGCGACAGTGATGTCATAATAGTCGTCATGGCGACGATGATGTCATAATGGTCATCATGGCGACGATGACGTCATAATGGTCGTCATGGCGACGATGACGTCATAATGGTCGTCATGGCGACGATGATGTCATAATGGTCGTCATGGCGACGATGATGTCATACTGGTCGTCATGGCGACGATGATGTCATACTGGTCGTCATGGCGACGGTGTTGCCATAATGGTCGTCATGCCGACGATGATGTCATAATGGTCGTCATGCCGACGATGATGTCATAATGGTTGTCATGGCGACGGTGTTGCCATAATGGTCGTCATGGCGACGATGATGTCATAATGGTCGTCATGGCAACGATGATGTCATAATGGTCGTCATGGCGACGATGATGTCAGTATGGTGGTCATTGCTTTGGTGATGTCATAATGGTCGTCATGGCGACGGTGATGTCATAATAGTCGTCATGGCAATGGTGATGTCATACTGGTCGTCATGGCGACGGTGTTGCCATAATGGTCGTCATGGCGACGATGATGTCATAATGGTCGTCACAGCGACGATGATGTCATAATGGTCGTCACGGCGACGGTGATGTCATAATGGTCGTCATGGCGACGATGATGTCATACTGGTCGTCATGGCGACGGTGTTGCCATAATGGTCGTCATGGCGACGATGATGTCATAATGGTCATCATGACGACGATGATGTCATAATGGTCGTCATGGCGACGATGACGTCATAATGGTCGTCATTGCGACGATGATGTAATAATGGTCGTCATGGCGACGATAATATCATACTGGTCGTCATGGCGACGGTGTTGCCATAATGGTCGTCATGGCGACGATGATGTCATAATGGTCGTCATGGCGACGGTGATGTCATAATGGTCGTTATGGCGACGATGATGTCATAATGGTCGTCATGGCGACGATGACGTCATAATGGTCGTCATGGCGACGATGACGTCATAATGGTCGTCATGGCGACGATGATGTCATAATGGTCGTCATGGCGACGATGATGTCATACTGGTCGTCATGGCGACGATGATGTCATACTGGTCGTCATGGCGACGGTGTTGCCATAATGGTCGTCATGCCGACGATGATGTCATAATGGTCGTCATGCCGACGATGATGTCATAATGGTCGTCATGGCGACGGTGTTGCCATAATGGTCGTCATGGCGACGATGATGTCATAATGGTCGTCATGGCAACGATGATGTCATAATGGTCGTCATGGCGACGATGATGTCAGTATGGTGGTCATTGCTTTGGTGATGTCATAATGGTCGTCATGGCGACGGTGATGTCATAATAGTCGTCATGGCAATGGTGATGTCATACTGGTCGTCATGGCGACGGTGTTGCCATAATGGTCGTCATTTCGACGATGATGTCATAATGGTTGTCATGCCGACGATGATGTCATAATGGTCGTCATGGAGACGGTGTTGTCATAATGGTCGTCATGGCGACGATGATGTCATAATGGTCGTCATGGCGACGATGATGTCATAATGGTCGTCATGGCGACGATGATGTCATAATGGTCGTCATGGCGACAATGATGTCATAATGGTCGTCATGGCGACGATGATGTCATAATGGTCGTCATGGCGACGATGATGTCAATATGGTTGTCATGGCTTTGGTGATGTCATAATGGTCGTCATGGCGACGATGATGTCATAATGGTCGTCATGGCGAAGATGATGTCATAATGGTCGTCATGGCGACGATGATGTCATAATGGTCGTCATGGCGACGATGATGTCATAATGGTCGTCATGGCGACGGTGATGTCATAATAGTCGTCATGGCGACGATGATGTCATAATGGTCGTCATGCCGACGATGATGTCATAATGGTCGTCATGGCGACGGTGTTGCCATAATGGTCGTCATGGCGACGATGATGTCATAATGGTTGTCATGCCGACGATGATGTCATAATGGTCGTCATGGCGACGGTGTTGTCATAATGGTCGTCATGGCGACGATGATGTCATAATGGTCGTCATGGCGACGATGATGTCATAATGGTCGTCATGGCGACAATGATGTCATAATGGTCGTCATGGCGACAATGATGTCATAATGGTCGTCATGGCGACGATGATGTCATAATGGTCGTCATGGCGACGATGATGTCATAATGGTCGTCATGGCGACGATGATGTCAATATGGTTGTCATGGCTTTGGTGATGTCATAATGGTCGTCATGGCGACAGTGATGTCATAATAGTCGTCATGGCGACGATGATGTCATAATGGTCATCATGGCGACGATGACGTCATAATGGTCGTCATGGCGACGATGACGTCATAATGGTCGTCATGGCGACGATGATGTCATAATGGTCGTCATGGCGACGATGATGTCATACTGGTCGTCATGGCGACGATGATGTCATACTGGTCGACATGGCGACGGTGTTGCCATAATGGTCGTCATGCCGACGATGATGTCATAATGGTCGTCATGCCGACGATGATGTCATAATGGTTGTCATGGCGACGGTGTTGCCATAATGGTCGTCATGGCGACGATGATGTCATAATGGTCGTCATGGCAACGATGATGTCATAATGGTCGTCATGGCGACGATGATGTCAGTATGGTGGTCATTGCTTTGGTGATGTCATAATGGTCGTCATGGCGACGGTGATGTCATAATAGTCGTCATGGCAATGGTGATGTCATACTGGTCGTCATGGCGACGGTGTTGCCATAATGGTCGTCATTTCGACGATGATGTCATAATGGTTGTCATGGCGACGATGATGTCATAATGGTCGTCATGGCGACGATGATGTCATAATGGTCGTCATGGCGACGATGATGTCATAATGGTCGTCATGGCGACAATGATGTCATAATGGTCGTCATGGCGATGATGATGTCATAATGGTCGTCATGGCGACGATGATGTCAATATGGTTGTCATGGCTTTGGTGATGTCATAATGGTCGTCATGGCGACGGTGATGTCATAATGGTCGTCATGGCGACGATGACGTCATAATGGTCGTCACAGCGACGATGATGTCATAATGGTCGTCACGGCGACGGTGATGTCATAATGGTCGTCATGGCGACGATGATGTCATACTGGTCGTCATGGCGACGGTGTTGCCATAATGGTCATCATGGCGACGATGATGTCATAATGGTCATCATGACGACGATGATGTCATAATGGTCGTCATGGCGACGATGACGTCATAATGGTCGTCATTGCGACGATGATGTAATAATGGTCGTCATGGCGACGATAATATCATACTGGTCGTCATGGCGACGGTGTTGCCATAATGGTCGTCATGGCGACGATGATGTCATAATGGTCGTCATGGCGACGGTGATGTCATAATGGTCGTTATGGCGACGATGATGTCATAATGGTCGTCATGGCGACGATGACGTCATAATGGTCGTCATGGCGACGATGATGTCATAATGGTCGTCATGGCGACGATGATGTCATACTGGTCGTCATGGCGACGATGATGTCATACTGGTCGTCATGGCGACGGTGTTGCCATAATGGTCGTCATGCCGACGATGATGTCATAATGGTCGTCATGCCGACGATGATGTCATAATGGTCGTCATGGCGACGGTGTTGCCATAATGGTCGTCATGGCGACGATGATGTCATAATGGTCGTCATGGCAACGATGATGTCATAATGGTCGTCATGGCGACGATGATGTCAGTATGGTGGTCATTGCTTTGGTGATGTCATAATGGTCGTCATGGCGACGGTGATGTCATAATAGTCGTCATGGCAATGGTGATGTCATACTGGTCGTCATGGCGACGGTGTTGCCATAATGGTCGTCATTTCGACGATGATGTCATAATGGTTGTCATGCCGACGATGATGTCATAATGGTCGTCATGGAGACGGTGTTGTCATAATGGTCGTCATGGCGACGATGATGTCATAATGGTCGTCATGGCGACGATGATGTCATAATGGTCGTCATGGCGACAATGATGTCATAATGGTCGTCATGGCGACAATGATGTCATAATGGTCGTCATGGCGACGATGATGTCATAATGGTCGTCATGGCGACGATGATGTCAATATGGTTGTCATGGCTTTGGTGATGTCATAATGGTCGTCATGGCGACGATGATGTCATAATGGTCGTCATGGCGAAGATGATGTCATAATGGTCGTCATGGCGACGATGATGTCATAATGGTCGTCATGGCGACGATGATGTCATAATGGTCGTCATGGCGACGGTGATGTCATAATAGTCGTCATGGCGACGATGATGTCATAATGGTCGTCATGCCGACGATGATGTCATAATGGTCGTCATGGCGACGGTGTTGCCATAATGGTCGTCATGGCGACGATGATGTCATAATGGTCGTCATGGCGACGATGATGTCATAATGGTCGTCATGGCGACGATGATGTCATAATGGTGGTCATGGCGACGGTGATGTCATAATGGTCGTCATGGCGACGGTGATGTCATAATGGTCGTCATGGCAATGGTGATGTCATAATGGTCGTCATGGCAATGGTGATGTCATAATGGTCGTCATGGCGACGATGATGTCAGTATGGTGGTCAAGGCTTTGGTGATGTCATAATGGTCGTCATGGCGACGATGATGTCATAATGGTCGTCATGGCGATGATGATGTCAATATGGTTGTCATAACTTTGGTGATGTCATAATGGTCGTCATGGCGACAGTGATGTCATAATAGTCGTCATGGCGACGATGATGTCATAATGGTCATCATGGCGACGATGACGTCATAATGGTCGTCATTGCGACGATGACGTCATAATGGTCGTCATGGCGACGATGATGTCATAATGGTCGTCATGGCGACGATGATGTCATACTGGTCGTCATGGCGACGATGATGTCATACTGGTCGTCATGGCGACGGTGTTGCCATAATGGTCGTCATGCCGACGATGATGTCATAATGGTCGTCATGCCGACGATGATGTCATAATGGTCGTCATGGCGACGGTGTTGCCATAATGGTCGTCATGGCGACGATGATGTCATAATGGTCGTCATGGCAACGATGATGTCATAATGGTCGTCATGGCGACGATGATGTCAGTATGGAGGTCATTGCTTTGGTGATGTCATAATGGTCGTCATGGCGACGGTGATGTCATAATAGTCGTCATGGCAATGGTGATGTCATACTGGTCGTCATGGCGACGGTGTTGCCATAATGGTCGTCATTTCGACGATGATGTCATAATGGTTGTCATGCCGACGATGATGTCATAATGGTCGTCATGGCGACGGTGTTGTCATAATGGTCGTCATGGCGACGATGATGTCATAATGGTCGTCATGGCGACGATGATGTCATAATGGTCGTCATGGCGACAATGATGTCATAATGGTCGTCATGGCGACGATGATGTCATAATGGTCGTCATGGCGACGATGATGTCATAATGGTCGTCATGGCGACGATGATGTCAATATGGTTGTCATGGCTTTGGTGATGTCATAATGGTCGTCATGGCGACAGTGATGTCATAATAGTCGTCATGGCGACGATGATGTCATAATGGTCATCATGGCGACGATGACGTCATAATGGTCGTCATGGCGACGATGACGTCATAATGGTCGTCATGGCGACGATGATGTCATAATGGTCGTCATGGCGACGATGATGTCATACTGGTCGTCATGGCGACGATGATGTCATACTGGTCGTCATGGCGACGGTGTTGCCATAATGGTCGTCATGCCGACGATGATGTCATAATGGTCGTCATGCCGACGATGATGTCATAATGGTTGTCATGGCGACGGTGTTGCCATAATGGTCGTCATGGCGACGATGATGTCATAATGGTCGTCATGGCAACGATGATGTCATAATGGTCGTCATGGCGACGATGATGTCAGTATGGTGGTCATTGCTTTGGTGATGTCATAATGGTCGTCATGGCGACGGTGATGTCATAATAGTCGTCATGGCAATGGTGATGTCATACTGGTCGTCATGGCGACGGTGTTGCCATAATGGTCGTCATGGCGACGATGATGTCATAATGGTCGTCACAGCGACGATGATGTCATAATGGTCGTCACGGCGACGGTGATGTCATAATGATCGTCATGGCGACGATGATGTCATACTGGTCGTCATGGCGACGGTGTTGCCATAATAGTCGTCATGGCGACGATGATGTCATAATGGTCATCATGACGACGATGACGTCATAATGGTCGTCATGGCGACGATGACGTCATAATGGTCGTCATTGCGACGATGATGTAATAATGGTCGTCATGGCGACGATAATATCATACTGGTCGTCATGGCGACGGTGTTGCCATAATGGTCGTCATGGCGACGATGATGTCATAATGGTCGTCATGGCGACGGTGATGTCATAATGGTCGTTATGGCGACGATGATGTCATAATGGTCGTCATGGCGACGATGACGTCATAATGGTCGTCATGGCGACGATGATGTCATAATGGTCGTCATGGCGACGATGATGTCATACTGGTCGTCATGGCGACGATGATGTCATACTGGTCGTCATGGCGACGATGTTGCCATAATGGTCGTCATGCCGACGATGATGTCATAATGGTCGTCATGCCGACGATGATGTCATAATGGTCGTCATGGCGACGGTGTTGCCATAATGGTCGTCATGGCGACGATGATGTCATAATGGTCGTCATGGCAACGATGATGTCATAATGGTCGTCATGGCGACGATGATGTCAGTATGGTGGTCATTGCTTTGGTGATGTCATAATGGTCGTCATGGCGACGGTGATGTCATAATAGTCGTCATGGCAATGGTGATGTCATACTGGTCGTCATGGCGACGGTGTTGCCATAATGGTCGTCATTTCGACGATGATGTCATAATGGTTGTCATGGCGACGATGATGTCATAATGGTCGTCATGGCGACGGTGTTGCCATAATGGTCGTCATGGCGACGATGATGTCATAATGGTCGTCATGGCAACGATGATGTCATAATGGTCGTCATGGCGACGATGATGTCAGTATGGTGGTCATTGCTTTGGTGATGTCATAATGGTCGTCATGGCGACGGTGATGTCATAATAGTCGTCATGGCAATGGTGATGTCATACTGGTCGTCATGGCGACGGTGTTGCCATAATGGTCGTCATTTTGACGATGATGTCATAATGGTTGTCATGCCGACGATGATGTCATAATGGTCGTCATGGAGACGGTGTTGTCATAATGGTCGTCATGGCGACGATGATGTCATAATGGTCGTCATGGCGACGATGATGTCATAATGGTCGTCATGGCGACAATGATGTCATAATGGTCGTCATGGCGACAATGATGTCATAATGGTCGTCATGGCGACGATGATGTCATAATGGTCGTCATGGCGACGATGATGTCAATATGGTTGTCATGGCTTTGGTGATGTCATAATGGTCGTCATGGCGACGATGATGTCATAATGGTCGTCATGGCGAAGATGATGTCATAATGGTCGTCATGGCGACGATGATGTCATAATGGTCGTCATGGCGACGATGATGTCATAATGGTCGTCATGGCGACGATGATGTCATAATGGTCGTCATGGCGACGGTGATGTCATAATAGTCGTCATGGCGACGATGATGTCATAATGGTCGTCATGCCGACGATGATGTCATAATGGTCGTCATGGCGGCGGTGTTGCCATAATGGTCGTCATGGCGACGATGATGTCATAATGGTCGTCATGGCGACGATGATGTCATAATGGTCGTCATGGCGACGATGATGTCATAATGGTGGTCATGGCTTTGGTGATGTCATAATGGTCGTCATGGCGACGGTGATGTCATAATGGTCGTCATGGCAATGGTGATGTCATAATGGTCGTCATGGCAATGGTGATGTCATAATGGTCGTCATGGCGACGATGACGTCATAATGGTCGTCATGGCGACGATGACGTCATAATGGTCGTCATTGCGACGATGATGTAATAATGGTCGTCATGGCGACGATAATATCATACTGGTCGTCATGGCGACGGTGTTGCCATAATGGTCGTCATGGCGACGATGATGTCATAATGGTCGTCATGGCGACGGTGATGTCATAATGGTCGTCATGGCGACGATGATGTCATAATGGTCGTCATGGCGACGATGATGTCAGTATGGTGGTCATGGCTTTGGTGATGTCATAATGGTTGTCATGGCGATGGTGATGTCATAATGGTCGTCATGGAGAAGATGATGTCATAATGGTCGTCATGGTGACGATGACGTCATAATGGTCGTCATGGCGACGATGACGTCATAATGGTCGTCATGGCGACGATGACGTCATAATGGTTGTCATGGCGACGATGTTGTCATAATGGTCGTCATGGCGACGATGATGTCATACTGGTCGTCATGGCGACGATGATGTCATAATGGTCGTCATGGCGACGATGATGTCATAATGGTCGTCATGGCGACGGTGATGTCATAATAGTCGTCATGGCGACGATGATGTCATAATGGTCGTCATGCCGACGATGATGTCATAATGGTCGTCATGGCGACGGTGTTGCCATAATGGTCGTCATGGCGACGATGATGTCATAATGGTCGTCATGGCGACGATGATGTCATAATGGTCGTCATGGCGACGATGATGTCATAATGGTGGTCATGGCTTTGGTGATGTCATAATGGTCGTCATGGCGACGGTGATGTCATAATGGTCGTCATGGCAATGGTGATGTCATAATGGTCGTCATGGCAATGGTGATGTCATAATGGTCGTCATGGCGACGATGATGTCAGTATGGTGGTCAAGGCTTTGGTGATGTCATAATGGTCGTCACAGCGACGATGATGTCATAATGGTCGTCACGGCGACGGTGATGTCATAATGGTCGTCATGGCGACGATGATGTCATACTGGTCGTCATGGCGACGGTGTTGCCATAATGGTCGTCATGGCGGCGATGATGTCATAATGGTCGTCATGGCGACGATGATGTCATAATGGTCGTCATGGCGACGATGACATCATAATGGTCGTCATTGCGACGATGATGTAATAATGGTCGTCATGGCGACGGTGATGTCATAATGGTCGTCATGGCGACGATGACGTCATAATCGTTGTCATGGCGACGATGTTGCCATAATGGTCGTCATGGCGACGATGATGTCATAATGGTTGTCATGGCGACGGTGATGTCATAATGGTCGTCATGGCAATGGTGATGTCAGAATGGTCGTCATGGCGACGATGATGTCAGTATGGTGGTCATGGCTTTGGTGATGTCATAATGGTCGTCATGGCGACGATGATGTCATAATGGTCGTCATGGCGACGATGATGTCAATATGGTTGTCATGGCTTTGGTGATGTCATAATGGTCGTCATGGCGACGGTGATGTCATAATGGTCGTCATGGCGACGATGATGTCATAATGGTCGTCATGGCGACGATGATGTCATAATGGTCGTCACGGCGGCGGTAATGTCATAATTGTCGTCATGGCGATGGTGTTGCCATAATGGTCGTCATGGCGACGATGATGTCATAATGGTCGTCATGGCGACGATGATGTCATAATGGTCGTCATGGCGACGATAACGTCATAATGGTAGTCATGGCGACGATGATGTCATAATGGTCGTCATGGCGACGATGATGTCATACTGGTCGTCATGGCGACGGTATTGCCATAATTGTCGTCATGGCGACGATGATGTCATAATGGTCGTCATGGCGACGGTGTTGCCATAATGGTCGTCATGTCGACGATGATGTCATAATGATCGTCATGGCGACGGTGATGTCATAATGGTCGTCATGGCGACGATGTTCTATTAATGGTCGTCATGGCGAAGATGATGTCATAATGGTCATCATGGCGACGATGATGTCATAATGGTCTTCATGGCGACGATGATGTCATAATGGTCGTCATGGCGACGATGATGTCATAATGGTCGTCATGGCGACGGTGATGTCATAATAGTCGTCATGGTGACGATGATGTCAGTATGGTGGTCATGGCTTTGGTGATGTCATAATGGTCGTCATGGCGACGGTGTTGCCATAATGGTCGTCATGGCGACGATGATGTCATAATGGTCGTCATGGCGACGATGATGTCAGTATGGTGGTCATGGCTTTGGCGATGTCATAATGGTCGTCATGGCGACGGTGATGTCATAATGGTCGTCATGTCAATGGTGATGTCAGAATGGTCGTCATGGCGACGATGATGTCAGTATGGTGGTCATGGCTTTGGTGATGTCATAATGGTCGTCATGGCGACGATGATGTTATAATGGTCGTCATGACGACGATGATGTCAATATGGTTGTCATGGCTTTGGTGATGTCATAATGGTCGTCATGGCGACAATGATGTCATAATGGTCGTCACGGCGACGATGATGTCATAATGGTCGTCACGGCGGCGGTAATGTCATAATTGTCGTCATGGCGACGATGATGTCATATTGTCGTCATGGCGACGGTGTTGCCATAATGGTCGTCATGGCGACGATGATGTCATAATGGTCATCATGGCGACGCTGACGTCATAATGGTCGTCATGGCGACGATGACGTCATAATGGTCGTCATGGCGACGATGATGTCATAATGGTCGTCATGGCGACGATGATGTCATACTGGTCGTCATGGCGACGGTGTTGCCATAATGGTCGTCATGGCGACGATGATGTCATAATGGTCGTCATGCCGACGATGATGTCATAATGGTCGTCATGGCGACGGTGTTGTCATAATGGTCGTCATGGCGACGGTGATGTCATGATGGTCGTCATGCCGACGATCATGTCAGTATGGTGGTCATGGCTTTGGTGATGTCATAATGGTCGTCATGGCGACGATGATGTCATAATGGTCGTCATAGCGATGATGATGTCATAATGGTCGTCATGGCGACGATGATGTCAGTATGGTGGTCATGGCTTTGGTGATGTCATAATGGTTGTCATGGCGACGGTGATGTCATAATGGTCGTCATGGCGACGATGATGTCATAATGGTCGTCATGGTGACGATGATGTCATAATGGTCGTCATGGCGACGATGACGTCATAATGGTCGTCATGGCGACGATGACGTCATAATGGTCGTCATGGCGACGATGTTGTCATAATGGTCGTCATGGCGATGATGATGTCATACTGGTCGTCATGGCGACGGTGTTGCCATAATGGTCGTCATGGCGACGATGATGTCATAATGGTCGTCATGGCGACGATGATGTCAATATGGTTGTCATGGCTTTGGTGATGTCATAATGGTCGTCATGGCGACGGTGATGTCATAATGTTCGTCACGGCGACGATGATGTCATAATGATCGTCACGGCGACGATGATGTCATAATGGTCGTCACGGCGACGGTGATGTCATAATGGTTGTCATGGCGACGATAACGTCATAATGGTCGTTATGGCGACGATGATGTCATAATGGTCGTCATGGCGACGATGATGTCAGTATGGTGGTCATGGCTTTGGTGATGTCATAATGGTCGTCATGGCGACGGTGATGTCATAATGGTCGTCATGGCAATGGTGATGTCAGAATGGTCGTCATGGCGACGATGATGTCAGTATGGTGGTCATGGCTTTGGTGATGTCATAATGGTCGTCATGGCGACGATGATGTCAATATGGTTGTCATGGCTTTGGTGATGTCATAATGGTCGTCATGGTGACGGTGATGTCATAATGGTCGTCATGGCGACGATGATGTCATAATGGTCGTCACGGCGACGATGTCATAATGGTCGTCACGGCGGCGGTAATGTCATAATTGTCGTCATGGCGACGGTGTTGCCATAATGGTCGTCATGGCGACGATGATGTCATAATGGTCGTTAAGGTGACGGTGATGTCATAATGGTCGTCATGGCGACGATGATGTCATAATGGTCGTAATGGCGACGATGATGTCAGTATGGTGGTCATGGCTTTGGTGATGTCATAATGGTCGTCATGGCGACGGTGATGTCATAATGGTCGTCATGGCAATGGTGATGTCAGAATGGTCGTCATGGCGACGATGATGTCAGTATGGTGGTCATGGCTTTGGTGATGTCATAATGGTCGTCATGGCGACGATGATGTCATAATGGTCGTCATGGCGACGATGATGTCAATATGGCTGTCATGGCTTTGGTGATGTCATAATGGTCGTCATGGCGACGGTGATGTCATAATGGTCGTCATGGCGACGATGATGTCATAATGGTCGTCACGGCGACGATGATGTCATAATGGTCGTCACGGCGACGGTGATGTCATAAGGGTCGTCATGGCGAGGATGATGTCATACTGGTCGTCATGGCGACGGTGTTGCCATAATGGTCGTCATGGCGACGATGATGTCATAATGGTCGTCATGGCGACGATGATGTCATAATGGTCGTCATGGCGACGATGACGTCATAATGGTCGTCATGGCGACGATGATGTCATAATGGTCGTCATGGCGACGATGATGTCATACTGGTCGTCATGGCGACGGTATTGCCATAATAGTCGTCATGGCGACGATGATGTCATAATGGTCGTCATACCGACGATGATGTCATAATGGTCGTCATGGCGACGGTGTTGCCATAATGGTCGTCATGTCGACGATGATGTCATAATAGTCGTCATGGCGACGATGATGTCATAATGGTCGTCATGCCGACGATGATGTCATAATGGTCGTCATGGCGACGGTGTTGCCATAATGGTCGTCATGGCGACGATGATGTCATAATGGTCGTCATGGCGACGATGATGTCATAATGGTCGTCATGGCGACGATGATGTCATAATGGTGGTCATGGCTTTGGTGATGTCATAATGGTCGTCATGGCGACGGTGATGTCATAATGGTCATCATGGCAATGGTGATGTCATAATGGTCGTCATGGCGACGATGATGTCAGTATGGTGGTCAAGGCTTTGGTGATGTCATAATGGTCGTCATGGCGACGATGATGTCATAATGGTCGTCATGGCGATGATGATGTCAATATGGTTGTCATGACTTTGGTGATGTCATAATGGTCGTCATGGCGACAGTGATGTCATAATAGTCGTCATGGCGATGATGATGTCATAATGGTCATCATGGCGACGATGACGTCATAATGGTCGTCATGGCGACGATGACGTCATAATGGTCGTCATGGCGACGATGATGTCATAATGGTCGTCATGGCGACGATGATGTCATACTGGTCGTCATGGCGACGATGATGTCATACTGGTCGTCATGGCGACGGTGTTGCCATAATGGTCGTCATGCCGACGATGATGTCATAATGGTCGTCATGCCGACGATGATGTCATAATGGTCGTCATGGCGACGGTGTTGCCATAATGGTCGTCATGGCGACGATGATGTCATAATGGTCGTCATGGCAACGATGATGTCATAATGGTCGTCATGGCGACGATGATGTCAGTATGGTGGTCATTGCTTTGGTGATGTCATAATGGTCGTCATGGCGACGGTGATGTCATAATAGTCGTCATGGCAATGGTGATGTCATACTGGTCGTCATGGCGACGGTGTTGCCATAATGGTCGTCATTTCGACGATGATGTCATAATGGTTGTCATGCCGACGATGATGTCATAATGGTCGTCATGGCGACGGTGTTGTCATAATGGTCGTCATGGCGACGATGATGTCATAATGGTCGTCATGGCGACGATGATGTCATAATGGTCGTCATGGCGACAATGATGTCATAATGGTCGTCATGGCGACAATGATGTCATAATGGTCGTCATGGCGACGATGATGTCATAATGGTCGTCATGGCGACGATGATGTCAATATGGTTGTCATGGCTTTGGTGATGTCATAATGGTCGTCATGGCGACGGTGATGTCATAATGGTCGTCATGGCGACGATGATGTCATAATGGTCGTCACAGCGACGATGATGTCATAATGGTCGTCACGGCGACGGTGATGTCATAATGGTCGTCATGGCGACGATGATGTCATACTGGTCGTCATGGCGACGGTGTTGCCATAATGGTCGTCATGACGACGATGATGTCATAATGGTCGTCATGGCGACGATGACGTCATAATGGTCGTCATTGCGACGATGATGTAATAATGGTCGTCATGGCGACGATGATGTCATAATGGTCGTCATGGCGACGATGACGTCATAATGGTCGTCATTGCGACGATGATGTAATAATGGTCGTCATGGCAACGATGATGTCATAATAGTCGTCATGGCAATGGTGATGTCATACTGGTCGTCATGGCGACGGTGTTGCCATAATGGTCGTCATTTCGACGATGATGTCATAATGGTTGTCATGCCGACGATGATGTCATAATGGTCGTCATGGCGACGGTGTTGTCATAATGGTCGTCATGGCGACGATGATGTCATAATGGTCGTCATGGCGACGATGATGTCATAATGGTCGTCATGGCGACAATGATGTCATAATGGTCGTCATGGCGACAATGATGTCATAATGGTCGTCATGGCGACGATGATGTCATAATGGTCGTCATGGCGACGATGATGTCAATATGGTTGTCATGGCTTTGGTGATGTCATAATGGTCGTCATGGCGACAGTGATGTCATAATAGTCGTCATGGCGACGATGATGTCATAATGGTCATCATGGCGACGATGACGTCATAATGGTCGTCATGGCGACGATGACGTCATAATGGTCGTCATGGCGACGATGATGTCAATATGGTTGTCATGGCTTTGGTGATGTCATAATGGTCGTCATGGCGACGGTGATGTCATAATGGTCGTCATGGCGACGATGATGTCATAATGGTCGTCACAGCGACGATGATGTCATAATGGTCGTCACGGCGACGGTGATGTCATAATGGTCGTCATGGCGACGATGATGTCATACTGGTCGTCATGGCGACGGTGTTGCCATAATGGTCGTCATGACGACGATGATGTCATAATGGTCGTCATGGCGACGATGACGTCATAATGGTCGTCATTGCGACGATGATGTAATAATGGTCGTCATGGCGACGATGATGTCATAATGGTCGTCATGGCGACGATGACGTCATAATGGTCGTCATTGCGACGATGATGTAATAATGGTCGTCATGGCAACGATGATGTCATAATAGTCGTCATGGCAATGGTGATGTCATACTGGTCGTCATGGCGACGGTGTTGCCATAATGGTCGTCATTTCGACGATGATGTCATAATGGTTGTCATGCCGACGATGATGTCATAATGGTCGTCATGGCGACGGTGTTGTCATAATGGTCGTCATGGCGACGATGATGTCATAATGGTCGTCATGGCGACGATGATGTCATAATGGTCGTCATGGCGACAATGATGTCATAATGGTCGTCATGGCGACAATGATGTCATAATGGTCGTCATGGCGACGATGATGTCATAATGGTCGTCATGGCGACGATGATGTCAATATGGTTGTCATGGCTTTGGTGATGTCATAATGGTCGTCATGGCGACAGTGATGTCATAATAGTCGTCATGGCGACGATGATGTCATAATGGTCATCATGGCGACGATGACGTCATAATGGTCGTCATGGCGACGATGACGTCATAATGGTCGTCATGGCGACGATGATGTCATAATGGTCGTCATGGCGACGATGATGTCATACTGGTCGTCATGGCGACGATGATGTCATACTGGTCGTCATGGCGACGGTGTTGCCATAATGGTCGTCATGCCGACGATGATGTCATAATGGTCGTCATGCCGACGATGATGTCATAATGGTTGTCATGGCGACGGTGTTGCCATAATGGTCGTCATGGCGACGATGATGTCATAATGGTCGTCATGGCAACGATGATGTCATAATGGTCGTCATGGCGACGATGATGTCAGTATGGTGGTCATTGCTTTGGTGATGTCATAATGGTCGTCATGGCGACGGTGATGTCATAATAGTCGTCATGGCAATGGTGATGTCATACTGGTCGTCATGGCGACGGTGTTGCCATAATGGTCGTCATGGCGACGATGATGTCATAATGGTCGTCACAGCGACGATGATGTCATAATGGTCGTCACGGCGACGGTGATGTCATAATGGTCGTCATGGCGACGATGATGTCATACTGGTCGTCATGGCGACGGTGTTGCCATAATGGTCGTCATGGCGACGATGATGTCATAATGGTCATCATGACGACGATGATGTCATAATGGTCGTCATGGCGACGATGACGTCATAATGGTCGTCATTGCGACGATGATGTAATAATGGTCGTCATGGCGACGATAATATCATACTGGTCGTCATGGCGACGGTGTTGCCATAATGGTCGTCATGGCGACGATGATGTCATAATGGTCGTCATGGCGACGGTGATGTCATAATGGTCGTTATGGCGACGATGATGTCATAATGGTCGTCATGGCGACGATGACGTCATAATGGTCGTCATGGCGACGATGACGTCATAATGGTCGTCATGGCGACGATGATGTCATAATGGTCGTCATGGCGACGATGATGTCATACTGGTCGTCATGGCGACGATGATGTCATACTGGTCGTCATGGCGACGGTGTTGCCATAATGGTCGTCATGCCGACGATGATGTCATAATGGTCGTCATGCCGACGATGATGTCATAATGGTCGTCATGGCGACGGTGTTGCCATAATGGTCGTCATGGCGACGATGATGTCATAATGGTCGTCATGGCAACGATGATGTCATAATGGTCGTCATGGCGACGATGATGTCAGTATGGTGGTCATTGCTTTGGTGATGTCATAATGGTCGTCATGGCGACGGTGATGTCATAATAGTCGTCATGGCAATGGTGATGTCATACTGGTCGTCATGGCGACGGTGTTGCCATAATGGTCGTCATTTCGACGATGATGTCATAATGGTTGTCATGCCGACGATGATGTCATAATGGTCGTCATGGAGACGGTGTTGTCATAATGGTCGTCATGGCGACGATGATGTCATAATGGTCGTCATGGCGACGATGATGTCATAATGGTCGTCATGGCGACAATGATGTCATAATGGTCGTCATGGCGACAATGATGTCATAATGGTCGTCATGGCGACGATGATGTCATAATGGTCGTCATGGCGACGATGATGTCAATATGGTTGTCATGGCTTTGGTGATGTCATAATGGTCGTCATGGCGACGATGATGTCATAATGGTCGTCATGGCGAAGATGATGTCATAATGGTCGTCATGGCGACGATGATGTCATAATGGTCGTCATGGCGACGATGATGTCATAATGGTCGTCATGGCGACGGTGATGTCATAATAGTCGTCATGGCGACGATGATGTCATAATGGTCGTCATGCCGACGATGATGTCATAATGGTCGTCATGGCGACGGTGTTGCCATAATGGTCGTCATGGCGACGATGATGTCATAATGGTTGTCATGCCGACGATGATGTCATAATGGTCGTCATGGCGACGGTGTTGTCATAATGGTCGTCATGGCGACGATGATGTCATAATGGTCGTCATGGCGACGATGATGTCATAATGGTCGTCATGGCGACAATGATGTCATAATGGTCGTCATGGCGACAATGATGTCATAATGGTCGTCATGGCGACGATGATGTCATAATGGTCGTCATGGCGACGATGATGTCATAATGGTCGTCATGGCGACGATGATGTCAATATGGTTGTCATGGCTTTGGTGATGTCATAATGGTCGTCATGGCGACAGTGATGTCATAATAGTCGTCATGGCGACGATGATGTCATAATGGTCATCATGGCGACGATGACGTCATAATGGTCGTCATGGCGACGATGACGTCATAATGGTCGTCATGGCGACGATGATGTCATAATGGTCGTCATGGCGACGATGATGTCATACTGGTCGTCATGGCGACGATGATGTCATACTGGTCGACATGGCGACGGTGTTGCCATAATGGTCGTCATGCCGACGATGATGTCATAATGGTCGTCATGCCGACGATGATGTCATAATGGTTGTCATGGCGACGGTGTTGCCATAATGGTCGTCATGGCGACGATGATGTCATAATGGTCGTCATGGCAACGATGATGTCATAATGGTCGTCATGGCGACGATGATGTCAGTATGGTGGTCATTGCTTTGGTGATGTCATAATGGTCGTCATGGCGACGGTGATGTCATAATAGTCGTCATGGCAATGGTGATGTCATACTGGTCGTCATGGCGACGGTGTTGCCATAATGGTCGTCATTTCGACGATGATGTCATAATGGTTGTCATGGCGACGATGATGTCATAATGGTCGTCATGGCGACGATGATGTCATAATGGTCGTCATGGCGACGATGATGTCATAATGGTCGTCATGGCGACAATGATGTCATAATGGTCGTCATGGCGATGATGATGTCATAATGGTCGTCATGGCGACGATGATGTCAATATGGTTGTCATGGCTTTGGTGATGTCATAATGGTCGTCATGGCGACGGTGATGTCATAATGGTCGTCATGGCGACGATGACGTCATAATGGACGTCACAGCGACGATGATGTCATAATGGTCGTCACGGCGACGGTGATGTCATAATGGTCGTCATGGCGACGATGATGTCATACTGGTCGTCATGGCGACGGTGTTGCCATAATGGTCGTCATGGCGACGATGATGTCATAATGGTCATCATGACGACGATGATGTCATAATGGTCGTCATGGCGACGATGACGTCATAATGGTCGTCATTGCGACGATGATGTAATAATGGTCGTCATGGCGACGATAATATCATACTGGTCGTCATGGCGACGGTGTTGCCATAATGGTCGTCATGGCGACGATGATGTCATAATGGTCGTCATGGCGACGGTGATGTCATAATGGTCGTTATGGCGACGATGATGTCATAATGGTCGTCATGGCGACGATGACGTCATAATGGTCGTCATGGCGACGATGATGTCATAATGGTCGTCATGGCGACGATGATGTCATACTGGTCGTCATGGCGACGATGATGTCATACTGGTCGTCATGGCGACGGTGTTGCCATAATGGTCGTCATGCCGACGATGATGTCATAATGGTCGTCATGCCGACGATGATGTCATAATGGTCGTCATGGCGACGGTGTTGCCATAATGGTCGTCATGGCGACGATGATGTCATAATGGTCGTCATGGCAACGATGATGTCATAATGGTCGTCATGGCGACGATGATGTCAGTATGGTGGTCATTGCTTTGGTGATGTCATAATGGTCGTCATGGCGACGGTGATGTCATAATAGTCGTCATGGCAATGGTGATGTCATACTGGTCGTCATGGCG
This sequence comes from Phyllobates terribilis, assembly GCF_046119375.1. Lineage (NCBI taxonomy): Eukaryota > Metazoa > Chordata > Amphibia > Anura > Dendrobatidae > Phyllobates > Phyllobates terribilis. The sequence continues at coordinate 4,129,811 of NW_027362911.1, forward strand.
ACGGTGTTGCCATAATGGTCGTCATTTCGACGATGATGTCATAATGGTTGTCATGCCGACGATGATGTCATAATGGTCGTCATGGAGACGGTGTTGTCATAATGGTCGTCATGGCGACGATGATGTCATAATGGTCGTCATGGCGACGATGATGTCATAATGGTCGTCATGGCGACAATGATGTCATAATGGTCGTCATGGCGACAATGATGTCATAATGGTCGTCATGGCGACGATGATGTCATAATGGTCGTCATGGCGACGATGATGTCAATATGGTTGTCATGGCTTTGGTGATGTCATAATGGTCGTCATGGCGACGATGATGTCATAATGGTCGTCATGGCGAAGATGATGTCATAATGGTCGTCATGGCGACGATGATGTCATAATGGTCGTCATGGCGACGATGATGTCATAATGGTCGTCATGGCGACGGTGATGTCATAATAGTCGTCATGGCGACGATGATGTCATAATGGTCGTCATGCCGACGATGATGTCATAATGGTCGTCATGGCGACGGTGTTGCCATAATGGTCGTCATGGCGACGATGATGTCATAATGGTCGTCATGGCGACGATGATGTCATAATGGTCGTCATGGCGACGATGATGTCATAATGGTGGTCATGGCGACGGTGATGTCATAATGGTCGTCATGGCGACGGTGATGTCATAATGGTCGTCATGGCAATGGTGATGTCATAATGGTCGTCATGGCAATGGTGATGTCATAATGGTCGTCATGGCGACGATGATGTCAGTATGGTGGTCAAGGCTTTGGTGATGTCATAATGGTCGTCATGGCGACGATGATGTCATAATGGTCGTCATGGCGATGATGATGTCAATATGGTTGTCATAACTTTGGTGATGTCATAATGGTCGTCATGGCGACAGTGATGTCATAATAGTCGTCATGGCGACGATGATGTCATAATGGTCATCATGGCGACGATGACGTCATAATGGTCGTCATTGCGACGATGACGTCATAATGGTCGTCATGGCGACGATGATGTCATAATGGTCGTCATGGCGACGATGATGTCATACTGGTCGTCATGGCGACGATGATGTCATACTGGTCGTCATGGCGACGGTGTTGCCATAATGGTCGTCATGCCGACGATGATGTCATAATGGTCGTCATGCCGACGATGATGTCATAATGGTCGTCATGGCGACGGTGTTGCCATAATGGTCGTCATGGCGACGATGATGTCATAATGGTCGTCATGGCAACGATGATGTCATAATGGTCGTCATGGCGACGATGATGTCAGTATGGAGGTCATTGCTTTGGTGATGTCATAATGGTCGTCATGGCGACGGTGATGTCATAATAGTCGTCATGGCAATGGTGATGTCATACTGGTCGTCATGGCGACGGTGTTGCCATAATGGTCGTCATTTCGACGATGATGTCATAATGGTTGTCATGCCGACGATGATGTCATAATGGTCGTCATGGCGACGGTGTTGTCATAATGGTCGTCATGGCGACGATGATGTCATAATGGTCGTCATGGCGACGATGATGTCATAATGGTCGTCATGGCGACAATGATGTCATAATGGTCGTCATGGCGACGATGATGTCATAATGGTCGTCATGGCGACGATGATGTCATAATGGTCGTCATGGCGACGATGATGTCAATATGGTTGTCATGGCTTTGGTGATGTCATAATGGTCGTCATGGCGACAGTGATGTCATAATAGTCGTCATGGCGACGATGATGTCATAATGGTCATCATGGCGACGATGACGTCATAATGGTCGTCATGGCGACGATGACGTCATAATGGTCGTCATGGCGACGATGATGTCATAATGGTCGTCATGGCGACGATGATGTCATACTGGTCGTCATGGCGACGATGATGTCATACTGGTCGTCATGGCGACGGTGTTGCCATAATGGTCGTCATGCCGACGATGATGTCATAATGGTCGTCATGCCGACGATGATGTCATAATGGTTGTCATGGCGACGGTGTTGCCATAATGGTCGTCATGGCGACGATGATGTCATAATGGTCGTCATGGCAACGATGATGTCATAATGGTCGTCATGGCGACGATGATGTCAGTATGGTGGTCATTGCTTTGGTGATGTCATAATGGTCGTCATGGCGACGGTGATGTCATAATAGTCGTCATGGCAATGGTGATGTCATACTGGTCGTCATGGCGACGGTGTTGCCATAATGGTCGTCATGGCGACGATGATGTCATAATGGTCGTCACAGCGACGATGATGTCATAATGGTCGTCACGGCGACGGTGATGTCATAATGATCGTCATGGCGACGATGATGTCATACTGGTCGTCATGGCGACGGTGTTGCCATAATAGTCGTCATGGCGACGATGATGTCATAATGGTCATCATGACGACGATGACGTCATAATGGTCGTCATGGCGACGATGACGTCATAATGGTCGTCATTGCGACGATGATGTAATAATGGTCGTCATGGCGACGATAATATCATACTGGTCGTCATGGCGACGGTGTTGCCATAATGGTCGTCATGGCGACGATGATGTCATAATGGTCGTCATGGCGACGGTGATGTCATAATGGTCGTTATGGCGACGATGATGTCATAATGGTCGTCATGGCGACGATGACGTCATAATGGTCGTCATGGCGACGATGATGTCATAATGGTCGTCATGGCGACGATGATGTCATACTGGTCGTCATGGCGACGATGATGTCATACTGGTCGTCATGGCGACGATGTTGCCATAATGGTCGTCATGCCGACGATGATGTCATAATGGTCGTCATGCCGACGATGATGTCATAATGGTCGTCATGGCGACGGTGTTGCCATAATGGTCGTCATGGCGACGATGATGTCATAATGGTCGTCATGGCAACGATGATGTCATAATGGTCGTCATGGCGACGATGATGTCAGTATGGTGGTCATTGCTTTGGTGATGTCATAATGGTCGTCATGGCGACGGTGATGTCATAATAGTCGTCATGGCAATGGTGATGTCATACTGGTCGTCATGGCGACGGTGTTGCCATAATGGTCGTCATTTCGACGATGATGTCATAATGGTTGTCATGGCGACGATGATGTCATAATGGTCGTCATGGCGACGGTGTTGCCATAATGGTCGTCATGGCGACGATGATGTCATAATGGTCGTCATGGCAACGATGATGTCATAATGGTCGTCATGGCGACGATGATGTCAGTATGGTGGTCATTGCTTTGGTGATGTCATAATGGTCGTCATGGCGACGGTGATGTCATAATAGTCGTCATGGCAATGGTGATGTCATACTGGTCGTCATGGCGACGGTGTTGCCATAATGGTCGTCATTTCGACGATGATGTCATAATGGTTGTCATGCCGACGATGATGTCATAATGGTCGTCATGGAGACGGTGTTGTCATAATGGTCGTCATGGCGACGATGATGTCATAATGGTCGTCATGGCGACGATGATGTCATAATGGTCGTCATGGCGACAATGATGTCATAATGGTCGTCATGGCGACAATGATGTCATAATGGTCGTCATGGCGACGATGATGTCATAATGGTCGTCATGGCGACGATGATGTCAATATGGTTGTCATGGCTTTGGTGATGTCATAATGGTCGTCATGGCGACGATGATGTCATAATGGTCGTCATGGCGAAGATGATGTCATAATGGTCGTCATGGCGACGATGATGTCATAATGGTCGTCATGGCGACGATGATGTCATAATGGTCGTCATGGCGACGATGATGTCATAATGGTCGTCATGGCGACGGTGATGTCATAATAGTCGTCATGGCGACGATGATGTCATAATGGTCGTCATGCCGACGATGATGTCATAATGGTCGTCATGGCGGCGGTGTTGCCATAATGGTCGTCATGGCGACGATGATGTCATAATGGTCGTCATGGCGACGATGATGTCATAATGGTCGTCATGGCGACGATGATGTCATAATGGTGGTCATGGCTTTGGTGATGTCATAATGGTCGTCATGGCGACGGTGATGTCATAATGGTCGTCATGGCAATGGTGATGTCATAATGGTCGTCATGGCAATGGTGATGTCATAATGGTCGTCATGGCGACGATGACGTCATAATGGTCGTCATGGCGACGATGACGTCATAATGGTCGTCATTGCGACGATGATGTAATAATGGTCGTCATGGCGACGATAATATCATACTGGTCGTCATGGCGACGGTGTTGCCATAATGGTCGTCATGGCGACGATGATGTCATAATGGTCGTCATGGCGACGGTGATGTCATAATGGTCGTCATGGCGACGATGATGTCATAATGGTCGTCATGGCGACGATGATGTCAGTATGGTGGTCATGGCTTTGGTGATGTCATAATGGTTGTCATGGCGATGGTGATGTCATAATGGTCGTCATGGAGAAGATGATGTCATAATGGTCGTCATGGTGACGATGACGTCATAATGGTCGTCATGGCGACGATGACGTCATAATGGTCGTCATGGCGACGATGACGTCATAATGGTTGTCATGGCGACGATGTTGTCATAATGGTCGTCATGGCGACGATGATGTCATACTGGTCGTCATGGCGACGATGATGTCATAATGGTCGTCATGGCGACGATGATGTCATAATGGTCGTCATGGCGACGGTGATGTCATAATAGTCGTCATGGCGACGATGATGTCATAATGGTCGTCATGCCGACGATGATGTCATAATGGTCGTCATGGCGACGGTGTTGCCATAATGGTCGTCATGGCGACGATGATGTCATAATGGTCGTCATGGCGACGATGATGTCATAATGGTCGTCATGGCGACGATGATGTCATAATGGTGGTCATGGCTTTGGTGATGTCATAATGGTCGTCATGGCGACGGTGATGTCATAATGGTCGTCATGGCAATGGTGATGTCATAATGGTCGTCATGGCAATGGTGATGTCATAATGGTCGTCATGGCGACGATGATGTCAGTATGGTGGTCAAGGCTTTGGTGATGTCATAATGGTCGTCATGGCGACGATGATGTCATAATGGTCGTCATGGCGATGATGATGTCAATATGGTTGTCATAACTTTGGTGATGTCATAATGGTCGTCATGGCGACAGTGATGTCATAATAGTCGTCATGGCGACGATGATGTCATAATGGTCATCATGGCGATGATGACGTCATAATGGTCGTCATTGCGACAATGACGTCATAATGGTCGTCATGGCGACGATGATGTCATAATGGTCGTCATGGCGACGATGATGTCATACTGGTCGTCATGGCGACGATGATGTCATACTGGTCGTCATGGCGACGATGATGTCATACTGGTCGTCATGGCGACGGTGTTGCCATAATGGTCGTCACAGCGACGATGATGTCATAATGGTCGTCACGGCGACGGTGATGTCATAATGGTCGTCATGGCGACGATGATGTCATACTGGTCGTCATGGCGACGGTGTTGCCATAATGGTCGTCATGGCGACGATGATGTCATAATGGTCATCATGGCGACGATGATGTCATAATGGTCGTCATGGCGACGATGACGTCATAATGGTCGTCATGGCGACGATGACGTCATAATGGTCGTCATTGCGACGATGATGTAATAATGGTCGTCATGGCGACGATAATATCATACTGGTCGTCATGGCGACGGTGTTGCCATAATGGTCGTCATGGCGACGATGATGTCATAATGGTCGTCATGGCGACGGTGATGTCATAATGGTCGTCATAGCGACGATGATGTCATAATGGTCGTCATGGCGACGATGATGTCAGTATGGTGGTCATGGCTTTGGTGATGTCATAATGGTTGTCATGGCGATGGTGATGTCATAATGGTCGTCATGGCGACGATGATGTCATAATGGTCGTCATGGTGACGATGATGTCATAATGGTCGTCATGGCGACGATGACGTCATAATGGTCGTCATGGCGACGATGACGTCATAATGGTTGTCATGGCGACGATGTTGTCATAATGGTCGTCATGGCGACGATGATGTCATACTGGTCGTCATGGCGACGATGATGTCATAATGGTCGTCATGGCGACGATGATGTCATAATGGTCGTCATGGCGACGGTGATGTCATAATAGTCGTCATGGCGACGATGATGTCATAATGGTCGTCATGCCGACGATGATGTCATAATGGTCGTCATGGCGACGGTGTTGCCATAATGGTCGTCATGGCGACGATGATGTCATAATGGTCGTCATGGCGACGATGATGTCATAATGGTCGTCATGGCGACGATGATGTCATAATGGTGGTCATGGCTTTGGTGATGTCATAATGGTCGTCATGGCGACGGTGATGTCATAATGGTCGTCATGGCAATGGTGATGTCATAATGGTCGTCATGGCAATGGTGATGTCATAATGGTCGTCATGGCGACGATGATGTCAGTATGGTGGTCAAGGCTTTGGTGATGTCATAATGGTCGTCATGGCGACGATGATGTCATAATGGTCGTCATGGCGATGATGATGTCAATATGGTTGTCATAACTTTGGTGATGTCATAATGGTCGTCATGGCGACGATGATGTCATAATGGTCGTCATGGCGACGGTGATGTCATAATGGTCGTTATGGCGACGATGATGTCATAATGGTCGTCATGGCGACGATGACGTCATAATGGTCGTCATGGCGACGATGATGTCATAATGGTCGTCATGGCGACGATGATGTCATACTGGTCGTCATGGCGACGATGATGTCATACTGGTCGTCATGGCGACGGTGTTGCCATAATGGTCGTCATGCCGACGATGATGTCATAATGGTCGTCATGCCGACGATGATGTCATAATGGTCGTCATGGCGACGGTGTTGCCATAATGGTCGTCATGGCGACGATGATGTCATAATGGTCGTCATGGCAACGATGATGTCATAATGGTCGTCATGGCGACGATGATGTCAGTATGGTGGTCATTGCTTTGGTGATGTCATAATGGTCGTCATGGCGACGGTGATGTCATAATAGTCGTCATGGCAATGGTGATGTCATACTGGTCGTCATGGCGACGGTGTTGCCATAATGGTCGTCATTTCGACGATGATGTCATAATGGTTGTCATGGCGACGATGATGTCATAATGGTCGTCATGGCGACGGTGTTGCCATAATGGTCGTCATGGCGACGATGATGTCATAATGGTCGTCATGGCAACGATGATGTCATAATGGTCGTCATGGCGACGATGATGTCAGTATGGTGGTCATTGCTTTGGTGATGTCATAATGGTCGTCATGGCGACGGTGATGTCATAATAGTCGTCATGGCAATGGTGATGTCATACTGGTCGTCATGGCGACGGTGTTGCCATAATGGTCGTCATTTCGACGATGATGTCATAATGGTTGTCATGCCGACGATGATGTCATAATGGTCGTCATGGAGACGGTGTTGTCATAATGGTCGTCATGGCGACGATGATGTCATAATGGTCGTCATGGCGACGATGATGTCATAATGGTCGTCATGGCGACAATGATGTCATAATGGTCGTCATGGCGACAATGATGTCATAATGGTCGTCATGGCGACGATGATGTCATAATGGTCGTCATGGCGACGATGATGTCAATATGGTTGTCATGGCTTTGGTGATGTCATAATGGTCGTCATGGCGACGATGATGTCATAATGGTCGTCATGGCGAAGATGATGTCATAATGGTCGTCATGGCGACGATGATGTCATAATGGTCGTCATGGCGACGATGATGTCATAATGGTCGTCATGGCGACGATGATGTCATAATGGTCGTCATGGCGACGGTGATGTCATAATGGTCGTCATGGCGACGATGATGTCATAATGGTCGTCATGCCGACGATGATGTCATAATGGTCGTCATGGCGACGGTGTTGCCATAATGGTCGTCATGGCGACGATGATGTCATAATGGTCGTCATGGCGACGATGATGTCATAATGGTCGTCATGGCGACGATGATGTCATAATGGTGGTCATGGCTTTGGTGATGTCATAATGGTCGTCATGGCGACGGTGATGTCATAATGGTCGTCATGGCAATGGTGATGTCATAATGGTCGTCATGGCAATGGTGATGTCATAATGGTCGTCATGGCGACGATGACGTCATAATGGTCGTCATGGCGACGATGACGTCATAATGGTCGTCATTGCGACGATGATGTAATAATGGTCGTCATGGCGACGATAATATCATACTGGTCGTCATGGCGACGGTGTTGCCATAATGGTCGTCATGGCGACGATGATGTCATAATGGTCGTCATGGCGACGGTGATGTCATAATGGTCGTCATGGCGACGATGATGTCATAATGGTCGTCATGGCGACGATGATGTCAGTATGGTGGTCATGGCTTTGGTGATGTCATAATGGTTGTCATGGCGATGGTGATGTCATAATGGTCGTCATCGCGACGATGATGTCATAATGGTCGTCATGGTGACGATGACGTCATAATGGTCGTCATGGCGACGATGACGTCATAATGGTCGTCATGGCGACGATGACGTCATAATGGTTGTCATGGCGACGATGTTGTCATAATGGTCGTCATGGCGACGATGATGTCATACTGGTCGTCATGGCGACGATGATGTCATAATGGTCGTCATGGCGACGATGATGTCATAATGGTCGTCATGGCGACGGTGATGTCATAATAGTCGTCATGGCGACGATGATGTCATAATGGTCGTCATGCCGACGATGATGTCATAATGGTCGTCATGGCGACGGTGTTGCCATAATGGTCGTCATGGCGACGATGATGTCATAATGGTCGTCATGGCGACGATGATGTCATAATGGTCGTCATGGCGACGATGATGTCATAATGGTGGTCATGGCTTTGGTGATGTCATAATGGTCGTCATGGCGACGGTGATGTCATAATGGTCGTCATGGCAATGGTGATGTCATAATGGTCGTCATGGCAATGGTGATGTCATAATGGTCGTCATGGCGACGATGATGTCAGTATGGTGGTCAAGGCTTTGGTGATGTCATAATGGTCGTCATGGCGACGATGATGTCATAATGGTCGTCATGGCGATGATGATGTCAATATGGTTGTCATAACTTTGGTGATGTCATAATGGTCGTCATGGCGACAGTGATGTCATAATAGTCGTCATGGCGACGATGATGTCATAATGGTCATCATGGCGATGATGACGTCATAATGGTCGTCATTGCGACGATGACGTCATAATGGTCGTCATGGCGACGATGATGTCATAATGGTCGTCATGGCGACGATGATGTCATACTGGTCGTCATGGCGACGATGATGTCATACTGGTCGTCATGGCGACGATGATGTCATACTGGTCGTCATGGCGACGGTGTTGCCATAATGGTCGTCACAGCGACGATGATGTCATAATGGTCGTCACGGCGACGTTGATGTCATAATGGTCGTCATGGCGACGATGATGTCATACTGGTCGTCATGGCGACGGTGTTGCCATAATGGTCGTCATGGCGACGATGATGTCATAATGGTCATCATGGCGACGATGATGTCATAATGGTCGTCATGGCGACGATGACGTCATAATGGTCGTCATGGCGACGATGACGTCATAATGGTCGTCATTGCGACGATGATGTAATAATGGTCGTCATGGCGACGATAATATCATACTGGTCGTCATGGCGACGGTGTTGCCATAATGGTCGTCATGGCGACGATGATGTCATAATGGTCGTCATGGCGACGGTGATGTCATAATGGTCGTCATAGCGACGATGATGTCATAATGGTCGTCATGGCGACGATGATGTCAGTATGGTGGTCATGGCTTTGGTGATGTCATAATGGTTGTCATGGCGATGGTGATGTCATAATGGTCGTCATGGCGACGATGATGTCATAATGGTCGTCATGGTGACGATGACGTCATAATGGTCGTCATGGCGACGATGACGTCATAATGGTCGTCATGGCGACGATGACGTCATAATGGTTGTCATGGCGACGATGTTGTCATAATGGTCGTCATGGCGACAATGATGTCATACTGGTCGTCATGGCGACGATGATGTCATAATGGTCGTCATGGCGACGATGATGTCATAATGGTCGTCATGGCGACGGTGATGTCATAATAGTCGTCATGGCGACGATGATGTCATAATGGTCGTCATGCCGACGATGATGTCATAATGGTCGTCATGGCGACGGTGTTGCCATAATGGTCGTCATGGCGACGATGATGTCATAATGGTCGTCATGGCGACGATGATGTCATAATGGTCGTCATGGCGACGATGATGTCATAATGGTGGTCATGGCTTTGGTGATGTCATAATGGTCGTCATGGCGACGGTGATGTCATAATGGTCGTCATGGCAATGGTGATGTCATAATGGTCGTCATGGCGACAGTGATGTCATAATAGTCCTCATGGCGACGATGATGTCATAATGGTCATCATGGCGACGATGACGTCATAATGGTCGTCATTGCGACGATGACGTCATAATGGTCGTCATGGCGACGATGATGTCATAATGGTCGTCATGGCGACGATGATGTCATACTGGTCGTCATGGCGACGATGATGTCATACTGGTCGTCATGGCGACGATGATGTCATACTGGTCGTCATGGCGACGGTGTTGCCATAATGGTCGTCACAGCGACGATGATGTCATAATGGTCGTCACGGCGACGGTGATGTCATAATGGTCGTCATGGCGACGATGATGTCATACTGGTCGTCATGGCGACGGTGTTGCCATAATGGTCGTCATGGCGACGATGATGTCATAATGGTCATCATGGCGACGATGATGTCATAATGGTCGTCATGGCGACGATGACGTCATAATGGTCGTCATGGCGACGATGACGTCATAATGGTCGTCATTGCGACGATGATGTAATAATGGTCGTCATGGCGACGATAATATCATACTGGTCGTCATGGCGACGGTGTTGCCATAATGGTCGTCATGGCGACGATGATGTCATAATGGTCGTCATGGCGACGGTGATGTCATAATGGTCGTCATAGCGACGATGATGTCATAATGGTCGTCATGGCGACGATGATGTCAGTATGGTGGTCATGGCTTTGGTGATGTCATAATGGTTGTCATGGCGATGGTGATGTCATAATGGTCGTCATGGCGACGATGATGTCATAATGGTCGTCATGGTGACGATGATGTCATAATGGTCGTCATGGCGACGATGACGTCATAATGGTCGTCATGGCGACGATGACGTCATAATGGTTGTCATGGCGACGATGTTGTCATAATGGTCGTCATGGCGACGATGATGTCATACTGGTCGTCATGGCGACGATGATGTCATAATGGTCGTCATGGCGACGATGATGTCATAATGGTCGTCATGGCGACGGTGATGTCATAATAGTCGTCATGGCGACGATGATGTCATAATGGTCGTCATGGCGACGATGATGTCATAATGGTCGTCATGGCGACGGTGTTGCCATAATGGTCGTCATGGCGACGATGATGTCATAATGGTCGTCATGGCGACGATGATGTCATAATGGTCGTCATGGCGACGATGATGTCATAATGGTGGTCATGGCTTTGGTGATGTCATAATGGTCGTCATGGCGACGGTGATGTCATAATGGTCGTCATGGCAATGGTGATGTCATAATGGTCGTCATGGCAATGGTGATGTCATAATGGTCGTCATGGCGACGATGATGTCAGTATGGTGGTCAAGGCTTTGGTGATGTCATAATGGTCGTCATGGCGACGATGATGTCATAATGGTCGTCATGGCGATGATGATGTCAATATGGTTGTCATAACTTTGGTGATGTCATAATGGTCGTCATGGCGACAGTGATGTCATAATAGTCGTCATGGCGACGATGATGTCATAATGGTCATCATGGCGACGATGACGTCATAATGGTCGTCATTGCGACGATGACGTCATAATGGTCGTCATGGCGACGATGATGTCATAATGGTCGTCATGGCGACGATGATGTCATACTGGTCGTCATGGCGACGATGATGTCATACTGGTCGTCATGGCGACGGTGTTGCCATAATGGTCGTCATGCCGACGATGATGTCATAATGGTCGTCATGCCGACGATGATGTCATAATGGTCGTCATGGCGACGGTGTTGCCATAATGGTCGTCATGGCGACGATGATGTCATAATGGTCGTCATGGCAACGATGATGTCATAATGGTCGTCATGGCGACGATGATGTCAGTATGGAGGTCATTGCTTTGGTGATGTCATAATGGTCGTCATGGCGACGGTGATGTCATAATAGTCGTCATGGCAATGGTGATGTCATGCTGGTCGTCATGGCGACGGTGTTGCCATAATGGTCGTCATTTCGACGATGATGTCATAATGGTTGTCATGCCGACGATGATGTCATAATGGTCGTCATGGCGACGGTGTTGTCATAATGGTCGTCATGGCGACGATGATGTCATAATGGTCGTCATGGCGACAATGATGTCATAAAGGTCGTCATGGCGACAATGATTTCATAATGGTCGTCATGGCGATGATGATGTCATAATGGTCGTCATGGCGACGATGATGTCAATATGGTTGTCATGGCGACGGTGATGTCATAATGGTCGTCATGGCGACGGTGATGTCATAATGGCCGTCACGGCGACGATGATGTCATAATGGTCGTCACAGCGACGATGATGTCATAATGGTCGTCACGGCGACGGTGATGTCATAATGGTCGTCATGGCGACGATGATGTCATACTGGTCGTCATGGCGACGGTGTTGCCATAATGGTCGTCATGGCGACGATGATGTCATAATGGTCATCATGGCGACGATGATGTCATAATGGTCGTCATGGCGACGATGACGTCATAATGGTCGTCATGGCGACGATGACGTCATAATGGTCGTCATTGCGACGATGATGTAATAATGGTCGTCATGGCGACGATAATATCATACTGGTCGTCATGGCGACGGTGTTGCCATAATGGTCGTCATGGCGACGATGATGTCATAATGGTCGTCATGGCGACGGTGATGTCATAATGGTCGTCATAGCGACGATGATGTCATAATGGTCGTCATGGTGACGATGATGTCAGTATGGTGGTCATGGCTTTGGTGATGTCATAATGGTTGTCATGGCGATGGTGATGTCATAATGGTCGTCATGGCGACGATGATGTCATAATGGTCGTCATGGTGACGATGATGTCATAATGGTCGTCATGGCGACGATGACGTCATAATGGTCGTCATGGCGACGATGACGTCATAATGGTTGTCATGGCGACGATGTTGTCATAATGGTCGTCGTGGCGACGATGATGTCATACTGGTCGTCATGGCGACGGTGTTGCCATAATGGTCGTCATGGCGACGATGATGTCATAATGGTCGTCATGGCGACGATGATGTCAATATGGTTGTCATGGCTTTGGTGATGTCATAATGGTCGTCATGGCGACGGTGATGTCATAATGGTCGTCATGGCGACGATGATGTCATAATGGTCGTCATGGCGACGATGATGTCAGTATGGTGGTCATGGCTTTGGTGATGTCATAATGGTCGTCATGGCGACGGTGATGTCATAATGGTCGTCATGGCAATGGTGATGTCAGAATGGTCGTCATGGCGACGATGATGTCAGTATGGTGGTCATGGCTTTGGTGATGTCATAATGGTCGTCATGGCGACGATGATGTCACAATGGTCGTCATGGCGACGATGATGTCAATATGGTTGTCATGGTTTTGGTGATGTCATAATGGTCGTGATGGCGACGGTGATGTCATAATGGTCGTCATGGCGACGATGATGTCATACTGGTCGTCATGGCGACGATGATGTCATAATGGTCGTCATGGCGACGATGATGTCATAATGGTCGTCATGGCGACGGTGATGTCATAATAGTCGTCATGGCGACGATGATGTCATAATGGTCGTCATGCCGACGATGATGTCATAATGGTCGTCATGGCGACGGTGTTGCCATAATGGTCGTCATGGCGACGATGATGTCATAATGGTCGTCATGGCGACGATGATGTCATAATGGTCGTCATGGCGACGATGATGTCATAATGGTGGTCATGGCTTTGGTGATGTCATAATGGTCGTCATGGCGACGGTGATGTCATAATGGTCGTCATGGCAATGGTGATGTCATAATGGTCGTCATGGCAATGGTGATGTCATAATGGTCGTCATGGCGACGATGATGTCAGTATGGTGGTCAAGGCTTTGGTGATGTCATAATGGTCGTCATGGCGACGATGATGTCATAATGGTCGTCATGGCGATGATGATGTCAATATGGTTGTCATAACTTTGGTGATGTCATAATGGTCGTCATGGCGACAGTGATGTCATAATAGTCGTCATGGCGACGATGATGTCATAATGGTCATCATGGCGACGATGACGTCATAATGGTCGTCATTGCGACGATGACGTCATAATTGTCGTCATGGCGACGATGATGTCATAATGGTCGTCATGGCGACGATGATGTCATACTGGTCGTCATGGCGACGATGATGTCATACTGGTCGTCATGGCGACGATGATGTCATACTGGTCGTCATGGCGACGGTGTTGCCATAATGGTCGTCACAGCGACGATGATGTCATAATGGTCGTCACGGCGACGGTGATGTCATAATGGTCGTCATGGCGACGATGATGTCATACTGGTCGTCATGGCGACGGTGTTGCCATAATGGTCGTCATGGCGACGATGATGTCATAATGGTCATCATGGCGACGATGATGTCATAATGGTCGTCATGGCGACGATGACGTCATAATGGTCGTCATGGCGACGATGACGTCATAATGGTCGTCATGGCGACGATGACGTCATAATGGTCGTCATTGCGACGATGATGTAATAATGGTCGTCATGGCGACGATAATATCATACTGGTCGTCATGGCGACGGTGTTGCCATAATGGTCGTCATGGCGACGATGATGTCATAATGGTCGTCATGGCGACGGTGATGTCATAATGGTCGTCATAGCGACGATGATGTCATAATGGTCGTCATGGCGACGATGATGTCAGTATGGTGGTCATGGCTTTGGTGATGTCATAATGGTTGTCATGGCGATGGTGATGTCATAATGGTCGTCATGGCGACGATGATGTCATAATGGTCGTCATGGTGACGATGATGTCATAATGGTCGTCATGGCGACGATGACGTCATAATGGTCGTCATGGCGACGATGACGTCATAATGGTTGTCATGGCGACGATGTTGTCATAATGGTCGTCATGGCGACGATGATGTCATACTGGTCGTCATGGCGACGATGATGTCATAATGGTCGTCATGGCGACGATGATGTCATAATGGTCGTCATGGCGACGGTGATGTCATAATAGTCGTCATGGCGACGATGATGTCATAATGGTCGTCATGCCGACGATGATGTCATAATGGTCGTCATGGCGACGGTGTTGCCATAATGGTCGTCATGGCGACGATGATGTCATAATGGTCGTCATGGCGACGATGATGTCATAATGGTGGTCATGGCTTTGGTGATGTCATAATGGTCGTCATGGCGACGGTGATGTCATAATGGTCGTCATGGCAATGGTGATGTCATAATGGTCGTCATGGCAATGGTGATGTCATAATGGTCGTCATGGCGACGATGATGTCAGTATGGTGGTCAAGGCTTTGGTGATGTCATAATGGTCGTCATGGCGACGATGATGTCATAATGGTCGTCATGGCGATGATGATGTCAATATGGTTGTCATAACTTTGGTGATGTCATAATGGTCGTCATGGCGACAGTGATGTCATAATAGTCGTCATGGCGACGATGATGTCATAATGGTCATCATGGCGACGATGACGTCATAATGGTCGTCATTGCGACGATGACGTCATAATGGTCGTCATGGCGACGATGATGTCATAATGGTCGTCATGGCGACGATGATGTCATACTGGTCGTCATGGCGACGATGATGTCATACTGGTCGTCATGGCGACGATGATGTCATAATGGTCGTCATGGCGACGGTGTTGCCATAATGGTCGTCACAGCGACGATGATGTCATAATGGTCGTCACGGCGACGGTGATGTCATAATGGTCGTCATGGCGACGATGATGTCATACTGGTCGTCATGGCGACGGTGTTGCCATAATGGTCGTCATGGCGACGATGATGTCATAATGGTCATCATGGCGACGATGATGTCATAATGGTCGTCATGGCGACGATGACGTCATAATGGTCGTCATGGCGACGATGACGTCATAATGGTCGTCATTGCGACGATGATGTAATAATGGTCGTCATGGCGACGATAATATCATACTGGTCGTCATGGCGACGGTGTTGCCATAATGGTCGTCATGGCGACGATGATGTCATAATGGTCGTCATGGCGACGGTGATGTCATAATGGTCGTCATAGCGACGATGATGTCATAATGGTCGTCATGGCGACGATGATGTCAGTATGGTGGTCATGGCTTTGGTGATGTCATTATGGTTGTCATGGCGATGGTGATGTCATAATGGTCGTCATGGCGACGATGATGTCATAATGGTCGTCATGGTGACGATGATGTCATAATGGTCGTCATGGCGACGATGACGTCATAATGGTCGTCATGGCGACGATGACGTCATAATGGTTGTCATGGCGACGATGTTGTCATAATGGTCGTCATGGCGACGATGATGTCATACTGGTCGTCATGGCGACGGTGTTGCCATAATGGTCGTCATGGCGACGATGATGTCATAATGGTCGTCATGGCGACGATGATGTCAATATGGTTGTCATGGCTTTGGTGATGTCATAATGGTCGTCATGGCGACGGTGATGTCATAATGGTCGTCATGGCGACGATGATGTCATAATGGTCGTCATGGCGACGATGATGTCAGTATGGTGGTCATGGCTTTGGTGATGTCATAATGGTCGTCATGGCGACGGTGATGTCATAATGGTCGTCATGGCAATGGTGATGTCAGAATGGTCGTCATGGCGACGATGATGTCAGTATGGTGGTCATGGCTTTGGTGATGTCATAATGGTCGTCATGGCGACGATGATGTCACAATGGTCGTCATGGCGACGATGATGTCAATATGGTTGTCATGGTTTTGGTGATGTCATAATGGTCGTGATGGCGACGGTGATGTCATAATGGTCGTCATGGCGATGATGATGTCATAATGATCGTCATGGCGACGATGATGTCATAATGGTCGTCACGGCGGCGGTAATGTCATGATTGTCGTCATGGCAACGGTGTTGCCATAATGGTCGTCATGGCGACGATGATGTCATAATGGTCGTCATGGCGACGATGATGTCATAATGGTCGTCATGGCGACGATAACGTCATAATGGTAGTCATGGCGACGATGATGTCATAATGGTCGTCATGGCGACGATGATGTCATACTGGTCGTCATGGCGACGGTATTGCCATAATTGTCGTTATGGCGACGATGATGTCATAATGGTCGTCATGCCGACGATGATGTCATAATGGTCGTCATGGCGACGGTGTTGCCATAATGGTCGTCATGTCGACGATGATGTCATAATGGTCGTCATGGCGACGGTGATGTCATAATGGTCGTCATGGCGACGATGTTGTAATAATGGTCGTCATGGCGAAGATGATGTCATAATGGTCGTCATGGCGACGATGATGTCATAATGGTCGTCATGGCGACGATGATGTCATAATGGTCGTCATGGCGACGATGATGTCATAATGGTCGTCATGGCGACGGTGATGTCATAATAGTCGTCATGGCGACGATGATGTCAGTATGGTGGTCATGGCTTTGGTGATGTCATAACGGTCGTCATGGCGACGGTGTTGCCATAATGGTCGTCATGGCGACGGTGATGTCATAATGGCCGTCACGGCGACGATGATGTCAGTATGGTGGTCAAGGCTTTGGTGATGTCATAATGGTCGTCATGGCGACGATGATGTCATAATGGTCGTCATGGCGATGATGATGTCAATATGGTTGTCATAACTTTGGTGATGTCATAATGGTCGTCATGGCGACAGTGATGTCATAATAGTCCTCATGGCGACGATGATGTCATAATGGTCATCATGGCGACGATGACGTCATAATGGTCGTCATTGCGACGATGACGTCATAATGGTCGTCATGGCGACGATGATGTCATAATGGTCGTCATGGCGACGATGATGTCATACTGGTCGTCATGGCGACGATGATGTCATACTGGTCGTCATGGCGACGATGATGTCATACTGGTCGTCATGGCGACGGTGTTGCCATAATGGTCGTCACAGCGACGATGATGTCATAATGGTCGTCACGGCGACGGTGATGTCATAATGGTCGTCATGGCGACGATGATGTCATACTGGTCGTCATGGCGACGGTGTTGCCATAATGGTCGTCATGGCGACGATGATGTCATAATGGTCATCATGGCGACGATGATGTCATAATGGTCGTCATGGCGACGATGACGTCATAATGGTCGTCATGGCGACGATGACGTCATAATGGTCGTCATTGCGACGATGATGTAATAATGGTCGTCATGGCGACGATAATATCATACTGGTCGTCATGGCGACGGTGTTGCCATAATGGTCGTCATGGCGACGATGATGTCATAATGGTCGTCATGGCGACGGTGATGTCATAATGGTCGTCATAGCGACGATGATGTCATAATGGTCGTCATGGCGACGATGATGTCAGTATGGTGGTCATGGCTTTGGTGATGTCATAATGGTTGTCATGGCGATGGTGATGTCATAATGGTCGTCATGGCGACGATGATGTCATAATGGTCGTCATGGTGACGATGATGTCATAATGGTCGTCATGGCGACGATGACGTCATAATGGTCGTCATGGCGACGATGACGTCATAATGGTTGTCATGGCGACGATGTTGTCATAATGGTCGTCATGGCGACGATGATGTCATACTGGTCGTCATGGCGACGATGATGTCATAATGGTCGTCATGGCGACGATGATGTCATAATGGTCGTCATGGCGACGGTGATGTCATAATAGTCGTCATGGCGACGATGATGTCATAATGGTCGTCATGGCGACGATGATGTCATAATGGTCGTCATGGCGACGGTGTTGCCATAATGGTCGTCATGGCGACGATGATGTCATAATGGTCGTCATGGCGACGATGATGTCATAATGGTCGTCATGGCGACGATGATGTCATAATGGTGGTCATGGCTTTGGTGATGTCATAATGGTCGTCATGGCGACGGTGATGTCATAATGGTCGTCATGGCAATGGTGATGTCATAATGGTCGTCATGGCAATGGTGATGTCATAATGGTCGTCATGGCGACGATGATGTCAGTATGGTGGTCAAGGCTTTGGTGATGTCATAATGGTCGTCATGGCGACGATGATGTCATAATGGTCGTCATGGCGATGATGATGTCAATATGGTTGTCATAACTTTGGTGATGTCATAATGGTCGTCATGGCGACAGTGATGTCATAATAGTCGTCATGGCGACGATGATGTCATAATGGTCATCATGGCGACGATGACGTCATAATGGTCGTCATTGCGACGATGACGTCATAATGGTCGTCATGGCGACGATGATGTCATAATGGTCGTCATGGCGACGATGATGTCATACTGGTCGTCATGGCGACGATGATGTCATACTGGTCGTCATGGCGACGGTGTTGCCATAATGGTCGTCATGCCGACGATGATGTCATAATGGTCGTCATGCCGACGATGATGTCATAATGGTCGTCATGGCGACGGTGTTGCCATAATGGTCGTCATGGCGACGATGATGTCATAATGGTCGTCATGGCAACGATGATGTCATAATGGTCGTCATGGCGACGATGATGTCAGTATGGAGGTCATTGCTTTGGTGATGTCATAATGGTCGTCATGGCGACGGTTATGTCATAATAGTCGTCATGGCAATGGTGATGTCATGCTGGTCGTCATGGCGACGGTGTTGCCATAATGGTCGTCATTTCGACGATGATGTCATAATGGTTGTCATGCCGACGATGATGTCATAATGGTCGTCATGGCGACGGTGTTGTCATAATGGTCGTCATGGCGACGATGATGTCATAATGGTCGTCATGGCGACAATGATGTCATAAAGGTCGTCATGGCGACAATGATTTCATAATGGTCGTCATGGCGATGATGATGTCATAATGGTCGTCATGGCGACGATGATGTCAATATGGTTGTCATGGCGACGGTGATGTCATAATGGTCGTCATGGCGACGGTGATGTCATAATGGCCGTCACGGCGACGATGATGTCATAATGGTCGTCACAGCGACGATGATGTCATAATGGTCGTCACGGCGACGGTGATGTCATAATGGTCGTCATGGCGACGATGATGTCATACTGGTCGTCATGGCGACGGTGTTGCCATAATGGTCGTCATGGCGACGATGATGTCATAATGGTCATCATGGCGACGATGATGTCATAATGGTCGTCATGGCGACGATGACGTCATAATGGTCGTCATGGCGACGATGACGTCATAATGGTCGTCATTGCGACGATGATGTAATAATGGTCGTCATGGCGACGATAATATCATACTGGTCGTCATGGCGACGGTGTTGCCATAATGGTCGTCATGGCGACGATGATGTCATAATGGTCGTCATGGCGACGGTGATGTCATAATGGTCGTCATAGCGACGATGATGTCATAATGGTCGTCATGGTGACGATGATGTCAGTATGGTGGTCATGGCTTTGGTGATGTCATAATGGTTGTCATGGCGATGGTGATGTCATAATGGTCGTCATGGCGACGATGATGTCATAATGGTCGTCATGGTGACGATGATGTCATAATGGTCGTCATGGCGACGATGACGTCATAATGGTCGTCATGGCGACGATGACGTCATAATGGTTGTCATGGCGACGATGTTGTCATAATGGTCGTCGTGGCGACGATGATGTCATACTGGTCGTCATGGCGACGGTGTTGCCATAATGGTCGTCATGGCGACGATGATGTCATAATGGTCGTCATGGCGACGATGATGTCAATATGGTTGTCATGGCTTTGGTGATGTCATAATGGTCGTCATGGCGACGGTGATGTCATAATGGTCGTCATGGCGACGATGATGTCATAATGGTCGTCATGGCGACGATGATGTCAGTATGGTGGTCATGGCTTTGGTGATGTCATAATGGTCGTCATGGCGACGGTGATGTCATAATGGTCGTCATGGCAATGGTGATGTCAGAATGGTCGTCATGGCGACGATGATGTCAGTATGGTGGTCATGGCTTTGGTGATGTCATAATGGTCGTCATGGCGACGATGATGTCACAATGGTCGTCATGGCGACGATGATGTCAATATGGTTGTCATGGTTTTGGTGATGTCATAATGGTCGTGATGGCGACGGTGATGTCATAATGGTCGTCATGGCGACGATGATGTCATACTGGTCGTCATGGCGACGATGATGTCATAATGGTCGTCATGGCGACGATGATGTCATAATGGTCGTCATGGCGACGGTGATGTCATAATAGTCGTCATGGCGACGATGATGTCATAATGGTCGTCATGCCGACGATGATGTCATAATGGTCGTCATGGCGACGGTGTTGCCATAATGGTCGTCATGGCGACGATGATGTCATAATGGTCGTCATGGCGACGATGATGTCATAATGGTCGTCATGGCGACGATGATGTCATAATGGTGGTCATGGCTTTGGTGATGTCATAATGGTCGTCATGGCGACGGTGATGTCATAATGGTCGTCATGGCAATGGTGATGTCATAATGGTCGTCATGGCAATGGTGATGTCATAATGGTCGTCATGGCGACGATGATGTCAGTATGGTGGTCAAGGCTTTGGTGATGTCATAATGGTCGTCATGGCGACGATGATGTCATAATGGTCGTCATGGCGATGATGATGTCAATATGGTTGTCATAACTTTGGTGATGTCATAATGGTCGTCATGGCGACAGTGATGTCATAATAGTCGTCATGGCGACGATGATGTCATAATGGTCATCATGGCGACGATGACGTCATAATGGTCGTCATTGCGACGATGACGTCATAATTGTCGTCATGGCGACGATGATGTCATAATGGTCGTCATGGCGACGATGATGTCATACTGGTCGTCATGGCGACGATGATGTCATACTGGTCGTCATGGCGACGATGATGTCATACTGGTCGTCATGGCGACGGTGTTGCCATAATGGTCGTCACAGCGACGATGATGTCATAATGGTCGTCACGGCGACGGTGATGTCATAATGGTCGTCATGGCGACGATGATGTCATACTGGTCGTCATGGCGACGGTGTTGCCATAATGGTCGTCATGGCGACGATGATGTCATAATGGTCATCATGGCGACGATGATGTCATAATGGTCGTCATGGCGACGATGACGTCATAATGGTCGTCATGGCGACGATGACGTCATAATGGTCGTCATGGCGACGATGACGTCATAATGGTCGTCATTGCGACGATGATGTAATAATGGTCGTCATGGCGACGATAATATCATACTGGTCGTCATGGCGACGGTGTTGCCATAATGGTCGTCATGGCGACGATGATGTCATAATGGTCGTCATGGCGACGGTGATGTCATAATGGTCGTCATAGCGACGATGATGTCATAATGGTCGTCATGGCGACGATGATGTCAGTATGGTGGTCATGGCTTTGGTGATGTCATAATGGTTGTCATGGCGATGGTGATGTCATAATGGTCGTCATGGCGACGATGATGTCATAATGGTCGTCATGGTGACGATGATGTCATAATGGTCGTCATGGCGACGATGACGTCATAATGGTCGTCATGGCGACGATGACGTCATAATGGTTGTCATGGCGACGATGTTGTCATAATGGTCGTCATGGCGACGATGATGTCATACTGGTCGTCATGGCGACGATGATGTCATAATGGTCGTCATGGCGACGATGATGTCATAATGGTCGTCATGGCGACGGTGATGTCATAATAGTCGTCATGGCGACGATGATGTCATAATGGTCGTCATGCCGACGATGATGTCATAATGGTCGTCATGGCGACGGTGTTGCCATAATGGTCGTCATGGCGACGATGATGTCATAATGGTCGTCATGGCGACGATGATGTCATAATGGTGGTCATGGCTTTGGTGATGTCATAATGGTCGTCATGGCGACGGTGATGTCATAATGGTCGTCATGGCAATGGTGATGTCATAATGGTCGTCATGGCAATGGTGATGTCATAATGGTCGTCATGGCGACGATGATGTCAGTATGGTGGTCAAGGCTTTGGTGATGTCATAATGGTCGTCATGGCGACGATGATGTCATAATGGTCGTCATGGCGATGATGATGTCAATATGGTTGTCATAACTTTGGTGATGTCATAATGGTCGTCATGGCGACAGTGATGTCATAATAGTCGTCATGGCGACGATGATGTCATAATGGTCATCATGGCGACGATGACGTCATAATGGTCGTCATTGCGACGATGACGTCATAATGGTCGTCATGGCGACGATGATGTCATAATGGTCGTCATGGCGACGATGATGTCATACTGGTCGTCATGGCGACGATGATGTCATACTGGTCGTCATGGCGACGATGATGTCATAATGGTCGTCATGGCGACGGTGTTGCCATAATGGTCGTCACAGCGACGATGATGTCATAATGGTCGTCACGGCGACGGTGATGTCATAATGGTCGTCATGGCGACGATGATGTCATACTGGTCGTCATGGCGACGGTGTTGCCATAATGGTCGTCATGGCGACGATGATGTCATAATGGTCATCATGGCGACGATGATGTCATAATGGTCGTCATGGCGACGATGACGTCATAATGGTCGTCATGGCGACGATGACGTCATAATGGTCGTCATTGCGACGATGATGTAATAATGGTCGTCATGGCGACGATAATATCATACTGGTCGTCATGGCGACGGTGTTGCCATAATGGTCGTCATGGCGACGATGATGTCATAATGGTCGTCATGGCGACGGTGATGTCATAATGGTCGTCATAGCGACGATGATGTCATAATGGTCGTCATGGCGACGATGATGTCAGTATGGTGGTCATGGCTTTGGTGATGTCATTATGGTTGTCATGGCGATGGTGATGTCATAATGGTCGTCATGGCGACGATGATGTCATAATGGTCGTCATGGTGACGATGATGTCATAATGGTCGTCATGGCGACGATGACGTCATAATGGTCGTCATGGCGACGATGACGTCATAATGGTTGTCATGGCGACGATGTTGTCATAATGGTCGTCATGGCGACGATGATGTCATACTGGTCGTCATGGCGACGGTGTTGCCATAATGGTCGTCATGGCGACGATGATGTCATAATGGTCGTCATGGCGACGATGATGTCAATATGGTTGTCATGGCTTTGGTGATGTCATAATGGTCGTCATGGCGACGGTGATGTCATAATGGTCGTCATGGCGACGATGATGTCATAATGGTCGTCATGGCGACGATGATGTCAGTATGGTGGTCATGGCTTTGGTGATGTCATAATGGTCGTCATGGCGACGGTGATGTCATAATGGTCGTCATGGCAATGGTGATGTCAGAATGGTCGTCATGGCGACGATGATGTCAGTATGGTGGTCATGGCTTTGGTGATGTCATAATGGTCGTCATGGCGACGATGATGTCACAATGGTCGTCATGGCGACGATGATGTCAATATGGTTGTCATGGTTTTGGTGATGTCATAATGGTCGTGATGGCGACGGTGATGTCATAATGGTCGTCATGGCGATGATGATGTCATAATGATCGTCATGGCGACGATGATGTCATAATGGTCGTCACGGCGGCGGTAATGTCATGATTGTCGTCATGGCAACGGTGTTGCCATAATGGTCGTCATGGCGACGATGATGTCATAATGGTCGTCATGGCGACGATGATGTCATAATGGTCGTCATGGCGACGATAACGTCATAATGGTAGTCATGGCGACGATGATGTCATAATGGTCGTCATGGCGACGATGATGTCATACTGGTCGTCATGGCGACGGTATTGCCATAATTGTCGTTATGGCGACGATGATGTCATAATGGTCGTCATGCCGACGATGATGTCATAATGGTCGTCATGGCGACGGTGTTGCCATAATGGTCGTCATGTCGACGATGATGTCATAATGGTCGTCATGGCGACGGTGATGTCATAATGGTCGTCATGGCGACGATGTTGTAATAATGGTCGTCATGGCGAAGATGATGTCATAATGGTCGTCATGGCGACGATGATGTCATAATGGTCGTCATGGCGACGATGATGTCATAATGGTCGTCATGGCGACGATGATGTCATAATGGTCGTCATGGCGACGGTGATGTCATAATAGTCGTCATGGCGACGATGATGTCAGTATGGTGGTCATGGCTTTGGTGATGTCATAACGGTCGTCATGGCGACGGTGTTGCCATAATGGTCGTCATGGCGACGGTGATGTCATAATGGCCGTCACGGCGACGATGATGTCATAATGGTCGTCACAGCGACGATGATGTCATAATGGTCGTCACGGCGACGGTGATGTCATAATGGTCGTCATGGCGACGATGATGTCATACTGGTCGTCATGGCGACGGTGTTGCCATAATGGTCGTCATGGCGACGATGATGTCATAATGGTCATCATGGCGACGATGATGTCATAATGGTCGTCATGGCGATGATGACGTCATAATGGTCGTCATGGCGACGATGACGTCATAATGGTCGTCATTGCGACGATGATGTAATAATGGTCGTCATGGCGACGATAATATCATACTGGTCGTCATGGCGACGGTGTTGCCATAATGGTCGTCATGGCGACGATGATGTCATAATGGTCGTCATGGCGACGGTGATGTCATAATGGTCGTCATAGCGACGATGATGTCATAATGGTCGTCATGGCGACGATGATGTCAGTATGGTGGTCATGGCTTTGGTGATGTCATAATGGTTGTCATGGCGATGGTGATGTCATAATGGTCGTCATGGCGACGATGATGTCATAATGGTCGTCATGGTGACGATGATGTCATAATGGTCGTCATGGCGACGATGGCGTCATAATGGTCGTCATGGCGACGATGACGTCATAATGGTTGTCATGGCGACGATGTTGTCATAATGGTCGTCATGGCGACGATGATGTCATACTGGTCGTCATGGCGACGGTGTTGCCATAATGGTCGTCATGGCGACGATGATGTCATAATGGTCGTCATGGCGACGATGATGTCAATATGGTTGTCATGGCTTTGGTGATGTCATAATGGTCGTCATGGCGACGGTGATGTCATAATGGTCGTCATGGCGACGATGATGTCATAATGGTCGTCATGGCGACGATGATGTCAGTATGGTGGTCATGGCTTTGGTGATGTCATAATGGTCGTCATGGCGACGGTGATGTCATAATGGTCGTCATGGCAATGGTGATGTCAGAATGGTCGTCATGGCGACGATGATGTCAGTATGGTGGTCATGGCTTTGGTGATGTCATAATGGTCGTCATGGCGACGATGATGTCACATTGGTCGTCATGGCGACGATGATGTCAATATGGTTGTCATGGTTTTGGTGATGTCATAATGGTCGTGATGGCGACGGTGATGTCATAATGGTCGTCATGGCGATGATGATGTCATAATGGTCGTCATGGCGACGATGATGTCATAATGGTCGTCACGGCGGCGGTAATGTCATGATTGTCGTCATGGCAACGGTGTTGCCATAATGGTCGTCATGGCGACGATGATGTCATAATGGTCGTCATGGCGACGATGATGTCATAATGGTCGTCATGGCGACGATAACGTCATAATGGTAGTCATGGCGACGATGATGTCATAATGGTCGTCATGGCGACGATGATGTCATACTGGTCGTCATGGCGACGGTATTGCCATAATTGTCGTTATGGCGACGATGATGTCATAATGGTCGTCATGCCGACGATGATGTCATAATGGTCGTCATGGCGACGGTGTTGCCATAATGGTCGTCATGTCGACGATGATGTCATAATGGTCGTCATGGCGACGGTGATGTCATAATGGTCGTCATGGCGACGATGTTGTAATAATGGTCGTCATGGCGAAGATGATGTCATAATGGTCGTCATGGCGACGATGATGTCATAATGGTCGTCATGGCGACGATGATGTCATAATGGTCGTCATGGCGACGATGATGTCATAATGGTCGTCATGGCGACGGTGATGTCATAATAGTCGTCATGGCGACGATGATGTCAGTATGGTGGTCATGGCTTTGGTGATGTCATAACGGTCGTCATGGCGACGGTGTTGCCATAATGGTCGTCATGGCGACGATGATGTCATAATGGTCGTCATGGCGACGATGATGTCATAATGGTCGTCATGGCGACGATGATGTCATAATGGTCATCATGGCGACGATGACGTCATATTGGTCGTCATGGCGACGATGACGTCATAATGGTCGTCATGGCGACGATGATGTCATAATGGTCGTCATGGCGACGATGATGTCATACTGGTCGTCATGGCGACGGTGTTGCCATAATGGTCGTCATGGCGACGATGATGTCATAATGGTCGTCATGGCAACGATGATGTCATAATGGTCGTCATGGCGACGATGATGTCAGTATGGTGGTCATTGCTTGGGTGATGTCATAATGGTCGTCATGGCGACGGTGATGTCATAATAGTCGTCATGGCAATGGTGATGTCATACTGGTCGTCATGGCGACGGTGTTGCCATAATGGTCGTCATTTCGACGATGATGTCATAATGGTTGTCATGCCGACGATGATGTCATAATGGTCGTCATGGCGACGGTGTTGTCATAATGGTCGTCATGGCGACGATGATGTCATAATGGTCGTCATGGCGACGATGATGTCATAATGGTCGTCATGGCGACAATGATGTCATAATGGTCGTCATGGCGACGATGATGTCATAATGGTCGTCATGGCGACGATGATGTCATAATGGTCGTCATGGCGACGATGATGTCAATATGGTTGTCATGGCTTTGGTGATGTCATAATGGTCGTCATGGCGACGGTGATGTCATAATGGTCGTCATGGCGACGATGATGTCATAATGGTCGTCACAGCGACGATGATGTCATAATGGTCGTCACGGCGACGGTGATGTCATAATGGTCGTCATGGCGACGATGATGTCATACTGGTCGTCATGGCGACGGTGTTGCCATAATGGTCGTCATGGCGACGATGATGTCATAATGGTCATCATGACGACGATGATGTCATAATGGTCGTCATGGCGACGATGACGTCATAATGGTCGTCATTGCGACGATGATGTAATAATGGTCGTCATGGCGACGATAATATCATACTGGTCGTCATGGCGACGGTGTTGCCATAATGGTCGTCATGGCGACGATGATGTCATAATGGTCGTCATGGCGACGGTGATGTCATAATGGTCGTTATGGCGACGATGATGTCATAATGGTCGTCATGGCGACGATGACGTCATAATGGTCGCCATGGCGACGATGATGTCATAATGGTCGTCATGGCGACGATGATGTCATACTGGTCGTCATGGCGACGATGATGTCATACTGGTCGTCATGGCGACGGTGTTGCCATAATGGTCGTCATGCCGACGATGATGTCATAATGGTCGTCATGCCGACGGTGATGTCATAAAGGTCGTCATGGCGACGGTGTTGCCATAATGGTCGTCATGGCGACGATGATGTCATAATGGTCGTCATGGCAACGATGATGTCATAATGGTCGTCATGGCGACGATGATGTCAGTATGGTGGTCATTGCTTTGGTGATGTCATAATGGTCGTCATGGCGACGGTGATGTCATAAAAGTCGTCATGGCAATGGTGATGTCATACTGGTCGTCATGGCGACGGTGTTGCCATAATGGTAGTCATTTTGACGATGATGTCATAATGGTTGTCATGCCGACGTTGATGTCATAATGGTCGTCATGGAGACGGTGTTGTCATAATGGTCGTCATGGCGACGATGATGTCATAATGGTCATCATGGCGACGATGATGTCATAATGGTCGTCATGGCGACGATGATGTCATAATGGTCGTCATGGCGACAATGATGTCATAATGGTCGTCATGGCGACGATGATGTCATAATGGTCGTCATGGCGACGATGATGTCATAATGGTCGTCATGGCGACAATGATGTCATAATGGTCGTCATGGCGACGATGATGTCATAATGGTCGTCATGGCGACGATGATGTCAATATGGTTGTCATGGCTTTGGTGATGTCATAATGGTCGTCATGGCGACGATGATGTCATAATGGTCGTCATGGCGACGATGATGTCATAATGGTCGTCATGGCGACGATGATGTCAATATGGTTGTCATGGCTTTGGTGATGTCATAATGGTCGTCATGGTGACGGTGATGTCATAATGGTCGTCATGGCGACGATGATGTCATAATGGTCGTCACAGCGACGATGATGTCATAATGGTCGTCACGGCGACGGTGATGTCATAATGGTCGTCATGGCGACGATGATGTCATACTGGTCGTCATGGCGACGGTGTTGCCATAATGGTCGTCATGGCGACGATGATGTCATAATGGTCATCATGACGACGATGATGTCATAATGGTCGTCATGGCGACGATGACGTCATAATGGTCGTCATTGCGACGATGATGTAATAATGGTCGTCATGGCGACGATAATATCATACTGGTCGTCATGGCGACGGTGTTGCCATAATGGTCGTCATGGCGACGATGATGTCATAATGGTCGTCATGGCGACGGTGACGTCATAATGGTCGTTATGGCGACGATGATGTCATAATGGTCGTCATGGCGACGATGACGTCATAATGGTCGTCATGGCGACGATGATGTCATAATGGTCGTCATGGCGACGATAATGTCATACTGGTCGTCATGGCGACGATGATGTCATACTGGTCGTCATGGCGACGGTGTTGCCATAATGGTCGTCATGCCGACGATGATGTCATAATGGTCGTCATGCCGACGATGATGTCATAAAGGTCGTCATGGCGACGGTGTTGCCATAATGGTCGTCATGGCGACGATGATGTCATAATGGTCGTCATGGCAACGATGATGTCATAATGGTCGTCATGGCGACGATGATGTCAGTATGGTGGTCATTGCTTTGGTGATGTCATAATGGTCGTCATGGCGACGGTGATGTCATAATAGTCGTCATGGCAATGGTGATGTCATACTGGTCGTCATGGCGACGGTGTTGCCATAATGGTAGTCATTTTGACGATGATGTCATAATGGTTGTCATGCCGACGATGATGTCATAATGGTCGTCATGGAGACGGTGTTGTCATAATGGTCGTCATGGCGACGATGATGTCATAATGGTCATCATGGCGACGATGATGTCATAATGGTCGTCATGGCGACAATGATGTCATAATGGTCGTCATGGCGACAATGATGTCATAATGGTCATCATGGCGACGATGATGTCATAATGGTCGTCATGGAGACGGTGTTGTCATAATGGTCGTCATGGCGACGATGATGTCATAATGGTCGTCATGGCGACGATGATGTCATAATGGTCGTCATGGCGACAATGATGTCATAATGGTCGTCATGGCGACAATGATGTCATAATGGTCGTCATGGCGACGATGATGTCATAATGGTCGTCATGGCGACGATGATGTCAATATGGTTGTCATGGCTTTGGTGATGTCATAATGGTCGTCATGGCGACGATGATGTCATAATGGTCGTCATGGCGAAGCTGATGTCATAATGGTCGTCATGGCGACGATGATGTCATAATGGTCGTCATGGCGACGATGATGTCATAATGGTCGTCATGGCGACGATGATGTCATAATGGTCGTCATGGCGACGGTGATGTCATAATAGTCGTCATGGCGACGATGATGTCATAATGGTCGTCATGCCGACGATGATGTCATAATGGTCGTCATGGCGACGGTGTTGCCATAATGGTCGTCATGGCGACGATGATGTCATAATGGTCGTCATGGCGACGATGATGTCATAATGGTCGTCATGGCGACGATGATGTCATAATGGTGGTCATGGCTTTGGTGATGTCATAATGGTCGTCATGGCGACGGTGATGTCATAATGGTCGTCATGGCAATGGTGATGTCATAATGGTCGTCATGGCAATGGTGATGTCATAATGGTCGTCATGGCGACGATGATGTCAGTATGGTGGTCAAGGCTTTGGTGATGTCATAATGGTCGTCATGGCGACGATGATGTCATAATGGTCGTCATGGCGATGATGATGTCAATATGGTTGTCATAACTTTGGTGATGTCATAATGGTCGTCATGGCGACAGTGATGTCATAATAGTCGTCATGGCGACGATGATGTCATAATGGTCATCATGGCGACGATGACGTCATAATGGTCGTCATTGCGACGATGACGTCATAATGGTCGTCATGGCGACGATGATGTCATAATGGTCGTCATGGCGACGATGATGTCATACTGGTCGTCATGGCGACGATGATGTCATACTGGTCGTCATGGCGACGGTGTTGCCATAATGGTCGTCATGCCGACGATGATGTCATAATGGTCGTCATGCCGACGATGATGTCATAATGGTCGTCATGGCGACGGTGTTGCCATAATGGTCGTCATGGCGACGATGATGTCATAATGGTCGCCATGGCAACGATGATGTCATAATGGTCGTCATGGCGACGATGATGTCAGTATGGAGGTCATTGCTTTGGTGATGTCATAATGGTCGTCATGGCGACGGTGATGTCATACTGGTCGTCATGGCGACGGTGTTGCCATAATGGTCGTCATTTCGACGATGATGTCATAATGGTTGTCATGCCGACGATGATGTCATAATGGTCGTCATGGCGACGGTGTTGTCATAATGGTCGTCATGGCGACGATGATGTCATAATGGTCGTCATGGCGACGATGATGTCATAAGGGTCGTCATGGCGACAATGATGTCATAATGGTCGTCATGGCGACAATGATGTCATAATGGTCG
Organism: Phyllobates terribilis; assembly: GCF_046119375.1. Lineage (NCBI taxonomy): Eukaryota > Metazoa > Chordata > Amphibia > Anura > Dendrobatidae > Phyllobates > Phyllobates terribilis. The sequence goes on from NW_027362911.1 coordinate 4,162,051, forward strand.
TCATGGCGATGATGATGTCATAATGGTCGTCATGGCGACGATGATGTCAATATGGTTGTCATGGCGACGGTGATGTCATAATGGTCGTCATGGCGACGGTGATGTCATAATGGCCGTCACGGCGACGATGATGTCATAATGGTCGTCACAGCGACGATGATGTCATAATGGTCGTCACGGCGACGGTGATGTCATAATGGTCGTCATGGCGACGATGATGTCATACTGGTCGTCATGGCGACGGTGTTGCCATAATGGTCGTCATGGCGACGATGATGTCATAATGGTCATCATGGCGACGATGATGTCATAATGATCGTCATGGCGACGATGACGTCATAATGGTCGTCATGGCGACGATGACGTCATAATGGTCGTCATTGCGACGATGATGTAATAATGGTCGTCATGGCGACGATAATATCATACTGGTCGTCATGGCGACGGTGTTGCCATAATGGTCGTCATGGCGACGATGATGTCATAATGGTCGTCATGGCGACGGTGATGTCATAATGGTCGTCATGGCGACGATGATGTCAGTATGGTGGTCATGGCTTTGGTGATGTCATAATGGTTGTCATGGCGATGGTGATGTCATAATGGTCGTCATGGCGACGATGATGTCATAATGGTCGTCATGGTGACGATGATGTCATAATGGTCGTCATGGCGACGATGACGTCATAATGGTCGTCATGGCGACGATGACGTCATAATGGTTGTCATGGCGACGATGTTGTCATAATGGTCGTCATGGCGACGATGATGTCATACTGGTCGTCATGGCGACGGTGTTGCCATAATGGTCGTCATGGCGACGATGATGTCATAATGGTCGTCATGGCGACGATGATGTCAATATGGTTGTCATGGCTTTGGTGATGTCATAATGGTCGTCATGGCGACGGTGATGTCATAATGGTCGTCATGGCGACGATGATGTCATAATGGTCGTCATGGCGACGATGATGTCAGTATGGTGGTCATGGCTTTGGTGATGTCATAATGGTCGTCATGGCGACGGTGATGTCATAATGGTCGTCATGGCAATGGTGATGTCAGAATGGTCGTCATGGCGACGATGATGTCAGTATGGTGTCATGGCTTTGGTGATGTCATAATGGTCGTCATGGCGACGATGATGTCACAATGGTCGTCATGGCGACGATGATGTCAATATGGTTGTCATGGTTTTGGTGATGTCATAATGGTCGTCATGGCGACGGTGATGTCATAATGGTCGTCATGGCGATGATGATGTCATAATGGTCGTCATGGCGACGATGATGTCATAATGGTCGTCACGGCGGCGGTAATGTCATGATTGTCGTCATGGCAACGGTGTTGCCATAATGGTCGTCATGGCGACGATGATGTCATAATGGTCGTCATGGCGACGATGATGTCATAATGGTCGTCATGGCGACGATAACGTCATAATGGTAGTCATGGCGACGATGATGTCATAATGGTCGTCATGGCGACGATGATGTCATACTGGTCGTCATGGCGACGGTATTGCCATAATTGTCGTTATGGCGACGATGATGTCATAATGGTCGTCATGCCGACGATGATGTCATAATGGTCGTCATGGCGACGGTGTTGCCATAATGGTCGTCATGTCGACGATGATGTCATAATGGTCGTCATGGCGACGGTGATGTCATAATGGTCGTCATGGCGACGATGTTGTAATAATGGTCGTCATGGCGAAGATGATGTCATAATGGTCGTCATGGCGACGATGATGTCATAATGGTCGTCATGGCGACGATGATGTCATAATGGTCGTCATGGCGACGATGATGTCATAATGGTCGTCATGGCGACGGTGATGTCATAATAGTCGTCATGGCGACGATGATGTCAGTATGGTGGTCATGGCTTTGGTGATGTCATAACGGTCGTCATGGCGACGGTGTTGCCATAATGGTCGTCATGGCGACGATGATGTCATAATGGTCGTCATGGCGACGATGATGTCATAATGGTCGTCATGGCGACGATGATGTCATAATGGTCATCATGACGACGATGACGTCATATTGGTCGTCATGGCGACGATGACGTCATAATGGTCGTCATGGCGACGATGATGTCATAATGGTCGTCATGGCGACGATGATGTCATACTGGTCGTCATGGCGACGGTGTTGCCATAATGGTCGTCATGGCGACGATGATGTCATAATGGTCGTCATGGCAACGATGATGTCATAATGGTCGTCATGGCGACGATGATGTCAGTATGGTGGTCATTGCTTGGGTGATGTCATAATGGTCGTCATGGCGACGGTGATGTCATAATAGTCGTCATGGCAATGGTGATGTCATACTGGTCGTCATGGCGACGGTGTTGCCATAATGGTCGTCATTTCGACGATGATGTCATAATGGTTGTCATGCCGACGATGATGTCATAATGGTCGTCATGGCGACGGTGTTGTCATAATGGTCGTCATGGCGACGATGATGTCATAATGGTCGTCATGGCGACGATGATGTCATAATGGTCGTCATGGCGACAATGATGTCATAATGGTCGTCATGGCGACGATGATGTCATAATGGTCGTCATGGCGACGATGATGTCATAATGGTCGTCATGGCGACGATGATGTCAATATGGTTGTCATGGCTTTGGTGATGTCATAATGGTCGTCATGGCGACGGTGATGTCATAATGGTCGTCATGGCGACGATGATGTCATAATGGTCGTCACAGCGACGATGATGTCATAGTGGTCGTCACGGCGACGGTGATGTCATAATGGTCGTCATGGCGACGATGATGTCATACTGGTCGTCATGGCGACGGTGTTGCCATAATGGTCGTCATGGCGACGATGATGTCATAATGGTCATCATGACGACGATGATGTCATAATGGTCGTCATGGCGACGATGACGTCATAATGGTCGTCATTGCGACGATGATGTAATAATGGTCGTCATGGCGACGATAATATCATACTGGTCGTCATGGCGACGGTGTTGCCATAATGGTCGTCATGGCGACGATGATGTCATAATGGTCGTCATGGCGACGGTGATGTCATAATGGTCGTTATGGCGACGATGATGTCATAATGGTCGTCATGGCGACGATGACGTCATAATGGTCGTCATGGCGACGATGATGTCATAATGGTCGTCATGGCGACGATGATGTCATACTGGTCGTCATGGCGACGATGATGTCATACTGGTCGTCATGGCGACGGTGTTGCCATAATGGTCGTCATGCCGACGATGATGTCATAATGGTCGTCATGCCGACGATGATGTCATAAAGGTCGTCATGGCGACGGTGTTGCCATAATGGTCGTCATGGCGACGATGATGTCATAATGGTCGTCATGGCAACGATGATGTCATAATGGTCATCATGGCGACGATGATGTCATAATGGTCGTCATGGCGACAATGATGTCATAATGGTCGTCATGGCGACAATGATGTCATAATGGTCGTCATGGCGACGATGATGTCATAATGGTCGTCATGGCGACGATGATGTCATAATGGTCGTCATGGCGACGATGATGTCATAATGGTCGTCATGGCGACAATGATGTCATAATGGTCGTCATGGCGACGATGATGTCATAATGGTCGTCATGGCGACGATGATGTCAATATGGTTGTCATGGCTTTGGTGATGTCATAATGGTCGTCATGGCGACGATGATGTCATAATGGTCGTCATGGCGACGATGATGTCATAATGGTCGTCATGGCGACGATGATGTCAATATGGTTGTCATGGCTTTGGTGATGTCATAATGGTCGTCATGGCGACGGTGATGTCATAATGGTCGTCATGGCGACGATGATGTCATAATGGTCGTCACAGCGACGATGATGTCATAATGGTCGTCACGGCGACGGTGATGTCATAATGGTCGTCATGGCGACGATGATGTCATACTGGTCGTCATGGCGACGGTGTTGCCATAATGGTCGTCATGGCGACGATGATGTCATAATGGTCATCATGACGACGATGATGTCATAATGGTCGTCATGGCGACGATGACGTCATAATGGTCGTCATTGCGACGACGATGTAATAATGGTCGTCATGGCGACGATAATATCATACTGGTCGTCATGGCGACGGTGTTGCCATAATGGTCGTCATGGCGACGATGATGTCATAATGGTCGTCATGGCGACGGTGATGTCATAATGGTCGTTATGGCGACGATGATGTCATAATGGTCGTCATGGCGACGATGACGTCATAATGGTCGTCATGGCGACGATGATGTCATAATGGTCGTCATGGCGACGATGATGTCATACTGGTCGTCATGGCGACGATGATGTCATACTGGTCGTCATGGCGACGGTGTTGCCATAATGGTCGTCATGCCGACGATGATGTCATAATGGTTGTCATGCCGACGATGATGTCATAAAGGTCGTCATGGCGACGGTGTTGCCATAATGGTCGTCATGGCGACGATGATGTCATAATGGTCGTCATGGCAACGATGATGTCATAATGGTCGTCATGGCGACGATGATGTCAGTATGGTGGTCATTGCTTTGGTGATGTCATAATGGTCGTCATGGCGACGGTGATGTCATAATAGTCGTCATGGCAATGGTGATGTCATACTGGTCGTCATGGCGACGGTGTTGCCATAATGGTAGTCATTTTGATGATGATGTCATAATGGTTGTCATGCCGACGATGATGTCATAATGGTCGTCATGGAGACGGTGTTGTCATAATGGTCGTCAAGGCGACGATGATGTCATAATGGTCATCATGGCGACGATGATGTCATAATGGTCGTCATGGCGACAATGATGTCATAATGGTCGTCATGGCGACAATGATGTCATAATGGTCGTCATGGCGACGATGATGTCATAATGGTCGTCATGGCGACGATGATGTCATAATGGTCGTCATGGCGACAATGATGTCATAATGGTCGTCATGGCGACGATGATGTCATAATGGTCGTCATGGCGACGATGATGTCAATATGGTTGTCATGGCTTTGGTGATGTCATAATGGTCGTCATGGCAACGATGTTGTAATAATGGTCGTCATGGCGAAGATGATGTCATAATGGTCGTCATGGCGACGATGATGTCATAATGGTCGTCATGGCGACGATGATGTCATAATGGTCGTCATGGCGACGGTAATGTCATAATAGTCGTCATGGCGACGATGATGTCATAATGGTCGTCATGCCGACGATGATGTCATAATGGTCGTCATGGCGACGGTGTTGCCATAATGGTCGTCATGGCGATGATGATGTCATAATGGTCGTCATGGCGACGATGATGTCATAATGGTCGTCATGGCGACGATGATGTCATAATGGTGGTCATGGCTTTGGTGATGTCATAATGGTCGTCATGGCGACGGTGATGTCATAATGGTCGTCATGGCAATGGTGATGTCATAATGGTCATCATGGCGACGATGATGTCAGTATGGTGGTCAAGGCTTTGGTGATGTCATAATGGTCGTCATGGCGACGATGATGTCATAATGGTCGTCATGGCGATGATGATGTCAATATGGTTGTCATGACTTTGGTGATGTCATAATGGTCGTCATGGCGACAGTGATGTCATAATAGTCGTCATGGCGACGATGATTTCATAATGGTCATCATGGCGACGATGACGTCATAATGGTCGTCATGGCGACGATGACGTCATAATGGTCGTCATGGCGACGATGATGTCATAATGGTCGTCATGGCGACGATGACGTCATACTGGTCGTCATGGCGACGATGATGTCATACTGGTCGTCATGGCGACGGTGTTGCCATAATGGTCGTCATGCCGACGATGATGTCATAATGGTCGTCATGCCGACGATGATGTCATAATGGTCGTCATGGCGACGGTGTAGCCATAATGGTCGTCATGGCGACGATGATGTCATAATGGTCGTCACGGCGACGGTGATGTCATAATGGTCGTCATGGCGACGATGATGTCATACTGGTCGTCATGGCGACGGTGTTGCCATAATGGTCGTCATGGCGACGATGATGTCATAATGGTCATCATGACGACGATGATGTCATAATGGTCGTCATGGCGACGATGACGTCATAATGGTCGTCATTGCGACGACGATGTAATAATGGTCGTCATGGCGACGATAATATCATACTGGTCGTCATGGCGACGGTGTTGCCATAATGGTCGTCATGGCGACGATGATGTCATAATGGTCGTCATGGCGACGGTGATGTCATAATGGTCGTTATGGCGACGATGATGTCATAATGGTCGTCATGGCGACGATGACGTCATAATGGTCGTCATGGCGACGATGATGTCATAATGGTCGTCATGGCGACGATGATGTCATACTGGTCGTCATGGCGACGATGATGTCATACTGGTCGTCATGGCGACGGTGTTGCCATAATGGTCGTCATGCCGACGATGATGTCATAATGGTTGTCATGCCGACGATGATGTCATAAAGGTCGTCATGGCGACGGTGTTGCCATAATGGTCGTCATGGCGACGATGATGTCATAATGGTCGTCATGGCAACGATGATGTCATAATGGTCGTCATGGCGACGATGATGTCAGTATGGTGGTCATTGCTTTGGTGATGTCATAATGGTCGTCATGGCGACGGTGATGTCATAATAGTCGTCATGGCAGTGGTGATGTCATACTGGTCGTCATGGCGACGGTGTTGCCATAATGGTAGTCATTTTGATGATGATGTCATAATGGTTGTCATGCCGACGATGATGTCATAATGGTCGTCATGGAGACGGTGTTGTCATAATGGTCGTCAAGGCGACGATGATGTCATAATGGTCATCATGGCGACGATGATGTCATAATGGTCGTCATGGCGACAATGATGTCATAATGGTCGTCATGGCGACAATGATGTCATAATGGTCGTCATGGCGACGATGATGTCATAATGGTCGTCATGGCGACGATGATGTCATAATGGTCGTCATGGCGACAATGATGTCATAATGGTCGTCATGGCGACGATGATGTCATAATGGTCGTCATGGCGACGATGATGTCAATATGGTTGTCATGGCTTTGGTGATGTCATAATGGTCGTCATGGCAACGATGTTGTAATAATGGTCGTCATGGCGAAGATGATGTCATAATGGTCGTCATGGCGACGATGATGTCATAATGGTCGTCATGGCGACGATGATGTCATAATGGTCGTCATGGCGACGGTAATGTCATAATAGTCGTCATGGCGACGATGATGTCATAATGGTCGTCATGCCGACGATGATGTCATAATGGTCGTCATGGCGACGGTGTTGCCATAATGGTCGTCATGGCGATGATGATGTCATAATGGTCGTCATGGCGACGATGATGTCATAATGGTCGTCATGGCGACGATGATGTCATAATGGTGGTCATGGCTTTGGTGATGTCATAATGGTCGTCATGGCGACGGTGATGTCATAATGGTCGTCATGGCAATGGTGATGTCATAATGGTCATCATGGCGACGATGATGTCAGTATGGTGGTCAAGGCTTTGGTGATGTCATAATGGTCGTCATGGCGACGATGATGTCATAATGGTCGTCATGGCGATGATGATGTCAATATGGTTGTCATGACTTTGGTGATGTCATAATGGTCGTCATGGCGACAGTGATGTCATAATAGTCGTCATGGCGACGATGATTTCATAATGGTCATCATGGCGACGATGACGTCATAATGGTCGTCATGGCGACGATGACGTCATAATGGTCGTCATGGCGACGATGATGTCATAATGGTCGTCATGGCGACGATGACGTCATACTGGTCGTCATGGCGACGATGATGTCATACTGGTCGTCATGGCGACGGTGTTGCCATAATGGTCGTCATGCCGACGATGATGTCATAATGGTCGTCATGCCGACGATGATGTCATAATGGTCGTCATGGCGACGGTGTAGCCATAATGGTCGTCATGGCGACGATGATGTCATAATGGTCGTCATGGCAACGATGATGTCATAATGGTCGTCATGGCGACGATGATGTCAGTATGGAGGTCATTGCTTTGGTGATGTCATAATGGTCGTCATGGCGACGGTGATGTCATAATAGTCGTCATGGCAATGGTGATGTCATACTGGTCGTCATGGCGACGGTGTTGCCATAATGGTCGTCATGGCGACGATGATGTCATAATGGTTGTCATGCCGACGATGATGTCATAATGGTCGTCATGGCGACGGTGTTGTCATAATGGTCGTCATGGCGACGATGATGTCATAATGGTCGTCATGGCGACGGTGTTGTCATAATGGTCGTCATGGCGACGATGATGTCATAATGGTCGTCATGGCGACGATGATGTCATAATGGTCGTCATGGTGACGATGATGTCAATATGGTTGTCATGTCTTTGGTGATGTCATAATGGTCGTCATGGCGACGGTGATGTCATAATGGCCGTCATGGCGACGATGATGTCATAATGGTCGTCACAGCGACGATGATGTCATAATGGTCGTCACGGCGACGGTGATGTCATAATGGTCGTCATGGCGACGATGATGTCATACTGGTCGTCATGGCGACGGTGTTGCCATAATGGTCGTCATGGCGACGATGATGTCATAATGGTCATCATGGCGACGATGATGTCATAATGGTCGTCATGGCGACGATGACGTCACAATGGTCGTCATGGCGACGATGACGTCATAATGGTCGTCATTGCGACGATGATGTAATAATGGTCGTCATAGCGACGATGATGTCATAATGGTCGTCATGGCGACGATGATGTCAGTATATTGGTCATGGCTTTGGTGATGTCATAATGGTTGTCATGGCGATGGTGATGTCATAATGGTCGTCATGGCGACGATGACGTCATAATGGTCGTCATGGTGACGATGATGTCATAATGGTCGTCATGGCGACGATGACGTCATAATGGTCGTCATGGCGACGATGACGTCATAATGGTTGTCATGGCGACGATGTTGTCATAATGGTCGTCATGGCGACGATGATGTCATACTGGTCGTCATGGCGACGGTGTTGCCATAATGGTCGTCATGGCGACGATGATGTCATAATGGTCGTCATGGCGACGATGATGTCAATATGGTCATCATGGCGACGATGACGTCATAATGGTCGTCATGGCGACGATGATGTCATAATGGTCATCATGGCGACGATGACGTCATAATGGTCGTCATGGCGACGATGACGTCATAATGGTTGTCATGGCGACGATGATGTCATAATGGTCATCATGGCGACGATGATGTCATACTGGTCGTCATGGCGACGGTGTTGCCATAATGGTCGTGATGGCGACGATGATGTCATAATGGTCGTCATGGCAACGATGATGTCATAATGGTCGTCATGGCGACGATGATGTCAGTATGGTGGTCATTGCTTTGGTGATGTCATAATGGTCGTCATGGCGACGGTGATGTAATAATAGTCGTCATGGCAATGGTGATGTCATACTGGTCGTCATGGCGACGGTGTTGCCATAATGGTCGTCATTTCGACGATGATGTCATAATGGTTGTCATTCCGACGATGATGTCATAATGGTCGTCATGGCGACGGTGTTGTCATAATGGTCGTCATGGCGACGATGATGTCATAATGGTCGTCATGGCGACGATGATGTCATAATGGTCGTCATGGCGACAATGATGTCATAATGGTCGTCATGGCGACGATGATGTCATAATGGTCGTCATGGCGACGATGATGTCATAATGGTCGTCATGGCGACGATGATGTCAATATGGTTGTCATGGGTTTGGTGATGTCATAATGGTCGTCATGGCGACGGTGATGTCATAATGGTCGTCATGGCGACGATGATGTCATAATGGTCGTCACAGCGACGGTGATGTCATAATGGTCGTCATGGCGACGATGATGTCATACTGGTCGTCATGGCGACGGTGTTGCCATAATGGTCGTCATGGCGACGATGATGTCATAATGGTCATCATGACGACGATGATGTCATAATGGTCGTCATGGCGACGATGACGTCATAATGGTCGTCATTGCGACGATGATGTAATAATGGTCGTCATGGCGACGATAATATCATACTGGTCGTCATGGCGACGGTGTTGCCATAATGGTCGTCATGGCGACGATGATGTCATAATGGTCGTCATGGCGACGGTGATGTCATAATGGTCGTTATGGCGACGATGATGTCATAATGGTCGTCATGGCGACGATGACGTCATAATGGTCGTCATGGCGACGATGATGTCATAATGGTCGTCATGGCGACGATGATGTCATACTGGTCGTCATGGCGACGATGATGTCATACTGGTCGTCATGGCGACGGTGTTGCCATAATGGTCGTCATGCCGACGATGATGTCATAATGGTCGTCATGCCGACGATGATGTCATAAAGGTCGTCATGGCGACGGTGTTGCCATAATGGTCGTCATGGCGACGATGATGTCATAATGGTCGTCATGGCAACGATGATGTCATAATGGTCGTCATGGCGACGATGATGTCAGTATGGTGGTCATTGCTTTGGTGATGTCATAATGGTCGTCATGGCGACGGTGATGTCATAATAGTCGTCATGGCAATGGTGATGTCATACTGGTCGTCATGGCGACGGTGTTGCCATAATGGTAGTCATTTCGACGATGATGTCATAATGGTTGTCATGCCGACGATGATGTCATAATGGTCGTCATGGAGACGGTGTTGTCATAATGGTCGTCATGGCGACGATGATGTCATAATGGTCATCATGGCGATGATGATGTCATAATGGTCGTCATGGCGACAATGATGTCATAATGGTCGTCATGGCGACAATGATGTCATAATGGTCGTCATGGCGACGATGATGTCATAATGGTCGTCATGGCGACGATGATGTCATAATGGTCGTCATGGCGACAATGATGTCATAATGGTCGTCATGGCGACGATGATGTCATAATGGTCGTCATGGCGACGATGATGTCATAATGGTTGTCATGGCTTTGGTGATGTCATAATGGTCGTCATGGCGACGATGTTGTAATAATGGTCGTCATGGCGAAGATGATGTCATAATGGTCGTCATGGCGACGATGATGTCATAATGGTCGTCATGGCGACGATGATGTCATAATGGTCGTCATTGCGACGGTGATGTCATAATAGTCGTCATGGCGACGATGATGTCATAATGGTCGTCATGCCGACGATGATGTCATAATGGTCGTCATGGCGACGGTGTTGCCATAATGGTCGTCATGGCGATGATGATGTCATAATGGTCGTCATGGCGACGATGATGTCATAATGGTCGTCATGGCGACGATGATGTCATAATGGTGGTCATGGCTTTGGTGATGTCATAATGGTCGTCATGGCGACGGTGATGTCATAATGGTCGTCATGGCAATGGTGATGTCATAATGGTCGTCATGGCGACGATGATGTCAGTATGGTGGTCAAGGCTTTGGTGATGTCATAATGGTCGTCATGGCGACGATGATGTCATAATGGTCGTCATGGCGATGATGATGTCAATATGGTTGTCATGACTTTGGTGATGTCATAATGGTCGTCATGGCGACAGTGATGTCATAATAGTCGTCATGGCGACGATGATGTCATAATGGTCATCATGGCGACGATGACGTCATAATGGTCGTCATGGCGACGATGACGTCATAATGGTCGTCATGGCGACGATGATGTCATAATGGTCGTCATGGCGACGATGACGTCATACTGGTCGTCATGGCGACGATGATGTCATACTGGTCGTCATGGCGACGGTGTTGCCATAATGGTCGTCATGCCGACGATGATGTCATAATGGTCGTCATGCCGACGATGATGTCATAATGGTCGTCATGGCGACGGTGTTGCCATAATGGTCGTCATGGCGACGATGATGTCATAATGGTCGTCATGGCAACGATGATGTCATAATGGTCGTCATGGCGACGATGATGTCAGTATGGAGGTCATTGCTTTGGTGATGTCATAATGGTCGTCATGGCGACGGTGATGTCATAATAGTCGTCATGGCAATGGTGATGTCATACTGGTCGTCATGGCGACGGTGTTGCCATAATGGTCGTCATTTCGACGATGATGTCATAATGGTTGTCATGCCGACGATGATGTCATAATGGTCGTCATGGTGACGGTGTTGTCATAATGGTCGTCATGGCGACGATGATGTCATAATGGTCGTCATGGCGACGGTGTTGTCATAATGGTCATCATGGCGACGATGATGTCATAATGGTCGTCATGGCGACGATGATGTCATAATGGTCGTCATGGTGACGATGATGTCAATATGGTTGTCATGTCTTTGGTGATGTCATAATGGTCGTCATGGCGACGGTGATGTCATAATGGCCGTCATGGCGACGATGATGTCATAATGGTCGTCACAGCGACGATGATGTCATAATGGTCGTCACGGCGACGGTGATGTCATAATGGTCGTCATGGCGACGATGATGTCATACTGGTCGTCATGGCGACGGTGTTGCCATAATGGTCGTCATGGCGACGATGATGTCATAATGGTCATCATGGCGACGATGATGTCATAATGGTCGTCATGGCGACGATGACGTCACAATGGTCGTCATGGCGACGATGACGTCATAATGGTCGTCATTGCGACGATGATGTAATAATGGTCGTCATAGCGACGATGATGTCATAATGGTCGTCATGGCGACGATGATGTCAATATGGTTGTCATGGCTTTGGTGACGTCATAATGGTCGTCATGGCGACGGTGATGTCATAATGTTCGTCACGGCGACGATGATGTCATAATGATCGTCACGGCGACGATGATGTCATAATGGTCGTCACGGCTACGATGACGTCATAATGGTCGTCATGGCGACGATGATGTCATAATGGTCGTCATGGCGACGATGATGACATAATGGTCGTCATGGAAACGATGACGTCATAATGGTCGTCATGGCGACGATGATGTCATAATGGTCGTCATGGCGACGATGATGTCATACTGGTCGTCATGGCGACGGTGTTGCCATAATGGTCGTCATGGCGACGATGATGTCATAATGGTCGTCATGGAGACGGTGATGTCATAATGGTCGTCATAGCGACGATGATGTCATAATGGTCGTCATGGCGACGATGATGTCAGTATGGTGGTCATGGCTTTGGTGATGTCATAATGGTTGTCATGGCGATGGTGATGTCATAATGGTCGTCATGGCGACGATGATGTCATAATGGTCGTCATGGTGACGATGATGTCATAATGGTCGTCATGGCGACGATGACGTCATAATGGTCGTCATGGCGACGATGACGTCATAATGGTTGTCATGGCGACGATGTTGTCATAATGGTCGTCATGGCGACGATGATGTCATACTGGTCGTCATGGCGATGGTGTTGCCATAATGGTCGTCATGGCGACGATGATGTCATAATGGTCGTCATGGCGACGATGATGTCAATATGGTTGTCATGGCTTTGGTGATGTCATAATGGTCGTCATGGCGACGGTGATGTCATAATGTTCGTCACGGCGACGATGATGTCATAATGATCGTCACGGCGACGATGATGTCATAATGGTCGTCACGGCGACGATGACGTCATAATGGTCGTCATGGCGACGATGATGTCATAATGGTCGTCATGGCGACGATGATGACATAATGGTCGTCATGGCGACGATGACGTCATAATGGTCGTCATGGCGACGATGATGTCATAATGGTCGTCATGGCGACGATGATGTCAATATGGTTGTCATGGCTTTGGTGATGTCATAATGGTCGTCATGGCGACGGTGATGTCATAATGGCCGTCATGGCGACGATGATGTCATAATGGTCGTCACAGCGACGATGATGTCATAATGGTCGTCACGGCGACGGTGATGTCATAATGGTCGTCATGGCGACGATGATGTCATACTGGTCGTCATGGCGACGGTGTTGCCATAATGGTCGTCATGGCGACGATGATGTCATAATGGTCGTCATGGAGACGGTGATGTCATAATGGTCGTCATAGCGACGATGATGTCATAATGGTCGTCATGGCGACGATGATGTCAGTATGGTGGTCATGGCTTTGGTGATGTCATAATGGTTGTCATGGCGATGGTGATGTCATAATGGTCGTCATGGCGACGATGATGTCATAATGGTCGTCATGGCGACGATGATGTCATACTGGTCGTCATGGCGACGGTGTTGCCATAATGGTCGTCATGGCGACGATGATGTCATAATGGTCGTCATGGAGACGGTGATGTCATAATGGTCGTCATAGCGACGATGATGTCATAATGGTCGTCATGGCGACGATGATGTCAGTATGGTGGTCATGGCTTTGGTGATGTCATAATGGTTGTCATGGCGATGGTGATGTCATAATGGTCGTCATGGCGACGATGATGTCATAATGGTCGTCATGGTGACGATGATGTCATAATGGTCGTCATGGCGACGATGACGTCATAATGGTCGTCATGGCGACGATGACGTCATAATGGTTGTCATGGCGACGATGTTGTCATAATGGTCGTCATGGCGACGATGATGTCATACTGGTCGTCATGGCGACGGTGTTGCCATAATGGTCGTCATGGCGACGATGAAGTCATAATGGTCGTCATGGCGACGATGATGTCAATATGGTTGTCATGGCTTTGGTGATGTCATAATGGTCGTCATGGCGACGGTGATGTCATAATGTTCGTCACGGCGACGATGATGTCATAATGATCGTCACGGCGACGATGATGTCATAATGGTCGTCACGGCGACGATGACGTCATAATGGTCGTCATGGCGACGATGATGTCATAATGGTCGTCATGGCGACGATGATGACATAATGGTCGTCATGGCGACGATGACGTCATAATGGTCGTCATGGCGACGATGATGTCATAATGGTCGTCATGGCGACGATGATGTCAATATGGTTGTCATGGCTTTGGTGATGTCATAATGGTCGTCATGGCGACGGTGATGTCATAATGGCCGTCATGGCGACGATGATGTCATAATGGTCGTCACAGCGACGATGATGTCATAATGGTCGTCACGGCGACGGTGATGTCATAATGGTCGTCATGGCGACGATGATGTCATACTGGTCGTCATGGCGACGGTGTTGCCATAATGGTCGTCATGGCGACGATGATGTCATAATGGTCATCATGGCGACGATGATGTCATAATGGTCGTCATGGCGACGATGACGTCATAATGGTCGTCATGGCGACGATGACGTCATAATGGTCGTCATTGCGACGATGATGTAATAATGGTCGTCATAGCGACGATGATGTCATAATGGTCGTCATGGCGACGATGATGTCAGTATGGTGGTCATGGCTTTGGTGATGTCATAATGGTTGTCATGGCGATGGTGATGTCATAATGGTCGTCATGGCGACGATGATGTCATAATGGTCGTCATGGTGACGATGATGTCATAATGGTCGTCATGGCGACGATGACGTCATAATGGTCGTCAGGGCGACGATGACGTCATAATGGTTGTCATGGCGACGATGTTGTCATAATGGTCGTCATGGCGACGATGATGTCATACTGGTCGTCATGGCGACGGTGTTGCCATAATGGTCGTCATGGCGACGATGATGTCATAATGGTCGTCATGGCGACGATGATGTCAATATGGTCGTCATGGCTTTGGTGATGTCATAATGGTCGTCATGGCGACGGTGATGTCATAATGTTCGTCACGGCGACGATGATGTCATAATGATCGTCACGGCGACGATGATGTCATAATGGTCGTCACGGCGACGATGACGTCATAATGGTCGTCATGGCGACGATGATGTCATAATGGTCGTCATGGCGACGATGATGACATAATGGTCGTCATGGCGACGATGACGTCATAATGGTCGTCATGGCGACGATGATGTCATAATGGTCGTCATGGCGACGATGATGTCATACTGGTCGTCATGGCGACGGTGTTGCCATAATGGTCGTCATGGCGACGATGATGTCATAATGGTCGTCATGGAGACGGTGATGTCATAATGGTCGTCATAGCGACGATGATGTCATAATGGTCGTCATGGCGACGATGATGTCAGTATGGTGGTCATGGCTTTGGTGATGTCATAATGGTTGTCATGGCGATGGTGATGTCATAATGGTCGTCATGGCGACGATGATGTCATAATGGTCGTCATGGTGACGATGATGTCATAATGGTCGTCATGGCGACGATGACGTCATAATGGTCGTCATGGCGACGATGACGTCATAATGGTTGTCATGGCGACGATGTTGTCATAATGGTCGTCATGGCGACGATGATGTCATACTGGTCGTCATGGCGACGGTGTTGCCATAATGGTCGTCATGGCGACGGTGTTGCCATAATGGTCGTCATGGCGACGATGATGTCATAATGGTCGTCATGGCGACGATGATGTCAATATGGTTGTCATGGCTTTGGTGATGTCATAATGGTCGTCATGGCGACGGTGATGTCATAATGTTCGTCACGGCGACGATGATGTCATAATGATCGTCACGGCGACGATGATGTCATAATGGCCGTCACGGCGACGATGACGTCATAATGGTCGTCATGGCGACGATGATGTCATAATGGTCGTCATGGCGACGATGATGACATAATGGTCGTCATGGCGACGATGACGTCATAATGGTCGTCATGGCGACGATGATGTCATAATGGTCGTCATGGCGACAATGATGTCATACTGGTCGTCATGGCGACGGTGTTGACATAATGGTCGTCATGGCGACGATGATGTCATAATGGTCTTCATGGCGACGGTGATGTCATAATGGTCGTCATGGCGACGATGATGTCATAATGGTCGTCATGGCGACGATGATGTCAGTATGGTGGTCATGGCTTTGGTGATGTCATAATGGTCGTCAAGGCGACGGTGATGTCATAATGGTCGTCATGGCGACGATGATGTCAATATGGTTGTCATGGCTTTGGTGATGTCATAATGGTCGTCATGGCGACGGTGATGTCATAATGTTCGTCACGGCGACGATGATGTCATAATGATCGTCACGGCGACGATGATGTCATAATGGCCGTCACGGCGACGATGACGTCATAATGGTCGTCATGGCGACGATGATGTCATAATGGTCGTCATGGCGACGATGATGACATAATGGTCGTCATGGCGACGATGACGTCATAATGGTCGTCATGGCGACGATGATGTCATAATGGTCGTCATGGCGACAATGATGTCATACTGGTCGTCATGGCGACGGTGTTGACATAATGGTCGTCATGGCGACGATGATGTCATAATGGTCTTCATGGCGACGGTGATGTCATAATGGTCGTCATGGCGACGATGATGTCATAATGGTCGTCATGGCGACGATGATGTCAGTATGGTGGTCATGGCTTTGGTGATGTCATAATGGTCGTCAAGGCGACGGTGATGTCATAATGGTCGTCATGGCAATGGTGATGTCAGAATGGTCGTCATGGCGACGATGATGTCAGTATGGTGGTCATGGCTTTGGTGATGTCATAATGGTCGTCATGGCGACGATGATGTCACAATGGTCGTCATGGCGACGATGATGTCAATATGGTTGTCATGGCTTTGGTGATGTCATAATGGTCGTCATGGCGACGGTGATGTCATAATGGTCGTCATGGCGACGATGATGTCATAATGGTCGTCATGGCGACGATGATGTCATAATGGTCTTCACGGCGGCGGTAATGTCATGATTGTCGTCATGGCAACGGTGTTGCCATAATGGTCGTCATGGCGACGATGATGTCATAATGGTCGTCATGGCGACGATGATGTCATAATGGTCGTCATGGCGACGATAACGTCATAATGGTAGTCATGGCGACAATGATGTCATAATGGTCATCATGGCGACGATGATGTCATACTGGTCGTCATGGCGACGGTATTGCCATAATTGTCGTTATGGCGACGATGATGTCATAATGGTCGTCATGCCGACGATGATGTCATAATGGTCGTCATGGCGACGGTGTTGCCATAATGGTCGTCATGTCGACGATGATGTCATAATGGTCGTCATGGCGACGGTGATGTCATAATGGTCGTCATGGCGACGATGATGTCATAATGGTCGTCATGGCGACGATGATGTCATAATGGTCGTCATGGCGACGATGATGTCATAATGGTCGTCATGGCGACGGTGATGTCATAATAGTCGTCATGGCGACGATGATGTCAGTATGGTGGTCATGGCTTTGGTGATGTCATAACGGTCGTCATGGCGACGGTGTTGCCATAATGGTCGTCATGGCGACGATGATGTCATAATGGTCGTCATGGCGACGATGATGTCATAATGGTCGTCATGGCGACGATGATGTCATAATGGTCGTCATGGCGACGATGATGTCATAATGGTCATCATGGCGACGATTACGTCATAATGGTCGTCATGGCGACGATGACGTCATAATGGTCGTCATGGCGACGATGATGTCATAATGGTCGTCATGGCGACGATTATGTCATACTGGTCGTCATGGCGACGGTGTTGCCATAATGGTCGTCATGGCGACGATGATGTCATAATGGTCGTCATGCCGACGATGATGTCATAATGGTCGTCATGGCGACGGTATTGCCATAATGGTCGTCATGGCGACGATGATGTCATAATGGTCGTCATGGCAACGATGATGTCATAATGGTCGTCATGGCGACGATGATGTCAGTATGGTGTTCATTGCTTTGGTGATGTCATAATAGTCGTCATTTCGACGATGATGTCATAATAGTCGTCATGCCGACGATGATGTCATAATGGTCGTCATGGCGACGGTGTTGTCATAATGGTCGTCATGGCGACGGTGATGTCATGATGGTCGTCATGCCGACGATGATGTCAGTATGGTGGTCATGGCTTTGGTGATGTTATAATGGTCGTCATGGCGGCGATGATGTCATAATGGTCGTCATAGCGACGATGATGTCATAATGGTCGTCATGGCGACGATGATGTCAGTATGGTGGTCATGGCTTTGGTGATGTCATAATGGTCGTCATGGCGACGGTGATGTCATAATGGCCGTCATGGCGACGGTGATGTCATAATGGCCGTCACGGCGACGATGATGTCATAATGGTCGTCACGGCGACGGTGATGTCATAATGGTCGTCATGGCGACGATGATGTCATACTGGTCGTCATGGCGACGGTGTTGCCATAATGGTCGTCATGGCGACAATGATGTCATAATGGTCATCATGGCGACGATGATGTCATACTGGTCGTCATGGCGACGGTATTGCCATAATTGTCGTTATGGCGACGATGATGTCATAATGGTCGTCATGCCGACGATGATGTCATAATGGTCGTCATGGCGACGGTGTTGCCATAATGGTCGTCATGTCGACGATGATGTCATAATGGTCGTCATGGCGACGGTGATGTCATAATGGTCGTCATGGCGACGATGATGTCATAATGGTCGTCATGGCGACGGTGATGTCATAATGGTCGTCATGGCGACGATGATGTCATAATGGTCGTCATGGCGACGGTGATGTCATAATAGTCGTCATGGCGACGATGATGTCAGTATGGTGGTCATGGCTTTGGTGATGTCATAACGGTCGTCATGGCGACGGTGTTGCCATAATGGTCGTCATGGCGACGATGATGTCATAATGGTCGTCATGGCGACGATGATGTCATAATGGTCGTCATGGCGACGATGATGTCATAATGGTCGTCATGGCGACGATGATGTCATAATGGTCATCATGGCGACGATTACGTCATAATGGTCGTCATGGCGACGATGACGTCATAATGGTCGTCATGGCGACGATGATGTCATAATGGTCGTCATGGCGACGATTAAGTCATACTGGTCGTCATGGCGACGGTGTTGCCATAATGGTCGTCATGGCGACGATGATGTCATAATGGTCGTCATGCCGACGATGATGTCATAATGGTCGTCATGGCGACGGTATTGCCATAATGGTCGTCATGGCGACGATGATGTCATAATGGTCGTCATGGCAACGATGATGTCATAATGGTCGTCATGGCGACGATGATGTCAGTATGGTGTTCATTGCTTTGGTGATGTCATAATAGTCGTCATTTCGACGATGATGTCATAATAGTCGTCATGCCGACGATGATGTCATAATGGTCGTCATGGCGACGGTGTTGTCATAATGGTCGTCATGGCGACGGTGATGTCATGATGGTCGTCATGCCGACGATGATGTCAGTATGGTGGTCATGGCTTTGGTGATGTTATAATGGTCGTCATGGCGGCGATGATGTCATAATGGTCGTCATAGCGACGATGATGTCATAATGGTCGTCATGGCGACGATGATGTCAGTATGGTGGTCATGGCTTTGGTGATGTCATAATGGTCGTCATGGCGACGGTGATGTCATAATGGCCGTCATGGCGACGGTGATGTCATAATGGCCGTCACGGCGACGATGATGTCATAATGGTCGTCACGGCGACGGTGATGTCATAATGGTCGTCATGGCGACGATGATGTCATACTGGTCGTCATGGCGACGGTGTTGCCATAATGGTCGTCATGGCGACGATGATGTCATAATGGTCATCATGGCGACGATGATGTCATAATGGTCGTCATGGCGACGATGACGTCATAATGGTCGTCATGGCGACGATGACGTCATAATGGTCGTCATTGCGACGATGATGTAATAATGGTCGTCATAGCGACGATGATGTCATAATGGTCGTCATGGCGACGATGATGTCAGTATGGTGGTCATGGCTTTGGTGATGTCATAATGGTTGTCATGGCGATGGTGATGTCATAATGGTCGTCATGGCGACGATGATGTCATAATGGTCGTCATGGTGACGATGATGTCATAATGGTCGTCATGGCGAGGATGACGTCATAATGGTCGTCATGGCGACGATGACGTCATAATGGTTGTCATGGCGACGATGTTGTCATAATGGTCGTCATGGCGACGATGATGTCATACTGGTCGTCATGGCGACGGTGTTGCCATAATGGTCGTCATGGCGACGATGATGTCAATATGGTTGTCATGGCTTTGGTGATGTCATAATGGTCGTCATGGCGACGGTGATGTCATAATGTTCGTCACGGCGTCGATGATGTCATAATGATCGTCACGGCGACGATGATGTCATAATGGTCGTCACGGCGACGATGACGTCATAATGGTCGTCATGGCGACGATGATGTCATAATGGTCGTCATGGCGACGATGATGACATAATGGTCGTCATGGCGACGATGACGTCATAATGGTCGTCATGGCGACGATGATGTCATAATGGTCGTCATGGCGACGATGATGTCATACTGGTCGTCATGGCGACGGTGTTGCCATAATGGTCGTCATGGCGACGATGATGTCATAATGGTCTTCATGGCGACGGTGATGTCATAATGGTCGTCATGGCGACGGTGATGTCATAATGGTCGTCATGGCGACGATGATGTCAGTATGGTGGTCATGGCTTTGGTGATGTCATAATGGTCGTCATGGCGACGGTGATGTCATAATGGTCGTCATGGCAATGGTGATGTCAGAATGGTCGTCATGGCGACGATGATGTCAGTATGGTGGTCATGGCTTTGGTGATGTCATAATGGTCGTCATGGCGACGATGATGTCACAATGGTCGTCATGGCGACGATGATGTCAATATGGTTGTCATGGCTTTGGTGATGTCATAATGGTCGTCATGGCGACGGTGATGTCATAATGGTCGTCATGGCGACGATGATGTCATAATGGTCGTCATGGCGACGATGATGTCATAATGGTCGTCACGGCGGCGGTAATGTCATGATTGTCGTCATGGCAACGGTGTTGCCATAATGGTCGTCATGGCGACGATGATGTCATAATGGTCGTCATGGCGACGATGATGTCATAATGGTCGTCATGGCGACGATAACGTCATAATGGTAGTCATGGCGACGATGATGTCATAATGGTCGTCATGGCGACGATGATGTCATACTGGTCGTCATGGCGACGGTATTGCCATAATTGTCGTTATGGCGACGATGATGTCATAATGGTCGTCATGCCGACGATGATGTCATAATGGTCGTCATGGCGACGGTGTTGCCATAATGGTCGTCATGTCGACGATGATGTCATAATGGTCGTCATGGCGACGGTGATGTCATAATGGTCGTCATGGCGACGATGTTGTAATAATGGTCGTCATGGCGAAGATGATGTCATAATGGTCGTCATGGCGACGATGATGTCATAATGGTCGTCATGGCGACGGTGATGTCATAATGGTCGTCATGGCGACGATGATGTCATAATGGTCGTCATGGCGACGGTGATGTCATAATAGTCGTCATGGCAACGATGATGTCAGTATGGTGGTCATGGCTTTGGTGATGTCATAACGGTCGTCATGGCGACGGTGTTGCCATAATGGTCGTCATGGCGACGATGATGTCATAATGGTCATCATGGCGACGATGATGTCATAATGGTCGTCATGGCGACGATGATGTCAGTATGGTGGTCATTGCTTTGGTGATGTCATAATAGTCGTCATTTCGACGATGATGTCATAATAGTCGTCATGCCGACGATGATGTCATAATGGTCGTCATGGCGACGGTGTTGTCATAATGGTCGTCATGGCGACGGTGATGTCATGATGGTCGTCATGCCGACGATGATGTCAGTATGGTGGTCATGGCTTTGGTGATGTTATAATGGTCGTCATGGCGGCGATGATGTCATAATGGTCGTCATAGAGACGATGATGTCATAATGGTCGTCATGGCGACGATGATGTCAGTATGGTGGTCATGGCTTTGGTGATGTCATAATGGTTATCATGGCGACGATGATGTCATAATGGTCGTCATGGCGACGATGACGTCATAATGGTCGTCATGGCGACGATGACGTCATAATGGTCGTCATGGCGACGATGTTGTCATAATGGTCGTCATGGCGACGATGATGTCATACTGGTCGTCATGGCGACGGTGTTGCCATAATGGTCGTCATGGCGACGATGATGTCATAATGGTCGTCATGGCGACGATGATGTCAATATGGTTGTCATGGCTTTGGTGATGTCATAATGGTCGTCATGGCGACGGTGATGTCATAATGTTCGTCACGGCGACAGTGATTTCATAATGATCGTCACGGCGACGATGATGTCATAATGGTCGTCACGGCGACGGTGATGTCATAATGGTCGTCATGGCGACGATAACGTCATAATGGTCGTCATGGCGACGATGATGTCATAATGGTCGTCATGGCGATGATGATGACATAATGGTCGTCATGGCGACGATGACGTCATAATGGTCGTCATGGAGACGATGATGTCATAATGGTCGTCATGGCGACGATGATGTCATACTGGTCGTCATGGCGACGGTGTTGCCATAATGGTCGTCATGGCGACGATGATGTCATAATGGTCGTCATGGCGACGATGATATCATACTGGTCGTCATGGCGACTGTGTTGCCATAATGGTCGTCATGGCGACGATGATGTCATAGTGGTCGTCATGGCGACGGTGATGTCATAATGGTCGTCATGGCGACGGTGATGTCATGATGGTCGTCATGCCGACGATGATGTCAGTATGGTGGTCATGGCTTTGGTGATGTCATAATGGTCGTCATGGCGACGATGATGTCATAATGGTCGTCATAGCGACGATGATGTCATAATGGTCGTCATGGCGATGATGATGTCAGTATGGTGGTCATGGCTTTGGTGATGTCATAATGGTTGTCATGGCGACGATGATGTCACAATGGTCGTCATGGCGACGATGATGTCAATATGGTTGTCATGGCTTTGGTGATGTCATAATGGTCGTCATGGCGACGGTGATGTCATAATGGTCGTCATGGCGACGATGATGTCATAATGGTCGTCACGGCGGCGGTAATGTCATAATTGTCGTCATGGCAACGGTGTTGCCATAATGGTCGTCATGGCGACGATGATGTCATAATGGTCGTCATGGCGACGATAACGTCATAATGGTAGTCATGGCGACGATGATGTCATAATGGTCGTCATGGCGACGATGATGTCATACTGGTCGTCATGGCGACGGTATTGCCATAATTGTCGTCATGGCGACGATGATGTCATAATGGTCGTCATGCCGACGATGATGTCATAATGGTCGTCATGGCGACGGTGTTGCCATAATGGTCGTCATGTCGACGATGATGTCATAATGGTCGTCATGGCGACGATGTTGTAATAATGGTCGTCATGGCGAAGATGATGTCATAATGGTCGTCATGGCGACGATGATGTCATAATGGTCGTCATGACGACGATGATGTCATAATGGTCGTCATGGCGACGATGATGTCATAATGGTCGTCATGGCGACGGTGATGTCATAATAGTCGTCATGGCGACGATGATGTCAGTATGGTGGTCATGGCTTTGGTGATGTCATAACGGTCGTCATGGCGACGGTGTTGCCATAATGGTCGTCATGGCGACGATGATGTCATAATGGTCGTCATGGCGACGATGATGTCATAATGGTCGTCATGGTGACGATGATGTCATAATGGTCATCATGGCGACGATGACGTCATAATGGTCGTCATGGCGACGATGACGTCATAATGGTCGTCATGGCGACGATGATGTCATAATGGTCGTCATGGCGACGATGATGTCATACTGGTCGTCATGGCGACGGTGTTGCCATAATGGTCGTCATGGCGACGATGATGTCATAATGGTCGTCATGCCGACGATGATGTCATAATGGTCGTCATGGCGACGGTATTGCCATAATGGTCGTCATGGCGACGATGATGTCATAATGGTCGTCATGGCAACGATGATGTCATAATGGTCGTCATGGCGACGATGATGTCAGTATGGTGGTCATTGCTTTGGTGATGTCATAATAGTCGTCATTTCGACGATGATGTCATAATAGTCGTCATGCCGACGATGATGTCATAATGGTCGTCATGGCGACGGTGTTGTTATAATGGTCGTCATGGCGCCGGTGATGTCATGATGGTCGTCATGCCGACGATGATGTCAGTATGGTGGTCATGGCTTTGGTGATGTTATAATGGTCGTCATGGCGGCGATGATGTCATCATGGTCGTCATAGCGACGATGATGTCATAATGGTCGTCATGGCGACGATGATGTCAGTATGGTGGTCATGGCTTTGGTGATGTCATAATGGTTGTCATGGCGACGGTGATGTCATAATGGTCGTCATGGCGACGATGATGTCATAATGGTCGTCATGGTGACGATGATGTCATAATGGTCGTCATGGCGACGATGACGTCATAATGGTCGTCATGGCGACGGTGATGTCATAATGGTCGTCATGGCGACGGTGTTGCCATAATGGTCGTCATGGCGACGATGATGTCATAATGGTCGTCATGGCGACGGTGATGTCATAATGGTCGTCATGGCGACGATGATGTCAGTATGGTGGTCATGGCCTTGGTGATGTCATAATGGTCGTCATGGCGACGGTGATGTCATAATGGTCGTCATGGCAATGGTGATGTCAGAATGGTCGTCATGGCGACGATGATGTCAGTATGGTGGTCATGGCTTTGGTGATGTCATAATGGTCGTCATGGCGACGATGATGTCATAATGGTCTTCATGGCGACGGTGATGTCATAATGGTCGTCATGGCGACGATGATGTCATAATGGTCGTCATGGCGACGATGATGTCAGTATGGTGGTCATGGCTTTGGTGATGTCATAATGGTCGTCAAGGCGACGGTGATGTCATAATGGTCGTCATGGCGACGATGATGTCAATATGGTTGTCATGGCTTTGGTGATGTCATAATGGTCGTCATGGCGACGGTGATGTCATAATGTTCGTCACGGCGACGATGATGTCATAATGATCGTCACGGCGACGATGATGTCATAATGGCCGTCACGGCGACGATGACGTCATAATGGTCGTCATGGCGACGATGATGTCATAATGGTCGTCATGGCGACGATGATGACATAATGGTCGTCATGGCGACGATGACGTCATAATGGTCGTCATGGCGACGATGATGTCATAATGGTCGTCATGGCGACAATGATGTCATACTGGTCGTCATGGCGACGGTGTTGACATAATGGTCGTCATGGCGACGATGATGTCATAATGGTCTTCATGGCGACGGTGATGTCATAATGGTCGTCATGGCGACGATGATGTCATAATGGTCGTCATGGCGACGATGATGTCAGTATGGTGGTCATGGCTTTGGTGATGTCATAATGGTCGTCAAGGCGACGGTGATGTCATAATGGTCGTCATGGCAATGGTGATGTCAGAATGGTCGTCATGGCGACGATGATGTCAGTATGGTGGTCATGGCTTTGGTGATGTCATAATGGTCGTCATGGCGACGATGATGTCACAATGTTCGTCATGGCGACGATGATGTCAATATGGTTGTCATGGCTTTGGTGATGTCATAATGGTCGTCATGGCGACGGTGATGTCATAATGGTCGTCATGGCGACGATGATGTCATAATGGTCGTCATGGCGACGATAACGTCATAATGGTAGTCATGGCGACAATGATGTCATAATGGTCATCATGGCGACGATGATGTCATACTGGTCGTCATGGCGACGGTATTGCCATAATTGTCGTTATGGCGACGATGATGTCATAATGGTCGTCATGCCGACGATGATGTCATAATGGTCGTCATGGCGACGGTGTTGCCATAATGGTCGTCATGTCGACGATGATGTCATAATGGTCGTCATGGCGACGGTGATGTCATAATGGTCGTCATGGCGACGATGTTGTAATAATGGTCGTCATGGCGAAGATGATGTCATAATGGTCGTCATGGCGACGATGATGTCATAATGGTCGTCATGGCGACGGTGATGTCATAATGGTCGTCATGGCGACGATGATGTCATAATGGTCGTCATGGCGACGGTGATGTCATAATAGTCGTCATGGCAACGATGATGTCAGTATGGTGGTCATGGCTTTGGTGATGTCATAACGGTCGTCATGGCGACGGTGTTGCCATAATGGTCGTCATGGCGACGATGATGTCATAATGGTCATCATGGCGACGATGATGTCATAATGGTCGTCATGGCGACGATGATGTCAGTATGGTGGTCATTGCTTTGGTGATGTCATAATAGTCGTCATTTCGACGATGATGTCATAATAGTCGTCATGCCGACGATGATGTCATAATGGTCGTCATGGCGACGGTGTTGTCATAATGGTCGTCATGGCGACGGTGATGTCATGATGGTCGTCATGCCGACGATGATGTCAGTATGGTGGTCATGGCTTTGGTGATGTTATAATGGTCGTCATGGCGGCGATGATGTCATAATGGTCGTCATAGAGACGATGATGTCATAATGGTCGTCATGGCGACGATGATGTCAGTATGGTGGTCATGGCTTTGGTGATGTCATAATGGTTATCATGGCGACGATGATGTCATAATGGTCGTCATGGCGACGATGACGTCATAATGGTCGTCATGGCGACGATGACGTCATAATGGTCGTCATGGCGACGATGTTGTCATAATGGTCGTCATGGCGACGATGATGTCATACTGGTCGTCATGGCGACGGTGTTGCCATAATGGTCGTCATGGCGACGATGATGTCATAATGGTCGTCATGGCGACGATGATGTCAATATGGTTGTCATGGCTTTGGTGATGTCATAATGGTCGTCATGGCGACGGTGATGTCATAATGTTCGTCACGGCGACAGTGATTTCATAATGATCGTCACGGCGACGATGATGTCATAATGGTCGTCACGGCGACGGTGATGTCATAATGGTTGTCATGGCGACGATAACGTCATAATGGTCGTCATGGCGACGATGATGTCATAATGGTCGTCATGGCGATGATGATGACATAATGGTCGTCATGGCGACGATGACGTCATAATGGTCGTCATGGAGACGATGATGTCATAATGGTCGTCATGGCGACGATGATGTCATACTGGTCGTCATGGCGACGGTGTTGCCATAATGGTCGTCATGGCGACGATGATGTCATAATGGTCGTCATGGCGACGATGATATCATACTGGTCGTCATGGCGACTGTGTTGCCATAATGGTCGTCATGGCGACGATGATGTCATAATGGTCGTCATGGCGACGGTGATGTCATAATGGTCGTCATGGCGACGGTGATGTCATGATGGTCGTCATGCCGACGATGATGTCAGTATGGTGGTCATGGCTTTGGTGATGTCATAATGGTCGTCATGGCGACGATGATGTCATAATGGTCGTCATAGCGACGATGATGTCATAATGGTCGTCATGGCGATGATGATGTCAGTATGGTGGTCATGGCTTTGGTGATGTCATAATGGTTGTCATGGCGACGATGATGTCACAATGGTCGTCATGGCGACGATGATGTCAATATGGTTGTCATGGCTTTGGTGATGTCATAATGGTCGTCATGGCGACGGTGATGTCATAATGGTCGTCATGGCGACGATGATGTCATAATGGTCGTCACGGCGGCGGTAATGTCATAATTGTCGTCATGGCAACGGTGTTGCCATAATGGTCGTCATGGCGACGATGATGTCATAATGGTCGTCATGGCGACGATAACGTCATAATGGTAGTCATGGCGACGATGATGTCATAATGGTCGTCATGGCGACGATGATGTCATACTGGTCGTCATGGCGACGGTATTGCCATAATTGTCGTCATGGCGACGATGATGTCATAATGGTCGTCATGCCGACGATGATGTCATAATGGTCGTCATGGCGACGGTGTTGCCATAATGGTCGTCATGTCGACGATGATGTCATAATGGTCGTCATGGCGACGATGTTGTAATAATGGTCGTCATGGCGAAGATGATGTCATAATGGTCGTCATGGCGACGATGATGTCATAATGGTCGTCATGACGACGATGATGTCATAATGGTCGTCATGGCGACGATGATGTCATAATGGTCGTCATGGCGACGGTGATGTCATAATAGTCGTCATGGCGACGATGATGTCAGTATGGTGGTCATGGCTTTGGTGATGTCATAACGGTCGTCATGGCGACGGTGTTGCCATAATGGTCGTCATGGCGACGATGATGTCATAATGGTCGTCATGGCGACGATGATGTCATAATGGTCGTCATGGTGACGATGATGTCATAATGGTCATCATGGCGACGATGACGTCATAATGGTCGTCATGGCGACGATGACGTCATAATGGTCGTCATGGCGACGATGATGTCATAATGGTCGTCATGGCGACGATGATGTCATACTGGTCGTCATGGCGACGGTGTTGCCATAATGGTCGTCATGGCGACGATGATGTCATAATGGTCGTCATGCCGACGATGATGTCATAATGGTCGTCATGGCGACGGTATTGCCATAATGGTCGTCATGGCGACGATGATGTCATAATGGTCGTCATGGCAACGATGATGTCATAATGGTCGTCATGGCGACGATGATGTCAGTATGGTGGTCATTGCTTTGGTGATGTCATAATAGTCGTCATTTCGACGATGATGTCATAATAGTCGTCATGCCGACGATGATGTCATAATGGTCGTCATGGCGACGGTGTTGTCATAATGGTCGTCATGGCGCCGGTGATGTCATGATGGTCGTCATGCCGACGATGATGTCAGTATGGTGGTCATGGCTTTGGTGATGTTATAATGGTCGTCATGGCGGCGATGATGTCATCATGGTCGTCATAGCGACGATGATGTCATAATGGTCGTCATGGCGACGATGATGTCAGTATGGTGGTCATGGCTTTGGTGATGTCATAATGGTTGTCATGGCGACGGTGATGTCATAATGGTCGTCATGGCGACGATGATGTCATAATGGTCGTCATGGTGACGATGATGTCATAATGGTCGTCATGGCGACGATGACGTCATAATGGTCGTCATGGCGACGGTGATGTCATAATGGTCGTCATGGCGACGGTGTTGCCATAATGGTCGTCATGGCGACGATGATGTCATAATGGTCGTCATGGCGACGGTGATGTCATAATGGTCGTCATGGCGACGATGATGTCAGTATGGTGGTCATGGCCTTGGTGATGTCATAATGGTCGTCATGGCGACGGTGATGTCATAATGGTCGTCATGGCAATGGTGATGTCAGAATGGTCGTCATGGCGACGATGATGTCAGTATGGTGGTCATGGCTTTGGTGATGTCATAATGGTCGTCATGGCGACGATGATGTCATAATGGTCTTCATGGCGACGGTGATGTCATAATGGTCGTCATGGCGACGATGATGTCATAATGGTCGTCATGGCGACGATGATGTCAGTATGGTGGTCATGGCTTTGGTGATGTCATAATGGTCGTCAAGGCGACGGTGATGTCATAATGGTCGTCATGGCGACGATGATGTCAATATGGTTGTCATGGCTTTGGTGATGTCATAATGGTCGTCATGGCGACGGTGATGTCATAATGTTCGTCACGGCGACGATGATGTCATAATGATCGTCACGGCGACGATGATGTCATAATGGCCGTCACGGCGACGATGACGTCATAATGGTCGTCATGGCGACGATGATGTCATAATGGTCGTCATGGCGACGATGATGACATAATGGTCGTCATGGCGACGATGACGTCATAATGGTCGTCATGGCGACGATGATGTCATAATGGTCGTCATGGCGACAATGATGTCATACTGGTCGTCATGGCGACGGTGTTGACATAATGGTCGTCATGGCGACGATGATGTCATAATGGTCTTCATGGCGACGGTGATGTCATAATGGTCGTCATGGCGACGATGATGTCATAATGGTCGTCATGGCGACGATGATGTCAGTATGGTGGTCATGGCTTTGGTGATGTCATAATGGTCGTCAAGGCGACGGTGATGTCATAATGGTCGTCATGGCAATGGTGATGTCAGAATGGTCGTCATGGCGACGATGATGTCAGTATGGTGGTCATGGCTTTGGTGATGTCATAATGGTCGTCATGGCGACGATGATGTCACAATGTTCGTCATGGCGACGATGATGTCAATATGGTTGTCATGGCTTTGGTGATGTCATAATGGTCGTCATGGCGACGGTGATGTCATAATGGTCGTCATGGCGACGATGATGTCATAATGGTCATCATGGCGACGATAACGTCATAATGGTAGTCATGGCGACAATGATGTCATAATGGTCATCATGGCGACGATGATGTCATACTGGTCGTCATGGCGACGGTATTGCCATAATTGTCGTTATGGCGACGATGATGTCATAATGGTCGTCATGCCGACGATGATGTCATAATGGTCGTCATGGCGACGGTGTTGCCATAATGGTCGTCATGTCGACGATGATGTCATAATGGTCGTCATGGCGACGGTGATGTCATAATGGTCGTCATGGCGACGATGATGTCATAATGGTCGTCATGGCGACGATGATGTCATAATGGTCGTCATGGCGACGATGATGTCATAATGGTCGTCATGGCGACGGTGATGTCATAATAGTCGTCATGGCGACGATGATGTCAGTATGGTGGTCATGGCTTTGGTGATGTCATAACGGTCGTCATGGCGACGGTGTTGCCATAATGGTCGTCATGGCGACGATGATGTCATAATGGTCGTCATGGCGACGATGATGTCATAATGGTCGTCATGGCGACGATGATGTCATAATGGTCGTCATGGCGACGATGATGTCATAATGGTCATCATGGCGACGATTACGTCATAATGGTCGTCATGGCGACGATGACGTCATAATGGTCGTCATGGCGACGATGATGTCATAATGGTCGTCATGGCGACGATTATGTCATACTGGTCGTCATGGCGACGGTGTTGCCATAATGGTCGTCATGGCGACGATGATGTCATAATGGTCGTCATGCCGACGATGATGTCATAATGGTCGTCATGGCGACGGTATTGCCATAATGGTCGTCATGGCGACGATGATGTCATAATGGTCGTCATGGCAACGATGATGTCATAATGGTCGTCATGGCGACGATGATGTCAGTATGGTGTTCATTGCTTTGGTGATGTCATAATAGTCGTCATTTCGACGATGATGTCATAATAGTCGTCATGCCGACGATGATGTCATAATGGTCGTCATGGCGACGGTGTTGTCATAATGGTCGTCATGGCGACGGTGATGTCATGATGGTCGTCATGCCGACGATGATGTCAGTATGGTGGTCATGGCTTTGGTGATGTTATAATGGTCGTCATGGCGGCGATGATGTCATAATGGTCGTCATAGCGACGATGATGTCATAATGGTCGTCATGGCGACGATGATGTCAGTATGGTGGTCATGGCTTTGGTGATGTCATAATGGTCGTCATGGCGACGGTGATGTCATAATGGCCGTCATGGCGACGGTGATGTCATAATGGCCGTCACGGCGACGATGATGTCATAATGGTCGTCACGGCGACGGTGATGTCATAATGGTCGTCATGGCGACGATGATGTCATACTGGTCGTCATGGCGACGGTGTTGCCATAATGGTCGTCATGGCGACGATGATGTCATAATGGTCATCATGGCGACGATGATGTCATAATGGTCGTCATGGCGACGATGACGTCATAATGGTCGTCATGGCGACGATGACGTCATAATGGTCGTCATTGCGACGATGATGTAATAATGGTCGTCATAGCGACGATGATGTCATAATGGTCGTCATGGCGACGATGATGTCAGTATGGTGGTCATGGCTTTGGTGATGTCATAATGGTTGTCATGGCGATGGTGATGTCATAATGGTCGTCATGGCGACGATGATGTCATAATGGTCGTCATGGTGACGATGATGTCATAATGGTCGTCATGGCGAGGATGACGTCATAATGGTCGTCATGGCGACGATGACGTCATAATGGTTGTCATGGCGACGATGTTGTCATAATGGTCGTCATGGCGACGATGATGTCATACTGGTCGTCATGGCGACGGTGTTGCCATAATGGTCGTCATGGCGACGATGATGTCAATATGGTTGTCATGGCTTTGGTGATGTCATAATGGTCGTCATGGCGACGGTGATGTCATAATGTTCGTCACGGCGTCGATGATGTCATAATGATCGTCACGGCGACGATGATGTCATAATGGTCGTCACGGCGACGATGACGTCATAATGGTCGTCATGGCGACGATGATGTCATAATGGTCGTCATGGCGACGATGATGACATAATGGTCGTCATGGCGACGATGACGTCATAATGGTCGTCATGGCGACGATGATGTCATAATGGTCGTCATGGCGACGATGATGACATAATGGTCGTCATGGCGACGATGACGTCATAATGGTCGTCATGGCGACGATGATGTCATAATGGTCGTCATGGCGACGATGATGTCATACTGGTCGTCATGGCGACGGTGTTGCCATAATGGTCGTCATGGCGACGATGATGTCATAATGGTCTTCATGGCGACGGTGATGTCATAATGGTCGTCATGGCGACGGTGATGTCATAATGGTCGTCATGGCGACGATGATGTCAGTATGGTGGTCATGGCTTTGGTGATGTCATAATGGTCGTCATGGCGACGATGATGTCACAATGGTCGTCATGGCGACGATGATGTCAATATGGTTGTCATGGCTTTGGTGATGTCATAATGGTCGTCATGGCGACGGTGATGTCATAATGGTCGTCATGGCGACGATGATGTCATAATGGTCGTCATGGCGACGATGATGTCATAATGGTCGTCACGGCGGCGGTAATGTCATGATTGTCGTCATGGCAACGGTGTTGCCATAATGGTCGTCATGGCGACGATGATGTCATAATGGTCGTCATGGCGACGATGATGTCATAATGGTCGTCATGGCGACGATAACGTCATAATGGTAGTCATGGCGACGATGATGTCATAATGGTCGTCATGGCGACGATGATGTCATACTGGTCGTCATGGCGACGGTATTGCCATAATTGTCGTTATGGCGACGATGATGTCATAATGGTCGTCATGCCGACGATGATGTCATAATGGTCGTCATGGCGACGGTGTTGCCATAATGGTCGTCATGTCGACGATGATGTCATAATGGTCGTCATGGCGACGGTGATGTCATAATGGTCGTCATGGCGACGATGTTGTAATAATGGTCGTCATGGCGAAGATGATGTCATAATGGTCGTCATGGCGACGATGATGTCATAATGGTCGTCATGGCGACGGTGATGTCATAATGGTCGTCATGGCGACGATGATGTCATAATGGTCGTCATGGCGACGGTGATGTCATAATAGTCGTCATGGCAACGATGATGTCAGTATGGTGGTCATGGCTTTGGTGATGTCATAACGGTCGTCATGGCGACGGTGTTGCCATAATGGTCGTCATGGCGACGATGATGTCATAATGGTCGTCATGGCGACGATGATGTCATAATGGTCGTCATGGCGACGATGATGTCATAATGGTCATCATGGCGACGATGATGTCATAATGGTCGTCATGGCGACGATGACGTCATAATGGCCGTCATGGCGACGATGATGTCATAATGGTCGTCACGGCGACGATGATGTCATACTGGTCGTCATGGCGACGGTGTTGCCATAATGGTCGTCATGGCGACGATGATGTCATAATGGTCGTCATGCCGACGATGATGTCATAATGGTCGTCATGGCGACGGTATTGCCATAATGGTCGTCATGGCGACGATGATGTCATAATGGTCGTCATGGCAACGATGATGTCATAATGGTCGTCATGGCGACGATGATGTCAGTATGGTGGTCATTGCTTTGGTGATGTCATAATAGTCGTTATTTCGACGATGATGTCATAATAGTCGTCATGCCGACGATGATGTCATAATGGTCGTCATGGCGACGGTGTTGTCATAATGGTCGTCATGGCGACGGTGATGTCATGATGGTCGTCATGCCGACGATGATGTCAGTATGGTGGTCATGGCTTTGGTGATGTTATAATGGTCGTCATGGCGGCGATGATGTCATAATGGTCGTCATAGAGACGATGATGTCATAATGGTCGTCATGGCGACGATGATGTCAGTATGGTGGTCATGGCTTTGGTGATGTCATAATGGTTATCATGGCGACGGTGATGTCATAATGGTCGTCATGGCGACGATGATGTCATAATGGTCGTCATGGTGACGATGATGTCATAATGGTCGTCATGGCGACGATGACGTCATAATGGTCGTCATGGCGACGATGACGTCATAATGGTCGTCATGGCGACGATGTTGTCATAATGGTCGTCATGGCGACGATGATGTCATACTGGTCGTCATGGCGACGGTGTTGCCATAATGGTCGTCATGGCGACGATGATGTCATAATGGTCGTCATGGCGACGATGATGTCAATATGGTTGTCATGGCTTTGGTGATGTCAAAATGGTCGTCATGGCGACGGTGATGTCATAATGTTCGTCACGGCGACAGTGATTTCATAATGATCGTCACGGCGACGATGATGTCATAATGGTCGTCACGGCGACGATGATGTCATAATGGTCGTCACGGCGACGGTGATGTCATAATGGTCGTCATGGCGACGATAACGTCATAATGGTCGTCATGGCGACGATGATGTCATAATGGTCGTCATGGCGATGATGATGACATAATGGTCGTCATGGCGACGATGACGTCATAATGGTCGTCATGGAGACGATGATGTCATAATGGTCGTCATGGCGACGATGATGTCATACTGGTCGTCATGGCGACGGTGTTGCCATAATGGTCGTCATGGCGACGATGATGTCATAATGGTCGTCATGGCGACGATGATATCATACTGGTCGTCATGGCGACTGTGTTGCCATAATGGTCGTCATGGCGACGATGATGTCATAATGGTCGTCATGGCTACGGTGATGTCATAATGGTCGTCATGGCGACGGTGATGTCATGATGGTCGTCATGCCGACGATGATGTCAGTATGGTGGTCATGGCTTTGGTGATGTCATAATGGTCGTCATGGCGACGATGATGTCATAATGGTCGTCATAGCGACGATGATGTCATAATGGTCGTCATGGCGATGATGATGTCAGTATGGTGGTCATGGCTTTGGTGATGTCATAATGGTTGTCATGGCGACGATGATGTCACAATGGTCGTCATGGCGACGATGATGTCAATATGGTTGTCATGGCTTTGGTGATGTCATAATGGTCGTCATGGCGACGGTGATGTCATAATGGTCGTCATGGCGACGATGATGTCATAATGGTCGTCACGGCGGCGGTAATGTCATAATTGTCGTCATGGCAACGGTGTTGCCATAATGGTCGTCATGGCGACGATGATGTCATAATGGTCGTCATGGCGACGATAACGTCATAATGGTAGTCATGGCGACGATGATGTCATAATGGTCGTCATGGCGACGATGATGTCATACTGGTCGTCATGGCGACGGTATTGCCATAATTGTCGTCATGGCGACGATGATGTCATAATGGTCGTCATGCCGACGATGATGTCATAATGGTCGTCATGGCGACGGTGTTGCCATAATGGTCGTCATGTCGACGATGATGTCATAATGGTCGTCATGGCGACGATGTTGTAATAATGGTCGTCATGGCGAAGATGATGTCATAATGGTCGTCATGGCGACGATGATGTCATAATGGTCGTCATGGCGACGATGATGTCATAATGGTCGTCATGGCGACGATGATGTCATAATGGTCGTCATGGCGACGGTGATGTCATAATAGTCGTCATGGCGACGATGATGTCAGTATGGTGGTCATGGCTTTGGTGATGTCATAACGGTCGTCATGGCGACGGTGTTGCCATAATGGTCGTCATGGCGACGATGATGTCATAATGGTCGTCATGGCGACGATGGTGTCATAATGGTCGTCATGGTGACGATGATGTCATAATGGTCATCATGGCGACGATGACGTCATAATGGTCGTCATGGCGACGATGACGTCATAATGGTCGTCATGGCGACGATGATGTCATAATGGTCGTCATGGCGACGATGATGTCATACTGGTCGTCATGGCGACGGTGTTGCCATAATGGTCGTCATGGCGACGATGATGTCATAATGGTCGTCATGCCGACGATGATGTCATAATGGTCGTCATGGCGACGGTATTGCCATAATGGTCGTCATGGCGACGATGATGTCATAATGGTCGTCATGGCAACGATGATGTCATAATGGTCGTCATGGCGACGATGATGTCAGTATGGTGGTCATTGCTTTGGTGATGTCATAATAGTCGTCATTTCGACGATGATGTCATAATAGTCGTCATGCCGACGATGATGTCATAATGGTCGTCATGGCGACGGTGTTGTCATAATGGTCGTCATGGCGCCGGTGATGTCATGATGGTCGTCATGCCGACGATGATGTCAGTATGGTGGTCATGGCTTTGGTGATGTTATAATGGTCGTCATGGCGGCGATGATGTCATAATGGTCGTCATAGCGACGATGATGTCATAATGGTCGTCATGGCGACGATGATGTCAGTATGGTGGTCATGGCTTTGGTGATGTCATAATGGTCGTCATGGCGACGGTGATGTCATAATGGTCGTCATGGCGACGATGATGTCATAATGGTCGTCATGGTGACGATGATGTCATAATGGTCGTCATGGCGACGATGACGTCATAATGGTCGTCATGGCGACGATGATGTCAAAATGGTCGTCATGGCGACGATGATGTCA
Source organism: Phyllobates terribilis (assembly GCF_046119375.1). Classification (NCBI taxonomy): domain Eukaryota; kingdom Metazoa; phylum Chordata; class Amphibia; order Anura; family Dendrobatidae; genus Phyllobates; species Phyllobates terribilis. The sequence continues at coordinate 4,199,944 of NW_027362911.1, forward strand.
TACTGGTCGTCATGGCGACGGTGTTGCCATAATGGTCGTCATGGCGACGATGATGTCATAATGGTCGTCATGGCGACGGTGATGTCATAATGGTCGTCATAGCGACGATGATGTCAGTATGGTGGTCATGGCCTTGGTGATGTCATAATGGTCGTCATGGCGACGGTGATGTCATAATGGTCGTCATGGCAATGGTGATGTCAGAATGGTCGTCATGGCGACGATGATGTCAGTATGGTGGTCATGGCTTTGGTGATGTCATAATGGTCGTCATGGCGACGATGATGTCATAATGGTCGTCATGGCGACGAAAATGTCAATATGGTTGTCATGGCTTTGATGATGTCATAATGGTCGTCATGGCGACGGTGATGTCATAATGGTCGTCATGGCGACGATGATGTCATAATGGTCGTCACGGCGACGATGATGTCATAATGGTCGTCACGGCGGCGGTAATGTCATAATTGTCGTCATGGCGACGATGATGTCATATTGTCGTCATGGCGACGGTGTTGCCATAATGGTCTTCAAGGCGACGATGATGTCATAATGGTCATCATGGCGACGATGACGTCATAATGGTCGTCATGGCGACGATGACGTCATAATGGTCGTCATGGCGAGGTTGATGTCATAATGGTCGTCATGGCAACGATGATGTCATAATGGTCGTCATGGCGACGATGATGTCAGTATGGTGGTCATTGCTTTGGTGATGTCATAATGGTCGTCATGGTGACGGTGATGTCATAATAGTCGTCATGGCAATGGTGATGTCATACTGGTCGTCATGGCGACGGTGTTGCCATAATGGTCGTCATTTCGACGATGATGTCATAATGGTTGTCATGCCGACGATGATGTCATTATGGTCGTCATGGCGACAGTGTTGTCATAATGGTCGTCATGGCGACAATGATGTCATAATGGTCGTCATGGCGACGATAATGTCATAATGGTCGTCATGGCGACGATGATGTCAATATGGTTGTCATGGCTTTGGTGATGTCATAATGGTCGTCATGGCGACGGTGATGTCATAATGGTCGTCGTGGCGACGATGATGTCATAACGGTCGTCACGGCGACGGTGATGTCATAATGGTCGTCATGGCGACGATGATGTCATACTGGTCGTTATGGCGACGGTGTTGCCATAATGGTCGTCATGGCGACGATGATGTCATAATGGTCGTCATGGCGACGATGATGTCATAATGGTCGTCATGGCGACGATGACATCATAATGGTCGTCATTGCGACGATGACGTAATAATGGTCGTCATGGCGACGGTGATGTCATAATGGTCGTCATGGCGACGATGACGTCATAATGGTTGTCATGGCGACGATGTTGCCATAATGGTCGTCATGGCGACGATGATGTCATAATGGGCGTCATGGCGACGGTGATGTCATAATGGTCGTCATGGCAATGGTGATGTCAGAATGGTCGTCATGGCGACGATGATGTCAGTATGGTGGTCATGGCTTTGGTGATGTCATAATGGTCGTCATGGCGACGATGATGTCATAATGGTCGTCATGGCGACGATGATGTCAATATGGTTGTCATGGCTTTGGTGATGTCATAATGGTCGTCATGGCGACGGTGATGTCATAATGGTCGTCATGGCGACGATGATGTCATAATGGTCGTCATGGCGACGATGATGTCATAATGGTCGTCACGGCGGCGGTAATGTCATAATTGTCGTCATGGCGACGGTGTTGCCATAATGGTCGTCATGGCGACGATGATGTCATAATGGTCGTCATGGCGACGATGATGTCATAATGGTCGTCATGGCGACGATGATGTCATAATGGTCGTCATGGCGACGATAACGTCATAATGGTAGTCATGGCGACGATGATGTCATAATGGTCGTCATGGCGACGATGATGTCATACTGGTCGTCATGGCGACGGTATTGCCATAATTGTCGTCATGGCGACGATGATGTCATAATGGTCGTCATGCCGACGATGATGTCATAATGGTCGTCATGGCGACGGTGTTGCCATAATTGTCGTCATGTCGACGATGATGTCATATTAGTCGTCATGGCGACGGTGATGTCATAATGGTCGTCATGGCGACGATGTTGTAATAATGGTCGTCATGGCGAAGATGATGTCATAATGGTCGTCATGGCGACGATGATGTCATAATGGTCGTCATGGCGACGATGATGTCATAATGGTCGTCATGGCGACGGTGATGTCATAATGGTCGTCATGACGACGATGATGTCAGTATGGTGGTCATGGCCTTGGTGATGTCATAATGGTCGTCATGGCGACGGTGATGTCATAATGGTCGTCATGGCAATGGTGATGTCAGAATGGTCGTCATGGCGACGATGATGTCAGTATGGTGGTCATGGCTTTGGTGATGTCATAATGGTCGTCATGGCGACGATGATGTCATAATGGTCGTCATGGCGACGAAAATGTCAATATGGTTGTCATGGCTTTGATGATGTCATAATGGTCGTCATGGCGACGGTGATGTCATAATGGTCGTCATGGCGACGATGATGTCATAATGGTCGTCACGGCGACGATGATGTCATAATGGTCGTCACGGCGGCGGTAATGTCATAATTGTCGTCATGGCGACGATGATGTCATATTGTCGTCATGGCGACGGTGTTGCCATAATGGTCGTCATGGCGACGATGATGTCATAATGGTCATCATGGCGACGATGACGTCATAATGGTCGTCATGGCGACGATGACGTCATAATGGTCGTCATGGCGAGGTTGATGTCATAATGGTCGTCATGGCAACGATGATGTCATAATGGTCGTCATGGCGACGATGATGTCAGTATGGTGGTCATTGCTTTGGTGATGTCATAATGGTCGTCATGGTGACGGTGATGTCATAATAGTCGTCATGGCAATGGTGATGTCATACTGGTCGTCATGGCGACGGTGTTGCCATAATGGTCGTCATTTCGACGATGATGTCATAATGGTTGTCATGCCGACGATGATGTCATTATGGTCGTCATGGCGACGGTGTTGTCATAATGGTCGTCATGGCGACGATGATGTCATAATGGTCGTCATGGCGACGATGATGTCATAATGGTCGTCATGGCGACGACGATGTCATAATGGTCGTCATGGCGACAATGATGTCATAATGGTCGTCATGGCGACGATAATGTCATAATGGTCGTCATGGCGACGATGATGTCAATATGGTTGTCATGGCTTTGGTGATGTCATAATGGTCGTCATGGCGACGGTGATGTCATAATGGTCGTCACGGCGACGGTGATGTCATAATGGTCGTCATGGCGACGATGATGTCATACTGGTCGTTATGGCGACGGTGTTGCCATAATGGTCGTCATGGCGACGATGATGTCATAATGGTCGTCATGGCGACGATGATGTCATAATGGTCGTCATGGCGACGATGACATCATAATGGTCGTCATGGCGACGATGACGTCATAATGGTTGTCATGGCGACGATGTTGCCATAATGGTCGTCATGGCGACGATGATGTCATAATGGGCGTCATGGCGACGGTGATGTCATAATGGTCGTCATGGCAATGGTGATGTCAGAATGGTCGTCATGGCGACGATGATGTCAGTATGGTGGTCATGGCTTTGGTGATGTCATAATGGTCGTCATGGCGACGATGATGTCATAATGGTCGTCATGGCGACGATGATGTCAATATGGTTGTCATGGCTTTGGTGATGTCATAATGGTCGTCATGGCGACGGTGATGTCATAATGGTCGTCATGGCGACGATGATGTCATAATGGTCGTCATGGCGACGATGATGTCATAATGGTCGTCACGGCGGCGGTAATGTCATAATTGTCGTCATGGCGACGGTGTTGCCATAATGGTCGTCATGGCGACGATGATGTCATAATGGTCGTCATGGCGACGATGATGTCATAATGGTCGTCATGGCGACGATGATGTCATAATGGTCGTCATGGCGACGATAACGTCATAATGGTAGTCATGGCGACGATGATGTCATAATGGTCGTCATGGCGACGATGATGTCATACTGGTCGTCATGGCGACGGTATTGCCATAATTGTCGTCATGGCGACGATGATGTCATAATGGTCGTCATGCCGACGATGATGTCATAATGGTCGTCATGGCGACGGTGTTGCCATAATTGTCGTCATGTCGACGATGATGTCATAATGGTCGTCATGGCGACGGTGATGTCATAATGGTCGTCATGGCGACGATGTTGTAATAATGGTCGTCATGGCGAAGATGATGTCATAATGGTCGTCATGGCGACGATGATGTCATAATGGTCGTCATGGCGACGATGATGTCATAATGGTCGTCATGGCGACGATGATGTCATAACGGTCGTCATGGCGACGATGATGTCAATATGGTTGTCATGGCTTTGATGATGTCATAATGGTCGTCATGGCGACGGTGATGTCATAATGGTCGTCATGGCGAAGATGATGTCATGATGGTCGTCATCACGACGATGATGTCATAATGGTCGTCACGGCGGCGGTAATGTCATAATTGTCGTCATGGCGACGGTGTTGCCATAATGGTCGTCATGGCGACGATGATGTCATAATGGTCGTCATGGCGACGATGATGTCATAATGGTCGTCATGGCGACGATGATGTCAGTATGGTGGTCATTGCTTTGGTGATGTCATAATGGTCGTCATGGTGACGGTGATGTCATAATAGTCGTCATGGCAATGGTGATGTCATACTGGTCGTCATGGCGACGGTGTTGCCATAATGGTCGTCATTTCGACGATGATGTCATAATGGTTGTCATGCCGACGATGATGTCATTATGGTCGTCATGGCGACGGTGTTGTCATAATGGTCGTCATGGCGACAATGATGTCATAATGGTCGTCATGGCGACGATAATGTCATAATGGTCGTCATGGCGACGATGATGTCAATATGGTTGTCATGGCTTTGGTGATGTCATAATGGTCGTCATGGCGACGGTGATGTCATAATGGTCGTCATGGCGACGATGATGTCATAATGGTCGTCACGGCGACGGTGATGTCATAATGGTCGTCATGGCGACGATGATGTCATACTGGTCGTTATGGCGACGGTGTTGCCATAATGGTCGTCATGGCGACGATGATGTCATAATGGTCGTCATGGCGACGATGATGTCATAATGGTCGTCATGGCGACGATGACATCATAATGGTCGTCATTGCGACGATGACGTAATAATGGTCGTCATGGCGACGGTGATGTCATAATGGTCGTCATGGCGACGATGACGTCATAATGGTTGTCATGGCGACGATGTTGCCATAATGGTCGTCATGGCGACGATGATGTCATAATGGGCGTCATGGCGACGGTGATGTCATAATGGTCGTCATGGCAATGGTGATGTCAGAATGGTCGTCATGGCGACGATGATGTCAGTATGGTGGTCATGGCTTTGGTGATGTCATAATGGTCGTCATGGCGACGATGATGTCATAATGGTCGTCATGGCGACGATGATGTCAATATGGTTGTCATGGCTTTGGTGATGTCATAATGGTCGTCATGGCGACGGTGATGTCATAATGGTCGTCATGGCGACGATGATGTCATAATGGTCGTCATGGCGACGATGATGTCATAATGGTCGTCACGGCGGCGGTAATGTCATAATTGTCGTCATGGCGACGGTGTTGCCATAATGGTCGTCATGGCGACGATGATGTCATAATGGTCGTCATGGCGACGATGATGTCATAATGGTCGTCATGGCGACGATGATGTCATAATGGTCGTCATGGCGACGATAACGTCATAATGGTAGTCATGGCGACGATGATGTCATAATGGTCGTCATGGCGACGATGATGTCATACTGGTCGTCATGGCGACGGTATTGCCATAATTGTCGTCATGGCGACGATGATGTCATAATGGTCGTCATGCCGACGATGATGTCATAATGGTCGTCATGGCGACGGTGTTGCCATAATTGTCGTCATGTCGACGATGATGTCATAATAGTCGTCATGGCGACGGTGATGTCATAATGGTCGTCATGGCGACGATGTTGTAATAATGGTCGTCATGGCGAAGATGATGTCATAATGGTCGTCATGGCGACGATGATGTCATAATGGTCGTCATGGCGACGATGATGTCATAATGGTCGTCATGGCGACGGTGATGTCATAATGGTCGTCATGGCGACGATGATGTCAGTATGGTGGTCATGGCCTTGGTGATGTCATAATGGTCGTCATGGCGACGGTGATGTCATAATGGTCGTCATGGCAATGGTGATGTCAGAATGGTCGTCATGGCGACGATGATGTCAGTATGGTGGTCATGGCTTTGGTGATGTCATAATGGTCGTCATGGCGACGATGATGTCATAATGGTCGTCATGGCGACGAAAATGTCAATATGGTTGTCATGGCTTTGATGATGTCATAATGGTCGTCATGGCGACGGTGATGTCATAATGGTCGTCATGGCGACGATGATGTCATAATGGTCGTCACGGCGACGATGATGTCATAATGGTCGTCACGGCGGCGGTAATGTCATAATTGTCGTCATGGCGACGATGATGTCATATTGTCGTCATGGCGACGGTGTTGCCATAATGGTCGTCATGGCGACGATGATGTCATAATGGTCGTCATGGCGACGATGACGTCATAATGGTCGTCATGGCGAGGTTGATGTCATAATGGTCGTCATGGCAACGATGATGTCATAATGGTCGTCATGGCGACGATGATGTCAGTATGGTGGTCATTGCTTTGGTGATGTCATAATGGTCGTCATGGTGACGGTGATGTCATAATAGTCGTCATGGCAATGGTGATGTCATACTGGTCGTCATGGCGACGGTGTTGCCATAATGGTCGTCATTTCGACGATGATGTCATAATGGTTGTCATGCCGACGATGATGTCATTATGGTCGTCATGGCGACGGTGTTGTCATAATGGTCGTCATGGCGACGATGATGTCATAATGGTCGTCATGGCGACGATGATGTCATAATGGTCGTCATGGCGACGACGATGTCATAATGGTCGTCATGGCGACAATGATGTCATAATGGTCGTCATGGCGACGATAATGTCATAATGGTCGTCATGGCGACGATGATGTCAATATGGTTGTCATGGCTTTGGTGATGTCATAATGGTCGTCATGGCGACGGTGATGTCATAATGGTCGTCATGGCGACGATGATGTCATAATGGTCGTCACGGCGACGGTGATGTCATAATGGTCGTCATGGCGACGATGATGTCATACTGGTCGTTATGGCGACGGTGTTGCCATAATGGTCGTCATGGCGACGATGATGTCATAATGGTCGTCATGGCGACGATGATGTCATAATGGTCGTCATGGCGACGATGATGTCATAATGGTCGTCATGGCGACGATGACATCATAATGGTCGTCATTGCGACGATGACGTAATAATGGTCGTCATGGCGACGGTGATGTCATAATGGTCGTCATGGCGACGATGACGTCATAATGGTTGTCATGGCGACGATGTTGCCATAATGGTCGTCATGGCGACGATGATGTCATAATGGGCGTCATGGCGACGGTGATGTCATAATGGTCGTCATGGCAATGGTGATGTCAGAATGGTCGTCATGGCGACGATGATGTCAGTATGGTGGTCATGGCTTTGGTGATGTCATAATGGTCGTCATGGCGACGATGATGTCATAATGGTCGTCATGGCGACGATGATGTCAATATGGTTGTCATGGCTTTGGTGATGTCATAATGGTCGTCATGGCGACGGTGATGTCATAATGGTCGTCATGGCGACGATGATGTCATAATGGTCGTCATGGCGACGATGATGTCATAATGGTCGTCACGGCGGCGGTAATGTCATAATTGTCGTCATGGCGACGGTGTTGCCATAATGGTCGTCATGGCGACGATGATGTCATAATGGTCGTCATGGCGACGATGATGTCATAATGGTCGTCATGGCGACGATGATGTCATAATGGTCGTCATGGCGACGATAACGTCATAATGGTAGTCATGGCGACGATGATGTCATAATGGTCGTCATGGCGACGATGATGTCATACTGGTCGTCATGGCGACGGTATTGCCATAATTGTCGTCATGGCGACGATGATGTCATAATGGTCGTCATGCCGACGATGATGTCATAATGGTCGTCATGGCGACGGTGTTGCCATAATTGTCGTCATGTCGACGATGATGTCATAATGGTCGTCATGGCGACGGTGATGTCATAATGGTCGTCATGGCGACGATGTTGTAATAATGGTCGTCATGGCGAAGATGATGTCATAATGGTCGTCATGGCGACGATGATGTCATAATGGTCGTCATGGCGACGATGATGTCATAATGGTCGTCATGGCGACGATGATGTCATAACGGTCGTCATGGCGACGATGATGTCAATATGGTTGTCATGGCTTTGATGATGTCATAATGGTCGTCATGGCGACGGTGATGTCATAATGGTCGTCATGGCGAAGATGATGTCATGATGGTCGTCATCACGACGATGATGTCATAATGGTCGTCACGGCGGCGGTAATGTCATAATTGTCGTCATGGCGACGGTGTTGCCATAATGGTCGTCATGGCGACGATGATGTCATAATGGTCGTCATGGCGACGATGATGTCATAATGGTTGTCATGGCGACGATAACGTCATAATGGTAGTCATGGCGACGATGATGTCATAATGGTCGTCATGGCGACGATGATGTCATACTGGTCGTCATGGCGACGGTATTGCCATAATTGTCGTCATGGCGACGATGATGTCATAATGGTCGTCATGCCGACGATGATGTCATAATGGTTGTCATGGCGACGGTGTTGCCATAATGGTCGTCATGTCGACGATGATGTCATAATGGTCGTCATGGCGACGGTGATGTCATAATGGTCGTCATGGCGACGATGTTGTAATAATGGTCGTCATGGCGAAGATGATGTCATAATGTTCGTCATGGCGACGATGATGTCAATATGGTTGTTATGGCTTTGGTGATGTCATAATGGTCGTCATGGCGACGGTGATGTCATAAAGTTCGTCACGGCGACGATGATGTCATAATGATCGTCACGGCGACGATGATGTCATAATGGTCGTCACGGCGACAGTGATGTCATAATGGTTGTCATGGCGACGATAACGTCATAATGGTCGTCATAATGGTCGTCATGGCGACGATGATGTCATAATGGTCGTCATGGCGACAATGATGTCATAATGGTCGTCATGGCGACGATGATGTCATAATGGTCGTCATGGCGACGATGACGACATAATGGTCGTCATGGCGACGATGACGTCATAATGGTCGTCATGGCGACGATGATGTCATAATGGTCGTCATGGCGACGATGATGTCATACTGGTCGTCATGGCGACGGTGTTGCCATAATGGTCGTCATGGCGACGATGATGTCATAATAGTCGTCATGGCGACGGTGATGTCATAATGGTCGTCATGGCGACGGTGATGTCATAATGGTCGTCATGGCGACGATGATGTCATAATGGTCGTCATGGCGACGATGATGTCAGTATGGTGGTCATGGCTTTGGTGATGTCATAATGGTCGTCATGGCGACGGTGATGTCATAATGGTTGTCATGGCGACGATAACGTCATAATGGTCGTCATGGCGACGATGATGTCATAATGGTCGTCATGGCGACGATGATGTCATAATGGTCGTCATGGCGACGATGATGTCATAATGGTCGTCATGGCGACGATGATGTCATACTGGTCGTCATGGCGACGGTGTTGCCATAATGGTCGTCATGGCGACGATGATGTCATAATGGTCGTCATGGCGACGGTGATGTCATAATGGTCGTCATGGCGACGATGATGTCATAATGGTCGTCATGGCGACGATGATGTCAGTATGGTGGTCATGGCTTTGGTGATGTCATAATGGACGTCATGGCGACGGTGATGTCATAATGGTCGTCATGGCAATGGTGATGTCAGAATGGTCGTCATGGCGACGATGATGTCAGTATGGTGGTCATGGCTTTGGTGATGTCATAATGGTCGTCACGGCGGCGGTAATGTCATAATTGTCGTCATGGCGACGGTGTTGCCATAATGGTCGTCATGGCGACGATGATGTCATAATGGTCGTCATGGTGACGGTGATGTCATAATGGTCGTCATGGCGACGGTGATGTCATAATGGTCGTCATGGCAATGGTGATGTCAGAATGGTCGTCATGGCGACGATGATGTCAGTATGGTGGTCATGGCTTTGGTGATGTCATAATGGTCGTCATGGCGACGATGATGTCATAATGGTCGTCATGGCGACGATGATGTCATAATGGTCGTCATGGCGACGATGATGTCATAATGGTCGTCATGGCGACGATGATGTCATAATGGTCGTCATGGCGACGATGATGTCAGTATGGTGGTCATTGCTTTGGTGATGTCATAATGGTCGTCATGGCGACGGTGATGTCATAATGGTCGTCACGGCGACGATGATGTCATAATGGTCGTCACGGCGGCGGTAATGTCATAATTGTCGTCATGGCGACGATGATGTCATATTGTCGTCATGGCGACGGTGTTGCCATAATGGTCGTCATGGCGACGATGATGTCATAATGGTCATCATGGCGACGATGACGTCATAATGGTCGTCATGGCGACGATGACGTCATAATGGTCGTCATGGCGACGATGATGTCATAATGGTCGTCAGAGCGACGATGATGTCATAATTGTCGTCATGGCGACGATGATGTCAGTATGGTGGTCATGGCTTTGGTGATGTCATAATGGTTGTCATGGTGACGGTGATGTCATAATGGTCGTCATGGCGACGATGATGTCATAATGGTAGTCATGGTGACGATGATGTCATAATGGTCGTCATGGCGACGATGACGTCATAATGGTCGTCATGGCGACGATGATGTCATACTGGTCGTCATGGCGACGGTGTTGCCATAATGGTCGTCATGGCGACGATGATGTCATAATGTTCGTCATGGCGACGATGATGTCAATATGGTTGTTATGGCTTTGGTGATGTCATAATGGTCGTCATGGCGACGGTGATGTCATAAAGTTCGTCACGGCGACGATGATGTCATAATGATCGTCACGGCGACGATGATGTCATAATGGTCGTCACGGCGACGGTGATGTCATAATGGTTGTCATGGCGACGATAACGTCATAATGGTCGTCATAATGGTCGTCATGGCGACGATGATGTCATAATGGTCGTCATGGCGACAATGATGTCATAATGGTCGTCATGGTGACGATGATGTCATAATGGTCGTCATGGCGACGATGACGACATAATGGTCGTCATGGCGACGATGACGTCATAATGGTCGTCATGGCGACGATGATGTCATAATGGTCGTCATGGCGACGATGATGTCATACTGGTCGTCATGGCGACGGTGTTGCCATAATGGTCGTCATGGCGACGATGATGTCATAATAGTCGTCATGGCGACGGTGATGTCATAATGGTCGTCATGGCGACGGTGATGTCATAATGGTCGTCATGGCGACGATGATGTCATAATGGTCGTCATGGCGACGATGATGTCAGTATGGTGGTCATGGCTTTGGTGATGTCATAATGGTCGTCATGGCGACGGTGATGTCATAATGGTTGTCATGGCGACGATAACGTCATAATGGTCGTCATGGCGACGATGATGTCATAATGGTCGTCATGGCGACGGTGATGTCATAATGGTCGTCATGGCGACGATGATGTCATAATGGTCGTCATGGCGACGATGATGTCATAATGGTCGTCATGGCGACGATGATGTCATAATGGTCGTCATGGCGACAATGATGACATAATGGTCGTCATGGCGACGATGACATCATAATGGTCGTCATGGCGACGATGATGTCATAATGGTCGTCATGGCGACGATGATGTCATACTGGTCGTCATGGCGACGGTGTTGCCATAATGGTCGTCATGGCGACGATGATGTCATAATGGTCGTCATGGCGACGGTGATGTCATAATGGTCGTCATGGCGACGATGATGTCATAATGGTCGTCATGGCGACGATGATGTCAGTATGGTGGTCATGGCTTTGGTGATGTCATAATGGTCGTCATGGCGACGGTGATGTCATAATGGTCGTCATGGCAATGGTGATGTCAGAATGGTCGTCATGGCGACGATGATGTCAGTATGGTGGTCATGGCTTTGGTGATGTCATAATGGTCGTCACGGCGGCGGTAATGTCATAATTGTCGTCATGGCGACGGTGTTGCCATAATGGTCGTCATGGCGACGATGATGTCATAATGGTCGTCATGGCGACGATGATGTCATAATGGTCGTCATGGCGACGATGATGTCATAATGGTCGTCATGGCGACGATAACGTCATAATGGTAGTCATGGCGACGATGATGTCATAATGGTCGTCATGGCGACGATGATGTCATACTGGTCGTCATGGCGACGGTATTGCCATAATTGTCGTCATGGCGACGATGATGTCATAATGGTCGTCATGCCGACGATGATGTCATAATGGTCGTCATGGCGACGGTGTTGCCATAATTGTCGTCATGTCGACGATGATGTCATAATGGTCGTCATGGCGACGGTGATGTCATAATGGTCGTCATGGCGACGATGTTGTAATAATGGTCGTCATGGCGAAGATGATGTCATAATGGTCGTCATGGCGACGATGATGTCATAATGGTCGTCATGGCGACGGTGATGTCATAATGGTTGTCATGGCGACGATAACGTCATAATGGTCGTCATGGCGACGATGATGTCATAATGGTCGTCATGGCGACGATGATGTCATAATGGTCGTCATGGCGACGATGATGTCATAATGGTCGTCATGGCGACGATGATGTCATAATGGTCGTCATGGCGACGATGATGTCATAATGGTCGTCATGGCGACGATGATGTCATAATGGTCGTCATGGCGACGATGATGTCAGTATGGTGGTCATTGCTTTGGTGATGTCATAATGGTCGTCATGGCGACGGTGATGTCATAATGGTCGTCATGGCGACGATGATGTCATAATGGTCGTCACGGCGACGATGATGTCATAATGGTCGTCACGGCGGCGGTAATGTCATAATTGTCGTCATGGCGACGATGATGTCATATTGTCGTCATGGCGACGGTGTTGCCATAATGGTCGTCATGGCGACGATGATGTCATAATGGTCATCATGGCGACGATGACGTCATAATGGTCGTCATGGCGACGATGACGTCATAATGGTCGTCATGGCGACGATGATGTCATAATGGTCGTCAGAGCGACGATGATGTCATAATTGTCGTCATGGCGACGATGATGTCAGTATGGTGGTCATGGCTTTGGTGATGTCATAATGGTTGTCATGGTGACGGTGATGTCATAATGGTCGTCATGGCGACGATGATGTCATAATGGTAGTCATGGTGACGATGATGTCATAATGGTCGTCATGGCGACGATGACGTCATAATGGTCGTCATGGCGACGATGATGTCATACTGGTCGTCATGGCGACGGTGTTGCCATAATGGTCGTCATGGCGACGATGATGTCATAATGTTCGTCATGGCGACGATGATGTCAATATGGTTGTTATGGCTTTGGTGATGTCATAATGGTCGTCATGGCGACGGTGATGTCATAAAGTTCGTCACGGCGACGATGATGTCATAATGATCGTCACGGCGACGATGATGTCATAATGGTCGTCACGGCGACGGTGATGTCATAATGGTTGTCATGGCGACGATAACGTCATAATGGTCGTCATAATGGTCGTCATGGCGACGATGATGTCATAATGGTCGTCATGGCGACAATGATGTCATAATGGTCGTCATGGTGACGATGATGTCATAATGGTCGTCATGGCGACGATGACGACATAATGGTCGTCATGGCGACGATGACGTCATAATGGTCGTCATGGCGACGATGATGTCATAATGGTCGTCATGGCGACGATGATGTCATACTGGTCGTCATGGCGACGGTGTTGCCATAATGGTCGTCATGGCGACGATGATGTCATAATAGTCGTCATGGCGACGGTGATGTCATAATGGTCGTCATGGCGACGGTGATGTCATAATGGTCGTCATGGCGACGATGATGTCATAATGGTCGTCATGGCGACGATGATGTCAGTATGGTGGTCATGGCTTTGGTGATGTCATAATGGTCGTCATGGCGACGGTGATGTCATAATGGTTGTCATGGCGACGATAACGTCATAATGGTCGTCATGGCGACGATGATGTCATAATGGTCGTCATGGCGACGATGATGTCATAATGGTCGTCATGGCGACGATGATGTCATAATGGTCGTCATGGCGACGATGATGTCATAATGGTCGTCATGGCGACAATGATGACATAATGGTCGTCATGGCGACGATGACATCATAATGGTCGTCATGGCGACGATGATGTCATAATGGTCGTCATGGCGACGATGATGTCATACTGGTCGTCATGGCGACGGTGTTGCCATAATGGTCGTCATGGCGACGATGATGTCATAATGGTCGTCATGGCGACGGTGATGTCATAATGGTCGTCATGGCGACGATGATGTCATAATGGTCGTCATGGCGACGATGATGTCAGTATGGTGGTCATGGCTTTGGTGATGTCATAATGGTCGTCATGGCGACGGTGATGTCATAATGGTCGTCATGGCAATGGTGATGTCAGAATGGTCGTCATGGCGACGATGATGTCAGTATGGTGGTCATGGCTTTGGTGATGTCATAATGGTCGTCACGGCGGCGGTAATGTCATAATTGTCGTCATGGCGACGGTGTTGCCATAATGGTCGTCATGGCGACGATGATGTCATAATGGTCGTCATGGCGACGATGATGTCATAATGGTCGTCATGGCGACGATGATGTCATAATGGTCGTCATGGCGACGATAACGTCATAATGGTAGTCATGGCGACGATGATGTCATAATGGTCGTCATGGCGACGATGATGTCATACTGGTCGTCATGGCGACGGTATTGCCATAATTGTCGTCATGGCGACGTTGATGTCATAATGGTCGTCATGCCGACGATGATGTCATAATGGTCGTCATGGC
Source organism: Phyllobates terribilis (assembly GCF_046119375.1). Lineage (NCBI taxonomy): Eukaryota > Metazoa > Chordata > Amphibia > Anura > Dendrobatidae > Phyllobates > Phyllobates terribilis. The sequence goes on from NW_027362911.1 coordinate 4,215,129, forward strand.
GACGGTGTTGCCATAATTGTCGTCATGTCGACGATGATGTCATAATGGTCGTCATGGCGACGGTGATGTCATAATGGTCGTCATGGCGACGATGTTGTAATAATGGTCGTCATGGCGAAGATGATGTCATAATGGTCGTCATGGCGACGATGATGTCATAATGGTCGTCATGGCGACGGTGATGTCATAATGGTCGTCATGGCGACGATGATGTCATAATGGTCGTCATGGCGACGATGATGTCATAATGGTCGTCATGGCGACGATGATGTCATAATGGTCGTCATGGCGACGATGATGTCATAATGGTCGTCATGGCGACGATGATGTCATAATGGTCGTCATGGCGACGATGATGTCATAATGGTCGTCATGGCGACGATGATGTCATAATGGTCGTCATGGCGACGATGATGTCAGTATGGTGGTCATTGCTTTGGTGATGTCATAATGGTCGTCATGGCGACGGTGATGTCATAATGGTCGTCATGGCGACGATGATGTCATAATGGTCGTCACGGCGACGATGATGTCATAATGGTCGTCACGGCGGCGGTAATGTCATAATTGTCGTCATGGCGACGATGATGTCATATTGTCGTCATGGCGACGGTGTTGCCATAATGGTCGTCATGGCGACGATGATGTCATAATGGTCATCATGGCGACGATGACGTCATAATGGTCGTCATGGCGACGATGACGTCATAATGGTCGTCATGGCGACGATGATGTCATAATGGTCGTCAGAGCGACGATGATGTCATAATTGTCGTCATGGCGACGATGATGTCAGTATGGTGGTCATGGCTTTGGTGATGTCATAATGGTTGTCATGGTGACGGTGATGTCATAATGGTCGTCATGGCGACGATGATGTCATAATGGTAGTCATGGTGACGATGATGTCATAATGGTCGTCATGGCGACGATGACGTCATAATGGTCGTCATGGCGACGATGATGTCATACTGGTCGTCATGGCGACGGTGTTGCCATAATGGTCGTCATGGCGACGATGATGTCATAATGTTCGTCATGGCGACGATGATGTCAATATGGTTGTTATGGCTTTGGTGATGTCATAATGGTCGTCATGGCGACGGTGATGTCATAAAGTTCGTCACGGCGACGATGATGTCATAATGATCGTCACGGCGACGATGATGTCATAATGGTCGTCACGGCGACGGTGATGTCATAATGGTTGTCATGGCGACGATAACGTCATAATGGTCGTCATAATGGTCGTCATGGCGACGATGATGTCATAATGGTCGTCATGGCGACAATGATGTCATAATGGTCGTCATGGTGACGATGATGTCATAATGGTCGTCATGGCGACGATGACGACATAATGGTCGTCATGGCGACGATGACGTCATAATGGTCGTCATGGCGACGATGATGTCATAATGGTCGTCATGGCGACGATGATGTCATACTGGTCGTCATGGCGACGGTGTTGCCATAATGGTCGTCATGGCGACGATGATGTCATAATAGTCGTCATGGCGACGGTGATGTCATAATGGTCGTCATGGCGACGGTGATGTCATAATGGTCGTCATGGCGACGATGATGTCAGTATGGTGGTCATGGCTTTGGTGATGTCATAATGGTCGTCATGGCGACGGTGATGTCATAATGGTTGTCATGGCGACGATAACGTCATAATGGTCGTCATGGCGACGATGATGTCATAATGGTCGTCATGGCGACGATGATGTCATAATGGTCGTCATGGCGACGATGATGTCATAATGGTCGTCATGGCGACGATGATGTCATAATGGTCGTCATGGCGACAATGATGACATAATGGTCGTCATGGCGACGATGACATCATAATGGTCGTCATGGCGACGATGATGTCATAATGGTCGTCATGGCGACGATGATGTCATACTGGTCGTCATGGCGACGGTGTTGCCATAATGGTCGTCATGGCGACGATGATGTCATAATGGTCGTCATGGCGACGGTGATGTCATAATGGTCGTCATGGCGACGATGATGTCATAATGGTCGTCATGGCGACGATGATGTCAGTATGGTGGTCATGGCTTTGGTGATGTCATAATGGTCGTCATGGCTTTGGTGATGTCATAATGGTCGTCATGGCAATGGTGATGTCAGAATGGTCGTCATGGCGACGATGATGTCAGTATGGTGGTCATGGCTTTGGTGATGTCATAATGGTCGTCACGGCGGCGGTAATGTCATAATTGTCGTCATGGCGACGGTGTTGCCATAATGGTCGTCATGGCAACGATGATGTCATAATGGTCGTCATGGCGACGATGATGTCATAATGGTCGTCATGGCGACGATGATGTCATAATGGTCGTCATGGCGACGATAACGTCATAATGGTAGTCATGGCGACGATGATGTCATAATGGTCGTCATGGCGACGATGATGTCATACTGGTCGTCATGGCGACGGTATTGCCATAATTGTCGTCATGGCGACGATGATGTCATAATGGTCGTCATGCCGACGATGATGTCATAATGGTCGTCATGGCGACGGTGTTGCCATAATTGTCGTCATGTCGACGATGATGTCATAATGGTCGTCATGGCGACGGTGATGTCATAATGGTCGTCATGGCGACGATGTTGTAATAATGGTCGTCATGGCGAAGATGATGTCATAATGGTCGTCATGGCGACGATGATGTCATAATGGTCGTCATGGCGACGATGATGTCATAACGGTCGTCATGGCGACGATGATGTCAATATGGTTGTCATGGCTTTGATGATGTCATAATGGTCGTCATGGCGACGGTGATGTCATAATGGTCGTCATGGCGAAGATGATGTCATGATGGTCGTCATCACGACGATGATGTCATAATGGTCGTCACGGCGGCGGTAATGTCATAATTGTCGTCATGGCGACGGTGTTGCCATAATGGTCGTCATGGCGACGATGATGTCATAATGGTCGTCATGGCGACGATGATGTCATAATGGTTGTCATGGCGACGATAACGTCATAATGGTAGTCATGGCGACGATGATGTCATAATGGTCGTCATGGCGACGATGATGTCATACTGGTCGTCATGGCGACGGTATTGCCATAATTGTCGTCATGGCGACGATGATGTCATAATGGTCGTCATGCCGACGATGATGTCATAATGGTTGTCATGGCGACGGTGTTGCCATAATGGTCGTCATGTCGACGATGATGTCATAATGGTCGTCATGGCGACGGTGATGTCATAATGGTCGTCATGGCGACGATGTTGTAATAATGGTCGTCATGGCGAAGATGATGTCATAATGTTCGTCATGGCGACGATGATGTCAATATGGTTGTTATGGCTTTGGTGATGTCATAATGGTCGTCATGGCGACGGTGATGTCATAAAGTTCGTCACGGCGACGATGATGTCATAATGATCGTCACGGCGACGATGATGTCATAATGGTCGTCACGGCGACGGTGATGTCATAATGGTTGTCATGGCGACGATAACGTCATAATGGTCGTCATAATGGTCGTCATGGCGACGATGATGTCATAATGGTCGTCATGGCGACAATGATGTCATAATGGTCGTCATGGCGACGATGATGTCATAATGGTCGTCATGGCGACGATGACGACATAATGGTCGTCATGGCGACGATGACGTCATAATGGTCGTCATGGCGACGATGACGTCATAATGGTCGTCATGGCGACGATGATGTCATAATGGTCGTCATGGCGACGATGATGTCATACTGGTCGTCATGGCGACGGTGTTGCCATAATGGTCGTCATGGCGACGATGATGTCATAATAGTCGTCATGGCGACGGTGATGTCATAATGGTCGTCATGGCGACGGTGATGTCATAATGGTCGTCATGGCGACGATGATGTCATAATGGTCGTCATGGCGACGATGATGTCAGTATGGTGGTCATGGCTTTGGTGATGTCATAATGGTCGTCATGGCGACGGTGATGTCATAATGGTTGTCATGGCGACGATAACGTCATAATGGTCGTCATGGCGACGATGATGTCATAATGGTCGTCATGGCGACGATGATGTCATAATGGTCGTCATGGCGACGATGATGTCATAATGGTCGTCATGGCGACGATGATGTCATAATGGTCGTCATGGCGATAATGATGACATAATGGTCGTCATGGCGACGATGACATCATAATGGTCGTCATGGCGACGATGATGTCATAATGGTCGTCATGGCGACGATGATGTCATACTGGTCGTCATGGCGACGGTGTTGCCATAATGGTCGTCATGGCGACGATGATGTCATAATGGTCGTCATGGCGACGGTGATGTCATAATGGTCGTCATGGCGACGATGATGTCATAATGGTCGTCATGGCGACGATGATGTCAGTATGGTGGTCATGGCTTTGGTGATGTCATAATGGTCGTCATGGCGACGGTGATGTCATAATGGTCGTCATGGCAATGGTGATGTCAGAATGGTCGTCATGGCGACGATGATGTCAGTATGGTGGTCATGGCTTTGGTGATGTCATAATGGTCGTCACGGCGGCGGTAATGTCATAATTGTCGTCATGGCGACGGTGTTGCCATAATGGTCGTCATGGCGACGATGATGTCATAATGGTCGTCATGGTGACGGTGATGTCATAATGGTCGTCATGGCGACGGTGATGTCATAATGGTCGTCATGGCAATGGTGATGTCAGAATGGTCGTCATGGCGACGATGATGTCAGTATGGTGGTCATGGCTTTGGTGATGTCATAATGGTCGTCATGGCGACGATGATGTCATAATGGTCGTCATGGCGACGATGATGTCAATATGGTTGTCATGGCTTTGGTGATGTCATAATGGTCGTCATGGCGACGGTGATGTCATAATGGTCGTCATGGCGACGATGATGTCATAATGGTCGTCACGGCGACGATGATGTCATAATGGTCGTCACGGCGACGGTGATGTCATAAGGGTCGTCATGGCGAGGATGATGTCATACTGGTCGTCATGGCGACAGTGTTGCCATAATGGTCGTCATGGCGACGATGATGTCATAATGGTCGTCATGGCGACGATGATGTCATAATGGTCGTCATGGCGACGATGACGTCATAATGGTCGTCATGGCGACGATGATGTCATAATGGTCGTCATGGCGACGATGATGTCATACTGGTCGTCATGGCGACGGTATTGCCATAATGGTCGTCATGGCGAAGATGATGTCATAATGGTCGTCATGGCGACGATGATGTCATAATGGTCGTCATGGCGACGATGATGTCATAATGGTCGTCATGGCGACGATGATGTCATAATGGTCGTCATGGCGACGATGATGTCAGTATGGTGGTCATTGCTTTGGTGATGTCATAATGGTCGTCATGGCGACGGTGATGTCATAATGGTCGTCATGGCGACGATGATGTCATAATGGTCGTCACGGCGACGATGATGTCATAATGGTCGTCACGGCGGCGGTAATGTCATAATTGTCGTCATGGCGACGATGATGTCATATTGTCGTCATGGCGACGGTGTTGCCATAATGGTCGTCATGGCGACGATGATGTCATAATGGTCATCATGGCGACGATGACGTCATAATGGTCGTCATGGCGACGATGACGTCATAATGGTCGTCATGGCGACGATGATGTCATAATGGTCGTCAGAGCGACGATGATGTCATAATTGTCGTCATGGCGACGATGATGTCAGTATGGTGGTCATGGCTTTGGTGATGTCATAATGGTTGTCATGGTGACGGTGATGTCATAATGGTCGTCATGGCGACGATGATGTCATAATGGTAGTCATGGTGACGATGATGTCATAATGGTCGTCATGGCGACGATGACGTCATAATGGTCGTCATGGCGACGATGATGTCATACTGGTCGTCATGGCGACGGTGTTGCCATAATGGTCGTCATGGCGACGATGATGTCATAATGTTCGTCATGGCGACGATGATGTCAATATGGTTGTTATGGCTTTGGTGATGTCATAATGGTCGTCATGGCGACGGTGATGTCATAAAGTTCGTCACGGCGACGATGATGTCATAATGATCGTCACGGCGACGATGATGTCATAATGGTCGTCACGGCGACGGTGATGTCATAATGGTTGTCATGGCGACGATAACGTCATAATGGTCGTCATAATGGTCGTCATGGCGACGATGATGTCATAATGGTCGTCATGGCGACGATGATGTCATAATGGTCGTCATGGCGACGATGATGTCATAATGGTCGTCATGGCGACGATGACGACATAATGGTCGTCATGGCGACGATGACGTCATAATGGTCGTCATGGCGACGATGATGTCATAATGGTCGTCATGGCGACGATGATGTCATACTGGTCGTCATGGCGACGGTGTTGCCATAATGGTCGTCATGGCGACGATGATGTCATAATAGTCGTCATGGCGACGGTGATGTCATAATGGTCGTCATGGCGACGGTGATGTCATAATGGTCGTCATGGCGACGATGATGTCATAATGGTCGTCATGGCGACGATGATGTCAGTATGGTGGTCATGGCTTTGGTGATGTCATAATGGTCGTCATGGCGACGGTGATGTCATAATGGTCGTCATGGCAATGGTGATGTCAGAATGGTCGTCATGGCGACGATGAAGTCAGTATGGTGGTCATGGCTTTGGTGATGTCATAATGGTCGTCATGGTGACGGTGATGTCATAATGGTCATCATGGCGACGATGATGTCATAATGGTCGTCACGGCGACGATGATGTCATAATGGTCGTCACGGCGGCGGTAATGTCATAATTGTCGTCATGGCGACGGTGTTGCCATAATGGTCGTCATGGCGACGATGATGTCATGATGGTCGTCATGGTGACGGTGATGTCATAATGGCCGTCATGGCGACGATGATGTCATAATAGTCGTCATGGCGACGATGATGTCAGTATGGTGGTCATGGCTTTGGTGATGTCATAATGGTCGTCATGGCGACGGTGATGTCATAATGGTCGTCATGGCAATGGTGATGTCAGAATGGTCGTCATGGCGACGATGATGTCAGTATGGTGGTCATGGCTTTGGTGATGTCATAATGGTCGTCATGGCGACGATGATGTCATAATGGTCGTCATGGCGACGATGATGTCAATATGGTTGTCATGGCTTTGGTGATGTCATAATGGTCGTCATGGCGACGGTGATGTCATAATGGTCGTCATGGCGACGATGATGTCATAATGGTCGTCACGGCGACGATGATGTCATAATGGTCGTCATGGCGACGGTGATGTCATAAGGGTCGTCATGGCGAGGATGATGTCATACTGGTCGTCATGGCGATGGTGTTGCCATAATGGTCGTCATGGCGACGATGATGTCATAATAGTCGTCATGGCTTTGGTGATGTCATAATGGTCGTCATGGCGACGATGATGTCATAATGGTCGTCATGGCGACGATGATGTCATAATGGTCGTCATGCCGACGATGATGTCATAATGGTCGTCATGGCGACGGTATTGCCATAATGGTCGTCATGGCGACGATGATGTCATAATGGTCGTCATGGCAACGATGATGTCATAATGGTCGTCATGGCGACGATGATGTCAGTATGGTGGTCATTGCTTTGGTGATGTCATAATAGTCGTCATTTCGACGATGATGTCATAATAGTCGTCATGCCGACGATGATGTCATAATGGTCATCATGGCGACGGTGTTGTCATAATGGTCGTCATGGCGCCGGTGATGTCATGATGGTCGTCATGCCGACGATGATGTCAGTATGGTGGTCATGGCTTTGGTGATGTTATAATGGTCGTCATGGCGGCGATGATGTCATAATGGTCGTCATAGCGACGATGATGTCATAATGGTCGTCATGGCGACGATGATGTCAGTATGGTGGTCATGGCTTTGGTGATGTCATAATGGTCGTCATGGCGACGGTGATGTCATAATGGTCGTCATGGCGACGATGATGTCATAATGGTCGTCATGGTGACGATGATGTCATAATGGTCGTCATGGCGACGATGACGTCATAATGGTCGTCATGGCGACGATGATGTCAAAATGGTCGTCATGGCGACGATGATGTCATACTGGTCGTCATGGCGACGGTGTTGCCATAATGGTCGTCATGGCGACGATGATGTCATAATGGTCGTCATGGCGACGGTGATGTCATAATGGTCGTCATAGCGACGATGATGTCAGTATGGTGGTCATGGCCTTGGTGATGTCATAATGGTCGTCATGGCGACGGTGATGTCATAATGGTCGTCATGGCAATGGTGATGTCAGAATGGTCGTCATGGCGACGATGATGTCAGTATGGTGGTCATGGCTTTGGTGATGTCATAATGGTCGTCATGGCGACGATGATGTCATAATGGTCGTCATGGCGACGAAAATGTCAATATGGTTGTCATGGCTTTGATGATGTCATAATGGTCGTCATGGCGACGGTGATGTCATAATGGTCGTCATGGCGACGATGATGTCATAATGGTCGTCACGGCGACGATGATGTCATAATGGTCGTCACGGCGGCGGTAATGTCATAATTGTCGTCATGGCGACGATGATGTCATATTGTCGTCATGGCGACGGTGTTGCCATAATGGTCGTCAAGGCGACGATGATGTCATAATGGTCATCATGGCGACGATGACGTCATAATGGTCGTCATGGCGACGATGACGTCATAATGGTCGTCATGGCGAGGTTGATGTCATAATGGTCGTCATGGCAACGATGATGTCATAATGGTCGTCATGGCGACGATGATGTCAGTATGGTGGTCATTGCTTTGGTGATGTCATAATGGTCGTCATGGTGACGGTGATGTCATAATAGTCGTCATGGCAATGGTGATGTCATACTGGTCGTCATGGCGACGGTGTTGCCATAATGGTCGTCATTTCGACGATGATGTCATAATGGTTGTCATGCCGACGATGATGTCATTATGGTCGTCATGGCGACGGTGTTGTCATAATGGTCGTCATGGCGACAATGATGTCATAATGGTCGTCATGGCGACGATAATGTCATAATGGTCGTCATGGCGACGATGATGTCAGTATGGTGGTCATGGCTTTGGTGATGTCATAATGGTCGTCATGGCGACGATGATGTCATAATGGTCGTCATGGCGACGATGATGTCAATATGGTTGTCATGGCTTTGGTGATGTCATAATGGTCGTCATGGCGACGGTGATGTCATAATGGTCGTCATGGCGACGATGATGTCATAATGGTCGTCATGGCGACGATGATGTCATAATGGTCGTCACGGCGGCGGTAATGTCATAATTGTCGTCATGGCGACGGTGTTGCCATAATGGTCGTCATGGCGACGATGATGTCATAATGGTCGTCATGGCGACGATGATGTCATAATGGTCGTCATGGCGACGATGATGTCATAATGGTCGTCATGGCGACGATGATGTCATAATGGTCGTCATGGCGACGATGATGTCAATATGGTTGTCATGGCTTTGGTGATGTCATAATGGTCGTCATGGCGACGGTGATGTCATAATGGTCGTCATGGCGACGATGATGTCATAATGGTCGTCACGGCGACGATGATGTCATAATGGTCGTCACGGCGACGGTGATGTCATAAGGGTCGTCATGGCGAGGATGATGTCATACTGGTCGTCATGGCGACAGTGTTGCCATAATGGTCGTCATGGCGACGATGATGTCATAATGGTCGTCATGGCGACGATGATGTCATAATGGTCGTCATGGCGACGATGACGTCATAATGGTCGTCATGGCGACGATGATGTCATAATGGTCGTCATGGCGACGATGATGTCATACTGGTCGTCATGGCGACGGTATTGCCATAATGGTCGTCATGGCGAAGATGATGTCATAATGGTCGTCATGGCGACGATGATGTCATAATGGTCGTCATGGCGACGATGATGTCATAATGGTCGTCATGGCGACGATGATGTCATAATGGTCGTCATGGCGACGATGATGTCAGTATGGTGGTCATTGCTTTGGTGATGTCATAATGGTCGTCATGGCGACGGTGATGTCATAATGGTCGTCATGGCGACGATGATGTCATAATGGTCGTCACGGCGACGATGATGTCATAATGGTCGTCACGGCGGCGGTAATGTCATAATTGTCGTCATGGCGACGATGATGTCATATTGTCGTCATGGCGACGGTGTTGCCATAATGGTCGTCATGGCGACGATGATGTCATAATGGTCATCATGGCGACGATGACGTCATAATGGTCGTCATGGCGACGATGACGTCATAATGGTCGTCATGGCGACGATGATGTCATAATGGTCGTCAGAGCGACGATGATGTCATAATTGTCGTCATGGCGACGATGATGTCAGTATGGTGGTCATGGCTTTGGTGATGTCATAATGGTTGTCATGGTGACGGTGATGTCATAATGGTCGTCATGGCGACGATGATGTCATAATGGTAGTCATGGTGACGATGATGTCATAATGGTCGTCATGGCGACGATGACGTCATAATGGTCGTCATGGCGACGATGATGTCATACTGGTCGTCATGGCGACGGTGTTGCCATAATGGTCGTCATGGCGACGATGATGTCATAATGTTCGTCATGGCGACGATGATGTCAATATGGTTGTTATGGCTTTGGTGATGTCATAATGGTCGTCATGGCGACGGTGATGTCATAAAGTTCGTCACGGCGACGATGATGTCATAATGATCGTCACGGCGACGATGATGTCATAATGGTCGTCACGGCGACGGTGATGTCATAATGGTTGTCATGGCGACGATAACGTCATAATGGTCGTCATAATGGTCGTCATGGCGACGATGATGTCATAATGGTCGTCATGGCGACGATGATGTCATAATGGTCGTCATGGCGACGATGATGTCATAATGGTCGTCATGGCGACGATGACGACATAATGGTCGTCATGGCGACGATGACGTCATAATGGTCGTCATGGCGACGATGATGTCATACTGGTCGTCATGGCGACGGTGTTGCCATAATGGTCGTCATGGCGACGATGATGTCATAATAGTCGTCATGGCGACGGTGATGTCATAATGGTCGTCATGGCGACGGTGATGTCATAATGGTCGTCATGGCGACGATGATGTCATAATGGTCGTCATGGCGACGATGATGTCAGTATGGTGGTCATGGCTTTGGTGATGTCATAATGGTCGTCATGGCGACGGTGATGTCATAATGGTCGTCATGGCAATGGTGATGTCAGAATGGTCGTCATGGCGACGATGAAGTCAGTATGGTGGTCATGGCTTTGGTGATGTCATAATGGTCGTCATGGTGACGGTGATGTCATAATGGTCATCATGGCGACGATGATGTCATAATGGTCGTCACGGCGACGATGATGTCATAATGGTCGTCACGGCGGCGGTAATGTCATAATTGTCGTCATGGCGACGGTGTTGCCATAATGGTCGTCATGGCGACGATGATGTCATGATGGTCGTCATGGTGACGGTGATGTCATAATGGCCGTCATGGCGACGATGATGTCATAATAGTCGTCATGGCGACGATGATGTCAGTATGGTGGTCATGGCTTTGGTGATGTCATAATGGTCGTCATGGCGACGGTGATGTCATAATGGTCGTCATGGCAATGGTGATGTCAGAATGGTCGTCATGGCGACGATGATGTCAGTATGGTGGTCATGGCTTTGGTGATGTCATAATGGTCGTCATGGCGACGATGATGTCATAATGGTCGTCATGGCGACGATGATGTCAATATGGTTGTCATGGCTTTGGTGATGTCATAATGGTCGTCATGGCGACGGTGATGTCATAATGGTCGTCATGGCGACGATGATGTCATAATGGTCGTCACGGCGACGATGATGTCATAATGGTCGTCATGGCGACGGTGATGTCATAAGGGTCGTCATGGCGAGGATGATGTCATACTGGTCGTCATGGCGATGGTGTTGCCATAATGGTCGTCATGGCGACGATGATGTCATAATAGTCGTCATGGCTTTGGTGATGTCATAATGGTCGTCATGGCGACGATGATGTCATAATGGTCGTCATGGCGACGATGATGTCATAATGGTCGTCATGCCGACGATGATGTCATAATGGTCGTCATGGCGACGGTATTGCCATAATGGTCGTCATGGCGACGATGATGTCATAATGGTCGTCATGGCAACGATGATGTCATAATGGTCGTCATGGCGACGATGATGTCAGTATGGTGGTCATTGCTTTGGTGATGTCATAATAGTCGTCATTTCGACGATGATGTCATAATAGTCGTCATGCCGACGATGATGTCATAATGGTCATCATGGCGACGGTGTTGTCATAATGGTCGTCATGGCGCCGGTGATGTCATGATGGTCGTCATGCCGACGATGATGTCAGTATGGTGGTCATGGCTTTGGTGATGTTATAATGGTCGTCATGGCGGCGATGATGTCATAATGGTCGTCATAGCGACGATGATGTCATAATGGTCGTCATGGCGACGATGATGTCAGTATGGTGGTCATGGCTTTGGTGATGTCATAATGGTCGTCATGGCGACGGTGATGTCATAATGGTCGTCATGGCGACGATGATGTCATAATGGTCGTCATGGTGACGATGATGTCATAATGGTCGTCATGGCGACGATGACGTCATAATGGTCGTCATGGCGACGATGATGTCAAAATGGTCGTCATGGCGACGATGATGTCATACTGGTCGTCATGGCGACGGTGTTGCCATAATGGTCGTCATGGCGACGATGATGTCATAATGGTCGTCATGGCGACGGTGATGTCATAATGGTCGTCATAGCGACGATGATGTCAGTATGGTGGTCATGGCCTTGGTGATGTCATAATGGTCGTCATGGCGACGGTGATGTCATAATGGTCGTCATGGCAATGGTGATGTCAGAATGGTCGTCATGGCGACGATGATGTCAGTATGGTGGTCATGGCTTTGGTGATGTCATAATGGTCGTCATGGCGACGATGATGTCATAATGGTCGTCATGGCGACGAAAATGTCAATATGGTTGTCATGGCTTTGATGATGTCATAATGGTCGTCATGGCGACGGTGATGTCATAATGGTCGTCATGGCGACGATGATGTCATAATGGTCGTCACGGCGACGATGATGTCATAATGGTCGTCACGGCGGCGGTAATGTCATAATTGTCGTCATGGCGACGATGATGTCATATTGTCGTCATGGCGACGGTGTTGCCATAATGGTCGTCAAGGCGACGATGATGTCATAATGGTCATCATGGCGACGATGACGTCATAATGGTCGTCATGGCGACGATGACGTCATAATGGTCGTCATGGCGAGGTTGATGTCATAATGGTCGTCATGGCAACGATGATGTCATAATGGTCGTCATGGCGACGATGATGTCAGTATGGTGGTCATTGCTTTGGTGATGTCATAATGGTCGTCATGGTGACGGTGATGTCATAATAGTCGTCATGGCAATGGTGATGTCATACTGGTCGTCATGGCGACGGTGTTGCCATAATGGTCGTCATTTCGACGATGATGTCATAATGGTTGTCATGCCGACGATGATGTCATTATGGTCGTCATGGCGACGGTGTTGTCATAATGGTCGTCATGGCGACAATGATGTCATAATGGTCGTCATGGCGACGATAATGTCATAATGGTCGTCATGGCGACGATGATGTCAGTATGGTGGTCATGGCTTTGGTGATGTCATAATGGTCGTCATGGCGACGATGATGTCATAATGGTCGTCATGGCGACGATGATGTCAATATGGTTGTCATGGCTTTGGTGATGTCATAATGGTCGTCATGGCGACGGTGATGTCATAATGGTCGTCATGGCGACGATGATGTCATAATGGTCGTCATGGCGACGATGATGTCATAATGGTCGTCACGGCGGCGGTAATGTCATAATTGTCGTCATGGCGACGGTGTTGCCATAATGGTCGTCATGGCGACGATGATGTCATAATGGTCGTCATGGCGACGATGATGTCATAATGGTCGTCATGGCGACGATGATGTCATAATGGTCGTCATGGCGACGATAACGTCATAATGGTAGTCATGGCGACGATGATGTCATAATGGTCGTCATGGCGACGATGATGTCATACTGGTCGTCATGGCGACGGTATTGCCATAATTGTCGTCATGGCGACGATGATGTCATAATGGTCGTCATGCCGACGATGATGTCATAATGGTCGTCATGGCGACGGTGTTGCCATAATTGTCGTCATGTCGACGATGATGTCATATTAGTCGTCATGGCGACGGTGATGTCATAATGGTCGTCATGGCGACGATGTTGTAATAATGGTCGTCATGGCGAAGATGATGTCATAATGGTCGTCATGGCGACGATGATGTCATAATGGTCGTCATGGCGACGATGATGTCATAATGGTCGTCATGGCGACGGTGATGTCATAATGGTCGTCATGGCGACGATGATGTCAGTATGGTGGTCATGGCCTTGGTGATGTCATAATGGTCGTCATGGCGACGGTGATGTCATAATGGTCGTCATGGCAATGGTGATGTCAGAATGGTCGTCATGGCGACGATGATGTCAGTATGGTGGTCATGGCTTTGGTGATGTCATAATGGTCGTCATGGCGACGATGATGTCATAATGGTCGTCATGGCGACGAAAATGTCAATATGGTTGTCATGGCTTTGATGATGTCATAATGGTCGTCATGGCGACGGTGATGTCATAATGGTCGTCATGGCGACGATGATGTCATAATGGTCGTCACGGCGACGATGATGTCATAATGGTCGTCACGGCGGCGGTAATGTCATAATTGTCGTCATGGCGACGATGATGTCATATTGTCGTCATGGCGACGGTGTTGCCATAATGGTCGTCATGGCGACGATGATGTCATAATGGTCATCATGGCGACGATGACGTCATAATGGTCGTCATGGCGACGATGACGTCATAATGGTCGTCATGGCGAGGTTGATGTCATAATGGTCGTCATGGCAACGATGATGTCATAATGGTCGTCATGGCGACGATGATGTCAGTATGGTGGTCATTGCTTTGGTGATGTCATAATGGTCGTCATGGTGACGGTGATGTCATAATAGTCGTCATGGCAATGGTGATGTCATACTGGTCGTCATGGCGACGGTGTTGCCATAATGGTCGTCATTTCGACGATGATGTCATAATGGTTGTCATGCCGACGATGATGTCATTATGGTCGTCATGGCGACGGTGTTGTCATAATGGTCGTCATGGCGACGATGATGTCATAATGGTCGTCATGGCGACGATGATGTCATAATGGTCGTCATGGCGACGACGATGTCATAATGGTCGTCATGGCGACAATGATGTCATCATGGTCGTCATGGCGACGATAATGTCATAATGGTCGTCATGGCGACGATGATGTCAATATGGTTGTCATGGCTTTGGTGATGTCATAATGGTCGTCATGGCGACGGTGATGTCATAATGGTCGTCATGGCGACGATGATGTCATAATGGTCGTCACGGCGACGGTGATGTCATAATGGTCGTCATGGCGACGATGATGTCATACTGGTCGTTATGGCGACGGTGTTGCCATAATGGTCGTCATGGCGACGATGATGTCATAATGGTCGTCATGGCGACGATGATGTCATAATGGTCGTCATGGCGACGATGACATCATAATGGTCGTCATTGCGACGATGACGTAATAATGGTCGTCATGGCGACGGTGATGTCATAATGGTCGTCATGGCGACGATGACGTCATAATGGTTGTCATGGCGACGATGTTGCCATAATGGTCGTCATGGCGACGATGATGTCATAATGGGCGTCATGGCGACGGTGATGTCATAATGGTCGTCATGGCAATGGTGATGTCAGAATGGTCGTCATGGCGACGATGATGTCAGTATGGTGGTCATGGCTTTGGTGATGTCATAATGGTCGTCATGGCGACGATGATGTCATAATGGTCGTCATGGCGACGATGATGTCAATATGGTTGTCATGGCTTTGGTGATGTCATAATGGTCGTCATGGCGACGGTGATGTCATAATGGTCGTCATGGCGACGATGATGTCATAATGGTCGTCATGGCGACGATGATGTCATAATGGTCGTCACGGCGGCGGTAATGTCATAATTGTCGTCATGGCGACGGTGTTGCCATAATGGTCGTCATGGCGACGATGATGTCATAATGGTCGTCATGGCGACGATGATGTCATAATGGTCGTCATGGCGACGATGATGTCATAATGGTCGTCATGGCGACGATAACGTCATAATGGTAGTCATGGCGACGATGATGTCATAATGGTCGTCATGGCGACGATGATGTCATACTGGTCGTCATGGCGACGGTATTGCCATAATTGTCGTCATGGCGACGATGATGTCATAATGGTCGTCATGCCGACGATGATGTCATAATGGTCGTCATGGCGACGGTGTTGCCATAATTGTCGTCATGTCGACGATGATGTCATAATGGTCGTCATGGCGACGGTGATGTCATAATGGTCGTCATGGCGACGATGTTGTAATAATGGTCGTCATGGCGAAGATGATGTCATAATGGTCGTCATGGCGACGATGATGTCATAATGGTCGTCATGGCGACGATGATGTCATAATGGTCGTCATGGCGACGATGATGTCATAACGGTCGTCATGGCGACGATGATGTCAATATGGTTGTCATGGCTTTGATGATGTCATAATGGTCGTCATGGCGACGGTGATGTCATAATGGTCGTCATGGCGAAGATGATGTCATGATGGTCGTCATCACGACGATGATGTCATAATGGTCGTCACGGCGGCGGTAATGTCATAATTGTCGTCATGGCGACGGTGTTGCCATAATGGTCGTCATGGCGACGATGATGTCATAATGGTCGTCATGGCGACGATGATGTCATAATGGTCGTCATGGCGACGATGATGTCAGTATGGTGGTCATTGCTTTGGTGATGTCATAATGGTCGTCATGGTGACGGTGATGTCATAATAGTCGTCATGGCAATGGTGATGTCATACTGGTCGTCATGGCGACGGTGTTGCCATAATGGTCGTCATGGCGACGATGATGTCATAATGGTCGTCATGGCGACGATGATGTCATAATGGTCGTCATGGCGACGATGACATCATAATGGTCGTCATTGCGACGATGACGTAATAATGGTCGTCATGGCGACGGTGATGTCATAATGGTCGTCATGGCGACGATGACGTCATAATGGTTGTCATGGCGACGATGTTGCCATAATGGTCGTCATGGCGACGATGATGTCATAATGGGCGTCATGGCGACGGTGATGTCATAATGGTCGTCATGGCAATGGTGATGTCAGAATGGTCGTCATGGCGACGATGATGTCAGTATGGTGGTCATGGCTTTGGTGATGTCATAATGGTCGTCATGGCGACGATGATGTCATAATGGTCGTCATGGCGACGATGATGTCAATATGGTTGTCATGGCTTTGGTGATGTCATAATGGTCGTCATGGCGACGGTGATGTCATAATGGTCGTCATGGCGACGATGATGTCATAATGGTCGTCATGGCGACGATGATGTCATAATGGTCGTCACGGCGGCGGTAATGTCATAATTGTCGTCATGGCGACGGTGTTGCCATAATGGTCGTCATGGCGACGATGATGTCATAATGGTCGTCATGGCGACGATGATGTCATAATGGTCGTCATGGCGACGATGATGTCATAATGGTCGTCATGGCGACGATAACGTCATAATGGTAGTCATGGCGACGATGATGTCATAATGGTCGTCATGGCGACGATGATGTCATACTGGTCGTCATGGCGACGGTATTGCCATAATTGTCGTCATGGCGACGATGATGTCATAATGGTCGTCATGCCGACGATGATGTCATAATGGTCGTCATGGCGACGGTGTTGCCATAATTGTCGTCATGTCGACGATGATGTCATAATAGTCGTCATGGCGACGGTGATGTCATAATGGTCGTCATGGCGACGATGTTGTAATAATCTTCGTCATGGCGAAGATGATGTCATAATGGTCGTCATGGCGACGATGATGTCATAATGGTCGTCATGGCGACGATGATGTCATAATGGTCGTCATGGCGACGGTGATGTCATAATGGTCGTCATGGCGACGATGATGTCAGTATGGTGGTCATGGCCTTGGTGATGTCATAATGGTCGTCATGGCGACGGTGATGTCATAATGGTCGTCATGGCAATGGTGATGTCAGAATGGTCGTCATGGCGACGATGATGTCAGTATGGTGGTCATGGCTTTGGTGATGTCATAATGGTCGTCATGGCGACGATGATGTCATAATGGTCGTCATGGCGACGAAAATGTCAATACGGTTGTCATGGCTTTGATGATGTCATAATGGTCGTCATGGCGACGGTGATGTCATAATGGTCGTCATGGCGACGATGATGTCATAATGGTCGTCACGGCGACGATGATGTCATAATGGTCGTCACGGCGGCGGTAATGTCATAATTGTCGTCATGGCGACGATGATGTCATATTGTCGTCATGGCGACGGTGTTGCCATAATGGTCGTCATGGCGACGATGATGTCATAATGGTCATCATGGCGACGATGACGTCATAATGGTCGTCATGGCGACGATGACGTCATAATGGTCGTCATGGCGAGGTTGATGTCATAATGGTCGTCATGGCAACGATGATGTCATAATGGTCGTCATGGCGACGATGATGTCAGTATGGTGGTCATTGCTTTGGTGATGTCATAATGGTCGTCATGGTGACGGTGATGTCATAATAGTCGTCATGGCAATGGTGATGTCATACTGGTCGTCATGGCGACGGTGTTGCCATAATGGTCGTCATTTCGACGATGATGTCATAATGGTTGTCATGCCGACGATGATGTCATTATGGTCGTCATGGCGACGGTGTTGTCATAATGGTCGTCATGGCGACGATGATGTCATAATGGTCGTCATGGCGACGATGATGTCATAATGGTCGTCATGGCGACGACGATGTCATAATGGTCGTCATGGCGACAATGATGTCATAATGGTCGTCATGGCGACGATAATGTCATAATGGTCGTCATGGCGACGATGATGTCAATATGGTTGTCATGGCTTTGGTGATGTCATAATGGTCGTCATGGCGACGGTGATGTCATAATGGTCGTCATGGCGACGATGATGTCATAATGGTCGTCACGGCGACGGTGATGTCATAATGGTCGTCATGGCGACGATGATGTCATACTGGTCGTTATGGCGACGGTGTTGCCATAATGGTCGTCATGGCGACGATGATGTCATAATGGTCGTCATGGCGACGATGATGTCATAATGGTCGTCATGGCGACGATGACATCATAATGGTCGTCATTGCGACGATGACGTAATAATGGTCGTCATGGCGACGGTGATGTCATAATGGTCGTCATGGCGACGATGACGTCATAATGGTTGTCATGGCGACGATGTTGCCATAATGGTCGTCATGGCGACGATGATGTCATAATGGGCGTCATGGCGACGGTGATGTCATAATGGTCGTCATGGCAATGGTGATGTCAGAATGGTCGTCATGGCGACGATGATGTCAGTATGGTGGTCATGGCTTTGGTGATGTCATAATGGTCGTCATGGCGACGATGATGTCATAATGGTCGTCATGGCGACGATGATGTCAATATGGTTGTCATGGCTTTGGTGATGTCATAATGGTCGTCATGGCGACGGTGATGTCATAATGGTCGTCATGGCGACGATGATGTCATAATGGTCGTCATGGCGACGATGATGTCATAATGGTCGTCACGGCGGCGGTAATGTCATAATTGTCGTCATGGCGACGGTGTTGCCATAATGGTCGTCATGGCGACGATGATGTCATAATGGTCGTCATGGCGACGATGATGTCATAATGGTCGTCATGGCGACGATGATGTCATAATGGTCGTCATGGCGACGATAACGTCATAATGGTAGTCATGGCGACGATGATGTCATAATGGTCGTCATGGCGACGATGATGTCATACTGGTCGTCATGGCGACGGTATTGCCATAATTGTCGTCATGGCGACGATGATGTCATAATGGTCGTCATGCCGACGATGATGTCATAATGGTCGTCATGGCGACGGTGTTGCCATAATTGTCGTCATGTCGACGATGATGTCATAATGGTCGTCATGGCGACGGTGATGTCATAATGGTCGTCATGGCGACGATGTTGTAATAATGGTCGTCATGGCGAAGATGATGTCATAATGGTCGTCATGGCGACGATGATGTCATAATGGTCGTCATGGCGACGATGATGTCATAATGGTCGTCATGGCGACGATGATGTCATAACGGTCGTCATGGCGACGATGATGTCAATATGGTTGTCATGGCTTTGATGATGTCATAATGGTCGTCATGGCGACGGTGATGTCATAATGGTCGTCATGGCGAAGATGATGTCATGATGGTCGTCATCACGACGATGATGTCATAATGGTCGTCACGGCGGCGGTAATGTCATAATTGTCGTCATGGCGACGGTGTTGCCATAATGGTCGTCATGGCGACGATGATGTCATAATGGTCGTCATGGCGACGATGATGTCATAATGGTTGTCATGGCGACGATAACGTCATAATGGTAGTCATGGCGACGATGATGTCATAATGGTCGTCATGGCGACGATGATGTCATACTGGTCGTCATGGCGACGGTATTGCCATAATTGTCGTCATGGCGACGATGATGTCATAATGGTCGTCATGCCGACGATGATGTCATAATGGTTGTCATGGCGACGGTGTTGCCATAATGGTCGTCATGTCGACGATGATGTCATAATGGTCGTCATGGCGACGGTGATGTCATAATGGTCGTCATGGCGACGATGTTGTAATAATGGTCGTCATGGCGAAGATGATGTCATAATGTTCGTCATGGCGACGATGATGTCAATATGGTTGTTATGGCTTTGGTGATGTCATAATGGTCGTCATGGCGACGGTGATGTCATAAAGTTCGTCACGGCGACGATGATGTCATAATGATCGTCACGGCGACGATGATGTCATAATGGTCGTCACGGCGACAGTGATGTCATAATGGTTGTCATGGCGACGATAACGTCATAATGGTCGTCATAATGGTCGTCATGGCGACGATGATGTCATAATGGTCGTCATGGCGACAATGATGTCATAATGGTCGTCATGGCGACGATGATGTCATAATGGTCGTCATGGCGACGATGACGACATAATGGTCGTCATGGCGACGATGACGTCATAATGGTCGTCATGGCGACGATGATGTCATAATGGTCGTCATGGCGACGATGATGTCATACTGGTCGTCATGGCGACGGTGTTGCCATAATGGTCGTCATGGCGACGATGATGTCATAATAGTCGTCATGGCGACGGTGATGTCATAATGGTCGTCATGGCGACGGTGATGTCATAATGGTCGTCATGGCGACGATGATGTCATAATGGTCGTCATGGCGACGATGATGTCAGTATGGTGGTCATGGCTTTGGTGATGTCATAATGGTCGTCATGGCGACGGTGATGTCATAATGGTTGTCATGGCGACGATAACGTCATAATGGTCGTCATGGCGACGATGATGTCATAATGGTCGTCATGGCGACGATGATGTCATAATGGTCGTCATGGCGACGATGATGTCATAATGGTCGTCATGGCGACGATGATGTCATACTGGTCGTCATGGCGACGGTGTTGCCATAATGGTCGTCATGGCGACGATGATGTCATAATGGTCGTCATGGCGACGGTGATGTCATAATGGTCGTCATGGCGACGATGATGTCATAATGGTCGTCATGGCGACGATGATGTCAGTATGGTGGTCATGGCTTTGGTGATGTCATAATGGTCGTCATGGCGACGGTGATGTCATAATGGTCGTCATGGCAATGGTGATGTCAGAATGGTCGTCATGGCGACGATGATGTCAGTATGGTGGTCATGGCTTTGGTGATGTCATAATGGTCGTCACGGCGGCGGTAATGTCATAATTGTCGTCATGGCGACGGTGTTGCCATAATGGTCGTCATGGCGACGATGATGTCATAATGGTCGTCATGGTGACGGTGATGTCATAATGGTCGTCATGGCGACGGTGATGTCATAATGGTCGTCATGGCAATGGTGATGTCAGAATGGTCGTCATGGCGACGATGATGTCAGTATGGTGGTCATGGCTTTGGTGATGTCATAATGGTCGTCATGGCGACGATGATGTCATAATGGTCGTCATGGCGACGATGATGTCATAATGGTCGTCATGGCGACGATGATGTCATAATGGTCGTCATGGCGACGATGATGTCAGTATGGTGGTCATTGCTTTGGTGATGTCATAATGGTCGTCATGGCGACGGTGATGTCATAATGGTCGTCATGGCGACGATGATGTCATAATGGTCGTCACGGCGGCGGTAATGTCATAATTGTCGTCATGGCGACGATGATGTCATATTGTCGTCATGGCGACGGTGTTGCCATAATGGTCGTCATGGCGACGATGATGTCATAATGGTCATCATGGCGACGATGACGTCATAATGGTCGTCATGGCGACGATGACGTCATAATGGTCGTCATGGCGACGATGATGTCATAATGGTCGTCAGAGCGACGATGATGTCATAATTGTCGTCATGGCGACGATGATGTCAGTATGGTGGTCATGGCTTTGGTGATGTCATAATGGTTGTCATGGTGACGGTGATGTCATAATGGTCGTCATGGCGACGATGATGTCATAATGGTAGTCATGGTGACGATGATGTCATAATGGTCGTCATGGCGACGATGACGTCATAATGGTCGTCATGGCGACGATGATGTCATACTGGTCGTCATGGCGACGGTGTTGCCATAATGGTCGTCATGGCGACGATGATGTCATAATGTTCGTCATGGCGACGATGATGTCAATATGGTTGTTATGGCTTTGGTGATGTCATAATGGTCGTCATGGCGACGGTGATGTCATAAAGTTCGTCACGGCGACGATGATGTCATAATGATCGTCACGGCGACGATGATGTCATAATGGTCGTCACGGCGACGGTGATGTCATAATGGTTGTCATGGCGACGATAACGTCATAATGGTCGTCATAATGGTCGTCATGGCGACGATGATGTCATAATGGTCGTCATGGCGACAATGATGTCATAATGGTCGTCATGGTGACGATGATGTCATAATGGTCGTCATGGCGACGATGACGACATAATGGTCGTCATGGCGACGATGACGTCATAATGGTCGTCATGGCGACGATGATGTCATAATGGTCGTCATGGCGACGATGATGTCATACTGGTCGTCATGGCGACGGTGTTGCCATAATGGTCGTCATGGCGACGATGATGTCATAATAGTCGTCATGGCGACGGTGATGTCATAATGGTCGTCATGGCGACGGTGATGTCATAATGGTCGTCATGGCGACGATGATGTCATAATGGTCGTCATGGCGACGATGATGTCAGTATGGTGGTCATGGCTTTGGTGATGTCATAATGGTCGTCATGGCGACGGTGATGTCATAATGGTTGTCATGGCGACGATAACGTCATAATGGTCGTCATGGCGACGATGATGTCATAATGGTCGTCATGGCGACGGTGATGTCATAATGGTCGTCATGGCGACGATGATGTCATAATGGTCGTCATGGCGACGATGATGTCATAATGGTCGTCATGGCGACGATGATGTCATAATGGTCGTCATGGCGACAATGATGACATAATGGTCGTCATGGCGACGATGACATCATAATGGTCGTCATGGCGACGATGATGTCATAATGGTCGTCATGGCGACGATGATGTCATACTGGTCGTCATGGCGACGGTGTTGCCATAATGGTCGTCATGGCGACGATGATGTCATAATGGTCGTCATGGCGACGGTGATGTCATAATGGTCGTCATGGCGACGATGATGTCATAATGGTCGTCATGGCGACGATGATGTCAGTATGGTGGTCATGGCTTTGGTGATGTCATAATGGTCGTCATGGCGACGGTGATGTCATAATGGTCGTCATGGCAACGGTGATGTCAGAATGGTCGTCATGGCGACGATGATGTCAGTATGGTGGTCATGGCTTTGGTGATGTCATAATGGTCGTCACGGCGGCGGTAATGTCATAATTGTCGTCATGGCGACGGTGTTGCCATAATGGTCGTCATGGCGACGATGATGTCATAATGGTCGTCATGGCGACGATGATGTCATAATGGTCGTCATGGCGACGATGATGTCATAATGGTCGTCATGGCGACGATAACGTCATAATGGTAGTCATGGCGACGATGATGTCATAATGGTCGTCATGGCGACGATGATGTCATACTGGTCGTCATGGCGACGGTATTGCCATAATTGTCGTCATGGCGACGATGATGTCATAATGGTCGTCATGCCGACGATGATGTCATAATGGTCGTCATGGCGACGGTGTTGCCATAATTGTCGTCATGTCGACGATGATGTCATAATGGTCGTCATGGCGACGGTGATGTCATAATGGTCGTCATGGCGACGATGTTGTAATAATGGTCGTCATGGCGAAGATGATGTCATAATGGTCGTCATGGCGACGATGATGTCATAATGGTCGTCATGGCGACGGTGATGTCATAATGGTTGTCATGGCGACGATAACGTCATAATGGTCGTCATGGCGACGATGATGTCATAATGGTCGTCATGGCGACGATGATGTCATAATGGTCGTCATGGCGACGATGATGTCATAATGGTCGTCATGGCGACGATGATGTCATAATG
Organism: Phyllobates terribilis; assembly: GCF_046119375.1. Classification (NCBI taxonomy): domain Eukaryota; kingdom Metazoa; phylum Chordata; class Amphibia; order Anura; family Dendrobatidae; genus Phyllobates; species Phyllobates terribilis. Next base: position 4,240,064 of record NW_027362911.1, read on the forward strand.
GTCGTCATGGCGACGATGATGTCATAATGGTCGTCATGGCGACGATGATGTCATAATGGTCGTCATGGCGACGATGATGTCAGTATGGTGGTCATTGCTTTGGTGATGTCATAATGGTCGTCATGGCGACGGTGATGTCATAATGGTCGTCATGGCGACGATGATGTCATAATGGTCGTCACGGCGACGATGATGTCATAATGGTCGTCACGGCGGCGGTAATGTCATAATTGTCGTCATGGCGACGATGATGTCATATTGTCGTCATGGCGACGGTGTTGCCATAATGGTCGTCATGGCGACGATGATGTCATAATGGTCATCATGGCGACGATGACGTCATAATGGTCGTCATGGCGACGATGACGTCATAATGGTCGTCATGGCGACGATGATGTCATAATGGTCGTCAGAGCGACGATGATGTCATAATTGTCGTCATGGCGACGATGATGTCAGTATGGTGGTCATGGCTTTGGTGATGTCATAATGGTTGTCATGGTGACGGTGATGTCATAATGGTCGTCATGGCGACGATGATGTCATAATGGTAGTCATGGTGACGATGATGTCATAATGGTCGTCATGGCGACGATGACGTCATAATGGTCGTCATGGCGACGATGATGTCATACTGGTCGTCATGGCGACGGTGTTGCCATAATGGTCGTCATGGCGACGATGATGTCATAATGTTCGTCATGGCGACGATGATGTCAATATGGTTGTTATGGCTTTGGTGATGTCATAATGGTCGTCATGGCGACGGTGATGTCATAAAGTTCGTCACGGCGACGATGATGTCATAATGATCGTCACGGCGACGATGATGTCATAATGGTCGTCACGGCGACGGTGATGTCATAATGGTTGTCATGGCGACGATAACGTCATAATGGTCGTCATAATGGTCGTCATGGCGACGATGATGTCATAATGGTCGTCATGGCGACAATGATGTCATAATGGTCGTCATGGTGACGATGATGTCATAATGGTCGTCATGGCGACGATGACGACATAATGGTCGTCATGGCGACGATGACGTCATAATGGTCGTCATGGCGACGATGATGTCATAATGGTCGTCATGGCGACGATGATGTCATACTGGTCGTCATGGCGACGGTGTTGCCATAATGGTCGTCATGGCGACGATGATGTCATAATAGTCGTCATGGCGACGGTGATGTCATAATGGTCGTCATGGCGACGGTGATGTCATAATGGTCGTCATGGCGACGATGATGTCATAATGGTCGTCATGGCGACGATGATGTCAGTATGGTGGTCATGGCTTTGGTGATGTCATAATGGTCGTCATGGCGACGGTGATGTCATAATGGTTGTCATGGCGACGATAACGTCATAATGGTCGTCATGGCGACGATGATGTCATAATGGTCGTCATGGCGACGATGATGTCATAATGGTCGTCATGGCGACGATGATGTCATAATGGTCGTCATGGCGACGATGATGTCATAATGGTCGTCATGGCGACAATGATGACATAATGGTCGTCATGGCGACGATGACATCATAATGGTCGTCATGGCGACGATGATGTCATAATGGTCGTCATGGCGACGATGATGTCATACTGGTCGTCATGGCGACGGTGTTGCCATAATGGTCGTCATGGCGACGATGATGTCATAATGGTCGTCATGGCGACGGTGATGTCATAATGGTCGTCATGGCGACGATGATGTCATAATGGTCGTCATGGCGACGATGATGTCAGTATGGTGGTCATGGCTTTGGTGATGTCATAATGGTCGTCATGGCGACGGTGATGTCATAATGGTCGTCATGGCAATGGTGATGTCAGAATGGTCGTCATGGCGACGATGATGTCAGTATGGTGGTCATGGCTTTGGTGATGTCATAATGGTCGTCACGGCGGCGGTAATGTCATAATTGTCGTCATGGCGACGGTGTTGCCATAATGGTCGTCATGGCGACGATGATGTCATAATGGTCGTCATGGCGACGATGATGTCATAATGGTCGTCATGGCGACGATGATGTCATAATGGTCGTCATGGCGACGATAACGTCATAATGGTAGTCATGGCGACGATGATGTCATAATGGTCGTCATGGCGACGATGATGTCATACTGGTCGTCATGGCGACGGTATTGCCATAATTGTCGTCATGGCGACGATGATGTCATAATGGTCGTCATGCCGACGATGATGTCATAATGGTCGTCATGGCGACGGTGTTGCCATAATTGTCGTCATGTCGACGATGATGTCATAATGGTCGTCATGGCGACGGTGATGTCATAATGGTCGTCATGGCGACGATGTTGTAATAATGGTCGTCATGGCGAAGATGATGTCATAATGGTCGTCATGGCGACGATGATGTCATAATGGTCGTCATGGCGACGGTGATGTCATAATGGTTGTCATGGCGACGATAACGTCATAATGGTCGTCATGGCGACGATGATGTCATAATGGTCGTCATGGCGACGATGATGTCATAATGGTCGTCATGGCGACGATGATGTCATAATGGTCGTCATGGCGACGATGATGTCATAATGGTCGTCATGGCGACGATGATGTCATAATGGTCGTCATGGCGACGATGATGTCATAATGGTCGTCATGGCGACGATGATGTCAGTATGGTGGTCATTGCTTTGGTGATGTCATAATGGTCGTCATGGCGACGGTGATGTCATAATGGTCGTCATGGCGACGATGATGTCATAATGGTCGTCACGGCGACGATGATGTCATAATGGTCGTCACGGCGGCGGTAATGTCATAATTGTCGTCATGGCGACGATGATGTCATATTGTCGTCATGGCGACGGTGTTGCCATAATGGTCGTCATGGCGACGATGATGTCATAATGGTCATCATGGCGACGATGACGTCATAATGGTCGTCATGGCGACGATGACGTCATAATGGTCGTCATGGCGACGATGATGTCATAATGGTCGTCAGAGCGACGATGATGTCATAATTGTCGTCATGGCGACGATGATGTCAGTATGGTGGTCATGGCTTTGGTGATGTCATAATGGTTGTCATGGTGACGGTGATGTCATAATGGTCGTCATGGCGACGATGATGTCATAATGGTAGTCATGGTGACGATGATGTCATAATGGTCGTCATGGCGACGATGACGTCATAATGGTCGTCATGGCGACGATGATGTCATACTGGTCGTCATGGCGACGGTGTTGCCATAATGGTCGTCATGGCGACGATGATGTCATAATGTTCGTCATGGCGACGATGATGTCAATATGGTTGTTATGGCTTTGGTGATGTCATAATGGTCGTCATGGCGACGGTGATGTCATAAAGTTCGTCACGGCGACGATGATGTCATAATGATCGTCACGGCGACGATGATGTCATAATGGTCGTCACGGCGACGGTGATGTCATAATGGTTGTCATGGCGACGATAACGTCATAATGGTCGTCATAATGGTCGTCATGGCGACGATGATGTCATAATGGTCGTCATGGCGACAATGATGTCATAATGGTCGTCATGGTGACGATGATGTCATAATGGTCGTCATGGCGACGATGACGACATAATGGTCGTCATGGCGACGATGACGTCATAATGGTCGTCATGGCGACGATGATGTCATAATGGTCGTCATGGCGACGATGATGTCATACTGGTCGTCATGGCGACGGTGTTGCCATAATGGTCGTCATGGCGACGATGATGTCATAATAGTCGTCATGGCGACGGTGATGTCATAATGGTCGTCATGGCGACGGTGATGTCATAATGGTCGTCATGGCGACGATGATGTCATAATGGTCGTCATGGCGACGATAATGTCAGTATGGTGGTCATGGCTTTGGTGATGTCATAATGGTTGTCATGGCGACGGTGATGTCATAATGGTTGTCATGGCGACGATAACGTCATAATGGTCGTCATGGCGACGATGATGTCATAATGGTCGTCATGGCGACGATGATGTCATAATGGTCGTCATGGCGACGATGATGTCATAATGGTCGTCATGGCGACGATGATGTCATAATGGTCGTCATGGCGACAATGATGACATAATGGTCGTCATGGCGACGATGACATCATAATGGTCGTCATGGCGACGATGATGTCATAATGGTCGTCATGGCGACGATGATGTCATACTGGTCGTCATGGCGACGGTGTTGCCATAATGGTCGTCATGGCGACGATGATGTCATAATGGTCGTCATGGCGACGGTGATGTCATAATGGTCGTCATGGCGACGATGATGTCATAATGGTCGTCATGGCGACGATGATGTCAGTATGGTGGTCATGGCTTTGGTGATGTCATAATGGTCGTCATGGCGACGGTGATGTCATAATGGTCGTCATGGCAATGGTGATGTCAGAATGGTCGTCATGGCGACGATGATGTCAGTATGGTGGTCATGGCTTTGGTGATGTCATAATGGTCGTCACGGCGGCGGTAATGTCATAATTGTCGTCATGGCGACGGTGTTGCCATAATGGTCGTCATGGCAACGATGATGTCATAATGGTCGTCATGGCGACGATGATGTCATAATGGTCGTCATGGCGACGATGATGTCATAATGGTCGTCATGGCGACGATAACGTCATAATGGTAGTCATGGCGACGATGATGTCATAATGGTCGTCATGGCGACGATGATGTCATACTGCTCGTCATGGCGACGGTATTGCCATAATTGTCGTCATGGCGACGATGATGTCATAATGGTCGTCATGCCGACGATGATGTCATAATGGTCGTCATGGCGACGGTGTTGCCATAATTGTCGTCATGTCGACGATGATGTCATAATGGTCGTCATGGCGACGGTGATGTCATAATGGTCGTCATGGCGACGATGTTGTAATAATGGTCGTCATGGCGAAGATGATGTCATAATGGTCGTCATGGCGACGATGATGTCATAATGGTCGTCATGGCGACGATGATGTCATAATGGTCGTCATGGCGACGATGATGTCATAACGGTCGTCATGGCGACGATGATGTCAATATGGTTGTCATGGCTTTGATGATGTCATAATGGTCGTCATGGCGACGGTGATGTCATAATGGTCGTCATGGCGAAGATGATGTCATGATGGTCGTCATCACGACGATGATGTCATAATGGTCGTCACGGCGGCGGTAATGTCATAATTGTCGTCATGGCGACGGTGTTGCCATAATGGTCGTCATGGCGACGATGATGTCATAATGGTCGTCATGGCGACGATGATGTCATAATGGTTGTCATGGCGACGATAACGTCATAATGGTAGTCATGGCGACGATGATGTCATAATGGTCGTCATGGCGACGATGATGTCATACTGGTCGTCATGGCGACGGTATTGCCATAATTGTCGTCATGGCGACGATGATGTCATAATGGTCGTCATGCCGACGATGATGTCATAATGGTTGTCATGGCGACGGTGTTGCCATAATGGTCTTCATGTCGACGATGATGTCATAATGGTCGTCATGGCGACGGTGATGTCATAATGGTCGTCATGGCGACGATGTTGTAATAATGGTCGTCATGGCGAAGATGATGTCATAATGTTCGTCATGGCGACGATGATGTCAATATGGTTGTTATGGCTTTGGTGATGTCATAATGGTCGTCATGGCGACGGTGATGTCATAAAGTTCGTCACGGCGACGATGATGTCATAATGATCGTCACGGCGACGATGATGTCATAATGGTCGTCACGGCGACGGTGATGTCATAATGGTTGTCATGGCGACGATAACGTCATAATGGTCGTCATAATGGTCGTCATGGCGACGATGATGTCATAATGGTCGTCATGGCGACAATGATGTCATAATGGTCGTCATGGCGACGATGATGTCATAATGGTCGTCATGGCGACGATGACGACATAATGGTCGTCATGGCGACGATGACGTCATAATGGTCGTCATGGCGACGATGACGTCATAATGGTCGTCATGGCGACGATGATGTCATAATGGTCGTCATGGCGACGATGATGTCATACTGGTCGTCATGGCGACGGTGTTGCCATAATGGTCGTCATGGCGACGATGATGTCATAATAGTCGTCATGGCGACGGTGATGTCATAATGGTCGTCATGGCGACGGTGATGTCATAATGGTCGTCATGGCGACGATGATGTCATAATGGTCGTCATGGCGACGATGATGTCAGTATGGTGGTCATGGCTTTGGTGATGTCATAATGGTCGTCATGGCGACGGTGATGTCATAATGGTTGTCATGGCGACGATAACGTCATAATGGTCGTCATGGCGACGATGATGTCATAATGGTCGTCATGGCGACGATGATGTCATAATGGTCGTCATGGCGACGATGATGTCATAATGGTCGTCATGGCGACGATGATGTCATAATGGTCGTCATGGCGACAATGATGACATAATGGTCGTCATGGCGACGATGACATCATAATGGTCGTCATGGCGACGATGATGTCATAATGGTCGTCATGGCGACGATGATGTCATACTGGTCGTCATGGCGACGGTGTTGCCATAATGGTCGTCATGGCGACGATGATGTCATAATGGTCGTCATGGCGACGGTGATGTCATAATGGTCGTCATGGCGACGATGATGTCATAATGGTCGTCATGGCGACGATGATGTCAGTATGGTGGTCATGGCTTTGGTGATGTCATAATGGTCGTCATGGCGACGGTGATGTCATAATGGTCGTCATGGCAATGGTGATGTCAGAATGGTCGTCATGGCGACGATGATGTCAGTATGGTGGTCATGGCTTTGGTGATGTCATAATGGTCGTCACGGCGGCGGTAATGTCATAATTGTCGTCATGGCGACGGTGTTGCCATAATGGTCGTCATGGCGACGATGATGTCATAATGGTCGTCATGGTGACGGTGATGTCATAATGGTCGTCATGGCGACGGTGATGTCATAATGGTCGTCATGGCAATGGTGATGTCAGAATGGTCGTCATGGCGACGATGATGTCAGTATGGTGGTCATGGCTTTGGTGATGTCATAATGGTCGTCATGGCGACGATGATGTCATAATGGTCGTCATGGCGACGATGATGTCAATATGGTTGTCATGGCTTTGGTGATGTCATAATGGTCGTCATGGCGACGGTGATGTCATAATGGTCGTCATGGCGACGATGATGTCATAATGGTCGTCACGGCGACGATGATGTCATAATGGTCGTCACGGCGACGGTGATGTCATAAGGGTCGTCATGGCGAGGATGATGTCATACTGGTCGTCATGGCGACAGTGTTGCCATAATGGTCGTCATGGCGACGATGATGTCATAATGGTCGTCATGGCGACGATGATGTCATAATGGTCGTCATGGCGACGATGACGTCATAATGGTCGTCATGGCGACGATGATGTCATAATGGTCGTCATGGCGACGATGATGTCATACTGGTCGTCATGGCGACGGTATTGCCATAATGGTCGTCATGGCGAAGATGATGTCATAATGGTCGTCATGGCGACGATGATGTCATAATGGTCGTCATGGCGACGATGATGTCATAATGGTCGTCATGGCGACGATGATGTCATAATGGTCGTCATGGCGACGATGATGTCAGTATGGTGGTCATTGCTTTGGTGATGTCATAATGGTCGTCATGGCGACGGTGATGTCATAATGGTCGTCATGGCGACGATGATGTCATAATGGTCGTCACGGCGACGATGATGTCATAATGGTCGTCACGGCGGCGGTAATGTCATAATTGTCGTCATGGCGACGATGATGTCATATTGTCGTCATGGCGACGGTGTTGCCATAATGGTCGTCATGGCGACGATGATGTCATAATGGTCATCATGGCGACGATGACGTCATAATGGTCGTCATGGCGACGATGACGTCATAATGGTCGTCATGGCGACGATGATGTCATAATGGTCGTCAGAGCGACGATGATGTCATAATTGTCGTCATGGCGACGATGATGTCAGTATGGTGGTCATGGCTTCGGTGATGTCATAATGGTTGTCATGGTGACGGTGATGTCATAATGGTCGTCATGGCGACGATGATGTCATAATGGTAGTCATGGTGACGATGATGTCATAATGGTCGTCATGGCGACGATGACGTCATAATGGTCGTCATGGCGACGATGATGTCATACTGGTCGTCATGGCGACGGTGTTGCCATAATGGTCGTCATGGCGACGATGATGTCATAATGTTCGTCATGGCGACGATGATGTCAATATGGTTGTTATGGCTTTGGTGATGTCATAATGGTCGTCATGGCGACGGTGATGTCATAAAGTTCGTCACGGCGACGATGATGTCATAATGATCGTCACGGCGACGATGATGTCATAATGGTCGTCACGGCGACGGTGATGTCATAATGGTTGTCATGGCGACGATAACGTCATAATGGTCGTCATAATGGTCGTCATGGCGACGATGATGTCATAATGGTCGTCATGGCGACGATGATGTCATAATGGTCGTCATGGCGACGATGATGTCATAATGGTCGTCATGGCGACGATGACGACATAATGGTCGTCATGGCGACGATGACGTCATAATGGTCGTCATGGCGACGATGATGTCATAATGGTCGTCATGGCGACGATGATGTCATACTGGTCGTCATGGCGACGGTGTTGCCATAATGGTCGTCATGGCGACGATGATGTCATAATAGTCGTCATGGCGACGGTGATGTCATAATGGTCGTCATGGCGACGGTGATGTCATAATGGTCGTCATGGCGACGATGATGTCATAATGGTCGTCATGGCGACGATGATGTCAGTATGGTGGTCATGGCTTTGGTGAGGTCATAATGGTCGTCATGGCGACGGTGATGTCATAATGGTCGTCATGGCAATGGTGATGTCAGAATGGTCGTCATGGCGACGATGAAGTCAGTATGGTGGTCATGGCTTTGGTGATGTCATAATGGTCGTCATGGTGACGGTGATGTCATAATGGTCATCATGGCGACGATGATGTCATAATGGTCGTCACGGCGACGATGATGTCATAATGGTCGTCACGGCGGCGGTAATGTCATAATTGTCGTCATGGCGACGGTGTTGCCATAATGGTCGTCATGGCGACGATGATGTCATGATGGTCGTCATGGTGACGGTGATGTCATAATGGCCGTCATGGCGACGATGATGTCATAATAGTCGTCATGGCGACGATGATGTCAGTATGGTGGTCATGGCTTTGGTGATGTCATAATGGTCGTCATGGCGACGGTGATGTCATAATGGTCGTCATGGCAATGGTGATGTCAGAATGGTCGTCATGGCGACGATGATGTCAGTATGGTGGTCATGGCTTTGGTGATGTCATAATGGTCGTCATGGCGACGATGATGTCATAATGGTCGTCATGGCGACGATGATGTCAATATGGTTGTCATGGCTTTGGTGATGTCATAATGGTCGTCATGGCGACGGTGATGTCATAATGGTCGTCATGGCGACGATGATGTCATAATGGTCGTCACGGCGACGATGATGTCATAATGGTCGTCATGGCGACGGTGATGTCATAAGGGTCGTCATGGCGAGGATGATGTCATACTGGTCGTCATGGCGATGGTGTTGCCATAATGGTCGTCATGGCGACGATGATGTCATGATGGTCGTCATCACGACGATGATGTCATAATGGTCGTCACGGCGGCGGTAATGTCATAATTGTCGTCATGGCGACGGTGTTGCCATAATGGTCGTCATGGCGACGATGATGTCATTATGGTCGTCATGGCGACGATGATGTCATAATGGTTGTCATGGCGACGATAACGTCATAATGGTAGTCATGGCGACGATGATGTCATAATGGTCGTCATGGCGACGATGATGTCATACTGGTCGTCATGGCGACGGTATTGCCATAATTGTCGTCATGGCGACGATGATGTCATAATGGTCGTCATGCCGACGATGATGTCATAATGGTTGTCATGGCGACGGTGTTGCCATAATGGTCGTCATGTCGACGATGATGTCATAATGGTCGTCATGGCGACGGTGATGTCATAATGGTCGTCATGGCGACGATGTTGTAATAATGGTCGTCATGGCGAAGATGATGTCATAATGTTCGTCATGGCGACGATGATGTCAATATGGTTGTTATGGCTTTGGTGATGTCATAATGGTCGTCATGGCGACGGTGATGTCATAAAGTTCGTCACGGCGACGATGATGTCATAATGATCGTCACGGCGACGATGATGTCATAATGGTCGTCACGGCGACGGTGATGTCATAATGGTTGTCATGGCGACGATAACGTCATAATGGTCGTCATAATGGTCGTCATGGCGACGATGATGTCATAATGGTCGTCATGGCGACAATGATGTCATAATGGTCGTCATGGCGACGATGATGTCATAATGGTCGTCATGGCGACGATGACGACATAATGGTCGTCATGGCGACGATGACGTCATAATGGTCGTCATGGCGACGATGACGTCATAATGGTCGTCATGGCGACGATGATGTCATAATGGTCGTCATGGCGACGATGATGTCATACTGGTCGTCATGGCGACGGTGTTGCCATAATGGTCGTCATGGCGACGATGATGTCATAATAGTCGTCATGGCGACGGTGATGTCATAATGGTCGTCATGGCGACGGTGATGTCATAATGGTCGTCATGGCGACGATGAAGTCATAATGGTCGTCATGGCGACGATGATGTCAGTATGGTGGTCATGGCTTTGGTGATGTCATAATGGTCGTCATGGCGACGGTGATGTCATAATGGTTGTCATGGCGACGATAACGTCATAATGGTCGTCATGGCGACGATGATGTCATAATGGTCGTCATGGCGACGATGATGTCATAATGGTCGTCATGGCGACGATGATGTCATAATGGTCGTCATGGCGACGATGATGTCATAATGGTCGTCATGGCGACAATGATGACATAATGGTCGTCATGGCGACGATGACATCATAATGGTCGTCATGGCGACGATGATGTCATAATGGTCGTCATGGCGACGATGATGTCATACTGGTCGTCATGGCGACGGTGTTGCCATAATGGTCGTCATGGCGACGATGATGTCATAATGGTCGTCATGGCGACGGTGATGTCATAATGGTCGTCATGGCGACGATGATGTCATAATGGTCGTCATGGCGACGATGATGTCAGTATGGTGGTCATGGCTTTGGTGATGTCATAATGGTCGTCATGGCGACGGTGATGTCATAATGGTCGTCATGGCAATGGTGATGTCAGAATGGTCGTCATGGCGACGATGATGTCAGTATGGTGGTCATGGCTTTGGTGATGTCATAATGGTCGTCACGGCGGCGGTAATGTCATAATTGTCGTCATGGCGACGGTGTTGCCATAATGGTCGTCATGGCGACGATGATGTCATAATGGTCGTCATGGTGACGGTGATGTCATAATGGTCGTCATGGCGACGGTGATGTCATAATGGTCGTCATGGCAATGGTGATGTCAGAATGGTCGTCATGGCGACGATGATGTCAGTATGGTGGTCATGGCTTTGGTGATGTCATAATGGTCGTCATGGCGACGATGATGTCATAATGGTCGTCATGGCGACGATGATGTCAATATGGTTGTCATGGCTTTGGTGATGTCATAATGGTCGTCATGGCGACGGTGATGTCATAATGGTCGTCATGGCGACGATGATGTCATAATGGTCGTCACGGCGACGATGATGTCATAATGGTCGTCACGGCGACGGTGATGTCATAAGGGTCGTCATGGCGAGGATGATGTCATACTGGTCGTCATGGCGACAGTGTTGCCATAATGGTCGTCATGGCGACGATGATGTCATAATGGTCGTCATGGCGACGATGATGTCATAATGGTCGTCATGGCGACGATGACGTCATAATGGTCGTCATGGCGACGATGATGTCATAATGGTCGTCATGGCGACGATGATGTCATACTGGTCGTCATGGCGACGGTATTGCCATAATGGTCGTCATGGCGAAGATGATGTCATAATGGTCGTCATGGCGACGATGATGTCATAATGGTCGTCATGGCGACGATGATGTCATAATGGTCGTCATGGCGACGATGATGTCATAATGGTCGTCATGGCGACGATGATGTCAGTATGGTGGTCATTGCTTTGGTGATGTCATAATGGTCGTCATGGCGACGGTGATGTCATAATGGTCGTCATGGCGACGATGATGTCATAATGGTCGTCACGGCGACGATGATGTCATAATGGTCGTCACGGCGGCGGTAATGTCATAATTGTCGTCATGGCGACGATGATGTCATATTGTCGTCATGGCGACGGTGTTGCCATAATGGTCGTCATGGCGACGATGATGTCATAATGGTCATCATGGCGACGATGACGTCATAATGGTCGTCATGGCGACGATGACGTCATAATGGTCGTCATGGCGACGATGATGTCATAATGGTCGTCAGAGCGACGATGATGTCATAATTGTCGTCATGGCGACGATGATGTCAGTATGGTGGTCATGGCTTTGGTGATGTCATAATGGTTGTCATGGTGACGGTGATGTCATAATGGTCGTCATGGCGACGATGATGTCATAATGGTAGTCATGGTGACGATGATGTCATAATGGTCGTCATGGCGACGATGACGTCATAATGGTCGTCATGGCGACGATGATGTCATACTGGTCGTCATGGCGACGGTGTTGCCATAATGGTCGTCATGGCGACGATGATGTCATAATGTTCGTCATGGCGACGATGATGTCAATATGGTTGTTATGGCTTTGGTGATGTCATAATGGTCGTCATGGCGACGGTGATGTCATAAAGTTCGTCACGGCGACGATGATGTCATAATGATCGTCACGGCGACGATGATGTCATAATGGTCGTCACGGCGACGGTGATGTCATAATGGTTGTCATGGCGACGATAACGTCATAATGGTCGTCATAATGGTCGTCATGGCGACGATGATGTCATAATGGTCGTCATGGCGACGATGATGTCATAATGGTCGTCATGGCGACGATGATGTCATAATGGTCGTCATGGCGACGATGACGACATAATGGTCGTCATGGCGACGATGACGTCATAATGGTCGTCATGGCGACGATGATGTCATAATGGTCGTCATGGCGACGATGATGTCATACTGGTCGTCATGGCGACGGTGTTGCCATAATGGTCGTCATGGCGACGATGATGTCATAATAGTCGTCATGGCGACGGTGATGTCATAATGGTCGTCATGGCGACGGTGATGTCATAATGGTCGTCATGGCGACGATGATGTCATAATGGTCGTCATGGCGACGATGATGTCAGTATGGTGGTCATGGCTTTGGTGATGTCATAATGGTCGTCATGGCGACGGTGATGTCATAATGGTCGTCATGGCAATGGTGATGTCAGAATGGTCGTCATGGCGACGATGAAGTCAGTATGGTGGTCATGGCTTTGGTGATGTCATAATGGTCGTCATGGTGACGGTGATGTCATAATGGTCATCATGGCGACGATGATGTCATAATGGTCGTCACGGCGACGATGATGTCATAATGGTCGTCACGGCGGCGGTAATGTCATAATTGTCGTCATGGCGACGGTGTTGCCATAATGGTCGTCATGGCGACGATGATGTCATGATGGTCGTCATGGTGACGGTGATGTCATAATGGCCGTCATGGCGACGATGATGTCATAATAGTCGTCATGGCGACGATGATGTCAGTATGGTGGTCATGGCTTTGGTGATGTCATAATGGTCGTCATGGCGACGGTGATGTCATAATGGTCGTCATGGCAATGGTGATGTCAGAATGGTCGTCATGGCGACGATGATGTCAGTATGGTGGTCATGGCTTTGGTGATGTCATAATGGTCGTCATGGCGACGATGATGTCATAATGGTCGTCATGGCGACGATGATGTCAATATGGTTGTCATGGCTTTGGTGATGTCATAATGGTCGTCATGGCGATGGTGATGTCATAATGGTCGTCATGGCGACGATGATGTCATAATGGTCGTCACGGCGACGATGATGTCATAATGGTCGTCATGGCGACGGTGATGTCATAAGGGTCGTCATGGCGAGGATGATGTCATACTGGTCGTCATGGCGATGGTGTTGCCATAATGGTCGTCATGGCGACGATGATGTCATAATAGTCGTCATGGCGACGATGATGTCATAATGGTCGTCATGGCGACGATGACGTCATAATGGTCGTCATGGCGACGATGATGTCATAATGGTCGTCATGGCGACGATGATGTCATACTGGTCGTCATGGCGACGGTATTGCCATAATGGTCGTCTTGCCGACGATGATGTCATAATGGTCGTCATGGCGACGGTGTTGCCATAATGGTCGTCATGGCGACGATGATGTCATAATGGTCGTCTTGCCGACGATGATGTCATAATGGTCGTCATGGCGACGGTGATGTCATAATAGTCGTCATGGCGACGATGATGTCATAATGGTCGTCTTGCCGACGATGATGTCATAATGGTCGTCATGGCGACGGTGTTGCCATAATGGTCGTCATGGCGACGATGATGTCATAATGGTCGTCATGGTGACGATGATGTCATAATGGTCGTCATGGCGACGATGATGTCAGTATGGTGGTCATGGCTTTGGTGATGTCATAATGGTCGTCATGGCAATGGTGATGTCAGAATGGTCGTCATGGTGACGATGATGTCATAATGGTCGTCATGGCGACGATGATGTCATAATGGTCGTCATGGCGACGATGATGTCATAATGGTCGTCATGGCGACGGTGTTGCCATAATGGTCGTCATGGCGACGATGATGTCATAATGGTCGTCTTGCCGACGATGATGTCATAATGGTCGTCATGGCGACGGTGATGTCATAATAGTCGTCATGGCGACGATGATGTCATAATGGTCGTCTTGCCGACGATGATGTCATAATGGTCGTCATGGCGACGGTGTTGCCATAATGGTCGTCATGGCGACGATGATGTCATAATGGTCGTCATGGTGACGATGATGTCATAATGGTCGTCATGGCGACGATGATGTCAGTATGGTGGTCATGGCTTTGGTGATGTCATAATGGTCGTCATGGCAATGGTGATGTCAGAATGGTCGTCATGGTGACGATGATGTCAGTATGGTGGTCATGGCTTTGGTGATGTCATAATGGTCGTCATGGCGACGATGATGTCATAATGGTCGTCATGGCGACGATGATGTCATAATGGTCGTCATGGCGACGATGATGTCATACTGGTCGTCATGGCGACGGTATTGCCATAATGGTCATCATGGTGACGATGATGTCATAATGGTCGTCATGCCGACGATGATGTCATAATGGTCGTCATGGCGACGATGATGTCATAATGGTCGTCATGGCGACGATTATGTCATAATGGTCGTCATGGCGACGGTGATGTCATAATGGTCGTCATGCCGACGATGATGTCATAATGGTCGTCATGGCGAAGATGATGTCATAATGGTCGTCATGGCGACGGTGTTGCCATAATGGTCGTCATGGCGACGATGATATCATAATGGTCGTCATGGCGACGATGATGTCAGTATGGTGGTCATGGCTTTGAAGATGTTATAATGGTGCTCATGGCGACGGTGATGTCATAATGGTCGTCATGGCAATGGTGATGTCAGAATGGTCGTCATGGCGACGATGATGTCAGTATGGTGGTCATGGCTTTGGTGATGTCATAATGGTCGTCATTGCGATGATGATGTCATAATGGTCGTCATGGCGATGATGATGTCATAATGGTCGTCATGGCGACGATGATATCAATATGGTTGTCATGGCTTTGGTGATGTCATAATGGTCGTCATGGCGACGGTGATGTCATAATGGTCGTCATGGCGACGATGATGTCAATATGGTTGTCATGGCTTTGGTGATGTCATAATGGTCGTCACGGCGACGGTGATGTCATAATTGTCGTCATGTCGACGATGATGTCATACTGGTCGTCATGGCGACGGTGTTGCCATAATGGTCGTCATGGCGACGATGATGTAATAATGATCGTCATGGCGACGGTGATGTCATAATGGTTGTCATGCCGACGATGATGTCATAATGGTCGTCACGGCGAAGATGATGTCATAATGGTCGTCATGGCGACGATGACGTCATAATGGTCGTCATGGCGACGATGACGTCATAATGGTCGTCATGGCGACGATGATGTCATAATGGTCGTCATGCCGACGATGATGTCATAATGGTCGTCATGGCGACGGTGTTTCCATAATGGTCGTCATGGTGACGATGATATCATAATGGTCGTCATGGCGACGATGATGTCAGTATGGTGGTCATGGCTTTCTTGATGTCATAATGGTCGTCATGGCGACGGTGATGTCATAATGGTCGTCATGGCAATGGTGATGTCAGAATGGTCGTCATGGCGACGATGATGTCAGTATGGTGGTCATGGCTTTGGTGATGTCATAATGGTCGTCATGTCGACGGTGATGTCATAATGGTCGTCATGGCGACGATGATGTCATAATGGTCGTCATGGCGACGACGATGTCATACTGGTCGTCATGGCGACGGTGTTGCCATAATGGTCGTCATGGCGACGATGATGTCATATGGTCGTCATGGCGACGATGATGTCATAATGGTCGTCATGGCGACGATGACGTCATAATGGTCGTCATGGCGACGATGATGTCATAATGGTCGTCATGGCGACGATGATGTCATAATGGTCGTCATGGCGACGATGATGTCATACTGGTCGTCATGGCGACGGTATTGCCATAATGGTCGTCATGGCGACGATGATGTCATAATGGTCGTCATGCCGACAATGATGTCATAATGGTCGTCATGGCGACGGTGTTGCCATAATGGTCGTCATGTCGACGATGATGTCATAATGGTCGTCATGGCGACGATGATGTCATAATGGTCGTCATGGCGACGTTGATGTCATAATGGTCGTCATGGCAATGGTGATGTCAGAATGGTCGTCATGGCGACGATGATGTCAGTATGGTGGTCATGGCTTTGGTGATGTCATAATGGTCGTCATGGCGACGATGATGTCATAATGGTCGTCATGGCGACGATGATGTCATAATGGTCGTCATACCGACGATGATGTCATAATGGTCGTCATGGCGACGATGACGACATAATGGTCGTCATGGCGACGATGACGTCATAATGGTCGTCATGGCGACGATGACGTCATAATGGTCGTCATGGCGACGATGATGTCATAATGGTCGTCATGGCGACGATGATGTCATACTGGTCGTCATGGCGACGGTGTTGCCATAATGGTCGTCATGGCGACGATGATGTCATAATAGTCGTCATGGCGACGGTGATGTCATAATGGTCGTCATGGCGACGGTGATGTCATAATGGTCGTCATGGCGACGATGAAGTCATAATGGTCGTCATGGCGACGATGATGTCAGTATGGTGGTCATGGCTTTGGTGATGTCATAATGGTCGTCATGGCGACGGTGATGTCATAATGGTTGTCATGGCGACGATAACGTCATAATGGTCGTCATGGCGACGATGATGTCATAATGGTCGTCATGGCGACGATGATGTCATAATGGTCGTCATGGCGACGATGATGTCATAATGGTCGTCATGGCGACGATGATGTCATAATGGTCGTCATGGCGACAATGATGACATAATGGTCGTCATGGCGACGATGACATCATAATGGTCGTCATGGCGACGATGATGTCATAATGGTCGTCATGGCGACGATGATGTCATACTGGTCGTCATGGCGACGGTGTTGCCATAATGGTCGTCATGGCGACGATGATGTCATAATGGTCGTCATGGCGACGGTGATGTCATAATGGTCGTCATGGCGACGATGATGTCATAATGGTCGTCATGGCGACGATGATGTCAGTATGGTGGTCATGGCTTTGGTGATGTCATAATGGTCGTCATGGCGACGGTGATGTCATAATGGTCGTCATGGCAATGGTGATGTCAGAATGGTCGTCATGGCGACGATGATGTCAGTATGGTGGTCATGGCTTTGGTGATGTCATAATGGTCGTCACGGCGGCGGTAATGTCATAATTGTCGTCATGGCGACGGTGTTGCCATAATGGTCGTCATGGCGACGATGATGTCATAATGGTCGTCATGGTGACGGTGATGTCATAATGGTCGTCATGGCGACGGTGATGTCATAATGGTCGTCATGGCAATGGTGATGTCAGAATGGTCGTCATGGCGACGATGATGTCAGTATGGTGGTCATGGCTTTGGTGATGTCATAATGGTCGTCATGGCGACGATGATGTCATAATGGTCGTCATGGCGACGATGATGTCAATATGGTTGTCATGGCTTTGGTGATGTCATAATGGTCGTCATGGCGACGGTGATGTCATAATGGTCGTCATGGCGACGATGATGTCATAATGGTCGTCACGGCGACGATGATGTCATAATGGTCGTCACGGCGACGGTGATGTCATAAGGGTCGTCATGGCGAGGATGATGTCATACTGGTCGTCATGGCGACAGTGTTGCCATAATGGTCGTCATGGCGACGATGATGTCATAATGGTCGTCATGGCGACGATGATGTCATAATGGTCGTCATGGCGACGATGACGTCATAATGGTCGTCATGGCGACGATGATGTCATAATGGTCGTCATGGCGACGATGATGTCATACTGGTCGTCATGGCGACGGTATTGCCATAATGGTCGTCATGGCGAAGATGATGTCATAATGGTCGTCATGGCGACGATGATGTCATAATGGTCGTCATGGCGACGATGATGTCATAATGGTCGTCATGGCGACGATGATGTCATAATGGTCGTCATGGCGACGATGATGTCAGTATGGTGGTCATTGCTTTGGTGATGTCATAATGGTCGTCATGGCGACGGTGATGTCATAATGGTCGTCATGGCGACGATGATGTCATAATGGTCGTCACGGCGACGATGATGTCATAATGGTCGTCACGGCGGCGGTAATGTCATAATTGTCGTCATGGCGACGATGATGTCATATTGTCGTCATGGCGACGGTGTTGCCATAATGGTCGTCATGGCGACGATGATGTCATAATGGTCATCATGGCGACGATGACGTCATAATGGTCGTCATGGCGACGATGACGTCATAATGGTCGTCATGGCGACGATGATGTCATAATGGTCGTCAGAGCGACGATGATGTCATAATTGTCGTCATGGCGACGATGATGTCAGTATGGTGGTCATGGCTTTGGTGATGTCATAATGGTTGTCATGGTGACGGTGATGTCATAATGGTCGTCATGGCGACGATGATGTCATAATGGTAGTCATGGTGACGATGATGTCATAATGGTCGTCATGGCGACGATGACGTCATAATGGTCGTCATGGCGACGATGATGTCATACTGGTCGTCATGGCGACGGTGTTGCCATAATGGTCGTCATGGCGACGATGATGTCATAATGTTCGTCATGGCGACGATGATGTCAATATGGTTGTTATGGCTTTGGTGATGTCATAATGGTCGTCATGGCGACGGTGATGTCATAAAGTTCGTCACGGCGACGATGATGTCATAATGATCGTCACGGCGACGATGATGTCATAATGGTCGTCACGGCGACGGTGATGTCATAATGGTTGTCATGGCGACGATAACGTCATAATGGTCGTCATAATGGTCGTCATGGCGACGATGATGTCATAATGGTCGTCATGGCGACGATGATGTCATAATGGTCGTCATGGCGACGATGATGTCATAATGGTCGTCATGGCGACGATGACGACATAATGGTCGTCATGGCGACGATGACGTCATAATGGTCGTCATGGCGACGATGATGTCATAATGGTCGTCATGGCGACGATGATGTCATACTGGTCGTCATGGCGACGGTGTTGCCATAATGGTCGTCATGGCGACGATGATGTCATAATAGTCGTCATGGCGACGGTGATGTCATAATGGTCGTCAGGCGACGGTGATGTCATAATGGTCGTCATGGCGACGATGATGTCATAATGGTCGTCATGGCGACGATGATGTCAGTATGGTGGTCATGGCTTTGGTGATGTCATAATGGTCGTCATGGCGACGGTGATGTCATAATGGTCGTCATGGCAATGGTGATGTCAGAATGGTCGTCATGGCGACGATGAAGTCAGTATGGTGGTCATGGCTTTGGTGATGTCATAATGGTCGTCATGGTGACGGTGATGTCATAATGGTCATCATGGCGACGATGATGTCATAATGGTCGTCACGGCGACGATGATGTCATAATGGTCGTCACGGCGGCGGTAATGTCATAATTGTCGTCATGGCGACGGTGTTGCCATAATGGTCGTCATGGCGACGATGATGTCATGATGGTCGTCATGGTGACGGTGATGTCATAATGGCCGTCATGGCGACGATGATGTCATAATAGTCGTCATGGCGACGATGATGTCAGTATGGTGGTCATGGCTTTGGTGATGTCATAATGGTCGTCATGGCGACGGTGATGTCATAATGGTCGTCATGGCAATGGTGATGTCAGAATGGTCGTCATGGCGACGATGATGTCAGTATGGTGGTCATGGCTTTGGTGATGTCATAATGGTCGTCATGGCGACGATGATGTCATAATGGTCGTCATGGCGACGATGATGTCAATATGGTTGTCATGGCTTTGGTGATGTCATAATGGTCGTCATGGCGACGGTGATGTCATAATGGTCGTCATGGCGACGATGATGTCATAATGGTCGTCACGGCGACGATGATGTCATAATGGTCGTCATGGCGACGGTGATGTCATAAGGGTCGTCATGGCGAGGATGATGTCATACTGGTCGTCATGGCGATGGTGTTGCCATAATGGTCGTCATGGCGACGATGATGTCATAATAGTCGTCATGGCGACGATGATGTCATAATGGTCGTCATGGCGACGATGACGTCATAATGGTCGTCATGGCGACGATGATGTCATAATGGTCGTCATGGCGACGATGATGTCATACTGGTCGTCATGGCGACGGTATTGCCATAATGGTCGTCTTGCCGACGATGATGTCATAATGGTCGTCATGGCGACGGTGTTGCCATAATGGTCGTCATGGCGACGATGATGTCATAATGGTCGTCTTGCCGACGATGATGTCATAATGGTCGTCATGGCGACGGTGATGTCATAATAGTCGTCATGGCGACGATGATGTCATAATGGTCGTCTTGCCGACGATGATGTCATAATGGTCGTCATGGCGACGGTGTTGCCATAATGGTCGTCATGGCGACGATGATGTCATAATGGTCGTCATGGTGACGATGATGTCATAATGGTCGTCATGGCGACGATGATGTCAGTATGGTGGTCATGGCTTTGGTGATGTCATAATGGTCGTCATGGCAATGGTGATGTCAGAATGGTCGTCATGGTGACGATGATGTCATAATGGTCGTCATGGCGACGATGATGTCATAATGGTCGTCATGGCGACGATGATGTCATAATGGTCGTCATGGCGACGGTGTTGCCATAATGGTCGTCATGGCGACGATGATGTCATAATGGTCGTCTTGCCGACGATGATGTCATAATGGTCGTCATGGCGACGGTGATGTCATAATAGTCGTCATGGCGACGATGATGTCATAATGGTCGTCTTGCCGACGATGATGTCATAATGGTCGTCATGGCGACGGTGTTGCCATAATGGTCGTCATGGCGACGATGATGTCATAATGGTCGTCATGGTGACGATGATGTCATAATGGTCGTCATGGCGACGATGATGTCAGTATGGTGGTCATGGCTTTGGTGATGTCATAATGGTCGTCATGGCAATGGTGATGTCAGAATGGTCGTCATGGTGACGATGATGTCAGTATGGTGGTCATGGCTTTGGTGATGTCATAATGGTCGTCATGGCGACGATGATGTCATAATGGTCGTCATGGCGACGATGATGTCATAATGGTCGTCATGGCGACGATGATGTCATACTGGTCGTCATGGCGACGGTATTGCCATAATGGTCATCATGGTGACGATGATGTCATAATGGTCGTCATGCCGACGATGATGTCATAATGGTCGTCATGGCGACGATGATGTCATAATGGTCGTCATGGCGACGATTATGTCATAATGGTCGTCATGGCGACGGTGATGTCATAATGGTCGTCATGCCGACGATGATGTCATAATGGTCGTCATGGCGAAGATGATGTCATAATGGTCGTCATGGCGACGGTGTTGCCATAATGGTCGTCATGGCGACGATGATATCATAATGGTCGTCATGGCGACGATGATGTCAGTATGGTGGTCATGGCTTTGAAGATGTTATAATGGTGCTCATGGCGACGGTGATGTCATAATGGTCGTCATGGCAATGGTGATGTCAGAATGGTCGTCATGGCGACGATGATGTCAGTATGGTGGTCATGGCTTTGGTGATGTCATAATGGTCGTCATTGCGATGATGATGTCATAATGGTCGTCATGGCGATGATGATGTCATAATGGTCGTCATGGCGACGATGATATCAATATGGTTGTCATGGCTTTGGTGATGTCATAATGGTCGTCATGGCGACGGTGATGTCATAATGGTCGTCATGGCGACGATGATGTCAATATGGTTGTCATGGCTTTGGTGATGTCATAATGGTCGTCACGGCGACGGTGATGTCATAATTGTCGTCATGTCGACGATGATGTCATACTGGTCGTCATGGCGACGGTGTTGCCATAATGGTCGTCATGGCGACGATGATGTAATAATGATCGTCATGGCGACGGTGATGTCATAATGGTTGTCATGCCGACGATGATGTCATAATGGTCGTCACGGCGAAGATGATGTCATAATGGTCGTCATGGCGACGATGACGTCATAATGGTCGTCATGGCGACGATGACGTCATAATGGTCGTCATGGCGACGATGATGTCATAATGGTCGTCATGCCGACGATGATGTCATAATGGTCGTCATGGCGACGGTGTTTCCATAATGGTCGTCATGGTGACGATGATATCATAATGGTCGTCATGGCGACGATGATGTCAGTATGGTGGTCATGGCTTTCTTGATGTCATAATGGTCGTCATGGCGACGGTGATGTCATAATGGTCGTCATGGCAATGGTGATGTCAGAATGGTCGTCATGGCGACGATGATGTCAGTATGGTGGTCATGGCTTTGGTGATGTCATAATGGTCGTCATGTCGACGGTGATGTCATAATGGTCGTCATGGCGACGATGATGTCATAATGGTCGTCATGGCGACGACGATGTCATACTGGTCGTCATGGCGACGGTGTTGCCATAATGGTCGTCATGGCGACGATGATGTCATATGGTCGTCATGGCGACGATGATGTCATAATGGTCGTCATGGCGACGATGACGTCATAATGGTCGTCATGGCGACGATGATGTCATAATGGTCGTCATGGCGACGATGATGTCATAATGGTCGTCATGGCGACGATGATGTCATACTGGTCGTCATGGCGACGGTATTGCCATAATGGTCGTCATGGCGACGATGATGTCATAATGGTCGTCATGCCGACAATGATGTCATAATGGTCGTCATGGCGACGGTGTTGCCATAATGGTCGTCATGTCGACGATGATGTCATAATGGTCGTCATGGCGACGATGATGTCATAATGGTCGTCATGGCGACGTTGATGTCATAATGGTCGTCATGGCAATGGTGATGTCAGAATGGTCGTCATGGCGACGATGATGTCAGTATGGTGGTCATGGCTTTGGTGATGTCATAATGGTCGTCATGGCGACGATGATGTCATAATGGTCGTCATGGCGACGATGATGTCATAATGGTCGTCATACCGACGATGATGTCATAATGGTCGTCATGGCGACGGTGATGTCATAATGGTCGTCATGGCGACGATGATGTCATAATGGTTGTCATGGCGACGGTGATGTCATAATGGTCGTCATGGCGACGATGATGTCATACTGGTCGTCATGGCGACGGTGTTGCCATAATGGTCGTCATGGCGACGATGATGTCATAATGGTAGTCATGGCGACGATGATGTCATACTGGTCGTCATGGCGACGGTGTTGCCATAATGGTAGTCATAGCGACGATGATGTCATACTGGTCGTCATGGCGACGGTGTTGCCATAATGGTCGTCATGGCGACGATGATGTCATAATGATCGTCATGGCGACGGTGATGTCATAATGGTCGTCATGCCGACGATGATGTCATAATGGTCGTCATGCCGACGATGATGTCATAATGGTCGTCATGGCGAAGATGATGTCATAATGGTCGTCATGGCGACGGTGATGTCATAATAGTCTTCATGGCGACGATGATGTCATAATGGTCGTCATGCCGACGATGATGTCATAATGGTCGTCATGGCGACGGTGTTGCCATAATGTTCGTCATGGCGACGATGATATCATAATGGTCGTCATGGCGACGATGATGTCAGTATGGTGGTCATGGCTTTGGTGATGTCATAATGGTCGTCATGGCGACGGTGATGTCATAATGGTCGTCATGGCAATAGTGATGTCAGAATGGTCGTCATGGCGACGATGATGTCAGTATGGTGGTCATGGCTTTGGTGATGTCATAATGGTCGTCATGGCGACGATGATGTCATAATGGTCGTCATGGCGACGATGATGTCAATATGGTTGTAATGGCTTTGGTGATGACATAATGGTCGTCATGGCGACGGTGATGTCATAATGGTCGTCATGGCGACGATGATGTCATGATGGTCGTCACGGCGACGATGATGTCATAATGGTCGTCACCGCGACGGTGATGTCATAATGGTCGTCATGGCGACGATGATGTCATAATGGTCGTCATGGCGACGATGATGTCAGTATGGTGGTCATGGCTTTGGTGATGTCATAATGGTCGTCATGGCGACGGTGATGTCATAATGGTCGTCATGGCAATGGTGATGTCAGAATGGTCGTCATGGCGACGATGATGTCAGTATGGTGGTCATGGCTTTGGTGATGTCATAATGGTCGTCATGGCGACGATGATGTCATAATGGTCGTCATGGCGACGATGATGTCATAATGGTTGTAATGGCTTTGGTGATGTCATAATGGTCGTCATGGCGACGGTGATGTCATAATGGTCGTCATGGCGACGATGATGTCATGATGGTCTTCACGGTGACGATGATGTCATAATGGTCGTCACCGCGACGGTGATGTCATAATGGTCGTCATGGCGACGATGATGTCATACTGGTCGTCATGGCAACGGTGTTGCCATAATGGTCGTCATGGCGACGGTGATGTCATAATGGTCGTCATGGCGACGATGATGTCATAATGGTCATCATGGCGACGATGACGTCATAATGGTCGTCATGGCGACGATGATGTCATAATGGTCGTCTTGCCGACGATGATGTCATAATGGTCGTCATGGCGACGGTGATGTCATAATAGTCGTCATGGCGACGATGATGTCATAATGGTCGTCTTGCCGACGATGATGTCATAATGGTCGTCATGGCGACGGTGTTGCCATAATGGTCGTCATGGCGACGATGATGTCAGTATGGTGGTCATGGCTTTGGTGATGTCATAATGGTCGTCATGGCAATGGTGATGTCACAATGGTCGTCATGGTGACGATGATGTCAGTATGGTGGTCATGGCTTTGGTGATGTCATAATGGTCGTCATGGCGACGATGATGTCATAATGGTCGTCATGGCGACGATGATGTCATAATGGTCGTCATGGCGACGATGATGTCATACTGGTCGTCATGGCGACGGTATTGCCATAATGGTCATCATGTCGACGATGATGTCATAATGGTCGTCATGGCGACGATTATGTCATAATGGTCGTCATGGCGACGGTGATGTCATAATGGTCGTCATGCCGACGATGATGTCATAATGGTCGTCATGGCGACGATGATGTCATAATGGTCGTCATGGCGACGATGATGTCATAATGGTCGTCATGGCGACGATGATGTCATACTGGTCGTCATGGCGACGGTATTGCCATAATGGTCATCATGGCGACGATGATGTCATAATGGTCGTCATGGCGACGATTATGTCATAATGGTCGTCATGGCGACGGTGATGTCATAATGGTCGTCATGCCGACGATGATGTCATAATGGTCGTCATGGCGAAGATGATGTCATAATGGTCGTCATGGCGACGATGTTGCCATAATGGTTGTCATGGCGACGATGATATCATAATGGTCGTCATGGCGACGATGATGTCAGTATGGTGGTCATGGCTTTGAAGATGTCATAATGGTGGTCATGGCGACGGTGATGTCATAATGGTCGTCATGGCAATGGTGATGTCAGAATGGTCGTCATGGCGACGATGATGTCAGTATGGTGGTCATGGCTTTGGTGATGTCATAATGGTCGTCATTGCGATGATGATGTCATAATGGTCGTCATGGCGATGATGATGTCATAATGGTCGTCATGGCGACGATGATATCAATATGGTTGTCATGGCTTTGGTGATGTCATAATGGTCGTCATGGCGACGGTGATGTCATAATGGTCGTCATGGCGACGATGATGTCAATATGGTTGTCATGGCTTTGGTGATGTCATAATGGTCGTCATGGCGACGGTCATGTCATAATGGTCGTCATGGCGACGATGATGTCATAATGGTCGTCACGGCGACGGTGATGTCATAATTGTCGTCATGTCGACGATGATGTCATACTGGTCGTCATGGCGACGGTGTTGCCATAATGGTCGTCATGGCGACAATGATGTCATAATGATCGTCATGGCGACGGTGATGTCATAATGGTTGTCACGCCGACGATGATGTCATAATGGTCGTCACGGCGAAGATGATGTCATAATGGTCGTCATGGCGACGATGATGTCATAATGGTCGTCATGGCGACGATGACGTCATAATGGTCGTCATGGCGACGATGATGTCATAATGGTCGTCATGCCGACGATGATGTCATAATGGTCGTCATGGCGACGGTGTTGCCATAATGGTCGTCATGGTGACGATGATATCATAATGGTCGTCATGGCGACGATGATGTCAGTATGGTGGTCATGGCTTTCTTGATGTCATAATGGTCGTCATGGCGACGGTGATGTCATAATGGTCGTCATGGCGACGATGATGTCATAATGGTCGTCATGGCGACGATGATGTCATACTGGTCGTCATGGCGACGGTATTGCCATAATGGTCGTCATGGCGACGATGATGTCATAATGGTCGTCATGCCGACAATGATGTCATAATGGTCGTCATGGCGACGGTGTTGCCATAATGGTCGTCATGTCGACGATGATGTCATAATGGTCGTCATGGCGACGATGATGTCATAATGGTCGTCATGGCGACGTTGATGTCATAATGGTCGTCATGGCAATGGTGATGTCAGAATGGTCGTCATGGCGACGATGATGTCAGTATGGTGGTCATGGCTTTGGTGATGTCATAATGGTCGTCATGGCGACGATGATGTCATAATGGTCGTCATGGCGACGATGATGTCATAATGGTCGTCATACCGACGATGATGTCATAATGGTCGTCATGGCGACGGTGATGTCATAATGGTCGTCATGGCGACGATGATGTCATAATGGTTGTCATGGCGACGGTGATGTCATAATGGTCGTCATGGCGACGATGATGTCATACTGGTCGTCATGGCGACGGTGTTGCCATAATGGTCGTCATGGCGACGATGATGTCATAATGGTAGTCATGGCGACGATGATGTCATACTGGTCGTCATGGCGACGGTGTTGCCATAATGGTAGTCATAGCGACGATGATGTCATACTGGTCGTCATGGCGACGGTGTTGCCATAATGGTCGTCATGGCGACGATGATGTCATAATGATCGTCATGGCGACGGTGATGTCATAATGGTCGTCATGCCGACGATGATGTCATAATGGTCGTCATGCCGACGATGATGTCATAATAGTCGTCATGGCGAAGATGATGTCATAATGGTCGTCATGGCGACGGTGATGTCATAATAGTCTTCATGGCGACGATGATGTCATAATGGTCGTCATGCCGACGATGATGTCATAATGGTCGTCATGGCGACGGTGTTGCCATAATGGTCGTCATGGCGACGATGATATCATAATGGTCGTCATGGCGACGATGATGTCAGTATGGTGGTCATGGCTTTGGTGATGTCATAATGGTCGTCATGGCGACGGTGATGTCATAATGGTCGTCATGGCAATGGTGATGTCAGAATGGTCGTCATGGCGACGATGATGTCAGTACGGTGGTCATGGCTTTGGTGATGTCATAATGGTCGTCATGGCGACGATGATGTCATAATGGTCGTCATGGCGACGATGATGTCAATATGGTTGTAATGGCTTTGGTGATGTCATAATGGTCGTCATGGCGACGGTGATGTCATAATGGTCGTCATGGCGACGATGATGTCATGATGGTCGTCACGGCGACGATGATGTCATAATGGTCGTCACCGCGACGGTGATGTCATAATGGTCGTCATGGCGACGATGATGTCATACTGGTCGTCATGGCGACGGTGTTGCCATAATGGTCGTCATGGCGACGATGATGTCATATGGTCGTCATGGCGACGATGATGTCATAATGGTCGTCATGGCGACGATGACGTCATAATGGTCGTCACGGCGACGATGATGTCATAATGGTCATCATGGCGACGATGACGTCATAATGGTCGTCACGGCGACGATGATGTCATAATGGTCGTCATGGCGACGATGATGTCATACTGGTCGTCATGGCGACGGTGTTGCCATAATGGTCGTCATGGCGACGATGATGTCATAATGGTCGTCATGGCGACGATGATGTCATAATGGTCGTCATACCGACGATGATGTCATAATGGTCGTCATGGCGAAGATGATGTCATAATGGTCGTCATGGCGACGATGATGTCATAATGGTCGTCTTGCCGACGATGATGTCATAATGGTCGTCATGGCGACGGTGTTGCCATAATGGTCGTCATGGCGACGATCATGTCATAATGGTCGTCATGGCGACGATGATGTCAGTATGGTGGTCATGGCTTTGGTGATGTCATAATGGTCGTCATGGCGACGATGATGTCAATATGGTTGTCATGGCTTTGGTGATGTCATAATGGTCGTCATGGCGACGGTGATGTCATAATGGTCGTCATGGCGACGATGATGTCATAATGGTCGTCACGGCGACGGTGATGTCATAATTGTCGTCATGGCGACGATGATGTCATACTGGTCGTCATGGCGACGGTGTTGCCATAATGGTCGTCATGGCGACGATGATGTCATAATGGTAGTCATGGCGACGATGATGTCATACTGTTCGTCATGGCGACGGTGTTGCCATAATGGTAGTCATGGCGACAATGATGTCATACTGGTCGTCATGGCGACGGTGTTGCCATAATGGTCGTCATGGCGACGATGATGTCATAATGATCGTCATGGCGACGGTGATGTCATAATGGTCGTCATGCCGACGATGATGTCATAATGGTCGTCATGGCGAAGATGATGTCATAATGGTCGTCATGGTGACGGTGATATCATAATAGTCTTCATGGCGACGGTGTTGCCATAATGGTCGTCATGGCGACGATGATATCATAATGGTCGTCATGGCGACGATGATTTCAGTATGGTGGTCATGGCTTTGGTGATGTCATAATGGTCGTCATGGCGACGGTGATGTCATGATGGTCATCACGGCGACGATAATGTCATAATGGTCGTCACCGCGACGGTGATGTCATAATGGTCGTCATGGCGACGATGATGTCATGCTGGTCGTCATGGCGACGGTGTTGCCATAATGGTCGTCATGGCGACGATCATGTCATAATGGTCGTCATGGCGACGATGATGTCAGTATGGTGGTCATGGCTTTGGTGATGTCATAATGGTCGTCATGGCAATGGTGATGTCAGAATGGTCGTCATGGCGACGATGATGTCAGTATGGTGGTCATGGCTTTGGTGATGTCATAATGGTCGTCATGGCGACGATGATGTCATAATGGTCGTCATGGCGACGATGATGTCATAATGGTCGTCATGGCGACGATGATGTCATACTGGTCGTCATGGCGACGGTATTGCCATAATGGTCATCATGGCGACGATGATGTCATAATGGTCGTCATGCCGACGATGATGTCATAATGGTCGTCATGGCGAAGATGATGTCAGTATGGTGGTCATGGCTTTGGTGATGTCATAATGGTCGTCATGGCGACGGTGATGTCATAATGGTCGTCATGGCAATGGTGATGTCAGAATGGTCGTCATGGCGACGGTGATGTCAGTATGGTGGTCATGGCTTTGGTGATGTCATAATGGTCGTCATGGCGACAATGATGTCATAATGGTCGTCATGGCGACGATGATGTCAATATGGTTGTCATGGCTTTGGTGATGTCATAATGGTCGTCAAGGCGACGGTGATGTCATAATGGTCGTCATGGCGACGATGATGTCATAATGGTCGTCACGGCGACGGTGATGTCATAATTGTCATCATGGCGACGATGATGTCATACTGGTCGTCATGGCGACGGTGTTGCCATAATGGTCGTCATGGCGACGATGATGTCATAATGGTCGTCATGGCAACGATGACGTCATAATGGTCGTCATGGCGACGATGATGTCATAATGGTAGTCATGGCGACGATGATGTCATACTGGTCGTCATGGCGACGGTGTTGCCATAATGGTCGTCATGGCGACGATGATGTCATAATGATCGTCATGGCGACGGTGATGTCATAATGGTCGTCATGGCGAAGATGATGTCATAATGGTCGTCATGGCGACGATGACGTCATAATGGTCGTCATGGCGACGATGACGTCATAATGGTCGTCATGGCGACGATGATGTCATAATGGTCGTCATGGCGACGGTGATGTCATAATAGTCGTCATGGCGACGGTGATGTCATAATGGTCGTCATGGCGACGATGATGTCATAATGGTCGTCACGGCGACGGTGATGTCATAATTGTCGTCATGGCGACGATGATGTCATACTGGTCGTCATGGCGACGGTGTTGCCATAATGGTCGTCATGGCGACGATGATGTCATAATGGTAGTCATGGCGACGATGATGTCATACTGTTCGTCATGGCGACGGTGTTGCCATAATGGTAGTCATGGCGACAATGATGTCATACTGGTCGTCATGGCGACGGTGTTGCCATAATGGTCGTCATGGCGACGATGATGTCATAATGATCGTCATGGCGACGGTGATGTCATAATGGTCGTCATGCCGACGATGATGTCATAATGGTCGTCATGGCGAAGATGATGTCATAATGGTCGTCATGGTGACGGTGATATCATAATAGTCTTCATGGCGACGGTGTTGCCATAATGGTCGTCATGGCGACGATGATATCATAATGGTCGTCATGGCGACGATGATTTCAGTATGGTGGTCATGGCTTTGGTGATGTCATAATGGTCGTCATGGCGACGGTGATGTCATGATGGTCATCACGGCGACGATAATGTCATAATGGTCGTCACCGCGACGGTGATGTCATAATGGTCGTCATGGCGACGATGATGTCATGCTGGTCGTCATGGCGACGGTGTTGCCATAATGGTCGTCATGGCGACGATCATGTCATAATGGTCGTCATGGCGACGATGATGTCAGTATGGTGGTCATGGCTTTGGTGATGTCATAATGGTCGTCATGGCAATGGTGATGTCAGAATGGTCGTCATGGCGACGATGATGTCAGTATGGTGGTCATGACTTTGGTGATGTCATAATGGTCGTCATGGCGACGATGATGTCATAATGGTCGTCATGGCGACGATGATGTCATAATGGTCGTCATGGCGACGATGATGTCATACTGGTCGTCATGGCGACGGTATTGCCATAATGGTCATCATGGCGACGATGATGTCATAATGGTCGTCATGCCGACGATGATGTCATAATGGTCGTCATGGCGAAGATGATGTCAGTATGGTGGTCATGGCTTTGGTGATGTCATAATGGTCGTCATGGCGACGGTGATGTCATAATGGTCGTCATGGCAATGGTGATGTCAGAATGGTCGTCATGGCGACGGTGATGTCAGTATGGTGGTCATGGCTTTGGTGATGTCATAATGGTCGTCATGGCGACAATGATGTCATAATGGTCGTCATGGCGACGATGATGTCAATATGGTTGTCATGGCTTTGGTGATGTCATAATGGTCGTCAAGGCGACGGTGATGTCATAATGGTCGTCATGGCGACGATGATGTCATAATGGTCGTCACGGCGACGGTGATGTCATAATTGTCATCATGGCGACGATGATGTCATACTGGTCGTCATGGCGACGGTGTTGCCATAATGGTCGTCATGGCGACGATGATGTCATAATGGTCGTCATGGCAATGATGACGTCATAATGGTCGTCATGGCGACGATGATGTCATAATGGTAGTCATGGCGACGATGATGTCATACTGGTCGTCATGGCGACGGTGTTGCCATAATGGTCGTCATGGCGACGATGATGTCATAATGATCGTCATGGCGACGGTGATGTCATAATGGTCGTCATGGCGAAGATGATGTCATAATGGTCGTCATGGCGATGATGACGTCATAATGGTCGTCATGGCGACGATGACGTCATAATGGTCGTCATGGCGACGATGATGTCATAATGGTCGTCATGGCGACGGTGATGTCATAATAGTCGTCATGGCGACGGTGATGTCATAATGGTCGTCATGCCGACGATGATGTCATAATGGTCGTCATGGCGACGGTGTTGTCATAATGGTCGTCATGGCGACGGTGATGTCATAATGGTCGTCATGGCGATGATGATGTCAGTATGGTGGTCATGGCTTTGGTGATGTCATAATGGTCGTCATGGCGACGATGATGTCATAATGGTCGTTTTGGCGACGATGATGTCATAATGGTCGTCACGGCGACGGTGATGTCATAATGGTCGTCACGGCGACGGTGTTGCCATAATGGTCGTCATGGCGACGATTATGTCATAATGGTAGTCATGGCGACGATGATGTCATACTGGTCGTCATGGCGACGGTGTTGCCATAATGGTAGTCATGGCGACGATGATGTCATACTGGTCGTCATGGCGACGGTGTTGCCATAATGGTCGTCATGGCGACGATGATGTCATAATGATCGTCATGGCGACGGTGATGTCATAATGGTCGTCATGCCGACGATGATGTCATAATGGTCGTCATGGCGAAGATGATGTCATAATGGTCGTCATGGCGACGGTGATGTCATAATAGTCTTCATGGCGACGATGATGTCATAATGGTCGTCATGCCGACGATGATGTCATAATGGTCGTCATGGCGACGGTGTTGCCATAATGGTCGTCATGGCGACGATGATATCATAATGGTCGTCATGGCGACGATGATGTCAGTATGGTGGTCATGGCTTTGGTGATGTCATAATGGTCGTCATGGCGACGGTGATGTCATAATGGTCGTCATGGCAATGGTGATGTCAGAATGGTTGTCTTGCCGACGATGATGTCGTAATGGTCGTCTTGCCGACGATGATGTCATAATGGTCGTCTTGCCGACGGTGATGTCATAATGGTCGTCATGGCGACGGTGATGTCATAATGGTCGTCATGGCGACGATGATGTCATAATGGTCGTCATGGCGATGGTGTTGCCATAACGGTCGTCATGGCGACGATCATGTCATAATGGTCGTCATGGCGACGATGATGTCATAATGGTCGTCATGGCGACGATGATGTCAGTATGGTGGTCATGGCTTTGGTGATGTCATAATGGTCATCATGGCAATGGTGATGTCAGAATGGTCGTCATGGCGACGGTGATGTCAGTATGGTGGTCATGGCTTTGGTGATGTCATAATGGTCGTCATGGCGACGATGATGTCATGATGGTCGTCATGGCGACGATGATGTCATAATGGTCGTCATGGCGACGACGATGTCATACTGGTCATCATGGCGACGACGATGTCATACTGGTCGTCATGGCGACGGTGTTGCCATAATGGTCGTCATGGCGACGATGATGTCATATGGTCGTCATGGCGACGATGATGTCATAATGGTCGTCATGGCGATGATGACGTCATAATGGTCGTCATGGCGACGATGATGTCATAATGGTCGTCATGGCGATGATGACGTCATAATGGTCGTCATGGCGACGATGATGTCATAATGGTCGTCATACCGACGATGATGTCATAATGGTCGTCATGGCGACGGTGATGTCATAATGGTCGTCATGGCGACGATGATGTCATAATGGTTGTCATGGCGACGGTGATGTCATAATGGTCGTCATGGCGACGATGATGTCATACTGGTCGTCATGGCGACGGTGTTGCCATAATGGTCGTCATGGCGACGATGATGTCATAATGGTAGTCATGGCGACGATGATGTCATACTGGTTGTCATGGCGACGGTGTTGCCATAATGGTAGTCATAGCGACGATGATGTCATACTGGTCGTCATGGCGACGGTGTTGCCATAATGGTCGTCATGGCGACGATGATGTCATAATGATCGTCATGGCGACGGTGATGTCATAATGGTCGTCATGCCGACGATGATGTCATAATGGTCGTCATGCCGACGATGATGTCATAATGGTCGTCATGGCGAAGATGATGTCATAATGGTCGTCATGGCGACGGTGATGTCATAATAGTCTTCATGGCGACGATGATGTCATAATGGTCGTCATGCCGACGATGATGTCATAATGGTCGTCATGGCGACGGTGTTGCCATAATGGTCGTCATGGCGACGATGATATCATAATGGTCGTCATGGCGACGATGATGTCAGTATGGTGGTCATGGCTTTGGTGATGTCATAATGGTCGTCATGGCGACGGTGATGTCATAATGGTCGTCATGGCAATGGTGATGTCAGAATGGTCGTCATGGCGACGATGATGTCAGTATGGTGGTCATGGCTTTGGTGATGTCATAATGGTCGTCATGGCGACGATGATGTCATAATGGTCGTCATGGCGACGATGATGTCAATATGGTTGTAATGGCTTTGGTGATGTCATAATGGTCGTCATGGCGACGGTGATGTCATAATGGTCGTAATGGCGACGATGATGTCATGATGGTCGTCACGGCGACGATGATGTCATAATGGTCGTCACCGCGACGGTGATGTCATAATGGTCGTCATGGCGACGATGATGTCATACTGGTCGTCATGGCGACGGTGTTGCCATAATGGTCGTCATGGCGACGATGACGTCATAATGGTCGTCACGGCGACGATGATGTCATAATGGTCATCATGGCGACGATGACGTCATAATGGTCGTCACGGCGACGATGATGTCATAATGGTCGTCATGGCGACGATGATGTCATACTGGTCGTCATGGCGACGGTGTTGCCATAATGGTCGTCATGGCGACGATGATGTCATAATGGTCGTCATGGCGACGATGATGTCATAATGGTCGTCATACCGACGATGATGTCATAATGGTCGTCATGGCGAAGATGATGTCATAATGGTCGTCATGGCGACGATGATGTCATAATGGTCGTCTTGCCGACGATGATGTCATAATGGTCGTCATGGCGACGGTGTTGCCATAATGGTCGTCATGGCGACGATCATGTCATAATGGTCGTCATGGCGACGATGATGTCAGTATGGTGGTCATGGCTTTGGTGATGTCATAATGGTCGTCATGGCGACAATGATGTCAATATGGTTGTCATGGCTTTGGTGATGTCATAATGGTCGTCATGGCGACGGTGATGTCATAATGGTCGTCATGGCGACGATGATGTCATGATGGTCGTCACGGCGACGGTGATGTCATAATTGTCGTCATGGCGACGATGATGTCATACTGGTCGTCATGGCGACGGTGTTGCCATAATGGTCGTCATGGCGACGATGATGTCATAATGGTAGTCATGGCGACGATGATGTCATACTGTTCGTCATGGCGACGGTGTTGCCATAATGGTAGTCATGGCGACAATGATGTCATACTGGTCGTCATGGCGACGGTGTTGCCATAATGGTCGTCATGGCGACGATGATGTCATAATGATCGTCATGGCGACGGTGATGTCATAATGGTCGTCATGCCGACGATGATGTCATAATGGTCGTCATGGCGAAGATGATGTCATAATGGTCGTCATGGTGACGGTGATATCATAATAGTCTTCATGGCGACGGTGTTGCCATAATGGTCGTCATGGCGACGATGATATCATAATGGTCGTCATGGCGACGATGATTTCAGTATGGTGGTCATGGCTTTGGTGATGTCATAATGGTCGTCATGGCGACGGTGATGTCATGATGGTCGTCACGGCGACGATAATGTCATAATGGTCGTCACCGCGACGGTGATGTCATAATGGTCGTCATGGCGACGATGATGTCAGTATGGTGGTCATGGCTTTGGTGATGTCATAATGGTCATCATGGCAATGGTGATGTCAGAATGGTCGTCATGGCGACGATGATGTCAGTATGGTGGTCATGGCTTTGGTGATGTCATAATGGTCGTCATGGCGACGATGATGTCATGATGGTCGTCATGGCGACGATGATGTCATAATGGTCGTCATGGCGACGACGATGTCATACTGGTCGTCATGGCGACGACGATGTCATACTGGTCGTCATGGCGACGGTGTTGCCATAATGGTCGTCATGGCGACGATGATGTCATATGGTCGTCATGGCGACGATGATGTCATAATGGTCGTCATGGCGACGATGACGTCATAATGGTCGT
The DNA here is from genome assembly GCF_046119375.1 of Phyllobates terribilis. Taxonomy (NCBI): domain Eukaryota; kingdom Metazoa; phylum Chordata; class Amphibia; order Anura; family Dendrobatidae; genus Phyllobates; species Phyllobates terribilis. The sequence goes on from NW_027362911.1 coordinate 4,277,030, forward strand.
CATGGCGACGATGATGTCATAATGGTCGTCATACCGACGATGATGTCATAATGGTCGTCATGGCGACGGTGATGTCATAATGGTCGTCATGGCGACGATGATGTCATAATGGTTGTCATGGCGACGGTGATGTCATAATGGTCGCCATGGCGACGATGATGTCATACTGGTCGTCATGGCGACGGTGTTGCCATAATGGTCGTCATGGCGACGATGATGTCATAATGGTAGTCATGGCGACGATGATGTCATACTGGTCGTCATGGCGACGGTGTTGCCATAATGGTAGTCATAGCGACGATGATGTCATACTGGTCGTCATGGCGACGATGATGTCATAATGATCGTCATGGCGACGGTGATGTCATAATGGTCGTCATGCCGACGATGATGTCATAATGGTCGTCATGCCGACGATGATGTCATAATGGTCGTCATGGCGAAGATGATGTCATAATGGTCGTCATGGCGACGGTGATGTCATAATAGTCTTCATGGCGACGATGATGTCATAATGGTCGTCATGCCGACGATGATGTCATAATGGTCGTCATGGCGACGGTGTTGCCATAATGGTCGTCATGGCGACGATGATATCATAATGGTCGTCATGGCGACGATGATGTCAGTATGGTGGTCATGGCTTTGGTGATGTCATAATGGTCGTCATGGCGACGGTGATGTCATAATGGTCGTCATGGCAATGGTGATGTCAGAATGGTCGTCATGGCGACGATGATGTCAGTATGGTGGTCATGGCTTTGGTGATGTCATAATGGTCGTCATGGCGACGATGATGTCATAATGGTCGTCATGGCGACGATGATGTCAATATGGTTGTAATGGCTTTGGTGATGTCATAATGGTCGTCATGGCGACGGTGATGTCATAATGGTCGTCATGGCGACGATGATGTCATGATGGTCGTCACGGCGACGATGATGTCATAATGGTCGTCATGGCGACGATGATGTCATACTGGTCGTCATGGCGACGGTGTTGCCATAATGGTCGTCATGGCGACGATGATGTCATATGGTCGTCATGGCGACGATGATGTCATAATGGTCGTCATGGCGACGATGACGTCATAATGGTCGTCACGGCGAAGATGATGTCATAATGGTCATCATGGCGACGATGACGTCATAATGGTCGTCACGGCGACGATGATGTCATAATGGTCGTCATGGCGACGATGATGTCATACTGGTCGTCATGGCGACGGTGTTGCCATAATGGTCGTCATGGCGACGATGATGTCATAATGGTCGTCATGGCGACGATGATGTCATAATGGTCGTCATACCGACGATGATGTCATAATGGTCGTCATGGCGAAGATGATGTCATAATGGTCGTCATGGCGACGATGATGTCATAATGGTCGTCTTGCCGACGATGATGTCATAATGGTCGTCATGGCGACGGTGTTCCCATAATGGTCGTCATGGCGACGATCATGTCATAATGGTCGTCATGGCGACGATGATGTCAGTATGGTGGTCATGGCTTTGGTGATGTCATAATGGTCGTCATGGCGACGATGATGTCAATATGGTTGTCATGGCTTTGGTGATGTCATAATGGTCGTCATGGCGACGGTGATGTCATAATGGTCGTCATGGCGACGATGATGTCATAATGGTCGTCACGGCGACGGTGATGTCATAATTGTCGTCATGGCGACGATGATGTCATACTGGTCGTCATGGCGACGGTGTTGCCATAATGGTCGTCATGGCGACGATGATGTCATAATGGTAGTCATGGCGACGATGATGTCATACTGTTCGTCATGGCGACGGTGTTGCCATAATGGTAGTCATGGCGACAATGATGTCATACTGGTCGTCATGGCGACGGTGTTGCCATAATGGTCGTCATGGCGACGATGATGTCATAATGATCGTCATGGCGACGGTGATGTCATAATGGTCGTCATGCCGACGATGATGTCATAATGGTCGTCATGGCGAAGATGATGTCATAATGGTCGTCATGGTGACGGTGATATCATAATAGTCTTCATGGCGACGGTGTTGCCATAATGGTCGTCATGGCGACGATGATATCATAATGGTCGTCATGGCGACGATGATTTCAGTATGGTGGTCATGGCTTTGGTGATGTCATAATGGTCGTCATGGCGACGGTGATGTCATGATGGTCGTCACGGCGACGATAATGTCATAATGGTCGTCACCGCGACGGTGATGTCATAATGGTCGTCATGGCGACGATGATGTCATACTGGTCGTCATGGCGACGGTGTTGCCATAATGGTCGTCATGGCGACGATCATGTCATAATGGTCGTCATGGCGACGATGATGTCAGTATGGTGGTCATGGCTTTGGTGATGTCATAATGGTCGTCATGGCAATGGTGATGTCAGAATGGTCGTCATGGCGACGATGATGTCAGTATGGTGGTCATGGCTTTGGTGATGTCATAATGGTCGTCATGGCGACGATGATGTCATAATGGTCGTCATGGCGACGATGATGTCATAATGGTCGTCATGACGACGATGATGTCATACTGGTCGTCATGGCGACGGTATTGCCATAATGGTCATCATGGCGACGATGATGTCATAATGGTCGTCATGCCGACGATGATGTCATAATGGTCGTCATGGCGACGATGATGTCAGTATGGTGGTCATGGCTTTGGTGATGTCATAATGGTCGTCATGGCGACGGTGATGTCATAATGGTCGTCATGGCAATGGTGATGTCAGAATGGTCGTCATGGCGACGGTGATGTCAGTATGGTGGTCATGGCTTTTGTGATGTCATAATGGTCGTCATGGCGACAATGATGTCATAATGGTCGTCATGGCGACGATGATGTCAATATGGTTGTCATGGCTTTGGTGATGTCATAATGGTCGTCATGGCGACGATGATGTCATAATGGTCATCACGGCGACGGTGATGTCATAATTGTCATCATGGCGACGATGATGTCATACTGGTCGTCATGGCGACGGTGTTGCCATAATGGTCGTCATGGCGACGATGATGTCATAATGGTCGTCATGGCGACGATGATGTCATAATGGTAGTCATGGCGACGATGATGTCATACTGGTCGTCATGGCGACGGTGTTGCCATAATGGTCGTCATGGCGACGATGATGTCATAATGATCGTCATGGCGACGGTGATGTCATAATGGTCGTCATGGCAACGATGATGTCATAATGGTCGTCATGGCGACGATGACGTCATAATGGTCGTCACGGCGACGATGATGTCATAATGGTCATCATGGCGACGATGACGTCATAATGGTCGTCACGGCGACGATGATGTCATAATGGTCGTCATGGCGACGATGATGTCATACTGGTCGTCATGGCGACGGTGTTGCCATAATGGTCGTCATGGCGACGATGATGTCATAATGGTCGTCATGGCGACGATGATGTCATAATGGTCGTCATACCGACGATGATGTCATAATGGTCGTCATGGCGAAGATGATGTCATAATGGTCGTCATGGCGACGATGATGTCATAATGGTCGTCTTGCCGACGATGATGTCATAATGGTCGTCATGGCGACGGTGTTGCCATAATGGTCGTCATGGCGACGATCATGTCATAATGGTCGTCATGGCGACGATGATGTCAGTATGGTGGTCATGGCTTTGGTGATGTCATAATGGTCGTCATGGCGACGATGATGTCAATATGGTTGTCATGGCTTTGGTGATGTCATAATGGTCGTCATGGCGACGGTGATGTCATAATGGTCGTCATGGCGACGATGATGTCATAATGGTCGTCACGGCGACGGTGATGTCATAATTGTCGTCATGGCGACGATGATGTCATACTGGTCGTCATGGCGACGGTGTTGCCATAATGGTCGTCATGGCGACGATGATGTCATAATGGTAGTCATGGCGACGATGATGTCATACTGTTCGTCATGGCGACGGTGTTGCCATAATGGTAGTCATGGCGACAATGATGTCATACTGGTCGTCATGGCGACGGTGTTGCCATAATGGTCGTCATGGCGACGATGATGTCATAATGATCGTCATGGCGACGGTGATGTCATAATGGTCGTCATGCCGACGATGATGTCATAATGGTCGTCATGGCGAAGATAATGTCATAATGGTCGTCATGGTGACGGTGATATCATAATAGTCTTCATGGCGACGGTGTTGCCATAATGGTCGTCATGGCGACGATGATATCATAATGGTCGTCATGGCGACGATGATTTCAGTATGGTGGTCATGGCTTTGGTGATGTCATAATGGTCGTCATGGCGACGGTGATGTCATGATGGTCGTCACGGCGACGATAATGTCATAATGGTCATCACCGCGACGGTGATGTCATAATGGTCGTCATGGCGACGATGATGTCATACTGGTCGTCATGGCGACGGTGTTGCCATAATGGTCGTCATGGCGACGATCATGTCATAATGGTCGTCATGGCGACGATGATGTCAGTATGGTGGTCATGGCTTTGGTGATGTCATAATGGTCGTCATGGCAATGGTGATGTCAGAATGGTCGTCATGGCGACGATGATGTCAGTATGGTGGTCATGGCTTTGGTGATGTCATAATGGTCGTCATGGCGACGATGATGTCATAATGGTCGTCATGGCGACGATGATGTCATAATGGTCGTCATGGCGACGATGATGTCATACTGGTCGTCATGGCGACGGTATTGCCATAATGGTCATCATGGCGACGATGATGTCATAATGGTCGTCATGCCGACGATGATGTCATAATGGTCGTCATGGCGACGATGATGTCAGTATGGTGGTCATGGCTTTGGTGATGTCATAATGGTCGTCATGGCGACGGTGATGTCATAATGGTCGTCATGGCAATGGTGATGTCAGAATGGTCGTCATGGCGACGGTGATGTCAGTATGGTGGTCATGGCTTTGGTGATGTCATAATGGTCGTCATGGCGACAATGATGTCATAATGGTCGTCATGGCGACGATGATGTCAATATGGTTGTCATGGCTTTGGTGATGTCATAATGGTCGTCAAGGCGACGGTGATGTCATAATGGTCGTCATGGCGACGATGATGTCATAATGGTCGTCACGGCGACGGTGATGTCATAATTGTCATCATGGCGACGATGATGTCATACTGGTCGTCATGGCGACGGTGTTGCCATAATGGTCGTCATGGCGACGATGATGTCATAATGGTCGTCATGGCGACGATGATGTCATAATGGTCGTCATGGCAACGATGACGTCATAATGGTCGTCATGGCGACGATGATGTCATAATGGTAGTCATGGCGACGATGATGTCATACTGGTCGTCATGGCGACGGTGTTGCCATAATGGTCGTCATGGCGACGATGATGTCATAATGATCGTCATGGCGACGGTGATGTCATAATGGTCGTCATGGCGAAGATGATGTCATAATGGTCGTCATGGCGACGATGACGTCATAATGGTCGTCATGGCGACGATGACGTCATAATGGTCGTCATGGCGACGATGATGTCATAATGGTCGTCATGGCGACGGTGATGTCATAATAGTCGTCATGGCGACGGTGATGTCATAATGGTCGTCATGCCGACGATGATGTCATAATGGTCGTCATGGCGACGGTGTTGTCATAATGGTCGTCATGGCGACGGTGATGTCATAATGGTCGTCATGGCGACGATGATGTCAGTATGGTGGTCATGACTTTGGTGATGTCATAATGGTCGTTATGGCGACGATGATGTCATAATGGTCGTTTTGGCGACGATGATGTCATAATGGTCGTCACGGCGACGGTGATGTCATAATGGTCGTCACGGCGACGGTGTTGCCATAATGGTCGTCATGGCGACGGTGTTGCCTAAATGGTCGTCATGGCGACGATGATGTCATAATGGTAGTCATGGCGACGATGATGTCATACTGGTCGTCATGGCGACGGTGTTGCCATAATGGTAGTCATGGCGACGATGATGTCATACTGGTCGTCATGGCGACGGTGTTGCCATAATGGTCGTCATGGCGACGATGATGTCATAATGATCGTCATGGCGACGGTGATGTCATAATGGTCGTCATGCCGACGATGATGTCATAATGGTCGTCATGGCGAAGATGATGTCATAATGGTCGCCATGGCGACGGTGATGTCATAATAGTCTTCATGGCGACGATGATGTCATAATGGTCGTCATGCCGACGATGATGTCATAATGGTCGTCATGGCGACGGTGTTGCCATAATGGTCGTCATGGCGACGATGATATCATAATGGTCGTCATGGCGACGATGATGTCAGTATGGTGGTCATGGCTTTGGTGATGTCATAATGGTCGTCATGGCGACGGTGATGTCATAATGGTCGTCATGGCAATGGTGATGTCAGAATGGTTGTCTTGCCGACGATGATGTCATAATGGTCGTCTTGCCGACGATGATGTCATAATGGTCGTCTTGCCGACGGTGATGTCATAATGGTCGTTATGGCGACGATGATGTCATAATGGTCGTCATGGCGATGGTGTTGCCATAATGGTCGTCATGGCGACGATCATGTCATAATGGTCGTCATGGCGACGATGATGTCATAATGGTCGTCATGGCGACGATGATGTCAGTATGGTGGTCATGGCTTTGGTGATGTCATAATGGTCGTCATGGCAATGGTGATGTCAGAATGGTCGTCATGGCGACGATGATGTCAGTATGGTGGTCATGGCTTTGGTGATGTCATAATGGTCGTCATGGCGACGATGATGTCATGATGGTCGTCATGGCGACGATGATGTCATAATGGTCGTCATGGCGACGACGATGTCATACTGGTCGTCATGGCGACGACGATGTCATACTGGTCGTCATGGCGACGGTGTTGCCATAATGGTCGTCATGGCGACGATGATGTCATATGGTCGTCATGGCGACGATGATGTCATAATGGTCGTCATGGCGATGATGACGTCATAATGGTCGTCATGGCGACGATGATGTCATAATGGTCGTCATGGCGACGATGACGTCATAATGGTCGTCATGGAGACGATGATGTCATAATGGTCGTCATGGCGACGATGATGTCATACTGGTCGTCATGGCGACGGTATTGCCATAATGGTCGTCATGGCGACGATGATGTCATAATGGTCGTCATGCCGACAATGATGTCATAATGGTCGTCATGGCGACGGTGTTGCCATAATGGTCGTCATGTCGACGATGATGTCATAATGGTCGTCATGGCGACGATGATGTCATAATGGTCGTCATGGCAATGGTGATGTCAGAATGGTCGTCATGGCGACGATGATGTCAGTATGGTGGTCATGGCTTTGGTGATGTCATAATGGTCGTCATGGCGACGATGATGTCATAATGGTCGTCATGGCGACGATGATGTCAATATGGTTGTCATGGCTTTGGTGATGTCATAATGGTCGTCATGGCGACGGTGATGTCATAATGGTCGTCATGGCGACGATGATGTCATACTGGTCGTCATGGCGACGGTGTTGCCATAATGGTCGTCATGGCGACGGTGTTGCCATAATGGTCGTCATGGCGACGATGATATCATAATGGTCGTCATGGCGACGATGATGTCAGTATGGTGGTCATGGCTTTGGTGATGTCTTAATGGTCGTCATGGCGACGGTGATGTCATAATGGTCGTCATGGCTATGGTGATGTCAGAATGGTCGTCATGGCGACGATGATGTCAGTATGGTGGTCATGGCTTTGGTGATGTCATAATGGTCGTCATGGCGACGATGATGTCATAATGGTCGTCATGGCGACGATGATGTCAATATGGTTGTAATGGCTTTGGTAATGTCATAATGTTCGTCATGGCGACGGTGATGTCATAATGGTCGTCATGGCGACGATGATGTCATAATGGTCGTCACGGCGACGATGATGTCATAATGGTCGTCACCGCGACGGTGATGTCATAATGGTCGTCACCGCGACGGTGATGTCATAATGGTCGTCATGGCGACGATGATGTCATACTGGTCGTCATGGCGACGGTGTTGCCATAATGGTCGTCATGGCGACGATGATGTCATATGGTCGTCATGGCGACGATGATGTCATAATGGTCGTCATGGCGACGATGACGTCATAATGGTCGTCACGGCGACAATGATGTCATAATGGTCGTCATGGCGACGATGACGTCATAATTGTCGTCATGGCGACGATGATGTCATAATGGTCGTCATGGCGACGATGATGTCATACTGGTCGTCATGGCGACGGTGTTGCCATAATGGTCGTCATGGCGACGATGATGTCATAATGGTCGTCATGGCGACGGTGATGTCATAATGGTCGTCATACCGACGATGATGTCATAATGGTCGTCATGGCGAAGATGATGTCATAATGGTCGTCATGGCGACGATGACGTCATAATGGTCGTCATGGCGACGATGACGTCATAATGGTCGTCATGGCGACGATGATGTCATAATGGTCGTCATGGCGACGGTGTTGCCATAATGGTCGTCATGGCGACGGTGTTGCCATAATGGTCGTCATGGCGACGATGATGTCTTAATGGTCGTCATGGCGACGATGATGTTATAATGGTCGTCATGGCGACGATGATGTCAGTATGGTGGTCATGGCTTTGGTGATGTCATAATGGTCGTCATGGCGACGGTGATGTCATAATGGTCGTCATGGCAATGGTGATGTCAGAATGGTCGTCATGGCGACGATGATGTCAGTATGGTGGTCATGGCTTTGGTGATGTCATAATGGTCGTCATGGCGACGATGATGTCATAATGGTCGTCATGGCGACGATGATGTCATAATGGTTGTAATGGCTTTGGTGATGTCATAATGGTCGTCATGGCGACGGTGATGTCATAATGGTCGTCATGGCGACGATGATGTCATGATGGTCTTCACGGTGACGATGATGTCATAATGGTCGTCACCGCGACGGTGATGTCATAATGGTCGTCATGGCGACGATGATGTCATACTGGTCGTCATGGCAACGGTGTTGCCATAATGGTCGTCATGGCGACGGTGATGTCATAATGGTCGTCATGGCGACGATGATGTCATAATGGTCATCATGGCGACGATGACGTCATAATGGTCGTCATGGCGACGATGATGTCATAATGGTCGTCTTGCCGACGATGATGTCATAATGGTCGTCATGGCGACGGTGATGTCATAATAGTCGTCATGGCGACGATGATATCATAATGGTCGTCTTGCCGACGATGATGTCATAATGGTCGTCATGGCGACGGTGTTGCCATAATGGTCGTCATGGCGACGATGATGTCATAATGGTCGTCATGGCGACGATGATGTCATAATGGTCGTCATGGCGACGATGATGTCAGTATGGTGGTCATGGCTTTGGTGATGTCATAATGGTCGTCATGGCAATGGTGATGTCAGAATGGTCGTCATGGTGACGATGATGTCAGTATGGTGGTCATGGCTTTGGTGATGTCATAATGGTCGTCATGGCGACGATGATGTCATAATGGTCGTCATGGCGACGATGATGTCATAATGGTCGTCATGGCGACGGTATTGCCATAATGGTCATCATGGCGACGATGATGTCATAATGGTCGTCATGCCGACGATGATGTCATAATGGTCGTCATGGCGACGATGATGTCATAATGGTCGTCATGGCGACGATTATGTCATAATGGTCGTCATGGCGACGGTGATGTCATAATGGTCGTCATGCCGACGATGATGTCATAATGGTCGTCATGGCGAAGATGATGTCATAATGGTCGTCATGGCGACGGTGTTGCCATAATGGTCGTCATGGCGACGATGTTGCCATAATGGTCGTCATGGCGACGGTGATGTCATAATGGTCGTCATGGCGACGATGATGTCATAATGGTCATCATGGCGACGATGACGTCATAATGGTCGTCATGGCGACGATGATGTCATAATGGTCGTCTTGCCGACGATGATGTCATAATGGTCGTCATGGCGACGGTGATGTCATAATAGTCGTCATGGCGACGATGATGTCATAATGGTCGTCTTGCCGACGATGATGTCATAATGGTCGTCATGGCGACGGTGTTGCCATAATGGTCGTCATGGCGACGATGATGTCATAATGGTCGTCATGGCGACGATGATGTCATAATGGTCGTCATGGCGACGATGATGTCAGTATGGTGGTCATGGCTTTGGTGATGTCATAATGGTCGTCATGGCAATGGTGATGTCAGAATGGTCGTCATGGTGACGATGATGTCAGTATGGTGGTCATGGCTTTGGTGATGTCATAATGGTCGTCATGGCGACGATGATGTCATAATGGTCGTCATGGCGACGATGATGTCATACTGGTCGTCATGGCGACGGTATTGCCATAATGGTCATCATGGCGACGATGATGTCATAATGGTCGTCATGCCGACGATGATGTCATAATGGTCGTCATGGCGACGATGATGTCATAATGGTCGTCATGGCGACGATTATGTCATAATGGTCGTCATGGCGACGGTGATGTCATAATGGTCGTCATGCCGACGATGATGTCATAATGGTCGTCATGGCGAAGATGATGTCATAATGGTCGTCATGGCGACGGTGTTGCCATAATGGTCGTCATGGCGACGATGATATCATAATGGTCGTCATGGCGACGATGATGTCAGTATGGTGGTCATGGCTTTGAAGATGTCATAATGGTGGTCATGGCGACGGTGATGTCATAATGGTCGTCATGGCAATGGTGATGTCAGAATGGTCGTCATGGCGACGATGATGTCAGTATGGTGGTCATGGCTTTGGTGATGTCATAATGGTCGTCATTGCGATGATGATGTCATAATGGTCGTCATGGCGATGATGATGTCATAATGGTCGTCATGGCGACGATGATATCAATATGGTTGTCATGGCTTTGGTGATGTCATAATGGTCGTCATGGCGACGGTGATGTCATAATGGTCGTCATGGCGACGATGATGTCAATATGGTTGTCATGGCTTTGGTGATGTCATAATGGTCGTCACGGCGACGGTGATGTCATAATTGTCGTCATGTCGACGATGATGTCATACTGGTCGTCATGGCGACGGTGTTGCCATAATGGTCGTCATGGCGACGATGATGTAATAATGATCGTCATGGCGACGGTGATGTCATAATGGTTGTCATGCCGACGATGATGTCATAATGGTCGTCACGGCGAAGATGATGTCATAATGGTCGTCATGGCGACGATGACGTCATAATGGTCGTCATGGCGACGATGACGTCATAATGGTCGTCATGGCGACGATGATGTCATAATGGTCGTCATGCCGACGATGATGTCATAATGGTCGTCATGGCGACGGTGTTTCCATAATGGTCGTCATGGTGACGATGATATCATAATGGTCGTCATGGCGACGATGATGTCAGTATGGTGGTCATGGCTTTCTTGATGTCATAATGGTCGTCATGGCGACGGTGATGTCATAATGGTCGTCATGGCAATGGTGATGTCAGAATGGTCGTCATGGCGACGATGATGTCAGTATGGTGGTCATGGCTTTGGTGATGTCATAATGGTCGTCATGGCGACGGTGATGTCATAATGGTCGTCATGGCGACGATGATGTCATAATGGTCGTCACGGCGACGATGATGTCATAATGGTCGTCATGGCGACGACGATGTCATACTGGTCGTCATGGCGACGGTGTTGCCATAATGGTCGTCATGGCGACGATGATGTCATATGGTCGTCATGGCGACGATGATGTCATAATGGTCGTCATGGCGACGATGACGTCATAATGGTCGTCATGGCGACGATGATGTCATAATGGTCGTCATGGCGACGATGATGTCATAATGGTCGTCATGGCGACGATTATGTCATACTGGTCGTCATGGCGACGGTATTGCCATAATGGTCGTCATGGCGACGATGATGTCATAATGGTCGTCATGCCGACAATGATGTCATAATGGTCGTCATGGCGACGGTGTTGCCATAATGGTCGTCATGTCGACGATGATGTCATAATGGTCGTCATGGCGACGATGATGTCATAATGGTCGTCATGGCGACGTTGATGTCATAATGGTCGTCATGGCAATGGTGATGTCAGAATGGTCGTCATGGCGACGATGATGTCAGTATGGTGGTCATGGCTTTGGTGATGTCATAATGGTCGTCATGGCGACGATGATGTCATAATGGTCGTCATGGCGACGATGATGTCATAATGGTCGTCATACCGACGATGATGTCATAATGGTCGTCATGGCGACGGTGATGTCATAATGGTCGTCATGGCGACGATGATGTCATAATGGTTGTCATGGCGACGGTGATGTCATAATGGTCGTCATGGCGACGATGATGTCATACTGGTCGTCATGGCGACGGTGTTGCCATAATGGTCGTCATGGCGACGATGATGTCATAATGGTAGTCATGGCGACGATGATGTCATACTGGTCGTCATGGCGACGGTGTTGCCATAATGGTAGTCATAGCGACGATGATGTCATACTGGTCGTCATGGCGACGGTGTTGCCATAATGGTCGTCATGGCGACGATGATGTCATAATGATCGTCATGGCGACGGTGATGTCATAATGGTCGTCATGCCGACGATGATGTCATAATGGTCGTCATGCCGACGATGATGTCATAATGGTCGTCATGGCGAAGATGATGTCATAATGGTCGTCATGGCGACGGTGATGTCATAATAGTCTACATGGCGACGATGATGTCATAATGGTCGTCATGCCGACGATGATGTCATAATGGTCGTCATGGCGACGGTGTTGCCATAATGTTCGTCATGGCGACGATGATACCATAATGGTCGTCATGGCGACGATGATGTCAGTATGGTGGTCATGGCTTTGGTGATGTCATAATGGTCGTCATGGCGACGGTGATGTCATAATGGTCGTCATGGCAATGGTGATGTCAGAATGGTCGTCATGGCGACGATGATGTCAGTATGGTGGTCATGGCTTTGGTGATGTCATAATGGTCGTCATGGCGACGATGATGTCATAATGGTCGTCATGGCGACGATGATGTCAATATGGTTGTAATGGCTTTGGTGATGTCATAATGGTCGTCATGGCGACGGTGATGTCATAATGGTCGTCATGGCGACGATGATGTCATGATGGTCGTCACGGCGACGATGATGTCATAATGGTCGTCACCGCGACGGTGATGTCATAATGGTCGTCATGGCGACGATGATGTCATAATGGTCGTCATGGCGACGATGATGTCAGTATGGTGGTCATGGCTTTGGTGATGTCATAATGGTCGTCATGGCTTTGGTGATGTCATAATGGTCGTCATGGCGACGGTGATGTCATAATGGTCGTCATGGCGACGATGATGTCAGTATGGTGGTCATGGCTTTGGTGATGTCATAATGGTCGTCATGGCGACGATGATGTCATAATGGTCGTCATGGCGACGATGATGTCATAATGGTTGTAATGGCTTTGGTGATGTCATAATGGTCGTCATGGCGACGGTGATGTCATAATGGTCGTCATGGCGACGATGATGTCATGATGGTCGTCATGGCGACGATGATGTCATGATGGTCTTCACGGTGACGATGATGTCATAATGGTCGTCATGGCGACGATGATGTCATAATGGTCGTCATGGCAACGGTGTTGCCATAATGGTCGTCATGGCGACGGTGATGTCATAATGGTCGTCATGGCGACGATGATGTCATAATGGTCATCATGGCGACGATGACGTCATAATGGTCATCATGGCGACGATGATGTCATAATGGTCGTCTTGCCGACGATGATGTCATAATGGTCGTCATGGCGACGGTGATGTCATAATAGTCGTCATGGCGACGATGATGTCATAATGGTCGTCTTGCCGACGATGATGTCATAATGGTCGTCATGGCGACGGTGTTGCCATAATGGTCGTCATGGCGACGATGATGTCATAATGGTCGTCATGGCGACGATTATGTCATAATGGTCGTCATGGCGACGATGATGTCAGTATGGTGGTCATGGCTTTGGTGATGTCATAATGGTCGTCATGGCAATGGTGATGTCAGAATGGTCGTCATGGTGACGATGATGTCAGTATGGTGGTCATGGCTTTGGTGATGTCATAATGGTCGTCATGGCGACGATGATGTCATAATGGTCGTCATGGCGACGATGATGTCATAATGGTCGTCATGGCGACGATGATGTCATACTGGTCGTCATGGCGACGGTATTGCCATAATGGTCATCATGGCGACGATGATGTCATAATGGTCGTCATGCCGACGATGATGTCATAATGGTCGTCATGGCGACGATGATGTCATAATGGTCGTCATGGCGACGATTATGTCATAATGGTCGTCATGGCGACGGTGATGTCATAATGGTCGTCATGCCGACGATGATGTCATAATGGTCGTCATGGCGAAGATGATGTCATAATGGTCGTCATGGCGACGGTGTTGCCATAATGGTCGTCATGGCGACGATGATATCATAATGGTCGTCATGGCGACGATGATGTCAGTATGGTGGTCATGGCTTTGAAGATGTCATAATGGTGGTCATGGCGACGGTGATGTCATAATGGTCGTCATGGCAATGGTGATGTCAGAATGGTCGTCATGGCGACGATGATGTCAGTATGGTGGTCATGGCTTTGGTGATGTCATAATGGTCGTCATTGCGATGATGATGTCATAATGGTCGTCATGGCGATGATGATGTCATAATGGTCGTCATGGCGACGATGATATCAATATGGTTGTCATGGCTTTGGTGATGTCATAATGGTCGTCATGGCGACGGTGATGTCATAATGGTCGTCATGGCGACGATGATGTCAATATGGTTGTCATGGCTTTGGTGATGTCATAATGGTCGTCATGGCGACGGTCATGTCATAATGGTCGTCATGGCGACGATGATGTCATAATGGTCGTCACGGCGACGGTGATGTCATATTTGTCGTCATGTCGACGATGATGTCATACTGGTCGTCATGGCGACGGTGTTGCCATAATGGTCATCATGGCGACGATGATGTCATAATAATCGTCATGGCGACGGTGATGTCATAATGGTTGTCATGCCGACGATGATGTCATAATGGTCGTCACGGCGAAGATGATGTCATAATGGTCGTCATGGCGACGATGACGTCATAATGGTCGTCATGGCGACGATGACGTCATAATGGTCGTCATGGCGACGATGATGCCATAATGGTCGTCATGCCGACGATGATGTCATAATGGTCGTCATGGCGACGGTGTTGCCATAATGGTCGTCATGGTGACGATGATATCATAATGGTCGTCATGGCGACGATGATGTCAGTATGGTGGTCATGGCTTTCTTGATGTCATAATGGTCGTCATGGCGACGGTGATGTCATAATGGTCGTCATGGCAATGGTGATGTCAGAATGGTCGTCATGGCGACGATGATGTCAGTATGGTGGTCATGGCGACGATGATGTCATAATGGTCGTCATGGCGACGATGACGTCATAATGGTCGTCATGGCGACGATGACGTCATAATGGTCGTCATGGCGACGATGATGTCATAATGGTCGTCATGCCGACGATGATGTCATAATGGTCGTCATGGCGACGGTGTTGCCATAATGGTCGTCATGGTGACGATGATATCATAATGGTCGTCATGGCGACGATGATGTCAGTATGGTGGTCATGGCTTTCTTGATGTCATAATGGTCGTCATGGCGACGGTGATGTCATAATGGTCGTCATGGCAATGGTGATGTCAGAATGGTCGTCATGGCGACGATGATGTCATAATGGTCGTCATGCCGACAATGATGTCATAATGGTCGTCATGGCGACGGTGTTGCCATAATGGTCGTCATGTCGACGATGATGTCATAATGGTCGTCATGGCGACGATGACGTCATAATGGTCGTCATGTCGACGATGATGTCATACTGGTCGTCATGGCGACGGTGATGTCATACTGGTCGTCATGGCGACGGTGTTGCCATAATGGTCGTCATGGCGACGATGATGTCATATGGTCGTCATGGCGACGATGATGTCATAATGGTCGTCATGGCGACGATGACGTCATAATGGTCGTCATGGCGACGATGATGTCATAATGGTCGTCATGGCGACGATGATGTCATAATGGTCGTCATGGCGACGATGATGTCATACTGGTCGTCATGGCGACGGTATTGCCATAATGGTCGTCATGGCGACGATGATGTCATAATGGTCGTCATGCCGACAATGATGTCATAATGGTCGTCATGGCGACGGTGTTGCCATAATGGTCGTCATGTCGACGATGATGTCATAATGGTCGTCATGGCGACGATGATGTCATAATGGTCGTCATGGCGACGTTGATGTCATAATGGTCGTCATGGCAATGGTGATGTCAGAATGGTCGTCATGGCGACGATGATGTCAGTATGGTGGTCATGGCTTTGGTGATGTCATAATGGTCGTCATGGCGACGATGATGTCATAATGGTCGTCATGGCGACGATGATGTCATAATGGTCGTCATACCGACGATGATGTCATAATGGTCGTCATGGCGACGGTGATGTCATAATGGTCGTCATGGCGACGATGATGTCACAATGGTTGTCATGGCGACGGTGATGTCATAATGGTCGTCATGGCGACGATGATGTCATACTGGTCGTCATGGCGACGGTGTTGCCATAATGGTCGTCATGGCGACGATGATGTCATAATGGTAGTCATGGCGACGATGATGTCATACTGGTCGTCATGGCGACGGTGTTGCCATAATGGTAGTCATAGCGACGATGATGTCATACTGGTCGTCATGGCGACGGTGTTGCCATAATGGTCGTCATGGCGACGATGATGTCATAATGATCGTCATGGCGACGGTGATGTCATAATGGTCGTCATGCCGACGATGATGTCATAATGGTCGTCATGCCGACGATGATGTCATAATAGTCGTCATGGCGAAGATGATGTCATAATGGTCGTCATGGCGACGGTGATGTCATAATAGTCTTCATGGCGACGATGATGTCATAATGGTCGTCATGCCGACGATGATGTCATAATGGTCGTCATGGCGACGGTGTTGCCATAATGGTCGTCATGGCGACGATGATATCATAATGGTCGTCATGGCGACGATGATGTCAGTATGGTGGTCATGGCTTTGGTGATGTCATAATGGTCGTCATGGCGACGGTGATGTCATAATAGTCGTCATGGCAATGGTGATGTCAGAATGGTCGTCATGGCGACGATGATGTCAGTACGGTGGTCATGGCTTTGGTGATGTCATAATGGTCGTCATGGCGACGATGATGTCATAATGGTCGTCATGGCGACGATGATGTCAATATGGTTGTAATGGCTTTGGTGATGTCATAATGGTCGTCATGGCGACGGTGATGTCATAATGGTCGTCATGGCGACGATGATGTCATGATGGTCGTCACGGCGACGATGATGTCATAATGGTCGTCATGGCGACGATGATGTCATACTGGTCGTCATGGCGACGGTGTTGCCATAATGGTCGTCATGGCGACGATGATGTCATATGGTCGTCATGGCGACGATGATGTCATAATGGTCGTCATGGCGACGATGACGTCATAATGGTCGTCACGGCGACGATGATGTCATAATGGTCATCATGGCGACGATGACGTCATAATGGTCGTCACGGCGACGATGATGTCATAATGGTCGTCATGGCGACGATGATGTCATACTGGTCGTCATGGCGACGGTGTTGCCATAATGGTCGTCATGGCGACGATGATGTCATAATGGTCGTCATGGCGACGATGATGTCATAATGGTCGTCATACCGACGATGATGTCATAATGGTCGTCATGGCGAAGATGATGTCATAATGGTCGTCATGGCGACGATTATGTCATAATGGTCGTCTTGCCGACGATGATGTCATAATGGTCGTCATGGCGACGGTGTTGCCATAATGGTCGTCATGGTGACGATCATGTCATAATGGTCGTCATGGCGACGATGATGTCAGTATGGTGGTCATGGCTTTGGTGATGTCATAATGGTCGTCATGGCGACGATGATGTCAATATGGTTGTCATGGCTTTGGTGATGTCATAATGGTCGTCATGGTGACGGTGATGTCATAATGGTCGTCATGGCGACGATGATGTCATAATGGTCGTCACGGCGACGGTGATGTCATAATTGTCGTCATGGCGACGATGATGTCATACTGGTCGTCATGGCAACGGTGTTGCCATAATGGTCGTCATGGCGACGATGATGTCATAATGGTAGTCATGGCGACGATGATGTCATACTGTTCGTCATGGCGACGGTGTTGCCATAATGGTAGTCATGGCGACAATGATGTCATACTGGTCGTCATGGCGACGGTGTTGCCATAATGGTCGTCATGGCGACGATGATGTCATAATGATCGTCATGGCGACGGTGATGTCATAATGGTCGTCATGCCGACGATGATGTCATAATGGTCGTCATGGCGAACATGATGTCATAATGGTCGTCATGGTGACGGTGATATCATAATAGTCTTCATGGCGACGGTGTTGCCATAATGGTCGTCATGGCGACGATGATATCATAATGGTCGTCATGGCGACGATGATTTCAGTATGGTGGTCATGGCTTTAGTGATGTCATAATGGTCGTCATGGCGACGGTGATGTCATGATGGTCGTCACGGCGACGATAATGTCATAATGGTCGTCACCGCGACGGTGATGTCATAATGGTCGTCATGGCGACGATGATGTCATACTGGTCGTCATGGCGACGGTGTTGCCATAATGGTCGTCATGGCGACGATCATGTCATAATGGTCGTCATGGCGACGATGATGTCAGTATGGTGGTCATGGCTTTGGTGATGTCATAATGGTCGTCATGGCAATGGTGATGTCAGAATGGTCGTCATGGCGACGATGATGTCAGTATGGTGGTCATGGCTTTGGTGATGTCATAATGGTCGTCATGGAAACGATGATGTCATAATGGTCGTCATGGCGACGATGATGTCATAATGGTCGTCATGGCGACGATGATGTCATACTGGTCGTCATGGCGACGGTATTGCCATAATGGTCATCATGGCGACGATGATGTCATAATGGTCGTCATGCCGACGATGATGTCATAATGGTCGTCATGGCGAAGATGATGTCAGTATGGTGGTCATGGCTTTGGTGATGTCATAATGGTCGTCATGGCGACGGTGATGTCATAATGGTCGTCATGGCAATGGTGATGTCAGAATGGTCGTCATGGCGACGGTGATGTCAGTATGGTGGTCATGGCTTTGGTGATGTCATAATGGTCGTCATGGCGACAATGATGTCATAATGGTCGTCATGGCGACGATGATGTCAATATGGTTGTCATGGCTTTGGTGATGTCATAATGGTCGTCAAGGCGACGGTGATGTCATAATGGTCGTCATACCGACGATAATGTCATAATGGTCGTCACCGCGACGGTGATGTCATAATGGTCGTCATGGCGACGATGATGTCATACTGGTCGTCATGGCGACGGTGTTGCCATAATGGTCGTCATGGCGACGATCATGTCATAATGGTCGTCATGGCGACGATGATGTCAGTATGGTGGTCATGGCTTTGGTGATGTCATAATGGTCGTCATGGCAATGGTGATGTCAGAATGGTCGTCATGGCGACGATGATGTCAGTATGGTGGTCATGGCTTTGGTGATGTCATAATGGTCGTCATGGCAACGATGATGTCATAATGGTCGTCATGGCGACGATGATGTCATAATGGTCGTCATGGCGACGATGATGTCATACTGGTCGTCATGGCGACGATGATGTCATAATGGTCGTCATGCCGACGATGATGTCATAATGGTCGTCATGGCGAAGATGATGTCAGTATGGTGGTCATGGCTTTGGTGATGTCATAATGGTCGTCATGGCGACGGTGATGTCATAATGGTCGTCATGGCAATGGTGATGTCAGAATGGTCGTCATGGCGACGGTGATGTCAGTATGGTGGTCATGGCTTTGGTGATGTCATAATGGTCGTCATGGCGACAATGATGTCATAATGGTCGTCATGGCGACGATGATGTCAATATGGTTGTCATGGCTTTGGTGATGTCATAATGGTCGTCAAGGCGACGGTGATGTCATAATGGTCGTCATGGCGACGATGATGTCATAATGGTCGTCACGGCGACGGTGATGTCATAATTGTCATCATGGCGACGATGATGTCATACTGGTCGTCATGGCGACGGTGTTGCCATAATGGTCGTCATGGCGACGATGATGTCATAATGGTCGTCATGGCGACGATGATGTCATAATGGTCGTCATGGCAACGATGACGTCATAATGGTCGTCATGGCGACGATGATGTCATAATGGTAGTCATGGCGACGATGATGTCATACTGGTCGTCATGGCGACGGTTTTGCCATAATGGTCGTCATGGCGACGATGATGTCATAATGATCGTCATGGCGACGGTGATGTCATAATGGTCGTCATGGCGAAGATGATGTCATAATGGTCGTCATACCGACGATGATGTCATAATGGTCGTCATGGCGACGGTGATGTCATAATGGTCGTCATGGCGACGATGATGTCATAATGGTTGTCATGGCGACGGTGATGTCATAATGGTCGTCATGGCGACGATGATGTCATACTGGTCGTCATGGCGACGGTGTTGCCATAATGGTCGTCATGGCGACGATGATGTCATAATGGTAGTCATGGCGACGATGATGTCATACTGGTCGTCATGGCGACGGTGTTGGCATAATGGTAGTCATAGCGACGATGATGTCATACTGGTCGTCATGGCGACGGTGTTGCCATAATGGTCGTCATGGCGACGATGATGTCATAATGATCGTCATGGCGACGGTGATGTCATAATGGTCGTCATGCCGACGATGATGTCATAATGGTCGTCATGCCGACGATGATGTCATAATGGTCGTCATGGCGAAGATGATGTCATAATGGTCGTCATGGCGACGGTGATGTCATAATAGTCTACATGGCGACGATGATGTCATAATGGTCGTCATGCCGACGATGATGTCATAATGGTCGTCATGGCGACGGTGTTGCCATAATGTTCGTCATGGCGACGATGATACCATAATGGTCGTCATGGCGACGATGATGTCAGTATGGTGGTCATGGCTTTGGTGATGTCATAATGGTCGTCATGGCGACGGTGATGTCATAATGGTCGTCATGGCAATGGTGATGTCAGAATGGTCGTCATGGCGACGATGATGTCAGTATGGTGGTCATGGGTTTGGTGATGTCATAATGGTCGTCATGGCGACGATGATGTCATAATGGTCGTCATGGCGACGATGATGTCAATATGGTTGTAATGGCTTTGGTGATGTCATAATGGTCGTCATGGCGACGGTGATGTCATAATGGTCGTCATGGCGACGATGATGTCATGATGGTCGTCACGGCGACGATGATGTCATAATGGTCGTCACCGCGACGGTGATGTCATAATGGTCGTCATGGCGACGATGATGTCATAATGGTCGTCATGGCGACGATGATGTCAGTATGGTGGTCATGGCTTTGGTGATGTCATAATGGTCGTCATGGCGACGGTGATGTCATAATGGTCGTCATGGCAATGGTGATGTCAGAATGGTCGTCATGGCGACGATGATGTCAGTATGGTGGTCATGGCTTTGGTGATGTCATAATGGTCGTCATGGCGACGATGATGTCATAATGGTCGTCATGGCGACGATGATGTCATAATGGTTGTAATGGCTTTGGTGATGTCATAATGGTCGTCATGGCGACGGTGATGTCATAATGGTCGTCATGGCGACGATGATGTCATGATGGTCTTCACGGTGACGATGATGTCATAATGGTCGTCACCGCGACGGTGATGTCATAATGGTCGTCATGGCGACGATGATGTCATACTGGTCGTCATGGCAACGGTGTTGCCATAATGGTCGTCATGGCGACGGTGATGTCATAATGGTCGTCATGGCGACGATGATGTCATAATGGTCATCATGGCGACGATGACGTCATAATGGTCGTCATGGCGACGATGATGTCATAATGGTCGTCTTGCCGACGATGATGTCATAATGGTCGTCATGGCGACGGTGATGTCATAATAGTCGTCATGGCGACGATGATGTCATAATGGTCGTCTTGCCGACGATGATGTCATAATGGTCGTCATGGCGACGGTGTTGCCATAATGGTCGTCATGGCGACGATGATGTCATAATGGTCGTCATGGCGACGATTATGTCATAATGGTCGTCATGGCGACGATGATGTCAGTATGGTGGTCATGGCTTTGGTGATGTCATAATGGTCGTCATGGCAATGGTGATGTCAGAATGGTCGTCATGGTGACGATGATGTCAGTATGGTGGTCATGGCTTTGGTGATGTCATAATGGTCGTCATGGCGACGATGATGTCATAATGGTCGTCATGGCGACGATGATGTCATAATGGTCGTCATGGCGACGATGATGTCATACTGGTCGTCATGGCGACGGTATTGCCATAATGGTCATCATGGCGACGATGATGTCATAATGGTCGTCATGCCGACGATGATGTCATAATGGTCGTCATGGCGACGATGATGTCATAATGGTCGTCATGGCGACGATTATGTCATAATGGTCGTCATGGCGACGGTGATGTCATAATGGTCGTCATGCCGACGATGATGTCATAATGGTCGTCATGGCGAAGATGATGTCATAATGGTCGTCATGGCGACGGTGTTGCCATAATGGTCGTCATGGCGACGATGATATCATAATGGTCGTCATGGCGACGATGATGTCAGTATGGTGGTCATGGCTTTGAAGATGTCATAATGGTGGTCATGGCGACGGTGATGTCATAATGGTCGTCATGGCAATGGTGATGTCAGAATGGTCGTCATGGCGACGATGATGTCAGTATGGTGGTCATGGCTTTGGTGATGTCATAATGGTCGTCATTGCGATGATGATGTCATAATGGTCGTCATGGCGATGATGATGTCATAATGGTCGTCATGGCGACGATGATATCAATATGGTTGTCATGGCTTTGGTGATGTCATAATGGTCGTCATGGCGACGGTGATGTCATAATGGTCGTCATGGCGACGATGATGTCAATATGGTTGTCATGGCTTTGGTGATGTCATAATGGTCGTCATGGCGACGGTCATGTCATAATGGTCGTCATGGCGACGATGATGTCATAATGGTCGTCACGGCGACGGTGATGTCATATTTGTCGTCATGTCGACGATGATGTCATACTGGTCGTCATGGCGACGGTGTTGCCATAATGGTCGTCATGGCGACGATGATGTCATAATAATCGTCATGGCGACGGTGATGTCATAATGGTTGTCATGCCGACGATGATGTCATAATGGTCGTCACGGCGAAGATGATGTCATAATGGTCGTCATGGCGACGATGACGTCATAATGGTCGTCATGGCGACGATGACGTCATAATGGTCGTCATGGCGACGATGATGTCATAATGGTCGTCATGCCGACGATGATGTCATAATGGTCGTCATGGCGACGGTGTTGCCATAATGGTCGTCATGGTGACGATGATATCATAATGGTCGTCATGGCGACGATGATGTCAGTATGGTGGTCATGGCTTTCTTGATGTCATAATGGTCGTCATGGCGACGGTGATGTCATAATGGTCGTCATGGCAATGGTGATGTCAGAATGGTCGTCATGGCGACGATGATGTCAGTATGGTGGTCATGGCGACGATGATGTCATAATGGTCGTCATGGCGACGATGACGTCATAATGGTCGTCATGGCGACGATGACGTCATAATGGTCGTCATGGCGACGATGATGTCATAATGGTCGTCATGCCGACGATGATGTCATAATGGTCGTCATGGCGACGGTGTTGCCATAATGGTCGTCATGGTGACGATGATATCATAATGGTCGTCATGGCGACGATGATGTCAGTATGGTGGTCATGACTTTCTTGATGTCATAATGGTCGTCATGGCGACGGTGATGTCATAATGGTCGTCATGGCAATGGTGATGTCAGAATGGTCGTCATGGCGACGATGATGTCATAATGGTCGTCATGCCGACAATGATGTCATAATGGTCGTCATGGCGACGGTGTTGCCATAATGGTCGTCATGTCGACGATGATGTCATAATGGTCGTCATGGCGACGATGACGTCATAATGGTCGTCATGTCGACGATGATGTCATACTGGTCGTCATGGCGACGGTGATGTCATAATGGTCGTCATGGCGATGATGACGTCATAATGGTCGTCATGGCGACGATGATGTCATAATGGTCGTCATACTGACGATGATGTCATAATGGTCGTCATGGCGACTGTGATGTCATAATGGTCGTCATGGCGACGATGATGTCATAATGGTTGTCATGGCGACAGTGATGTCATAATGGTCGTCATGGCGACGATGATGTCATACCGGTCGTCATGGCGACGGTGTTGCCATAATGGTCGTCATGGCGACAATGATGTCATAATGGTAGTCATGGCGACGATGATGTCATACTGGTCGTCATGGCGACGGTGTTGCCATAATGGTAGTCATAGCGACGATGATGTCATACTGGTCGTCATGGCGACGGTGTTGCCATAATGGTCGTCATGGCGACGATGATGTCATAATGATCGTCATGGCGACGGTGATGTCATAATGGTCGTCATGCCGACGATGATGTCATAATGGTCGTCATGCCGACGATGATGTCATAATGGTCGTCATGGCGAAGATGATGTCATAATGGTCGTCATGGCGACGGTGATGTCAGTATGGTGGTCATGGCTTTGGTGATGTCATAATGGTCGTCATGGCGACGGTGATGTCATAATGGTCGTCATGGCAATGGTGATGTCAGAATGGTCGTCATGGCGACGATGATGTCAGTATGGTGGTCATGGCTTTGGTGATGTCATAATGGTCGTCATGGCGACGATGATGTCATAATGGTCGTCATGGCGACGATGATGTCAATATGGTTGTAATGGCTTTGGTGATGTCATAATGGTCGTCATGGCGACGATGATGTCATGATGGTCGTCACGGCGACGATGATGTCATAATGGTCGTCACCGCGACGGTGATGTCATAATGGTCGTCATGGCGACGATGATGTCATACTGGTCGTCATGGCGACGGTGTTGCCATAATGGTCGTCATGGCGACGATGATGTCATATGGTCGTCATGGCGACGATGATGTCATAATGGTCGTCATGGCGACGATGACGTCATAATGGTCGTCACGGCGACGATGATGTCATAATGGTCATCATGGCGACGATGATGTCATACTGGTCGTCATGGCGACGGTGTTGCCATAATGGTCGTCATGGCGACGATGATGTCATAATGGTCGTCATGGCGACGATGATGTCATAATGATCGTCATGGCGACGGTGATGTCATAATGGTCGTCATGGCGAAGATGATGTCATAATGGTCGTCATGGCGACGATGACGTCATAATGGTCGTCATGGCGACGATGACGTCATAATGGTCGTCATGGCGACGATGATGTCATAATGGTCGTCATGGCGACGGTGATGTCATAATAGTCGTCATGGCGACGGTGATGTCATAATGGTCGTCATGCCGACGATGATGTCATAATGGTCGTCATGGCGACGGTGTTGTCATAATGGTCGTCATGGCGACGGTGATGTCATAATGGTCGTCATGGCGACGATGATGTCAGTATGGTGGTCATGGCTTTGGTGATGTCATAATGGTCGTCATGGCGACGATGATGTCATAATGGTCGTTTTGGCGACGATGATGTCATAATGGTCGTCACGGCGACGGTGATGTCATAATGGTCATCACGGCGACGGTGTTGCCATAATGGTCGTCATGGCGACGGTGTTGCCATAATGGTCGTCATGGCGACGATTATGTCATAATGGTAGTCATGGCGACGATGATGTCATACTGGTCGTCATGGCGACGGTGTTGCCATAATGGTAGTCATGGCGACGATGATGTCATACTGGTCGTCATGGCGACGGTGTTGCCATAATGGTCGTCATGGCGACGATGATGTCATAATGATCGTCATGGCGACGGTGATGTCATAATGGTCGTCATGCCGACGATGATGTCATAATGGTCGTCATGGCGAAGATGATGTCATAATGGTCGTCATGGCGACGGTGATGTCATAATAGTCTTCATGGCGACGATGATGTCATAATGGTCGTCATGCCGACGATGATGTCATAATGGTCGTCATGGCGACGGTGTTGCCATAATGGTCGTCATGGCGACGATGATATCATAATGGTCGTCATGGCGACGATGATGTCAGTATGGTGGTCATGGCTTTGGTGATGTCATAATGGTCGTCATGGCGACGGTGATGTCATAATGGTCGTCATGGCAATGGTGATGTCAGAATGGTTGTCTTGCCGACGATGATGTCGTAATGGTCGTCTTGCCGACGATGATGTCATAATGGTCGTCTTGCCGACGGTGATGTCATAATGGTCGTCATGGCGACGGTGATGTCATAATGGTCGTCATGGCGACGATGATGTCATAATGGTCGTCATGGCGATGGTGTTGCCATAATGGTCGTCATGGCGACGATCATGTCATAATGGTCGTCATGTCGACGATGATGTCATAATGGTCGTCATGGCGACGATGATGTCAGTATGGTGGTCATGGCTTTGGTGATGTCATAATGGTCATCATGGCAATGGTGATGTCAGAATGGTCGTCATGGCGACGATGATGTCAGTATGGTGGTCATGGCTTTGGTGATGTCATAATGGTCGTCATGGCGACGATGATGTCATGATGGTCGTCATGGCGATGATGATGTCATAATGGTCGTCATGGCGACGACGATGTCATACTGGTCGTCATGGCGACGACGATGTCATACTGGTCGTCATGGCGACGGTGTTGCCATAATGGTCGTCATGGCGACGATGATGTCATATGGTCGTCATGGCGACGATGATGTCATAATGGTCGTCATGGCGATGATGACGTCATAATGGTCGTCATGGCGACGATGATGTCATAATGGTCGTCATACCGACGATGATGTCATAATGGTCGTCATGGCGACGATGATGTCATAATGGTTGTCATGGCGACGGTGATGTCATAATGGTCGTCATGGCGACGATGATGTCATACTGGTCGTCATGGCGACGATGATGTCATAATGGTAGTCATGGCGACGATGATGTCATACTGGTCGTCATGGCGACGGTGTTGCCATAATGGTAGTCGTAGCGACGATGATGTCATACTGGTCGTCATGGCGACGGTGTTGCCATAATGGTCGTCATGGCGACGATGATGTCATAATGATCGTCATGGCGACGGTGATGTCATAATGGTCGTCATGCCGACGATGATGTCATAATGGTCGTCATGCCGACGATGATGTCATAATGGTCGTCATGGCGAAGATGATGTCATAATGGTCGTCATGGCGACGGTGATGTCATAATAGTCTTCATGGCGACGATGATGTCATAATGGTCGTCATGGCGACGGTGTTGCCATAATGGTCGTCATGGCGACGATGATATCATAATGGTCGTCATGGCGACGATGATGTCAGTATGGTGGTCATGGCTTTGGTGATGTCATAATGGTCGTCATGGCGACGGTGATGTCATAATGGTCGTCATGGCAATGGTGATGTCAGAATGATCGTCATGGCGACGATGATGTCAGTATGGTGGTCATGGCTTTGGTGATGTCATAATGGTCGTCATGGCGACGATGATGTCATAATGGTCGTCATGGCGACGAGGATGTCAATATGGTTGTAATGGCTTTGGTGATGTCATAATGGTCGTCATGGCGACGGTGATGTCATAATGGTCGTCATGGCGACGATGATGTCATGATGGTCGTCACGGCGACGATGATGTCATAATGGTCGTCACCGCGACGGTGATGTCATAATGGTCGTCATGGCGACGATGATGTCATACTGGTCGTCATGGCGACGGTGTTGTCATAATGGTCGTCATGGCGACGATGATGTCATATGGTCGTCATGGCGACGATGATGTCATAATGGTCGTCATGGCGACGATGACGTCATAATGGTCGTCACGGCGACGATGATGTCATAATGGTCATCATGGCGACGATGACGTCATAATGGTCGTCACGGCGACGATGATGTCATAATGGTCGTCATGGCGACGATGATGTCATACTGGTCGTCATGGCGACGGTGTTGCCATAATGGTCGTCATGGCGACGATGATGTCATAATGGTCGTCATGGCGACGATGATGTCATAATGGTCGTCATACCGACGATGATGTCATAATGGTCGTCATGGCGAAGATGATGTCATAATGGTCGTCATGGCGACGATGATGTCATAATGGTCGTCTTGCCGACGATGATGTCATAATGGTCGTCATGGCGACGGTGTTGCCATAATGGTCGTCATGGCGACGATCATGTCATAATGGTCGTCATGGCGACGATGATGTCAGTATGGTGGTCATGGCTTTGGTGATGTCATAATGGTCGTCATGGCGACGATGATGTCAATATGGTTGTCATGGCTTTGGTGATGTCATAATGGTCGTCATGGCGACGGTGATGTCATAATGGTCGTCATGGCGACGATGATGTCATAATGGTCGTCACGGCGACGGTGATGTCATAATTGTCGTCATGTCGACGATGATGTCATACTGGTCGTCATGGCGACGGTGTTGCCATAATGGTCGTCATGGCGACGATGATGTCATAATGGTAGTCATGGCGACGATGATGTCATACTGTTCGTCATGGCGACGGTGTTGCCATAATGGTAGTCATGGCGACAATGATGTCATACTGGTCGTCATGGCGACGGTGTTGCCATAATGGTCGTCATGGCGACGATGATGTCATAATGATCGTCATGGCGACGGTGATGTCATAATGGTCGTCATGCCGACGATGATGTCATAATGGTCGTCATGGCGAAGATGATGTCATAATGGTCGTCATGGTGACGGTGATATCATAATAGTCTTCATGGCGACGGTGTTGCCATAATGGTCGTCATGGCGACGATGATATCATAATGGTCGTCATGGCGACGATGATTTCAGTATGGTGGTCATGGCTTTGGTGATGTCATAATGGTCGTCATGGCGACGGTGATGTCATGATGGTCGTCACGGCGACGATAATGTCATAATGGTCGTCACCGCGACGGTGATGTCATAATGGTCGTCATGGCGACGATGATGTCAGTATGGTGGTCATGGCTTTGGTGATGTCATAATGGTCATCATGGCAATGGTGATGTCAGAATGGTCGTCATGGCGACGATGATGTCAGTATGGTGGTCATGGCTTTGGTGATGTCATAATGGTCGTCATGGCGACGATGATGTCATGATGGTCGTCATGGCGACGATGATGTCATAATGGTCGTCATGGCGACGACGATGTCATACTGGTCGTCATGGCGACGACGATGTCATACTGGTCGTCATGGCGACGGTGTTGCCATAATGGTCGTCATGGCGACGATGATGTCATATGGTCGTCATGGCGACGATGATGTCATAATGGTCGTCATGGCGACGATGACGTCATAATGGTCGTCATGGCGACGATGATGTCATAATGGTCGTCATACCGACGATGATGTCATAATGGTCGTCATGGCGACGGTGATGTCATAATGGTCGTCATGGCGACGATGATGTCATAATGGTTGTCATGGCGACGGTGATGTCATAATGGTCGTCATGGCGACGATGATGTCATACTGGTCGTCATGGCGACGATGATGTCATAATGGTAGTCATGGCGACGATGATGTCATACTGGTCGTCATGGCGACGGTGTTGCCATAATGGTAGTCATAGCGACGATGATGTCATACTGGTCGTCATGGCGACGATGTTGCCATAATGGTCGTCATGGCGACGATGATGTCATAATGATCGTCATGGCGACGGTGATGTCATAATGGTCGTCATGCCGACGATGATGTCATAATGGTCGTCATGCCGACGATGATGTCATAATGGTCGTCATGGCGAAGATGATGTCATAATGGTCGTCATGGCGACGGTGATGTCATAATAGTCTTCATGGCGACGATGATGTCATAATGGTCGTCATGCCGACGATGATGTCATAATGGTCGTCATGGCGACGGTGTTGCCATAATGGTCGTCATGGCGACGATGATATCATAATGGTCGTCATGGCGACGATGATGTCAGTATGGTGGTCATGGCTTTGGTGATGTCATAATGGTCGTCATGGCGACGGTGATGTCATAATGGTCGTCATGGCAATGGTGATGTCAGAATGGTCGTCATGGCGACGATGATGTCAGTATGGTGGTCATGGCTTTGGTGATGTCATAATGGTCGTCATGGCGACGATGATGTCAGTATGGTGGTCATGGCTTTGGTGATGTCATAATGGTCGTCATGGCGACGATGATGTCATAATGGTCGTCATGGCGACGATGATGTCAATATGGTTGTAATGGCTTTGGTGATGTCATAATGGTCGTCATGGCGACGGTGATGTCATAATGGTCGTCATGGCGACGATGATGTCATGATGGTCGTCACGGCGACGATGATGTCATAATGGTCGTCACCGCGACGGTGATGTCATAATGGTCGTCATGGCGACGATGATGTCATACTGGTCGTCATGGCGACGGTGTTGCCATAATGGTCGTCATGGCGACGATGATGTCATATGGTCGTCATGGCGACGATGATGTCATAATGGTCGTCATGGCGACGATGACGTCATAATGGTCGTCACGGCGACGATGATGTCATAATGGTCATCATGGCGACGATGACGTCATAATGGTCGTCACGGCGACAATGATGTCATAATGGTCGTCATGGCGACGATGATGTCATACTGGTCGTCATGGCGACGGTGTTGCCATAATGGTCGTCATGGCGACGATGATGTCATAATGGTCGTCATGGCGACGATGATGTCATAATGGTCGTCATACCGACGATGATGTCATAATGGTCGTCATGGCGAAGATGATGTCATAATGGTCGTCATGGCGACGATGATGTCATAATGGTCGTCTTGCCGACGATGATGTCATAATGGTCGTCATGGCGACGGTGTTGCCATAATGGTCGTCATGGCGACGATCATGTCATAATGGTCGTCATGGCGACGATGATGTCAGTATGGTGGTCATGGCTTTGGTGATGTCATAATGGTCGTCATGGCGACGATGATGTCAATATGGTTGTCATGGCTTTGGTGATGTCATAATGGTCGTCATGGCGACGGTGATGTCATAATGGTCGTCATGGCGACGATGATGTCATAATGGTCGTCACGGCGACGGTGATGTCATAATTGTCGTCATGGCGACGATGATGTCATACTGGTCGTCATGGCGACGGTGTTGCCATAATGGTCGTCATGGCGACGATGATGTCATAATGGTAGTCATGGCGACGATGATGTCATACTGTTCGTCATGGCGACGGTGTTGCCATAATGGTAGTCATGGCGACAATGATGTCATACTGGTCGTCATGGCGACGGTGTTGCCATAATGGTCGTCATGGCGACGATGATGTCATAATGATCGTCATGGCGACGGTGATGTCATAATGGTCGTCATGCCGACGATGATGTCATAATGGTCGTCATGGCGAAGATGATGTCATAATGGTCGTCATGGTGACGGTGATATCATAATAGTCTTCATGGCGACGGTGTTGCCATAATGGTCGTCATGGCGACGATGATATCATAATGGTCGTCATGGCGACGATGATTTCAGTATGGTGGTCATGGCTTTGGTGATGTCATGATGGTCGTCACGGCGACGATAATGTCATAATGGTCTTCACCGCGACGGTGATGTCATAATGGTCGTCATGGCGACGATGATGTCATACTGGTCGTCATGGCGACGGTGTTGCCATAATGGTCGTCATGGCGACGATCATGTCATAATGGTCGTCATGGCGACGATCATGTCATAATGGTCGTCATGGCGACGATGATGTCAGTATGGTGGTCATGGCTTTGGTGATGTCATAATGGTCGTCATGGCAATGGTGATGTCAGAATGGTCGTCATGGCGACGATGATGTCAGTATGGTGGTCATGGCTTTGGTGATGTCATAATGGTCGTCATGGCGACGATGATGTCATAATGGTCGTCATGGCGACGATGATGTCATAATGGTCGTCATGGCGACAATGATGTCATAATGGTCGTCATGGCGACGATGATGTCAATATGGTTGTCATGGCTTTGGTGATGTCATAATGGTCGTCAAGGCGACGGTGATGTCATAATGGTCGTCAAGGCGACGATGATGTCATAATGGTCGTCACGGCGACGGTGATGTCATAATTGTCATCATGGCGACGATGATGTCATACTGGTCGTCATGGCGACGGTGTTGCCATAATGGTCGTCATGGCGACGATGATGTCATAATGGTCGTCATGGCGACGATGATGTCATAATGGTCGTCATGGCAACGATGACGTCATAATGGTCGTCATGGCGACGATGATGTCATAATGGTAGTCATGGCGACGATGATGTCATACTGGTCGTCATGGCGACGGTGTTGCCATAATGGTCGTCATGGCGACGATGATGTCATAATGATCGTCATGGCGACGGTGATGTCATAATGGTCGTCATGGCGAAGATGATGTCATAATGGTCGTCATGGCGACGATGACGTCATAATGGTCGTCATGGCGACGATGACGTCATAATGGTCGTCATGGCGACGATGATGTCATAATGGTCGTCATGGCGACGGTGATGTCATAATAGTCGTCATGGCGACGGTGATGTCATAATGGTTGTCATGCCGACGATGATGTCATAATGGTCGTCATGGCGACGGTGTTGTCATAATGGTCGTCATGGCGACGGTGATGTCATAATGGTCGTCATGGCGACGATGATGTCAGTATGGTGGTCATGACTTTGGTGATGTCATAATGGTCGTTATGGCGACGATGATGTCATAATGGTCGTTTTGGCGACGATGATGTCATAATGGTCGTCACGGCGACGGTGATGTCATAATGGTCGCCACGGCGACGGTGTTGCCATAATGGTCGTCATGGCGACGGTGTTGCCATAATGGTCGTCATGGCGACGATGATGTCATAATGGTAGTCATGGCGACGATGATGTCATACTGGTCGTCATGGCGACGGTGTTGCCATAATGGTAGTCATGGCGACGATGATGTCATACTGGTCGTCATGGCGACGGTGTTGCCATAATGGTCGTCATGGCGACGATGATGTCATAATGATCGTCATGGCGACGGTGATGTCATAATGGTCGTCATGCCGACGATGATGTCATAATGGTCGTCATGGCGAAGATGATGTCATAATGGTCGCCATGGCGACGGTGATGTCATAATAGTCTTCATGGCGACGATGATGTCATAATGGTCGTCATGCCGACGATGATGTCATAATGGTCGTCATGGCGACGGTGTTACCATAATGGTCGTCATGGCGACGATGATATCATAATGGTCGTCATGGCGACGATGATGTCAGTATGGTGGTCATGGCTTTGGTGATGTCATAATGGTCGTCATGGCGACGGTGATGTCATAATGGTCGTCATGGCAATGGTGATGTCAGAATGGTTGTCTTGCCGACGATGATGTCATAATGGTCGTCTTGCCGACGATGATGTCATAATGGTCGTCTTGCCGACGGTGATGTCATAATGGTCGTCATGGCGACGGTGATGTCATAATGGTCGTCATGGCGACGATGATGTCATAATGGTCGTCATGGCGATGGTGTTGCCATAATGGTCGTCATGGCGACGATCATGTCATAATGGTCGTCATGGCGACGATGATGTCATAATGGTCGTCATGGCGACGATGATGTCAGTATGGTGGTCATGGCTTTGGTGATGTCATAATGGTCGTCATGGCAATGGTGATGTCAGAATGGTCGTCATGGCGACGATGATGTCAGTATGGTGGTCATGGCTTTGGTGATGTCATAATGGTCGTCATGGCGACGATGATGTCATGATGGTCGTCATGGCGACGATGATGTCATAATGGTCGTCATGGCGACGACGATGTCATACTGGTCGTCATGGCGACGACGATGTCATACTGGTCGTCATGGCGACGGTGTTGCCATAATGGTCGTCATGGCGACGATGATGTCATATGGTCGTCATGGCGACGATGATGTCATAATGGTCGTCATGGCGATGATGACGTCATAATGGTCGTCATGGCGACGATGATGTCATAATGGTCGTCATGGCGACGATGACGTCATAATGGTCGTCATGGCGACGATGATGTCATAATGGTCGTCATGGCGACGATGATGTCATACTGGTCGTCATGGCGACGGTATTGCCATTATGGTCGTCATGGCGACGATGATGTCATAATGGTCGTCATGCCGACAATGATGTCATAATGGTCGTCATGGCGACGGTGTTGCCATAATGGTCGTCATGTCGACGATGATGTCATAATGGTCGTCATGGCGACGATGATGTCATAATGGTCGTCATGGCGACGTTGATGTCATAATGGTCGTCATGGCAATGGTGATGTCAGAATGGTCGTCATGGCGACGATGATGTCAGTATGGTGGTCATGGCTTTGGTGATGTCATAATGGTCGTCATGGCGACGATGATGTCATAATGGTCGTCATGGCGACGATGATGTCAATATGGTTGTCATGGCTTTGGTGATGTCATAATGGTCGTCATGGCGACGGTGATGTCATAATGGTCGTCATGGCGACGATGATGTCATACTGGTCGTCATGGCGACGGTGTTGCCATAATGGTCGTCATGGCGACGGTGTTGACATAATGGTCGTCATGGCGACGATGATATCATAATGGTCGTCATGGCGACGATCATGTCAGTATGGTGGTCATGGCTTTGGTGATGTCTTAATGGTCGTCATGGCGACGGTGATGTCATAATGGTCGTCATGGCTATGGTGATGTCAGAATGGTCGTCATGGCGACGATGATGTCAGTATGGTGGTCATGGCTTTGGTGATGTCATAATGGTCGTCATGGCGACGATGATGTCATAATGGTCGTCATGGCGACGATGATGTCAATATGGTTGTAATGGCTTTGGTAATGTCATAATGGTCGTCACCTCGACGGTGATGTCATAATGGTCGTCACCGCGACGGTGATGTCATAATGGTCGTCATGGCGACGACGATGTCATACTGGTCGTCATGGCGACGGTGTTGCCATAATGGTCGTCATGGCGACGATGATGTCATATGGTCGTCATGGCGACGATGATGTCATAATGGTCGTCATGGCGACGATGACGTCATAATGGTCGTCACGGCGACGATGATGTCATAATGGTCGTCATGGCGACGATGACGTCATAATTGTCGTCATGGCGACGATGATGTCATAATGGTCGTCATGGCGACGATGATGTCATAATTGTCGTCATGGCGACGGTGTTGCCATAATGGTCGTCATGGCGACGATGATGTCATAATGGTCGTCATGGCGACGATGATGTCATAATGGTCGCCATGCCGACGATGATGTCATAATGGTCGTCATGGCGAAGATGATGTCATAATGGTCGTCATGGCGA
Organism: Phyllobates terribilis; assembly: GCF_046119375.1. Lineage (NCBI taxonomy): Eukaryota > Metazoa > Chordata > Amphibia > Anura > Dendrobatidae > Phyllobates > Phyllobates terribilis. The sequence goes on from NW_027362911.1 coordinate 4,312,811, forward strand.
CGATGATGTCATAATGGTCGTCATGGCGACGATGACGTCATAATGGTCGTCATGGCGACGATGATGTCATAATGGTCGTCATGGCGACGATGATGTCATAATGGTCGTCATGGCGACGATGACGTCATAATGGTCGTCATGGCGACGATGATGTCATAATGGTCATCATGGCGACGATGATGTCATAATGGTCATCATGGCGACGATGACGTCATAATGGTCGTCATGGCGACGATGATGTCATACTGGTCGTCATGGCGACGGTGTTGCCATAATGGTCGTCATGGCGACGATGATGTCATAATGGTCGTCATGGCGACGATGATGTCATAATGGTCGTCATACCGACGATGATGTCATAATGGTCGTCATGGCGAAGATGATGTCATAATGGTCGTCATGGCGACGATGATGTCATAATGGTCGTCTTGCCGACGATGATGTCATAATGGTCGTCATGGCGACGGTGTTGCCATAATGGTCGTCATGGCGACGATCATGTCATAATGGTCGTCATGGCGACGATGATGTCATAATGGTCGTCATGGCGACGATGATGTCAGTATGGTGGTCATGGCTTTGGTGATGTCATAATGGTCGTCATGGCAATGGTGATGTCAGAATGGTCGTCATGGCGACGATGATGTCAGTATGGTGGTCATGGCTTTGGTGATGTCATAATGGTCGTCATGGCGACGATGATGTCATAATGGTCGTCATGGCGACGATGATGTCATAATGGTCGTCATGGCGACAATGATGTCATACTGGTCGTCATGGCGACGGTATTGCCATAATGGTCATCATGGCGACGATGATGTCATAATGGTCGTCATGCCGACGATGATGTCATAATGGTCGTCATGGCGACGATGATGTCAGTATGGTGGTCATGGCTTTGGTGATGTCATAATGGTCGTCATGGCGACGGTGATGTCATAATGGTCGTCATGGCAATGGTGATGTCAGAATGGTCTTCATGGCGACGGTGATGTCAGTATGGTGGTCATGGCTTTGGTGATGTCATAATGGTCGTCATGGCGACGATGATGTCAGTATGGTGGTCATGGCTTTGGTGATGTCATAATGGTCGTCATGGCGACGATGATGTCATAATGGTCGTCATGGCGACGATGATGTCATAATGGTCGTCATGGCGACGATGATGTCATAATGGTCGTCATGGCGACGATGATGTCATAATGGTCGTCATGGCGACGGTGATGTCATAATGGTCGTCATGCCGACGATGATGTCATAATGGTCGTCATGGCGAAGATGATGTCATAATGGTCGTCATTGCGACGGTGTTGCCATAATGGTCGTCATGGCGACGATGATATCATAATGGTCGTCATGGCGACGATGATGTCAGTATGGTGGTCATGGCTTTGGTGATGTCATAATGGTCGTCATGGCGACGGTGATGTCATAATGGTCGTCATGGCAATGGTGATGTCAGAATGGTCGTCATGGCGACGATGATGTCAGTATGGTGGTCATGGCTTTGGTGATGTCACAATGGTCGTCATTGCGATGATGATGTCATAATGGTTGTCATGGCGATGATGATGTCATAATGGTCGTCATGGCGACGATGATATCAATATGGTTGTAATGGCTTTGGTGATGTCATAATGGTCGTCATGGCGACGGTGATGTCATAATGGTCGTCATGGCGACGATGATGTCAATATGGTTGTCATGGCTTTGGTGATGTCATAATGGTCGTCATGGCGACGGTCATGTCATAATGGTCGTCATGGCGACGATGATGTCATAATGGTCGTCACGGCGACGGTGATGTCATAATTGTCGTCATGGCGACGATGATGTCATACTGGTCGTCATGGCGACGGTGTTGCCATAATGATCGTCATGGCGACGGTGATGTCATAATGGTTGTCATGCCGACGATGATGTCATAATGGTCGTCACGGCGAAGATGATGTCATAATGGTCGTCATGGCGACGATGACGTCATAATGGTCGTCATGGCGACGATGACGTCATAATGGTCGTCATGGCGACGATGATGTCATAATGGTCGTCATGGCGACGGTGATGTCATAATAGTCGTCATGGCGACGATGATGTCATAATGGTCGTCATGCCGACGATGATGTCATAATGGTCGTCATGGCGACGGTGTTGCCATAATGGTCGTCATGGCGACGATGATATCATAATGGTCGTCATGGCGACGAAGATGTCAGTATGGTGATCATGGCTTTCTTGATGTCATAATGGTTGTCATGGCGACGGTGATGTCATAATGGTCGTCATGGCAATGGTGATGTCAGAATGGTCGTCATGGCGACGATGATGTCAGTATGGTGGTCATGGCTTTGGTGATGTCATAATGGTCGTCATGGCGATGATGATGTCATAATGGTCGTCCTGGCGACGATGATGTCAATATGGTTGTAATGGCTTTGGTGATGTCATAATGGTCGTCATGGCGACGGTGATGTCATAATGGTCGTCATGGCGACGATGATGTCATAATGGTCGTCACGGCGACGATGATGCCATAATGGTCGTCATGGCGACGACGATGTCATACTGGTCGTCATGGCGACGGTGTTGCCATAATGGTCGTCATGGCGACGATGATGTCATTATGGTCGTCATGGCGACGATGACGTCATAATGGTCGTCATGGCGACGATGACGTCATAATGGTCGTCATGGCGACGATGATGTCATAATGGTCGTCATGGCGACGATGACGTCATAATGGTCGTCATGGCGACGATGATGTCATAATGGTCGTCATGGCGACGATGATGTCATACTGGTCGTCATGGCGACGTTGATGTCATAATGGTCGTCATGGCAATGGTGATGTCAGAATGGTCGTCATGGCGACGATGATGTCAGTATGGTGGTCATGGCTTTGGTGATGTCATAATGGTCGTCATGGCGACGATGATGTCATAATGGTCGTCATGGCGACGATGATGTCAATATGGTTGTCATGGCTTTGGTGATGTCATAATGGTCGTCATGGCGACGGTGATGTCATAATGGTCGTCATGGTGACGATGATGTCATAATGGTCGTCATGGCGACGGTGATGTCATAATTGTCGTCATGGCGACGATGATGTCATACTGGTCGTCATGGCGACGGTGTTGTCATAATGGTCGTCATGGCGACGATGATATCATAATGGTCGTCATGGCGACGATGATGTCAGTATGGTGGTCATGGCTTTGGTGATGTCTTAATGGTCGTCATGGCGACGGTGATGTCATAATGGTCGTCATGGCTATGGTGATGTCAGAATGGTCGTCATGGCGACGATGATGTCAGTATGGTGGTCATGGCTTTGGTGATGTCATAATGGTCGTCATGGCGACGATGATGTCAATATGGTTGTAATGGCTTTGGTAATGTCATAATGGTCGTCACCGCGACGGTGATGTCATAATGGTCGTCACCGCGACGGTGATGTCATAATGGTCGTCATGGCGACGATGATGTCATACTGGTCGTCATGGCGACGGTGTTGCCATAATGGTCGTCATGGCGACGATGATGTCATATGGTCGTCATGGCGACGATGATGTCATAATGGTCGTCATGGCGACGATGACGTCATAATGGTCGTCACGGCGACGATGATGTCATAATGGTCGTCATGGCGACGATGACGTCATAATTGTCGTCATGGCGACGATGATGTCATAATGGTCGTCATGGCGACGATGATGTCATACTGGTCGTCATGGCGACGGTGTTGCCATAATGGTCGTCATGGCGACGATGATGTCATAATGGTCGTCATGGCGACGATGATGTCATAATGGTCGTCATGGCGACGATGACGTCATAATGGTCGTCATGGCGACGATGATGTCATAATGGTCGTCATGGCGACGATGATGTCATAATGGTCGTCATGGCGACGATGATGTCATAATGGTCGTCATGGCGAAGATGATGTCATAATGGTCGTCATGGCGACGATGATGTCATAATGGTCGTCATGGCGACGATGATGTCATACTGGTCGTCATGGCGACGGTGTTGGCATAATGGTCGTCATGGCGACGATGATGTCATAATGGTCGTCATGGCGACGATGATGTCATAATGGTCGTCATACCGACGATGATGTCATAATGGTCGTCATGGCGAAGATGATGTCATAATGGTCGTCATGGCGACGATGATGTCATAATGGTCGTCATGGCGACGATGACGTCATAATGGTCGTCATGGCGACGATGATGTCATAATGGTCGTCATGGCGACGATGATGTCATAATGGTCATCATAGCGACGATGACGTCATAATGGTCGTCATGGCGACGATGATGTCATAATGGTCATCATGGAGACGGTGATGTCATAATAGTCGTCATCGCGACGATGATGTCATAATGGTCGTCTTGCCGACGATGATGTCATAATGGTCGTCATGGCGACGGTGTTGCCATAATGGTCGTCATGGCGACGATGATGTCTTAATGGTCGTCATGGCGACGATGATGTCATAATGGTCGTCATGGCGACGATGATGTCAATATGGTTGTAATGGCTTTGGTGATGTCAGAATGGTCGTCATGGCGACGGTGATGTCAGTATGGTGGTCATGGCTTTGGTGATGTCATAATGGTCGTCATGGCGACAATGATGTCATAATGGTCGTCATGGCGACGATGATGTCAATATGGTTGTCATGGCTTTGGTGATGTCATAATGGTCGTCAAGGCGACGGTGATGTCATAATGGTCGTCATGGCGACGATGATGTCATAATGGTCGTCACGGCGACGGTGATGTCATAATTGTCATCATGGCGACGATGATGTCATACTGGTCGTCATGGCGACGGTGTTGCCATAATGGTCGTCATGGCGACGATGATGTCATAATGGTCGTCATGGCGACGATGATGTCATAATGGTCGTCATGGCAACGATGACGTCATAATGGTCGTCATGGCGACGATGATGTCATAATGGTAGTCATGGCGACGATGATGTCATACTGGTCGTCATGGCGACGGTGTTGCCATAATGGTCGTCATGGCGACGATGATGTCATAATGATCGTCATGGCGACGGTGATGTCATAATGGTCGTCATGGCGAAGATGATGTCATAATGGTCGTCATGGCGACGATGACGTCATAATGGTCGTCATGGCGACGATGACGTCATAATGGTCGTCATGGCGACGATGATGTCATAATGGTCGTCATGGCGACGGTGATGTCATAATAGTCGTCATGGCGACGGTGATGTCATAATGGTTGTCATGCCGACGATGATGTCATAATGGTCGTCATGGCGACGGTGTTGTCATAATGGTCGTCATGGCGACGGTGATGTCATAATGGTCGTCATGGCGACGATGATGTCAGTATGGTGGTCATGACTTTGGTGATGTCATAATGGTCGTTATGGCGACGATGATGTCATAATGGTCGTTTTGGCGACGATGATGTCATAATGGTCGTCACGGCGACGGTGATGTCATAATGGTCGCCACGGCGACGGTGTTGCCATAATGGTCGTCATGGCGACGGTGTTGCCATAATGGTCGTCATGGCGACGATGATGTCATAATGGTAGTCATGGCGACGATGATGTCATACTGGTCGTCATGGCGACGGTGTTGCCATAATGGTCGTCATGCCGACGATGATGTCATAATGGTCGTCATGGCGAAGATGATGTCATAATGGTCGCCATGGCGACGGTGATGTCATAATAGTCTTCATGGCGACGATGATGTCATAATGGTCGTCATGCCGACGATGATGTCATAATGGTCGTCATGGCGACGGTGTTACCATAATGGTCGTCATGGCGACGATGATATCATAATGGTCGTCATGGCGACGATGATGTCAGTATGGTGGTCATGGCTTTGGTGATGTCATAATGGTCGTCATGGCGACGGTGATGTCATAATGGTCGTCATGGCAATGGTGATGTCAGAATGGTTGTCTTGCCGACGATGATGTCATAATGGTCGTCTTGCCGACGATGATGTCATAATGGTCGTCTTGCCGACGGTGATGTCATAATGGTCGTCATGGCGACGGTGATGTCATAATGGTCGTCATGGCGACGATGATGTCATAATGGTCGTCATGGCGATGGTGTTGCCATAATGGTCGTCATGGCGACGATCATGTCATAATGGTCGTCATGGCGACGATGATGTCATAATGGTCGTCATGGCGACGATGATGTCAGTATGGTGGTCATGGCTTTGGTGATGTCATAATGGTCGTCATGGCAATGGTGATGTCAGAATGGTCGTCATGGCGACGATGATGTCAGTATGGTGGTCATGGCTTTGGTGATGTCATAATGGTCGTCATGGCGACGATGATGTCATGATGGTCGTCATGGCGACGATGATGTCATAATGGTCGTCATGGCGACGACGATGTCATACTGGTCGTCATGGCGACGACGATGTCATACTGGTCGTCATGGCGACGGTGTTGCCATAATGGTCGTCATGGCGACGATGATGTCATATGGTCGTCATGGCGACGATGATGTCATAATGGTCGTCATGGCGATGATGACGTCATAATGGTCGTCATGGCGACGATGATGTCATAATGGTCGTCATGGCGACGATGACGTCATAATGGTCGTCATGGCGACGATGATGTCATAATGGTCGTCATGGCGACGATGATGTCATACTGGTCGTCATGGCGACGGTATTGCCATTATGGTCGTCATGGCGACGATGATGTCATAATGGTCGTCATGCCGACAATGATGTCATAATGGTCGTCATGGCGACGGTGTTGCCATAATGGTCGTCATGTCGACGATGATGTCATAATGGTCGTCATGGCGACGATGATGTCATAATGGTCGTCATGGCGACGTTGATGTCATAATGGTCGTCATGGCAATGGTGATGTCAGAATGGTCGTCATGGCGACGATGATGTCAGTATGGTGGTCATGGCTTTGGTGATGTCATAATGGTCGTCATGGCGACGATGATGTCATAATGGTCGTCATGGCGACGATGATGTCAATATGGTTGTCATGGCTTTGGTGATGTCATAATGGTCGTCATGGCGACGGTGATGTCATAATGGTCGTCATGGCGACGATGATGTCATACTGGTCGTCATGGCGACGGTGTTGCCATAATGGTCGTCATGGCGACGGTGTTGTCATAATGGTCGTCATGGCGACGGTGATGTCATAATGGTCGTCATGGCGACGATGATGTCAGTATGGTGGTCATGACTTTGGTGATGTCATAATGGTCGTTATGGCGACGATGATGTCATAATGGTCGTTTTGGCGACGATGATGTCATAATGGTCGTCACGGCGACGGTGATGTCATAATGGTCGCCACGGCGACGGTGTTGCCATAATGGTCGTCATGGCGACGGTGTTGCCATAATGGTCGTCATGGCGACGATGATGTCATAATGGTAGTCATGGCGACGATGATGTCATACTGGTCGTCATGGCGACGGTGTTGCCATAATGGTAGTCATGGCGACGATGATGTCATACTGGTCGTCATGGCGACGGTGTTGCCATAATGGTCGTCATGGCGACGATGATGTCATAATGATCGTCATGGCGACGGTGATGTCATAATGGTCGTCATGCCGACGATGATGTCATAATGGTCGTCATGGCGAAGATGATGTCATAATGGTCGCCATGGCGACGGTGATGTCATAATAGTCTTCATGGCGACGATGATGTCATAATGGTCGTCATGCCGACGATGATGTCATAATGGTCGTCATGGCGACGGTGTTACCATAATGGTCGTCATGGCGACGATGATATCATAATGGTCGTCATGGCGACGATGATGTCAGTATGGTGGTCATGGCTTTGGTGATGTCATAATGGTCGTCATGGCGACGGTGATGTCATAATGGTCGTCATGGCAATGGTGATGTCAGAATGGTTGTCTTGCCGACGATGATGTCATAATGGTCGTCTTGCCGACGATGATGTCATAATGGTCGTCTTGCCGACGGTGATGTCATAATGGTCGTCATGGCGACGGTGATGTCATAATGGTCGTCATGGCGACGATGATGTCATAATGGTCGTCATGGCGATGGTGTTGCCATAATGGTCGTCATGGCGACGATCATGTCATAATGGTCGTCATGGCGACGATGATGTCATAATGGTCGTCATGGCGACGATGATGTCAGTATGGTGGTCATGGCTTTGGTGATGTCATAATGGTCGTCATGGCAATGGTGATGTCAGAATGGTCGTCATGGCGACGATGATGTCAGTATGGTGGTCATGGCTTTGGTGATGTCATAATGGTCGTCATGGCGACGATGATGTCATGATGGTCGTCATGGCGACGATCATGTCATAATGGTCGTCATGGCGACGACGATGTCATACTGGTCGTCATGGCGACGACGATGTCATACTGGTCGTCATGGCGACGGTGTTGCCATAATGGTCGTCATGGCGACGATGATGTCATATGGTCGTCATGGCGACGATGATGTCATAATGGTCGTCATGGCGATGATGACGTCATAATGGTCGTCATGGCGACGATGATGTCATAATGGTCGTCATGGCGACGATGACGTCATAATGGTCGTCATGGCGACGATGATGTCATAATGGTCGTCATGGCGACGATGATGTCATACTGGTCGTCATGGCGACGGTATTGCCATTATGGTCGTCATGGCGACGATGATGTCATAATGGTCGTCATGCCGACAATGATGTCATAATGGTCGTCATGGCGACGGTGTTGCCATAATGGTCGTCATGTCGACGATGATGTCATAATGGTCGTCACGGCGACGATGATGTCATAATGGTCGTCATGGCGACGTTGATGTCATAATGGTCGTCATGGCAATGGTGATGTCAGAATGGTCGTCATGGCGACGATGATGTCAGTATGGTGGTCATGGCTTTGGTGATGTCATAATGGTCGTCATGGCGACGATGATGTCATAATGGTCGTCATGGCGACGATGATGTCAATATGGTTGTCATGGCTTTGGTGATGTCATAATGGTCGTCATGGCGACGGTGATGTCATAATGGTCGTCATGGCGACGATGATGTCATACTGGTCGTCATGGCGACGGTGTTGCCATAATGGTCGTCATGGCGACGGTGTTGACATAATGGTCGTCATGGCGACGATGATATCATAATGGTCGTCATGGCGACGATGATGTCAGTATGGTGGTCATGGCTTTGGTGATGTCTTAATGGTCGTCATGGCGACGGTGATGTCATAATGGTCGTCATGGCTATGGTGATGTCAGAATGGTCGTCATGGCGACGATGATGTCAGTATGGTGGTCATGGCTTTGGTGATGTCATAATGGTCGTCATGGCGACGATGATGTCATAATGGTCGTCATGGCGACGATGATGTCAATATGGTTGTAATGGCTTTGGTAATGTCATAATGGTCGTCACCTCGACGGTGATGTCATAATGGTCGTCACCGCGACGGTGATGTCATAATGGTCGTCATGGCGACGACGATGTCATACTGGTCGTCATGTCGACGGTGTTGCCATAATGGTCGTCATGGCGACGATGATGTCATATGGTCGTCATGGCGACGATGATGTCATAATGGTCGTCATGGCGACGATGACGTCATAATGGTCGTCACGGCGACGATGATGTCATAATGGTCGTCATGGCGACGATGACGTCATAATTGTCGTCATGGCGACGATGATGTCATAATGGTCGTCATGGCGACGATGATGTCATACTGGTCGTCATGGCGACGGTGTTGCCATAATGGTCGTCATGGCGACGATGATGTCATAATGGTCGTCATGGCGACGATGATGTCATAATGGTCGCCATGCCGACGATGATGTCATAATGGTCGTCATGGCGAAGATGATGTCATAATGGTCGTCATGGCGACGATGATGTCATAATGGTCGTCATGGCGACGATGACGTCATAATGGTCGTCATGGCGACGATGATGTCATAATGGTCGTCATGGCGACGATGATGTCATAATGGTCATCATGGCGACGATGACGTCATAATGGTCGTCATGGCGACGATGATGTCATAATGGTCATCATGGCGACGGTGATGTCATAATAGTCGTCATGGCGACGATGATGTCATAATGGTCGTCATGGCGACGATGATGTCATACTGGTCGTCATGGCGACGGTGTTGCCATAATGGTCGTCATGGCGACGATGATGTCATAATGGTCGTCATGGCGACGATGATGTCATAATGGTCGTCATACCGACGATGATGTCATAATGGTCGTCATGGCGAAGATGATGTCATAATGGTCGTCATGGCGACGATGATGTCATAATGGTCGTCTTGCCGACGATGATGTCATAATGGTCGTCATGGCGACGGTGTTGCCATAATGGTCGTCATGGCGACGATCATGTCATAATGGTCGTCATGGCGACGATGATGTCATAATGGTCGTCATGGCGACGATGATGTCAGTATGGTGGTCATGGCTTTGGTGATGTCATAATGGTCGTCATGGCAATGGTGATGTCAGAATGGTCGTCATGGCGACGATGATGTCAGTATGGTGGTCATGGCTTTGGTGATGTCATAATGGTCGTCATGGCGACGATGATGTCATAATGGTCGTCATGGCGACGATGATGTCATAATGGTCGTCATGGCGACGATGATGTCATACTGGTCGTCATGGCGACGGTATTGCCATAATGGTCATCATGGCGACGATGATGTCATAATGGTCGTCATGCCGACGATGATGTCATAATGGTCGTCATGGCGACGATGATGTCAGTATGGTGGTCATGGCTTTGGTGATGTCATAATGGTCGTCATGGCGACGGTGATGTCATAATGGTCGTCATGGCAATGGTGATGTCAGAATGGTCTTCATGGCGACGGTGATGTCAGTATGGTGGTCATGGCTTTGGTGATGTCATAATGGTCGTCATGGCGACGATGATGTCAGTATGGTGGTCATGGCTTTGGTGATGTCATAATGGTCGTCATGGCGACGATGATGTCATAATGGTCGTCATGGCGACGATGATGTCATAATGGTCGTCATGGCGACGATGATGTCATAATGGTCGTCATGGCGACGATGATGTCATAATGGTCGTCATGGCGACGGTGATGTCATAATGGTCGTCATGCCGACGATGATGTCATAATGGTCGTCATGGCGAAGATGATGTCATAATGGTCGTCATTGCGACGGTGTTGCCATAATGGTCGTCATGGCGACGATGATATCATAATGGTCGTCATGGCGACGATGATGTCAGTATGGTGGTCATGGCTTTGGTGATGTCATAATGGTCGTCATGGCGACGGTGATGTCATAATGGTCGTCATGGCAATGGTGATGTCAGAATGGTCGTCATGGCGACGATGATGTCAGTATGGTGGTCATGGCTTTGGTGATGTCACAATGGTCGTCATTGCGATGATGATGTCATAATGGTTGTCATGGCGATGATGATGTCATAATGGTCGTCATGGCGACGATGATATCAATATGGTTGTAATGGCTTTGGTGATGTCATAATGGTCGTCATGGCGACGGTGATGTCATAATGGTCGTCATGGCGACGATGATGTCAATATGGTTGTCATGGCTTTGGTGATGTCATAATGGTCGTCATGGCGACGGTCATGTCATAATGGTCGTCATGGCGACGATGATGTCATAATGGTCGTCACGGCGACGGTGATGTCATAATTGTCGTCATGGCGACGATGATGTCATACTGGTCGTCATGGCGACGGTGTTGCCATAATGATCGTCATGGCGACGGTGATGTCATAATGGTTGTCATGCCGACGATGATGTCATAATGGTCGTCACGGCGAAGATGATGTCATAATGGTCGTCATGGCGACGATGACGTCATAATGGTCGTCATGGCGACGATGACGTCATAATGGTCGTCATGGCGACGATGATGTCATAATGGTCGTCATGGCGACGGTGATGTCATAATAGTCGTCATGGCGACGATGATGTCATAATGGTCGTCATGCCGACGATGATGTCATAATGGTCGTCATGGCGACGGTGTTGCCATAATGGTCGTCATGGCGACGATGATATCATAATGGTCGTCATGGCGACGAAGATGTCAGTATGGTGATCATGGCTTTCTTGATGTCATAATGGTTGTCATGGCGACGGTGATGTCATAATGGTCGTCATGGCAATGGTGATGTCAGAATGGTCGTCATGGCGACGATGATGTCAGTATGGTGGTCATGGCTTTGGTGATGTCATAATGGTCGTCATGGCGATGATGATGTCATAATGGTCGTCCTGGCGACGATGATGTCAATATGGTTGTAATGGCTTTGGTGATGTCATAATGGTCGTCATGGCGACGGTGATGTCATAATGGTCGTCATGGCGACGATGATGTCATAATGGTCGTCACGGCGACGATGATGCCATAATGGTCGTCATGGCGACGACGATGTCATACTGGTCGTCATGGCGACGGTGTTGCCATAATGGTCGTCATGGCGACGATGATGTCATTATGGTCGTCATGGCGACGATGACGTCATAATGGTCGTCATGGCGACGATGACGTCATAATGGTCGTCATGGCGACGATGATGTCATAATGGTCGTCATGGCGACGATGACGTCATAATGGTCGTCATGGCGACGATGATGTCATAATGGTCGTCATGGCGACGATGATGTCATACTGGTCGTCATGGCGACGTTGATGTCATAATGGTCGTCATGGCAATGGTGATGTCAGAATGGTCGTCATGGCGACGATGATGTCAGTATGGTGGTCATGGCTTTGGTGATGTCATAATGGTCGTCATGGCGACGATGATGTCATAATGGTCGTCATGGCGACGATGATGTCAATATGGTTGTCATGGCTTTGGTGATGTCATAATGGTCGTCATGGCGACGGTGATGTCATAATGGTCGTCATGGCGACGATGATGTCATAATGGTCGTCATGGCGACGGTGATGTCATAATTGTCGTCATGGCGACGATGATGTCATACTGGTCGTCATGGCGACGGTGTTGTCATAATGGTCGTCATGGCGACGATGATATCATAATGGTCGTCATGGCGACGATGATGTCAGTATGGTGGTCATGGCTTTGGTGATGTCTTAATGGTCGTCATGGCGACGGTGATGTCATAATGGTCGTCATGGCTATGGTGATGTCAGAATGGTCGTCATGGCGACGATGATGTCAGTATGGTGGTCATGGCTTTGGTGATGTCATAATGGTCGTCATGGCGACGATGATGTCAATATGGTTGTAATGGCTTTGGTAATGTCATAATGGTCGTCACCGCGACGGTGATGTCATAATGGTCGTCACCGCGACGGTGATGTCATAATGGTCGTCATGGCGACGATGATGTCATACTGGTCGTCATGGCGACGGTGTTGCCATAATGGTCGTCATGGCGACGATGATGTCATATGGTCGTCATGGCGACGATGATGTCATAATGGTCGTCATGGCGACGATGACGTCATAATGGTCGTCACGGCGACGATGATGTCATAATGGTCGTCATGGCGACGATGACGTCATAATTGTCGTCATGGCGACGATGATGTCATAATGGTCGTCATGGCGACGATGATGTCATACTGGTCGTCATGGCGACGGTGTTGCCATAATGGTCGTCATGGCGACGATGATGTCATAATGGTCGTCATGGCGACGATGATGTCATAATGGTCGTCATGGCGACGATGACGTCATAATGGTCGTCATGGCGACGATGATGTCATAATGGTCGTCATGGCGACGATGATGTCATAATGGTCGTCATGGCGACGATGATGTCATAATGGTCGTCATGGCGAAGATGATGTCATAATGGTCGTCATGGCGACGATGATGTCATAATGGTCGTCATGGCGACGATGATGTCATACTGGTCGTCATGGCGACGGTGTTGGCATAATGGTCGTCATGGCGACGATGATGTCATAATGGTCGTCATGGCGACGATGATGTCATAATGGTCGTCATACCGACGATGATGTCATAATGGTCGTCATGGCGAAGATGATGTCATAATGGTCGTCATGGCGACGATGATGTCATAATGGTCGTCATGGCGACGATGACGTCATAATGGTCGTCATGGCGACGATGATGTCATAATGGTCGTCATGGCGACGATGATGTCATAATGGTCATCATAGCGACGATGACGTCATAATGGTCGTCATGGCGACGATGATGTCATAATGGTCATCATGGAGACGGTGATGTCATAATAGTCGTCATCGCGACGATGATGTCATAATGGTCGTCTTGCCGACGATGATGTCATAATGGTCGTCATGGCGACGGTGTTGCCATAATGGTCGTCATGGCGACGATGATGTCTTAATGGTCGTCATGGCGACGATGATGTCATAATGGTCGTCATGGCGACGATGATGTCAATATGGTTGTAATGGCTTTGGTGATGTCATAATGGTCGTCATGGCGACGGTGATGTCATAATGGTTGTCATGGCGACGATGATGTCATGATGGTCTTCACGGTGACGATGATGTCATAATGGTCATCACCGCGACGGTGATGTCATAATGGTCGTCATGGCGACGATGATGTCATACTGGTCGTCATGGCGACGGTGTTGCCATAATGGTCGTCATGGCGACGATGATGTCATAATGGTCGTCATGGCGACAATGACGTCATAATGGTCGTCACGGCGGCGATGATGTCATAATGGTCGTCATGGCGACGATGACGTCATAATGGTCGTCATGGCGACGATGATGTCATGATGGTCGTCATGGCGACGATGATGTCATACTGGTCGTCATGGCGACGGTGTTGCCATAATGGTCGTCATGGCGACGATGATGTCATAATGGTCGTCATGGCGACGATGATGTCATAATGGTCGTCATACCGACGATGATGTCATAATGGTCGTCATGGCGAAGATAATGTCATAATGGTCGTCATGGCGACGATGATGTCATAATGTTCGTCTTGCCGACGATGATGTCATAATGGTCGTCATGGCGACAGTGATGTCATAATAGTCGTCATGGCGACGATGATGTGATAATGGTCGTCTTGCCGACGATGATGTCATAATGGTCGTCATGGCGACGGTGTTGCCATAATGGTCGTCATGGCGACGATCATGTCATAATGGTCGTCATGGCGACGATGATGTCATAATGGTCGTCATGGCGACGATGATGTCAGTATGGTGGTCATGGCTTTGGTGATGTCATAATGGTCGTCATGGCAATGGTGATGTCAGAATGGTCGTCATCGCGACGATGATGTCAGTATGGTGGTCATGGCTTTGGTGATGTCATAATGGTCGTCATGGCGACGATGATGTCATAATGGTCGTCATGGCGACGATGATGTCATAATGGTCGTCATGGCGACGATGATGTCATACTGGTCGTCATGGCGACGGTATTGCCATAATGGTCATCATGGCGACGATGATGTCATAATGGTCGTCATGCCGACGATGATGTCATAATGGTCGTCATGGCGACGATGATGTCAATATGGTGGTCATGGCTTTGGTGATGTCATAATGGTCGTCATGGCGACGGTGATGTCATAATGGTCGTCATGGCAATGGTGATGTCAGAATGGTCTTCATGGCGACGGTGATGTCAGTATGGTGGTCATGGCTTTGGTGATGTCATAATGGTCGTCATGGCGACGATGATGTCATAATGGTCGTCATGGCGACGATGATGTCATAATGGTCGTCATGGCGACGATGATGTCATCATGGTCGTCATGGCGACGGTGATGTCATAATGGTCGTCATGCCGACGATGATGTCATAATGGTCGTCATGGCGAAGATGATGTCATAATGGTCGTCATGGCGACGGTGTTGCCATAATGGTCGTCATGGCGACGATGATATCATAATGGTCGTCATGGCGACGATGATGTCAGTATGGTGGTCATGGCTTTGGTGATGTCATAATGGTCGTCATGGCGACGGTGATGTCATAATGGTCGTCATGGCAATGGTGATGTCAGAATGGTCGTCATGGCGACGATGATGTCAGTATGGTGGTCATGGCTTTGGTGATGTCATAATGGTCGTCATTGCGATGATGATGTCATAATGGTCGTCATGGCGATGATGATGTCATAATGGTCGTCATGGCGACGATGATATCAATATGGTTGTAATGGCTTTGGTGATGTCATAATGGTCGTCATGGCGACGGTGATGTCATAATGGTCGTCATGGCGACGATGATGTCAATATGGTTGTCATGGCTTTGGTGATGTCATAATGGTCGTCATGGCGACGGTCATGTCATAATGGTCGTCATGGCGACGATGATGTCATAATGGTCGTCACGGCGACGGTGATGTCATAATTGTCGTCATGGCGACGATGATGTCATACTGGTCGTCATGGCGACGGTGTTGCCATAATGGTGGTCATGGCGACGATGATGTCATAATGATCGTCATGGCGACGGTGATGTTATAATGGTTGTCATGCCGACGATGATGTCATAATGGTCGTCACGGCGAAGATGATGTCATAATGGTCGTCATGGCGACGATGACGTCATAATGGTCGTCATGGCGACGATGACGTCATAATGGTCGTCATGGCGACGATGATGTCATAATGGTCGTCATGGCGACGGTGATGTCATAATAGTCGTCATGGCGACGATGATGTCATAATGGTCGTCATGCCGACGATGATGTCATAATGGTCGTCATGGCGACGGTGTTGCCATAATGGTCGTCATGGCGACGATGATATCATAATGGTCGTCATGGCGACGAAGATGTCAGTATGGTGATCATGGCTTTCTTGAAGTCATAATGGTCGTCATGGCGACGGTGATGTCATAATGGTCGTCATGGCAATGGTGATGTCAGAATGGTCGTCATGGCGACGATGATGTCAGTATGGTGGTCATGGCTTTGGTGATGTCATAATGGTCGTCATGGCGATGATGATGTCATAATGGTCGTCATGGCGACGATGATGTCAATATGGTTGTAATGGCTTTGGTGATGTCATAATGGTCGTCATGGCGACGGTGATGTCATAATGGTCGTCATGGCGACGATGATGTCATAATGGTCGTCACGGCGACGATGATGCCATAATGGTCGTCATGGCGACGACGATGTCATACTGGTCGTCATGGCGACGGTGTTGCCATAATGGTCGTCATGGCGACGATGATGTCATATGGTCGTCATGGCGACGATGATGTCATAATGGTCGTCATGGCGACGATGACGTCATAATGGTCGTCATGGCGACGATGATGTCATAATGGTCGTCATGGCGACGATGACGTCATAATGGTCATCATGGCGACGATGATGTCATAATGGTCGTCATGGCGACGATGATGTCATACTGGTCGTCATGGCGACGGTGTTGCCATAATGGTCGTCATGTCGACGATGATGTCATAATGGTCGTCATGGCGACGATGATGTCATAATGGTCGTCATGGCGACGTTGATGTCATAATGGTCGTCATGGCAATGGTGATGTCAGAATGGTCGTCATGGTGACGATGATGTCAGTAAGGTGGTCATGGCTTTGGTGATGTCATAATGGTCGTCATGGCGACGATGATGTCATAATGGTCGTCATGGCGACGATGATGTCAATATGGTTGTCATGGCTTTGGTGATGTCATAATGGTCGTCATGGCGATGGTGATGTCATAATGGTCGTCATGGCGACGATGATGTCATAATGGTCGTCATGGCGACGGTGATGTCATAATTGTCGTCATGGCGACGATGATGTCATACTGGTCGTCATGGCGACGGTGTTGCCATAATGGTCGTCATGGCGACGGTGTTGTCATAATGGTCGTCATGGCGACGATGATGTCATAATGGTCGTCATGGCGACGGTGTTGCCATAATGGTCGTCATGGCGACGATGATGTCAGTATGGTGGTCATGGCTTTGGTGATGTCATAATGGTCGTCATGGCGACGATGATGTCATAATGGTCGTCATGGCGACGATGATGTCAATATGGTTGTAATGGCTTTGGTAATGTCATAATGGTCGTCACCGCGACGGTGATGTCATAATGGTCGTCACCGCGACGGTGATGTCATAATGGTCGTCATGGCGACGATGATGTCATAATGGTCGTCATGGCGACGATGATGTCATAATGGTCGTCATGGCGAAGATGATGTCATAATGGTCGTCATGGCGACGATGATGTCATAATGGTCGTCATGGCGACGATGATGTCATACTGGTCGTCATGGCGACGGTGTTGCCATAATGGTCGTCATGGCGACGATGATGTCATAATGGTCGTCATGGCGACGATGATGTCATAATGGTCGTCATACCGACGATGATGTCATAATGGTCGTCATGGCGAAGATGATGTCATAATGGTCGTCATGGCGACGATGATGTCATAATGGTCGTCATGGCGACGATGACGTCATAATGGTCGTCATGGCGACGATGATGTCATAATGGTCGTCATGGCGACGATGATGTCATAATGGTCATCATAGCGACGATGACGTCATAATGGTCGTCATGGCGACGATGATGTCATAATGGTCATCATGGAGACGGTGATGTCATAATAGTCGTCATCGCGACGATGATGTCATAATGGTCGTCTTGCCGACGATGATGTCATAATGGTCGTCATGGCGACGGTGTTGCCATAATGGTCGTCATGGCGACGATGATGTCTTAATGGTCGTCATGGCGACGATGATGTCATAATGGTCGTCATGGCGACGATGATGTCAATATGGTTGTAATGGCTTTGGTGATGTCATAATGGTCGTCATGGCGACGGTGATGTCATAATGGTTGTCATGGCGACGATGATGTCATGATGGTCTTCACGGTGACGATGATGTCATAATGGTCGTCACCGCGACGGTGATGTCATAATGGTCGTCATGGCGACGATGATGTCATACTGGTCGTCATGGCGACGGTGTTGCCATAATGGTCGTCATGGCGACGATGATGTCATAATGGTCGTCATGGCGACGATGACGTCATAATGGTCGTCACGGCGGCGATGATGTCATAATGGTCGTCATGGCGACGATGACGTCATAATGGTCGTCATGGCGACGATGATGTCATGATGGTCGTCATGGCGACGATGATGTCATACTGGTCGTCATGGCGACGGTGTTGCCATAATGGTCGTCATGGCGACGATGATGTCATAATGGTCGTCATGGCGACGATGATGTCATAATGGTCGTCATACCGACGATGATGTCATAATGGTCGTCATGGCGAAGATAATGTCATAATGGTCGTCATGGCGACGATGATGTCATAATGTTCGTCTTGCCGACGATGATGTCATAATGGTCGTCATGGCGACAGTGATGTCATAATAGTCGTCATGGCGACGATGATGTGATAATGGTCGTCTTGCCGACGATGATGTCATAATGGTCGTCATGGCGACGGTGTTGCCATAATGGTCGTCATGGCGACGATCATGTCATAATGGTCGTCATGGCGACGATGATGTCATAATGGTCGTCATGGCGACGATGATGTCAGTATGGTGGTCATGGCTTTGGTGATGTCATAATGGTCGTCATGGCAATGGTGATGTCAGAATGGTCGTCATGGCGACGATGATGTCAGTATGGTGGTCATGGCTTTGGTGATGTCATAATGGTCGTCATGGCGACGATGATGTCATAATGGTCGTCATGGCGACGATGATGTCATAATGGTCGTCATGGCGACGATGATGTCATACTGGTCGTCATGGCGACGGTATTGCCATAATGGTCATCATGGCGACGATGATGTCATAATGGTCGTCATGCCGACGATGATGTCATAATGGTCGTCATGGCGACGATGATGTCAATATGGTGGTCATGGCTTTGGTGATGTCATAATGGTCGTCATGGCGACGGTGATGTCATAATGGTCGTCATGGCAATGGTGATGTCAGAATGGTCTTCATGGCGACGGTGATGTCAGTATGGTGGTCATGGCTTTGGTGATGTCATAATGGTCGTCATGGCGACGATGATGTCATAATGGTCGTCATGGCGACGATGATGTCATAATGGTCGTCATGGCGACGATGATGTCATCATGGTCGTCATGGCGACGGTGATGTCATAATGGTCGTCATGCCGACGATGATGTCATAATGGTCGTCATGGCGAAGATGATGTCATAATGGTCGTCATGGCGACGGTGTTGCCATAATGGTCGTCATGGCGACGATGATATCATAATGGTCGTCATGGCGACGATGATGTCAGTATGGTGGTCATGGCTTTGGTGATGTCATAATGGTCGTCATGGCGACGGTGATGTCATAATGGTCGTCATGGCAATGGTGATGTCAGAATGGTCGTCATGGCGACGATGATGTCAGTATGGTGGTCATGGCTTTGGTGATGTCATAATGGTCGTCATTGCGATGATGATGTCATAATGGTCGTCATGGCGATGATGATGTCATAATGGTCGTCATGGCGACGATGATGTCATAATGGTCGTCATGGCGACGATGATGTCAATATGGTTGTCATGGCTTTGGTGATGTCATAATGGTCGTCATGGCGACGGTCATGTCATAATGGTCGTCATGGCGACGATGATGTCATAATGGTCGTCACGGCGACGGTGATGTCATAATTGTCGTCATGGCGACGATGATGTCATAATGGTCGTCACGGCGACGGTGATGTCATAATTGTCGTCATGGCGACGATGATGTCATACTGGTCGTCATGGCGACGGTGTTGCCATAATGGTGGTCATGGCGACGATGATGTCATAATGATCGTCATGGCGACGGTGATGTTATAATGGTTGTCATGCCGACGATGATGTCATAATGGTCGTCACGGCGAAGATGATGTCATAATGGTCGTCATGGCGACGATGACGTCATAATGGTCGTCATGGCGACGATGACGTCATAATGGTCGTCATGGCGACGATGATGTCATAATGGTCGTCATGGCGACGGTGATGTCATAATAGTCGTCATGGCGACGATGATGTCATAATGGTCGTCATGCCGACGATGATGTCATAATGGTCGTCATGGCGACGGTGTTGCCATAATGGTCGTCATGGCGACGATGATATCATAATGGTCGTCATGGCGACGAAGATGTCAGTATGGTGATCATGGCTTTCTTGAAGTCATAATGGTCGTCATGGCGACGGTGATGTCATAATGGTCGTCATGGCAATGGTGATGTCAGAATGGTCGTCATGGCGACGATGATGTCAGTATGGTGGTCATGGCTTTGGTGATGTCATAATGGTCGTCATGGCGATGATGATGTCATAATGGTCGTCATGGCGACGATGATGTCAATATGGTTGTAATGGCTTTGGTGATGTCATAATGGTCGTCATGGCGACGGTGATGTCATAATGGTCGTCATGGCGACGATGATGTCATAATGGTCGTCACGGCGACGATGATGCCATAATGGTCGTCATGGCGACGACGATGTCATACTGGTCGTCATGGCGACGGTGTTGCCATAATGGTCGTCATGGCGACGATGATGTCATATGGTCGTCATGGCGACGATGATGTCATAATGGTCGTCATGGCGACGATGACGTCATAATGGTCGTCATGGCGACGATGATGTCATAATGGTCGTCATGGCGACGATGACGTCATAATGGTCATCATGGCGACGATGATGTCATAATGGTCGTCATGGCGACGATGATGTCATACTGGTCGTCATGGCGACGGTGTTGCCATAATGGTCGTCATGTCGACGATGATGTCATAATGGTCGTCATGGCGACGATGATGTCATAATGGTCGTCATGGCGACGTTGATGTCATAATGGTCGTCATGGCAATGGTGATGTCAGAATGGTCGTCATAGTGACGATGATGTCAGTAAGGTGGTCATGGCTTTGGTGATGTCATAATGGTCGTCATGTCGACGATGATGTCATAATGGTCGTCATGGCGACGATGATGTCAATATGGTTGTCATGGCTTTGGTGATGTCATAATGGTCGTCATGGCGATGGTGATGTCATAATGGTCGTCATGGCGACGATGATGTCATAATGGTCGTCATGGCGACGGTGATGTCATAATTGTCGTCATGGCGACGATGATGTCATACTGGTCGTCATGGCGACGGTGTTGCCATAATGGTCGTCATGGCGACGGTGTTGTCATAATGGTCGTCATGGCGACGATGATGTCATAATGGTCGTCATGGCGACGGTGTTGCCATAATGGTCGTCATGGCGACGATGATGTCAGTATGGTGGTCATGGCTTTGGTGATGTCATAATGGTCGTCATGGCGACGATGATGGCATAATGGTCGTCATGGCGACGATGATGTCAATATGGTTGTAATGGCTTTGGTAATGTCATAATGGTCGTCACCGCGACGGTGATGTCATAATGGTCGTCACCGCGACGGTGATGTCATAATGGTCGTCATGGCGACGATGATGTCATACTGGTCGTCATGGCGACGGTGTTGCCATAATGGTCGTCATGGCGACGATGATGTCATATGGTCGTCATGGCGACGATGATGTCATAATGGTCGTCATGGCGACGATGACGTCATAATGGTCGTCACGGCGACGATGATGTCATAATGGTCGTCATGGCGATGATGACGTCATAATTGTCGTCATGGCGACGATGATGTCATAATGGTCGTCATGGCGACGATGATGTCATACTGGTCGTCATGGCGACGGTGTTGCCATAATGGTCGTCATGGCGACGATGATGTCATAATGGTCGTCATGGCGACGATGATGTCATAATGGTCGTCATACCGACGATGATGTCATAATGGTCGTCATGGCGAAGATGATGTCATAATGGTCGTCATGGCGACGATGATGTCATAATGGTCGTCATGGCGACGATGACGTCATAATGGTCGTCATGGCGACGATGATGTCATAATGGTCGTCATGGCGACGATGATGTCATAATGGTCATCATGGCGACGATGACGTCATAATGGTCGTCATGGCGACGATGATGTCATAATGGTCATCATGGAGACGGTGATGTCATAATAGTCGTCATCGCCACGATGATGTCATAATGGTCGTCTTGCCGACGATGATGTCATAATGGTCGTCATGGCGACGGTGTTGCCATAATGGTCGTCATGGCGACGATGATGTCTTAATGGTCGTCATGGCGACGATGATGTCATAATGGTCGTCATGGCGACGATGATGTCAATATGGTTGTAATGGCTTTGGTGATGTCATAATGGTCGTCATGGCGACGGTGATGTCATAATGGTCGTCATGGCGACGACGATGTCATACTGGTCGTCATGGCGACGGTGTTGCCATAATGGTCGTCATGGCGACGATGATGTCATATGGTCGTCATGGCGACGGTATTGCCATAATGGTCGTCATGGCGACGATGATGTCATAATGGTCGTCATGCCGACAATGATGTCATAATGGTCGTCATGGCGACGGTGTTGCCATAATGGTCGTCATGTCGACGATGATGTCATAATGGTCGTCATGGCGACGATGATGTCATAATGGTCGTCATGGCGACGTTGATGTCATAATGGTCGTCATGGCAATGGTGATGTCAGAATGGTCGTCATGGCGACGATGATGTCAGTATGGTGGTCATGGCTTTGGTGATGTCATAATGGTCGTCATGGCGACGATGATGTCATAATGGTCGTCATGGCGACGATGATGTCAATATGGTTGTCATGGCTTTGGTGATGTCATAATGGTCGTCATGGCGACGGTGATGTCATAATGGTAGTCATGGCGACGATGATGTCATAATGGTCGTCATGGCGACGGTGATGTCATAATTGTCGTCATGGCGACGATGATGTCATACTGGTCGTCATGGCGACGGTGTTGTCATAATGGTCGTCATGGCGACGATGATATCATAATGGTCGTCATGGCGACGATGATGTCAGTATGGTGGTCATGGCTTTGGTGATGTCTTAATGGTCGTCATGGCGACGGTGATGTCATAATGGTCGTCATGGCTATGGTGATGTCAGAATGGTCGTCATGGCGACGATGATGTCAGTATGGTGGTCATGGCTTTGGTGATGTCATAATGGTCGTCATGGCGACGATGATGTCAATATGGTTGTAATGGCTTTGGTAATGTCATAATGGTCGTCACCGCGACGGTGATGTCATAATGGTCGTCACCGCGACGGTGATGTCATAATGGTCGTCATGGCGACGATGATGTCATACTGGTCGTCATGGCGACGGTGTTGCCATAATGGTCGTCATGGCGACGATGATGTCATATGGTCGTCATGGCGACGATGATGTCATAATGGTCGTCATGGCGACGATGACGTCATAATGGTCGTCACGGCGACGATGATGTCATAATGGTCGTCATGGCGACGATGACGTCATAATTGTCGTCACGGCGACGATGATGTCATAATGGTCGTCATGGCGACGATGACGTCATAATTGTCGTCATGGCGACGATGATGTCATAATGGTCGTCATGGCGACGATGATGTCATACTGGTCGTCATGGCGACGGTGTTGCCATAATGGTCGTCATGGCGACGATGATGTCATAATGGTCGTCATGGCGACGATGATGTCATAATGGTCGTCATGGCGACGATGACGTCATAATGGTCGTCATGGCGACGATGATGTCATAATGGTCGTCATGGCGACGATGATGTCATAATGGTCGTCATGGCGACGATGATGTCATAATGGTCGTCATGGCGAAGATGATGTCATAATGGTCGTCATGGCGACGATGATGTCATAATGGTCGTCATGGCGACGATGATGTCATACTGGTCGTCATGGCGACGGTGTTGCCATAATGGTCGTCATGGCGACGATGATGTCATAATGGTCGTCATGGCGACGATGATGTCATAATGGTCGTCATACCGACGATGATGTCATAATGGTCGTCATGGCGAAGATGATGTCATAATGGTCGTCATGGCGACGATGATGTCATAATGGTCGTCATGGCGACGATGACGTCATAATGGTCGTCATGGCGACGATGATGTCATAATGGTCGTCATGGCGACGATGATGTCATAATGGTCATCATAGCGACGATGACGTCATAATGGTCGTCATGGCGACAATGATGTCATAATGGTCATCATGGAGACGGTGATGTCATAATAGTCGTCATCGCGACGATGATGTCATAATGGTCGTCTTGCCGACGATGATGTCATAATGGTCGTCATGGCGACGGTGTTGCCATAATGGTCGTCATGGCGACGATGATGTCTTAATGGTCGTCATGGCGACGATGATGTCATAATGGTCGTCATGGCGACGATGATGTCAATATGGTTGTAATGGCTTTGGTGATGTCATAATGGTCGTCATGGCGACGGTGATGTCATAATGGTCGTCATGGCGACGATGATGTCATGATGGTCTTCACGGTGACGATGATGTCATAATGGTCGTCACCGCGACGGTGATGTCATAATGGTCGTCATGGCGACGATGATGTCATACTGGTCGTCATGGCGACGGTGTTGCCATAATGGTCGTCATGGCGACGATGATGTCATAATGGTCGTCATGGCGACGATGACGTCATAATGGTCGTCACGGCGGCGATGATGTCATAATGGTCGTCATGGCGATGATGACGTCATAATGGTCGTCATGGCGACGATGATGTCATGATGGTCGTCATGGCGACGATGATGTCATACTGGTCGTCATGGCGACGGTGTTGCCATAATGGTCGTCATGGCGACGATGATGTCATAATGGTCGTCATGGCGACGATGATGTCATAATGGTCGTCATACCGACGATGATGTCATAATGGTCGTCATGGCGAAGATAATGTCATAATGGTCGTCATGGCGACGATGATGTCATAATGTTCGTCTTGCCGACGATGATGTCATAATGGTCGTCATGGCGACAGTGATGTCATAATAGTCGTCATGGCGACGATGATGTGATAATGGTCGTCTTGCCGACGATGATGTCATAATGGTCGTCATGGCGACGGTGTTGCCATAATGGTCGTCATGGCGACGATCATGTCATAATGGTCGTCATGGCGACGATGATGTCATAATGGTCGTCATGGCGACGATGATGTCAGTATGGTGGTCATGGCTTTGGTGATGTCATAATGGTCGTCATGGCAATGGTGATGTCAGAATGGTCGTCATGGCGACGATGATGTCAGTATGGTGGTCATGGCTTTGGTGATGTCATAATGGTCGTCATGGCGACGATGATGTCATAATGGTCGTCATGGCGACGATGATGTCATAATGGTCGTCATGGCGACGATGATGTCATACTGGTCGTCATGGCGACGGTATTGCCATAATGGTCATCATGGCGACGATGATGTCATAATGGTCGTCATGCCGACGATGATGTCATAATGGTCGTCATGGCGACGATGATGTCAATATGGTGGTCATGGCTTTGGTGATGTCATAATGGTCGTCATGGCGACGGTGATGTCATAATGGTCGTCATGGCAATGGTGATGTCAGAATGGTCTTCATGGCGACGGTGATGTCAGTATGGTGGTCATGGCTTTGGTGATGTCATAATGGTCGTCATGGCGACGATGATGTCATAATGGTCGTCATGGCGACGATGATGTCATAATGGTCGTCATGGCGACGATGATGTCATAATGGTCGTCATGGCGACGGTGATGTCATAATGGTCGTCATGCCGACGATGATGTCATAATGGTCGTCATGGCGAAGATGATGTCATAATGGTCGTCATGGCGACGGTGTTGCCATAATGGTCGTCATGGCGACGATGATATCATAATGGTCGTCATGGCGACGATGATGTCAGTATGGTGGTCATGGCTTTGGTGATGTCATAATGGTCGTCATGGCGACGGTGATGTCATAATGGTCGTCATGGCAATGGTGATGTCAGAATGGTCGTCATGGCGACGATGATGTCAGTATGGTGGTCATGGCTTTGGTGATGTCATAATGGTCGTCATTGCGATGATGATGTCATAATGGACGTCATGGCGATGATGATGTCATAATGGTCGTCATGGCGACGATGATATCAATATGGTTGTAATGGCTTTGGTGATGTCCTAATGGTCGTCATGGCGACGGTGATGTCATAATGGTCGTCATGGCGACGATGATGTCAATATGGTTGTCATGGCTTTGGTGATGTCATAATGGTCGTCATGGCGACGGTCATGTCATAATGGTCGTCATGGCGACGATGATGTCATAATGGTCGTCACGGCGACGGTGATGTCATAATTGTCGTCATGGCGACGATGATGTCATACTGGTCGTCATGGCGACGGTGTTGCCATAATGGTGGTCATGGCGACGATGATGTCATAATGATCGTCATGGCGACGGTGATGTTATAATGGTTGTCATGCCGACGATGATGTCATAATGGTCGTCACGGCGAAGATGATGTCATAATGGTCGTCATGGCGACGATGACGTCATAATGGTCGTCATGGCGACGATGACGTCATAATGGTCGTCATGGCGACGATGATGTCATAATGGTCGTCATGGCGACGGTGATGTCATAATAGTCGTCATGGCGACGATGATGTCATAATGGTCGTCATGCCGACGATGATGTCATAATGGTCGTCATGGCGACGGTGTTGCCATAATGGTCGTCATGGCGACGATGATATCATAATGGTCGTCATGGCGACGAAGATGTCAGTATGGTGATCATGGCTTTCTTGAAGTCATAATGGTCGTCATGGCGACGGTGATGTCATAATGGTCGTCATGGCAATGGTGATGTCAGAATGGTCGTCATGGCGACGATGATGTCAGTATGGTGGTCATGGCTTTGGTGATGTCATAATGGTCGTCATGGCGATGATGATGTCATAATGGTCGTCATGGCGACGATGATGTCAATATGGTTGTAATGGCTTTGGTGATGTCATAATGGTCGTCATGGCGACGGTGATGTCATAATGGTCGTCATGGCGACGATGATGTCATAATGGTCGTCACGGCGACGATGATGCCATAATGGTCGTCATGGCGACGACGATGTCATACTGGTCGTCATGGCGACGGTGTTGCCATAATGGTCGTCATGGCGACGATGATGTCATATGGTCGTCATGGCGACGATGATGTCATAATGGTCGTCATGGCGACGATGACGTCATAATGGTCGTCATGGCGACGATGATGTCATAATGGTCGTCATGGCGACGATGACGTCATAATGGTCATCATGGCGACGATGATGTCATAATGGTCGTCATGGCGACGATGATGTCATACTGGTCGTCATGGCGACGGTGTTGCCATAATGGTCGTCATGTCGACGATGATGTCATAATGGTCGTCATGGCGACGATGATGTCATAATGGTCGTCATGGCGACGTTGATGTCATAATGGTCGTCATGGCAATGGTGATGTCAGAATGGTCGTCATGGTGACGATGATGTCAGTAAGGTGGTCATGGCTTTGGTGATGTCATAATGGTCGTCATGGCGACGATGATGTCATAATGGTCGTCATGGCGACGATGATGTCAATATGGTTGTCATGGCTTTGGTGATGTCATAATGGTCGTCATGGCGATGGTGATGTCATAATGGTCGTCATGGCGACGATGATGTCATAATGGTCGTCATGGCGACGGTGATGTCATAATTGTCGTCATGGCGACGATGATGTCATACTGGTCGTCATGGCGACGGTGTTGCCATAATGGTCGTCATGGCGACGGTGTTGTCATAATGGTCGTCATGGCGACGATGATGTCATAATGGTCGTCATGGCGACGGTGTTGCCATAATGGTCGTCATGGCGACGATGATGTCAGTATGGTGGTCATGGCTTTGGTGATGTCATAATGGTCGTCATGGCGACGATGATGTCATAATGGTCGTCATGGCGACGATGATGTCAATATGGTTGTAATGGCTTTGGTAATGTCATAATGGTCGTCACCGCGACGGTGATGTCATAATGGTCGTCATCGCGACGGTGATGTCATAATGGTCGTCATGGCGATGATGATGTCATACTGGTCGTCATGGCGACGGTGTTGCCATAATGGTCGTCATGGCGACGATGATGTCATATGGTCGTCATGGCGACGATGATGTCATAATGGTCGTCATGGCGACGATGACGTCATAATGGTCGTCACGGCGACGATGATGTCATAATGGTCGTCATGGCGATGATGACGTCATAATTGTCGTCATGGCGACGATGGTGTCATAATGGTCGTCATGGCGACGATGATGTCATACTGGTCGTCATGGCGACGGTGTTGCCATAATGGTCGTCATGGCGACGATGATGTCATAATGGTCGTCATGGCGACGATGATGTCATAATGGTCGTCATACCGACGATGATGTCATAATGGTCGTCATGGCGAAGATGATGTCATAATGGTCGTCATGGCGACGATGATGTCATAATGGTCGTCATGGCGACGATGACGTCATAATGGTCGTCATGGCGACGATGATGTCATAATGGTCGTCATGGCGATGATGATGTCATAATGGTCATCATGGCGACGATGACGTCATAATGGTCGTCATGGCGACGATGATGTCATAATGGTCATCATGGAGACGGTGATGTCATAATAGTCGTCATCGCGACGATGATGTCATAATGGTCGTCTTGCCGACGATGATGTCATAATGGTCGTCATGGCGACGGTGTTGCCATAATGGTCGTCATGGCGACGATGATGTCTTAATGGTCGTCATGGCGACGATGATGTCATAATGGTCGTCATGGCGACGATGATGTCAATATGGTTGTAATGGCTTTGGTGATGTCATAATGGTCGTCATGGCGACGGTGATGTCATAATGGTCGTCATGGCGACGACGATGTCATACTGGTCGTCATGGCGACGGTTTTGCCATAATGGTCGTCATGGCGACGATGATGTCATATGGTCGTCATGGCGACGATGATGTCATAATGGTCGTCATGGCGACGATGACGTCATAATGGTCGTCATGGCGACGATGATGTCATAATGGTCGTCATGGCGACGATGACGTCATAATGGTCGTCATGGCGACGATGACGTCATAATGGTCATCATGGCGACGATGATGTCATAATGGTCGTCATGGCGACGATGATGTCATACTGGTCGTCATGGCGACGGTGTTGCCATAATGGTCGTCATGTCGACGATGATGTCATAATGGTCGTCATGGCGACGATGATGTCATAATGGTCGTCATGGCGACGTTGATGTCATAATGGTCGTCATGGCAATGGTGATGTCAGAATGGTCGTCATGGCGACGATGATGTCAGTAAGTTGGTCATGGCTTTGGTGATGTCATAATGGTCGTCATGGCGACGATGATGTCATAATGGTCGTCATGGCGACGATGATGTCAATATGGTTGTCATGGCTTTGGTGATGTCATAATGGTCGTCATGGCGACGGTGATGTCATAATGGTCGTCATGGCGACGATGATGTCATAATGGTCGTCATGGCGACGGTGATGTCATAATTGTCGTCATGGCGACGATGATGTCATACTGGTCGTCATGGCGACGGTGTTGCCATAATGGTCGTCATGGCGACGGTGTTGTCATAATGGTCATCATGGCGACGATGATGTCATAATGGTCGTCATGGCGACGGTGTTGCCATAATGGTCGTCATGGCGACGATGATGTCAGTATGGTGGTCATGGCTTTGGTGATGTCATAATGGTCGTCATGGCGACGATGATGTCATAATGGTCGTCATGGCGACGATGATGTCAATATGGTTGTAATGGCTTTGGTAATGTCATAATGGTCGTCACCGCGACGGTGATGTCATAATGGTCGTCACCGCGACGGTGATGTCATAATGGTCGTCATGGCGACGATGATGTCATACTGGTCGTCATGGCGACGGTGTTGCCATAATGGTCGTCATGGCGACGATGATGTCATATGGTCGTCATGGCGACGATGATGTCATAATGGTCGTCATGGCGACGATGACGTCATAATGGTCGTCACGGCGACGATGATGTCATAATGGTCGTCATGGCGATGATGACGTCATAATTGTCGTCATGGCGACGATGATGTCATAATGGTCGTCATGGCGACGATGATGTCATACTGGTCGTCATGGCGACGGTGTTGCCATAATGGTCGTCATGGCGACGATGATGTCATAATGGTCGTCATGGCGACGATGATGTCATAATGGTCGTCATACCGACGATGATGTCATAATGGTCGTCATGGCGAAGATGATGTCATAATGGTCGTCATGGCGACGATGATGTCATAATGGTCGTCATGGCGACGATGACGTCATAATGGTCGTCATGGCGACGATGATGTCATAATGGTCGTCATGGCGACGATGATGTCATAATGGTCATCATGGCGACGATGACGTCATAATGGTCGTCATGGCGACGATGATGTCATAATGGTCATCATGGAGACGGTGATGTCATAATAGTCGTCATCGCGACGATGATGTCATAATGGTCGTCATGGCGACGGTGTTGCCATAATGGTCGTCATGGCGACGATGATGTCTTAATGGTCGTCATGGCGACGATGATGTCATAATGGTCGTCATGGCGACGATGATGTCAATATGGTTGTAATGGCTTTGGTGATGTCATAATGGTCGTCATGGCGACGGTGATGTCATAATGGTCGTCATGGCGACGATGATGTCATGATGGTCTTCACGGTGACGATGATGTCATAATGGTCGTCACCGCGACGGTGATGTCATAATGGTCGTCATGGCGACGATGATGTCATACTGGTCGTCATGGCGACGGTGTTGCCATAATGGTCGTCATGGCGACGATGATGTCATAATGGTCGTCATGGCGACGATGACGTCATAATGGTCGTCACGGCGTCGATGATGTCATAATGGTCGTCATGGCGACGATGACGTCATAATGGTCGTCATGGCGACGATGATGTCATGATGGTCATCATGGCGACGATGATGTCATACTGGTCGTCATGGCGACGGTGTTGCCATAATGGTCGTCATGGCGACGATGATGTCATAATGGTCGTCATACCGACGATGATGTCATAATGGTCGTCATGGCGAAGATGATGTCATAATGGTCGTCATGGCGACGATGATGTCAATATGGTTGTAATGGCTTTGGTGATGTCATAATGGTCGTCATGGCGACGGTGATGTCATAATGGTCGTCATGGCGACGATGATGTCATGATGGTCTTCACGGTGACGATGATGTCATAATGGTCGTCACCGCGACGGTGATGTCATAATGGTCGTCATGGCGACGATGATGTCATACTGGTCGTCATGGCGACGGTGTTGCCATAATGGTCGTCATGGCGACGATGATGTCATAATGGTCGTCATGGCGACGATGACGTCATAATGGTCGTCACGGCGGCGATGATGTCATAATGGTCGTCATGGCGACGATGACGTCATAATGGTCGTCATGGCGACGATGATGTCATGATGGTCGTCATGGCGACGATGATGTCATACTGGTCGTCATGGCGACGGTGTTGCCATAATGGTCGTCATGGCGACGATGATGTCATAATGGTCGTCATGGCGACGATGATGTCATAATGGTCGTCATACCGACGATGATGTCATAATGGTCGTCATGGCGAAGATAATGTCATAATGGTCGTCATGGCGACGATGATGTCATAATGTTCGTCTTGCCGACGATGATGTCATAATGGTCGTCATGGCGACAGTGATGTCATAATAGTCGTCATGGCGACGATGATGTGATAATGGTCGTCTTGCCGACGATGATGTCATAATGGTCGTCATGGCGACGGTGTTGCCATAATGGTCGTCATGGCGACGATCATGTCATAATGGTCGTCATGGCGACGATGATGTCATAATGGTCGTCATGGCGACGATGATGTCAGTATGGTGGTCATGGCTTTGGTGATGTCATAATGGTCGTCATGGCAATGGTGATGTCAGAATGGTCGTCATGGCGACGATGATGTCAGTATGGTGGTCATGGCTTTGGTGATGTCATAATGGTCGTCATGGCGACGATGATGTCATAATGGTCGTCATGGCGACGATGATGTCATAATGGTCGTCATGGCGACGATGATGTCATACTGGTCGTCATGGCGACGGTATTGCCATAATGGTCATCATGGCGACGATGATGTCATAATGGTCGTCATGCCGACGATGATGTCATAATGGTCGTCATGGCGACGATGATGTCAATATGGTGGTCATGGCTTTGGTGATGTCATAATGGTCGTCATGGCGACGGTGATGTCATAATGGTCGTCATGGCAATGGTGATGTCAGAATGGTCTTCATGGCGACGGTGATGTCAGTATGGTGGTCATGGCTTTGGTGATGTCATAATGTTCGTCATGGCGACGATGATGTCATAATGGTCGTCATGGCGACGATGATGTCATAATGGTCGTCATGGCGACGATGATGTCATAATGGTCGTCATGGCGACGGTGATGTCATAATGGTCGTCATGCCGACGATGATGTCATAATGGTCGTCATGGCGAAGATGATGTCATAATGGTCGTCATGGCGACGGTGTTGCCATAATGGTCGTCATGGCGACGATGATATCATAATGGTCGTCATGGCGACGATGATGTCAGTATGGTGGTCATGGCTTTGGTGATGTCATAATGGTCGTCATGGCGACGGTGATGTCATAATGGTCGTCATGGCAATGGTGATGTCAGAATGGTCGTCATGGCGACGATGATGTCAGTATGGTGGTCATGGCTTTGGTGATGTCATAATGGTCGTCATTGCGATGATGATGTCATAATGGTCGTCATGGCGATGATGATGTCATAATGGTCGTCATGGCGACGATGATATCAATATGGTTGTAATGGCTTTGGTGATGTCCTAATGGTCGTCATGGCGACGGTGATGTCATAATGGTCGTCATGGCGACGATGATGTCAATATGGTTGTCATGGCTTTGGTGATGTCATAATGGTCGTCATGGCGACGGTCATGTCATAATGGTCGTCATGGCGACGATGATGTCATAATGGTCGTCACGGCGACGGTGATGTCATAATTGTCGTCATGGCGACGATGATGTCATACTGGTCGTCATGGCGACGGTGTTGCCATAATGGTGGTCATGGCGACGATGATGTCATAATGATCGTCATGGCGACGGTGATGTTATAATGGTTGTCATGCCGACGATGATGTCATAATGGTCGTCACGGCGAAGATGATGTCATAATGGTCGTCATGGCGACGATGACGTCATAATGGTCGTCATGGCGACGATGACGTCATAATGGTCGTCATGGCGACGATGATGTCATAATGGTCGTCATGGCGACGGTGATGTCATAATAGTCGTCATGGCGACGATGATGTCATAATGGTCGTCATGCCGACGATGATGTCATAATGGTCGTCATGGCGACGGTGTTGCCATAATGGTCGTCATGGCGACGATGATATCATAATGGTCGTCATGGCGACGAAGATGTCAGTATGGTGATCATGGCTTTCTTGAAGTCATAATGGTCGTCATGGCGACGGTGATGTCATAATGGTCGTCATGGCAATGGTGATGTCAGAATGGTCGTCATGGCGACGATGATGTCAGTATGGTGGTCATGGCTTTGGTGATGTCATAATGGTCGTCATGGCGATGATGATGTCATAATGGTCGTCATGGCGACGATGATGTCAATATGGTTGTAATGGCTTTGGTGATGTCATAATGGTCGTCATGGCGACGGTGATGTCATAATGGTCGTCATGGCGACGATGATGTCATAATGGTCGTCACGGCGACGATGATGCCATAATGGTCGTCATGGCGACGACGATGTCATACTGGTCGTCATGGCGACGGTGTTGCCATAATGGTCGTCATGGCGACGATGATGTCATATGGTCGTCATGGCGACGATGATGTCATAATGGTCGTCATGGCGACGATGACGTCATAATGGTCGTCATGGCGACGATGATGTCATAATGGTCGTCATGGCGACGATGACGTCATAATGGTCATCATGGCGACGATGATGTCATAATGGTCGTCATGGCGACGATGATGTCATACTGGTCGTCATGGCGACGGTGTTGCCATAATGGTCGTCATGTCGACGATGATGTCATAATGGTCGTCATGGCGACGATGATGTCATAATGGTCGTCATGGCGACGTTGATGTCAATATGGTTGTCATGGCTTTGGTGATGTCATAATGGTCGTCATGGCGATGGTGATGTCATAATGGTCGTCATGGCGACGATGATGTCATAATGGTCGTCATGGCGACGGTGATGTCATAATTGTCGTCATGGCGACGATGATGTCATACTGGTCGTCATGGCGACGGTGTTGCCATAATGGTCGTCATGGCGACGGTGTTGTCATAATGGTCGTCATGGCGACGATGATGTCATAATGGTCGTCATGGCGACGGTGTTGCCATAATGGTCGTCATGGCGACGATGATGTCAGTATGGTGGTCATGGCTTTGGTGATGTCATAATGGTCGTCATGGCGACGATGATGTCATAATGGTCGTCATGGCGACGATGATGTCAATATGGTTGTCATGGCTTTGGTGATGTCATAATGGTCGTCATGGCGATGGTGATGTCATAATGGTCGTCATGGCGACGATGATGTCATAATGGTCGTCATGGCGACGGTGATGTCAGAATGGTCGTCATGGTGACGATGATGTCAGTAAGGTGGTCATGGCTTTGGTGATGTCATAATGGTCGTCATGGCGACGATGATGTCATAATGGTCGTCATGGCGACGATGATGTCAATATGGTTGTCATGGCTTTGGTGATGTCATAATGGTCGTCATGGCGATGGTGATGTCATAATGGTCGTCATGGCGACGATGATGTCATAATGGTCGTCATGGCGACGGTGTTGTCATAATGGTCGTCATGGCGACGATGATGTCATAATGGTCGTCATGGCGACGGTGTTGCCATAATGGTCGTCATGGCGACGATGATGTCAGTATGGTGGTCATGGCTTTGGTGATGTCATAATGGTCGTCATGGCGACGATGATGTCATAATGGTCGTCATGGCGACGATGATGTCAATATGGTTGTAATGGCTTTGGTAATGTCATAATGGTCGTCACCGCGACGGTGATGTCATAATGGTCGTCATCGCGACGGTGATGTCATAATGGTCGTCATGGCGATGATGATGTCATACTGGTCGTCATGGCGACGGTGTTGCCATAATGGTCGTCATGGCGACGATGATGTCATATGGTCGTCATGGCGACGATGATGTCATAATGGTCGTCATGGCGACGATGACGTCATAATGGTCGTCACGGCGACGATGATGTCATAATGGTCGTCATGGCGATGATGACGTCATAATTGTCGTCATGGCGACGATGATGTCATAATGGTCGTCATGGCGACGATGATGTCATACTGGTCGTCATGGCGACGGTGTTGCCATAATGGTCGTCATGGCGACGATGATGTCATAATGGTCGTCATGGCGACGATGATGTCATAATGGTCGTCATACCGACGATGATGTCATAATGGTCGTCATGGCGAAGATGATGTCATAATGGTCGTCATGGCGACGATGATGTCATAATGGTCGTCATGGCGACGATGACGTCATAATGGTCGTCATGGCGACGATGATGTCATAATGGTCGTCATGGCGATGATGATGTCATAATGGTCATCATGGCGACGATGACGTCATAATGGTCGTCATGGCGACGATGATGTCATAATGGTCATCATGGAGACGGTGATGTCATAATAGTCGTCATCGCGACGATGATGTCATAATGGTCGTCTTGCCGACGATGATGTCATAATGGTCGTCATGGCGACGGTGTTGCCATAATGGTCGTCATGGCGACGATGATGTCTTAATGGTCGTCATGGCGACGATGATGTCATAATGGTCGTCATGGCGACGATGATGTCAATATGGTTGTAATGGCTTTGGTGATGTCATAATGGTCGTCATGGCGACGGTGGTGTCATAATGGTCGTCATGGCGACGACGATGTCATACTGGTCGTCATGGCGACGGTGTTGCCATAATGGTCGTCATGGCGACGATGATGTCATATGGTCGTCTTTGCGACGATGATGTCATAATGGTCGTCATGGCGACGATGACGTCATAATGGTCGTCATGGCGACGATGATGTCATAATGGTCGTCATGGCGACGATGACGTCATAATGGTCATCATGGCGACGATGATGTCATAATGGTCGTCATGGCGACGATGATGTCATACTGGTCGTCATGGCGACGGTGTTGCCATAATGGTCGTCATGTCGACGATGATGTCATAATGGTCGTCATGGCGACGATGATGTCATAATGGTCGTCATGGCGACGTTGATGTCATAATGGTCGTCATGGCAATGTTGATGTCAGAATGGTCGTCATGGCGACGATGATGTCAGTAAGTTGGTCATGTCTTTGGTGATGTCATAATGGTCGTCATGGCGACGATGATGTCATAATGGTCGTCATGGCGACGATGATGTCAATATGGTTGTCATGGCTTTGGTGATGTCATAATGGTCGTCATGGCGACGGTGATGTCATAATGGTCGTCATGGCGACGATGATGTCATAATGGTCGTCATGGCGACGGTGATGTCATAATTGTCGTCATGGCGACGATGATGTCATACTGGTCGTCATGGCGACGGTGTTGCCATAATGGTCGTCATGGCGACGGTGTTGTCATAATGGTCGTCATGGCGACGATGATGTCATAATGGTCGTCATGGCGACGGTGTTGCCATAATGGTCGTCATGGCGACGATGATGTCAGTATGGTGGTCATGGCTTTGGTGATGTCATAATGGTCGTCATGGCGACGATGATGTCATAATGGTCGTCATGGCGACGATGATGTCAATATGGTTGTAATGGCTTTGGTAATGTCATAATGGTCGTCACCGCGACGGTGATGTCATAATGGTCGTCATGGCGACGATGATGTCATACTGGTCGTCATGGCGACGGTGTTGCCATAATGGTCGTCATGGCGACGATGATGTCATATGGTCGTCATGGCGACGATGATGTCATAATGGTCGTCATGGCGACGATGACGTCATAATGGTCGTCACGGCGACGATGATGTCATAATGGTCGTCATGGCGATGATGACGTCATAATTGTCGTCATGGCGACGATGATGTCATAATGGTCGTCATGGCGACGATGATGTCATACTGGTCGTCATGGCGACGGTGTTGCCATAATGGTCGTCATGGCGACGATGATGTCATAATGGTCGTCATGGCGACGATGATGTCATAATGGTCGTCATACCGACGATGATGTCATAATGGTCGTCATGGCGAAGATGATGTCATAATGGTCGTCATGGCGACGATGATGTCATAATGGTCGTCATGGCGACGATGACGTCATAATGGTCGTCATGGCGACGATGATGTCATAATGGTCGTCATGGCGACGATGATGTCATAATGGTCATCATGGCGACGATGACGTCATAATGGTCGTCATGGCGACGATGATGTCATAATGGTCATCATGGAGACGGTGATGTCATAATAGTCGTCATCGCGACGATGATGTCATAATGGTCGTCTTGCCGACGATGATGTCATAATGGTCGTCATGGCGACGGTGTTGCCATAATGGTCGTCATGGCGACGATGATGTCTTAATGGTCGTCATGGCGACGATGATGTCATAATGGTCGTCATGGCGACGATGATGTCAATATGGTTGTAATGGCTTTGGTGATGTCATAATGGTCGTCATGGCGACGGTGATGTCATAATGGTCGTCATGGCGACGATGATGTCATGATGGTCTTCACGGTGACGATGATGTCATAATGGTCGTCACCGCGACGGTGATGTCATAATGGTCGTCATGGCGACGATGATGTCATACTGGTCGTCATGGCGACGGTGTTGCCATAATGGTCGTCATGGCGACGATGATGTCATAATGGTCGTCATGGCGACGATGACGTCATAATGGTCGTCACGGCGTCGATGATGTCATAATGGTCGTCATGGCGACGATGACGTCATAATGGTCGTCATGGCGACGATGATGTCATGATGGTCATCATGGCGACGATGATGTCATACTGGTCGTCATGGCGACGGTGTTGCCATAATGGTCGTCATGGCGACGATGATGTCATAATGGTCGTCATACCGACGATGATGTCATAATGGTCGTCATGGCGAAGATGATGTCATAATGGTCGTCATGGCGACGATGATGTCAATATGGTTGTAATGGCTTTGGTGATGTCATAATGGTCGTCATGGCGACGGTGATGTCATAATGGTCGTCATGGCGACGATGATGTCATGATGGTCTTCACGGTGACGATGATGTCATAATGGTCGTCACCGCGACGGTGATGTCATAATGGTCGTCATGGCGACGATGATGTCATACTGGTCGTCATGGCGACGGTGTTGCCATAATGGTCGTCATGGCGACGATGATGTCATAATGGTCGTCATGGCGACGATGACGTCATAATGGTCGTCACGGCGGCGATGATGTCATAATGGTCGTCATGGCGACGATGACGTCATAATGGTCGTCATGGCGACGATGATGTCATGATGGTCGTCATGGCGACGATGATGTCATACTGGTCGTCATGGCGACGGTGTTGCCATAATGGTCGTCATGGCGACGATGATGTCATAATGGTCGTCATGGCGACGATGATGTCATAATGGTCGTCATACCGACGATGATGTCATAATGGTCGTCATGGCGAAGATAATGTCATAATGGTCGTCATGGCGACGATGATGTCATAATGTTCGTCTTGCCGACGATGATGTCATAATGGTCGTCATGGCGACAGTGATGTCATAATAGTCGTCATGGCGACGATGATGTGATAATGGTCGTCTTGCCGACGATGATGTCATAATGGTCGTCATGGCGACGGTGTTGCCATAATGGTCGTCATGGCGACGATCATGTCATAATGGTCGTCATGGCGACGATGATGTCATAATGGTCGTCATGGCGACGATGATGTCAGTATGGTGGTCATGGCTTTGGTGATGTCATAATGGTCGTCATGGCAATGGTGATGTCAGAATGGTCGTCATGGCGACGATGATGTCAGTATGGTGGTCATGGCTTTGGTGATGTCATAATGGTCGTCATGGCGACGATGATGTCATAATGGTCGTCATGGCGACGATGATGTCATAATGGTCGTCATGGCGACGATGATGTCATACTGGTCGTCATGGCGACGGTATTGCCATAATGGTCATCATGGCGACGATGATGTCATAATGGTCGTCATGCCGACGATGATGTCATAATGGTCGTCATGGCGACGATGATGTCAATATGGTGGTCATGGCTTTGGTGATGTCATAATGGTCGTCATGGCGACGGTGATGTCATAATGGTCGTCATGGCAATGGTGATGTCAGAATGGTCTTCATGGCGACGGTGATGTCAGTATGGTGGTCATGGCTTTGGTGATGTCATAATGTTCGTCATGGCGACGATGATGTCATAATGGTCGTCATGGCGACGATGATGTCATAATGGTCGTCATGGCGACGATGATGTCATAATGGTCGTCATGGCGACGGTGATGTCATAATGGTCGTCATGCCGACGATGATGTCATAATGGTCGTCATGGCGAAGATGATGTCATAATGGTCGTCATGGCGACGGTGTTGCCATAATGGTCGTCATGGCGACGATGATATCATAATGGTCGTCATGGCGACGATGATGTCAGTATGGTGGTCATGGCTTTGGTGATGTCATAATGGTCGTCATGGCGACGGTGATGTCATAATGGTCGTCATGGCAATGGTGATGTCAGAATGGTCGTCATGGCGACGATGATGTCAGTATGGTGGTCATGGCTTTGGTGATGTCATAATGGTCGTCATTGCGATGATGATGTCATAATGGTCGTCATGGCGATGATGATGTCATAATGGTCGTCATGGCGACGATGATATCAATATGGTTGTAATGGCTTTGGTGATGTCCTAATGGTCGTCATGGCGACGGTGATGTCATAATGGTCGTCATGGCGACGATGATGTCAATATGGTTGTCATGGCTTTGGTGATGTCATAATGGTCGTCATGGCGACGGTCATGTCATAATGGTCGTCATGGCGACGATGATGTCATAATGGTCGTCACGGCGACGGTGATGTCATAATTGTCGTCATGGCGACGATGATGTCATACTGGTCGTCATGGCGACGGTGTTGCCATAATGGTGGTCATGGCGACGATGATGTCATAATGATCGTCATGGCGACGGTGATGTTATAATGGTTGTCATGCCGACGATGATGTCATAATGGTCGTCACGGCGAAGATGATGTCATAATGGTCGTCATGGCGACGATGACGTCATAATGGTCGTCATGGCGACGATGACGTCATAATGGTCGTCATGGCGACGATGATGTCATAATGGTCGTCATGGCGACGGTGATGTCATAATAGTCGTCATGGCGACGATGATGTCATAATGGTCGTCATGCCGACGATGATGTCATAATGGTCGTCATGGCGACGGTGTTGCCATAATGGTCGTCATGGCGACGATGATATCATAATGGTCGTCATGGCGACGAAGATGTCAGTATGGTGATCATGGCTTTCTTGAAGTCATAATGGTCGTCATGGCGACGGTGATGTCATAATGGTCGTCATGGCA
This sequence comes from Phyllobates terribilis, assembly GCF_046119375.1. Classification (NCBI taxonomy): domain Eukaryota; kingdom Metazoa; phylum Chordata; class Amphibia; order Anura; family Dendrobatidae; genus Phyllobates; species Phyllobates terribilis. The sequence goes on from NW_027362911.1 coordinate 4,354,610, forward strand.
ATGGTGATGTCAGAATGGTCGTCATGGCGACGATGATGTCAGTATGGTGGTCATGGCTTTGGTGATGTCATAATGGTCGTCATGGCGATGATGATGTCATAATGGTCGTCATGGCGACGATGATGTCAATATGGTTGTAATGGCTTTGGTGATGTCATAATGGTCGTCATGGCGACGGTGATGTCATAATGGTCGTCATGGCGACGATGATGTCATAATGGTCGTCACGGCGACGATGATGCCATAATGGTCGTCATGGCGACGACGATGTCATACTGGTCGTCATGGCGACGGTGTTGCCATAATGGTCGTCATGGCGACGATGATGTCATATGGTCGTCATGGCGACGATGATGTCATAATGGTCGTCATGGCGACGATGACGTCATAATGGTCGTCATGGCGACGATGATGTCATAATGGTCGTCATGGCGACGATGACGTCATAATGGTCATCATGGCGACGATGATGTCATAATGGTCGTCATGGCGACGATGATGTCATACTGGTCGTCATGGCGACGGTGTTGCCATAATGGTCGTCATGTCGACGATGATGTCATAATGGTCGTCATGGCGACGATGATGTCATAATGGTCGTCATGGCGACGTTGATGTCAATATGGTTGTCATGGCTTTGGTGATGTCATAATGGTCGTCATGGCGATGGTGATGTCATAATGGTCGTCATGGCGACGATGATGTCATAATGGTCGTCATGGCGACGGTGATGTCATAATTGTCGTCATGGCGACGATGATGTCATACTGGTCGTCATGGCGACGGTGTTGCCATAATGGTCGTCATGGCGACGGTGTTGTCATAATGGTCGTCATGGCGACGATGATGTCATAATGGTCGTCATGGCGACGGTGTTGCCATAATGGTCGTCATGGCGACGATGATGTCAGTATGGTGGTCATGGCTTTGGTGATGTCATAATGGTCGTCATGGCGACGATGATGTCATAATGGTCGTCATGGCGACGATGATGTCAATATGGTTGTCATGGCTTTGGTGATGTCATAATGGTCGTCATGGCGATGGTGATGTCATAATGGTCGTCATGGCGACGATGATGTCATAATGGTCGTCATGGCGACGGTGATGTCAGAATGGTCGTCATGGTGACGATGATGTCAGTAAGGTGGTCATGGCTTTGGTGATGTCATAATGGTCGTCATGGCGACGATGATGTCATAATGGTCGTCATGGCGACGATGATGTCAATATGGTTGTCATGGCTTTGGTGATGTCATAATGGTCGTCATGGCGATGGTGATGTCATAATGGTCGTCATGGCGACGATGATGTCATAATGGTCGTCATGGCGACGGTGTTGTCATAATGGTCGTCATGGCGACGATGATGTCATAATGGTCGTCATGGCGACGGTGTTGCCATAATGGTCGTCATGGCGACGATGATGTCAGTATGGTGGTCATGGCTTTGGTGATGTCATAATGGTCGTCATGGCGACGATGATGTCATAATGGTCGTCATGGCGACGATGATGTCAATATGGTTGTAATGGCTTTGGTAATGTCATAATGGTCGTCACCGCGACGGTGATGTCATAATGGTCGTCATCGCGACGGTGATGTCATAATGGTCGTCATGGCGATGATGATGTCATACTGGTCGTCATGGCGACGGTGTTGCCATAATGGTCGTCATGGCGACGATGATGTCATATGGTCGTCATGGCGACGATGATGTCATAATGGTCGTCATGGCGACGATGACGTCATAATGGTCGTCACGGCGACGATGATGTCATAATGGTCGTCATGGCGATGATGACGTCATAATTGTCGTCATGGCGACGATGATGTCATAATGGTCGTCATGGCGACGATGATGTCATACTGGTCGTCATGGCGACGGTGTTGCCATAATGGTCGTCATGGCGACGATGATGTCATAATGGTCGTCATGGCGACGATGATGTCATAATGGTCGTCATACCGACGATGATGTCATAATGGTCGTCATGGCGAAGATGATGTCATAATGGTCGTCATGGCGACGATGATGTCATAATGGTCGTCATGGCGACGATGACGTCATAATGGTCGTCATGGCGACGATGATGTCATAATGGTCGTCATGGCGATGATGATGTCATAATGGTCATCATGGCGACGATGACGTCATAATGGTCGTCATGGCGACGATGATGTCATAATGGTCATCATGGAGACGGTGATGTCATAATAGTCGTCATCGCGACGATGATGTCATAATGGTCGTCTTGCCGACGATGATGTCATAATGGTCGTCATGGCGACGGTGTTGCCATAATGGTCGTCATGGCGACGATGATGTCTTAATGGTCGTCATGGCGACGATGATGTCATAATGGTCGTCATGGCGACGATGATGTCAATATGGTTGTAATGGCTTTGGTGATGTCATAATGGTCGTCATGGCGACGGTGGTGTCATAATGGTCGTCATGGCGACGACGATGTCATACTGGTCGTCATGGCGACGGTGTTGCCATAATGGTCGTCATGGCGACGATGATGTCATATGGTCGTCTTTGCGACGATGATGTCATAATGGTCGTCATGGCGACGATGACGTCATAATGGTCGTCATGGCGACGATGATGTCATAATGGTCGTCATGGCGACGATGACGTCATAATGGTCATCATGGCGACGATGATGTCATAATGGTCGTCATGGCGACGATGATGTCATACTGGTCGTCATGGCGACGGTGTTGCCATAATGGTCGTCATGTCGACGATGATGTCATAATGGTCGTCATGGCGACGATGATGTCATAATGGTCGTCATGGCGACGTTGATGTCATAATGGTCGTCATGGCAATGTTGATGTCAGAATGGTCGTCATGGCGACGATGATGTCAGTAAGTTGGTCATGTCTTTGGTGATGTCATAATGGTCGTCATGGCGACGATGATGTCATAATGGTCGTCATGGCGACGATGATGTCAATATGGTTGTCATGGCTTTGGTGATGTCATAATGGTCGTCATGGCGACGGTGATGTCATAATGGTCGTCATGGCGACGATGATGTCATAATGGTCGTCATGGCGACGGTGATGTCATAATTGTCGTCATGGCGACGATGATGTCATACTGGTCGTCATGGCGACGGTGTTGCCATAATGGTCGTCATGGCGACGGTGTTGTCATAATGGTCGTCATGGCGACGATGATGTCATAATGGTCGTCATGGCGACGGTGTTGCCATAATGGTCGTCATGGCGACGATGATGTCAGTATGGTGGTCATGGCTTTGGTGATGTCATAATGGTCGTCATGGCGACGATGATGTCATAATGGTCGTCATGGCGACGATGATGTCAATATGGTTGTAATGGCTTTGGTAATGTCATAATGGTCGTCACCGCGACGGTGATGTCATAATGGTCGTCATGGCGACGATGATGTCATACTGGTCGTCATGGCGACGGTGTTGCCATAATGGTCGTCATGGCGACGATGATGTCATATGGTCGTCATGGCGACGATGATGTCATAATGGTCGTCATGGCGACGATGACGTCATAATGGTCGTCACGGCGACGATGATGTCATAATGGTCGTCATGGCGATGATGACGTCATAATTGTCGTCATGGCGACGATGATGTCATAATGGTCGTCATGGCGACGATGATGTCATACTGGTCGTCATGGCGACGGTGTTGCCATAATGGTCGTCATGGCGACGATGATGTCATAATGGTCGTCATGGCGACGATGATGTCATAATGGTCGTCATACCGACGATGATGTCATAATGGTCGTCATGGCGAAGATGATGTCATAATGGTCGTCATGGCGACGATGATGTCATAATGGTCGTCATGGCGACGATGACGTCATAATGGTCGTCATGGCGACGATGATGTCATAATGGTCGTCATGGCGACGATGATGTCATAATGGTCATCATGGCGACGATGACGTCATAATGGTCGTCATGGCGACGATGATGTCATAATGGTCATCATGGAGACGGTGATGTCATAATAGTCGTCATCGCGACGATGATGTCATAATGGTCGTCTTGCCGACGATGATGTCATAATGGTCGTCATGGCGACGGTGTTGCCATAATGGTCGTCATGGCGACGATGATGTCTTAATGGTCGTCATGGCGACGATGATGTCATAATGGTCGTCATGGCGACGATGATGTCAATATGGTTGTAATGGCTTTGGTGATGTCATAATGGTCGTCATGGCGACGGTGATGTCATAATGGTCGTCATGGCGACGATGATGTCATGATGGTCTTCACGGTGACGATGATGTCATAATGGTCGTCACCGCGACGGTGATGTCATAATGGTCGTCATGGCGACGATGATGTCATACTGGTCGTCATGGCGACGGTGTTGCCATAATGGTCGTCATGGCGACGATGATGTCATAATGGTCGTCATGGCGACGATGACGTCATAATGGTCGTCACGGCGTCGATGATGTCATAATGGTCGTCATGGCGACGATGACGTCATAATGGTCGTCATGGCGACGATGATGTCATGATGGTCATCATGGCGACGATGATGTCATACTGGTCGTCATGGCGACGGTGTTGCCATAATGGTCGTCATGGCGACGATGATGTCATAATGGTCGTCATACCGACGATGATGTCATAATGGTCGTCATGGCGAAGATGATGTCATAATGGTCGTCATGGCGACGATGATGTCATAATGTTCGTCTTGCCGACGATGATGTCATAATGGTCGTCATGGCGACGGTGATGTCATAATAGTCGTCATGGCGATGATAATGTCATAATGGTCGTCTTGCCGACGATGATGTCATAATGGTCGTCATGGCGACGGTGTTGCCATAATGGTCGTCATGGCGACGATCATGTGATAATGGTCGTCATGGCGACGATGATGTCATAATGGTCGTCATGGCTTTCTTGATGTCATAATGGTCGTCATGGTGACGGTGATGTCATAATGGTCGTCATGGCAATGGTGATGTCAGAATGGTCGTCATGGCGACGATGATGTCAGTATGGTGGTCATGGCTTTGGTGATGTCATAATGGTCGTCATGGCGATGATGATGTCATAATGGTCGTCATGGCGACGATGATGTCAATATGGTTGTAATGGCTTTGGTGATGTCATAATGGTCGTCATGGCGACGGTGATGTCATAATGGTCGTCATGGCGACGGTGTTGCCATAATGGTCGTCATGGCGACGATGATGTCATATGGTCGTCATGGCGACGATGATGTCATAATGGTCGTCATGGCGACGATGACGTCATAATGGTCGTCATGGCGACGATGAAGTCATAATGGTCGTCATGGCGACGATGATGTCATAATGGTCGTCATGGCGACGATGACGTCATAATGGTCGTCATGACGACGATGATGTCATACTGGTCGTTATGGTGACGGTATTGCCATAATGGTCGTCATGGCGACGATGATGTCATAATGGTCGTCATGCCGACAATGATGTCATAATGGTCGTCATGGCGACGGTGTTGCCATAATGGTCGTCATGGCGACGATGTCATAATGGTCGTCATGGCGACGTTGATGTCATAATGGTCGTCATGGCAATGGTGATGTCAGAATGGTCGTCATGGCGACGATGATGTCAGTATGGTGGTCATGGCTTTGGTGTTGCCATAATGGTCGTCATGGCGACGATGATGTCATACTGGTCGTCATGGCGACGGTGTTGCCATAATGGTAGTCATAGCGACGATGATGTCATACTGGTCGTCATGGCGACGGTGTTGCCATAATGGTCGTCATGGCGACGATGATGTCATAATGGTCGTCATGGCGACGATGATGTCATAATGGTCGTCATGGCGACGGTGATGTCATAATGGTCGTCATGGCGACGATGATGTCATGATGGTCGTCACGGCGACGATGATGTCATAATGGTCGTCACCGCAACGGTGATGTCATAATGGTCGTCATGGCGACGATGATGTCATACTGGTCGTCATGGCGACGGTGTTGCCATAATGGTTGTCATGGCGACGATGATGTCATATGTTCGTCATGGCGACGATGATGTCATAATGGTCGTCATGGCGACGATGACGTCATAATGGTCGTCACGGCGACGATGATGTCATAATGGTCATCATGGCGACGATGACGTCATAATGGTCGTCACGGCGACGATGATGTCATAATGGTCGTCATGGCGACGATGATGTCATACTGGTCGTCATGGCGACGGTGTTGCCATAATGGTCGTCATGGCGACGATGATGTCATAATGGTCGTCATGGCGACGATGATGTCATAATGGTCGTCATGGCGACGATGATGTCATAATGGTCGTCATGGCGTCGATGATGTCATATGGTCGTCATGGCGACGATGATGTCATAATGGTCGTCATGGCGACGATGACGTCATAATGGTCGTCATGGCGACGATGATGTCATACTGGTCGTCATGGCGACGGTGTTGCCATAATGGTCGTCATGGCGACGATGATGTCATAATGGTCGTCATGGCGACGATGATGTCATAATGGTCGTCATGGCGACGATGATGTCATAATGGTCGTCATGGCGACAATGATGTCATATGGTCGTCATGGCGACGATTATGTCATAATGGTCGTCATGGCGACGATGACGTCATAATGGTCGTCATGGCGACGATGACGTCATAATGGTCGTCATGGCGACGATGATGTCATAATGGTCGTCATGGCGACGATGACGTCATAATGGTCGTCATGACGACGATGATGTCATACTGGTCGTCATGGTGACGGTATTGCCATAATGGTCGTCATGGCGACGATGATGTCATAATGGTCGTCATGCCGACAATGATGTCATAATGGTCGTCATTGCGACGTTGATGTCATAATGGTCGTCATGGCAATGGTGATGTCAGAATGGTCGTCATGGCGACGATGATGTCAGTATGGTGGTCATGGCTTTGGTGTTGCCATAATGGTCGTCATGGCGACGATGATGTCATATTGGTCGTCATGGCGACGGTGTTGCCATAATGGTAGTCATAGCGACGATGATGTCATACTGGTCGTCATGGCGACGGTGTTGCCATAATGGTCGTCATGGCGACGATGATGTCATAATGGTCGTCATGGCGATGATGATGTCATAATGGTCGTCATGGCGACGATGATGTCAATATGGTTGTAATGGCTTTGGTGATGTCATAATGGTCGTCATGGCGACGGTGATGTCATAATGGTCGTCATGACGACGGTGATGTCATAATGGTCGTCATGGCGACGATGATGTCATAATGGTCGTCATGGCGACGACGATGTCATACTGGTCGTCATGGCGACGGTGTTGCCATAATGGTCGTCATGGCGACGATGATGTCATATGGTCGTCATGGCGACGATGATGTCATAATGGTCGTCATGGCGACGATGACGTCATAATGGTCGTCATGGCGACGATGACGTCATAATGGTCGTCATGGCGATGATGATGTCATAATGGTCGTCATGGCGACGATGACGTCATAATGGTCGTCATGACGACGATGATGTCATACTGGTCGTCATGGTGACGGTATTGCCATAATGGTCGTCATGGCGACGATGATGTCATAATGGTCGTCATGCCGACAATGATGTCATAATGGTCGTCATGGCGACGGTGTTGCCATAATGGTCGTCATGGCGACGATGATGTCATAATGGTCGTCATGGCGACGTTGATGTCATAATGGTCGTCATGGCAATGGTGATGTCAGAATGGTCGTCATGGCGACGATGATGTCAGTATGGTGGTCATGGCTTTGGTGTTGCCATAATGGTCGTCATGGCGACGATGATGTCATACTGGTCGTCATGGCGACGGTGTTGCCATAATGGTAGTCATAGCGACGATGATGTCATACTGGTCGTCATGGCGACTGTGTTGCCATAATGGTCGTCATGGCGACGATGATGTCATAATGGTCGTCATGGCGACGATGATGTCATAATGGTCGTCATGGCGACGGTGATGTCATAATGGTCGTCATGGCGACGATGATGTCATGATGGTCGTCACGGCGACGATGATGTCATAATGGTCGTCACCGCAACGGTGATGTCATAATGGTCGTCATGGCGACGATGATGTCATACTGGTCGTCATGGCGACGGTGTTGCCATAATGGTTGTCATGGCGACGGTGATGTCATAATGGTCGTCATGGCGACGGTGTTGCCATAATGGTCGTCATGGCGACGATGATGTCATATGGTCGTCATGGCGACGATGATGTCATAATGGTCGTCATGGCGACGATGACGTCATAATGGTCGTCATGGCGACGATGAAGTCATAATGGTCGTCATGGCGACGATGATGTCATAATGGTCGTCATGGCGACGATGACGTCATAATGGTCGTCATGACGACGATGATGTCATACTGGTCGTTATGGTGACGGTATTGCCATAATGGTCGTCATGGCGACGATGATGTCATAATGGTCGTCATGCCGACAATGATGTCATAATGGTCGTCATGGCGACGGTGTTGCCATAATGGTCGTCATGGCGACGATGATGTCATAATGGTCGTCATGGCGACGTTGATGTCATAATGGTCGTCATGGCAATGGTGATGTCAGAATGGTCGTCATGGCGACGATGATGTCAGTATGGTGGTCATGGCTTTGGTGTTGCCATAATGGTCGTCATGGCGACGATGATGTCATACTGGTCGTCATGGCGACGGTGTTGCCATAATGGTAGTCATAGCGACGATGATGTCATACTGGTCGTCATGGCGACGGTGTTGCCATAATGGTCGTCATGGCGACGATGATGTCATAATGGTCGTCATGGCGACGATGATGTCATAATGGTCGTCATGGCGACGGTGATGTCATAATGGTCGTCATGGCGACGATGATGTCATGATGGTCGTCACGGCGACGATGATGTCATAATGGTCGTCACCGCAACGGTGATGTCATAATGGTCGTCATGGCGACGATGATGTCATACTGGTCGTCATGGCGACGGTGTTGCCATAATGGTTGTCATGGCGACGATGATGTCATATGTTCGTCATGGCGACGATGATGTCATAATGGTCGTCATGGCGACGATGACGTCATAATGGTCGTCACGGCGACGATGATGTCATAATGGTCATCATGGCGACGATGACGTCATAATGGTCGTCACGGCGACGATGATGTCATAATGGTCGTCATGGCGACGATGATGTCATACTGGTCGTCATGGCGACGGTGTTGCCATAATGGTCGTCATGGCGACGATGATGTCATAATGGTCGTCATGGCGACGATGATGTCATAATGGTCGTCATGGCGACGATGATGTCATAATGGTCGTCATGGCGTCGATGATGTCATATGGTCGTCATGGCGACGATGATGTCATAATGGTCGTCATGGCGACGATGACGTCATAATGGTCGTCATGGCGACGATGATGTCATACTGGTCGTCATGGCGACGGTGTTGCCATAATGGTCGTCATGGCGACGATGATGTCATAATGGTCGTCATGGCGACGATGATGTCATAATGGTCGTCATGGCGACGATGATGTCATAATGGTCGTCATGGCGACGATGATGTCATATGGTCGTCATGGCGACGATTATGTCATAATGGTCGTCATGGCGACGATGACGTCATAATGGTCGTCATGGCGACGATGACGTCATAATGGTCGTCATGGCGACGATGACGTCATAATGGTCGTCATGGCGACGATGACGTCATAATGGTCGTCATGACGACGATGATGTCATACTGGTCGTCATGGTGACGGTATTGCCATAATGGTCGTCATGGCGACGATGATGTCATAATGGTCGTCATGCCGACAATGATGTCATAATGGTCGTCATTGCGACGTTGATGTCATAATGGTCGTCATGGCAATGGTGATGTCAGAATGGTCGTCATGGCGACGATGATGTCAGTATGGTGGTCATGGCTTTGGTGTTGCCATAATGGTCGTCATGGCGACGATGATGTCATACTGGTCGTCATGGCGACGGTGTTGCCATAATGGTAGTCATAGCGACGATGATGTCATACTGGTCGTCATGGCGACGGTGTTGCCATAATGGTCGTCATGGCGACGATGATGTCATAATGGTCGTCATGGCGATGATGATGTCATAATGGTCGTCATGGCGACGATGATGTCAATATGGTTGTAATGGCTTTGGTGATGTCATAATGGTCGTCATGGCGACGGTGATGTCATAATGGTCGTCATGACGACGGTGATGTCATAATGGTCGTCATGGCGACGATGATGTCATAATGGTCGTCATGGCGACGACGATGTCATACTGGTCGTCATGGCGACGGTGTTGCCATAATGGTCGTCATGGCGACGATGATGTCATATGGTCGTCATGGCGACGATGATGTCATAATGGTCGTCATGGCGACGATGACGTCATAATGGTCGTCATGGCGACGATGACGTCATAATGGTCGTCATGGCGATGATGATGTCATAATGGTCGTCATGGCGACGATGACGTCATAATGGTCGTCATGACGACGATGATGTCATACTGGTCGTCATGGTGACGGTATTGCCATAATGGTCGTCATGGCGACGATGATGTCATAATGGTCGTCATGCCGACAATGATGTCATAATGGTCGTCATGGCGACGGTGTTGCCATAATGGTCGTCATGGCGACGATGATGTCATAATGGTCGTCATGGCGACGTTGATGTCATAATGGTCGTCTTGGCAATGGTGATGTCAGAATGGTCGTCATGGCGACGATGATGTCAGTATGGTGGTCATGGCTTTGGTGTTGCCATAATGGTCGTCATGGCGACGATGATGTCATACTGGTCGTCATGGCGACGGTGTTGCCATAATGGTAGTCATAGCGACGATGATGTCATACTGGTCGTCATGGCGACGGTGTTGCCATAATGGTCGTCATGGCGACGATGATGTCATAATGGTCGTCATGGCGACGATGATGTCATAATGGTCGTCATGGCGACGGTGATGTCATAATGGTCGTCATGGCGACGATGATGTCATGATGGTCGTCACGGCGACGATGATGTCATAATGGTCGTCACCGCAACGGTGATGTCATAATGGTCGTCATGGCGACGATGATGTCATACTGGTCGTCATGGCGACGGTGTTGCCATAATGGTTGTCATGGCGACGGTGATGTCATAATGGTCGTCATGGCGACGGTGTTGCCATAATGGTCGTCATGGCGACGATGATGTCATATGGTCGTCATGGCGACGATGATGTCATAATGGTCGTCATGGCGACGATGACGTCATAATGGTCGTCATGGCGACGATGAAGTCATAATGGTCGTCATGGCGACGATGATGTCATAATGGTCGTCATGGCGACGATGACGTCATAATGGTCGTCATGACGACGATGATGTCATACTGGTCGTTATGGTGACGGTATTGCCATAATGGTCGTCATGGCGACGATGATGTCATAATGGTCGTCATGCCGACAATGATGTCATAATGGTCGTCATGGCGACGGTGTTGCCATAATGGTCGTCATGGCGACGATGATGTCATAATGGTCGTCATGGCGACGTTGATGTCATAATGGTCGTCATGGCAATGGTGATGTCAGAATGGTCGTCATGGCGACGATGATGTCAGTATGGTGGTCATGGCTTTGGTGTTGCCATAATGGTCGTCATGGCGACGATGATGTCATACTGGTCGTCATGGCGACGGTGTTGCCATAATGGTAGTCATAGCGACGATGATGTCATACTGGTCGTCATGGCGACGGTGTTGCCATAATGGTCGTCATGGCGACGATGATGTCATAATGGTCGTCATGGTGACGATGATGTCATAATGGTCGTCATGGCGACGGTGATGTCATAATGGTCGTCATGGCGACGATGATGTCATGATGGTCGTCACGGCGACGATGATGTCATAATGGTCGTCACCGCAACGGTGATGTCATAATGGTCGTCATGGCGACGATGATGTCATACTGGTCGTCATGGCGACGGTGTTGCCATAATGGTTGTCATGGCGACGATGATGTCATATGTTCGTCATGGCGACGATGATGTCATAATGGTCGTCATGGCGACGATGACGTCATAATGGTCGTCACGGCGACGATGATGTCATAATGGTCATCATGGCGACGATGACGTCATAATGGTCGTCACGGCGACGATGATGTCATAATGGTCGTCATGGCGACGATGATGTCATACTGGTCGTCATGGCGACGGTGTTGCCATAATGGTCGTCATGGCGACGATGATGTCATAATGGTCGTCATGGCGACGATGATGTCATAATGGTCGTCATGGCGACGATGATGTCATAATGGTCGTCATGGCGTCGATGATGTCATATGGTCGTCATGGCGACGATGATGTCATAATGGTCGTCATGGCGACGATGACGTCATAATGGTCGTCATGGCGACGATGATGTCATACTGGTCGTCATGGCGACGGTGTTGCCATAATGGTCGTCATGGCGACGATGATGTCATAATGGTCGTCATGGCGACGATGATGTCATAATGGTCGTCATGGCGACGATGATGTCATAATGGTCGTCATGGCGACGATGATGTCATATGGTCGTCATGGCGACGATTATGTCATAATGGTCGTCATGGCGACGATGACGTCATAATGGTCGTCATGGCGACGATGACGTCATAATGGTCGTCATGGCGACGATGATGTCATAATGGTCGTCATGGCGACGATGACGTCATAATGGTCGTCATGACGACGATGATGTCATACTGGTCGTCATGGTGACGGTATTGCCATAATGGTCGTCATGGCGACGATGATGTCATAATGGTCGTCATGCCGACAATGATGTCATAATGGTCGTCATTGCGACGTTGATGTCATAATGGTCGTCATGGCAATGGTGATGTCAGAATGGTCGTCATGGCGACGATGATGTCAGTATGGTGGTCATGGCTTTGGTGTTGCCATAATGGTCGTCATGGCGACGATGATGTCATACTGGTCGTCATGGCGACGGTGTTGCCATAATGGTAGTCATAGCGACGATGATGTCATACTGGTCGTCATGGCGACGGTGTTGCCATAATGGTCGTCATGGCGACGATGATGTCATAATGGTCGTCATGGCGATGATGATGTCATAATGGTCGTCATGGCGACGATGATGTCAATATGGTTGTAATGGCTTTGGTGATGTCATAATGGTCGTCATGGCGACGGTGATGTCATAATGGTCGTCATGACGACGGTGATGTCATAATGGTCGTCATGGCGACGATGATGTCATAATGGTCGTCATGGCGACGACGATGTCATACTGGTCGTCATGGCGACGGTGTTGCCATAATGGTCGTCATGGCGACGATGATGTCATATGGTCGTCATGGCGACGATGATGTCATAATGGTCGTCATGGCGACGATGACGTCATAATGGTCGTCATGGCGACGATGACGTCATAATGGTCGTCATGGCGATGATGATGTCATAATGGTCGTCATGGCGACGATGACGTCATAATGGTCGTCATGACGACGATGATGTCATACTGGTCGTCATGGTGACGGTATTGCCATAATGGTCGTCATGGCGACGATGATGTCATAATGGTCGTCATGCCGACAATGATGTCATAATGGTCGTCATGGCGACGGTGTTGCCATAATGGTCGTCATGGCGACGATGATGTCATAATGGTCGTCATGGCGACGTTGATGTCATAATGGTCGTCATGGCAATGGTGATGTCAGAATGGTCGTCATGGCGACGATGATGTCAGTATGGTGGTCATGGCTTTGGTGTTGCCATAATGGTCGTCATGGCGACGATGATGTCATACTGGTCGTCATGGCGACGGTGTTGCCATAATGGTAGTCATAGCGACGATGATGTCATACTGGTCGTCATGGCGACGGTGTTGCCATAATGGTCGTCATGGCGACGATGATGTCATAATGGTCGTCATGGCGACGATGATGTCATAATGGTCGTCATGGCGACGGTGATGTCATAATGGTCGTCATGGCGACGATGATGTCATGATGGTCGTCACGGCGACGATGATGTCATAATGGTCGTCACCGCAACGGTGATGTCATAATGGTCGTCATGGCGACGATGATGTCATACTGGTCGTCATGGCGACGGTGTTGCCATAATGGTTGTCATGGCGACGATTATGTCATATGGTCGTCATGGCGACGATGATGTCATAATGGTCGTCATGGCGACGATGACGTCATAATGGTCGTCACGGCGACAATGATGTCATAATGGTCATCATGGCGACGATGACGTCATAATGGTCGTCACGGCGACGATGATGTCATAATGGTCGTCATGGCGACGATGATGTCATACTGGTCGTCATGGCGACGGTGTTGCCATAATGGTCGTCATGGCGACGATGATGTCATAATGGTCGTCATGGCGACGATGATGTCATACTGGTCGTCATGGCGACGGTGTTGCCATAATGGTCGTCATGGCGACGATGATGTCATAATGGTCGTCATGGCGACGATGATGTCATAATGGTCGTCATGGCGACGATGACGTCATAATGGTCGTCATGGCGACCATGATGTCATACTGGTCGTCATGGCGACGGTGTTGCCATAATGGTCGTCATGGCGACGATGATGTCATAATGGTCGTCATGGCGACGATGATGTCATAATGGTCGTCATGGCGACGATGATGTCATAATGGTCGTCATGGCGACGATGATGTCATATGGTCGTCATGGCGACGATGACGTCATAATGGTCGTCATGGCGGCGATGACGTCATAATGGTCGTCATGGCGACGATGATGTCATAATGGTCGTCATGGCGACGATGATGTCATAATGGTCGTCATGGCGACGATGACGTCATAATGGTCGTCATGACGACGATGATGTCATAATGGTCGTCATGGCGACGATGATGTCATAATGGTCGTCATGGCGACGGTGATGTCATAATGGTCGTCATGGCGACGATGATGTCATGATGGTCGTCACGGCGACGATGATGTCATAATGGTCGTCACCGCAACGGTGATGTCATAATGGTCGTCATGGCGACGATGATGTCATACTGGTCGTCATGGCGACGGTGTTGCCATAATGGTTGTCATGGCGACGATGATGTCATATGGTCGTCATGGCGACGATGATGTCATAATGGTCGTCATGGCGACGATGACGTCATAATGGTCGTCATGGCGACGATGATGTCATAATGGTCATCATGGCGACGATGACGTCATAATGGTCGTCACGGCGACGATGATGTCATAATGGTCGTCATGGCGACGATGATGTCATACTGGTCGTCATGGCGACGGTGTTGCCATAATGGTCGTCATGGCGACGATGATGTCATAATGGTCATCATGGCGACGATGATGTCATAATGGTCGTCATGGCGACGATGATGTCATAATGGTCGTCATGGCGTCGATGATGTCATATGGTCGTCATGGCGACGATGATGTCATAATGGTCGTCATGGCGACGATGACGTCATAATGGTCGTCATGGCGACGATGATGTCATACTGGTCGTCATGGCGACGGTGTTGCCATAATGGTCGTCATGGCGACGATGATGTCATAATGGTCGTCATGGCGACGATGATGTCATAATGGTCGTCATGGCGACGATGATGTCATAATGGTCGTCATGGCGACGATGATGTCATATGGTAGTCATGGCGACGATGATGTCATAATGGTCGTCATGGCGACGATGACGTCATAATGGTCGTCATGGCGACGATGATGTCATACTGGTCGTCATGGCGACGGTGTTGCCATAATGGTCGTCATGGCGACGATGATGTCATAATGGTCGTCATGGCGACGATGATGTCATAATGGTCGTCATGGCGACGATGACGTCATAATGGTCGTCATGGCGACGATGATGTCATACTGGTCGTCATGGCGACGGTGTTGCCATAATGGTCGTCATGGCGACGATGATGTCATAATGGTCGTCATGGCGACGATGATGTCATAATGGTCGTCATGGCGACGATGACGTCATAATGGTCGTCATGGCGACGATGATGTCATATGGTCGTCATGGCGACGATGACGTCATAATGGTCGTCATGGCGACGATGACGTCATAATGGTCGTCATGGCGACGATGATGTCATAATGGTCGTCATGGCGACGATGACGTCATAATGGTCGTCATGACGACGATGATGTCATAATGGTCGTCATGGCGACGATGATGTCATAATGGTCGTCATGGCGACGGTGATGTCATAATGGTCGTCATGGCGACGATGATGTCATGATGGTCGTCACGGCGACGATGATGTCATAATGGTCGTCACCGCAACGGTGATGTCATAATGGTCGTCATGGCGACGATGATGTCATACTGGTCGTCATGGCGACGGTGTTGCCATAATGGTCGTCATGGCGACGATGATGTCATATGGTCGTCATGGCGACGATGATGTCATAATGGTCGTCATGGCGACGATGACGTCATAATGGTCGTCACGGCGACGATGATGTCATAATGGTCATCATGGCGACGATGACGTCATAATGGTCGTCACGGCGACGATGATGTCATAATGGTCGTCATGGCGACGATTATGTCATACTGGTCGTCATGGCGACGGTGTTGCCATAATGGTCGTCATGGCGACGATGATGTCATAATGGTCGTCATGGCGACGATGATGTCCTAATGGTCGTCATGGCGACGATGATGTCATAATGGTCGTCATGGCGTCGATGATGTCATATGGTCGTCATGGCGACGATGATGTCATAATGGTCGTCATGGCGACGATGACGTCATAATGGTCGTCATGGCGACGATGATGTCATACTGGTCGTCATGGCGACGGTGTTGCCATAATGGTCGTCATGGCGACGATGATGTCATAATGGTCGTCATGGCGACGATGATGTCATAATGGTCGTCATGGCGACGATGATGTCATAATGGTCGTCATGGCGACGATGATGTCATATGGTCGTCATGGCGACGATGATGTCATAATGGTCGTCATGGCGACGATGACGTCATAATGGTCGTCATGGCGACGATGACGTCATAATGGTCGTCATGGCGACGATGATGTCATAATGGTCGTCATGGCGACGATGACGTCATAATGGTCGTCATGGCGACGATGATGTCATACTGGTCGTCATGGCGACGGTGTTGCCATAATGGTCGTCATGGCGACGATGATGTCATAATGGTCGTCATGGCGACGATGATGTCATAATGGTCGTCATGGCGACGATGACGTCATAATGGTCGTCATGGCGACGATGATGTCATACTGGTCGTCATGGCGACGGTGTTGCCATAATGGTCGTCATGGCGACGATGATGTCATAATGGTCGTCATGGCGACGATGATGTCATAATGGTCGTCATGGCGACGATGATGTCATAATGGTCGTCATGGCGACGATGATGTCATATGGTCGTCATGGCGACGATGACGTCATAATGGTCGTCATGGCGACGATGACGTCATAATGGTCGTCATGGCGACGATGATGTCATAATGGTCGTCATGGCGACGATGACGTCATAATGGTCGTCATGACGACGATGATGTCATAATGGTCGTCATGGCGACGATGATGTCATAATGGTCGTCATGGCGACGGTGATGTCATAATGGTCGTCATGGCGACGATGATGTCATGATGGTCGTCACGGCGACGATGATGTCATAATGGTCGTCACCGCAACGGTGATGTCATAATGGTCGTCATGGCGACGATGATGTCATACTGGTCGTCATGGCGACGGTGTTGCCATAATGGTTGTCATGGCGACGATGATGTCATATGGTCGTCATGGCGACGATGATGTCATAATGGTCGTCATGGCGACGATGACGTCATAATTGTCGTCACGGCGACGATGATGTCATAATAGTCGTCATGGCAATGGTGATGTCAGAATGGTCGTCATGGCGACGATGATGTCAGTATGGTGGTCATGGCTTTGGTGTTGCCATAATGGTCGTCATGGCGACGATGATGTCATACTGGTCGTCATGGCGACGGTGTTGCCATAATGGTAGTCATAGCGACGATGATGTCATACTGGTCGTCATGGCGACGGTGTTGCCATAATGGTCGTCATGGCGACGATGATGTCATAATGGTCGTCATGGCGACGATGATGTCATAATGGTCGTCATGGCGACGGTGATGTCATAATGGTCGTCATGGCGACGATGATGTCATGATGGTCGTCACGGCGACGATGATGTCATAATGGTCGTCACGGCGACGATGATGTCATAATGGTCGTCACCGCAACGGTGATGTCATAATGGTCGTCATGGCGACGATGATGTCATACTGGTCGTCATGGCGACGGTGTTGCCATAATGGTTGTCATGGCGACGATGATGTCATATGGTCGTCATGGCGACGATGATGTCATAATGGTCGTCATGGCGACGATGACGTCATAATGGTCGTCACGGCGACGATGATGTCATAATGGTCATCATGGCGACGATGACGTCATAATGGTCGTCACGGCGACGATGATGTCATAATGGTCGTCATGGCGACGATGATGTCATACTGGTCGTCATGGCGACGGTGTTGCCATAATGGTCGTCATGGCGACGGTGTTGCCATAATGGTAGTCATAGCGACGATGATGTCATACTGGTCGTCATGGCGACGGTGTTGCCATAATGGTCGTCATGGCGACGATGATGTCATAATGGTCGTCATGGCGACGATGATGTCATAATGGTCGTCACGGCGACGGTGATGTCATAATGGTCGTCATGGCGACGATGATGTCATGATGGTCGTCACGGCGACGATGATGTCATAATGGTCGTCACCGCAACGGTGATGTCATAATGGTCGTCATGGCGACGATGATGTCATACTGGTCGTCATGGCGACGGTGTTGCCATAATGGTTGTCATGGCGACGATGATGTCATATGGTCGTCATGGCGACGATGATGTCATAATGGTCGTCATGGCGACGATGACGTCATAATGGTCGTCACGGCGACGATGATGTCATAATGGTCATCATGGCGACGATGACGTCATAATGGTCGTCACGGCGAAGATGATGTCATAATGGTCGTCATGGCGACGATGATGTCATACTGGTCGTCATGGCGACGGTGTTGCCATAATGGTCGTCATGGCGACGATGATGTCATAATGGTCGTCATGGCGACGATGATGTCATAATGGTCGTCATGGCGACGATGATGTCATAATGGTCGTCATGGCGACGATGATGTCATATGGTCGTCATGGCGACGATGATGTCATAATGGTCGTCATGGCGACGATGACGTCATAATGGTCGTCATGGCGACGATGATGTCATACTGGTCGTCATGGCGACGGTGTTGCCATAATGGTCGTCATGGCGACGATGATGTCATAATGGTCGTCATGGCGACGATGATGTCATAATGGTCGTCATGGCGACGATGATGTCATAATGGTCGTCATGGCGACGATGATGTCATATGGTCGTCATGGCGACGATGATGTCATAATGGTCGTCATGGCGACGATGACGTCATAATGGTCGTCATGGCGACGATGACGTCATAATGGTCGTCATGGCGACGATGATGTCATAATGGTCGTCATGGCGACGATGACGTCATAATGGTCGTCATGACGACGATGATGTCATACTGGTCGTCATGGTGACGGTATTGCCATAATGGTCGTCATGGCGACGATGATGTCATAATGGTCGTCATGCCGACAATGATGTCATAATGGTCGTCATGGCGACGGTGTTGCCATAATGGTCGTCATGGCGACGATGATGTCTGACTGGTCATCATGGCGACGGTGTTGCCATAATGGTCGTCATGGCGACGATGATGTCATAATGGTCGTCATGGCGACGATGATGTCATAATGGTCGTCATACCGACGATGATGTCATAATGGTCGTCATGGCGAAGATGATGTCATAATGGTCGTCATGGCGACGATGATGTCATAATGTTCGTCTTGCCGACGATGATGTCATAATGGTCGTCATGGCGACGGTGATGTCATAATAGTCGTCATGGCGATGATAATGTCATAATGGTCGTCTTGCCGACGATGATGTCATAATGGTCGTCATGGCGACGGTGTTGCCATAATGGTCGTCATGGCGACGATCATGTGATAATGGTCGTCATGGCGACGATGATGTCATAATGGTCGTCATGGCTTTCTTGATGTCATAATGGTCGTCATGGTGACGGTGATGTCATAATGGTCGTCATGGCAATGGTGATGTCAGAATGGTCGTCATGGCGACGATGATGTCAGTATGGTGGTCATGGCTTTGGTGATGTCATAATGGTCGTCATGGCGATGATGATGTCATAATGGTCGTCATGGCGACGATGATGTCAATATGGTTGTAATGGCTTTGGTGATGTCATAATGGTCGTCATGGCGACGGTGATGTCATAATGGTCGTCATGACGACGGTGATGTCATAATGGTCGTCATGGCGACGATGATGTCATAATGGTCGTCATGGCGACGACGATGTCATACTGGTCGTCATGGCGACGGTGTTGCCATAATGGTCGTCATGGCGACGATGATGTCATATGGTCGTCATGGCGACGATGATGTCATAATGGTCGTCATGGCGACGATGACGTCATAATGGTCGTCATGGCGACGATGAAGTCATAATGGTCGTCATGGCGACGATGATGTCATAATGGTCGTCATGGCGACGATGACGTCATAATGGTCGTCATGACGACGATGATGTCATACTGGTCGTTATGGTGACGGTATTGCCATAATGGTCGTCATGGCGACGATGATGTCATAATGGTCGTCATGCCGACAATGATGTCATAATGGTCGTCATGGCGACGGTGTTGCCATAATGGTCGTCATGGCGACGATGATGTCATAATGGTCGTCATGGCGACGTTGATGTCATAATGGTCGTCATGGCAATGGTGATGTCAGAATGGTCGTCATGGCGACGATGATGTCAGTATGGTGGTCATGGCTTTGGTGTTGCCATAATGGTCGTCATGGCGACGATGATGTCATACTGGTCGTCATGGCGACGGTGTTGCCATAATGGTAGTCATAGCGACGATGATGTCATACTGGTCGTCATGGCGACGGTGTTGCCATAATGGTCGTCATGGCGACGATGATGTCATAATGGTCGTCATGGCGACGATGATGTCATAATGGTCGTCATGGCGACGGTGATGTCATAATGGTCGTCATGGCGACGATGATGTCATGATGGTCGTCACGGCGACGATGATGTCATAATGGTCGTCACCGCAACGGTGATGTCATAATGGTCGTCATGGCGACGATGATGTCATACTGGTCGTCATGGCGACGGTGTTGCCATAATGGTTGTCATGGCGACGATGATGTCATATGTTCGTCATGGCGACGATGATGTCATAATGGTCGTCATGGCGACGATGACGTCATAATGGTCGTCACGGCGACGATGATGTCATAATGGTCATCATGGCGACGATGACGTCATAATGGTCGTCACGGCGACGATGATGTCATAATGGTCGTCATGGCGACGATGATGTCATACTGGTCGTCATGGCGACGGTGTTGCCATAATGGTCGTCATGGCGGCGATGATGTCATAATGGTCGTCATGGCGACGATGATGTCATAATGGTCGTCATGGCGACGATGATGTCATAATGGTCGTCATGGCGTCGATGATGTCATATGGTCGTCATGGCGACGATGATGTCATAATGGTCGTCATGGCGACGATGATGTCATACTGGTCGTCATGGCGACGGTGTTGCCATAATGGTCGTCATGGCGACGATGATGTCATAATGGTCGTCATGGCGACGATGATGTCATAATGGTCGTCATGGCGACGATGATGTCATAATGGTCGTCATGGCGACGATGATGTCATATGGTCGTCATGGCGACGATTATGTCATAATGGTCGTCATGGCGACGATGACGTCATAATGGTTGTCATGGCGACGATGACGTCATAATGGTCGTCATGGCGACGATGATGTCATAATGGTCGTCATGGCGACGATGACGTCATAATGGTCGTCATGACGACGATGATGTCATACTGGTCGTCATGGTGACGGTATTGCCATAATGGTCGTCATGGCGACGATGATGTCATAATGGTCGTCATGCCGACAATGATGTCATAATGGTCGTCATTGCGACGTTGATGTCATAATGGTCGTCATGGCAATGGTGATGTCAGAATGGTCGTCATGGCGACGATGATGTCAGTATGGTGGTCATGGCTTTGGTGTTGCCATAATGGTCGTCATGGCGACGATGATGTCATACTGGTCGTCATGGCGACGGTGTTGCCATAATGGTAGTCATAGCGACGATGATGTCATACTGGTCGTCATGGCGACGGTGTTGCCATAATGGTCGTCATGGCGACGATGATGTCATAATGGTCGTCATGGCGATGATGATGTCATAATGGTCGTCATGGCGACGATGATGTCAATATGGTTGTAATGGCTTTGGTGATGTCATAATGGTCGTCATGGCGACGGTGATGTCATAATGGTCGTCATGACGACGGTGATGTCATAATGGTCGTCATGGCGACGATAATGTCATAATGGTCGTCATGGCGACGACGATGTCATACTGGTCGTCATGGCGACGGTGTTGCCATAATGGTCGTCATGGCGACGATGATGTCATATGGTCGTCATGGCGACGATGATGTCATAATGGTCGTCATGGCGACGATGACGTCATAATGGTCGTCATGGCGACGATGACGTCATAATGGTCGTCATGGCGATGATGATGTCATAATGGTCGTCATGGCGACGATGACGTCATCATGGTCGTCATGACGACGATGATGTCATACTGGTCGTCATGGTGACGGTATTGCCATAATGGTCGTCATGGCGACGATGATGTCATAATGGTCGTCATGCCGACAATGATGTCATAATGGTCGTCATGGCGACGGTGTTGCCATAATGGTCGTCATGGCGACGATGATGTCATAATGGTCGTCATGGCGACGTTGATGTCATAATGGTCGTCATGGCAATGGTGATGTCAGAATGGTCGTCATGGCGACGATGATGTCAGTATGGTGGTCATGGCTTTGGTGTTGCCATAATGGTCGTCATGGCGACGATGATGTCATACTGGTCGTCATGGCGACGGTGTTGCCATAATGGTAGTCATAGCGACGATGATGTCATACTGGTCGTCATGGCGACGGTGTTGCCATAATGGTCGTCATGGCGACGATGATGTCATAATGGTCGTCATGGCGACGATGATGTCATAATGGTCGTCATGGCGACGGTGATGTCATAATGGTCGTCATGGCGACGATGATGTCATGATGGTCGTCACGGCGACGATGATGTTATAATGGTCGTCACCGCAACGGTGATGTCATAATGGTCGTCATGGCGACGATGATGTCATACTGGTCGTCATGGCGACGGTGTTGCCATAATGGTTGTCATGGCGACGATTATGTCATATGGTCGTCATGGCGACGATGATGTCATAATGGTCGTCATGGCGACGATGACGTCATAATGGTCGTCACGGCGACGATGATGTCATAATGGTCATCATGGCGACGATGACGTCATAATGGTCGTCACGGCGACGATGATGTCATAATGGTCGTCATGGCGACGATGATGTCATACTGGTCGTCATGGCGACGGTGTTGCCATAATGGTCGTCATGGCGACGATGATGTCATAATGGTCGTCATGGCGACGATGATGTCATACTGGTCGTCATGGCGACGGTGTTGCCATAATGGTCGTCATGGCGACGATGATGTCATAATGGTCGTCATGGCGACGATGATGTCATAATGGTCGTCATGGCGACGATGACGTCATAATGGTCGTCATGGCGACCATGATGTCATACTGGTCGTCATGGCGACGGTGTTGCCATAATGGTCGTCATGGCGACGATGATGTCATAATGGTCGTCATGGCGACGATGATGTCATAATGGTCGTCATGGCGACGATGATGTCATAATGGTCGTCATGGCGACGATGACGTCATATGGTCGTCATGGCGACGATGACGTCATAATGGTCGTCATGGCGGCGATGACGTCATAATGGTCGTCATGGCGACGATGATGTCATAATGGTCGTCATGGCGACGATGATGTCATAATGGTCGTCATGGCGACGATGACGTCATAATGGTCGTCATGACGACGATGATGTCATAATGGTCGTCATGGCGACGATGATGTCATAATGGTCGTCATGGCGACGGGATGTCATAATGGTCGTCATGGCGACGATGATGTCATGATGGTCGTCACGGCGACGATGATGTCATAATGGTCGTCACCGCAACGGTGATGTCATAATGGTCGTCATGGCGACGATGATGTCATACTGGTCGTCATGGCGACGGTGTTGCCATAATGGTTGTCATGGCGACGATGATGTCATATGGTCGTCATGGCGACGATGATGTCATAATGGTCGTCATGGCGACGATGACGTCATAATGGTCGTCATGGCGACGATGATGTCATAATGGTCATCATGGCGACGATGACGTCATAATGGTCGTCACGGCGACGATGATGTCATAATGGTCGTCATGGCGACGATGATGTCATACTGGTCGTCATGGCGACGGTGTTGCCATAATGGTCGTCATGGCGACGATGATGTCATAATGGTCGTCATGGCGACGATGATGTCATAATGGTCGTCATGGCGACGATGATGTCATAATGGTCGTCATGGCGTCGATGATGTCATATGGTCGTCATGGCGACGATGATGTCATAATGGTCGTCATGGCGACGATGACGTCATAATGGTCGTCATGGCGACGATGATGTCATACTGGTCGTCATGGCGACGGTGTTGCCATAATGGTCGTCATGGCGACGATGATGTCATAATGGTCGTCATGGCGACGATGATGTCATAATGGTCGTCATGGCGACGATGATGTCATATGGTCGTCATGGCGACGATGATGTCATAATGGTCGTCATGGCGACGATGACGTCATAATGGTCGTCATGGCGACGATGATGTCATACTGGTCGTCATGGCGACGGTGTTGCCATAATGGTCGTCATGGCGACGATGATGTCATAATGGTCGTCATGGCGACGATGATGTCATAATGGTCGTCATGGCGACGATGACGTCATAATGGTCGTCATGGCGACGATGATGTCATACTGGTCGTCATGGCGACGGTGTTGCCATAATGGTCGTCATGGCGACGATGATGTCATAATGGTCGTCATGGCGACGATGATGTCATATGGTCGTCATGGCGACGATGACGTCATAATGGTCGTCATGGCGACGATGACGTCATAATGGTCGTCATGGCGACGATGATGTCATAATGGTCGTCATGGCGACGATGACGTCATAATGGTCGTCATGACGACGATGATGTCATAATGGTCGTCATGGCGACGATGATGTCATAATGGTCGTCATGGCGACGGTGATGTCATAATGGTCGTCATGGCGACGGTGATGTCATGATGGTCGTCACGGCGACGATGATGTCATAATGGTCGTCACCGCAACGGTGATGTCATAATGGTCGTCATGGCGACGATGATGTCATACTGGTCGTCATGGCGACGGTGTTGCCATAATGGTTGTCATGGCGACGATTATGTCATATGGTCGTCATGGCGACGATGATGTCATAATGGTCGTCATGGCGACGATGACGTCATAATGGTCGTCACGGCGACGATGATGTCATAATGGTCATCATGGCGACGATGACGTCATAATGGTCGTCACGGCGACGATGATGTCATAATGGTCGTCATGGCGACGATGATGTCATACTGGTCGTCATGGCGACGGTGTTGCCATAATGGTCGTCATGGCGACGATGATGTCATAATGGTCGTCATGGCGACGATGATGTCCTAATGGTCGTCATGGCGACGATGATGTCATAATGGTCGTCATGGCGTCGATGATGTCATATGGTCGTCATGGCGACGATGACGTCATAATGGTCGTCATGGCGACGATGACGTCATAATGGTCGTCATGGCGACGATGATGTCATACTGGTCGTCATGGCGACGGTGTTGCCATAATGGTCGTCATGGCGACGATGATGTCATAATGGTCGTCATGGCGTCGATGATGTCATAATGGTCGTCATGGCGACGATGATGTCATAATGGTCGTCATGGCGACGATGATGTCATATGGTCGTCATGGCGACGATGATGTCATAATGGTCGTCATGGCGACGATGACGTCATAATGGTCGTCATGGCGACGATGACGTCATAATGGTCGTCATGGCGACGATGATGTCATAATGGTCGTCATGGCGACGATGACGTCATAATGGTCGTCATGGCGACGATGATGTCATACTGGTCGTCATGGCGACGGTGTTGCCATAATGGTCGTCATGGCGACGATGACGTCATAATGGTCGTCATGGCGACGATGATGTCATAATGGTCGTCATGGCGACGATGACGTCATAATGGTCGTCATGGCGACGATGATGTCATACTGGTCGTCATGGCGACGGTGTTGCCATAATGGTCGTCATGGCGACGATGATGTCATAATGGTCGTCATGGCGACGATGATGTCATAATGGTCGTCATGGCGACGATGATGTCATAATGGTCGTCATGGCGACGATGATGTCATATGGTCGTCATGGCGACGATGACGTCATAATGGTCGTCATGGCGACGATGACGTCATAATGGTCGTCATGGCGACGATGATGTCATAATGGTCGTCATGGCGACGATGACGTCATAATGGTCGTCATGACGACGATGATGTCATAATGGTCGTCATGGCGACGATGATGTCATAAAGGTCGTCATGGCGACGGTGATGTCATAATGGTCGTCATGGCGACGATGATGTCATGATGGTCGTCACGGCGACGATGATGTCATAATGGTCGTCACCGCAACGGTGATGTCATAATGGTCGTCATGGCGACGATGATGTCATACTGGTCGTCATGGCGACGGTGTTGCCATAATGGTTGTCATGGCGACGATGATGTCATATGGTCGTCATGGCGACGATGATGTCATAATGGTCGTCATGGCGACGATGACGTCATAATGGTCGTCACGGCGACGATGATGTCATAATGGTCATCATGGCGACGATGACGTCATAATGGTCGTCACGGCGACGATGATGTCATAATGGTCGTCATGGCGACGATGATGTCATACTGGTCGTCATGGCGACGGTGTTGCCATGATGGTCGTCATGGCGACGATGATGTCATACTGGTCGTCATGGCGACGGTGTTGCCATAATGGTAGTCATAGCGACGATGATGTCATACTGGTCGTCATGGCGACGGTGTTGCCATAATGGTCGTCATGGCGACGATGATGTCATAATGGTGGTCATGGCGACGATGATGTCATAATGGTCGTCATGGCGACGATGATGTCATAATGGTCGTCATGGCGACGATGATGTCATAATGGTCGTCATGGCGATGATGATGTCATAATGGTCGTCATGGCGACGATGATGTCAATATGGTTGTAATGGCTTTGGTGATGTCATAATGGTCGTCATGGCGACGGTGATGTCATAATGGTCGTCATGACGACGGTGATGTCATAATGGTCGTCATGGCGACGATGATGTCATAATGGTCGTCATGGCGACGACGATGTCATACTGGTCGTCATGGCGACGGTGTTGCCATAATGGTCGTCATGGCGACGATGATGTCATATGGTCGTCATGGCGACGATGACGTCATAATGGTCGTCATGGCGACGATGACGTCATAATGGTCGTCATGGCGACGATGATGTCATAATGGTCGTCATGGCGACGATGACGTCATAATGGTCGTCATGACGACGATGATGTCATACTGGTCGTCATGGTGACGGTATTGCCATAATGGTCGTCATGGCGACGATGATGTCATAATGGTCGTCATGCCGACAATGATGTCATAATGGTCGTCATGGCGACGGTGTTGCCATAATGGTCGTCATGGCGACGATGATGTCATAATGGTCGTCATGGCGACGTTGATGTCATAATGGTCGTCATGGCAATGGTGATGTCAGAATGGTCGTCATGGCGACGATGATGTCAGTATGGTGGTCATGGCTTTGGTGTTGCCATAATGGTCGTCATGGCGACGATGATGTCATACTGGTCGTCATGGCGACGGTGTTGCCATAATGGTAGTCATGGCGACGATGATGTCATACTGGTCGTCATGGCGACGGTGTTGCAATAATGGTCGTCATGGCGACGATGATGTCATAATGGTCGTCATGGCGACGATGATGTCATAATGGTCGTCATAGCGACGGTGATGTCATAATGGTCGTCATGGCGACGATGATGTCATGATGGTCGTCACGGCGACGATGATGTCATAATGGTTGTCATGGCGACGATGATGTCATATGGTCGTCATGGCGACGATGATGTCATAATGGTCGTCATGGCGACGATGACGTCATAATGGTCGTCACGGCGACGATGATGTCATACTGGTCGTCATGGCGACGGTGTTGCCATAATGGTTGTCATGGCGACGATGATGTCATATGGTCGTCATGGCGACGATGATGTCATAATGGTCGTCATGGCGACGATGACGTCATAATGGTCGTCACGGCGACGATGATGTCATAATGGTCATCATGGCGACGATGACGTCATAATGGTCGTCACGGCGACGATGATGTCATAATGGTCGTCATGGCGACGATGATGTCATACTGGTCGTCATGGCGACGGTGTTGCCATAATGGTCGTCATGGCGACGATGATGTCATAATGGTCGTCATGGCGACGATGATGTCATAATGGTCGTCATGGCGACGATGATGTCATAATGGTCGTCATGGCGACGATGATGTCATATGGTCGTCATGGCGACGATGATGTCATAATGGTCAGCATGGCAACGATGACGTCATAATGGTCGTCATGGCGACGATGATGTCATACTGGTCGTCATGGCGACGGTGTTGCCATAATGGTCGTCATGGCGACGATGATGTCATAATGGTCGTCATGGCGACGATGATGTCATAATGGTCGTCATGGCGACGATGATGTCATAATGGTCGTCATGGCGACGGTGTTGCCATAATGGTCGTCATGGCGACGATGATGTCATAATGGTCGTCATGGCGACGTTGATGTCATAATGGTCGTCATGGCAATGGTGATGTCAGAATGGTCGTCATGGCGACGATAATGTCAGTATGGTGGTCATGGCTTTGGTGTTGCCATAATGGTCGTCATGGCGACGATGATGTCATACTGGTCGTCATGGCGATGGTGTTGCCATAATGGTAGTCATAGCGACGATGATGTCATACTGGTCGTCATGGCGACGGTGTTGCCATAATGGTCGTCATGGCGATGATGATGTCATAATGGTCGTCATGGCGACGATGATGTCATAATGGTCGTCATGGCGACGGTGATGTCATAATGGTCGTCATGGCGACGATGATGTCATGATGGTCGTCACGGCGACGATGATGTCATAATGGTCGTCACCGCAACGGTGATGTCATAATGGTCGTCATGGCGACGATGATGTCATACTGGTCGTCATGGCGACGGTGTTGCCATAATGGTTGTCATGGCGACGATGATGTCATATGGTCGTCATGGCGACGATGATGTCATAATGGTCGTCATGGCGACGATGACGTCATAATGGTCGTCACGGCGACGATGATGTCATAATGGTCATCATGGCGACGATGACGTCATAATGGTCGTCACGGCGACGATGATGTCATAATGGTCGTCATGGCGACGATGATGTCATACTGGTCGTCATGGCGACGGTGTTGCCATAATGGTCGTCATGGCGACGATGATGTCATAATGGTCGTCATGGCGACGATGATGTCATAATGGTCGTCATGGCGACGATGATGTCATAATGGTCGTCACCGCGACGGTGATGTCATAATGGTCGTCACCGCAACGGTGATGTCATAATGGTCGTCATGGCGACGATGATGTCATACAGGTTGTCATGGCGACGGTGTTGCCATAATGGTCGTCATGGCGACGATGATGTCATATGGTCGTCATGGCGACGATGATGTCATAATGGTCGTCACGGCGACGATGATGTCATAATGGTCGTCATGGCGACGATGACGTCATAATAGTCGTCATGGCGACGATGATGTCATAATGGTCGTCATGGCGACGATGATGTCATGCTGGTCGTCATGGCGACGGTGTTGCCATAATGGTCGTCATGGCGACGATGATGTCATAATGGTCGTCATGGCGACGATGATGTCATAATGGTCGTCATACCGACGATGATGTCATAATTTATCGTCATGGCGACGATGATGTCATAATGGTCGTCATGGCGACGATGATGTCATAATGGTCGTCATGGCGACGATGACGTCATAATGGTCGTCATGGCGACGATGATGTCATAATGGTCGTCATGGCGACGATGATGTCATAATGGTCGTCATGGCAACGATGACGTCATAATGGTCGTCATGGCGACGATGATGTCATAATGGTCATCATGGCGACGGTGATGTCATAATAGTCGTCATCGCGACGATGATGTCATAATGGTCGTCTTGCCGACGATGATGTCATAATGGTCGTCATGGCGACGGTGTTGCCATAATGGTCGTCATGGCGACGATGATGTCATAATGGTCGTCATGGCGACGATGATGTCATAATGGTCGTCATGGCGACAATGATGTCAGTATGGTGGTCATGGCTTTGGTGATGTCATAATGGTCGTCATGGCGACGGTGATGTCATAATGGTCGTCATGGCAATGGTGATGTCAGAATGGTCGTCATGGCGACGATGATGTCAGTATGGTGGTCATGGCTTTGGTGATGTCATAATGGTCGTCATGGCGACGGTGATGTCATAATGGTCGTCATGGCGACGGTGATGTCATAATGGTCGTCATGGCGACGATGATGTCATGATGGTCGTCACGGCGACGATGATGTCATGATGGTCGTCACCGCGACGGTGATGTCATAATGGTCGTCATGGCGACGATGATGTCATACTGGTCGTCATGGCGACGGTGTTGCCATAATGGTCGTCATGGCGACGATGATGTCATATGGTCGTCATGGCGACGATGATGTCATAATGGTCGTCATGTCGACGATGACGTCATAATGGTCGTCACGGCGACGATGATCTCATAATGGTCGTCATGGCGACGATGACGTCATAATGGTCGTCATGGCGACGATGATGTCATAATGGTCGTCATGGCGACGATGATGTCATACTGGTCGTCATGGCGACGGTGTTGCCATAATGGTCGTCATGGCGACGATGATGTCATAATGGTCGTCATGGCGACGATGATGTCATAATGGTCGTCATACCGACGATGATGTCATAATGGTCGTCATGGCGAAGATGATGTCATAATGGTCGTCATGGCGACGATGATGTCATAATGGTCGTCTTGCCGACGATGATGTCATAATGGTCGTCTTGCCGACGATGATGTCATAATGGTCGTCATGGCGACGGTGATGTCATAATAGTTGTCATGGCGACGATGAAGTCATAATGGTCGTCTTGCCGACGATGATGTCATAATGGTCGTCATGGCGACGGTGTTGCCATAATGGTCGTCATGGCGACGATCATGTCATAATGGTCGTCATGGCGACGATGATGTCAGTATGGTGGTCATGGCTTTGGTGATGTCATAATGGTCGTCATGGCAATGGTGATGTCAGAATGGTCGTCATGGCGACGATGATGTCAGTATGGTGGTCATGGCTTTGGTGATGTCATAATGGTCGTCATGGCTTTGGTGATGTCATAATGGTCGTCATGGCAATGGTGATGTCAGAATGGTCGTCATGGCGACGATGATGTCAGTATGGTGGTCATGGCTTTGGTGATGTCATAATGGTCGTCATGGCGACGATGATGTCATAATGGTCGTCATGGCGACGATGATGTCAATATGGTTGTTATGGCTTTGGTGATGTCATAATGGTCGTCATGGCGACGGTGATGTCATAATGGTCGTCATGGCGACGATGATGTCATGATGGTCGTCACGGCGACGATGATGTCATAATGGTCGTCACCGCGACGGTGATGTCATAATTGTCGTCATGGCGACGATGATGTCATACTGGTCGTCATGGCGTCGGTGTTGCCATAATGGTCGTCATGGCGACGATGATGTCATATGGTCGTCATGGCGACGATGATGTCATAATGGTCGTCATGGCGACGATGACGTCATAATGGTCGTCACGGCGACGATGATGTCATAATGGTCATCATGGCGACGATGACGTCATAATGGTCGTCACGGCGACGATGATGTCATAATGGTCGTCATGGCGACGATGATGTCATACTGGTCGTCATGGCGACGGTGTTGCCATAATGGTCGTCATGGCGACGATGATGTCATAATGGTCGTCATGGCGACGATGATGTCATAATGGTCGTCATGGCGACGATGATGTCATAATGGTCGTCATACCGACGATGATGTCATAATGGTCGTCATGGCGAAGATGATGTCATAATGGTCGTCATGGCGACGGTGATGTCATAATAGTCGTCATGGCGACGATGATGTCATAATGGTCGTCTTGCCGACGATGATGTCATAATGGTCGTCATGGCGACGGTGTTGCCATAATGGTCGTCATGGCGACGATCATGTCATAATGGTCGTCATGGCGACGATGATGTCATAATGGTCGTCATGGCGACGATGATGTCAGTATGGTGGTCATGGCTTTGGTGATGTCATAATGGTCGTCATGGCAATGGTGATGTCAGAATGGTCGTCATGGCGACGATGATGTCAGTATGGTGGTCGTGGCTTTGGTGATGTCATAATGGTCGTCATGGCGACGATGATGTCATAATGGTCGTCATGGCGACGATGATGTCATAATGGTCATCATGGCGACGATGATGTCATAATGGTCGTCATGCCGACGATGATGTCATAATGGTCGTCATGGCGACGATGATGTCAGTATGGTGGTCATGGCTTTGGTGATGTCATAATGGTGGTCATGGCGACGGTGATGTCATAATGGTCGTCATGGCAATGGTGATGTCAGAATGGTCGTCATGGCGACGATGATGTCAGTATGGTGGTCGTGGCTTTGGTGATGTCATAATGGTCGTCATGGCGACGATGATGTCATACTGGTCGTCATGGCGACGGTGTTGCCATAATGGTCGTCATGGCGACGATGATGTCATAATGGTCGTCATGGCGACGATGATGTCATAATGGTCGTCATGGCGACGATGATGTCATAATGGTCGTCATGGCGACGATGATGTCATATGGTCGTCATGGCGACGATGATGTCATAATGGTCGTCATGGCGACGATGACGTCATAATGGTCGTCATGGCGACAATGATGTCATACTGGTCGTCATGGCGACGGTGTTGCCATAATGGTCGTCATGGCGACGATGATGTCATAATGGTCGTCATGGCGACGATGACGTCATAATGGTCGTCATGGCGACGATGACGTCATAATGGTCGTCATGGCGACGATGATGTCATAATGGTCGTCATGGCGACGATGACGTCATAATGGTCGTCATGACGACGATGATGTCATACTGGTCGTCATGGTGACGGTATTGCCATAATGGTCGTCATGGCGACGATGATGTCATAATGGTCGTCATGCCGACAATGATGTCATAATGGTCGTCATGGCGACGGTGTTGCCATAATGGTCGTCATGGCGACGATGATGTCTGACTGGTCATCATGGCGACGGTGTTGCCATAATGGTCGTCATGGCGACGATGATGTCATAATGGTCGTCATGGCGACGATGATGTCATAATGGTCGTCATACCGACGATGATGTCATAATGGTCGTCATGGCGAAGATGATGTCATAATGGTCGTCATGGCGACGATGATGTCATAATGTTCGTCTTGCCGACGATGATGTCATAATGGTCGTCATGGCGACGGTGATGTCATAATAGTCGTCATGGCGATGATAATGTCATAATGGTCGTCTTGCCGACGATGATGTCATAATGGTCGTCATGGCGACGGTGTTGCCATAATGGTCGTCATGGCGACGATCATGTGATAATGGTCGTCATGGCGACGATGATGTCATAATGGTCGTCATGGCTTTCTTGATGTCATAATGGTCGTCATGGTGACGGTGATGTCATAATGGTCGTCATGGCAATGGTGATGTCAGAATGGTCGTCATGGCGACGATGATGTCAGTATGGTGGTCATGGCTTTGGTGATGTCATAATGGTCGTCATGGCGATGATGATGTCATAATGGTCGTCATGGCGACGATGATGTCAATATGGTTGTAATGGCTTTGGTGATGTCATAATGGTCGTCATGGCGACGGTGATGTCATAATGGTCGTCATGACGACGGTGATGTCATAATGGTCGTCATGGCGACGATGATGTCATAATGGTCGTCATGGCGACGACGATGTCATACTGGTCGTCATGGCGACGGTGTTGCCATAATGGTCGTCATGGCGACGATGATGTCATATGGTCGTCATGGCGACGATGATGTCATAATGGTCGTCATGGCGACGATGACGTCATAATGGTCGTCATGGCGACGATGAAGTCATAATGGTCGTCATGGCGACGATGATGTCATAATGGTCGTCATGGCGACGATGACGTCATAATGGTCGTCATGACGACGATGATGTCATACTGGTCGTTATGGTGACGGTATTGCCATAATGGTCGTCATGGCGACGATGATGTCATAATGGTCGTCATGCCGACAATGATGTCATAATGGTCGTCATGGCGACGGTGTTGCCATAATGGTCGTCATGGCGACGATGATGTCATAATGGTCGTCATGGCGACGTTGATGTCATAATGGTCGTCATGGCAATGGTGATGTCAGAATGGTCGTCATGGCGACGATGATGTCAGTATGGTGGTCATGGCTTTGGTGTTGCCATAATGGTCGTCATGGCGACGATGATGTCATACTGGTCGTCATGGCGACGGTGTTGCCATAATGGTAGTCATAGCGACGATGATGTCATACTGGTCGTCATGGCGACGGTGTTGCCATAATGGTCGTCATGGCGACGATGATGTCATAATGGTCGTCATGGCGACGATGATGTCATAATGGTCGTCATGGCGACGGTGATGTCATAATGGTCGTCATGGCGACGATGATGTCATGATGGTCGTCACGGCGACGATGATGTCATAATGGTCGTCACCGCAACGGTGATGTCATAATGGTCGTCATGGCGACGATGATGTCATACTGGTCGTCATGGCGACGGTGTTGCCATAATGGTTGTCATGGCGACGATGATGTCATATGTTCGTCATGGCGACGATGATGTCATAATGGTCGTCATGGCGACGATGACGTCATAATGGTCGTCACGGCGACGATGATGTCATAATGGTCATCATGGCGACGATGACGTCATAATGGTCGTCACGGCGACGATGATGTCATAATGGTCGTCATGGCGACGATGATGTCATACTGGTCGTCATGGCGACGGTGTTGCCATAATGGTCGTCATGGCGGCGATGATGTCATAATGGTCGTCATGGCGACGATGATGTCATAATGGTCGTCATGGCGACGATGATGTCATAATGGTCGTCATGGCGTCGATGATGTCATATGGTCGTCATGGCGACGATGATGTCATAATGGTCGTCATGGCGACGATGATGTCATACTGGTCGTCATGGCGACGGTGTTGCCATAATGGTCGTCATGGCGACGATGATGTCATAATGGTCGTCATGGCGACGATGATGTCATAATGGTCGTCATGGCGACGATGATGTCATAATGGTCGTCATGGCGACGATGATGTCATATGGTCGTCATGGCGACGATTATGTCATAATGGTCGTCATGGCGACGATGACGTCATAATGGTTGTCATGGCGACGATGACGTCATAATGGTCGTCATGGCGACGATGATGTCATAATGGTCGTCATGGCGACGATGACGTCATAATGGTCGTCATGACGACGATGATGTCATACTGGTCGTCATGGTGACGGTATTGCCATAATGGTCGTCATGGCGACGATGATGTCATAATGGTCGTCATGCCGACAATGATGTCATAATGGTCGTCATTGCGACGTTGATGTCATAATGGTCGTCATGGCAATGGTGATGTCAGAATGGTCGTCATGGCGACGATGATGTCAGTATGGTGGTCATGGCTTTGGTGTTGCCATAATGGTCGTCATGGCGACGATGATGTCATACTGGTCATCATGGCGACGGTGTTGCCATAATGGTAGTCATAGCGACGATGATGTCATACTGGTCGTCATGGCGACGGTGTTGCCATAATGGTCGTCATGGCGACGATGATGTCATAATGGTCGTCATGGCGATGATGATGTCATAATGGTCGTCATGGCGACGATGATGTCAATATGGTTGTAATGGCTTTGGTGATGTCATAATGGTCGTCATGGCGACGGTGATGTCATAATGGTCGTCATGACGACGGTGATGTCATAATGGTCGTCATGGCGACGATGATGTCATAATGGTCGTCATGGCGACGACGATGTCATACTGGTCGTCATGGCGACGGTGTTGCCATAATGGTCGTCATGGCGACGATGATGTCATATGGTCGTCATGGCGACGATGATGTCATAATGGTCGTCATGGCGACGATGACGTCATAATGGTCGTCATGGCGACGATGACGTCATAATGGTCGTCATGGCGATGATGATGTCATAATGGTCGTCATGGCGACGATGACGTCATCATGGTCGTCATGACGACGATGATGTCATACTGGTCGTCATGGTGACGGTATTGCCATAATGGTCGTCATGGCGACGATGATGTCATAATGGTCGTCATGCCGACAATGATGTCATAATGGTCGTCATGGCGACGGTGTTGCCATAATGGTCGTCATGGCGACGATGATGTCATAATGGTCGTCATGGCGACGTTGATGTCATAATGGTCGTCATGGCGACGTTGATGTCATAATGGTCGTCATGGCAATGGTGATGTCAGAATGGTCGTCATGGCGACGATGATGTCAGTATGGTGGTCATGGCTTTGGTGTTGCCATAATGGTCGTCATGGCGACGATGATGTCATACTGGTCGTCATGGCGACGGTGTTGCCATAATGGTAGTCATAGCGACGATGATGTCATACTGGTCGTCATGGCGACGGTGTTGCCATAATGGTCGTCATGGCGACGATGATGTCATAATGGTCGTCATGGCGACGATGATGTCATAATGGTCGTCATGGCGACGGTGATGTCATAATGGTCGTCATGGCGACGATGATGTCATGATGGTCGTCACGGCGACGATGATGTTATAATGGTCGTCACCGCAACGGTGATGTCATAATGGTCGTCATGGCGACGATGATGTCATACTGGTCGTCATGGCGACGGTGTTGCCATAATGGTTGTCATGGCGACGATTATGTCATATGGTCGTCATGGCGACGATGATGTCATAATGGTCGTCATGGCGACGATGACGTCATAATGGTCGTCACGGCGACGATGATGTCATAATGGTCATCATGGCGACGATGACGTCATAATGGTCGTCACGGCGACGATGATGTCATAATGGTCGTCATGGCGACGATGATGTCATACTGGTCGTCATGGCGACGGTGTTGCCATAATGGTCGTCATGGCGACGATGATGTCATAATGGTCGTCATGGCGACGATGATGTCATACTGGTCGTCATGGCGACGGTGTTGCCATAATGGTCGTCATGGCGACGATGATGTCATAATGGTCGTCATGGCGACGATGATGTCATAATGGTCGTCATGGCGACGATGACGTCATAATGGTCGTCATGGCGACCATGATGTCATACTGGTCGTCATGGCGACGGTGTTGCCATAATGGTCGTCATGGCGACGATGATGTCATAATGGTCGTCATGGCGACGATGATGTCATAATGGTCGTCATGGCGACGATGATGTCATAATGGTCGTCATGGCGACGATGATGTCATATGGTCGTCATGGCGACGATGACGTCATAATGGTCGTCATGGCGGCGATGACGTCATAATGGTCGTCATGGCGACGATGATGTCATAATGGTCGTCATGGCGACGATGATGTCATAATGGTCGTCATGGCGACGATGACGTCATAATGGTCGTCATGACGACGATGATGTCATAATGGTCGTCATGGCGACGATGATGTCATAATGGTCGTCATGGCGACGGGATGTCATAATGGTCGTCATGGCGACGATGATGTCATGATGGTCGTCACGGCGACGATGATGTCATAATGGTCGTCACCGCAACGGTGATGTCATAATGGTCGTCATGGCGACGATGATGTCATACTGGTCGTCATGGCGACGGTGTTGCCATAATGGTTGTCATGGCGACGATGATGTCATATGGTCGTCATGGCGACGATGATGTCATAATGGTCGTCATGGCGACGATGACGTCATAATGGTCGTCATGGCGACGATGATGTCATAATGGTCATCATGGCGACGATGACGTCATAATGGTCGTCACGGCGACGATGATGTCATAATGGTCGTCATGGCGACGATGATGTCATACTGGTCGTCATGGCGACGGTGTTGCCATAATGGTCGTCATGGCGACGATGATGTCATAATGGTCGTCATGGCGACGATGATGTCATAATGGTCGTCATGGCGACGATGATGTCATAATGGTCGTCATGGCGTCGATGATGTCATATGGTCGTCATGGCGACGATGATGTCATAATGGTCGTCATGGCGACGATGACGTCATAATGGTCGTCATGGCGACGATGATGTCATACTGGTCGTCATGGCGACGGTGTTGCCATAATGGTCGTCATGGCGACGATGATGTCATAATGGTCGTCATGGCGACGATGATGTCATAATGGTCGTCATGGCGACGATGATGTCATATGGTCGTCATGGCGACGATGATGTCATAATGGTCGTCATGGCGACGATGACGTCATAATGGTCGTCATGGCGACGATGATGTCATACTGGTCGTCATGGCGACGGTGTTGCCATAATGGTCGTCATGGCGACGATGATGTCATAATGGTCGTCATGGCGACGATGATGTCATAATGGTCGTCATGGCGACGATGACGTCATAATGGTCGTCATGGCGACGATGATGTCATACTGGTCGTCATGGCGACGGTGTTGCCATAATGGTCGTCATGGCGACGATGATGTCATAATGGTCGTCATGGCGACGATGATGTCATAATGGTCGTCATGGCGACGATGATGTCATAATGGTCGTCATGGCGACGATGATGTCATATGGTCGTCATGGCGACGATGACGTCATAATGGTCGTCATGGCGACGATGACGTCATAATGGTCGTCATGGCGACGATGATGTCATAATGGTCGTCATGGCGACGATGACGTCATAATGGTCGTCATGACGACGATGATGTCATAATGGTCGTCATGGCGACGATGATGTCATAATGGTCGTCATGGCGACGGTGATGTCATAATGGTCGTCATGGCGACGGTGATGTCATGATGGTCGTCACGGCGACGATGATGTCATAATGGTCGTCACAGCAACGGTGATGTCATAATGGTCGTCATGGCGACGATGATGTCATACTGGTCGTCATGGCGACGGTGTTGCCATAATGGTTGTCATGGCGACGATGATGTCATATGGTCGTCATGGCGACGATGATGTCATAATGGTCGTCATGGCGACGATGACGTCATAATGGTCGTCACGGCGACGATGATGTCATAATGGTCATCATGGCGACGATGACGTCATAATGGTCGTCACGGCGACGATGATGTCATAATGGTCGTCATGGCGACGATGATGTCATACTGGTCGTCATGGCGACGGTGTTGCCATAATGGTCGTCATGGCGACGATGATGTCATAATGGTCGTCATGGCGACGATGATGTCCTAATGGTCGTCATGGCGACGATGATGTCATAATGGTCGTCATGGCGTCGATGATGTCATATGGTCGTCATGGCGACGATGACGTCATAATGGTCGTCATGGCGACGATGACGTCATAATGGTCGTCATGGCGACGATGATGTCATACTGGTCGTCATGGCGACGGTGTTGCCATAATGGTCGTCATGGCGACGATGATGTCATAATGGTCGTCATGGCGTCGATGATGTCATAATGGTCGTCATGGCGACGATGATGTCATAATGGTCGTCATGGCGACGATGATGTCATATGGTCGTCATGGCGACGATGATGTCATAATGGTCGTCATGGCGACGATGACGTCATAATGGTCGTCATGGCGACGATGACGTCATAATGGTCGTCATGGCGACGATGATGTCATAATGGTCGTCATGGCGACGATGACGTCATAATGGTCGTCATGGCGACGATGATGTCATACTGGTCGTCATGGCGACGGTGTTGCCATAATGGTCGTCATGGCGACGATGACGTCATAATGGTCGTCATGGCGACGATGATGTCATAATGGTCGTCATGGCGACGATGACGTCATAATGGTCGTCATGGCGACGATGATGTCATACTGGTCGTCATGGCGACGGTGTTGCCATAATGGTCGTCATGGCGACGATGATGTCATAATGGTCGTCATGGCGACGATGATGTCATAATGGTCGTCATGGCGACGATGATGTCATAATGGTCGTCATGGCGACGATGATGTCATATGGTCGTCATGGCGACGATGACGTCATAATGGTCGTCATGGCGACGATGACGTCATAATGGTCGTCATGGCGACGATGATGTCATAATGGTCGTCATGGCGACGATGACGTCATAATGGTCGTCATGACGACGATGATGTCATAATGGTCGTCATGGCGACGATGATGTCATAAAGGTCGTCATGGCGACGGTGATGTCATAATGGTCGTCATGGCGACGATGATGTCATGATGGTCGTCACGGCGACGATGATGTCATAATGGTCGTCACCGCAACGGTGATGTCATAATGGTCGTCATGGCGACGATGATGTCATACTGGTCGTCATGGCGACGGTGTTGCCATAATGGTTGTCATGGCGACGATGATGTCATATGGTCGTCATGGCGACGATGATGTCATAATGGTCGTCATGGCGACGATGACGTCATAATGGTCGTCACGGCGACGATGATGTCATAATGGTCATCATGGCGACGATGACGTCATAATGGTCGTCACGGCGACGATGATGTCATAATGGTCGTCATGGCGACGATGATGTCATACTGGTCGTCATGGCGACGGTGTTGCCATGATGGTCGTCATGGCGACGATGATGTCATGATGGTCGTCACGGCGACGATGATGTCATAATGGTCGTCATGGCGACGGTGTTGCCATAATGGTCGTCATGGCGACGATGATGTCATAATGGTCGTCATGGCGACGTTGATGTCATAATGGTCGTCATGGCAATGGTGATGTCAGAATGGTCGTCATGGCGACGATGATGTCAGTATGGTGGTCATGGCTTTGGTGTTGCCATATTGGTCGTCATGGCGACGATGATGTCATACTGGTCGTCATGGCGACGGTGTTGCCATAATGGTAGTCATAGCGACGATGATGTCATACTGGTCGTCATGGCGACGGTGTTGCCATAATGGTCGTCATGGCGACGATGATGTCATAATGGTGGTCATGGCGACGATGATGTCATAATGGTCGTCATGGCGACGATGATGTCATAATGGTCGTCATGGCGACGATGATGTCATAATGGTCGTCATGGCGATGATGATGTCATAATGGTCGTCATGGCGACGATGATGTCAATATGGTTGTAATGGCTTTGGTGATGTCATAATGGTCGTCATGGCGACGGTGATGTCATAATGGTCGTCATGACGACGGTGATGTCATAATGGTCGTCATGGCGACGATGATGTCATAATGGTCGTCATGGCGACGACGATGTCATACTGGTCGTCATGGCGACGGTGTTGCCATAATGGTCGTCATGGCGACGATGATGTCATATGGTCGTCATGGCGACGATGACGTCATAATGGTCGTCATGGCGACGATGACGTCATAATGGTCGTCATGGCGACGATGATGTCATAATGGTCGTCATGGCGACGATGACGTCATAATGGTCGTCATGACGACGATGATGTCATACTGGTCGTCATGGTGACGGTATTGCCATAATGGTCGTCATGGCGACGATGATGTCATAATGGTCGTCATGCCGACAATGATGTCATAATGGTCGTCATGGCGACGGTGTTGCCATAATGGTCGTCATGGCGACGATGATGTCATAATGGTCGTCATGGCGACGTTGATGTCATAATGGTCGTCATGGCAATGGTGATGTCAGAATGGTCGTCATGGCGACGATGATGTCAGTATGGTGGTCATGGCTTTGGTGTTGCCATAATGGTCGTCATGGCGACGATGATGTCATACTGGTCGTCATGGCGACGGTGTTGCCATAATGGTAGTCATGGCGACGATGATGTCATACTGGTCGTCATGGCGACGGTGTTGCAATAATGGTCGTCATGGCGACGATGATGTCATAATGGTCGTCATGGCGACGATGATGTCATAATGGTCGTCATAGCGACGGTGATGTCATAATGGTCGTCATGGCGACGATGATGTCATGATGGTCGTCACGGCGACGATGATGTCATAATGGTTGTCATGGCGACGATGATGTCATATGGTCGTCATGGCGACGATGATGTCATAATGGTCGTCATGGCGACGATGACGTCATAATGGTCGTCACGGCGACGATGATGTCATACTGGTCGTCATGGCGACGGTGTTGCCATAATGGTTGTCATGGCGACGATGATGTCATATGGTCGTCATGGCGACGATGATGTCATAATGGTCGTCATGGCGACGATGA
Source organism: Phyllobates terribilis (assembly GCF_046119375.1). Lineage (NCBI taxonomy): Eukaryota > Metazoa > Chordata > Amphibia > Anura > Dendrobatidae > Phyllobates > Phyllobates terribilis. The sequence goes on from NW_027362911.1 coordinate 4,397,629, forward strand.
CGTCATAATGGTCGTCACGGCGACGATGATGTCATAATGGTCATCATGGCGACGATGACGTCATAATGGTCGTCACGGCGACGATGATGTCATAATGGTCGTCATGGCGACGATGATGTCATACTGGTCGTCATGGCGACGGTGTTGCCATAATGGTCGTCATGGCGACGATGATGTCATAATGGTCGTCATGGCGACGATGATGTCATAATGGTCGTCATGGCGACGATGATGTCATAATGGTCGTCATGGCGACGATGATGTCATATGGTCGTCATGGCGACGATGATGTCATAATGGTCAGCATGGCAACGATGACGTCATAATGGTCGTCATGGCGACGATGATGTCATACTGGTCGTCATGGCGACGGTGTTGCCATAATGGTCGTCATGGCGACGATGATGTCATAATGGTCGTCATGGCGACGATGATGTCATAATGGTCGTCATGGCGACGATGATGTCATAATGGTCGTCATGGCGACGGTGTTGCCATAATGGTCGTCATGGCGACGATGATGTCATAATGGTCGTCATGGCGACGTTGATGTCATAATGGTCGTCATGGCAATGGTGATGTCAGAATGGTCGTCATGGCGACGATAATGTCAGTATGGTGGTCATGGCTTTGGTGTTGCCATAATGGTCGTCATGGCGACGATGATGTCATACTGGTCGTCATGGCGACGGTGTTGCCATAATGGTAGTCATAGCGACGATGATGTCATACTGGTCGTCATGGCGACGGTGTTGCCATAATGGTCGTCATGGCGATGATGATGTCATAATGGTCGTCATGGCGACGATGATGTCATAATGGTCGTCATGGCGACGGTGATGTCATAATGGTCGTCATGGCGACGATGATGTCATGATGGTCGTCACGGCGACGATGATGTCATAATGGTCGTCACCGCAACGGTGATGTCATAATGGTCGTCATGGCGACGATGATGTCATACTGGTCGTCATGGCGACGGTGTTGCCATAATGGTTGTCATGGCGACGATGATGTCATATGGTCGTCATGGCGACGATGATGTCATAATGGTCGTCATGGCGACGATGACGTCATAATGGTCGTCACGGCGACGATGATGTCATAATGGTCATCATGGCGACGATGACGTCATAATGGTCGTCACGGCGACGATGATGTCATAATGGTCGTCATGGCGACGATGATGTCATACTGGTCGTCATGGCGACGGTGTTGCCATAATGGTCGTCATGGCGACGATGATGTCATAATGGTCGTCATGGCGACGATGATGTCATAATGGTCGTCATGGCGACGATGATGTCATAATGGTCGTCACCGCGACGGTGATGTCATAATGGTCGTCACCGCAACGGTGATGTCATAATGGTCGTCATGGCGACGATGATGTCATACAGGTTGTCATGGCGACGGTGTTGCCATAATGGTCGTCATGGCGACGATGATGTCATATGGTCGTCATGGCGACGATGATGTCATAATGGTCGTCACGGCGACGATGATGTCATAATGGTCGTCATGGCGACGATGACGTCATAATAGTCGTCATGGCGACGATGATGTCATAATGGTCGTCATGGCGACGATGATGTCATGCTGGTCGTCATGGCGACGGTGTTGCCATAATGGTCGTCATGGCGACGATGATGTCATAATGGTCGTCATGGCGACGATGATGTCATAATGGTCGTCATACCGACGATGATGTCATAATTTATCGTCATGGCGACGATGATGTCATAATGGTCGTCATGGCGACGATGATGTCATAATGGTCGTCATGGCGACGATGACGTCATAATGGTCGTCATGGCGACGATGATGTCATAATGGTCGTCATGGCGACGATGATGTCATAATGGTCGTCATGGCAACGATGACGTCATAATGGTCGTCATGGCGACGATGATGTCATAATGGTCATCATGGCGACGGTGATGTCATAATAGTCGTCATCGCGACGATGATGTCATAATGGTCGTCTTGCCGACGATGATGTCATAATGGTCGTCATGGCGACGGTGTTGCCATAAAGGTCGTCATGGCGACGATGATGTCATAATGGTCGTCATGGCGACGATGATGTCATAATGGTCGTCATGGCGACAATGATGTCAGTATGGTGGTCATGGCTTTGGTGATGTCATAATGGTCGTCATGGCGACGGTGATGTCATAATGGTCGTCATGGCAATGGTGATGTCAGAATGGTCGTCATGGCGACGATGATGTCAGTATGGTGGTCATGGCTTTGGTGATGTCATAATGGTCGTCATGGCGACGGTGATGTCATAATGGTCGTCATGGCGACGGTGATGTCATAATGGTCGTCATGGCGACGATGATGTCATGATGGTCGTCACGGCGACGATGATGTCATGATGGTCGTCACCGCGACGGTGATGTCATAATGGTCGTCATGGCGACGATGATGTCATACTGGTCGTCATGGCGACGGTGTTGCCATAATGGTCGTCATGGCGACGATGATGTCATATGGTCGTCATGGCGACGATGATGTCATAATGGTCGTCATGTCGACGATGACGTCATAATGGTCGTCACGGCGACGATGATCTCATAATGGTCGTCATGGCGACGATGACGTCATAATGGTCGTCATGGCGACGATGATGTCATAATGGTCGTCATGGCGACGATGATGTCATACTGGTCGTCATGGCGACGGTGTTGCCATAATGGTCGTCATGGCGACGATGATGTCATAATGGTCGTCATGGCGACGATGATGTCATAATGGTCGTCATACCGACGATGATGTCATAATGGTCGTCATGGCGAAGATGATGTCATAATGGTCGTCATGGCGACGATGATGTCATAATGGTCGTCTTGCCGACGATGATGTCATAATGGTCGTCTTGCCGACGATGATGTCATAATGGTCGTCATGGCGACGGTGATGTCATAATAGTTGTCATGGCGACGATGAAGTCATAATGGTCGTCTTGCCGACGATGATGTCATAATGGTCGTCATGGCGACGGTGTTGCCATAATGGTCGTCATGGCGACGATCATGTCATAATGGTCGTCATGGCGACGATGATGTCAGTATGGTGGTCATGGCTTTGGTGATGTCATAATGGTCGTCATGGCAATGGTGATGTCAGAATGGTCGTCATGGCGACGATGATGTCAGTATGGTGGTCATGGCTTTGGTGATGTCATAATGGTCGTCATGGCTTTGGTGATGTCATAATGGTCGTCATGGCAATGGTGATGTCAGAATGGTCGTCATGGCGACGATGATGTCAGTATGGTGGTCATGGCTTTGGTGATGTCATAATGGTCGTCATGGCGACGATGATGTCATAATGGTCGTCATGGCGACGATGATGTCAATATGGTTGTTATGGCTTTGGTGATGTCATAATGGTCGTCATGGCGACGGTGATGTCATAATGGTCGTCATGGCGACGATGATGTCATGATGGTCGTCACGGCGACGATGATGTCATAATGGTCGTCACCGCGACGGTGATGTCATAATTGTCGTCATGGCGACGATGATGTCATACTGGTCGTCATGGCGTCGGTGTTGCCATAATGGTCGTCATGGCGACGATGATGTCATATGGTCGTCATGGCGACGATGATGTCATAATGGTCGTCATGGCGACGATGACGTCATAATGGTCGTCACGGCGACGATGATGTCATAATGGTCATCATGGCGACGATGACGTCATAATGGTCGTCACGGCGACGATGATGTCATAATGGTCGTCATGGCGACGATGATGTCATAATGGTCGTCATGGCGACGATGATGTCATAATGGTCGTCATGGCGACGATGATGTCATAATGGTCGTCATACCGACGATGATGTCATAATGGTCGTCATGGCGAAGATGATGTCATAATGGTCGTCATGGCGACGGTGATGTCATAATAGTCGTCATGGCGACGATGATGTCATAATGGTCGTCTTGCCGACGATGATGTCATAATGGTCGTCATGGCGACGGTGTTGCCATAATGGTCGTCATGGCGACGATCATGTCATAATGGTCGTCATGGCGACGATGATGTCATAATGGTCGTCATGGCGACGATGATGTCAGTATGGTGGTCATGGCTTTGGTGATGTCATAATGGTCGTCATGGCAATGGTGATGTCAGAATGGTCGTCATGGCGACGATGATGTCAGTATGGTGGTCGTGGCTTTGGTGATGTCATAATGGTCGTCATGGCGACGATGATGTCATAATGGTCGTCATGGCGACGATGATGTCATAATGGTCATCATGGCGACGATGATGTCATAATGGTCGTCATGCCGACGATGATGTCATAATGGTCGTCATGGCGACGATGATGTCAGTATGGTGGTCATGGCTTTGGTGATGTCATAATGGTCGTCATGGCGACGGTGATGTCATAATGGTCGTCATGGCAATGGTGATGTCAGAATGGACGTCATGGCGACGGTGATGTCAGTATGGTGGTCATGGCTTTGGTGATGTCATAATGGTCATCATGGCGACGATGATGTCATAATGGTCATCATGGCGACGATGATGTCAATATGGTTGTCATGGCTTTGGTGATGTCATAATGGTCGTCAAGGCGACGGTGATGTCATAATGGTCGTCATGGCGACGATGATGTCATAATGGTCGTCACGGCGACGGTGATGTCATATTTGTCGTCATGGCGACGATGATGTCATACTGGTCGTCATGGCGACGGTGTTGCCATAATGGTCGTCATGGCGACGATGACGTCATAATGGTCGTCATGGCGACGATGATGTCATAATGGTCGTCATGGCAACGATGACGTCATAATGGTCGTCATGGCGACGATGATGTCATAATGGTAGTCATGGCGACGATGATGTCATACTGGTAGTCATGGCGACGGTGTTGCCATAATGTTCGTCATGGCGACGATGATGTCATAATGATAGTCATGGCGACGGTGATGTCATAATGGTCGTCATGTCGACGATGATGTCATAATGGTCGTCATGGCGAAGATGATGTCATAATGGTCATCATGTTGACGATGACGTCATAATGGTCGTCATGGTGACGATGACGTCATAATGGTCGTCATGTCGACGATGATGTCATAATGGTCGTCATGGCAACGGTGATGTCATAATAGTCGTCATGGCGACGATGATGTCATAATGGTCGTCATGCCGACGATGATGTCATAATGGTCGTCATGGCGACGGTGTTGCCATAATGGTCGTCATTGCAACGATGATATCATAATGGTCGTCATGGCGACGATGATGTCAGTATGGTGGTCATGGCTTTGGTGATGTCTTAATGGTCGTCATGGCGACGGTGATGTCATAATGGTCGTCATGGCAATGGTGATGTCAGAATGGTCGTCATGGCGACGATGATGTCAATATGGTTGTAATGGCTTTGGTAATGTCATAATGTTCGTCATGGCGACGTTGATGTCATAATGGTCGTCATGGCGACGATGATGTCATAATGGTCGTCACCGCGACGGTGATGTTATAATGGTCGTCACCGCGACGGTGATGTCATAATGGTCGTCACCGCGACGGTGATGTCATAATGGTCGTCATGGCGACGATGATGTCATACTGGTTGTCATGGCGACGGTGTTGCCATAATGGTCGTCATGGCGACGATGATGTCATATGGTCGTCATGGCGACGATGATGTCATAATGGTCGTCATGGCGACGATGACGTCATAATGGTCGTCACGGCGACGATGATGTCAGAATGGTCGTCATGGCGACGATGATGTCAGTATGGTGGTCATGGCTTGGGTGATGTCATAATGGTCGTCATGGCGACGATGATGTCATAATGGTCGTCATGGCAACGATGACGTCATAATGGTCGTCATGGCGACGATGATGTCATAATGGTAGTCATGGCGACGATGATGTCATACTGGTCATCATGGCGACGGTGTTGCCATACTGGTCGTCATGGCGACGATGATGTCATAATGATCGTCATGGCGACGGTGATGTCATAATGGTCGTCATGCCGACGATGATGTCATAATGGTCGTCATGGCGAAGATGATGTCATAATGGTCGTCATGGCGACGATGACGTCATAATGGTCGTCATGGCGACGATGACGTCATAATGGTCGTCATGGCGACGATGATGTCATAATGGTCGTCATGGCGACGGTGATGTCATAATAGTCGTCATGGCAATGGTGATGTCAGAATGGTCGTCATGGCGACGGTGATGTCAGTATGGTGGTCATGGCTTTGGTGATGTCATAATGGTCGTCATGGCGACGATGATGTCATAATGGTCGTCATGGCGACGATGATGTCAATATGGTTGTCATGGCTTTGGTGATGTCATAATGGTCGTCAAGGCGACGGTGATGTCATAATGGTCGTCATGGCGACGATGATGTCATAATGGTCGTCACGGCGACTATGATGTCATACTGGTCGTCATGGCGACGGTGTTGCCATAATGGTCGTCATGGCGACGATGACGTCATAATGGTCGTCATGGCGACGATGATGTCATAATGGTCGTCATGACAACGATGACGTCATAATGGTCGTCATGGCGACGATGATGTCATAATGGTAGTCATGGCGACGATGATGTCATAATGATCGTCATGGCGACGGTGATGTCATAATGGTCGTCATGCCGACGATGATGTCATAATGGTCGTCATGGCGAAGATGATGTCATAATGGTCGTCATGGCGACGATGACGTCATAATGGTCGTCATGGCGACGATGATGTCATACTGGTCGTCATGGCGACGGTGTTGCCATAATGGTCGTCATGGCGACGATGATGTCATAATGGTCGTCATGGCGACGGTGATGTCATAATAGTCGTCATGGCGACGATGATGTCATAATGGTCGTCATGCCGACGATGATGTCATAATGGTCGTCATGGCGACGGTGTTGCCATAATTGTCGTCATTGCGACGATGATATCATAATGGTCGTCATGGCGACGATGATGTCATTATGGTGGTCATGGCTTTGGTGATGTCTTAATGGTCGTCATGGCGACGGTGATGTCATAATGGTCGTCATGGCAATGGTGATGTCAGAATGGTCGTCATGGCGACGATGATGTCAGTATGGTGGTCATGGCTTTGGTGATGTCATAATGGTCGTCATGGCGACGATGATGTCATAATGGTCGTCATGGCGACGATGATGTCAATATGGTTGTAATGGCTTTGGTAATGTCATAATGTTCGTCATGGCGACGGTGATGTCATAATGGTCGTTATGGCGACGATGATGTCATAATGGTCGTCACGGCGACGATGATGTCATAATGGTCGTCATGGCAACGATGACGTCATAATGGTCGTCATGGCGACGATGATGTCATAATGGTAGTCATGGCGACGATGATGTCATACTGGTCATCATGGCGACGGTGTTGCCATACTGGTCGTCATGGCGACGATGATGTCATAATGATCGTCATGGCGACGGTGATGTCATAATGGTCGTCATGCCGACGATGATGTCATAATGGTCGTCATGGCGAAGATGATGTCATAATGGTCGTCATGGCGACGATGACGTCATAATGGTCGTCATGACGACGATGACGTCATAATGGTCGTCATGGCGACGATGATGTCATAATGGTCGTCATGGCGACGGTGATGTCATAATAGTCGTCATGGCAATGGTGATGTCAGAATGGTCGTCATGGCGACGGTGATGTCAGTATGGTGGTCATGGCTTTGGTGATGTCATAATGGTCGTCATGGCGACGATGATGTCATAATGGTCGTCATGGCGACGATGATGTCAATATGGTTGTCATGGCTTTGGTGATGTCATAATGGTCGTCAAGGCGACGGTGATGTCATAATGGTCGTCATGGCGACGATGATGTCATAATGGTCGTCACGGCGACGATGATGTCATACTGGTCGTCATGGCGACGGTGTTGCCATAATGGTCGTCATGGCGACGATGACGTCATAATGGTCGTCATGGCGACGATGATGTCATTATGGTCGTCATGGCAACGATGACGTCATAATAGTCGTCATGGCGACGATGATGTCATAATGGTAGTCATGGCGACGATGATGTCATAATGATCGTCATGGCGACGGTGATGTCATAATGGTCGTCATGCCGACGATGATGTCATAATGGTCGTCATGGCGAAGATGATGTCATAATGGTCGTCATGGCGACGATGACGTCATAATGGTCGTCATGGCGACGATGATGTCATACTGGTCGTCATGGCGACGGTGTTGCCATAATGGACGTCATGGCGACGATGATGTCATAATGGTCGTCATGGCGACGGTGATGTCATAATAGTCGTCATGGCGACGATGATGTCATAATGGTCGTCATGCCGACGATGATGTCATAATGGTCGTCATGGCGACGGTGTTGCCATAATGGTCGTCATTGCGACGATGATATCATAATGGTCGTCATGGCGACGATGATGTCATTATGGTGGTCATGGCTTTGGTGATGTCTTAATGGTCGTCATGGCGACGGTGATGTCATAATGGTCGTCATGGCAATGGTGATGTCAGAATGGTCGTCATGGCGACGATGATGTCAGTATGGTGGTCATGGCTTTGGTGATGTCATAATGGTCGTCATGGCGACGATAATGTCATAATGGTCGTCATGGCGACGATGATGTCAATATGGTTGTAATGGCTTTGGTAATGTCATAATGTTCGTCATGGCGACGGTGATGTCATAATGGTCGTTATGGCGACGATGATGTCATAATGGTCGTCACGGCGACGATGATGTCATAATGGTCGTCATGGCTACGATGACGTCATAATGGTCGTCATGGCGACGATGATGTCATAATGGTAGTCATGGCGACGATGATGTCATACTGGTCGTCATGGCGACGGTGTTGCCATACTGGTCGTCATGGCGACGATGATGTCATAATGATCGTCATGGCGACGGTGATGTCATAATGGTCGTCATGCCGACGATGATGTCATAATGGTCGTCATGGCGAAGATGATGTCATAATGGTCGTCATGGCGACGATGACGTCATAATGGTCGTCATGACGACGATGACGTCATAATGGTCGTCATGGCGACGATGATGTCATAATGGTCGTCATGGCGACGGTGATGTCATAATAGTCGTCATGGCAATGGTGATGTCAGAATGGTCGTCATGGCGACGGTGATGTCAGTATGGTGGTCATGGCTTTGGTGATGTCATAATGGTCGTCATGGCGACGATGATGTCATACTGGTCGTCATGGCGACGATGATGTCAATATGGTTGTCATGGCTTTGGTGATGTCATAATGGTCGTCAAGGCGACGGTGATGTCATAATGGTCGTCATGGCGACGATGATGTCATAATGGTCGTCACGGCGACGATGATGTCATACTGGTCGTCATGGCGACGGTGTTGCCATAATGGTCGTCATGGCGACGATGACGTCATAATGGTCGTCATGGCGACGATGATGTCATAATGGTCGTCATGGCAACGATGACGTCATAATGGTCGTCATGGCGACGATGATGTCATAATGGTAGTCATGGCGACGATGATGTCATAATGATCGTCATGGCGACGGTGATGTCATAATGGTCGTCATGCCGACGATGATGTCATAATGGTCGTCATGGCGAAGATGATGTCATAATGGTCGTCATGGCGACGATGACGTCATAATGGTCGTCATGGCGACGATGATGTCATACTGGTCGTCATGGCGACGGTGTTGCCATAATGGTCGTCATGGCGACGATGATGTCATAATGGTCGTCATGGCGACGGTGATGTCATAATAGTCGTCATGGCGACGATGATGTCATAATGGTCGTCATGCCGACGATGATGTCATAATGGTCGTCATGGCGACGGTGTTGCCATAATGGTCATCATTGCGACGATGATATCATAATGGTCGTCATGGCGACGATGATGTCATTATGGTGGTCATGGCTTTGGTGATGTCTTAATGGTCGTCATGGCGACGGTGATGTCATAATGGTCGTCATGTCAATGGTGATGTCAGAATGGTCGTCATGGCGACGATGATGTCAGTATGGTGGTCATGGCTTTGGTGATGTCATAATGGTCGTCATGGCGCCGATGATGTCATAATGGTCGTCATGGCGACGATGATGTCAATATGGTTGTAATGGCTTTGGTAATGTCATAATGTTCGTCATGGCGACGGTGATGTCATAATGGTCGTTATGGCGACGATGATGTCATAATGGTCGTCACGGCGACGATGATGTCATAATGGTCGTCACCGCGACGGTGATGTCATAATGGTCGTCACCGCGACGGTGATGTCATAATGGTCGTCATGGCGACGATGATGTCATTCTGGTCGTCATGGCGACGGTGTTGCCATAATGGTCGTCATGGCGACGATGATGTCATATGGTCGTCATGGCGACGATGATGTCATAATGGTCGTCACGGCGACGATGATGTCATAATGGTCGTCATGGCGACGATGACGTCATAATTGTCGTCATGGCGACGATGATGTCATAATGGTCGTCATGGCGACGATGATGTCATACTGGTCGTCATGGCGACGGTGTTGCCATAATGGTCGTCATGGCGACGATGATGTCATAATGGTCGTCATGGCGACGATGATGTCATAATGGTCGTCATACCGACGATGATGTCAATATGGTTGTCATGGCTTTCGTGATGTCATAATGCTCGTCATGGCGACGATGATGTCATAATGGTCGTCATGGCGACGATGACGTCATAATGGTCGTCATGGCGACGGTGATGTCATAATGGTCGTCATGTCGACGATGATGTCATAATGGTCGTCATGGCGAAGATGATGTCATAATGGTCATCATGGTGACGATGACGTCATAATGGTCGTCATGGTGACGATGACGTCATAATGGTCGTCATGTCGACGATGATGTCATAATGGTCGTCATGGCAACGGTGATGTCATAATAGTCGTCATGGCGACGATGATGTCATAATGGTCGTCATGCCGACGATGATGTCATAATGGTCGTCATGGCGACGGTGTTGCCATAATGGTCGTCATTGCGACGATGATATCATAATGGTCGTCATGGCGACGATGATGTCAGTATGGTGGTCATGGCTTTGGTGATGTCTTAATGGTCGTCATGGCGACGGTGATGTCATAATGGCCGTCATGGCAATGGTGATGTCAGAATGGTCGTCATGGCGACGATGATGTCAATATGGTTGTAATGGCTTTGGTAATGTCATAATGTTCGTCATGGCGACGGTGATGTCATAATGGTCGTCATGGCGACGATGATGTCATAATGGTCGTCACCGCGACGGTGATGTTATAATGGTCGTCACCGCGACGGTGATGTCATAATGGTCGTCACCGCGACGGTGATGTCATAATGGTCGTCATGGCGACGATGATGTCATACTGGTTGTCATGGCGACGGTGTTGCCATAATGGTCGTCATGGCGACGATGATGTCATATGGTCGTCATGGCGACGATGATGTCATAATGGTCGTCATGGCGACGATGACGTCATAATGGTCGTCACGGCGACGATGATGTCAGAATGGTCGTCATGGCGACGATGATGTCAGTATGGTGGTCATGGCTTTGGTGATGTCATAATGGTCGTCATGGCGACGATGATGTCATAATGGTCGTCATGGCAACGATGACGTCATAATGGTCGTCATGGCGACGATGATGTCATAATGGTAGTCATGGCGACGATGATGTCATACTGGTCATCATGGCGACGGTGTTGCCATACTGGTCTTCATGGCGACGATGATGTCATAATGATCGTCATGGCGACGGTGATGTCATAATGGTCGTCATGCCGACGATGATGTCATAATGGTCGTCATGGCGAAGATGATGTCATAATGGTCGTCATGGCGACGATGACGTCATAATGGTCGTCATGGCGACGATGACGTCATAATGGTCGTCATGGCGACGATGATGTCATAATGGTCGTCATGGCGACGGTGATGTCATAATAGTCGTCATGGCAATGGTGATGTCAGAATGGTCGTCATGGCGACGGTGATGTCAGTATGGTGGTCATGGCTTTGGTGATGTCATAATGGTCGTCATGGCGACGATGATGTCATAATGGTCGTCATGGCGACGATGATGTCAATATGGTTGTCATGGCTTTGGTGATGTCATAATGGTCGTCAAGGCGACGGTGATGTCATAATGGTCGTCATGGCGACGATGATGTCATAATGGTCGTCACGGCGACGATGATGTCATACTGGTCGTCATGGCGATGGTGTTGCCATAATGGTCGTCATGGCGACGATGACGTCATAATGGTCGTCATGGCGACGATGATGTCATAATGGTCGTCATGGCAACGATGACGTCATAATGGTCGTCATGGCGACGATGATGTCATAATGGTAGTCATGGCGACGATGATGTCATAATGATCGTCATGGCGACGGTGATGTCATAATGGTCGTCATGCCGACGATGATGTCATAATGGTCGTCATGGCGAAGATGTTGTCATAATGGTCGTCATGGCGACGATGACGTCATAATGGTCGTCATGGCGACGATGATGTCATACTGGTCGTCATGGCGACGGTGTTGCCATAATGGTCGTCATGGCGACGATGATGTCATAATGGTCGTCATGGCGACGGTGATGTCATAATAGTCGTCATGGCGACGATGATGTCATAATGGTCGTCATGCCGACGATGATGTCATAATGGTCGTCATGGCGACGGTGTTGCCATAATGGTCGTCATTGCGACGATGATATCATAATGGTCGTCATGGCGACGATGATGTCATTATGGTGGTCATGGCTTTGGTGATGTCTTAATGGTCGTCATGGCGACGGTGATGTCATAATGATCGTCATGGCGACGATGATGTCAATATGGTTGTAATGGCTTTGGTAATGTCATAATGTTCGTCATGGCGACGGTGATGTCATAATGGTCGTTATGGCGACGATGATGTCATATGGTCGTCATGGCGACGATGATGTCATAATGGTCGTCACGGCGACGATGATGTCATAATGGTCGTCATGGCGACGATGACGTCATAATTGTCGTCATGGCGACGATGATGTCATAATGGTCGTCATGGCGACGATGATGTCATACTGGTCGTCATGGCGACGGTGTTGCCATAATGGTCGTCATGGCGACGATGATGTCATAATGGTCGTCATGGCGACGATGATGTCATAATGGTCGTCATACCGACGATGATGTCAATATGGTTGTCATGGCTTTCGTGATGTCATAATGGTCGTCATGGCGACGATGATGTCATAATGGTCGTCATGGCGACGATGACGTCATAATGGTCGTCATGGCAATGGTGATGTCATAATGGTCGTCATACCGACGATGATGTCATAATGGTCGTCATGGCGAAGATGATGTCATAATGGTCGTCATGGCGACGATGATGTCATAATGGTCGTCATGGCGACGGTGATGTCATAATGGTCGTCATGGCAATGGTGATGTCAGAATGGTCGTCATGGCGACGATGATGTCAGTATGGTGGTCATGGCTTTGGTGATGTCATAATGGTCGTCATGGCGATGATGATGTCATAATGGTCGTCATGGCGACGATGATGTCAATATGGTTGTAATGGCTTTGGTGATGTCATAATGGTCGTCATGGCGACGATGATGTCATAATGGTCGTCACGGCGACGATGATGTCATAATGGTCGTCATGGCGACGGTGATGTCATAATGGTCGTCATGGCGACGATGACGTCATAATGGTCGTCATGGCGACGATGATGTCATAATGGTCGTCATGGCGACGATGATGTCATACTGGTCGTCATGGCGACGGTTTGCCATAATGGTCTTCATGGCGACGATGATGTCATAATGGTCGTCATGGCGACGATGATGTCATAATGGTCGTCATGGCGACGATGATGTCATAATGGTCGTCATACCGACGATGATGTCATAATGGTCGTCATGGCGAAGATGATGTCATAATGGTCGTCATGGCGACGATGACGCCATAATGGTCGTCATGGCGACGATGACGTCATAATGGTCGTCATGGCGACGATGACGTCATAATGGTCGTCATGGCGACGATGATGTCATAATGGTCGTCATGGCGACGGTGATGTCATAATAGTCGTCATGGCGACGATGATGTCATAATGGTCGTCATGCCGATGATGATGTCATAATGGTCATCATGACGACGGTGTTGCCATAATGGTCGTCATGGCGACGATGATGTCATAATGGTCGTCATGGCGACGATGATGTCAGTATGGTGGTCATGGCTTTGGTGATGTCATAATGGTCGTCATGGCGACGGTGATGTCATAATGGTCGTCATGGCAATGGTGATGTCAGAATGTTCGTCATGGCGACGGTGTTGCCATAATGGTCGTCATGGCGACGATGATGTCATAATGTTCGTCATGGCGACGATGATGTCAATATGGTTGTCATGGCTTTCGTGATGTCATAATGGTCGTCATGGCGACGGTGATGTCATAATGGTCGTCATGGCGACGATGATGTCATAATGGTCATCACAGCGACGATGATGTCATAATGGTCGTCACGGCGACGGTGTTGTCATAATGGTCGTCATGGCGATGATGATGTCATACTGGTCGTCATGGCGACGGTGTTGCCATAATGGTCGTCATGGCGACGATGATGTCATAATGGTCGTCATGGCGACGATGATGTCATAATGGTCGTCATGGCGACGATGACGTCATAATGGTCGTCATGGCGACGATGATGTAATAATGGTCGTCATGGCGACGATGATGTCATACTGGTCGTCATGGCGACGGTGTTGCCATAATGTTCGTCATGGCGACGATGATGTCATAATGGTCGTCATGGCGACGGTGATGTCATAATGGTCGTCATGCCGACGATGATGTCAGTATGGTGGTCATGGCTTTGGTGATGTCATAATGGTCGTCATGGCGACGAAGATGTCATAATGGTCGTCATAGCGACGATGATGTCATAATGGTCGTCATGGCGACGATGATGTCAGTATGGTGGTCATGGCTTTGGTGATATCATAATGGTTGTCATGGTGACGGTGATGTCATAATGGTTGTCATGGTGACGGTGATGTCATAATGGTCGTCATGGCGACGATGATGTCATAATGGTCGTCATGGCGACGATGATGTCATACAGGTCGTCATGGCGACGATGACGTCATAATGGTCGTCATGGCGACGATGATGTCATAATGGTCGTCATGGCGACGATGATGTCATAATGGTCGTCATGGCGACGATCATGTCATAATGGTCGTCATGGCGACGATGATGTCATACTGGTCGTCATGGCGACGGTGTTGCCATAATGGTCGTCATGGCGACGATGATGTCATAATGGTCGTCATGGCGACGATGATGTCAATATGGTTGTCATGGCTTTGGTGATGTCATAATGGTCGTCATGGCGACGGTGATGTCATAATGTTCGTCACGGCGACGATGATGTCGTCATGATCGTCACGGCGACGATGATGTCATAATGGTCGTCACGGCGACGGTGATGTCATAATGGTCGTCATGGCGATGATAACGTCATAATGGTCGTCATGGCGACGATGATGTCATAATGGTCGTCATGGCGACGATAACGTCATAATGGTCGTCATGGCGACGATGACGTCATAATGGTCGTCATGGCGGCGATGACGTCATAATGGTCGTCATGGCGACGATGATGTCATACTGGTCGTCATGGCGACGATGACGTCATAATGGTCGTCATGGCGATGATGATGTCATACTGGTCGTCATGGCGACGGTGTTGCCATAATGGTCTTCATGGCGACGATGATGTCATAATGGTCGTCATGGCGACGATGATGTCATAATGGTCGTCATGGCGACGATGACGTCATAATGGTCGTCATGGCGACGATGATGTAATAATGGTCGTCATGGCGACGATGATGTCATACTGGTCGTCATGGCGACGGTGTTGCCATAATGTTCGTCATGGCGACGATGATGTCATAATGGTCGTCATGGCGACGGTGATGTCATAATGGTCGTCATGCCGACGATGATGTCAGTATGGTGGTCATGGCTTTGGTGATGTCATAATGGTCGTCATGGCGACGAAGATGTCATAATGGTCGTCATAGCGACGATGATGTCATAATGGTCGTCATGGCGACGATGATGTCAGTATGGTGGTCATGGCTTTGGTGATATCATAATGGTTGTCATGGTGACGGTGATGTCATAATGGTTGTCATGGTGACGGTGATGTCATAATGGTCGTCATGGCGACGATGATGTCATAATGGTCGTCATGGCGACGATGATGTCATACAGGTCGTCATGGCGACGATAAGGTCATAATGGTCGTCATGGCGACGATGATGTCATAATGGTCGTCATGGCGACGATGATGTCATAATGGTCGTCATGGCGACGATGATGTCATAATGGTCGTCATGGCGACGATGATGTCATACTGGTCGTCATGGCGACGGTGTTGCCATAATGGTCGTCATGGCGACGATGATGTCATAATGGTCGTCATGGCGACGATGATGTCAATATGGTTGTCATGGCTTTGGTGATGTCATAATGGTCGTCATGGCGACGGTGATGTCATAATGTTCGTCACGGCGACGATGATGTCGTCATGATCGTCACGGCGACGATGATGTCATAATGGTCGTCATGGCGACGATAACGTCATAATGGTCGTCATGGCGACGATGATGTCATAATGGTCGTCATGGCGACGATGATGTCATAATGGTCGTCATGGCGACGATGACGTCATAATGGTCGTCATGGCGGCGATGACGTCATAATGGTCGTCATGGCGACGATGATGTCATACTGGTCGTCATGGCGACGGTGTTGCCATAATGGTCGTCATGGCGACGATTATGTCATAATGGTCGTCATGGCGACGGTGATGTCATAATGGTCTTCATGCCGACGATGATGTCAGTATGGTGGTCATGGCTTTGGTGATGTCATAATGGTCGTCATGGCAACGATGATGTCATAATGGTCGTCATGGCGACGATGATGTCATAATGGTCGTCATGGCGACGATGATGTCATAATGGTCGTCATGGCGACGATGACGTCATAATGGTCGTCATGGCGACGATGATGTCATACTGGTCGTCATGGCGACGGTATTGCCATAATGGTCGTCATGGCGACGATGATGTCATAATGGTCGTCATGCCGACGATGATGTCATAATGGTCGTCTTGGCGACGGTGTTGCCATAATGGTTGTCATATCGACGATGATGTCATAATGGTCGTCATGTCGACGATGATGTCATATTGGTCGTCAAGGCGACGGTGATGTCATAATGGTTGTCATGGCGACGATGATGTCATAATGGTCGTCATGGCGAAGATGATGTCATAATGGTCGTCATGGCGACGATGATGTCATAATGGTCGTCATGGCGACGATGATGTCATAATGGTCGTCATGGCGACGATGATGTCATAATGGTCGTCAAGGCGACGGTGATGTCATAATGGTCGTCATGGCGACGATGATGTCATAATGGTCGTCATGGCGACGATGATGTCATAATGGTCGTCAAGGCGACGGTGATGTCATAATGGTCGTCATGGCGACGATGATGTCATAATGGTCGTCATGGCGACGGTGATGTCATAATAGTCGTCATGGCGACGATGATGTCATAATGGTCGTCATGCCGACGATGATGTCATAATGGTCGTCATAATGGTCGTCATGGCGACGATGACGTCATAATGGTCGTCATGGCGACGATGATGTCATAATGGTCGTCATGGCGACGATGATGTCATACTGGTCGTCATGGCGACGGTGTTGCCATAATGGTCGTCATGGCGACGATGATGTCATAATGGTCGTCATGCCGACAATGATGTCATAATGGTCGTCATGGCGACGGTGTTGCCATAATGGTCGTCATGGCGACGATGATGTCATAATGGTCGTCATGGCGACGATGATGTCATAATGGTCGTCATGGCGACGATGATGTCAATATGGTTGTCATGGCATTGGTGATGTCATAATTTTCGTCATGGCTTTGGTGATGTCATAATGGTCGTCATGGCGACGATGATGTCATAATGATCGTCACAGCGACGATGATGTCATAATGGTCGTCACGGCGACGGTGATGTCATAATGGTCGTCATGGCGATGATGATGTCATACTGGTCGTCATGGCGACGGTGTTGCCATAATGGTCGTCATGGCGACGATGATGTCATAATGGTCGTCATGGCGACGATGATGTCATAATGGTCGTCATGGCGACGATGACGTCATAATGGTCGTCATGGCGACGATGATGTAATAATGGTCGTCATGGCGACGATGATGTCATACTGGTCGTCATAGCGACGGTGTTGCCATAATGGTCGTCATGGCGACGATGATGTCATAATGGTCGTCATGGCGACGGTGATGTCATAATGGTCGTCATGCCGACGATGATGTCATTATGGTGGTCATGGCTTTGGTGATGTCATAATGGTCGTCATGGCGACGAAGATGTCATAATGGTCGTCATAGCGATGATGATGTCAGTATGGTGGTCATGGCTTTGGTGATATCATAATGGTTGTCATGGCGACGGTGATGTCATAATGGTCGTCATGGCGACGATGACGTCATAATGGTCGTCATGGCGACGATGATGTCATAATGGTCGTCATGGCGACGATGATGTCATAATGGTCGTCATGGCGACGATGATGTCATACTGGTCGTCATGGCGACGGTGTTGCCATAATGGTCGTCATGGCGACGATGATGTCATAATGGTCGTCATGGCGACGGTGATGTCATAATGGTCGTCATGCCGACGATGATGTCATAATGGTCGTCATGGCGACGATGATGTCAGTATGGTGGTCATGGCTTTGGTGATATCATAATGGTTGTCATGGTGACGGTGATGTCATAATGGTTGTCATGGTGACGGTGATGTCATAATGGTCGTCATGGCGACGATGATGTCATAATGGTCGTCATGGCGACGATGATGTCATACAGGTCGTCATGGCGACGATGACGTCATAATGGTCGTCATGGCGACGATGATGTCATAATGGTCGTCATGGCGACGATGATGTCATAATGGTCGTCATGGCGACGATCATGTCATAATGGTCGTCATGGCGACGATGATGTCATACTGGTCGTCATGGCGACGGTGTTGCCATAATGGTCGTCATGGCGACGATGATGTCATAATGGTCGTCATGGCGACGATGATGTCAATATGGTTGTCATGGCTTTGGTGATGTCATAATGGTCGTCATGGCGACGGTGATGTCATAATGTTCGTCACGGCGACGATGATGTCGTCATGATCGTCACGGCGACGATGATGTCATAATGGTCGTCACGGCGACGGTGATGTCATAATGGTCGTCATGGCGACGATAACGTCATAATGGTCGTCATGGCGACGATGATGTCATAATGGTCGTCATGGCGACGATAACGTCATAATGGTCGTCATGGCGACGATGACGTCATAATGGTCGTCATGGCGGCGATGACGTCATAATGGTCGTCATGGCGACGATGATGTCATACTGGTCGTCATGGCGACGATGACGTCATAATGGTCGTCATGGCGATGATGATGTCATACTGGTCGTCATGGCGACGGTGTTGCCATAATGGTCGTCATGGCGACGATGATGTCATAATGGTCGTCATGGCGACGATGATGTCATAATGGTCGTCATGGCGACGATGACGTCATAATGGTCGTCATGGCGACGATGATGTAATAATGGTCGTCATGGCGACGATGATGTCATACTGGTCGTCATGGCGACGGTGTTGCCATAATGTTCGTCATGGCGACGATGATGTCATAATGGTCGTCATGGCGACGGTGATGTCATAATGGTCGTCATGCCGACGATGATGTCAGTATGGTGGTCATGGCTTTGGTGATGTCATAATGGTCGTCATGGCGACGAAGATGTCATAATGGTCGTCATAGCGACGATGATGTCATAATGGTCGTCATGGCGACGATGATGTCAGTATGGTGGTCATGGCTTTGGTGATATCATAATGGTTGTCATGGTGACGGTGATGTCATAATGGTTGTCATGGTGACGGTGATGTCATAATGGTCGTCATGGCGACGATGATGTCATAATGGTCGTCATGGCGACGATGATGTCATACAGGTCATCATGGCGACGATAAGGTCATAATGGTCGTCATGG
This sequence comes from Phyllobates terribilis, assembly GCF_046119375.1. Taxonomy (NCBI): domain Eukaryota; kingdom Metazoa; phylum Chordata; class Amphibia; order Anura; family Dendrobatidae; genus Phyllobates; species Phyllobates terribilis. The sequence goes on from NW_027362911.1 coordinate 4,417,894, forward strand.
CGACGATGATGTCATAATGGTCGTCATGGCGACGATGATGTCATAATGGTCGTCATGGCGACGATGATGTCATAATGGTCGTCATGGCGACGATGATGTCATACTGGTTGTCATGGCGACGGTGTTGCCATAATGGTCGTCATGGCGACGATGATGTCATAATGGTCGTCATGGCGACGATGATGTCAATATGGTTGTCATGGCTTTGGTGATGTCATAATGGTCGTCATGGCGACGGTGATGTCATAATGTTCGTCACGGCGACGATGATGTCGTCATGATCGTCACGGCGACGATGATGTCATAATGGTCGTCATGGCGACGATAACGTCATAATGGTCGTCATGGCGACGATGATGTCATAATGGTCGTCATGGCGACGATGATGTCATAATGGTCGTCATGGCGACGATGACGTCATAATGGTCGTCATGGCGGCGATGACGTCATAATGGTCGTCATGGCGACGATGATGTCATACTGGTCGTCATGGCGACGGTGTTGCCATAATGGTCGTCATGGCGACGATTATGTCATAATGGTCGTCATGGCGACGGTGATGTCATAATGGTCTTCATGCCGACGATGATGTCAGTATGGTGGTCATGGCTTTGGTGATGTCATAATGGTCGTCATGGCAACGATGATGTCATAATGGTCGTCATGGCGACGATGATGTCATAATGGTCGTCATGGCGACGATGATGTCATAATGGTCGTCATGGCGACGATGACGTCATAATGGTCGTCATGGCGACGATGATGTCATACTGGTCGTCATGGCGACGGTATTGCCATAATGGTCGTCATGGCGACGATGATGTCATAATGGTCGTCATGCCGACGATGATGTCATAATGGTCGTCTTGGCGACGGTGTTGCCATAATGGTTGTCATATCGACGATGATGTCATAATGGTCGTCATGTCGACGATGATGTCATATTGGTCGTCAAGGCGACGGTGATGTCATAATGGTTGTCATGGCGACGATGATGTCATAATGGTCGTCATGGCGAAGATGATGTCATAATGGTCGTCATGGCGAAGATGATGTCATAATGGTCGTCATGGCGACGATGATGTCATAATGGTCGTCATGGCGACGATGATGTCATAATGGTCGTCATGGCGACGATGATGTCATAATGGTCGTCAAGGCGACGGTGATGTCATAATGGTCGTCATGGCGACGATGATGTCATAATGGTCGTCATGGCGACGATGATGTCATAATGGTCGTCAAGGCGACGGTGATGTCATAATGGTCGTCATGGCGACGATGATGTCATAATGGTCGTCATGGCGACGGTGATGTCATAATGGTCGTCATAATGGTCGTCATGGCGACGATGACGTCATAATGGTCGTCATGGCGACGATGATGTCATAATGGTCGTCATGGCGACGATGATGTCATACTGGTCGTCATGGCGACGGTGTTGCCATAATGGTCGTCATGCCGACAATGATGTCATAATGGTCGTCATGGCGACGGTGTTGCCATAATGGTCGTCATGGCGACGATGATGTCATAATGGTCGTCATGGCGACGATGATGTCATAATGGTCGTCATGGCGACGATGATGTCAATATGGTTGTCATGGCATTGGTGATGTCATAATTTTCGTCATGGCTTTGGTGATGTCATAATGGTCGTCATGGCGACGATGATGTCATAATGATCGTCACAGCGACGATGATGTCATAATGGTCGTCACGGCGACGGTGATGTCATAATGGTCGTCATGGCGATGATGATGTCATACTGGTCGTCATGGCGACGGTGTTGCCATAATGGTCGTCATGGCGACGATGATGTCATAATGGTCGTCATGGCGACGATGATGTCATAATGGTCGTCATGGCGACGATGACGTCATAATGGTCGTCATGGCGACGATGATGTAATAATGGTCGTCATGGCGACGATGATGTCATACTGGTCGTCATAGCGACGGTGTTGCCATAATGGTCGTCATGGCGACGATGATGTCATAATGGTCGTCATGGCGACGGTGATGTCATAATGGTCGTCATGCCGACGATGATGTCATTATGGTGGTCATGGCTTTGGTGATGTCATAATGGTCGTCATGGCGACGAAGATGTCATAATGGTCGTCATAGCGATGATGATGTCAGTATGGTGGTCATGGCTTTGGTGATATCATAATGGTTGTCATGGCGACGGTGATGTCATAATGGTCGTCATGGCGACGATGACGTCATAATGGTCGTCATGGCGACGATGATGTCATAATGGTCGTCATGGCGACGATGATGTCATAATGGTCGTCATGGCGACGATGATGTCATACTGGTCGTCATGGCGACGGTGTTGCCATAATGGTCGTCATGGCGACGATGATGTCATAATGGTCGTCATGGCGACGGTGATGTCATAATGGTCGTCATGCCGACGATGATGTCAGTATGGTGGTCATGGCTTTGGTGATGTCATAATGGTCGTCATGGCGACGGTGATGTCATAATGGTCGTCATGGCAATGGTGATGTCAGAATGGTCGTCATGGCGACGATGATGTCAGTATGGTGGTCATGGCTTTGGTTATGTCATAATGGTCGTCATGGCGATGATGATGTCATAATGGTCGTCATGGCGACGATGATGTCAATATGGTTGTAATGGCTTTGGTGATGTCATAATGGTCGTCATGGCGACGATGATGTCATAATGGTCGTCACGGCGACGATGATGTCATAATGGTCGTCATGGCGACGGTGACGTCATAATGGTCGTCATGGCGACGATGACGTCATAATGGTCGTCATGGCGACGATGATGTCATAATGGTCGTCATGGCGACGATGATGTCATACTGGTCGTCATGGCGACGGTTTGCCATAATGGTCGTCATGGCGACGATGATGTCATAATGGTCGTCATACCGACGATGATGTCATAATGGTCGTCATGGCGAAGATGATGTCATAATGGTCGTCATGGCGACGATGATGCCATAATGGTCGTCATGGCGACGATGACGTCATAATGGTCATCATGGCGACGATGACGTCATAATGGTCGTCATGGCGACGATGATGTCATAATGGTCGTCATGGCGACGGTGATGTCATAATAGTCGTCATGGCGACGATGATGTCATAATGGTCGTCATGCCGACAATGATGTCATAATGGTCGTCATGACGACGGTGTTGCCATAATGGTCGTCATGGCGAAGATGATGTCATAATGGTCGTCATGGCGATGATGATGTCAGTATGGTGGTCATGGCTTTGGTGATGTCATAATGGTCGTCATGGCGACGATGACGTCATAATGGTCGTCATGGCGACGATGATGTCATAATGGTCGTCATGGCGACGATGATGTCATACTGGTCGTCATGGCGACGGTGTTGCCATAATGGTCGTCATGGCGACGGTGATGTCATAATGGTCGTCATGCCGACGATGATGTCATAATGGTCGTCATGGCGACGGTGTTGCCATAATGGTCGTCATGGCGACGATGATGTCATAATGGTCGTCATGGCGACGATGATGTCATAATGGTCGTCATGGCGACGATGATGTCAATATGGTTGTCATGGCTTTGGTGATGTCATAATGGTCGTCATGGCGACGGTGATGTCATAATGGTCGTCATGGCGACGATGATGTCATAATGGTCGTCACAGCGACGATGATGTCATAATGGTCGTCACGGCGACGGTGATGTCATAATGGTCGTCATGGCGATGATGATGTCATACTGGTCGTCATGGCGACGGTGTTGCCATAATGGTCGTCATGGCGACGATGATGTCATAATGGTCGTCATGGCGACGATGATGTCATAATGGTCGTCATGGCGACGATGACGTCATAATGGTCGTCATGGCGACGATGATGTAATAATGGTCGTCATGGCGACGATGATGTCATACTGGTCGTCATGGCGACGGTGTTGCCATAATGTTCGTCATGGCGACGATGATGTCATAATGGTCGTCATGGCGACGGTGATGTCATAATGGTCGTCATGCCGACGATGATGTCAGTATGGTGGTCATGGCTTTGGTGATGTCATAATGGTCGTCATGGCGACGAAGATGTCATAATGGTCGTCATAGCGACGATGATGTCATAATGGTCGTCATGGCGACGATGATGTCATACAGGTCGTCATGGCGACGATGACGTCATAATGGTCGTCATGGCGACGATGATGTCATAATGGTCGTCATGGCGACGATGATGTCATAATGGTCGTCATGGCGACGATGATGTCATAATGGTCGTCATGGCGACGATGATGTCATACTGGTCGTCATGGCGACGGTGTTGCCATAATGGTCGTCATGGCGACGATGATGTCATAATGGTCGTCATGGCGACGATGATGTCAATATGGTTGTCATGGCTTTGGTGATGTCATAATGGTCGTCATGGCGACGGTGATGTCATAATGTTCGTCACGGCGACGATGATGTCGTCATGATCGTCACGGCGACGATGATGTCATAATGGTCGTCACGGCGACGGTGATGTCATAATGGTCGTCATGGCGACGATAACGTCATAATGGTCGTCATGGCGACGATGATGTCATAATGGTCGTCATGGCGACGATGACGTCATAATGGTCGTCATGGCGACGATGACGTCATAATGGTCGTCATGGCGGCGATGACGTCATAATGGTCGTCATGGCGACGATGATGTCATACTGGTCGTCATGGCGACGGTGTTGCCATAATGGTCGTCATGGCGATGATTATGTCATAATGGTCGTCATGGCGACGGTGATGTCATAATGGTCTTCATGCCGACGATGATGTCAGTATGGTGGTCATGGCTTTGGTGATGTCATAATGGTCGTCATGGCAACGATGATGTCATAATGGTCGTCATGGCGACGATGATGTCATAATGGTCGTCCTGGCGACGATGATGTCATAATGGTCGTCATGGCGACGATGACGTCATAATGGTCGTCATGGCGACGATGATGTCATACTGGTCGTCATGGCGACGGTATTGCCATAATGGTCGTCATGGCGACGATGATGTCATAATGGTCGTCATGCCGACGATGATGTCATAATGGTCGTCTTGGCGACGGTGTTGCCATAATGGTTGTCATATCGACGATGATGTCATAATGGTCGTCATGTCGACGATGATGTCATAATGGTCGTCAAGGCGACGGTGATGTCATAATGGTTGTCATGGCGACGATGATGTCATAATGGTCGTCATGGCGAAGATGATGTCATAATGGTCGTCATGGCGACGATGATGTCATAATGGTCGTCATGGCGACGATGATGTCATAATGGTCGTCATGGCGACGGTGATGTCATAATGGTCGTCATGGCGACGATGATGTTATAATGGTCGTCATGGCGACGGTGATGTCATAATAGTCGTCATGGCGACGATGATGTCATAATGGTCGTCATGCCGACGATGATGTCATAATGGTCGTCAAAATGGTCGTCATGGCGACGATGACGTCATAATGGTCGTCATGGCGACGATGATGTCATAATGGTCGTCATGGCGACGATGATGTCATACTGGTCGTCATGGCGACGGTGTTGCCATAATGGTCGTCATGGCGACGATGATGTCATAATGGTCGTCATGCCGACAATGATGTCATAATGGTCGTCATGGCGACGGTGTTGCCATAATGGTCGTCATGGCGACGATGATGTCATAATGGTCGTCATGGCGACGATGATGTCATAATGGTCGTCATGGCGACGATGATGTCAATATGGTTGTCATGGCTTTGGTGATGTCATAATTTTCGTCATGGCATTGGTGATGTCATAATGGTCGTCATGGCGACGATGATGTCATAATGGTCGTCACAGCGACGATGATGTCATAATGGTCGTCACGGCGACGGTGATGTCATAATGGTCGTCATGGCGATGATGATGTCATAATGGTCGTCATGGCGACGGTGTTGCCATAATGGTCGTCATGGCGACGATGACGTCATAATGGTCGTCATGGCGACGATGATGTAATAATGGTCATCATGGCGACGATGATGTCATACTGGTCGTCATAGCGACGGTGTTGCCATAATTTTCGTCATGGCGACGATGATGTCATAATGGTCGTCATGCCGACGATGATGTCATTATGGTGGTCATGGCTTTGGTGATGTCATAATGGTCGTCATGGAGACGAAGATGTCATAATGGTCTTCATAGCGACGATGATGTCATAATGGTCGTCATGGCGACGATGATGTCAGTATGGTGGTCATGGCTTTGGTGATATCATAATGGTTGTCATGGCGACGGTGATGTCATAATGGTCGTCATGGCGACGATGACGTCATAATGGTCGTCATGGCGACGATGATGTCATAATGGTCGTCATGGCGACGATGATGTCATAATGGTCGTCATGGCGACGATGATGTCATACTGGTCGTCATGGCGACGGTGTTGCCATAATGGTCGTCATGGCGACGATGATGTCATAATGGTCGTCATGGCGACGATGATGTCAATATGGTTGTCATGGCTTTGGTGATGTCATAATGGTCGTCACGGCGACGGTGATGTCATAATGTTCGTCACGGCGACGATGATGTCGTCACGATCGTCACGGCGACGATGATGTCTTAATGGTCGTCACGGCGACGGTGATGTCATAATGGTCGTCATGGCGACGATAACGTCATAATGGTCGTCATGGCGACGATGATGTCATAATGGTCGTCATGGCGACGATGACGTCATAATGGTCGTCATGGCGACGATGACGTCATAATGGTCGTCATGGCGGCGATGACGTCATACTGGTCATCATGGCGACGGTGTTGCCATAATGGTCGTCATGGCGACGATTATGTCATAATGGTCGTCATGGCGACGGTGATGTCATAATGGTCTTCATGCCGACGATGATGTCAGTATGGTGGTCATGGCTTTGGTGATGTCATAATGGTCGTCATGGCAACGATGATGTCATAATGGTCGTCATGGCGACGATGATGTCATAATGGTCGTCATGGCGACGATGATGTCATAATGGTCGTCATGGCGACGATGACGTCATAATGGTCGTCATGGCGACGATGATGTCATACTGGTCGTCATGGCGACGGTATTGCCATAATGGTCGTCATGGCGACGATGATGTCATAATGGTCGTCATGCCGACGATGATGTCATAATGGTCGTCTTGGCGACGGTGTTGCCATAATGGTTGTCATGTCGACGATGATGTCATAATGGTCGTCATGTCGACGATGATGTCATAATGGTCGTCATGGCGACGGTGATGTCATAATGGTTGTCATGGCGACGGTGATGTCATAATGGTCGTCATGGCGACGATGATGTCATAATGGTCGTCATGGCGACGATGATGTCATAATGGTCGTCATGGCGACGATGATGTCATAATGGTCGTCATGGCGACGGTGATGTCATAATAGTCGTCATGGCGACGATGATGTCATAATGGTCGTCACGGCGAAGATGATGTCATAATGGTCGTCATGGCGACGATGACTTCATAATGGTCGTCATGGCGACGATGATGTCATAATGGTCGTCATGGCGACGGTGAAGTCATAATAGTCGTCATGGCGACGATGATGTCATAATGGTCGTCATGCCGACGATGATGTCATAATGGTCGTCATGGCGACGGTGTTGCCATAATGGTCATCATGGCGACGATGATATCATAATGGTCGTCATGGCGACGATGATGTCAGTATGGTGTTCATGGCTTTCTTGATGTCATAATGGTCGTCATGGCGACGGTGATGTCATAATGGTCGTCATGGCAATGGTGATGTCAGAATGGTCGTCATGGCGACGATGATGTCAGTATGGTGGTCATGGCTTTGGTGATGTCATAATGGTCGTCATGGCGATGATGATGTCATAATGGTCGTCATGGCGACGATGATGTCAATATGGTTGTAATGGCTTTGGTGATGTCATAATGGTCGTCATAGCGACGGTGATGTCATAATGGTCGTCATGGCGACGATGATGTCATAATGGTCGTCACGGCGACGATGATGTCATAATGGTCGTCATGGCGACGGTGATGTCATAATGGTCGTCATGGCGACGGTGACGTCATAATGGTCGTCATGGCGACGATGATGTCATAATGGTCGTCATGGCGACGATGATGTCATACTGGTCGTCATGGCGACGGTTTGCCATAATGGTCTTCATGGCGACGATGATGTCATAATTGTCGTCATGGCGACGATGATGTCATAATGGTCGTCATACCGACGATGATGTCATAATGGTCGCCATGGCGAAGATAATGTCATAATGGTCGTCATGGCGACGATGATGTCATAATGGTCATCATGGCGACGATGACGTCATAATGGTCGTCATGGCGACGATGATGTCATAATGGTCGTCATGGCGACGATGATGTCATAATGGTCGTCATGGCGACGGTGATGTCATAATAGTCGTCATGGCGACGATGATGTCATAATGGTCGTCATGCCGACGATGATGTCATAATGTTCGTCATGGCGACGCTGTTGCCATAATGGTCGTCATGGCGACGATGATGTCATAATGGTCGTCATGGCGACGATGATGTCATAATGGTGGTCATGGCGACGATGATGTCAGTATGGTGGTCATGGCTTTGGTGATGTCATAATGGTCGTCATGGCGACGGTGATGTCATAATGGTCGTCATGGCAATGGTGATGTCAGAATGATCGTCATGGCGATGGTGTTGCCATAATGGTCGTCATGGCTTTGGTGATGTCATAATGGTCGTCATGGCGACGATGACGTCATAATGGTCGTCATGGCGACGATGACGTCATAATGGTCGTCATGGCGACGATGATGTCATACTGGTCGTCATGGCGACGGTGTTGCCATAATGGTCGTCATGGCGACGATGATGTCATAATGATCGTCATGCCGACGATGATGTCATAATGGTCGTCATGGCGACGGTGTTGCCATAATGGTCGTCATGGCGACGATGATGTCATAATGATCGTCATGGCGACGATGATGTCATAATGGTCGTCATGGCGACGATGATGTCATAATGGTCGTCATGGCGACGATGATGTCAATATGGTTGTCATGGCTTTGGTGATGTCATAATGGTCGCCATGGCGACGGTGATGTCATAATGGTCGTCATGGCGACGATGATGTCATAATGGTCGTCACGGCGACGGTGATGTCATAATGGTCGTCATGGCGATGATGATGTCATACTGGTCGTCATGGCGACGGTGTTGCCATAATGGTCGTCATGGCGACGATGATGTCATAATGGTCGTCATGGCGACGATGACGTCATAATGGTCGTCATGGCGACGATGATGTAATAATGGTCGTCATGGCGACGATGATGTCATACTGGTCGTCATGGCGACGGTGTTGCCATAATGGTCGTCATGGCGACGATGATGTCATAATGGTCGTCATGGCGACGGTGATGTCATAATGGTCGTCATGCCGACGATGATGTCAGTATGGTGGTCATGGCTTTGGTGATGTCATAATGGTCGTCATAGCCACGAAGATGTCATAATGGTCGTCATAGCGACGATGATGTCATAATGGTCGTCATGGCGACGATGATGTCAGTATGGTGGTCATGGCTTTGGTGATATCATAATGGTTGTCATGGCGACGGTGATGTCATAATGGTCGTCATGGCGACGATGATGTCATAATGGTCGTCATGGCGACGATGATGTCATACAGGTCGTCATGGCGACGATGACGTCATAATGGTCGTCATGGCGACGATGATGTCATAATGGTCGTCATGGCGATGATTATGTCATAATGGTCGTCATGGCGACGATGTTGTCATAATGGTCGTCATGGCGACGATGATGTCATACTGGTCGTCATGGCGACGGTGTTGCCATAATGGTCGTCATGGCGACGGTGTTGCCATAATGGTCGTCATGGCGACGATGATGTCATAATGGTCGTCATGGCGACGATGATGTCAATATGGTTGTCATGGCTTTGGTGATGTCATAATGGTCGTCATGGCGACGGTGATGTCATAATGTTCGTCACGGCGACGATGATGTCGTCATGATCGTCACGGCGACGATGATGTCATAATGGTCGTCACGGCGACAGTGATGTCATAATGGTCGTCATGGCGACGATAACGTCATAATGGTCGTCATGGCGACGATGATGTCATAATGGTCGTCATGGCGGCGATGACGTCATAATGGTCGTCATGGCGACGATGATGTCATACTGGTCGTCATGGCGACGGTGTTGCCATAATGGTCGTCATGGCGACGATTATGTCATAATGGTCGTCATGGCGACGGTGATGTCATAATGGTCGTCATGCCGACGATGATGTCAGTATGGTGGTCATGGCTTTGGTGATGTCATAATGGTCGTCATGGCAACGATGATGTCATAATGGTCGTCATGGCGACGATGACGTCATAATGGTCGTCATGGCGACGATGACGTCATAATGGTCGTCATGGCGACGATGACGTCATAATGGTCGTCATGGCGACGATGATGTCATACTGGTCGTCATGGCGACGGTATTGCCATTATGGTCGTCATGGCGACGATGATGTCATAATGGTCGTCATGCCGACGATGATGTCATAATGGTCGTCTTGGCGACGGTGTTGCCATAATGGTTGTCATGTCGACGATGATGTCATAATGGTCGTCATGTCGACGATGATGTCATAATGGTCGTCATGGCGACGGTGATGTCATAATGGTCGTCATGCCGACGATGATGTCATAATGGTCGTCATGGCGACGATGATGTCATAATAGTCGTCATGGCGACGGTGTTGCCATAATGGTCGTCATGGCGACTATGATGTCATAATGGTCGTCATGGCGATGATGATGTCATAATGTTCGTCATGGCGACGATGATGTCATAATGGTCGTCATGGCGACGATGATGTCAATATGGTTGTCATGGCTTTGGTGATGTCATAATGGTCGTCATGGCGACGGTGATGTCATAATGGTCGTCATGGCGACGATGATGTCATAATGGTCGTCACAGCGACGATGATGTCATAATGGTCGTCACGGCGACGGTGATGTCATAATGGTCGTCATGGCGATGATGATGTCATACTGGTCGTCATGGCGACGGTGTTGCCATAATGGTCGTCATGGCGACGATGATGTCATAATGGTCGTCATGGCGAAGATGATGTCATAATGGTCGTCATGGCGACGATGATGTCATAATGGTCGTCTTGCCGACGATGATGTCATAATGGTCGTCATGGCGACGGTGATGTCATAATAGTCGTCATGGCGACGATGATGTCATAATGGTCGTCTTGCCGACGATGATGTCATAATGGTCGTCATGGCGACGGTGTTGCCATACTGGTCGTCATGGCGACGATCATGTCATAATGGTCGTCATGGCGACGATGATGTCATAATGGTCGTCATGGCGACGATGATGTCAGTATGGTGGTCATGGCTTTGGTGATGTCATAATGGTCGTCATGGCAATGGTGATGTCAGAATGGTCGTCATGGCGACGATGATGTCAGTATGGTGGTCATGGCTTCGGTGATGTCATAATGGTCGTCATGGCGACGATGATGTCATAATGGTCGTCATGCCGACGATGATGTCATAATGGTCGTCATGGCGACGATGATGTCATAATGGTCGTCTTGCCGACGATGATGTCATAATGGTCGTCATGGCGACGGTGATGTCATAATAGTCGTCATGGCGACGATGATGTCATAATGGTCGTCTTGCCGACGATAATGTCATAATGGTCGTCATGGCGACGGTGTTGCCATAATGGTCGTCATGGCGACGATCATGTCATAATGGTCGTCATGGCGACGATGATGTCAGTATGGTGGTCATGGCTTTGGTGATGTCATAATGGTCGTCATGGCAATGGTGATGTCAGAATGGTCATTATGGCGACGATGATGTCAGTATGGTGGTCATGGCTTTGGTGATGTCATAATGGTCGTCATGGCGACGATGATGTCATAATGGTCGTCATGGCGACGATGATGTCATACTGGTCGTCATGGCGACGGTGTTGCCATAATGGTCGTCATGGCGACGATGATGTCATAATGATCGTCATGGCGACGGTGATGTCATAATGGTCGTCATGCCGACGATGATGTCATAATGGTCGTCATGGCGAAGATGATGTCATAATGGTCGTCATGGCGACGGTGATGTCATAATAGTCTTCATGGCGACGATGATGTCATAATGGTCGTCATGCCGACGATGATGTCATAATGGTCGTCATGGCGACGATGTTGCCATAATGGTCGTCATGGCGACGATGATATCATAATGGTCGTCATGGCGACGATGATGTCAGTATGGTGGTCATGGCTTTGGTGATGTCATAATGGTCGTCATGGCGACGGTGATGTCATAATGGTCGTCATGGCAATGGTGATGTCAGAATGGTCGTCATGGCGACGATGATGTCAGTATGGTGGTCATGGCTTTGGTGATGTCATAATGGTCGTCATGGCGACGATGATGTCATAATGGTCGTCATGGCGACGATGATGTCAATATGGTTGTAATGGCTTTGGTGATGTCATAATGGTCGTCATGGCGACGGTGATGTCATAATGGTCGTCATGGCGACGATGATGTCATACTGGTCGTCATGGCGACGGTGCTGCCATAATGGTCGTCATGGCGACGATGATGTCATAATGGTCGTCATGGCGACGATGATGTCATAATGGTCGTCATACCAACGATGATGTCATAATGGTCGTCATGGCGAAGATGATGTCATAATGGTCGTCATGGCGACGATGATGTCATAATGGTCGTCATGGCGACGATGACGTCATAATGGTCGTCATGGCGACGATGATGTCATAATGGTCGTCATGGCGACGATGATGTCATAATGGTCGTCATGGCGACGATGATGTCATAATGGTCGTCATGGCAACGATGACGTCATAATGGTCGTCATGGCGACGATGATGTCATAATGGTCATCATGGCGACGGTGATGTCATAATAGTCGTCATCGCGACGATGATGTCATAATGGTCGTCTTGCCGACGATGATGTCATAATGGTCGTCATGGCGACGGTGTTGTCATAATGGTCATCATGGCGACGATGATGTCATAATGGTCGTCATGGCGACGATGATGTCAGTATGGTGGTCATGGCTTTGGTGATGTCATAATGGTCGTCATGGCGACGGTGATGTCATAATGGTCGTCATGGCAATGGTGATGTCAGAATGGTCGTCATGGCGACGATGATGTCAGTATGGTGGTCATGGCTTTGGTGATGTCATAATGGTCGTCATGGCGAAGATGATGTCATAATGGTCGTCATGGCGACGATGATGTCAATATGGTTGTAATGGCTTTGGTGATGTCATAATGGTCGTCATGGAGACGGTGATGTCATAATGGTCGTCATGGCGACGATGATGTCATGATGATCGTCATGGCGACGGTGATGTCATAATGGTCGTCATGCCGACGATGATGTCATAATGGTCGTCATGGCGAAGATGATGTCATAATGGTCGTCATGGCGACGGTGACGTCATAATAGTCTTCATGGCGACGATGATGTCATAATGGTCGTCATGCCGACGATAATGTCATAATGGTCGTCATGGCGACGGTGTTGCCATAATGGTCGTCATGGCGACGATGATATCATAATGGTTGTCATTGCGACGATGATGTCAGTATGGTGGTCATGGCTTTGGTGATGTCATAATGGTCGTCATGGCGACGGTGATGTCATAATGGTCGTCATGGCGACGATGATGTCAATATGGTTGTGATGGCTTTGGTGATGTCATAATGGTCGTCATGGCGACGGTGATGTCATAATGGTCGTCACGGCGACGATGATGTCATGATGGTCGTCACGGCGACGATGATGTCATAATGGTCGTCACCGCGACGGTGATGTCATACTGGTCGTCATGGCGATGGTGTTGCCATAATGGTCGTCATGGCGACGATGATGTCATATGGTCGTCATGGCGACGATGATGTCATAATGGTCGTCATGGCGACAATGACGTCATAATGGTCGTCACGGCGACGATGATGTCATAATGGTCATCATGGCGACGATGACGTCATAATGGTCGTCATGGCTTTGGTGATGTCATAATGGTCGTCATGGCGACGATGATGTCATACTGGTCGTCATGGCAATGGTGATGTCAGAATGGTCGTCATGGCGACGATGATGTCAATATGGTTGTAATGGCTTTGGTAATGTCATAATGTTCGTCATGGCGACGGTGATGTCATAATGGTCGTCATGGCGACGATGATGTCATAATGGTCGTCACCGCGACGGTGATGTTATAATGGTCGTCACCGCGACGGTGATGTCATAATGGTCGTCACCGCGACGGTGATGTCATAATGGTCGTCATGGCGATGATGATGTCATACTGGTTGTCATGGCGACGGTGTTGCCATAATGGTCGTCATGGCGACGATGATGTCATATGGTCGTCATGGCGACGATGATGTCATAATGGTCGTCATGGCGACGATGACGTCATAATGGTCGTCACGGCGACGATGATGTCAGAATGGTCGTCATGGCGACGATGATGTCAGTATGGTGGTCATGGCTTTGGTGATGTCATAATGGTCGTCATGGCGACGATGATGTCATAATGGTCGTCATGGCAACGATGACGTCATAATGGTCGTCATGGCAACGATGACGTCATAATGGTCGTCATGGCGACGATGATGTCATAATGGTAGTCATGGCGACGATGATGTCATACTGGTCATCATGGCGACGGTGTTGCCATACTGGTCGTCATGGCGACGATGATGTCATAATGATCGTCATGGCGACGGTGATGTCATAATGGTCGTCATGCCGACGATGATGTCATAATGGTCGTCATGGCGAAGATGATGTCATAATGGTCGTCATGGCGACGATGACGTCATAATGGTCGTCATGGCGACGATGACGTCATAATGGTCGTCATGGCGACGATGATGTCATAATGGTCGTCATGGCGACGGTGATGTCATAATAGTCGTCATGGCAATGGTGATGTCAGAATGGTCGTCATGGCGACGGTGATGTCAGTATGGTGGTCATGGCTTTGGTGATGTCATAATGGTCGTCATGGCGACGATGATGTCATAATGGTCGTCATGTAATGGCTTTGGTAATGTCATAATGTTCGTCATGGCGACGGTGATGTCATAATGGTCGTCATGGCGACGATGATGTCATAATGGTCGTCACCGCGACGGTGATGTTATAATGGTCGTCACCGCGACGGTGATGTCATAATGGTCGTCACCGCGACGGTGATGTCATAATGGTCGTCATGGCGACGATGATGTCATACTGGTTGTCATGGCGACGGTATTGCCATAATGGTCGTCATGGCGACGATGATGTCATATGGTCGTCATGGCGACGATGATGTCATAATGGTCGTCATGGCGACGATGACGTCATAATGGTCGTCACGGCGACGATGATGTCAGAATGGTCGTCATGGCGACGATGATGTCAGTATGGTGGTCATGGCTTTGGTGATGTCATAATGGTCGTCATGGCGACGATGATGTCATAATGGTCGTCATGGCAACGATGACGTCATAATGGTCGTCATGGCGACGATGATGTCATAATGGTAGTCATGGCGACGATGATGTCATACTGGTCATCATGGCGACGGTGTTGCCATACTGGTCGTCATGGCGACGATGATGTCATAATGATCGTCATGGCGACGGTGATGTCATAATGGTCGTCATGCCGACGATGATGTCATAATGGTCGTCATGGCGAAGATGATGTCATAATGGTCGTCATGGCGACGATGACGTCACAATGGTCGTCATGGCGACGATGACGTCATAATGGTCGTCATGGCGACGATGATGTCATAATGGTCGTCATGGCGACGGTGATGTCATAATAGTCGTCATGGCAATGGTGATGTCAGAATGGTCGTCATGGCGACGGTGATGTCAGTATGGTGGTCATGGCTTTGGTGATGTCATAATGGTCGTCATGGCGACGATGATGTCATTATGGTCGTCATGGCGACGATGATGTCAATATGGTTGTCATGGCTTTGGTGATGTCATAATGGTCGTCAAGGCGACGGTGATGTCATAATGGTCGTCATGGCGACGATGATGTCATAATGGTCGTCACGGCGACGATGATGTCATACTGGTCGTCATGGCGACGGTGTTGCCATAATGGTCGTCATGGCGACGATGACGTCATAATGGTCGTCATGGCGACGATGATGTCATAATGGTCGTCATGGCAACGATGACGTCATAATGGTCGTCATGGCGACGATGATGTCATAATGGTAGTCATGGCGACGATGATGTCATAATGATCGTCATGGCGACGGTGATGTCATAATGGTCGTCATGCCGACGATGATGTCATAATGGTCGTCATGGCGAAGATGTTGTCATAATGGTCGTCATGGCGACGATGACGTCATAATGGTCGTCATGGCGACGATGATGTCATACTGGTCATCATGGCGACGGTGTTGCCATAATGGTCGTCATGGCGACGATGATGTCATAATGGTCGTCATGCCGACGATGATGTCATAATGGTCGTCATGGCGACGGTGTTGCCATAATGGTCGTCATTGCGACGATGATATCATAATGGTCGTCATGGCGACGATGATGTCATTATGGTGGTCATGGCTTTGGTGATGTCTTAATGGTCGTCATGGCGACGGTGATGTCATAATGGTCGTCATGGCAATGGTGATGTCAGAATGGTCGTCATGGCGACGATGATGTCAGTATGGTGGTCATGGCTTTGGTGATGTCATAATGGTCGTCATGGCGACGATGATGTCATAATGGTCGTCATGGCGACGATGATGTCAATATGGTTGTAATGGCTTTGGTAATGTCATAATGTTCGTCATGGCGACGGTGATGTCATAATGGTCGTTAT
Organism: Phyllobates terribilis; assembly: GCF_046119375.1. Classification (NCBI taxonomy): domain Eukaryota; kingdom Metazoa; phylum Chordata; class Amphibia; order Anura; family Dendrobatidae; genus Phyllobates; species Phyllobates terribilis. The sequence continues at coordinate 4,434,881 of NW_027362911.1, forward strand.
GGCGACGATGATGTCATAATGGTCGTCACGGCGACGATGATGTCATAATGGTCGTCACCGCGACGGTGATGTCATAATGGTCGTCACCGCGACGGTGATGTCATAATGGTCGTCATGGCGACGATGATGTCATACTGTTCGTCATGGCGACGGTGTTGCCATAATGGTCGTCATGGCGACGATGATGTCATATGGTCGTCATGGCGACGATGATGTCATAATGGTCGTCACGGCGACGATGATGTCATAATGGTCGTCATGGCGACGATGACGTCATAATTGTCGTCATGGCGACGATGATGTCATAATGGTCGTCATGGCGACGATGATGTCATACTGGTCGTCATGGCGACGGTGTTGCCATAATGGTCGTCATGGCGACGATGATGTCATAATGGTCGTCATGGCGACGATGATGTCATAATGGTCGTCATACCGACGATGATGTCAATATGGTTGTCATGGCTTTCGTGATGTCATAATGGTCGTCATGGCGACGATGATGTCATAATGGTCGTCATGGCGACGATGACGTCATAATGGTCGTCATGGCAATGGTGATGTCATAATGGTCGTCATACCGACGATGATGTCATAATGGTCGTCATGGCGAAGATGATGTCATAATGGTCGTCATGGCGACGATGATGTCATAATGGTCGTCATGGCGACGGTGATGTCATAATGGTCGTCATGGCAATGGTGATGTCAGAATGGTCGTCATGGCGACGATGATGTCAGTATGGTGGTCATGGCTTTGGTGATGTCATAATGGTCGTCATGGCGATGATGATGTCATAATGGTCGTCATGGCGACGATGATGTCAATATGGTTGTAATGGCTTTGGTGATGTCATAATGGTCGTCATGGCGACGATGATGTCATAATGGTCATCACGGCGACGATGATGTCATAATGGTCGTCATGGCGACGGTGATGTCATAATGGTCGTCATGGCGACGATGACGTCATAATGGTCGTCATGGCGACGATGATGTCATAATGGTCGTCATGGCGACGATGATGTCATACTGGTCGTCATGGCGACGGTTTGCCATAATGGTCTTCATGGCGACGATGATGTCATAATGGTCGTCATGGCGACGATGATGTCATAATGGTCGTCATGGCGACGATGATGTCATAATGGTCGTCATACCGACGATGATGTCATAATGGTCGTCATGGCGAAGATGATGTCATAATGGTCGTCATGGCGACGATGACGCCATAATGGTCGTCATGGCGACGATGACGTCATAATGGTCGTCATGGCGACGATGACGTCGTAATGGTCGTCATGGCGACTATGATGTCATAATGGTCGTCATGGCGACGGTGATGTCATAATAGTCGTCATGGCGACGATGATGTTATAATGGTCGTCATGCCGACGATGATGTCATAATGGTCGTCATGACGACGGTGTTGCCATAATGGTCGTCATGGCGACGATGATGTCATAATGGTCGTCATGGCGACGATGATGTCAGTATGGTGGTCATGGCTTTGGTGATGTCATAATGGTCGTCATGGCGACGGTGATGTCATAATGGTCGTCATGGCAATGGTGATGTCAGAATGGTCGTCATGGCGACGGTGTTGCCATAATGGTCGTCATGGCGACGATGATGTCATAATGGTCGTCATGGCGACAATGATGTCAATATGGTTGTCATGGCTTTCGTGATGTCATAATGGTCGTCATGGCGACGGTGATGTCATAATGGTCGTCATGGCGACGATGATGTCATAATGGTCGTCACAGCGACGATGATGTCATAATGGTCGTCACGGCGACGGTGTTGTCATAATGGTCGTCATGGCGACGATGATGTCATAATGGTCGTCATGGCGACGATGATGTCATAATGGTCGTCATGGCGACGATGATGTCATAATGGTCGTCATGGCGACGATGACGTCATAATGGTCGTCATGGCGACGATGACGTCATAATGGTCGTCATGGCGACGATGATGTAATAATGGTCGTCATGGCGACGATGATGTCATACTGGTCGTCATGGCGACGGTGTTGCCATAATGTTCGTCATGGCGACGATGATGTCATAATGGTCGTCATGGCGACGGTGATGTCATAATGGTCGTCATGCCGACGATGATGTCAGTATGGTGGTCATGGCTTTGGTGATGTCATAATGGTCGTCATGGCGACGAAGATGTCATAATGGTCGTCATAGCGACGATGATGTCATAATGGTCGTCATGGCGACGATGATGTCAGTATGGTGGTCATGGCTTTGGTGATATCATAATGGTTGTCATGGTGACGGTGATGTCATAATGGTTGTCATGGTGACGGTGATGTCATAATGGTCGTCATGGCAACGATGATGTCATAATGGTCGTCATGGCGACGATGATGTCATACAGGTCGTCATGGCGACGATGATGTCATAATGGTCGTCATGGCGACGATGATGTCATAATGGTCGTCATGGCGACGATGATGTCATACTGGTTGTCATGGCGACGGTGTTGCCATAATGGTCGTCATGGCGACGATGATGTCATAATGGTCGTCATGGCGACGATGATGTCAATATGGTTGTCATGGCTTTGGTGATGTCATAATGGTCGTCATGGCGACGATGATGTCATAATGGTCGTCATGGCGACGATGATGTCATAATGGTCGTCATGGCGACGATGACGTCATAATGGTCGTCATGGCGGCGATGACGTCATAATGGTCGTCATGGCGACGATGATGTCATACTGGTCGTCATGGCGACGGTGTTGCCATAATGGTCGTCATGGCGACGATTATGTCATAATGGTCGTCATGGCGACGGTGATGTCATAATGGTCTTCATGCCGACGATGATGTCAGTATGGTGGTCATGGCTTTGGTGATGTCATAATGGTCGTCATGGCAACGATGATGTCATAATGGTCGTCATGGCGACGATGATGTCATAATGGTCGTCATGGCGACGATGATGTCATAATGGTCATCATGGCGACGATGACGTCATAATGGTCGTCATGGCGACGATGATGTCATACTGGTCGTCATGGCGACGGTATTGTCATAATGGTCGTCATGGCGACGATGATGTCAATATGGTTGTAATGGCTTTGGTGATGTCATAATGGTCGTCATGGCGACGATGATGTCACAATGGTCGTCACGGCGACGATGATGTCATAATGGTCGTCATGGCGACGGTGACGTCATAATGGTCGTCATGGCGACGATGACGTCATAATGGTCGTCATGGCGACGATGATGTCATAATGGTCGTCATGGCGACGATGATGTCATACTGGTCGTCATGGCGACGGTTTGCCATAATGGTCGTCATGGCGACGATGATGTCATAATGGTCGTCATACCGACGATGATGTCATAATGGTCGTCATGGCGAAGATGATGTCATAATGGTCGTCATGGCGACGATGATGCCATAATGGTCGTCATGGCGACGATGACGTCATAATGGTCATCATGGCGACGATGACGTCATAATGGTCGTCATGGCGACGATGATGTCATAATGGTCGTCATGGCGACGGTGATGTCATAATAGTCGTCATGGCGACGATGATGTCATAATGGTCGTCATGCCGACGATGATGTCATAATGGTCGTCATGACGACGGTGTTGCCATAATGGTCGTCATGGCGACGATGATGTCATAATGGTCGTCATGGCGATGATGATGTCATAATGGTCGTCATGGCGACGATGATGTCAGTATGGTGGTCATGGCTTTGGTGATGTCATAATGGTCGTCATGGCGACGGTGATGTCATAATGGTCGTCATGGCAATGGTGATGTCATAATGGTCGTCATGGCGACGATGACGTCATAATGGTCGTCATGGCGACGATGATGTCATAATGGTCGTCATGGCGACGATGATGTCATAATGGTCGTCATGGCGACGGTGTTGCCATAATGTTCGTCATGGCGACGATGATGTCATAATGGTCGTCATGGCGACGGTGATGTCATAATGGTCGTCATGCCGACGATGATGTCAGTATGGTGGTCATGGCTTTGGTGATGTCATAATGGTCGTCATGGCGACGAAGATGTCATAATGGTCGTCATAGCGACGATGATGTCATAATGGTCGTCATGGCGACGATGATGTCAGTATGGTGGTCATGGCTTTGGTGATATCATAATGGTTGTCATGGTGACGGTGATGTCATAATGGTCGTCATGGCGACGATGATGTCATAATGGTCGTCATGGCGACGATGATGTCATACAGGTCGTCATGGCGACGATGACGTCATAATGGTCGTCATGGCGACGATGATGTCATAATGGTCGTCATGGCGACGATGATGTCATAATGGTCGTCATGGCGACGATGATATCATAATGGTCGTCATGGCGACGATGATGTCATACTGGTCGTCATGGCGACGGTGTTGCCATAATGGTCGTCATGGCGACGATGATGTCATAATGGTCGTCATGGCGACGGTGATGTCATAATGTTCGTCACGGCGACGATGATGTCGTCATGATCGTCACGGCGACGATGATGTCATAATGGTCGTCACGGCGACGGTGATGTCATAATGGTCGTCATGGCGACGATAACGTCATAATGGTCGTCATGGCGACGATGATGTCATAATGGTCGTCATGGCGACGATGACGTCATAATGGTCGTCATGGCGACGATGACGTCATAATGGTCGTCATGGCGGCGATGACGTCATAATGGTCGTCATGGCGACGATGATGTCATACTGGTCGTCATGGCGACGGTGTTGCCATAATGTTCGTCATGGCGACGATGATGTCATAATGGTCGTCATGGCGACGGTGATGTCATAATGGTCGTCATGCCGACGATGATGTCAGTATGGTGGTCATGGCTTTGGTGATGTCATAATGGTCGTCATGGCGACGAAGATGTCATAATGGTCGTCATAGCGACGATGATGTCATAATGGTCGTCATGGCGACGATGATGTCAGTATGGTGGTCATGGCTTTGGTGATATCATAATGGTTGTCATGGTGACGGTGATGTCATAATGGTTGTCATGGTGACGGTGATGTCATAATGGTCGTCATGGCGACGATGATGTCATAATGGTCGTCATGGCGACGATGATGTCATACAGGTCGTCATGGCGACGATGATGTCATAATGGTCGTCATGGCGACGATGATGTCATAATGGTCGTCATGGCGACGATGATGTCATACTGGTTGTCATGGCGACGGTGTTGCCATAATGGTCGTCATGGCGACGATGATGTCATAATGGTCGTCATGGCGACGATGATGTCAATATGGTTGTCATGGCTTTGGTGATGTCATAATGGTCGTCATGGCGACGGTGATGTCATAATGTTCGTCACGGCGACGATGATGTCGTCATGATCGTCACGGCGACGATGATGTCATAATGGTCGTCATGGCGACGATAACGTCATAATGGTCGTCATGGCGACGATAACGTCATAATGGTCGTCATGGCGACGATGATGTCATAATGGTCGTCATGGCGACGATGACGTCATAATGGTCGTCATGGCGGCGATGACGTCATAATGGTCGTCATGGCGACGATGATGTCATACTGGTCGTCATGGCGACGATTATGTCATAATGGTCGTCATGGCGACGGTGATGTCATAATGGTCTTCATGCCGACGGTGATGTCAGTATGGTGGTCATGGCTTTGGTGATGTCATAATGGTCGTCATGGCAACGATGATGTCATAATGGTCGTCATGGCGACGATGATGTCATAATGGTCGTCATGGCGACGATGATGTCATAATGGTCATCATGGCGACGATGACGTCATAATGGTCGTCATGGCGACGATGATGTCATACTGGTCGTCATGGCGACGGTATTGTCATAATGGTCGTCATGGCGACGATGATGTCAATATGGTTGTAATGGCTTTGGTGATGTCATAATGGTCGTCATGGCGACGATGATGTCACAATGGTCGTCACGGCGACGATGATGTCATAATGGTCGTCATGGCGACGGTGACGTCATAATGGTCGTCATGGCGACGATGACGTCATAATGGTCGTCATGGCGACGATGATGTCATACTGGTCGTCATGGCGACGGTTTGCCATAATGGTCGTCATGGCGACGATGATGTCATAATGGTCGTCATACCGACGATGATGTCATAATGGTCGTCATGGCGAAGATGATGTCATAATGGTCGTCATGGCGACGATGATGCCATAATGGTCGTCATGGCGACGATGACGTCATAATGGTCATCATGGCGACGATGACGTCATAATGGTCGTCATGGCGACGATGATGTCATAATGGTCGTCATGGCGACGGTGATGTCATAATAGTCGTCATGGCAACGATGATGTCATAATGGTCGTCATGCCGACGATGATGTCATAATGGTCGTCATGACGACGGTGTTGCCATAATGGTCGTCATGGCGACGATGATGTCATAATGGTCGTCATGGCGATGATGATGTCATAATGGTCGTCATGGCGACGATGATGTCAGTATGGTGGTCATGGCTTTGGTGATGTCATAATGGTCGTCATGGCGACGGTGATGTCATAATGGTCGTCATGGCAATGGTGATGTCATAATGGTCGTCATGGCGACGATGACGTCATAATGGTCGTCATGGCGACGATGATGTCATAATGGTCGTCATGGCGACGATGATGTCATAATGGTCGTCATGGCGACGGTGTTGCCATAATGTTCGTCATGGCGACGATGATGTCATAATGGTCGTCATGGCGACGGTGATGTCATAATGGTCGTCATGCCGACGATGATGTCAGTATGGTGGTCATGGCTTTGGTGATGTCATAATGGTCGTCATGGCGACGAAGATGTCATAATGGTCGTCATAGCGACGATGATGTCATAATGGTCGTCATGGCGACGATGATGTCAGTATGGTGGTCATGGCTTTGGTGATATCATAATGGTTGTCATGGTGACGGTGATGCCATAATGGTCGTCATGGCGACGATGATGTCATAATGGTCGTCATGGCGACGATGATGTCATACAGGTCGTCATGGCGACGATGACGTCATAATGGTCGTCATGGCGACGATGATGTCATAATGGTCGTCATGGCGACGATGATGTCATAATGGTCGTCATGGCGACGATGATGTCATAATGGTCGTCATGGCGACGATGATGTCATACTGGTCGTCATGGCGACGGTGTTGCCATAATGGTCGTCATGGCGACGATGATGTCATAATGGTCGTCATGGCGACGGTGATGTCATAATGTTCGTCACGGCGACGATGATGTCGTCATGATCGTCACGGCGACGATGATGTCATAATGGTCGTCACGGCGACGGTGATGTCATAATGGTCGTCATGGCGACGATAACGTCATAATGGTCGTCATGGCGACGATGATGTCATAATGGTCGTCATGGCGACGATGACGTCATAATGGTCGTCATGGCGGCGATGACGTCATAATGGTCGTCATGGCGGCGATGACGTCATAATGGTCGTCATGGCGACGATGATGTCATACTGGTCGTCATGGCGACGGTGTTGCCATAATGGTCGTCATGGCGACGATTATGTCATAATGGTCGTCATGGCGACGGTGATGTCATAATGGTCTTCATGCCGACGATGATGTCAGTATGGTGGTCATGGCTTTGGTGATGTCATAATGGTCGTCATGGCAACGATGATGTCATAATGGTCGTCATGGCGACGATGATGTCATAATGGTCGTCATGGCGACGATGATGTCATAATGGTCGTCATGGCGACGATGACGTCATAATGGTCGTCATGGCGACGATGATGTCATACTGGTCGTCATGGCGACGGTATTGCCATAATGGTCGTCATGGCGACGATGATGTCATAATGGTCGTCATGCCGACGATGATGTCATAATGGTCGTCTTGGCGACGGTGTTGCCATAATGGTTGTCATATCGACGATGATGTCATAATGGTCGTCATGTCGACGATGATGTCATAATGGTCGTCAAGGCGACGGTGATGTCATAATGGTCGTCATGGCGACGATGATGTCATAATGGTCGTCATGGCGAAGATGATGTCATAATGGTCGTCATGGCGACGATGATGTCATAATGGTCGTCATGGCGACGATGATGTCATAATGGTGGTCATGGCGACGGTGATGTCATAATGGTCGTCATGGCGACGATGATGTTATAATGGTCGTCATGGCGACGGTGATGTCATAATAGTCGTCATGGCGACGATGATGTCATAATGGTCGTCATGCCGACGATGATGTCATAATGGTCGTCAAAATGGTCGTCATGGCGACGATGACGTCATAATGGTCGTCATGGCGACGATGATGTCATAATGGTCGTCATGGCGACGATGATGTCATACTGGTCGTCATGGCGACGGTGTTGCCATAATGGTCGTCATGGCGACGATGATGTCATAATGGTCGTCATGCCGACAATGATGTCATAATGGTCGTCATGGCGACGATGATGTCATACTGGTCGTCATGGCGACGGTGTTGCCATAATGGTCGTCATGGCGACGATGATGTCAGTATGGTGGTCATGGCTTTGGTGATATCATAATGGTTGTCATGGCGACGGTGATGTCATAATGGTCGTCATGGCGACGATGACGTCATAATGGTTGTCATGGCGACGATGATGTCATAATGGTCGTCATGGCGACGATGATGTCATACTGGTCGTCATGGCGACGGTGTTGCCATAATGGTCGTCATGGCGACGATGATGTCATAATGGTCGTCATGGCGACGATGATGTCAATATGGTTGTCATGGCTTTGGTGATGTCATAATGGTCGTCACGGCGACGGTGATGTCATAATGTTCGTCACGGCGACGATGATGTCGTCATGATCATCACGGCGACGATGATGTCATAATGGTCGTCACGGCGACGGTGATGTCATAATGGTCGTCATGGCGACGATAACGTCATAATGGTCGTCATGGCGACGATGATGTCATAATGGTCGTCATGGCGACGATGACGTCATAATGGTCGTCATGGCGACGATGACGTCATAATGGTCGTCATGGCGGCGATGACGTCATAATGGTCGTCATGGCGACGATGATGTCATACTGGTCGTCATGGCGACGGTGTTGCCATAATGGTCGTCATGGCGACGATTATGTCATAATGGTCGTCATGGCGACGGTGATGTCATAATGGTCTTCATGCCGACGATGATATCAGTATGGTGGTCATGGCTTTGGTGATGTCATAATGGTCGTCATGGCGATGATGATGTCATAATGGTCGTCATGGCGACGATGATGTCAATATGGTTGTAATGGCTTTGGTGATGTCATAATGGTCGTCATGGCGACGATGATGTCATAATGGTCATCACGGCGACGATGATGTCATAATGGTCGTCATGGCGACGGTGATGTCATAATGGTCGTCATGGCGACGATGACGTCATAATGGTCGTCATGGCGACGATGATGTCATAATGGTCGTCATGGCGACGATGATGTCATACTGGTCGTCATGGCGACGGTTTGCCATAATGGTCTTCATGGCGACGATGATGTCATAATGGTCGTCATGGCGACGATGATGTCATAATGGTCGTCATGGCGACGATGATGTCATAATGGTCGTCATACCGACGATGATGTCATAATGGTCGTCATGGCGAAGATGATGTCATAATGGTCGTCATGGCGACGATGACGCCATAATGGTCGTCATGGCGACGATGACGTCATAATGGTCGTCATGGCGACGATGACGTCGTAATGGTCGTCATGGCGACTATGATGTCATAATGGTCGTCATGGCGACGGTGATGTCATAATAGTCGTCATGGCGACGATGATGTTATAATGGTCGTCATGCCGACGATGATGTCATAATGGTCGTCATGACGACGGTGTTGCCATAATGGTCGTCATGGCGACGATGATGTCATAATGGTCGTCATGGCGACGATGATGTCAGTATGGTGGTCATGGCTTTGGTGATGTCATAATGGTCGTCATGGCGACGGTGATGTCATAATGGTCGTCATGGCAATGGTGATGTCAGAATGGTCGTCATGGCGACGGTGTTGCCATAATGGTCGTCATGGCGACGATGATGTCATAATGGTCGTCATGGCGACAATGATGTCAATATGGTTGTCATGGCTTTCGTGATGTCATAATGGTCGTCATGGCGACGGTGATGTCATAATGGTCGTCATGGCGACGATGATGTCATAATGGTCGTCACAGCGACGATGATGTCATAATGGTCGTCACGGCGACGGTGTTGTCATAATGGTCGTCATGGCGACGATGATGTCATAATGGTCGTCATGGCGACGATGATGTCATAATGGTCGTCATGGCGACGATGATGTCATAATGGTCGTCATGGCGACGATGACGTCATAATGGTCGTCATGGCGACGATGACGTCATAATGGTCGTCATGGCGACGATGATGTAATAATGGTCGTCATGGCGACGATGATGTCATACTGGTCGTCATGGCGACGGTGTTGCCATAATGTTCGTCATGGCGACGATGATGTCATAATGGTCGTCATGGCGACGGTGATGTCATAATGGTCGTCATGCCGACGATGATGTCAGTATGGTGGTCATGGCTTTGGTGATGTCATAATGGTCGTCATGGCGACGAAGATGTCATAATGGTCGTCATAGCGACGATGATGTCATAATGGTCGTCATGGCGACGATGATGTCAGTATGGTGGTCATGGCTTTGGTGATATCATAATGGTTGTCATGGTGACGGTGATGTCATAATGGTTGTCATGGTGACGGTGATGTCATAATGGTCGTCATGGCAACGATGATGTCATAATGGTCGTCATGGCGACGATGATGTCATACAGGTCGTCATGGCGACGATGATGTCATAATGGTCGTCATGGCGACGATGATGTCATAATGGTCGTCATGGCGACGATGATGTCATACTGGTTGTCATGGCGACGGTGTTGCCATAATGGTCGTCATGGCGACGATGATGTCATAATGGTCGTCATGGCGACGATGATGTCAATATGGTTGTCATGGCTTTGGTGATGTCATAATGGTCGTCATGGCGACGATGATGTCATAATGGTCGTCATGGCGACGATGATGTCATAATGGTCGTCATGGCGACGATGACGTCATAATGGTCGTCATGGCGGCGATGACGTCATAATGGTCGTCATGGCGACGATGATGTCATACTGGTCGTCATGGCGACGGTGTTGCCATAATGGTCGTCATGGCGACGATTATGTCATAATGGTCGTCATGGCGACGGTGATGTCATAATGGTCTTCATGCCGACGATGATGTCAGTATGGTGGTCATGGCTTTGGTGATGTCATAATGGTCGTCATGGCAACGATGATGTCATAATGGTCGTCATGGCGACGATGATGTCATAATGGTCGTCATGGCGACGATGATGTCATAATGGTCATCATGGCGACGATGACGTCATAATGGTCGTCATGGCGACGATGATGTCATACTGGTCGTCATGGCGACGGTATTGTCATAATGGTCGTCATGGCGACGATGATGTCAATATGGTTGTAATGGCTTTGGTGATGTCATAATGGTCGTCATGGCGACGATGATGTCACAATGGTCGTCACGGCGACGATGATGTCATAATGGTCGTCATGGCGACGGTGACGTCATAATGGTCGTCATGGCGACGATGACGTCATAATGGTCGTCATGGCGACGATGATGTCATAATGGTCGTCATGGCGACGATGATGTCATACTGGTCGTCATGGCGACGGTTTGCCATAATGGTCGTCATGGCGACGATGATGTCATAATGGTCGTCATACCGACGATGATGTCATAATGGTCGTCATGGCGAAGATGATGTCATAATGGTCGTCATGGCGACGATGATGCCATAATGGTCGTCATGGCGACGATGACGTCATAATGGTCATCATGGCGACGATGACGTCATAATGGTCGTCATGGCGACGATGATGTCATAATGGTCGTCATGGCGACGGTGATGTCATAATAGTCGTCATGGCGACGATGATGTCATAATGGTCGTCATGCCGACGATGATGTCATAATGGTCGTCATGGCGACGATGATGTCATAATGGTCGTCATGGCGACGATGATATCATAATGGTCGTCATGGCGACGATGATGTCATACTGGTCGTCATGGCGACGGTGTTGCCATAATGGTCGTCATGGCGACGATGATGTCATAATGGTCGTCATGGCGACGGTGATGTCATAATGTTCGTCACGGCGACGATGATGTCGTCATGATCGTCACGGCGACGATGATGTCATAATGGTCGTCACGGCGACGGTGATGTCATAATGGTCGTCATGGCGACGATAACGTCATAATGGTCGTCATGGCGACGATGATGTCATAATGGTCGTCATGGCGACGATGACGTCATAATGGTCGTCATGGCGACGATGACGTCATAATGGTCGTCATGGCGGCGATGACGTCATAATGGTCGTCATGGCGACGATGATGTCATACTGGTCGTCATGGCGACGGTGTTGCCATAATGTTCGTCATGGCGACGATGATGTCATAATGGTCGTCATGGCGACGGTGATGTCATAATGGTCGTCATGCCGACGATGATGTCAGTATGGTGGTCATGGCTTTGGTGATGTCATAATGGTCGTCATGGCGACGAAGATGTCATAATGGTCGTCATAGCGACGATGATGTCATAATGGTCGTCATGGCGACGATGATGTCAGTATGGTGGTCATGGCTTTGGTGATATCATAATGGTTGTCATGGTGACGGTGATGTCATAATGGTTGTCATGGTGACGGTGATGTCATAATGGTCGTCATGGCGACGATGATGTCATAATGGTCGTCATGGCGACGATGATGTCATACAGGTCGTCATGGCGACGATGATGTCATAATGGTCGTCATGGCGACGATGATGTCATAATGGTCGTCATGGCGACGATGATGTCATACTGGTTGTCATGGCGACGGTGTTGCCATAATGGTCGTCATGGCGACGATGATGTCATAATGGTCGTCATGGCGACGATGATGTCAATATGGTTGTCATGGCTTTGGTGATGTCATAATGGTCGTCATGGCGACGGTGATGTCATAATGTTCGTCACGGCGACGATGATGTCGTCATGATCGTCACGGCGACGATGATGTCATAATGGTCGTCATGGCGACGATAACGTCATAATGGTCGTCATGGCGACGATAACGTCATAATGGTCGTCATGGCGACGATGATGTCATAATGGTCGTCATGGCGACGATGACGTCATAATGGTCGTCATGGCGGCGATGACGTCATAATGGTCGTCATGGCGACGATGATGTCATACTGGTCGTCATGGCGACGATTATGTCATAATGGTCGTCATGGCGACGGTGATGTCATAATGGTCTTCATGCCGACGGTGATGTCAGTATGGTGGTCATGGCTTTGGTGATGTCATAATGGTCGTCATGGCAACGATGATGTCATAATGGTCGTCATGGCGACGATGATGTCATAATGGTCGTCATGGCGACGATGATGTCATAATGGTCATCATGGCGACGATGACGTCATAATGGTCGTCATGGCGACGATGATGTCATACTGGTCGTCATGGCGACGGTATTGTCATAATGGTCGTCATGGCGACGATGATGTCAATATGGTTGTAATGGCTTTGGTGATGTCATAATGGTCGTCATGGCGACGATGATGTCACAATGGTCGTCACGGCGACGATGATGTCATAATGGTCGTCATGGCGACGGTGACGTCATAATGGTCGTCATGGCGACGATGACGTCATAATGGTCGTCATGGCGACGATGATGTCATACTGGTCGTCATGGCGACGGTTTGCCATAATGGTCGTCATGGCGACGATGATGTCATAATGGTCGTCATACCGACGATGATGTCATAATGGTCGTCATGGCGAAGATGATGTCATAATGGTCGTCATGGCGACGATGATGCCATAATGGTCGTCATGGCGACGATGACGTCATAATGGTCATCATGGCGACGATGACGTCATAATGGTCGTCATGGCGACGATGATGTCATAATGGTCGTCATGGCGACGGTGATGTCATAATAGTCGTCATGGCAACGATGATGTCATAATGGTCGTCATGCCGACGATGATGTCATAATGGTCGTCATGACGACGGTGTTGCCATAATGGTCGTCATGGCGACGATGATGTCATAATGGTCGTCATGGCGATGATGATGTCATAATGGTCGTCATGGCGACGATGATGTCAGTATGGTGGTCATGGCTTTGGTGATGTCATAATGGTCGTCATGGCGACGGTGATGTCATAATGGTCGTCATGGCAATGGTGATGTCATAATGGTCGTCATGGCGACGATGACGTCATAATGGTCGTCATGGCGACGATGATGTCATAATGGTCGTCATGGCGACGATGATGTCATAATGGTCGTCATGGCGACGGTGTTGCCATAATGTTCGTCATGGCGACGATGATGTCATAATGGTCGTCATGGCGACGGTGATGTCATAATGGTCGTCATGCCGACGATGATGTCAGTATGGTGGTCATGGCTTTGGTGATGTCATAATGGTCGTCATGGCGACGAAGATGTCATAATGGTCGTCATAGCGACGATGATGTCATAATGGTCGTCATGGCGACGATGATGTCAGTATGGTGGTCATGGCTTTGGTGATATCATAATGGTTGTCATGGTGACGGTGATGCCATAATGGTCGTCATGGCGACGATGATGTCATAATGGTCGTCATGGCGACGATGATGTCATACAGGTCGTCATGGCGACGATGACGTCATAATGGTCGTCATGGCGACGATGATGTCATAATGGTCGTCATGGCGACGATGATGTCATAATGGTCGTCATGGCGACGATGATGTCATAATGGTCGTCATGGCGACGATGATGTCATACTGGTCGTCATGGCGACGGTGTTGCCATAATGGTCGTCATGGCGACGATGATGTCATAATGGTCGTCATGGCGACGGTGATGTCATAATGTTCGTCACGGCGACGATGATGTCGTCATGATCGTCACGGCGACGATGATGTCATAATGGTCGTCACGGCGACGGTGATGTCATAATGGTCGTCATGGCGACGATAACGTCATAATGGTCGTCATGGCGACGATGATGTCATAATGGTCGTCATGGCGACGATGACGTCATAATGGTCGTCATGGCGGCGATGACGTCATAATGGTCGTCATGGCGGCGATGACGTCATAATGGTCGTCATGGCGACGATGATGTCATACTGGTCGTCATGGCGACGGTGTTGCCATAATGGTCGTCATGGCGACGATTATGTCATAATGGTCGTCATGGCGACGGTGATGTCATAATGGTCTTCATGCCGACGATGATGTCAGTATGGTGGTCATGGCTTTGGTGATGTCATAATGGTCGTCATGGCAACGATGATGTCATAATGGTCGTCATGGCGACGATGATGTCATAATGGTCGTCATGGCGACGATGATGTCATAATGGTCGTCATGGCGACGATGACGTCATAATGGTCGTCATGGCGACGATGATGTCATACTGGTCGTCATGGCGACGGTATTGCCATAATGGTCGTCATGGCGACGATGATGTCATAATGGTCGTCATGCCGACGATGATGTCATAATGGTCGTCTTGGCGACGGTGTTGCCATAATGGTTGTCATATCGACGATGATGTCATAATGGTCGTCATGTCGACGATGATGTCATAATGGTCGTCAAGGCGACGGTGATGTCATAATGGTCGTCATGGCGACGATGATGTCATAATGGTCGTCATGGCGAAGATGATGTCATAATGGTCGTCATGGCGACGATGATGTCATAATGGTCGTCATGGCGACGATGATGTCATAATGGTGGTCATGGCGACGGTGATGTCATAATGGTCGTCATGGCGACGATGATGTTATAATGGTCGTCATGGCGACGGTGATGTCATAATAGTCGTCATGGCGACGATGATGTCATAATGGTCGTCATGCCGACGATGATGTCATAATGGTCGTCAAAATGGTCGTCATGGCGACGATGACGTCATAATGGTCGTCATGGCGACGATGATGTCATAATGGTCGTCATGGCGACGATGATGTCATACTGGTCGTCATGGCGACGGTGTTGCCATAATGGTCGTCATGGCGACGATGATGTCATAATGGTCGTCATGCCGACAATGATGTCATAATGGTCGTCATGGCGACGATGATGTCATACTGGTCGTCATGGCGACGGTGTTGCCATAATGGTCGTCATGGCGACGATGATGTCAGTATGGTGGTCATGGCTTTGGTGATATCATAATGGTTGTCATGGCGACGGTGATGTCATAATGGTCGTCATGGCGACGATGACGTCATAATGGTTGTCATGGCGACGATGATGTCATAATGGTCGTCATGGCGACGATGATGTCATACTGGTCGTCATGGCGACGGTGTTGCCATAATGGTCGTCATGGCGACGATGATGTCATAATGGTCGTCATGGCGACGATGATGTCAATATGGTTGTCATGGCTTTGGTGATGTCATAATGGTCGTCACGGCGACGGTGATGTCATAATGTTCGTCACGGCGACGATGATGTCGTCATGATCATCACGGCGACGATGATGTCATAATGGTCGTCACGGCGACGGTGATGTCATAATGGTCGTCATGGCGACGATAACGTCATAATGGTCGTCATGGCGACGATGATGTCATAATGGTCGTCATGGCGACGATGACGTCATAATGGTCGTCATGGCGACGATGACGTCATAATGGTCGTCATGGCGGCGATGACGTCATAATGGTCGTCATGGCGACGATGATGTCATACTGGTCGTCATGGCGACGGTGTTGCCATAATGGTCGTCATGGCGACGATTATGTCATAATGGTCGTCATGGCGACGGTGATGTCATAATGGTCTTCATGCCGACGATGATATCAGTATGGTGGTCATGGCTTTGGTGATGTCATAATGGTCGTCATGGCAACGATGATGTCATAATGGTCGTCATGGCGACGATGATGTCATAATGGTCGTCATGGCGACGATGATGTCATAATGGTCGTCATGGCGACGATGATGTCATAATGGTCGTCATGGCGACGATGATGTCATAATGGTCGTCATGGCGACGATGATGTCATAATGGTCGTCATGGCGACGATGACGTCATAATGGTCGTCATGGCGACGATGATGTCATACTGGTCGTCATGGCGACGGTATTGCCATAATGGTCGTCATGGCGACGATGATGTCATAATGGTCGTCATGCCGACGATGATGTCATAATGGTCGTCTTGGCGACGGTGTTGCCATAATGGTTGTCATGTCGACGATGATGTCATAATGGTCGTCATGTCGACGATGATGTCATAATGGTCGTCATGGCGACGGCGATGTCATAATGGTTGTCATGGCGACGATGATGTCATAATGGTCGTCATGGCGACGATGATGTCATAATGGTCGTCATGGCGACGATGATGTCATAATGGTCGTCATGGCGACGATGATGTCATAATGGTCGTCATGGCGACGGTGATGTCATAATAGTCGTCATGGCGACGATGATGTCATAATGGTCGTCACGGCGAAGATGATGTCATAATGGTCGTCATGGCGACGATGACTTCATAATGGTCGTCATGGCGACGATGATGTCATAATGGTCGTCATGGCGACGGTGATGTCATAATAGTCGTCATGGCGACGATGATGTCATAATGGTCGTCATGCCGACGATGATGTCATAATGGTCGTCATGGCGACGGTGTTGCCATAATGGTCATCATGGCGACGATGATGTCATAATGGTCGTCATGGCGACGATGATGTCAGTATGGTGTTCATGGCTTTCTTGATGTCATAATGGTCGTCATGGCGACGGTGATGTCATAATGGTCGTCATGGCAATGGTGATGTCAGAATGGTCGTCATGGCGACGATGATGTCAGTATGGTGGTCATGGCTTTGGTGATGTCATAATGGTCGTCATGGCGATGATGATGTCATAATGGTCGTCATGGCGACGATGATGTCAATATGGTTGTAATGGCTTTGGTGATGTCATAATGGTCGTCATGGCGACGGTGATGTCATAATGGTCGTCATGGCGACGATGATGTCATAATGGTCGTCACGGCGACGATGATGTCATAATGGTCGTCATGGCGACGGTGATGTCATAATGGTCGTCATGGCGACGATGACGTAATAATGGTCGTCATGGCGACGATGATGTCATAATGGTCGTCATGGCGACGATGATGTCATACTGGTCGTCATGGCGACGGTTTGCCATAATGGTCTTCATGGCGACGATGATGTCATAATTGTCGTCATGGCGACGATGATGTCATAATGGTCGTCATGGCGAAGATAATGTCATAATGGTCGTCATGGCGACGATGATGTCATAATGGTCATCATGGCGACGATGACGTCATAATGGTCGTCATGGCGACGATGATGTCATAATGGTCGTCATACCGACGATGATGTCATAATGGTCGTCATGGCGAAGATAATGTCATAATGGTCGTCATGGCGACGATGATGTCATAATGGTCATCATGGCGACGATGACGTCATAATGGTCGTCATGGCGACGATGATGTCATAATGGTCGTCATGGCGACGATGATGTCATAATGGTCGTCATGGCGACGGTGATGTCATAATAGTCGTCATGGCGACGATGATGTCATAATGGTCGTCATGCCGACGATGATGTCATAATGTTCGTCATGGCGACGCTGTTGCCATAATGGTCGTCATGGCGACGATGATGTCATAATGGTCGTCATGGCGACGATGATGTCATAATGGTGGTCATGGCGACGATGATGTCAGTATGGTGGTCATGGCTTTGGTGATGTCATAATGGTCGTCATGGCGACGGTGATGTCATAATGGTCGTCATGGCAATGGTGATGTCAGAATGATCGTCATGGCGATGGTGTTGCCATAATGGTCGTCATGGCTTTGGTGATGTCATAATGGTCGTCATGGCGACGATGACGTCATAATGGTCGTCATGGCGACGATGACGTCATAATGGTCGTCATGGCGACGATGATGTCATACTGGTCGTCATGGCGACGGTGTTGCCATAATGGTTGTCATGGCGACGATGATGTCATAATGATCGTCATGCCGACGATGATGTCATAATGGTCGTCATGGCGACGGTGTTGCCATAATGGTCGTCATGGCGACGATGATGTCATAATGGTCGTCATGGCGACGATGATGTCATAATGGTCATCATGGCGACGATGATGTCATAATGGTCGTCATGGCGACGATGATGTCAATATGGTTGTCATGGCTTTGGTGATGTCATAATGGTCGTCATAGCGACGGTGATGTCATAATGGTCGTCATGGCGACGATGATGTCATAATGGTCGTCACGGCGACGGTGATGTCATAATGGTCGTCATGGCGATGATGATGTCATACTGGTCGTCATGGCGACGGTGTTGCCATAATGGTCGTCATGGCGACGATGATGTCATAATGGTCGTCATGGCGACGATGACGTCATAATGGTCGTCATGGCGACGATGATGTAATAATGGTCGTCATGGCGACGATGATGTCATACTGGTCGTCATGGCGACGGTGTTGCCATAATGGTCGTCATGGCGACGATGATGTCATAATGGTCGTCATGGCGACGGTGATGTCATAATGGTCGTCATGCCGATGATGATGTCAGTATGGTGGTCATGGCTTTGGTGATGTCATAATGGTCGTCATGGCGACGAAGATGTCATAATGGTCGTCATAGCGACGATGATGTCATAATGGTCGTCATGGCGACGATGATGTCAGTATGGTGGTCATGGCTTTGGTGATATCATAATGGTTGTCATGGCGACTGTGATGTCATAATGGTCGTCATGGCGACGATGATGTCATAATGGTCGTCATGGCGACGATGATGTCATACAGGTCGTCATGGCGACGATGACGTCATAATGGTCGTCATGGCGACGATGATGTCATAATGGTCGTCATGGCGATGATTATGTCATAATGGTCGTCATGGCGACGATGTTGTCATAATGGTCGTCATGGCGACGATGATGTCATACTGGTCGTCATGGCGACGGTGTTGCCATAATGGTCGTCATGGCGACGGTGTTGCCATAATGGTCGTCATGGCGACGATGATGTCATAATGGTCGTCATGGCGACGATGATGTCAATATGGTTGTCATGGCTTTGGTGATGTCATAATGGTCGTCATGGCGACGGTGATGTCATAATGTTCGTCACGGCGACGATGATGTCGTCATGATCGTCACGGCGACGATGATGTCATAATGGTCGTCACGGCGACAGTGATGTCATAATGGTCGTCATGGCGACGATAACGTCATAATGGTCGTCATGGCGACGATGATGTCATAATGGTCGTCATGGCGGCGATGACGTCATAATGGTCGTCATGGCGACGATGATGTCATACTGGTCGTCATGGCGACGGTGTTGCCATAATGGTCG
Organism: Phyllobates terribilis; assembly: GCF_046119375.1. Taxonomy (NCBI): domain Eukaryota; kingdom Metazoa; phylum Chordata; class Amphibia; order Anura; family Dendrobatidae; genus Phyllobates; species Phyllobates terribilis. The sequence continues at coordinate 4,455,454 of NW_027362911.1, forward strand.
TCATGGCGACGATTATGTCATAATGGTCGTCATGGCGACGGTGATGTCATAATGGTCGTCATGCCGACGATGATGTCAGTATGGTGGTCATGGCTTTGGTGATGTCATAATGGTCGTCATGGCAACGATGATGTCATAATGGTCGTCATGGCGATGATGACGTCATAATGGTCGTCATGGCGACGATGACGTCATAATGGTCGTCATGGCGACGATGACGTCATAATGGTCGTCATGGCGACAATGATGTCATACTGGTCGTCATGGCGACGGTATTGCCATTATGGTCGTCATGGCGACGATGATGTCATAATGGTCGTCATGCCGACGATGATGTCATAATGGTCGTCTTGGCGACGGTGTTGCCATAATGGTTGTCATGTCGACGATGATGTCATAATGGTCGTCATGTCGACGATGATGTCATAATGGTCGTCATGGCGACGGTGATGTCATAATGGTCGTCATGCCGACGATGATGTCATAATGGTCGTCATGGTGACGATGATGTCATAATAGTCGTCATGGCGACGGTGTTGCCATAATGGTCGTCATGGCGACGATGATGTCATAATGGTCGTCATGGCGATGATGATGTCATAATGGTCGTCATGGCGACGATGATGTCATAATGGTCGTCATGGCGACGATGATGTCAATATGGTTGTCATGGCTTTGGTGATGTCATAATGGTCGTCATGGCGACGGTGATGTCATAATGGTCGTCATGGCGACGATGATGTCATAATGGTCGTCACAGCGACGATGATGTCATAATGGTCGTCACGGCGACGGTGATGTCATAATGGTCGTCATGGCGATGATGATGTCATACTGGTCGTCATGGCGACGGTGTTGCCATAATGGTCGTCATGGCGACGATGATGTCATAATGGTCGTCATGGCGAAGATGATGTCATAATGGTCGTCATGGCGACGATGATGTCATAATGGTCGTCTTGCCGACGATGATGTCATAATGGTCGTCATGGCGACGGTGATGTCATAATAGTCGTCATGGCGACGATGATGTCATAATGGTCGTTTTGCCGACGATGATGTCATAATGGTCGTCATGGCGACGGTGTTGCCATAATGGTCGTCATGGCGACGATCATGTCATAATGGTCGTCATGGCGACGATGATGTCATAATGGTCGTCATGGCGACGATGATGTCAGTATGGTGGTCATGGCTTTGGTGATGTCATAATGGTCGTCATGGCAATGGTGATGTCAGAATGGTCGTCATGGCGACGATGATGTCAGTATGGTGGTCATGGCTTCGGTGATGTCATAATGGTCGTCATGGCGACGATGATGTCATAATGGTCGTCATGCCGACGATGATGTCATAATGGTCGTCATGGCGACGATGATGTCATAATGGTCGTCTTGCCGACGATGATGTCATAATGGTCGTCATGGCGACGGTGATGTCATAATAGTCGTCATGGCGACGATGATGTCATAATGGTCGTCTTGCCGACGATGATGTCATAATGGTCGTCATGGCGACGGTGTTGCCATAATGGTCGTCATGGCGACGATCATGTCATAATGGTCGTCATGGCGACGATGATGTCAGTATGGTGGTCATGGCTTTGGTGATGTCATAATGGTCGTCATGGCAATGGTGATGTCAGAATGGTCATTATGGCGACGATGATGTCAGTATGGTGGTCATGGCTTTGGTGATGTCATAATGGTCGTCATGGCGACGATGATGTCATAATGGTCGTCATGGCGACGATGATGTCATACTGGTCGTCATGGCGACGGTGTTGCCATAATGGTCGTCATGGCGACGATGATGTCATAATGATCGTCATGGCGACGGTGATGTCATAATGGTCGTCATGCCGACGATGATGTCATAATGGTCGTCATGGCGAAGATGATGTCATAATGGTCGTCATGGCGACGGTGATGTCATAATAGTCTTCATGGCGACGATGATGTCATAATGGTCGTCATGCCGACGATGATGTCATAATGGTCGTCATGGCGACGGTGATGTCATAATAGTCGTCATGGCAATGGTGATGTCAGAATGGTCGTCATGGCGACGGTGATGTCAGTATGGTGGTCATGGCTTTGGTGATGTCATAATGGTCGTCATGGCGACGATGATGTCATTATGGTCGTCATGGCGACGATGATGTCAATATGGTTGTCATGGCTTTGGTGATGTCATAATGGTCGTCAAGGCGACGGTGATGTCATAATGGTCGTCATGGCGACGATGATGTCATAATGGTCGTCACGGCGACGATGATGTCATACTGGTCGTCATGGCGACGGTGTTGCCATAATGGTCGTCATGGCGACGATGACGTCATAATGGTCGTCATGGCGACGATGATGTCATAATGGTCGTCATGGCAACGATGACGTCATAATGGTCGTCATGGCGACGATGATGTCATAATGGTAGTCATGGCGACGATGATGTCATAATGATCGTCATGGCGACGGTGATGTCATAATGGTCGTCATGCCGACGATGATGTCATAATGGTCGTCATGGCGAAGATGATGTCATAATGGTCGTCATGGCGACGATGACGTCATAATGGTCGTCATGGCGACGATGATGTCATACTGGTCGTCATGGCAACGGTGTTGCCATAATGGTCGTCATGGCGACGATGATGTCATAATGGTCGTCATGCCGACGATGATGTCATAATGGTCGTCATGGCGACGGTGTTGCCATAATGGTCGTCATTGCGACGATGATATCATAATGGTCGTCATGGCGACGATGATGTCATTATGGTGGTCATGGCTTTGGTGATGTCTTAATGGTCGTCATGGCGACGGTGATGTCATAATGGTCGTTATGGCAATGGTGATGTCAGAATGGTCGTCATGGCGACGGTGATGTCATAATGGTCGTCATGGCAATGGTGATGTCAGAATGGTCGTCATGGCGACGATGATGTCAGTATGGTGGTCATGGCTTTGGTGATGTCATAATGGTCGTCATGGCGACGATGATGTCATAATGGTCGTCATGGCGACGATGATGTCAATATGGTTGTAATGGCTTTGGTAATGTCATAATGTTCGTCATGGCGACGGTGATGTCATAATGGTCGTTATGGCGACGATGATGTCATAATGGTCGTCACGGCGACGATGATGTCATAATGGTCGTCACCGCGACGGTGATGTCATAATGGTCGTCACCGCGACGGTGATGTCATAATGGTCGTCATGGCGACGATGATGTCATACTGTTCGTCATGGCGACGGTGTTGCCATAATGGTCGTCATGGCGACGATGATGTCATATGGTCGTCATGGCGACGATGATGTCATAATGGTCGTCACGGCGACGATGATGTCATAATGGTCGTCATGGCGACGATGACGTCATAATTGTCGTCATGGCGACGATGATGTCATAATGGTCGTCATGGCGACGATGATGTCATACTGGTCGTCATGGCGACGGTGTTGCCATAATGGTCGTCATGGCGACGATGATGTCATAATGGTCGTCATGGCGACGATGATGTCATAATGGTCGTCATACCGACGATGATGTCAATATGGTTGTCATGGCTTTCGTGATGTCATAATGGTCGTCATGGCGACGATGATGTCATAATGGTTGTCATGGCGACGATGACGTCATAATGGTCGTCATGGCAATGGTGATGTCATAATGGTCGTCATACCGACGATGATGTCATAATGGTCGTCATGGCGAAGATGATGTCATAATGGTCGTCATGGCGACGATGATGTCATAATGGTCGTCATGGCGACGGTGATGTCATAATGGTCGTCATGGCAATGGTGATGTCAGAATGGTCGTCATGGCGACGATGATGTCAGTATGGTGGTCATGGCTTTGGTGATGTCATAATGGTCGTCATGGCGATGATGATGTCATAATGGTCGTCATGGCGACGATGATGTCAATATGGTTGTAATGGCTTTGGTGATGTCATAATGGTCGTCATGGCGACGATGATGTCATAATGGTCGTCACGGCGACGATGATGTCATAATGGTCGTCATGGCGACGGTGATGTCATAATGGTCGTCATGGCGACGATGACGTCATAATGGTCGTCATGGCGACGATGATGTCATAATGGTCGTCATGGCGACGATGATGTCATACTGGTCGTCATGGCGACGGTTTGCCATAATGGTCTTCATGGCGACGATGATGTCATAATGGTCGTCATGGCGACGATGATGTCATAATGGTCGTCATGGCGACGATGATGTCATAATGGTCGTCATACCGACGATGACGTCATAATGGTCGTCATGGCGACGATGACGTCATAATGGTCGTCATGGCGACTATGATGTCATAATGGTCGTCATGGCGACGGTGATGTCATAATAGTCGTCATGGCGACGATGATGTTATAATGGTCGTCATGCCGACGATGATGTCATAATGGTCGTCATGACGACGGTGTTGCCATAATGGTCGTCATGGCGACGATGATGTCATAATGGTCGTCATGGCGACGATGATGTCAGTATGGTGGTCATGGCTTTGGTGATGTCATAATGGTCGTCATGGCGACGGTGATGTCATAATGGTCGTCATGGCAATGGTGATGTCAGAATGGTCGTCATGGCGACGGTGTTGCCATAATGGTCGTCATGGCGACGATGATGTCATAATGGTCGTCATGGCGACAATGATGTCAATATGGTTGTCATGGCTTTCGTGATGTCATAATGGTCGTCATGGCGACGGTGATGTCATAATGGTCGTCATGGCGACGATGATGTCATAATGGTCGTCACAGCGACGATGATGTCATAATGGTCGTCACGGCGACGGTGTTGTCATAATGGTCGTCATGGCGACGATGATGTCATAATGGTCGTCACAGCGACGATGATGTCATAATGGTCGTCATGGCGACGATGATGTCATAATGGTCGTCATGGCGACGAAGATGTCATAATGGTCGTCATGGCGACGATGACGTCATAATGGTCGTCATGGCGACGATGATGTAATAATGGTCGTCATGGCGACGATGATGTCATACTGGTCGTCATGGCGACGGTGTTGCCATAATGTTCGTCATGGCGACGATGATGTCATAATGGTCGTCATGGCGACGGTGATGTCATAATGGTCGTCATGCCGACGATGATGTCAGTATGGTGGTCATGGCTTTGGTGATGTCATAATGGTCGTCATGGCGACGAAGATGTCATAATGGTCGTCATAGCGACGATGATGTCATAATGGTCGTCATGGCGACGATGATGTCAGTATGGTGGTCATGGCTTTGGTGATATCATAATGGTTGTCATGGTGACGGTGATGTCATAATGGTTGTCATGGTGACGGTGATGTCATAATGGTCGTCATGGCGACGATGATGTCATAATGGTCGTCATGGCGACGATGATGTCATACAGGTCGTCATGGCGACGATGATGTCATAATGGTCGTCATGGCGACGATGATGTCATAATGGTCGTCATGGCGACGATGATGTCATACTGGTTGTCATGGCGACGGTGTTGCCATAATGGTCGTCATGGCGACGATGATGTCATAATGGTCGTCATGGCGACGATGATGTCAATATGGTTGTCATGGCTTTGGTGATGTCATAATGGTCGTCATGGCGACGGTGATGTCATAATGTTCGTCACGGCGACGATGATGTCGTCATGATCGTCACGGCGACGATGATGTCATAATGGTCGACATGGCGACGATAACGTCATAATGGTCGTCATGGCGACGATGATGTCATAATGGTCGTCATGGCGACGATGATGTCATTATGGTCGTCATGGCGACGATGACGTCATAATGGTCGTCATGGCGGCGATGACGTCATAATGGTCGTCATGGCGACGATGATGTCATACTGGTCGTCATGGCGACGGTGTTGCCATAATGGTCGTCATGGCGACGATTATGTCATAATGGTCGTCATGGCGACGGTGATGTCATAATGGTCTTCATGCCGACGATGATGTCAGTATGGTGGTCATGGCTTTGGTGATGTCATAATGGTCGTCATGGCAACGATGATGTCATAATGGTCGTCATGGCGACGATGATGTCATAATGGTCGTCATGGCGACGATGATGTCATAATGGTCATCATGGCGACGATGACGTCATAATGGTCGTCATGGCGACGATGATGTCATACTGGTCGTCATGGCGACGGTATTGTCATAATGGTCGTCATGGCGACGATGATGTCAATATGGTTGTAATGGCTTTGGTGATGTCATAATGGTCGTCATGGCGACGATGATGTCACAATGGTCGTCACGGCGACGATGATGTCATAATGGTCGTCATGGCGACGGTGACGTCATAATGGTCGTCATGGAGACGATGACGTCATAATGGTCGTCATGGCGACGATGATGTCATAATGGTCGTCATGGCGACGATGATGTCATACTGGTCGTCATGGCGACGGTTTGCCATAATGGTCGTCATGGCGACGATGATGTCATAATGGTCGTCATACCGACGATGATGTCATAATGGTCGTCATGGCGAAGATGATGTCATAATGGTCGTCATGGCGACGATGATGCCATAATGGTCGTCATGGCGACGATGACGTCATAATGGTCATCATGGCGACGATGACGTCATAATGGTCGTCATGGCGACGATGATGTCATAATGGTCGTCATGGCGACGGTGATGTCATAATAGTCGTCATGGCGACGATGATGTCATAATGGTCGTCATGCCGACGATGATGTCATAATGGTCGTCATGACGACGGTGTTGCCATAATGGTCGTCATGGCGACGATGATGTCATAATGGTCGTCATGGCGATGATGATGTCATAATGGTCGTCATGGCGACGATGATGTCAGTATGGTGGTCATGGCTTTGGTGATGTCATAATGGTCGTCATGGCGACGGTGATGTCATAATGGTCGTCATGGCAATGGTGATGTCATAATGGTCGTCATGGCGACGATGACGTCATAATGGTCGTCATGGCGACGATGATGTCATAATGGTCGTCATGGCGACGATGATGTCATAATGGTCGTCATGGCGACGGTGTTGCCATAATGTTCGTCATGGCGACGATGATGTCATAATGGCCGTCATGGCGACGGTGATGTCATAATGGTCGTCATGCCGACGATGATGTCAGTATGGTGGTCATGGCTTTGGTGATGTCATAATGGTCGTCATGGCGACGAAGATGTCATAATGGTCGTCATAGCGACGATGATGTCATAATGGTCGTCATGGCGACGATGATGTCAGTATGGTGGTCATGGCTTTGGTGATATCATAATGGTTGTCATGGTGACGGTGATGTCATAATGGTCGTCATGGCGACGATGATGTCATAATGGTCGTCATGGCGACGATGATGTCATACAGGTCGTCATGGCGACGATGACGTCATAATGGTCGTCATGGCGACGATGATGTCATAATGGTCGTCATGGCGACGATGATGTCATAATGGTCGTCATGGCGACGATGATATCATAATGGTCGTCATGGCGACGATGATGTCATACTGGTCGTCATGGCGACGGTGTTGCCATAATGGTCGTCATGGCGACGATGATGTCATAATGGTCGTCATGGCGACGGTGATGTCATAATGTTCGTCACGGCGACGATGATGTCGTCATGATCGTCACGGCGACGATGATGTCATAATGGTCGTCACGGCGACGGTGATGTCATAATGGTCGTCATGGCGACGATAACGTCATAATGGTCGTCATGGCGACGATGATGTCATAATGGTCGTCATGGCGACGATGACGTCATAATGGTCGTCATGGCGACGATGACGTCATAATGGTCGTCATGGCGGCGATGACGTCATAATGGTCGTCATGGCGACGATGATGTCATACTGGTCGTCATGGCGACGGTGTTGCCATAATGTTCGTCATGGCGACGATGATGTCATAATGGTCGTCATGGCGACGGTGATGTCATAATGGTCGTCATGCCGACGATGATGTCAGTATGGTGGTCATGGCTTTGGTGATGTCATAATGGTCGTCATGGCGACGAAGATGTCATAATGGTCGTCATAGCGACGATGATGTCATAATGGTCGTCATGGCGACGATGATGTCAGTATGGTGGTCATGGCTTTGGTGATATCATAATGGTTGTCATGGTGACGGTGATGTCATAATGGTTGTCATGGTGACGGTGATGTCATAATGGTCGTCATGGCGACGATGATGTCATAATGGTCGTCATGGCGACGATGATGTCATACAGGTCGTCATGGCGACGATGATGTCATAATGGTCGTCATGGCGACGATGATGTCATAATGGTCGTCATGGCGACGATGATGTCATACTGGTTGTCATGGCGACGGTGTTGCCATAATGGTCGTCATGGCGACGATGATGTCATAATGGTCGTCATGGCGACGATGATGTCAATATGGTTGTCATGGCTTTGGTGATGTCATAATGGTCGTCATGGCGACGGTGATGTCATAATGTTCGTCACGGCGACGATGATGTCGTCATGATCGTCACGGCGACGATGATGTCATAATGGTCGTCATGGCGACGATAACGTCATAATGGTCGTCATGGCGACGATAACGTCATAATGGTCGTCATGGCGACGATGATGTCATAATGGTCGTCATGGCGACGATGACGTCATAATGGTCGTCATGGCGGCGATGACGTCATAATGGTCGTCATGGCGACGATGATGTCATACTGGTCGTCATGGCGACGATTATGTCATAATGGTCGTCATGGCGACGGTGATGTCATAATGGTCTTCATGCCGACGGTGATGTCAGTATGGTGGTCATGGCTTTGGTGATGTCATAATGGTCGTCATGGCAACGATGATGTCATAATGGTCGTCATGGCGACGATGATGTCATAATGGTCGTCATGGCGACGATGATGTCATAATGGTCATCATGGCGACGATGACGTCATAATGGTCGTCATGGCGACGATGATGTCATACTGGTCGTCATGGCGACGGTATTGTCATAATGGTCGTCATGGCGACGATGATGTCAATATGGTTGTAATGGCTTTGGTGATGTCATAATGGTCGTCATGGCGACGATGATGTCACAATGGTCGTCACGGCGACGATGATGTCATAATGGTCGTCATGGCGACGGTGACGTCATAATGGTCGTCATGGCGACGATGACATCATAATGGTCGTCATGGCGACGATGATGTCATACTGGTCGTCATGGCGACGGTTTGCCATAATGGTCGTCATGGCGACGATGATGTCATAATGGTCGTCATACCGACGATGATGTCATAATGGTCGTCATGGCGAAGATGATGTCATAATGGTCGTCATGGCGACGATGATGCCATAATGGTCGTCATGGCGACGATGACGTCATAATGGTCATCATGGCGACGATGACGTCATAATGGTCGTCATGGCGACGATGATGTCATAATGGTCGTCATGGCGACGGTGATGTCATAATAGTCGTCATGGCAACGATGATGTCATAATGGTCGTCATGCCGACGATGATGTCATAATGGTCGTCATGACGACGGTGTTGCCATAATGGTCGTCATGGCGACGATGATGTCATAATGGTCGTCATGGCGATGATGATGTCATAATGGTCGTCATGGCGACGATGATGTCAGTATGGTGGTCATGGCTTTGGTGATGTCATAATGGTCGTCATGGCGACGGTGTTGCCATAATGGTCGTCATGGCAACGATGATGTCATAATGGTCGTCATGCCGACGATGATGTCATAATGGTCGTCATGACGACGGTGTTGCCATAATGGTCGTCATGGCGACGATGATGTCATAATGGTCGTCATGGCGATGATGATGTCATAATGGTCGTCATGGCGACGATGATGTCAGTATGGTGGTCATGGCTTTGGTGATGTCATAATGGTCGTCATGGCGACGGTGATGTCATAATGGTCGTCATGGCAATGGTGATGTCATAATGGTCGTCATGGCGACGATGACGTCATAATGGTCGTCATGGCGACGATGATGTCATAATGGTCGTCATGGCGACGATGATGTCATAATGGTCGTCATGGCGACGGTGTTGCCATAATGTTCGTCATGGCGACGATGATGTCATAATGGTCGTCATGGCGACGGTGATGTCATAATGGTCGTCATGCCGACGATGATGTCAGTATGGTGGTCATGGCTTTGGTGATGTCATAATGGTCGTCATGGCGACGAAGATGTCATAATGGTCGTCATGGCGACGGTGATGTCATAATGGTCGTCATGCCGACGATGATGTCAGTATGGTGGTCATGGCTTTGGTGATGTCATAATGGTCGTCATGGCGACGAAGATGTCATAATGGTCGTCATAGCGACGATGATGTCATAATGGTCGTCATGGCGACGATGATGTCAGTATGGTGGTCATGGCTTTGGTGATATCATAATGGTTGTCATGGTGACGGTGATGTCATAATGGTCGTCATGGCGACGATGATGTCATAATGGTCGTCATGGCGACGATGATGTCATACAGGTCGTCATGGCGACGATGACGTCATAATGGTCGTCATGGCGACGATGATGTCATAATGGTCGTCATGGCGACGATGATGTCATAATGGTCGTCATGGCGACGATGATGTCATAATGGTCGTCATGGCGACGATGATGTCATACTGGTCGTCATGGCGACGGTGTTGCCATAATGGTCGTCATGGCGACGATGATGTCATAATGGTCGTCATGGCGACGGTGATGTCATAATGTTCGTCACGGCGACGATGATGTCGTCATGATCGTCACGGCGACGATGATGTCATAATGGTCGTCACGGCGACGGTGATGTCATAATGGTCGTCATGGCGACGATAACGTCATAATGGTCGTCATGGCGACGATGATGTCATAATGGTCGTCATGGCGACGATGACGTCATAATGGTCGTCATGGCGACGATGACGTCATAATGGTCGTCATGGCGGCGATGACGTCATAATGGTCGTCATGGCGACGATGATGTCATACTGGTCGTCATGGCGACGGTGTTGCCATAATGGTCGTCATGGCGACGATTATGTCATAATGGTCGTCATGGCGACGGTGATGTCATAATGGTCTTCATGCCGACGATGATGTCAGTATGGTGGTCATGGCTTTGGTGATGTCATAATGGTCGTCATGGCAACGATGATGTCATAATGGTCGTCATGGCGACGATGATGTCATAATGGTCGTCATGGCGACGATGATGTCATAATGGTCGTCATGGCGACGATGACGTCATAATGGTCGTCATGGCGACGATGATGTCATACTGGTCGTCATGGCGACGGTATTGCCATAATGGTCGTCATGGCGACGATGATGTCATAATGGTCGTCATGCCGACGATGATGTCATAATGGTCGTCTTGGCGACGGTGTTGCCATAATGGTTGTCATATCGACGATGATGTCATAATGGTCGTCATGTCGACGATGATGTCATAATGGTCGTCAAGGCGACGGTGATGTCATAATGGTCGTCATGGCGACGATGATGTCATAATGGTCGTCATGGCGAAGATGATGTCATAATGGTCGTCATGGCGACGATGATGTCATAATGGTCGTCATGGCGACGATGATGTCATAATGGTGGTCATGGCGACGGTGATGTCATAATGGTGGTCATGGCGACGATGATGTTATAATGGTCGTCATGGCGACGGTGATGTCATAATAGTCGTCATGGCGACGATGATGTCATAATGGTCGTCATGCCGACGATGATGTCATAATGGTCGTCAAAATGGTCGTCATGGCGACGATGACGTCATAATGGTCGTCATGGCGACGATGATGTCATAATGGTCGTCATGGCGACGATGATGTCATACTGGTCGTCATGGCGACGGTGTTGCCATAATGGTCGTCATGGCGACGATGATGTCATAATGGTCGTCATGCCGACAATGATGTCATAATGGTCGTCATGGCGACGATGATGTCATACTGGTCGTCATGGCGACGGTGTTGCCATAATGGTCGTCATGGCGACGATGATGTCAGTATGGTGGTCATGGCTTTGGTGATATCATAATGGTTGTCATGGCGACGGTGATGTCATAATGGTCGTCATGGCGACGATGACGTCATAATGGTTGTCATGGCGACGATGATGTCATAATGGTCGTCATGGCGACGATGATGTCATACTGGTCGTCATGGCGACGGTGTTGCCATAATGGTCGTCATGGCGACGATGATGTCATAATGGTCGTCATGGCGACGATGATGTCAATATGGTTGTCATGGCTTTGGTGATGTCATAATGGTCGTCACGGCGACGGTGATGTCATAATGTTCGTCACGGCGACGATGATGTCGTCATGATCATCACGGCGACGATGATGTCATAATGGTCGTCACGGCGACGGTGATGTCATAATGGTCGTCATGGCGACGATAACGTCATAATGGTCGTCATGGCGACGATGATGTCATAATGGTCGTCATGGCGACGATGACGTCATAATGGTCGTCATGGCGACGATGACGTCATAATGGTCGTCATGGCGGCGATGACGTCATAATGGTCGTCATGGCGACGATGATGTCATACTGGTCGTCATGGCGACGGTGTTGCCATAATGGTCGTCATGGCGACGATTATGTCATAATGGTCGTCATGGCGACGGTGATGTCATAATGGTCTTCATGCCGACGATGATATCAGTATGGTGGTCATGGCTTTGGTGATGTCATAATGGTCGTCATGGCAACGATGATGTCATAATGGTCGTCATGGCGACGATGATGTCATAATGGTCGTCATGGCGACGATGATGTCATAATGGTCGTCATGGCGACGATGATGTCATAATGGTCGTCATGGCGACGATGATGTCATAATGGTCGTCATGGCGACGATGATGTCATAATGGTCGTCATGGCGACGATGACGTCATAATGGTCGTCATGGCGACGATGATGTCATACTGGTCGTCATGGCGACGGTATTGCCATAATGGTCGTCATGGCGACGATGATGTCATAATGGTCGTCATGCCGACGATGATGTCATAATGGTCGTCTTGGCGACGGTGTTGCCATAATGGTTGTCATGTCGACGATGATGTCATAATGGTCGTCATGTCGACGATGATGTCATAATGGTCGTCATGGCGACGGCGATGTCATAATGGTTGTCATGGCGACGATGATGTCATAATGGTCGTCATGGCGACGATGATGTCATAATGGTCGTCATGGCGACGATGATGTCATAATGGTCGTCATGGCGACGATGATGTCATAATGGTCGTCATGGCGACGGTGATGTCATAATAGTCGTCATGGCGACGATGATGTCATAATGGTCGTCACGGCGAAGATGATGTCATAATGGTCGTCATGGCGACGATGACTTCATAATGGTCGTCATGGCGACGATGATGTCATAATGGTCGTCATGGCGACGGTGATGTCATAATAGTCGTCATGGCGACGATGATGTCATAATGGTCGTCATGCCGACGATGATGTCATAATGGTCGTCATGGCGACGGTGTTGCCATAATGGTCATCATGGCGACGATGATGTCATAATGGTCGCCATGGCGACGATGATGTCAGTATGGTGTTCATGGCTTTCTTGATGTCATAATGGTCGTCATGGCGACGGTGATGTCATAATGGTCGTCATGGCAATGGTGATGTCAGAATGGTCGTCATGGCGACGATGATGTCAGTATGGTGGTCATGGCTTTGGTGATGTCATAATGGTCGTCATGGCGATGATGATGTCATAATGGTCGTCATGGCGACGATGATGTCAATATGGTTGTAATGGCTTTGGTGATGTCATAATGGTCGTCATGGCGACGGTGATGTCATAATGGTCGTCATGGCGACGATGATGTCATAATGGTCGTCACGGCGACGATGATGTCATAATGGTCGTCATGGCGACGGTGATGTCATAATGGTCGTCATGGCGACGATGACGTAATAATGGTCGTCATGGCGACGATGATGTCATAATGGTCGTCATGGCGACGATGATGTCATACTGGTCGTCATGGCGACGGTTTGCCATAATGGTCTTCATGGCGACGATGATGTCATAATTGTCGTCATGGCGACGATGATGTCATAATGGTCGTCATGGCGAAGATAATGTCATAATGGTCGTCATGGCGACGATGATGTCATAATGGTCATCATGGCGACGATGACGTCATAATGGTCGTCATGGCGACGATGATGTCATAATGGTCGTCATACCGACGATGATGTCATAATGGTCGTCATGGCGAAGATAATGTCATAATGGTCGTCATGGCGACGATGATGTCATAATGGTCATCATGGCGACGATGACGTCATAATGGTCGTCATGGCGACGATGATGTCATAATGGTCGTCATGGCGACGATGATGTCATAATGGTCGTCATGGCGACGGTGATGTCATAATAGTCGTCATGGCGACGATGATGTCATAATGGTCGTCATGCCGACGATGATGTCATAATGTTCGTCATGGCGACGCTGTTGCCATAATGGTCGTCATGGCGACGATGATGTCATAATGGTCGTCATGGCGACGATGATGTCATAATGGTGGTCATGGCGACGATGATGTCAGTATGGTGGTCATGGCTTTGGTGATGTCATAATGGTCGTCATGGCGACGGTGATGTCATAATGGTCGTCATGGCAATGGTGATGTCAGAATGATCGTCATGGCGATGGTGTTGCCATAATGGTCGTCATGGCTTTGGTGATGTCATAATGGTCGTCATGGCGACGATGACGTCATAATGGTCGTCATGGCGACGATGACGTCATAATGGTCGTCATGGCGACGATGATGTCATACTGGTCGTCATGGCGACGGTGTTGCCATAATGGTTGTCATGGCGACGATGATGTCATAATGATCGTCATGCCGACGATGATGTCATAATGGTCGTCATGGCGACGGTGTTGCCATAATGGTCGTCATGGCGACGATGATGTCATAATGGTCGTCATGGCGACGATGATGTCATAATGGTCGTCATGGCGACGATGATGTCATAATGGTCGTCATGGCGACGATGATGTCAATATGGTTGTCATGGCTTTGGTGATGTCATAATGGTCGTCATAGCGACGGTGATGTCATAATGGTCGTCATGGCGACGATGATGTCATAATGGTCGTCACGGCGACGGTGATGTCATAATGGTCGTCATGGCGATGATGATGTCATACTGGTCGTCATGGCGACGGTGTTGCCATAATGGTCGTCATGGCGACGATGATGTCATAATGGTCGTCATGGCGACGATGACGTCATAATGGTCGTCATGGCGACGATGATGTAATAATGGTCGTCATGGCGACGATGATGTCATACTGGTCGTCATGGCGACGGTGTTGCCATAATGGTCGTCATGGCGACGATGATGTCATAATGGTCGTCATGGCGACGGTGATGTCATAATGGTCGTCATGCCGATGATGATGTCAGTATGGTGGTCATGGCTTTGGTGATGTCATAATGGTCGTCATGGCGACGAAGATGTCATAATGGTCGTCATAGCGACGATGATGTCATAATGGTCGTCATGGCGACGATGATGTCAGTATGGTGGTCATGGCTTTGGTGATATCATAATGGTTGTCATGGCGACTGTGATGTCATAATGGTCGTCATGGCGACGATGATGTCATAATGGTCGTCATGGCGACGATGATGTCATACAGGTCGTCATGGCGACGATGACGTCATAATGGTCGTCATGGCGACGATGATGTCATAATGGTCGTCATGGCGATGATTATGTCATAATGGTCGTCATACCGACGATGTTGTCATAATGGTCGTCATGGCGACGATGATGTCATACTGGTCGTCATGGCGACGGTGTTGCCATAATGGTCGTCATGGCGACGGTGTTGCCATAATGGTCGTCATGGCGACGATGATGTCATAATGGTCGTCATGGCGACGATGATGTCAATATGGTTGTCATGGCTTTGGTGATGTCATAATGGTCGTCATGGCGACGGTGATGTCATAATGTTCGTCACGGCGACGATGATGTCGTCATGATCGTCACGGCGACGATGATGTCATAATGGTCGTCACGGCGACAGTGATGTCATAATGGTCGTCATGGCGACGATAACGTCATAATGGTCGTCATGGCGACGATGATGTCATAATGGTCGTCATGGCGGCGATGACGTCATAATGGTCGTCATGGCGACGATGATGTCATACTGGTCGTCATGGCGACGGTGTTGCCATAATGGTCGTCATGGCGACGATTATGTCATAATGGTCGTCATGGCGACGGTGATGTCATAATGGTCGTCATGCCGACGATGATGTCAGTATGGTGGTCATGGCTTTGGTGATGTCATAATGGTCGTCATGGCAACGATGATGTCATAATGGTCGTCATGGCGATGATGACGTCATAATGGTCGTCATGGCGACGATGACGTCATAATGGTCGTCATGGCGACGATGACGTCATAATGGTCGTCATGGCGACAATGATGTCATACTGGTCGTCATGGCGACGGTATTGCCATTATGGTCGTCATGGCGACGATGATGTCATAATGGTCGTCATGCCGACGATGATGTCATAATGGTCGTCTTGGCGACGGTGTTGCCATAATGGTTGTCATGTCGACGATGATGTCATAATGGTCGTCATGTCGACGATGATGTCATAATGGTCGTCATGGCGACGGTGATGTCATAATGGTCGTCATGCCGACGATGATGTCATAATGGTCGTCATGGTGACGATGATGTCATAATAGTCGTCATGGCGACGGTGTTGCCATAATGGTCGTCATGGCGACGATGATGTCATAATGGTCGTCATGGCGATGATGATGTCATAATGGTCGTCATGGCGACGATGATGTCATAATGGTCGTCATGGCGACGATGATGTCAATATGGTTGTCATGGCTTTGGTGATGTCATAATGGTCGTCATGGCGACGGTGATGTCATAATGGTCGTCATGGCGACGATGATGTCATAATGGTCGTCACAGCGACGATGATGTCATAATGGTCGTCACGGCGACGGTGATGTCATAATGGTCGTCATGGCGATGATGATGTCATACTGGTCGTCATGGCGACGGTGTTGCCATAATGGTCGTCATGGCGACGATGATGTCATAATGGTCGTCATGGCGAAGATGATGTCATAATGGTCGTCATGGCGACGATGATGTCATAATGGTCGTCTTGCCGACGATGATGTCATAATGGTCGTCATGGCGACGGTGATGTCATAATAGTCGTCATGGCGACGATGATGTCATAATGGTCGTCTTGCCGACGATGATGTCATAATGGTCGTCATGGCGACGGTGTTGCCATAATGGTCGTCATGGCGACGATCATGTCATAATGGTCGTCATGGCGACGATGATGTCATAATGGTCGTCATGGCGACGATGATGTCAGTATGGTGGTCATGGCTTTGGTGATGTCATAATGGTCGTCATGGCAATGGTGATGTCAGAATGGTCGTCATGGCGACGATGATGTCAGTATGGTGGTCATGGCTTCGGTGATGTCATAATGGTCGTCATGGCGACGATGATGTCATAATGGTCGTCATGCCGACGATGATGTCATAATGGTCGTCATGGTGACGATGATGTCATAATGGTCGTCTTGCCGACGATGATGTCATAATGGTCGTCATGGCGACGGTGATGTCATAATAGTCGTCATGGCGACGATGATGTCATAATGGTCGTCTTGCCGACGATGATGTTATAATGGTCGTCATGGCGACGGTGTTGCCATAATGGTCGTCATGGCGACGATCATGTCATAATGGTCGTCATGGCGACGATGATGTCAGTATGGTGGTCATGGCTTTGGTGATGTCATAATGGTCGTCATGGCAATGGTGATGTCAGAATGGTCATTATGGCGACGATGATGTCAGTATGGTGGTCATGGCTTTGGTGATGTCATAATGGTCGTCATGGCGACGATGATGTCATAATGGTCGTCATGGCGACGATGATGTCATACTGGTCGTCATGGCGACGGTGTTGCCATAATGGTCGTCATGGCGACGATGATGTCATAATGATCGTCATGGCGACGGTGATGTCATAATGGTCGTCATGCCGACGATGATGTCATAATGGTCGTCATGGCGAAGATGATGTCATAATGGTCGTCATGGCGACGGTGATGTCATAATAGTCTTCATGGCGACGATGATGTCATAATGGTCGTCATGCCGACGATGATGTCATAATGGTCGTCATGGCGACGATGTTGCCATAATGGTCGTCATGGCGACGATGATATCATAATGGTCGTCATGGCGACGATGATGTCAGTATGGTGGTCATGGCTTTGGTGATGTCATAATGGTCGTCATGGCGACGGTGATGTCATAATGGTCGTCATGGCAATGGTGATGTCAGAATGGTCGTCATGGCGACGATGATGTCAGTATGGTGGTCATGGCTTTGGTGATGTCATAATGGTCGTCATGGCGACGATGATGTCATAATGGTCGTCATGGCGACGATGATGTCAATATGGTTGTAATGGCTTTGGTGATGTCATAATGGTCGTCATGGCGACGGTGATGTCATAATGGTCGTCATGGCGACGATGATGTCATACTGGTCGTCATGGCGACGGTGCTGCCATAATGGTCGTCATGGCGACGATGATGTCATAATGGTCATCATGGCGACGATGATGTCATAATGGTCGTCATACCAACGATGATGTCATAATGGTCGTCATGGCGAAGATGATGTCATAATGGTCGTCATGGCGACGGTGATGTCATAATAGTCGTCATCGCGACGATGATGTCATAATGGTCGTCTTGCCGACGATGATGTCATAATGGTCGTCATGGCGACGGTGTTGTCATAATGGTCATCATGGCGACGATGATGTCATAATGGTCGTCATGGCGACGATGATGTCAGTATGGTGGTCATGGCTTTGGTGATGTCATAATGGTCGTCATGGCGACGGTGATGTCATAATGGTCGTCATGGCAATGGTGATGTCAGAATGGTCGTCATGGCGACGATGATGTCAGTATGGTGGTTATGGCTTTGGTGATGTCATAATGGTCGTCATGGCGACGATGATGTCATAATGGTCGTCATGGCGACGATGATGTCAATATGGTTGTCATGGCTTTGGTGATGTCATAATGGTCGTCATGGCGACGGTGATGTCATAATGGTCGTCATGGCGACGATGATGTCATAATGGTCGCACAGCGACGTTGATGTCATAATGGTCGTCACGGCGACGGTGATGTCATAATGGTCGTCATGGCGATGATGATGTCATACTGGTCGTCATGGCGACGGTGTTGCCATAATGGTCGTCATGGCGACGATGATGTCATAATGGTCGTCATGGCGAAGATGATGTCATAATGGTCATCATGGCGACGATGATGTCATAATGGTCGTCTTGCCGACGATGATGTCATAATGGTCGTCATGGCGACGGTGATGTCATAATAGTCGTCATGGCGACGATGATGTCATAATGGTCGTCTTGCCGACGATGATGTCATAATGGTCGTCATGGCGACGGTGTTGCCATAATGGTCGTCATGGCGACGATCATGTCATAATGGTCGTCATGGCGACGATGATGTCATAATGGTCGTCATGGCGACGATGATGTCAGTATGGTGGTCATGGCTTTGGTGATGTCATAATGGTTGTCATGGCAATGGTGATGTCAGAATGGTCGTCATGGCGACGATGATGTCAGTATGGTGTTCATGGCTTCGGTGATGTCATAATGGTCGTCATGGCGACGATGATGTCATAATGGTCGTCATGCCGACGATAACGTCATAATGGTCGTCATGGCGACGATGATGTCATAATGGTCGTCATGGCGGCGATGACGTCATAATGGTCGTCATGGCGACGATGATGTCATACTGGTCGTCATGGCGACGGTGTTGCCATAATGGTCGTCATGGCGACGATTATGTCATAATGGTCGTCATGGCGACGATGATGTCATAATGGTCGTCATGGCGACGATGATGTCATACTGGTCGTCATGGCGACGGTGTTGCCATAATGGTCGTCATGGCGACGATGATGTCATAATGATCGTCATGGCGACGGTGATGTCATAATGGTCGTCATGCCGACGATGATGTCATAATGGTCGTCATGGCGAAGATGATGTCATAATGGTCGTCATGGCGACGGTGATGTCATAATAGTCTTCATGGCGACGATGATGTCATGATGGTCGTCATGCCGACGATGATGTCATAATGGTCGTCATGGCGACGATGTTGCCATAATGGTCGTCATGGCGACGATGATATCATAATGGTCGTCATGGCGACGATGATGTCAGTATGGTGGTCATGGCTTTGGTGATGTCATAATGGTCGTCATGGCGACGGTGATGTCATAATGGTCGTCATGGCGACGATGATGTCAGTATGGTGGTCATGGCGATGATGATGTCAGTATGGTGGTCATGGCGACGATGATGTCATAATGGTCGTCATGGCGACGATGATGTCATAATGGTCGTCATGGCGACGATGATGTCAATATGGTTGTAATGGCTTTGGTGATGTCATAATGGTCGTCATGGCGACGGTGATGTCATAATGGTCGTCATGGCGACGATGATGTCATACTGGTCGTCATGGCGACGGTGCTGCCATAATGGTCGTCATGGCGATGATGATGTCATAATGGTCGTCATGGCGACGTTGATGTCATAATGGTCGTCATACCGACGATGATGTCATAATGGTCGTCATGGCGAAGATGATGTCATAATGGTCGTCATGGCAACGATGACGTCATAATGGTCGTCATGGCGACGATGATGTCATAATGGTCATCATGGCGACGGTGATGTCATAATAGTCGTCATCGCGACGATGATGTCATAATGGTCGTCTTGCCGACGATGATGTCATAATGGTCGTCATGGCGACGGTGTTGTCATAATGGTCATCATGGCGACGATGATGTCATAATGGTCGTCATGGCGACGGTGATGTCATAATAGTCGTCATGGCGACGATGATGTCATAATGGTCGTCTTGCCGACGATGATGTCATAATGGTCGTCATGGCGACGGTGTTGCCATAATGGTCGTCATGGCGACGATCATGTCATAATGGTCGTCATGGCGACGATGATGTCAGTATGGTGGTCATGGCTTTGGTGATGTCATAATGGTCGTCATGGCAATGGTGATGTCAGAATGGTCATTATGGCGACGATGATGTCAGTATGGTGGTCATGGCTTTGGTGATGTCATAATGGTCGTCATGGCGACGATGATGTCATAATGGTCGTCATGGCGACGATGATGTCATACTGGTCGTCATGGCGACTTTGTTGCCATAATGGTCGTCATGGCGACGATGATGTCATAATGATCGTCATGGCGACGGTGATGTCATAATTGTCGTCATGCCGACGATGATGTCATAATGGTCGTCATGGCGAAGATGATGTCATAATGGTCGTCATGGCGACGGTGATGTCATAATAGTCTTCATGGCGACGATGATGTCATAATGGTCGTCATGCCGACGATGATGTCATAATGGTCGTCATGGCGACGATGTTGCCATAATGGTCGTCATGGCGACGATGATATCATAATGGTCGTCATGGCGACGATGATGTCAGTATGGTGGTCATGGCTTTGGTGATGTCATAATGGTCGTCATGGCGACGGTGATGTCATAATGGTCGTCATGGCAATGGTGATGTCAGAATGGTCGTCATGGCGACGATGATATCAGTATGGTGGTCATGGCTTTGGTGATGTCATAATGGTCGTCATGGCGACGATGATGTCATAATGGTCGTCATGGCGACGATGATGTCAATATGGTTGTAATGGCTTTGGTGATGTCATAATGGTCGTCATGGCGACGGTGATGTCATAATGGTCGTCATGGCGACGATGATGTCATACTGGTCGTCATGGCGACGGTGCTGCCATAATGGTCGTCATGGCGACGATGATGTCATAATGGTCGTCATGGCGACGATGATGTCATAATGGTCGTCATACCGACGATGATGTCATAATGGTCGTCATGGCGAAGATGATGTCATAATGGTCGTCATGGCGACGATGATGTCATAATGGTCGTCATGGCGACGATGACGTCATAATGGTCGTCATGGCGACAATGATGTCATAATGGTCGTCATGGCGACGATGATGTCATAATGGTCGTCATGGCAACGATGACGTCATAATGGTCGTCATGGCGACGATGATGTCATAATGGTCATCATGGCGACGGTGATGTCATAATAGTCGTCATCGCGACGATGATGTCATAATGGTCGTCTTGCCGACGATGATGTCATAATGGTCGTCTTGCCGACGATGATGTCATAATGGTCGTCATGGCGACGGTGTTGCCATAATGGTCGTCATGGCGACGATGATGTCATAATGGTCGTCATGGCGACGATGATGTCATAATGGTCGTCATGGCGACGATGATGTCAATATGGTTGTCATGGCTTTGGTGATGTCATAATGGTCGTCATGGCGACGGTGATGTCATAATGGTCGTCATGGCGACGATGATGTCATAATGGTCGTCACAGCGACGATGATGTCATAATGGTCGTCACGGCGACGGTGATGTCATAATGGTCGTCATGGCGATGATGATGTCATACTGGTCGTCATGGCGACGGTGTTGCCATAATGGTCGTCATGGCGACGATGATGTCATAATGGTCGTCATGGCGAAGATGATGTCATAATGGTCGTCATGGCGACGATGATGTCATAATGGTCGTCTTGCCGACGATGATGTCATAATGGTCGTCATGGCGACGGTGATGTCATAATAGTCGTCATGGCGACAATGATGTCATAATGGTCGTCTTGCCGACGATGATGTCATAATGGTCGTCATGGCGACGGTGTTGCCATAATGGTCGTCATGGCGACGATCATGTCATAATGGTCGTCATGGCGACGATGATGTCATAATGGTCGTCATGCCGACGATAACGTCATAATGGTCGTCATGGCGACGATGATGTCATACTGGTCGTCATGGCGGCGATGACGTCATAATGGTCGTCATGGCGACGATGATGTCATACTGGTCGTCATGGCGACGGTGTTGCCATAATGGTCGTCATGGCGACGATTATGTCATAATGGTCGTCATGGCGACGATGATGTCATAATGGTCGTCATGGCGACGATGATGTCATACTGGTCGTCATGGCGACGGTGTTGCCATAATGGTCGTCATGGCGACGATGATGTCATAATGATCGTCATGGCGACGGTGATGTCATAATGGTCGTCATGCCGACGATGATGTCATAATGGTCGTCATGGCGAAGATGATGTCATAATGGTCGTCATGGCGACGGTGATGTCATAATAGTCTTCATGGCGACGATGATGTCATAATGGTCGTCATGCCGACGATGATGTCATAATGGTCGTCATGGCGACGATGTTGCCATAATGGTCGTCATGGCGACGATGATATCATAATGGTCGTCATGGCGACGATGATGTCAGTATGGTGGTCATGGCTTTGGTGATGTCATAATGGTCGTCATGGCGACGGTGATGTCATAATGGTCGTCATGGCAATGGTGATGTCAGAATGGTCGTCATGGCGACGATGATGTCAGTATGGTGGTCATGGCTTTGGTGATGTCATAATGGTCGTCATGGCGACGATGATGTCATAATGGTCGTCATGGCGACGATGATGTCAATATGGTTGTAATGGCTTTGGTGATGTCATAATGGTCGTCATGGCGACGGTGATGTCATAATGGTCGTCATGGCGACGATGATGTCATACTGGTCGTCATGGCGACGGTGCTGCCATAATAGTCGTCATGGCGACGATGATGTCATAATGGTCGTCATGGCGACGATGTTGTCATAATGGTCGTCATACCGACGATGATGTCATAATGGTCGTCATGGCGAAGATGATGTCATAATGGTCGTCATGGCGACGATGATGTCATAATGGTCGTCATGGCGACGATGACGTCATAATGGTCGTCATGGCGACGATGACGTCATAATGGTCGTCATGGCGACGATGATGTCATAATGGTCGTCATGGCGACGATGATGTCATAATGGTCATCATGGCGACGGTGATGTCATAATAGTCGTCATCGCGACGATGATGTCATAATGGTCGTCTTGCCGACGATGATGTCATAATGGTCGTCATGGCGACGGTGTTGTCATAATGGTCATCATGGCGACGATGATGTCATAATGGTCGTCATGGCGACGATGATGTCAGTATGGTGGTCATGGCTTTGGTGATGTCATAATGGTCGTCATGGCGACGGTGATGTCATAATGGTCGTCATGGCAATGGTGATGTCAGAATGGTCGTCATGGCGACGATGATGTCAGTATGGTGGTCATGGCTTTGGTGATGTCATAATGGTCGTCATGGCGACGATGATGTCAATATGGTTGTCATGGCTTTGGTGATGTCATAATGGTCGTCATGGCGACGGTGATGTCATAATGGTCGTCATGGCGACGATGATGTCATAATGGTCGTCACAGCAACGATGATGTCATAATGGTCGTCACGGCGACGGTGATGTCATAATGGTCGTCATGGCGATGATGATGTCATACTGGTCGTCATGGCGACGGTGTTGCCATAATGGTCGTCATGGCGACGATGATGTCATAATGGTCGTCATGGCGAAGATGATGTCATACTGGTCGTCATGGCGACGGTGTTGCCATAATGGTCGTCATGGCTTAGGTGATGTCATAATGGTCGTCATGGCAATGGTGATGTCAGAATGGTCGTCATGGCGACGATGATGTCAGTATGGTGGTCATGGCTTCGGTGATGTCATAATGGTCGTCATGGCGACGATAACGTCATAATGGTCGTCATGGCGACGATAACGTCATAATGGTCGTCATGGCGACGATGATGTCATAATGGTCGTCATGGCGGCGATGACGTCATAATGGTCGTCATGGCGACGATGATGTCATACTGGTCGTCATGGCGACGGTGTTGCCATAATGGTCGTCATGGCGACGATTATGTCATAATGGTCGTCATGGCGACGGTGATGTCATCATGGTCATCATGCCGACGATGATGTCAGTATGGTGGTCATGGCTTTGGTGATGTCATAATGGTCGTCATGGCAACGATGATGTCATAATGGTCGTCATGGCGACGATGACATCATAATGGTCGTCATGGCGACGATGACGTCATAATGGTCGTCATGGCGACGATGATGTCATACTGGTCGTCATGGCGACGGTATTGCCATTATGGTCGTCATGGCGACGATGATGTCATAATGGTCGTCATGGCGACGATGATGTCATAATGGTCGTCTTGCCGACGATGATGTCATAATGGTCGTCATGGCGACGGTGATGTCATAATAGTCGTCATGGCGACGATTATGTCATAATGGTCGTCTTGCCGACGATGATGTCATAATGGTCGTCATGGCGACGGTGTTGCCATAATGGTCGTCATGGCGACGATCATGTCATAATGGTCGTCATGGCGACGATGATGTCATAATGGTCGTCATGGCGACGATGATGTCAGTATGGTGGTCATGGCTTTGGTGATGTCATAATGGTCGTCATGGCAATGGTGATGTCAGAATGGTCGTCATGGCGACGATGATGTCAGTATGGTGGTCATGGCTTCGGTGATGTCATAATGGTCGTCATGGCGACGATGATGTCATAATGGTCTTCATGCCGACGATGATGTCATAATGGTCGTCATGGCGACGATGATGTCATAATGGTCGTCTTGCCGACGATGATGTCATAATGGTCGTCATGGCGACGGTGATGTCATAATAGTCGTCATGGCGACGATGATGTCATAATGGTCGTCTTACCGACGATGATGTCATAATGGTCGTCATGGCGACGGTGTTGCCATAATGGTCGTCATGGCGACGATCATGTCATAATGGTCGTCATGGCGACGATGATGTCAGTATGGTGGTCATGGCTTTGGTGATGTCATAATGGTCGTCATGGCAATGGTGATGTCAGAATGGTCATTATGGCGACGATAATGTCAGTATGGTGGTCATGGCTTTGGTGATGTCATAATGGTCGTCATGGCGACGATGATGTCATAATGGTCGTCATGGCGACGATGATGTCATACTGGTCGTCATGGCGACGGTGTTGCCATAATGGTCGTCATGGCGACGATGATGTCATAATGATCGTCATGGCGACGGTGATGTCATAATGGTCGTCATGCCGACGATGATGTCATAATGGTCGTCATGGCGAAGATGATGTCATAATGGTCGTCATGGCGACGGTGATGTCATAATAGTCTTCATGGCGACGATGATGTCATAATGGTCGTCATGCCGACGATGATGTCATAATGGTCGTCATGGCGACGATGTTGCCATAATGGTCGTCATGGCGACGATGATATCATAATGGTCGTCATGGCGACGATGATGTCAGTATGGTGGTCATGGCTTTGGTGATGTCATAATGGTCGTCATGGCGACGGTGATGTCATAATGGTCGTCATGGCAATGGTGATGTCAGAATGGTCGTCATGGCGACGATGATGTCAGTATGGTGGTCATGGCTTTGGTGATGTCATAATGGTCGTCATGGCGACGATGATGTCATAATGGTCGTCATGGCGACGATGATGTCAATATGGTTGTAATGGCTTTGGTGATGTCATAATGGTCGTCATGGCGACGGTGATGTCATAATGGTCGTCATGGCGACGATGATGTCATACTGGTCGTCATGGCGACGGTGCTGCCATAATGGTCGTCATGGCGACGATGATGTCATAATGGTCGTCATGGCGACGATGATGTCATAATGGTCGTCATACCGACGATGATGTCATAATGGTCGTCATGGCGAAGATGATGTCATAATGGTCGTCATGGCGACGATGATGTCATAATGGTCGTCATGGCGACGATGACGTCATAATGGTCGTCATGGCGACGATGATGTCATAATGGTCGTCATGGCGACGATGATGTCATAATGGTCGTCATGGCAACGATGACGTCATAATGGTCGTCATGGCGACGATGATGTCATAATGGTCATCATGGCGACGGTGATGTCATAATAGTCGTCATCGCGACGATGATGTCATAATGGTCGTCTTGCCGACGATGATGTCATAATGGTCGTCATGGCGACGGTGTTGTCATAATGGTCATCATGGCGACGATGATGTCATAATGGTCGTCATGGCGACGATGATGTCAGTATGGTGGTCATGGCTTTGGTGATGTCATAATGGTCGTCATGGCGACGGTGATGTCATAATGGTCGTCATGGCAATGGTGATGTCAGAATGGTCGTCATGGCGACGATGATGTCAGTATGGTGGTCATGGCTTTGGTGATGTCATAATGGTCATCATGGCGACGATGATGTCATAATGGTCGTCATGGCGACGATGATGTCAATATGGTTGTAATGGCTTTGGTGATGTCATAATGGTCGTCATGGAGACGGTGATGTCATAATGGTCGTCATGGCGACGATGATGTCATGATGATCGTCATGGCGACGGTGATGTCATAATGGTCGTCATGCCGACGATGATGTCATAATGGTCGTCATGGCGAAGATGATGTCATAATGGTCGTCATGGCGACGGTGATGTCATAATAGTCGTCATGCCGACGATAATGTCATAATGGTCGTCATGGCGACGGTGTTGCCATAATGGTCGTCATGGCGACGATGATATCATAATGGTTGTCATTGCGACGATGATGTCAGTATGGTGGTCATGGCTTTGGTGATGTCATAATGGTCGTCATGGCGACGGTGATGTCATAATGGTCGTCATGGCGACGATGATGTCAATATGGTTGTGATGGCTTTGGTGATGTCATAATGGTCGTCATGGCGACGGTGATGTCATAATGGTCGTCACTGCGACGATGATGTCATGATGGTCGTCACGGCGACGATGATGTCATAATGGTCGTCACCGCGACGGTGATGTCATAATGGTCGTCATGGCGACGATGATGTCATACTGGTCGTCATGGCGACGGTGTTGCCATAATGGTCGTCATGGCGACGATGATGTCATATGGTCGTCATGGCGACGATGATGTCATAATGGTCGTCATGGCGACAATGACGTCATAATGGTCGTCACGGCGACGATGATGTCATAATGGTCATCATGGCGACGATGACGTCATAATGGTCGTCATGGCTTTGGTGATGTCATAATGGTCGTCATGGCGACGATGATGTCATACTGGTCGTCATGGCGACGGTGATGTCATAATGGTCGTCATGGCAACGATGACGTCATAATTGTCGTCATGGCGACGATGATGTCATAATGGTCGTCATGGCGACGGTGTTGCCATAATGGTCGTCATGGCGACGATGACGTCATAATGGTCGTCATGGCGACGATGATGTCATAATGGTCGTCATGGCGACGGTGATGTCATAATAGTCGTCATGGCGACGATGATGTCATAATGGTCGTCATGCCGACGATGATGTCATAATGGTCGTCATGGCGACGGTGTTGCCATAATGGTCGTCATTGCGACGATGATATCATAATGGTCGTCATGGCGACGATGATGTCAGTATGGTGGTCATGGCTTTGGTGATGTCTTAATGGTCGTCATGGCGACGGTGATGTCATAATGGTCGTCATGGCAATGGTGATGTCAGAATGGTCGACATGGCGACGATGATGTCAGTATGGTGGTCATGGCTTTGGTGATGTCATAATGGACGTCATGGCGAAGATGATGTCATAATGGTCGTCATGGCGACGATGATGTCAATATGGTTGTAATGGCTTTGGTAATGTCATAATGTTCGTCATGGCGACGATGATGTCATACTGGTCGTCATGGCGACGGTGTTGCCATAATGGTCGTCATGGCGACGATGATGTCATATGGTCGTCATGGCGACGATGATGTCATAATGGTCATCACGGCGACGATGATGTCATAATGGTCGTCACGGCGACGATGACGTCATAATTGTCGTCATGGCGACGATTATGTCATAATGGTCGTCATGGCGACGATGATGTCATACTGGTCGTCATGGTGACGGTGTTGCCATAATGGTCGTCATGGCGACGATGATGTCATAATGTTCGTCATGGCGACGATGATGTCATAATGGTCGTCATACCGACGATGATGTCATAATGGTCGTCATGGCGAAGATGATGTCATAATGGTCGTCATGGCGACGATGATGTCATAATGGTCGTCATGGCGACGATGACGTCATAATGGTCGTCATGGCAATGGTGATGTCATAATGGTCGTCATACCGACGATGATGTCATAATGGTCGTCATGGCGAAGATGATGTCATAATGGTCGTCATGGCGACGATGATGTCATAATGGTCGTCATGGCGACGGTGATGTCATAATGGTCGTCATGGCAATGGTGATGTCAGAATGGTCGTCATGGCGACGATGATGTCAGTATGGTGGTCATGGCTTTGGTGATGTCATAATGGTCGTCATGGCGATGATGATGTCATAATGGTCGTCATGGCGACGATGATGTCAATATGGTTGTAATGGCTTTGGTGATGTCATAATGGTCGTCATGGCGACGGTGATGTCATAATGGTCGTCATGGCGACGATGATGTCATAATGGTCGTCACAGCGACGATGATGTCATAATGGTCGTCATGGCGACGGTGATGTCATAATGGTCGTCATGGCGACGATGACGTCATAATGGTCGTCATGGCGACGATGATGTCATAATGGTTGTCATGGCGACGATGATGTCATACTGGTCGTCATGGCGACGGTTTGCCATAATGGTCTTCATGGCGACGATGATGTCATAATGGTCGTCATGGCGACGATGATGTCATAATGGTCGTCATACCGACGATGATGTCATAATGGTCGTAATGGCGAAGATGATGTCATAATGGTCGTCATGGCGACGATGATGTCATAATGGTCGTCATGGCGACGATGACGTCATAATGGTCGTCATGGCGACGATGATGTCATAATGGTCGTCATGCCGACGATGATGTCATAATGGTCGTCATGGCGACGGTGTTGCCATAATGGTCGTCATGGCGACGATGATGTCATAATGGTCGTCATGGCGATGATGATGTCATAATGGTCGTCATGGCGACGATGATGTCAGTATGGTGGTCATGGCTTTGGTGATCTCATAATGGTCGTCATGGCGACGGTGATGTCATAATGGTCGTCATGGCAATGGTGATGTCAGAATGGTCGTCATGGCGACGGTGTTGCCATAATGGTCGTCATGGCGACGATGATGTCATAATGGTCGTCATGGCGACGATGACGTCATAATGGTCGTCATGGCGACGATGACGTCATAATGGTCGTCATGGCGATGATGATGTCATAATGGTCGTCATGGCGACGATGATGTCATACTGTTCGTCATGGCGATGGTGTTGCCATAATGGTCGTCATGGCGACGATGATGTCATAATGGTCGTCATGCCGACGATGATGTCATAATGGTCGTCATGGCGACGGTGTTGCCATAATGGTCGTCATGGCGACGATGATGTCATAATGGTCGTCATGGCGACGATGATGTCATAATGGTCGTCATGGCGACGATGATGTCAATATGGTTGTCATGGCTTTGGTGATGTCATAATGGTCGTCATGGCGACGGTGATGTCATAATGGTCGTAATGGCGACGATGATGTCATAATGGTCGTCACGGCGACGATGATGTCATAATGGTCGTCACGGCGACGGTGATGTCATAATGGTCGTCATGGCGATGATGATGTCATACTGGTCGTCATGGCGACGGTGTTGCCATAATGGTCGTCATGGCGACGATGATGTCATAATGGTCGTCATGGCGACAATGATGTCATAATGGTCGTCACGGCGACGGTGATGTCATAATGGTCGTCATGGCGATGATGATGTCATACTGGTCGTCATGGCGACGATGATGTCATAATGGTCGTCATGGCGACGATGATGTCAATATGGTTGTCATGGCTTTGGTGATGTCATAATGGTCGTCATGGCGACGATGATGTCATAATGGTCGTCATGGCGACGGTGACGTCATAATGGTCGTCATGGCGACGATGATGTAATAATGGTCGTCATGGCGACGATGATGTCATACTGGTCGTCATGGCGACGGTGTTGCCATAATGGTCGTCATGGCGACGATGATGTCATAATGGTCGTCATGGCGACGGTGATGTCATAATGGTCGTCATGCCGACGATGATGTCAGTATGGTGGTCATGGCTTTGGTGATGTCATAATGGTCGTCATGGCGACGAAGATGTCATAATGGTCGTCATAGCGACGATGATGTCATAATGGTCGTCATGGCGACGATGATGTCAGTATGGTGGTCATGGCTTTGGTGATATCATAATGGTTGTCATGGCGACGGTGATGTCATAATGGTCGTCATGGCGACGATGATGTCATAATGGTCGTCATGGCGACGATGATGTCATACAGGTCTTCATGGCGACGATGACGTCATAATGGTCGTCATGGCGACGATGATGTCGTAATGGTCGTCATGGCGACGATGATGTCATAATGGTCGTCATGGCGACGATGATGTCATACTGGTCGTCATGGCGACGGTGTTGCCATAATGGTCGTCATGGCGACGATGATGTCATAATGGTCGTCATGGCGACGATGATGTCAATATGGTTGTCATGGCTTTGGTGATGTCATAATGGTCGTCATGGCGATGATGATGTCATAATGGTCGTCATGGCGACGATGATGTCAATATGGTTGTAATGGCTTTGGTGATGTCATAATGGTCGTCATGGCGACGGTGATGTCATAATGGTCGTCATGGCGACGATGATGTCATAATGGTCGTCACAGCGACGATGATGTCATAATGGTCGTCATGGCGACGGTGATGTCATAATGGTCGTCATGGCGACGATGACGTCATAATGGTCGTCATGGCGACGATGATGTCATAATGGTTGTCATGGCGACGATGATGTCATACTGGTCGTCATGG